>NC_083720.1:66940497-68160497 GCF_028564815.1 Eubalaena glacialis | reverse complement strand
AATTAATAATTAATCCCCTTTAAACAGCTTTATTATCTCTCCCGAACGACAGGGATTTGTCTGATAACCCCCCGAAGACCAAATGTCAAGTTTAACCAAATAGTTATTGCTTTATCAACCCGAGTCTGCAAATAAATTAATCAAAAGCAAATCTGTCCTTTGTGCGGCTCATTTGCTGGTAATGGATGGATATGAAGATTTGCCGATATTATTGTCTGTCATTCAATCTAACAAAGTGAACATTTATTGCATATATATTAAAAATTATCCCGGAATCGAGTGGCGCCGGGTTGCATTTATTGGAGTCTTCCCAGGGGTGAAGTCCCCTCGGATGGGGGCTCGTGGGGAAGAGAAAAGTGCAGGAGCGCGAGTCCCAAATCTCTTTAAGCCTCTGCGCCCGCCTCTGCCCCCTCCCCGCGCCGTCCCGCCCCTCAGCCTTTGCCCTCGGCCGCGGGACGCGCGGGCCGCCGCCTGCCGCGCGGCCAAGGCCAGCCGAGCCGCTGTCAAAACAGAGGCCCGGAGCCCCGACCACTCGCAAGGGGATCGGCCCGAGGAAATTTGGGGTGTGAGTGGAGAGAGAGAAACGGGAGCGGGGACAGCTTCTCTTTGTCTTCTCTCTGGTTACATCATTTTCTAATTAGGCGTAAAATTGTCTTCATACACTGGGATGGCGGCCTTCATAAACATCACCATTATGGTTCATAAGGACGCCATTGTGGGGAGGCCTTCCCAAAATAGAAAGAGCTCGGGAGGGAGAGGCCTGGAGTCCGGGAGGCCCGGCTTTGTCCTCCCCTGGGAGAAGATGGATGGCCAATGTCACGCAGATGATGACTTGGGACTATTAAACTGTCAGAGGGGGAAGAATCTTTACCAGCCCCCAGCAATGAGGGAAGATCTGGGGCAGGATCCGGAGGGCCTAGGGTAGGAAGGGAGGGCCGGGCGGCTGGCTTAGCCGGGCAGCTTGGAGGACGAAGCAGGTTAGCGGCCGGCGGAAGCGGAGTGCATGGTGGTAGGGGGCCGAAGCTTGGGTCTCCGCCCAGGCACTCTGGCTACGGCTGCGCTCTGCTCTCAGGGGACACCTGATCTCGAGCTGCCCCCTCACCCCAACCCCATCGCCAAGGCTGCGGGACAAGTGAAGCCAGAGAAAGGAGAGGGGCAGCGAGCCCTGAGCAGTTCAGGGTAGTGCCAGGCGGGGAGACAATTCTTCCCATTATTCGAAGCGGAGACCCAAGCCCGGCCTCCCACCCTGTCGGGGGGCATGTCGCTAACTGGATGGAGATGGATGGAGGCGCCCGGAGCCCCCGGCGTCGTGTCAGACCCGGGGCAATTACTGTCCCGCCAGGACGGACACACTGCCCGCCACCCTGACCCCGGCGCGCGGGCCTACTGGCTGCCTGCGCCGCCTGGGCGATTCGCTCTCTCGCCTTTACCATAACCCGACTTGACATAAATAACTCCCGTGCGCTTGTCTACATCTGCTTGACCTCCTGAACCTGAGGAAAATCTTTGCTGCATTTAGCCAAATTACATTTTTCTTTAGAATAAAAAAAAAATCTTTAAAACTGTAAATTCTAGCCTCTTGTCCACCGCTAGTTCGGGTTCTGGCGTATCTTGGTATTCACACTGTTGTCAGACAAACCAATTCGCTTTTGCGAAGACGGGTTCCTCCCTGATTATGCTTCGGACATCGGTTGCTCTGTTCCAGGCATCCCGAGCTTTCCAAGGCGACCTGAGGGCACCTTGAGTTACGTTACACCTTCAGTGGTCCCGCCTCCCAAATCCCCTCCCTTGGCCGGTCCTTGAGTGAGGGAGAGGGAGGCGTGGGTGCCGACCACCGGCTTGGTCCTGGGCTGTCTGAGGTCGCAGCTGGGGCCAGGCCAGCCGGCCAGAGCAGCCTGGCGCCCAGCGTGTGCTCCCGTTGACCTGATCCAGCAGGGGTGCGGGGGACAGCCCCGGAAGTGCCCGTGCTGGCGCCACTTGCTGCGGTCACCAGGCGCCAAGACTGGAGAGGTCGGATAGTGGGGAGGGGAGGGGAATGATTCCGAGGATTCCAGGGAATCGCCTGGCCAGGCTTGTGTCCAGCGAGGATCCCCAGCTGGAGCTGGCCTGAAGATGCCAGAGCCAGCCTTGTTCCCAGAGGCTTCCTCTGGGTGGGTTGGGTGAGGCGGGGGACGGGTGCTACTGACTTCCTGTCAGTCATCTCTGGCCTACTTAGGCCCAGCTGGCCAGGAGTCAGCGGATCAGGACAGCATCTCAGAACTTTCAAGATGGAAGAGCTCTTAGAGGTCTGGTGGTCAGAGTGACCTCCCAGTGTGAAGGTGTAGCAAGGTCTCATCTACCCCCATCTAGATGTGGCCTCCTGACCTTCTCTGATTTCCCCACCTGCCCAGGAATATGTGAGGAGCCAGGACTGGGGTCTCCTAGCTCTAGAGTGGTGGGAAGTTGCAATTGCAGGAACAAGGCCTTGACTTAACAGCTGTTATGAAAACAAAACAAAGCAGAACACACAAACAGCAATCTCCAGATTCTGAAGCTCCGGGGGCAGTTTTCCTCATAATATGTTTGCTTTCCATTAAAAAAGGATCGTTTAAATGTCCTAATTTCTGGAGTATGGTTTTCATGCCATCACTGTCAATGTCATTGGAGGTGAGCCCAAGCTGGTATCTCTTTGAATACTGTTCCTAATCCCATCCATTCACTTACTAGTCATTAGTCATTCTTTAATAAATCCTACAAAAGCTTTGTGAGGGGATAGTTCCACACGAGACACAAGAGAAACAGAAAACACTGCATTCAAGGAACTTGCAGTTTCCTTGGAAGAAATATCAAGTGTAGTGGATACTGAAGGGTTTCTGATGTAACCTGGTTATGGAATCTCAGGACTCAGGTTGAGCCTAAATTTACCACTTCCCGACTCTGGGACTTGGGTCGGGTACTGAAAGCCTCTGAGCTTCAATTTTCTCATGTTTGGAATGAACCTGTTTGGACACATGCTCTGGGAGTCCCCCTAAATTCTCTGGGTGCTCTAAAACACGTAAGTAATAGCCACAGTCCAGACAGGAATGAGCATCAAAGTGCCTGCACAGGCTTGAGGAAGACCTCAGGTTCTCACAGTGCCTCTGAATTTTGCATTCAGTAGTGGAGGCCAAAGTACAAGGAAGGTGTGGAATACACACTAGATTAGGAATCTTGACTGTAAAAAATGAGTTGGCTTATTTAATCTTTCTGTGTCCTCACCAAACAGTGGGAATAATAATTTCTACCCTATACACTCCACAAAGTAGTTGTAAGGATCAACTCTGGTTAGGTATGTAAATGTGTTTTGAAAACTAACAAGCATCACGGGAATGAAAGAATCGGACCAGGGAGCCATGGATCCCTCTGTAGAAGGCACCCCCAATGATAACTGCTGGAAGGTGGGCTCCACCTTCTGGCTCTACAGGAATGGGAGGATGCTGAGTCTTAGGCAGCAGCTGTCCACGACTGGAATGGCTTACCTCTTGCTGTGTTGCTGTCAGGATAGGACAGTCCATCCTTGATTTTCACTGTCTACCTGTGGATACTAAAGAGAAGGGCTTTTCACACATAGGCAAAGTCCTAGAGATCTAGTGCATACAGCTGAAGTACTTGCTTCAGGAAGCTTCACTGAATTTTCAAGGCTCTGCTGCTGGAAGTTTCCTTAAAAATAAGATTTATTATTGATTGGAAAAAAGTGTGCAGAGTGACACATTCTTTTGAAGCTTTGCGACTGCCCCTCCCTCCTGAAGAAATATGTGCTTTCATTCTTAGCAGGAAAAATGAGATAAAACCCAAACCATTCTTTTCATAATATGCTCCTTGCTAAGAACTTTGCTAGCTCACGCAGGGAGGTGAGGTGAATTTTTAAAGAAACTTCATCTCCTTGCTGAAATGGGAGGAGGACAGTCACAATGGGTTCCGAGAGAAAGAACTTTGACTTTAGAGACAGTGTGCGCTTCTGAGACAGAAACCTCGGGAAGGAGGAGAAGTGGGGTGGGCATGAAACTTTAAGAAGGAGCAGGTCTCCTGATGGTCAGCTGATAAGGCAGCTAGTTAGCAACGTATTCATCCCTGGTGGCATGTGGAGATCTTCCAGCAGGTTCTCAATTAAGGGAGCTGCCTTTCCTTTCATTCTCTTCACTTTTGTGTTAAATGTTAACAACCTGATGCTATCTATTATGGCGCCATTATCCCAGAATGTTGACTGAACTGGTTCTTTTATCTCTATTATGGGGCTGCCTCACTTGCAGATTTATGCATTTTTGATATTAAATTCTTTCTCTCATTAAGCCTAAGCTCTTGTTGACTTTTATTGACCCCCTGCCCTGGTCCCCGATACTTTTCCATATTTAATATTGAAACATTTTTCTCAATGCCCCTCTTGGCTTTGTTGCCATCCGTTTGACGGCTGTCCCTAATGGCCTGTGCTGTTTGCTCTGTTCTTGAACTTGGTGGGGTCACACAGTCTTAAACAGTGATGTCCTCTGAATGTCCACCCTTGCTGTCCAGCTAAGTTGCCCTGTGTCACAAGCTCTGCCTTTTTCTCCGCCCCTAACTACCAACTGCTCCTAATCACTTAAATAAACACCTTCCCTCCTGGTACCCCAGGCCCCCTGAGCCTTTTGGGTTTTGTTTAGCTGAACTGCTAATGCTCGGCCTGGCCCACCGGCGGCTTGGCCTCCCTGACCTGATACATCGCAGCTCTTCTCCTTGGAGCGCCTGCCTTGTCCAGCGCCCCCTGGGCCAAAGGCCACGGTCCGGGCAGGGTTGACCAGCTGCTTGAGGTAGCCACAAAAGACACCAAAAGCCAACTTCAGCTAGGAGCGGGCAAATGAATGTATTCATTTATCTTTCTTTCCCCCCAAAACCTACCCACAAACTCAATCTACTGCCCAGCTTGAAACAAGACAAAGAGAAAATATTGGAAAGGGGGCGGGTGTGGAGGGCGAGGCCCTCTCGCCCCAGAAATCTTAGCTCCCTTCTTGGGGCCGTCTGTTCAGTTTCACAACACTTACACGACCAATTTCCAGAATTGAAGTTGCCTGGTGTTTTGATTCTTCCTTTGCCTGTGCATTTGTGCCCTGAAGGTCCCTTCCAAATGGATACTAATTGTGAGGGCTGCACACTGCTGGCTGCTCCAATGCCCCAGGGCCCCGAGGACCTGCTTCTCAAAGCCTTAATTGACAAGGACCTGTCTGTATTTAGGAGCAGCTGGTCCACAGCATTGGCACATCAGTGCAATCTTAACGCAGCATCCCTAGCCCGGAGGAGGATGAGGGTAAATGTGGTTAAAATGAAGGAAGATTTATAGCCGGCCCCCTTGGGTAATACGACAGAAGACAGCTCCCAAGATTTTCCCCTACGAGGGGGTTCATTCATCAGCTCCCGGGCCTGGTAACCGGGTAGGAGGCGCGCTCCAGCTATTATTACTAATGGGGGAGGGGAGGAGGGCCACTTCGAACAATTAGGCAGGTGACAATATTCCACTACAATGCATCGCCCCCCGAACCGGACCGACTGCCGAGGCTGTCTCCCGCCTCCGCGGGCCTCGGCGCCGTTGCCTCCGCCTGGCTCAGGCTCTGGGTTAATAGTGGCGCCGCCGGCGGGCTGGGGAGAGAGCTGGGAGGACGCTCCGGCTGCCGTGCCCGGGAACACGGAGGCCTTCTGCGGCCGCTGGGACTCCTCGTAAGGGTGTCTTAAAGCCCCAGACGGCCCTTGGCAAGGGCGATTGCGTACGCTAGTTTCTCCTTCCTGCGCCGGGGCCGGCGCGCCGGGCTCCCCGGCCTCCCAGCTCCCTGTTCCACGCTGCCCTTCTGAGAGCCTTTCTGAATCCCGCTCGCTCGGTAGATACAGCCATTCAGCGGGTCACAAAGAAGGTTTATTGGTTCATGAGGAACCCGGTTTTGTTCCGATGTGTGGGAAATACTTTGATGTGCGCCCAGTTCGCACGTGTGAACAGGGATAATGGGTTTGGGGATCTTCATTGAAATTTGAAGTTTTAAAGCAGAAATTCCCTAACTTTTGCCTGTTTTTCTCAACTTTTTCTTTTTCTTTTTTTATTCCTTCAGGAACAATGCCAACATTGAAGCCCTCGGTGGGAGTCTGCACAGTTGGAGATCTTTGGTGCCATTTTAGACATCTTTGGATTTCATCAATCAAACTGACTGCAATTTTCCATAAAAACCCTGAATTTGGGTCAGAAAGTGGGCAAAGTAGATAAAGATCGTTCGGGCTGTCTTATGAGATGATAAATAGATATCCTTTCAGGCCAACAATGCCAAAGTGCAGTTTTGTGATTCCCTTCCAAGGGTTCTGAATGCAGTGAGTCGAAAGGATTTATACATGTTTTCCCATGGTTTAGGAGGTGTCTTTACATACTTGTCTCTAGTAGCCTGACCTTTTTCCCTACCGAGTTGCTAAGTGTGTTGGTTTGGGGTTTTGTTTTTTGTTTTTTCTTGGGGGGTGTGTGTGTGTGTGTGTGTTTTCACCAAAACACACAAGAAGGTTTTTTTTTTCTTCTTCTTCCATTGCTCAAATCAATAGAATATGGGTCTGATCTAGATAATTCTCTGCCAATAGACAGGCTGCAGGAGCGCATGAGCTGGTGTGGAAATTCCATTTGCTCAGTGGTTGCTCACGAGGCACTTGAGGTAACATTTTCGACACCATGCTGGGTGTAAACCCATTTTCCTAACAACAACGACACCCACTGGCACTGTGTCCTTCCTATTCTTGAACTTGACGAATGGCCTTTTATAAAAGGTGAATAAAAGGAAACACTAAAAGAAACCCCAAAAGAGTATTTAATCCACTACGTCCGGAGATCTTTCAACGTGTTAGCTGAAATAACTTCTAAGTGAAGAAGAATATTTTACATATTTCCTCTTCATTATGAAGAAAATTATCTGTTTATTCAGCATGCATTACACACCACGGCCTAATCACTGATCATTGTGGTTTAAATCCCCTTCCTTTTAAATCTTCTTGACCCTTCTCCTCAAAATGTTTTCATTTTGAGAATCCCTTCACTCAGTGTTTTTAGTTAACCAGCTATCTTAAAAGATTCTTGAAGAATAGTACTGGTTCTTCATTGAGAAACCATGCTTGACATTCTTATTTATTTATGAATTAATTATCTGTCATGTTCTCATGAGCTCATAGATCTTGTGCGGGTGTACACAATTATGCAGCAAATATATTTATAGTTCTTGATGTAAGATTTTCCCCCCTATACTCATATGAACATCAGCTCCTTTTTGTGCTTTGCTTTTCCGTACTCCCTAACTAAATATCAAATGTATGTTACAAAGCATCTATAGAAGAGACTATGGTACAGTGGGAGTTAATTACTGTTATTAACTTACTGACTTTATTAGTTTTGAATGAAGCACATAGTTGTGGCTACAGTTATTTAAGCACTCTTTATTAGCTAAAATAATTTGCAATTTTTGGACACACTCTCACTATGTAAAATTTAAAATGGCAGTTGGAGATTCAGAAAAAAATTCCCACCTCTCATTTGTCTTTAATAAATCCTGCTGTCAAGTAGTAAACATTTTAACTTAATGTATAGCTATCTGATGACCCTTTATATCACTTTTTCAGTGTCATTTTATTACCAGTTTTACATTTTGTAAGGTGGAAAACATATCTACTAAATCTAATATCAAGTGATATTTTAAATTTAAAAGTATACTCTGGAATTCAGAAAGACCACTGCACATAGTAAATTCATGAAGGGAAAAATAATTATTTATCTTGTTTAATATTTTCCCTAATGCCCTGTCATTCTCTTTTGCTCTTAGTATTTATTTTAGATATAACCATGGTATCTATGAAATCTATTTAGTAAGAAGGGACAAGGGGAGAAGTATAGTAGAAAAACTAAAAGTTGAAATCTTGTTAGTTACTTCCAATCAGGATATCACAAAAGCATACCTGAAATTATTATCTAAATAAATGGAATGGTAGAATTTTGTTTACTATTGAAGCCTGTTTTACACATTTTCTTTCAGGAATCCACTTACCATGCCAAACAGTCACTGGTAAAATTTTTACTTTGGAATTTTGTCAGTTGTGTTCTGTACATATACATACAGTGAAAGCATTTGATCATTGTCATTCTGGATGAGAACAGAGGCCTTATTGATGAACAGAAAAATGTCAAGCAGTTCTGTGTGGTGCACTATGTTCTATAAAGTATAGTGCAAAGGACAAATGGTGAAGCAAAAACTTAAAGCTTCAGATTTGAAGTTTCATTCTGGAAACATGTGTTTGAGTTTATGATCAGGCAGAAAGTAATTTGGGCTTTGTCAGGTACTGGTTTTCCAAAGACCAGAACTGTAGACCAGAGAGGGAATGTCTGGAGCAATGTAACTTCCCATTTTTTAGATGAGAAAACTGAGACTGTGTAGATAAGATGGTGGTCACAATGTTCACTCACGGTAGGACAAGAGCAACTGAACTTTCTCCCCACCTCCTCTCTCTAGTCTCTTACTAAATCAGGGACACATTTCTCCAGCATTCTTTTTTTTTTTAAACATCTTTATCGGAGTATAATGCTTTACATTGTTGTGTTAGTTTCTGCTGTATAACAAAGTGAATCAGCCAAACGTACACATATATCCCCATATCCCCTCCCTCGTGCGTCTCCCTCCCACCCTCCCTCTCCCACTCCTCTAGGTGGTCACAAAGCACCAAGCTGATCTTCCTCTGCTATGCAGCTGCTTCCCACTAGCTATCTATTTTACATTTGGTAGTGTATATATGTCCATGCCACTCTCTCACTTCATCCCAGCTTACCCTTCCCCTCCAGGTGTCCTCAAGTCCATTCTCTATGTCTGGGTCTTTATGCCTGTCCTGCCCCTAGGTTCTTCAGAATCTTTTTTTTTTTTTAGATTCCATATGTATGTGTCAGCATACACTTTTTGTTTTTCTCTTTCTGACTTACTTCACTCTGTATGACAGACTCTAGGTCCATCCACCTCACTACAAATAACTCAATTTCGTTTCTTTTTATGGCTGAGTAATATTCCATTGTATATATGTGCCACATCTTCTTTATCCATTCATCTGTCGATGGACACTTAGGTTGCTTCCATGTCCTGGCTATTGTAAATAGTGCTGCAGTGAACATTGTGGTACATGTCTCTTTTTGGATTATGGTTTTCTCAGGGTATATGCCCAGTAGTGGGATTGCTGGGTCATATGGTAGTTCTATTTGTAGTTTTTTAAGGAACCTCCATACTGTTCTGCATAGTGGCTGTATCAATTTACATACCCACCAACAGTGCAAGAGGGTTCCCTTTTCTCCACACCCTCTCCAGCATTTATTGTTTGTAGATTTTTTGATGATGGCCATTCTGACCAGTGTGAGATGATACCTCATGGTAGTTTTGATTTGCATTTCTCTAATGATTAGTGATGCTGGGCATCCTTTCATGTGTTTGTTGGCAATCTGTATATCTTCTTTTTTCTCCAGCATTCTTTTCCATGTCCACAAAAAAGAAAGAAAAAAAGAAACCCCAAAGGCATCTACATCCAGTTCAAGATCCTCCTCTCACTTGCAGTTTACCTTTAATAAGCTAATGTCTGCACAGGCCAAAGGAAGCACAAGGGCAGCTAAATCAATGCCAACAGCCCACTTGGGGAGCTGGGCTACAGGAGTTCTCCTTTCATGGAAGATTTTTATTCTTTAGAATTATCTGGGTAGTTCCCTCGATATTCCCATTTCTGTTTCCCTACTTGCAATAAAATGAAAGAAATGAAATTGCTTCAAATAGGAAAAAAGAAAGAAAGAAAGAAAGAGAAAAAGGGCTGTGCCTTTTTTTTGTACATACAAAGAGGAAAAATGCCCCCAGGTGAGTGGAAAAGAAGGTATTTGGACCCACAGTTGTCCAGTTTGCCTGTTGACAAATCCTGAATTTATTGTGTGATTCATTTCACCCTTCACTTCTCTGGATAACTACCACCACATCCTAAGCAATTATATAGAATCTACTTATTTTCCTAATACTATAATATTTTAAATCCATCATTTGACACAAATCCATAATTTGACAATTATCAATTATGCTTTTCAAAAATCTTTTAATGCTTATGTTAACATGTGCAATAAGCAGGGATGGCATTCTTCTTATTTTCAATAATGACATTCATTAACTTGCTATCATCCCCTCTTCTATGAGGATGATTATTTTAGTGGGTATTGTCAAATCTTACAATTTCTGAAAATGATGTGGTTTACTGAAACATTTTTAGGGGTTTAAAAGGCAATACCAAGTAAATAATTTAAACCAAATCTACTTCCTCTCTCATTTAGTTGGGTAATTTGAACAGTAGGTGTCATGAATTTTCTGAATGTTTTGACCTTCTGATCTTAGTCTACCATGTACATGACTTAAAAAATTGTTAAAAATAGCACTTTATCATTTCTTTACAAGTATGTGAGACAATTTTACTTTAGAACATTTTCAAGTTTTAATAAGGATTTAATAACCTCTGAATTTAATAGAGGCTAACATATGGGAAGGTTTTTAAAGAACCATTCACATTAAATCCCCAAAATGGTTTCAATCAGCAGGTATCCTGATGTTTATTTAATGAAGAAATGTATGAGCAGCTGCTGCCTCCCAGTTTTAGATGTAGTTATCTTTCATTGGGCTGCAACGAATCAGGAAGAAGAACAGATTTTAGCTATAATTTGGGATCATTCTATTAGGTATGCAGGCCTACAACAGTAGATTCATAAACAAGAGCAAGGAGGCTAGTTTAAGGAAGAAAATCAAATATAACAACTCTGGGGATGGGATCTATGGGTCGTGTTTTCAGATCTATTCCTTAGTTCCTAGGTCATAAGAAATATTCAAGTTTAGATTAAGCCCTAAAAGGCCTTGTGTAGATAAATAAAAATCCAATCTGACACTGATTCTTGACTGACCTTGTGGTATTATTGCAGATGGACATATGGGGCTAATTTTTGTTGTCCAGTGCATGGTGGGTATTGACAATACCATAGTATCCCTCTAACTATGCCAAGGAAAAGAAGTGGACAACTGAGACTATGATATGGTCCGGAGGGTTTATGGGGCAATAGCTCCCGGGACAGACAGTCCTACAGCAGGTATTATCTAGCTGTGAATGCATTGTTCATTTTACTGCTATTGAAAGCAAGGGATCTGGGGCTTGTAAATATATTTATTTCTTTGGTACATGTCTGCCTTTTGAACAAATATGAGCTGTGGGGACAGATACTGATTGCCCTCAGTATCAATACATATGCTTATGCTGGACCTCTTAAAAATGAATAAAGATAGTATTTGGCAAAGTTAATAGTAAACTCCTTACTTTAGAGAGCAACTGAGAACATTTTCATAACTTTGGCCTTGGGGATAGGGTTAACTACAGCCTTACAACTTTTACCTAATATTTTTTGTGAACAGTTCCCAAGTTTGGCAGAAAGAATCTTTTAAGAAGGGTAGCTTGAATCTGCTATAATGGGGCCTACTGTAATGGGTATTAAGGTTAAGTTGGAATTGTATTTTTAAATTATCCATCCAGGGTCGTTACAAGTGATAAATTTATTTGGGAAGTTCTCTGAGAAGGCAGGGTTTTTTCCTTCATCTTTTCTCCCCCACCCCTTTTCCCCAACAGTTTCACCACAATACATATTCATTAATTTTTAATATGTTTATTGGTGACTAAGGTGAAGTATTTGTCTGATTTAGACTTTCAGAGGCCCTAAGTATTTCATGCAAATTCCTACAGTGAGTCTGAAACGAAGAAGACAAAAGGGAGGTAACTTGAGCTATTATCTGACAGCAATGAGCTCTAATGACTGGGTGTAGGTGAGGACCAGAAATTTGGATTAATCTGTAATTGACCTGTATTGCCTGTTACAGATCTGGCAACTGAGTTTGCCCGTGAACTGATTGCTGTGGCCGAACACACAGCCAACATCAGGAAAGTAGCTGTTAGCTCACTAAAAAAGCAAGGACTCCGAGACTGGAATCTGGGCCCTCCTACTTCCCAGCTGTGTGGCCTTGGGCAAACAACTTAACCTCTCTGACGCTCGTTTTCCTCATTGGGCTGTGAGGAGGATTGAATGATCAATACTTGCTAAATGCTTAGCACAAAATAGTTCTAACCACACTCGTCACAGCGAGGAGGCTTCCGCTCCATCTCCCTGTCTTCACTAAGAAACCGCTCACACCCAGAGTCTCCTCGCTTCCAGATCCCTGCAAAAGCAGCCTCCACTGGGTGTGAAGCCTGTTCCGCCCGCCCCTGACTGCTCCCGGGATCCCCTCACATCTTAACACCTTGATCTGCCCTAGGCCTGGCTGGCCGCAGGTCCGCTGGGCCGGAGCTGCAGTGTGAGCCGGGATGAGGCCAGGGACCTCGCACCCAGGCGGATGGCAGAGATCCGAGGGGCGCAGAAAGGCCTGGAAGCGGCGGGAGCGGGCGGGGCGCACTCGAGGTGCATGCTAATGAGCAGCGCGGGCAGCGCCCGCCGCCACCGGCGCGCTCGCAGCGCAGGAGCCGCGCCCCGGCCGGGGCACGCGGTGCCACTCAGGCCGGCGGGGGGCGCGCAGCTCGTAGCAGCCGCGCGCCCGGGCCTCTCAAAGCCCCTTTCAGCAGCTCTGCAGGCTCCTCACCAGAGGAGTCTGGAGCGACATAAAAGCGCATTATGAAAATTATAATATCAGCCACAGAGCATGTCCACGGAGGCAGCTCTGCACCTTTGAGGCATTGAGGCTCGTTCAGCTGGGCCGAGGGGGGAAATATCCATTTGAATTCGGCCCCTGAATGGGGGCAGCGGCGGCGGCAACGGCAACAGTGCCTCCTTTATCCATCCGGCCACTTCTCCTGCTTGCTCATTCCCGGGCTGTTGCACCTTGTCTCCTTATGGGCAAGGGTGTGGAGCGGGAGGGGCACTGGGAGGACAAGGGAGCAGAAGTGGGGGGCCCCAATTCACAGCCGCGCTAGGACAAGGAGTGTTGTCATTCGGGTCCCCAGGAGAATGATAAATGAGGCTTTCTGGGGCCCGAGGAAATTTCTGTTCCGCTGGGGATCGGAGGAGCGGGGGTCAAGGGCTGGGTGCATTTACCGGAGGCTGGAAGGGAGTGGATTCGGGGGTCATGCCCCATTTCCTTGTCTTTGTGCCAAGCCGGAGCAGCCATTTTTAGGGCATTCTCCCCATCAGAGCTCGGATTCCGGTATCCGGAATTACGGGGTGGACAAGGGTGAACACTTCTAGGCTCGGGGACCCGGGTGCAGCCCTCCGGTCTCTGTGTGAGGACCGCACACATCTTGGACTCCAGTGGGGGAGCGAACACCTGCAAGCTCGTCAGAGACGGAGCTGAGGTCAGACTGGACCCCGCACGAGGGTCTCCTCCCAGCCTGCAGGGTGCGCCATTTCGGCTGTCTGACTCCCAGTCAGGCCTTATCACGCCAGCCTTCCCCTCGATCCCCTCGGACTCCTTCGGTTCCTGGGGCGGAATTCGCACGCTGGGGCCCCGAGGCGGGTGTGATCTATTATAGCAGCTGAGTTGCCTCACCATTCAGCGCCCTGTCCATTGTCTTGTTAATCACCTTTCATTATGGACTGCTCAGGACCATCATAAAGCTTTTAATATTAATAAGGCCCAGCGCACCAGCCCCCGCACCGCGGTGCTGAGCGACCCGGCAGACAGCGCAGGTGTCGCGCTGCAACCTGTTCAGCCAGCCAGGGCGGGAGTGTCCCGGGGTTAGCGAGCCGGGGCTGGGGGGAGGCAGGTGGCGCCGGGTTCCAAAAGAAGATGGGGAAGAAAAACAAAACAAAACAAAACCCCTCGTCCAAAAAAAAAAGGGGGGGGGGGTTGCTTGGCTCCAAAGTGCGCGCCCGAAGAGTTTAACTCTAGGGGAGAGGGGAGGTGAGAGCTGGGGGTGGATAACGAAAGGGTCCACTTGGGTAGGGATGTGACATTTCCTGTGGTGAAGCCTGCATTGGCTGCTAATAGAGATCTAATTGATGGGTGAAGTCCCATTTCCGCGCGCTCTCCTTTATTGCTCCATCCAGTCTGTTGCAAAATATAACCTTAATTTGATTTAGCAATTCCTCCAGGATTCGGTGCGAGCTTCCAGCCCAGGAAAAAAAATCGTTATTAAAAAAGTTAAAGTACAGACTTGGATTCGGTGCGTTGCCTTTTAAAAATCTTGCCCCAGCTCCTGACATTTAGCACTTTCTCTTTTTGTAATCGCCTGGTCTTTTATGATTATTAATACCCGCAGTGCTCCGGGATCCGCGCAGTGCGCGGTTATTGGGGATGCAAATTGGCGCGGAGGCGCAAAAAAAGCCAGTGGGTGCGTGGGCTGCGGCCTGGAGCTACAGGCCCGTCGGGATTCGCGCGGCCCGGATGGTTTAGAGTTTCCGTAATCCCATCCCTAGCCCAGGATTCCCGCAGAGGCCGCCCAGGGACAGCGAGTCTTGGAGCAGGAGCTGCCTGGTGCCAGGTGGTGGCGCGCAGGTGGGAGGGGCCCGGGTGATTTCACTCTCCCACCTTAGCTTCCCAACGAGGTTTAAAAGTAATAGCACAGGGCATAAAGGTGCCTGGTCCATAACATAGTTGTTTGCGTGCATGAGGTGGTCCAGAGGCTATGACTCTGGGTGCTGTACGGAGATGAAACTTAGCTCTTGTTTGTGATATAAATTGGATGTTTAGAGGCCATTCTAAGGTTATGGCTTCCTTCCTCACTTCTTCCCTGCCTCTGTCCCCAGCCCCCAACCCCACCCCTACTTCTGTCTCCTAAAAGTCAAATGTATATCCTCCTCAACTCCTAGTCGGTTCGAAGAGACTGCAGAGCAATAACATGTCTATCTTTTTTGTTTACTTCTTCCTTCTCTTCTTTCTCCCAATAGGCTGGGGAAGCCCCTTAGGGAAGTCCATTTGTATCTAGACATCCGAAGTCATATCGAAGCCATTGTTACAAAAAATATACACAAACAATAGCGCCTTCCTGAATTGCTCTTTACCATGTCAACAAAGTTGTGTAAGAGAAATGATGGGGTTTAAACCCACCCATTACCAGCCATATGATCTTGGTTTAATTCAGTATCTTAGCCTTGGCTTTTTCACTTTTAAAATGACATCGAAAATAAAATAAAACACTTCCAAAGGTTGTTTTGAAGTAATGTGTGAGAAAACCCCTTGTAACGCGTTTATAAAAATAAAATAATCATCATAAAAACCTAAAAATAGAAATCTGAGTCATTAGTAGAATAGAACTTCAGAAAATTGTAGAAGCCTCCTTTCCCCAAATTTAGAATTGGGTTTTGTAGAGGTTACAGCGGATGGTGCTTCATGATTCACTTTGCCTCAGAAGGCCCTAAATTTAGTGCCAGGCTTCTCTCTGGAACTTGGATCCCCCAGGATATTTTTTTTTATAACCAGCATTTGCATCTGTCAGTCTTAAAACACTTCACTGTGTTGGAGACCAGCAGTGGTCTCCAGTTGCACCAGCAAATATTAAATGAGTTCTTTAAAAACTGATCATCGAATTTCCCAAGTCCAACTCCAAGAAATCTCCTGGAACAGCAAGAAGGTGAGGCCTGAGCATCTGGTGGTCACATAAGTCATCCTGTGCACCCTCTCCCCCGCGATCTTCATCCCTGAGATGTGGAGCAGCGGGAAGAGTGCTCAGGCATTCCCTGGCCGCACCGCCTCTCTGCAGCGCCCTTGATGGGTTTAATGAGGCAGAACAGCGTGAAGGGGATGTGAACTGGTCCAAATGATTGATGAAGCCAGGGGCAAAGCCCAGGCGTTTCCAGATAAAGCCCCATACAGCCCGTGATAAAGGCAGGATAGTGGCAGGGCTGGACTCCTTCAAAAGCGGTGGCCCAAATGCATTGAGAGGAAACAGGGAGGGAAGGTGCTCTGTTGTTACCTAATCAGTTCAGGCACTAAGCCACCAGCCACAGAGAGCAGAGGAGGGCTGCAGAGGAAGTGGGGAGGGTGAAAGGAGCTGATCTCTGTGCTGGTGCTGTCTCTCTCTGTCTCTCTCTGTCTCTCTCTGTCTCTCTGTCACACACACACACACACACACACACAGCTGCCTCTCACTCTTTCTCCCTTCTGGCTTAGCCAAGACCAGATCAGCCTCAGCCTCCACAGATGTCCAGGTACTCAGCGTGGGACCTTCCCCCGGTCACAGAGAGAGGGAGCAAAGGTCCCAGAAGAGCAGAAGTAGCTTGGCAGGCCTTATTCAGTGTTAGGGCACCTCCTGGTTCCCTTCCTAGGTATTAGAAAGTAATGATTGCAACAAAAGATTCTAGTCTGTGAAGGGGTGGGGAGGGAGGTCCTAAACCCACTCAGGGATTTTAATGAAACATTTTTTTTCTATTTCTCTGTTAAAAACAAAGAAATAAAACAAGATTCATTAGCTTAAGGTAAAAAAAAAAAAACCCTCATTTTTTCTATACATATTGTTTTTGAAAGGTTGGTGTACTATAGTTCTTACAACAAATAAATAAAGAAGATAACAGTCATTTGCCCAGAAATAATTCTGGAATTAGAGTGCTCAGTGACTGGGAAAGCAGTAATTGCCAAATGAACATAAATATAGCAGGTGACACCCTACAGTTAAGCTGCTTCAGCTCCCTAAGGAATCGAGTGAGAATAAGGCGAAATGTTACCTTTTTTTCCTCCTGGGCCTCAGGGCCTGGTGGATAAACACAGTCTCTTTTTTCCCCACAATCCAAAGTCAATTCATAAGTACTTACTTATAGGTATGGAAGGATTAAGGAACATTTCCATCCATGGAAGGGAAGTTTTGGGTTTTAGTAGGGGTATATTTTTTTACACAGTCCATTATATATAACTTCCACCTGTAAGTTTTAGTCATTGACTAGGACTCGTCTTCAGTTTCTCTTTCATGGATGTAGAAGCTATATCTTATGTTCTATGTTTCAAAGGGCAGGTATGATAATGTTGCTGGTACCCATGAAGATTTGAGAGCTCTGTAGATGAATGAGGTGGTAAGAACCCTCCCCCTCTGCAACTTCTGATTTTTTAAAAGGAACTTGCCTGGACATTAGCCTTCTACTCTTTCAAACAGCATTTGTATAATATAATGATTTATTCTGTCCATTTTTACTCTTCACGCCTATCAACTGCAGGTCATTCTTCTTCTTTGGTCCCTGAGTTTTTAACTTAGAAGGCAAGCTCCTGGAGTATAGGTATCCTGTCTATTGAATGATTGTGTATTGCATTACAAGCAAGTAGAACTTAATAAACAAATCATATGAGCTTATCATTTAAAAGAGAAAAGATGGAAAATTATCTTCTAGCACCTTCAGATGCGGAAAGGTATTTTAAAAATAATCTTTATCTCTGATTGCAAAGCAATATATATTATTCTTTAGAAAAGAAAATTTTATGATCACAACGTTTCTTAACAACATTCCCTTGAAAACATTCCTCAATTTATTGTATTAAAGTGAATCCTATTCTTTCTTTCTGGAGCTCCTAAATATTATATGTTTACAGAAATCTTTCAAGGAAGAAGATGAGACCAGGCTTGAAAATTTAATCTTGAACACAACTAGGGGCTTGTTTGGGATTAGAGGGAAATCATAATCTTTTAAAAACAACATTTAACTACAGTCCATATCATCGACATAAAATCTTTGTGGCCACATCATTTGCCAAACTGGGTTGTAGAATCGAGATAATTCTCTATATAATTTGGCTGAATGGACATTTGGTGAATGTAAAAACTTTTCCCTAAAAGTATATTTATAATGACTAGATATTGTAAAGTATATATCTGCATGCACATTATTGAGAAAAAAAAGAGATTTTGATCCCAAACGCTCTCATTTATTCAAGTAAATTGATTTTGTTGATTAACTGCTTAGCTCTCAACTTCTTGTCTGTGAACAAAATAAACTGCAAGGTTTTTGGAAAAGAAGGCTGCTTTGTGTCTCTGGGTCCCTAATATTAAGTAGAAGTATCTAGTATTGTTACTTTAAAGATAGAGCAAATCCATTTCCCCCAAAGTTGGCCTGAATTTCTGATTGAGGGTCCCAGGAACTTCTACAGCTGTAATGGGAACCCTGCAGGCAGGGTGCTTACAGAAACTACTCAAGACAAAACACAGTGAACTTTTTATGCAATTATTTTCTAATATGTATTGGAGATAAATGCACCTGCAAGGTAGACTTTAATTAGCTGCTATATAGGAAAAGCTCTTGTTGTCTTCTTAATAGTTTTAAGTTCCTATTGTTTAAATGGATTTTAAGAAAAGTTGTAAAGGAGGTTTGTGCAGATGAGTGAATCAGCACTTTTGTACCTTAAACGTTAAAGAGTGAAATGGTTTTATACTAAAAGATACAGGAAAAGATCCCAGCATTAACATAAGTAGATATGATTATTTGTATTTAGGGAATATTTTTGTAGTCGTAATAAAGATGTTAATTATGAGAAAAATTTCCTGAAAGTGAGTTAAAAAAAAAAACCTCTACTAGACATTGTAAAATGTCTCTTTCTATTCCCTTTCCTCTCCCACTTTAATTCAAGTTTTGTTTTTTCATTAAAAAAGAAAATAGTTGATTATTACCTCCTCATTTACTTTCTTTTAAGGAAGGTCAAGGAAATGAGACTAAAGTTGCATTTAAATTTTGCAGGGGCTGAATTTTTACTTAATTTTCTTTTCATGATAAATATTATTTTATTAGCTTGTCCAAGTATCATTACTAAGGCTATGCACATATTTGCATAGCTATTTCTTTACGCTTATAGTTTTCCAGAAATATTTTATTTGCTTAAAAGTGCAGGGTGAAAAATTTTGCTCTTCCTCTGAAAACTGGCTGATTGTGGAATAAAAATGATGAAACTTTTTATGTGCTTAGGCCTCACTGGATCTCTAGGGAAATCTGGAGAGAAATGACAAAATAACTAGCTATAGTGACTGAAAAATTGCATTTGTTCAAGTGTAGGATGGAATTTCATAAACATTGGAATTTACATAACTATTTATATGACTATAGAGTTTCATAAGCAGGAAGTATTGATGTTTGATACTTACATGGCTATAGTTTTAGTACATTTGTTTGATAGTGATGTGGGTGGATTTTGTTTGTGTATTTAAATGAGGCTGAATGCATAGTCTTTTGATTTTTATTTCTTCTATCTTCTATGGTAAAAGCAAATCAAAACAAAGGGACTTCACGGCCTTAACTCAAGTCCAAATTCCTTGGACCTCTTGATAAAGCTTTAAGGTCACTAAGTTAAACACAGCAGGAAGATATAAAATTTTGGCTCTTAGAGTCAAATATCTTTATCCATGTAGTTAATAACAAGATATCTTCCCAGCTTTTACAATGTATTTTCAAATTAATTTATAAAAGAGATTGGTGATTAGTAATGTTTCACAAAGACCTCAGCTATGCAATTGTTTAAATATATCATTCATTCAAACTTGGAAGCTTAATGTTCACGAGATTCATCTTCCTTTGCACATAGAGAACATACCCCATATTTTCAAAGACCATCCATCTATTTATTGTTTTGAAAATAAATGTCACTCACAATCTAGCTTCCAAACATTCTAGATACCCTTTTGTGAGACTCTTTTTATTATATAATTTCTCCACAGGTCGTTATAAGAAACGCTATTTACCTCATTTTTTCCGTAAAATATGTTTTCTCAATAGGTCCTACTCTATCAACGAAAAATGTTTGTATATTCTCAGTCTTTCCTGTGATTTTCATTATATATTCTGGTTTAGGAATGGGTTTTTAAAATTTTTAAACAGTTTTTAAGGAAAAAAAAAAAAGCCCACTGGAAGTGAATAAAATGCACAACAAAGATTAGCTGGGAAGTGTTCAATGTGCCTTGTTTGCCTTGCTTTTTTCAGAAGCCACTCCTGTCAGTGGTCAGTTATAATAAAGGAAGAACAAAGTTCCTTGATGTATAACTGAAAAAAAAGCTGCCTGCAGTTCCTTTCAATTGCCCCGTTGCCCAGGCAGGCCGGCCTCCAGCCAGAAGCCAGCAGGCAAAATTTAACAGCCACGCTTCAAAACGTTAGTAGCAACTATCAATGCATCCATAACTCTTAGCCCTCTAGATATGGGGTCATCTTTCAATACTACCCCACTGTCATATACAACATTTGTCTTGTCCCACATTCAACTGATTGTGTCAAACTATGGAGGGACTATATAATACACATATACAATAGCACAATGAAAGCAATAATCTCCAACCCAGCTTCTTTATTTATTTGAGTGCTATTACAAAGTTTCCTGCAGTAAGGAGAAGCTGGGGAGGCCGTGACATGTTCCAGCCCCGCAGTGGATCTTAGAGGAGTGGAGGCTCTGGAGGGCTGAAGTACAGAATGCAGTTGCTTTGGTGTTACGCAAGAATCCAGCTTTTCCATTGCTTTGATAACCCGCTTTGTTTTCCTAGATTCTGGTAGTCACGACTTATGTAGAATCTGTTTTCTTTTTTTACTTAAAAAAGTATATTATGCTAATATTTATGGATGGCTAGCAAAATAATAGGTTATTTACTCACCTTGATGTTTAAGTACTACCGATTCTTCGACCAAACGAATCCTATATGGAAAAGTACATCTTATTTTCTTGAACTGAATCGTACATACAAAATCATAGTGAGAGATTAAAGGTATATTCGCCTTAGAGTTTTTTCAAGTTGTTTTATCCATGTATCAAAGCCTTCAAGAAAATAAAAGTTGGCTTTGGAGAATGATTGCATTTTTCTTTTGAATCTATACCTGCTATAAGGAGTGAAATGTCAACAAGTCAGTGGAGAACATTTAATTATTTAGTCATTGGAAAGGTTGGCGAGGCATTTAGACAGAAGCCTGAATGACTGGGTAAAATAATATTGAGAAGTACTGCACTCAATTTAGAAATATTACCTCAAGCAGAGATTTATTAGGCTAAACAATAGTAACAATTTAAAAGCTGTGATACAAATACTCTTGTAATTAGGATTTGTATGAAACTAGTTAATTTTTTTTAGACAATTATTGAATTGTGTGATTATATTGCAATGTTTCTGAGCAATAGAGCTCACTTTTGCTATGCAACATGATGAGAAAAATGACAAAGAAAGGAATGAGTTTCAAGAGAGCGGTGTTTTTTTAACAATCAGAAGAAATGCCTTGTTCAAGAACATACGTCAGGATAGGATTAATAGGAAAATGACCATCAAAAACCAAATTGCATGGGGAGGGAGAACAGGATCCTAACCCAGGTGTAACAAATAATTTGTAGTTCGTATCCATCACAGAGCAGAGGAAGAGTCACTGAAAGCAGACTTAGCCTCCTTCCGAGGATGTTCAAAAAGAAAAGGAATCTTGTAAATATCTTCGCGAAAGTCAATTCTCTTTCAACAGTCAAACAATGCTCTTGCTTACATAGCTGCAAAGTACGTGGGGTTTTCCGCCACACGGTAATATTTTTATAGCCCCGCAGTCACCATCTATTCCGTATACACAAACATCCGCGTACCCAGAAAATAATTGTGGATAATTCAATGTTCAGATTCGATAATGGATGCTCAAATAAATATGAGAATTCCAAGCAAATTTGTGCAAATGAAAAAAGATTTCCTCTGACATAATGGCATGGTGCAAGGCTGTGTGTAATGAGCTGTAATTTGTCTGGAAGAGCATTTTAAAGGGGTTGATCCATCCACTGGAAAACCAGCAGCCGCTCCGAGTCTTGCAGCAGTGAGCTGGCCTGCCTCGTCTCAGAGGAAATTACACCACAAGCAGGCCAAATTTATGACAACTTCCATAAATTATTTCAGATTTTCATATTTCAAATTTCATCTGCATTCATCATGTGAGTTTGACTGGGGAAAAATGTCTAGGAGGAGTTCTGCTAGCATTCAATGCAGCAGTCCCAGGAGCCTGCCCTGGGACTAGATAATTTAATTTCATTTTGATTAGATTATTCTTGCTGCAGTCTACTGCCAATCTGAAGTATTGTGCCTTCTCTTCTACTTAACCTTCCTGCCCCATGCCTGCTCCAGCCTGCATGCAGCTCTCTGTATTGCAGAATATATTTGAACAATCAAAGTTAGGAGTTATTATTTTGCTTTCCATTGTCCATCCTTATAAAAGCACACATCTTTCACTGGGCTCCCTCTTCCCAGAAATCAGATTACTTCTTTTTTTTTTTTTGGTTTGTAATATTGTTTACCATTTTCAGTGGAAAGTGCCCTGTAATTTAGGTGGAAAATCTAAAATCATTACTAAATCTCAGGATGATGCAATAGACCAGAAATGAGGATCATCTTTAAAACAACTATAATCATCACTAGGTGATACACAAGAGACTGAAAACAGGTAAATAATGAATACACCCATCCATTAAAGTAAAAATCTCTTGTAAACCAAAGTTATTTTTCAACCCTTTACCTAATGGTCAATGAAGAAAACCCTCTGTAATCGGTCTTCAAAAGCAGGACATTAGAGATTCAGAATACAAAATCTTGTAAACATGCAAAACCATAAACATGATTAACTTATGAAAAATATTGGCACAATAGCAAAATAATATGGGAAACAGACTCAGAAAGGTTTTAAAATATTCTCTTAAATTGAATTTGAATACATGAAATGATGATTAACAGTAAATATGGACTATGGTTACCTCAAAATGCATAATCACAATTTTTTCCTTATTTTTAGAAAATGACTGCACTTATATGAGATTCAATAACCCAGGAACACCAAAAATGTTTGTCACTTACTAAGTTAGAGGCAAGATTATTAGAAACATAGATAAATAAACAAAGCTAATGTTGTTCTTTAAGTAATATCTATCACTTCCTCCTTATTGAGTTATTTCTTTAAACAATATAAGTTTTTTTGATGCTATGTGTCTGAACTGAGGACTTTCAATTCT
Source organism: Eubalaena glacialis (assembly GCF_028564815.1). NCBI lineage: Eukaryota > Metazoa > Chordata > Mammalia > Artiodactyla > Balaenidae > Eubalaena > Eubalaena glacialis. The sequence goes on along the minus strand of NC_083720.1, from coordinate 68,137,560 downwards.
TTATTGTTCTCCATTTCGATGAAAAAAATTGAATTGGGGTCTGTTATATTGAATTTTGTTCAGTAAATATACTGAAATCATATTTTTGTTAGAAACTATCAATAAATCCAGTATAAGAAAAGTAATAAGATACAAATATGAACAGGACCTTTTGCAAAGGAAATATTACAAAGAGAGTGCACCCAGAAAATATATTAGGGAATGTGTTTTTTTCCGTGTGCTAGGAGAAAATACAGAAAGAAGGACACGAAACTGTGTTGTTTTTAATGCAGATTCCATGCTTGAAATAAAAACAATTCTAACCACTATTTCACATGGTTCAATAAAATCATTTTTCCAGCGCTGAAGTTAAAAAAATACATTAGAAACACACCTAAATCTTTTTTCTACATCAAAATAACTTACTAAAAAGACATCACACTTGATAAATAATTGACTTCCCAGATTATGAAAATTCTGAACCTTTTTTGCTGTCCATATTCTAATAGAGGTTATATAACAGTCTCAATTCTTAAAATCAATTTCAATGGCATATGTGGCTAAATCATCCATATTTAGAACCCCATTATATTCTATCAGTAATATCCTAGGAAAAAGGGGACAAGGACTTAACAAAATCTAATATATTATGGATACATGTTTTGAAGCAGTAGATCGTGTTTATTTCCTCTAGTTTTGGAGATGTTGGGGGTCAAGAGAAAAAAAATTGAACGTGTTGATTGTTATTTTTTCCCCCTACTTGTTTAACTGACTTAATCCTCTGGGAAAGGAATGACATTGTAAACTAAACTGACTTGAGGCAACTTCATTCTGTGAAGAGTCATAATTTGCTTAGTGACCCCTTGCTCTGTCATATGAAGTCAGACACAAGGCATTGGTCACTAGGGGTGCTAAAAGCTTCCGTGGTGTTTTCACTTTTATATGTCATCATGGAAACCAGCACCTTAAACCCAGAAAACTTTAATGACATTCCCTATTAGTTGGGTCCTTTGAACAGTTATATATCCACTTGGATATAGTGGCAGTTGTTAAATAACTTTCCAATAAATAAAATATGAAAAGGAAAAAAATTGTAGTTCGGTATTTGCAGCTTGTCTTAAGATTCTAAAACTTGTTCTAATAAAATTAAAGGCATGCACTTTTAAAGTCCTATCTAATTACTCTCTTGAAAATCTCTGTGACTTAATGTTGGAGCCACTGTGCCGTTTGGCATGGAGAACTGGCAATTAAGCTTTTTGTACCCAGTATTCAAATTTGAGAATGTCACTTTATTACTTTGATTTTTAATTATGGACCATGTCAGCAGAAAAACTTCCACTGAGTGCAGTAAAAGAAAAACCCTTTCCTGGAAATGGCAGTCAATGAAGAGAAAAGCAGCATTCCTAGAAATGTATAATTTATGATCAAAGCAAGAGGCTCCTGTGGGCTATCATCAAGGTAGTTTCAAACAAGGACGGAGGCTTGCGGGAGTGTTCATATAGCCGGGTGCCTTTGGCAGCAGAGTTTTGGCTTCTGTTGCTGGGGAGTAGCCTAACCACTTCAAACTTTGTAAGCTGAGCTCTGGAAGAAATGCAATTCATTTTGTGTCTACACTGTAGAAGTGTCTACACTCATCTTTTTTAATAGCGCAAGGATTTTGTTGCTATCAAGAAGAAAAATTAAAGTCTTATTATGGTGGGCCATTTTCCCAAAGTAGGAGCATTCTAGCTTTCAGTTACAAACTTTAATCTCCTGCTCCCATAATTTAGAGGCTGCTATGTTTCCTGCATTGTGTAACTCCAGGGACGCCATTTATATTATTTGCTATGGAGTTGTGCTCTTGGGGGTCATTGTCATAAAATACAGTGGGAACTGTGCCCCCTAGTGTTGTGGAACTCAGAGGCTCCTGTGAAAGCCATGATTGAATGGCCTCTGTTAGGTTTCTTTCTGCAAAGGAGAGAAGACAGAAATGGGAAGAGAGGAAAGGACCATTGTGTTCCATTTCTTCCCTCCCTCACCACAAGCACAACCCCTAATTTTCTTTCCACTCCATGTAGACTTTTCCAAACAACTACGAAGAGGAACTTATTACAGGTTCAGATGTGCCTAAATGAAGGAGTGGGAGAATGGAAGCTTAGCCTGGCTGCATTCTGAAGTTCTCTCTCATTTTGACCTCTTTCACAGAGTCAGAGAACCTCAGGTTGCTAAATCAGACAGGCATCTCTCCATGAGTCTGAGTGGCAGCACTGCATTAGAAATGAGATCCAGAAGCCAAATTGACCCAAATGTATCCTCTCAAGGTGGCTCTTTGGGAGTCAAATGTAGGCTTTCTTACTCTTAGAGAGACATAGTCAGGCCAGGAAAATCTAGTTCTTATCATGGAGATTTGGATTGCTGATAGAATTAGTTCATTATTTGAAAAGATCGCTACTTAAGGGAATGTGACAACTGGCTTAAAACCCAAATCCATTATGTTTAAATCTTTGGTTGAGAAAAGAGGCCATAGGGCAAGGAGCATAGGAGGCAGATAAAAAGAATCAACCTTCTTGGCCTGCACTTTCCTCACCTGTAAAATGGAGTGACTGGATTAGATTATGTCTTCAGTTGTGAAACATGTGGAAAGTAACTGGAAATGAATAATAAAGTACAGAAGTTTGTGAATTTTAATCTTATCTTAAAAATAAATTAGAACAATTTTGCATTCATGTACTCTCAACTATGATTTTTTTGAGTGAGGGAGACATAATGGTCTTTACAGTCAATATCCTGGGAATGGAAGTGTGTCAGCCGTGAGAGTATCATCTGCTAAGACAGAGTTAACTGCTGAACCAGGAGACCTATCAAGAGCGTCCATCTGTGACAGTTAGTGAGCATGGTTCCATTCCTAGATGCACCTGTAAATTAGGTAAATTCATCTTTGGTATTTCTCTGCTTTTTGCTTTTTTGGCATTTTATCTGCCCTTTCCACATTATATCTATGCTCTCTCTTCTGTCTCTACCCTCAGCCCTTACTTTGCCTTTGCCTTTTTCTTTCCTCAAAATGAAATCAACCAATTCCAAGTGGTCTACTCCAGCCCAGTTTTGTAAGGTGTTGTTCATGTAACCCTGGTAGTGCTCAAGATTATTTTGGACAGTATCTACACAAATGTTTGCAGTGTAATAGTTAAGTATTTATTTATTTTTGCAAAGCTATGTTCATTATTATTATTATTTTTTAGCATCTTTATTGGAGTATCATTGCTTTACATTGTTGTGTTAGTTTCTGCTGTATAACAAAGTGAATCAGCTATACGTATACATATATCCCCATATCCCCTCCCTCTTGCATCTCCCTCCCATCCTCCCTATTCCACCCCTCTAGGTGGACACACAGCACAGAGCTGATCTCTCTGTGCTATGCGGCTGCTTCCCACTAGCTATCTATTTTACATTTGGTAGTGTATATATGTCCACTCTCTCCCTTCATCCCAGCTTACCCTTCCCCTCCCCGTGTCCTCAAGTCCATTCTCTATGTCTGGGTCTTTATTCCTGTCCTGCCCCTAGGTTCTTCAGAACCATTTTCTTTTTTTTTAGATTCCATATTTATGTGTTAGCATACGGTATTTGTTTTTCTCTTTCTGACTTACTTCACTCTGTATGACAGACTCTAGGTCCATCCACCTCACTACAAATAGCTCCATTTCGTTTCTTTTTATGGCTGAGTAACATTCCATTGTATATATGTGCCACATCTTCTTTATCCATTCATCTGTCGATGGACACTTAGGTTGCTTCCACATCCTGTAAATAATGTTGCAATGAACATTGTGGTACATGACTCTTTTTGAATTATGGTTTTCTCAGGGTATCACAGTTGTGATTCTGGGATATTATTGCTTAGGGTTAGGCTAAGGTAGAAATATGCATTTTCTCAAAATAAGTCAATTTAAATAAAATATTGTGTCTATAATCGTATAATGGTACCACAGTATGGAAGAAATCATGGAAGGTGGTCCATCACTGAAATTTGGAAACTTTGGATAGATTAATTTTTGCTAAAGAAATACAAAATCATTTAGTGAGCTTTCCTCGCATTTCAAGTGACCAAAAATCACAAAATAACAGTGACCTTAAGTGATAGAAATGGAAATAATTTGCTACGGAAATTCCAATGATATTAAGGATATTCTATTTATCTTTGTGTGATAATTCCACTGTTGCTGTCCATTGTTTCTGCTCTCTTTTGCTCACGGTGTCTTGATTTCTTGTGTGTTCTGTGGTTTTTTTATTTAACTGTGTGCTCTTACTCTTTGGGAATTTCTTTGAGGTATTGTTTGAAGGATGATTTTTTTTCTTTCTCAATGTTTCTTGGGTGAACTACCCATTCAGAACTACTTTAAATTCTAGGCTTGAGGTGCTGGGTTTTTTTTGTTTTTTTGTTTTTTTAATATTTATTTATTTATTTGGTCATGCTGTGTCTTAGTTGCGGCAGGCCAGCTCCTTAGTTGCGGCATGTGAACTCTTAGTTGTGGCATGCATGTGGGATCTAGTTCCCTGACCAGGGATCGAACCCGGGCCCCCTGCATTGGGAGCGCAGAGTCTTATCCACTGCACCACCAGGGAAGTCCCTAGGCTTGAGGTTCTTTGGACATCTAAGGTAATATGAATTTGGGCTACAAACCTTTGTGAGGGCCAGCTTTTGGTTATGAATTATCAGGGCGGATTCCTCTTTTCCCTCTGCCACTCAATGCCAAGGTTCAAGAAAGGCAATTTTCTCGTTATCTGCTTCAGGAATAAGTTTATTTCTGGCTCACCCTTACTCGGGCACTTTCTCTCTTATCCCCCATGTCCTTTAAGGCCATAAAATTTTCAAGCCCCAAATATTTCAAGTAGATGTTTCCTGGGGGAGGTTGATTTCAAGGCCCTAAGCACTTTCCTGGATTTCTGCTTTATTTGTTAATTTTTGGCCTCTGAATATTCCTTATTCATTTTAATTACTTATTGATGCGTTAAAAAATTACTTGATACAAGAACTCTCATAGATGGTTGGAGGAATGACAATTGGCATAACCACTCTGGAAAACTGTTTGGCAGCCTATACTAGGGCTAAACCTATGTGCAACTTATGTATGACGTAATAATGGTTTTCTTAACTATATAGCAAACAGAAATACATATACAAATTCTCCAAAAGACACTTATAGGAATGTTCATAGCAGCCTGTTCACAGTGGCCTAAAAAAACTAGAAATATACAAATTCACATCAATAGAATGACTATATAAATTGTGGCATATTTATACCATGCATAGTATATATGCTACTATAGAGAGACTGGGAATGGACAAATGGCAATTATATGCAACAATATGAATGTATTTCACAAACATAACTAAAGACTCCAGATACAAAAGAGAACATATTATGTGATTTCATTTATATAAATTAATTCAAAATCAGCAAACTAATCTGTGCTGTTAGAAGTCAGGGTGAAAAAAAAAAGAAGTCAGGGTGATTTGGGATTGATATATATACACTACTATATATAAAATGGATAACTAATGAGAACCTACTGTTTAGCACAGAGAACTCTACTCAGTGCTCTGTGGTGACCTAGATGGGAAGGGAATCTAAAAAGGAGGGGATATATGTATACGTATGACTGATCCACTTTGCTGTACAGCAGAAACTAACACAACATTGTAAAGCAACTATACTCCAATATCAATTAATAAAAAAATTTTTTTAATTAAAAAGTTTCTTAAAATTTTTTAAAAATTAAAAACAAAGAATTTGGGGTGATGCTGTTGGTGGGAATGTAAATTGGTATAGCCACTATGGAAAACAGTATGGAGGTTCCTCAAAAAACAAAAAATACAGCTGCCATATGATCCAGCAATTCCACCCCTGGGCATATATTTGGACAAAACTGTAATTTGAAAAGATACATGCACCCCTACGTTCATAGTGGCACTATTTACAATAGCCAAGACATGGAAATGACAGACGAATGGATAAAGAAGATGTGGTACATATATACAATGGAATACTACTCAGCCATAAAAAAGAATGAAATAATGCCATTTGCAGCAACATGGACAGATCTACAGATTATCATACTAAGTAAAGTCAGTCAGACAGAGAAAGAAAAATATCATATGCTATCACTTATATGTGAAATCTAAAATACGACACAAAGGACCATATCTATGAAACAGAGATTCACAGATATAGAGAACAGGCGTGTGGTTACCAAGGGGGATGGGGATGGGGGAGGGATGGAATGGGAGTTTGGGGTTAGCAGATGCCAACTATTATATATAGAATACATAAACAACAAGGTCCTACTGTATAGCACAGGGAACTATATTCAATATCCTGTGATAAACCATAATGGAAAAAATATGAAAAAAAAATATATATGTACAACTGAATCACTTTGCTGTACAGCAGAAATTAACACAACATTGTAAATCAACTATACTTCAACAAAATTAAAAAAAAAAAGAGTAAAGAAGTAGGGTGATGATTACTCTTGGAGGGTTAGTAATTGAGATGAAGCACAGAGAGGCCTCCACGGAGCTGATCATTTGTTATTTCTTATTCTGGATACTGGTTCCACAGGTCTGTCCAGTGTGTGAAAATTCGTTGAGCTGTACACCTGAGATATCTGCATTTTTCCGAATATATGCTTTTCTAAAAAAGGGAAAAAATACTTTCTGCATCCTTTTGAATTCTTTCTCGTGAGGAGTGGTCAGAGTAGGTGGTCTGCCATGCCGTAGGAAAGGAAAGAAGGCAGTGCTTGTTTGGCTTGCCGTTATACCTCTAGCATCTAGCACAGTATTTGGCCCAGAGTAAGGGCTCAATAAATATTTGTAGGTGCCATACATTTGGAATCTAATATTTAAAAAACACACAATTACCAACTGACCAGTTTTCTTCATTAAAAATCAACCAACCAAACAAACCAACCAGGAAATAACTGATACATAACTTTAGTAATACAGTCACCTTACTCTAAAAATGTGGGCTGAACAGATTATACTAGTTCATTCACTCCCAGAAAGCTATTAGTGAGGGAGGCTCAAAATGTTTCTCAGTTTAAAAGAGAACAGAGTGATCTGAGGATTCATGTATGGATCAAAGGAATTCTTAAGTGAGTTCTTTTTATTTTGGATGTTTTGCCCTTTGAGATATCAATTCCTTGAACAAAGAGTAAAAGTAATTTCCCTAATGGGTAGAAACGGGAAACAAAAGTCTTTAGAAAAGTTTAAATTATATTTAGACGTGAAGGACATTTTACTTGAGGAAGTTAAAACTTATAACAGAAAAATGTTATAGCTCTGCAGGGAAACTTCAGTAAGTAGCTGTGTGACCTTGACCAAGCCTCCCAGCCTTCTCTGTTTCCAGTTTTCTCATTTGCAAAATGAGAAACAAGCACTAGGTTTCTTTCAAGACTAAAATTCTGTAATTGTGTAATTTCATCTAATGGTAGGAAACATTGACTTCAATTACTTTAAACATATGAATTATAAATCATTAAAAAGGAAAGGTGGTTTTGTTTAAAGTAACAAAATACAGTATGATTTACAATAAATTTCATGTTGTTTAGTGGAGGTCTTTTAATGGGGCTTGATTAAGTATTAAAGAGTAGTTAGAGTATTCATTGTCTAGAATTTTCTCTGCATTTTGCTAAGTACCACTGTGGCAGGGACTGGCCCCAGTGGCCTCAGGGACTGAGCCTGTTTCCTCTTCTTCCTGGGCACATAGCTAGACTCTAGTTCTCTCCTTCACAGTGAGCTGTGGTCGTGTGTTCTGGCCCATGCAGCATTAGCAGAAGTGATACACCTCTCTTCCAGGCCTGGCCCAATAACACCTCTGACCCAGGATCGTCCCAGCCTTCCCTTAGGCCACAGCATTAGAAGCCACACATAGAAGATGGCAGGGCCACAAGGTGAAGGGATTCTGGTCCTGAATTATCACTCGGAGGCTGATAATCAGGAACACCTGTTTTGGTCTTTCCATGAACAGGAAATAAATATCTAGTATTTGTTCGATTACATGGTTTGAGTTGACAACTATTAATGCATATTTAACTAAACAAGCCCTCACAAAATGTTTCTTAAAAAGAGAAACTGCAGATTGAAGAGAATGCTAATTCTCAGTTTGTGAAAATTCATTGAGCTGTATACTTAAGATACCTGCATTTTTCTGAATATGTATTAAAGTTTTTCTAAAAAGAAAAAATGCTTTAACTTTCTGCAAGCAAAGCAAATAATAAGAAAATAGCAGAGCTGACATTTCTCCTACTAATAATATATTTTTTTTATAAAGAAGAGTTTTCCTAACAAGATAAAGTATTGCCCTCTCAATATTCTCCAGGGACTGGACCAATCATTACAATATTAGCATTAGCATTAGCATTAGCATTAGGAAGGCAGCAGGGTATGGTGGAGATGGTGGAGACTGAGGATTCAGTCAGGCTGAGTTCAAGTCCTGATTTTACTACCCAGGGCTTCACTTTTCTCATCTATACAATGAAGCTAATAATATACACCTAGTTAGGCTGTTAGCAGTAAAACGGAGTGGCTAAAAGCATGAAATTGGGGTTAGGCTACCCAGAATTGAATCCTGGCTCTGCCATCACCGGCTTGGGTGAGATGCTTAAGTTCCCTGTGCTCTGTGTCTTCATCTGGAAGGTGGGGATGATGGTATAGATGTTGGAGAATTAATATGAGAATGAAGTGAGTTAATTCACGCAGAGTGCTACGAATAGTGCCTGCCACCAAGATGCATGTAAATGTTTATTTTACTGTTATTGTTGCAAGGATTCACTAGAATCTGGACAAAAATTCACCCACATTGTAGACACTCATTAGATGGCAATAATGCACTATTCAAAGATGTTTGGCAATACTTGTTTGTACATAAAAATGACAGAATCTTGGTTTGATACCTTCTATATGCACAATACCCTATTGTCCAGAAATTTCATTTTAACCCATTTCAGTTTATACAATATGTGCTGGTATCCGATGAGAAATAATTTAATTCCATGATTTAACAGGTTATTGCACTGAGAAAAAATAGAGCATATAGAAAGAAATCTGTCTTCTCTAAGACCAAGAGTTGCGGGCTTCTGTATCACGTTTCCCTACTCATATTTAGCTGGACATCAAGCCCTGTGCACCAAACTCTTAAGATTAAGGCCAGACGTGCTTGTCCCCTTAGCTGAGAAAATTTATGGAATCATCTTTCAGCTAGGCTAAACTTTCCTTTCTGATAGTCTCCTTTATTAGTAAAAGGTTTTAAAGCATGCACTCTCAAAATTTGTATTATATATTCACTTATAAATGACGTACACTTAGTATTCATATACATGAGCATACGTATTTATATACTATACATCACTATAATACACAAAAGCAAAAATTTTAGCATGATGGAATAAAGGACATTACCTATAGTTTAAAACATATTCCTAATTGTGATGACTTAATGCGATCATTAGCCAATACCTCAAGGCTCACTATATATTTGGGGTGGGTTCCATTGTTAATGACAGTGTATGTTAACCTATTTTAAATAAGATAATTTCTTAATAATTTCAAAATTGTTTATCTGACTTATGCCAGATCCAATTAGATCATCTTTTTTTTTTTTAAACTCATTGTAGCTGATGAAGAATCTTTCTAGAAGTATAAATTCTGCCATTTTCAAATTGTTTGTGCTTGCTTTATTAGAATGATCTTCAGTTCACAGTTTCTCCTTTTAAGGTACATTTCCACTTTCCTAGTTTGGTTAAAACTAGAAAATATAACTCTTAATCCACTAAACTGGGCACACTCTAAATTATAATATGTTTCACTATGCCACCAGCAAACAGTTCTGTTAAGAACCCTAAGGGTGCTCCTGCCCTTCTCTGGGAGAGACTATTGGACACATGAATCTCTGTTGGAGTTACTGAATGAAGGCAGCAATGTCCATACTGTACCTATTTTACATATTACTTAAGTTACATGTCTGACTTTTAAAGCTAAAACTATAAATACAAGCAGAAGTTGTAATGTTTTCTTCCTGCGCATCCAAAGGATCACATGGGGCCCTCACCTCACTTTTGTCTGCACATGGTGTAGGCTGCCCTGATTCATTCTCTTGTAGTTGAATATTTTTCTTCCATGCCAAAGAATATTACCTTTCCATCTCAGGCAGATCTGAAGGTTTCTTTCTTAATGGGAAAGAGAATTTTACCTTCTGTAATATAGTACTTGTAATTGAAACCTTAGCAATAGAGCAAGAGAAAACTGAGCAGAAGGTGTAAAGCCTGCCCTTGGGAGGCTGGTGAGTGTAGGAACACACAACCTGGCCTCGGGCATCAGTCAGCCCTTGATCCAAGTCCTGGCTCTATTGCTTACTAATTGTGTGAACTTGACGTAAGTTAATCAGTCTGAAACTCAATTTCCCCATCTGAAAAAAGTGATAATATCTACTGCATTAGGTAGGTATATGTTAGGTTGCTGTGAAAAAAACACACAGGAGGGATAGCTCAAAATACAGTGGCTTACAAAGATGCAATTTTATTTCTTTTACATGTAAAAGTTCATGTACACTGGGCTCCCGTCTCATGATTAAATGGGTCTTTCAGTTACTGCCATTATGTCTGATTCCAGCAAGAAGGAAGGAGGAAAAGGAAAGGGAAAGCACACACTACTTTCCTTTTAAGATTCTGACTTGGAAGTGTTTTAAATCCCATTGGCCAGGCCTTAGGCACATGGCCACAGCTAACTGCAAAGGAGCATGGCAAGTGTAGTATTTCCTGGTGACCAGGTGCCTAGCTCCAGGTTTCTATTACTAAAGGAAGACAGGAATAGGATAGGGATTAAATGACACCATTTAGCATAAAACCCAGCCTGTGGCTCTACTACAAACCCAAAGATCACTATTATCATTATTCAATCTCTAAGTCTTTTGTTTTCTCTTAAGCAAAGTGAATATTGATTGACTGTTTCATTCGGTAAACAGGCATTGAGTAGAGATCTTAATATGGCAAGAATGTCCTGCCTATCCCACTAGGTAGTAAGTATCAAACCAATAGTAACAGAAGTGGATGGGCTTTGAAAACTACATCACCTATCTATCTATCTATCTATCTATCTATCTATCTATCTATCTATCTATCTATCTATATCTATCTATCTATCAATGTATCTTTCACTTGCAAGGGATCATTCTTCTTACTCTCACGTTGGGATCTTCTGAGGGCCTTGTATCACAGCTAGAAAAAGGATAAAAAGAAAATTTCTACTATTTTTGCAGAGAATATAAAAAATAAAAATACTAGGAAAAATTAGCTGATGGGAGAATCTCCTTGAAAGACTGGGGATGAGAAGCAATAGAGCAAAGTAGAAAAGGCCTGGAGTGTGGATCGAGACGATCTCGTGTATTAGACAACTTAGGCTGTAAGATCTCCTCAAGTCAGTGTTTTACAACAATATTTCTTACTCCCAGATCTACGGGTTGAAAACAGCTTTGCTTGCGTCTGCCAGGCTCTTCTTGGGTTTGCTCCCTATATCTTTTCATTCTGGCACCTCTGTGTAGGGCATGTTTTTGTGGCAGATGGCAGGAGCTTAGGAAGTCAAGCTATATCATGCAAGTGCACTTGGTGCCTCTATTTTTTCTCCCCAGCTTTACTGAGATATAATTGACACTTAAAATTGTGTAAGTTTAAGGTGTACAAATGTGATGGTTTGCTACACTTACATACTGCACAATGATTACCACCATAACATTACCTACTACCTCCATCCTGTCACATAGTTATCATTTCTTTTTGTGGTGAGAACATTTAAGATGTATTCTCTTAGCAACATTCAAGTATATGACACAGTATTATTAGCTATAATAACCATGCTGTACATTAGATCTTCAAATTTGTTAATCTTATAACTGGAAGTTTGTACCCTTTGACAATATCTTGTCATTTCCTATCTTGTCATTTCTCCAACCCCTGGTAACCACCACTCTCCTATGTTTCTCCGAGTTTGACATTTTTAGACTCCATATATAAGTGATATCATATAGTATTTGTCTTTCTCTGTCTGATTTACTTCACTTAGCATAATGCCCTCAAGTTTCATCCAAGTTGTCACAAATGGCAGGGGTTCCTTCATTCTCATGGCTGAATAATATTACATTGTATATATATGTACTGCATCTTCTTTATCCATTCATCCATTGATGGACACATGTTATTTCCATATCTTGACTATTGTGAGCAATGCTGCAATGAACATGGGAGTACAGATATCTCTATGAGATTGAAGCCTCTGTTTGGATCTGGCATATCCACTCACATTCCATTGACTAAAGCATGTCATATGGCTAAGACCAAAGTCAATAGCATGGAGAAGTATTTTCCATCTTACAAGTAAGCATGGCAAGGGCAGGAAAGGAATAAATAATTGTGAACAAATAATATAGTCTAAAACCCCTGAGTTTGAATTCCCAACTAGCTGTGTGATCAGGAGCAAGGCTCTTAACCTTCCTGAGCCTCATTTATAAATAAGGATAATACGGATAGCCCATAAGAGTGTACTTGTTAAATGATATAATCCCTTTAAAGCAGAGTTTCCCAGTGGCATGCCACAAATGGATTAAGTGTGTGGCATGATAGCGTATTTTTCAGTCCACAGACCAGCTGGGTGAGACTTGGGGCTTCCAGATTCTCGGCCAGTGGCCTCCTGCCACAAACAGCCATGCCTGTATGTTGGCTGCACAAACAGTATCATTTTCTGTGTGCCATGATATGAAAAATATTAGAAGGCACTGGAAAGGAAAGCACCTAGATAGTGCCTGGCACTTGGTAAGTTTTAAACCAGAAGCAGCTGTCGTGACTGATGGTTGGAGCAGAGACTGAGGCAGCAGTTTGATGACAATGAGGCCTCAGCAGGAACCACTGACATAAGAGAATTATGCCCGCCACCCCCAGCAGTTTCGAGAAAACTCTACTTGATGCTTTGCTGTTTTCCTCTCTGTGACCCTGTGGGGGTCATGACCTCACCCCACCCCCAGCCCCCAGCAATTTGAGAAATCCTGGGAAAGAGGATGCGGAAGACAATGACCAGAGCCCATGCTCTGTGTGACCAGAGTTGAAAGTTGAATCTAAAAATATGTCTTACTATAGAACACCAATTGTGGCTGTTTCTATAGTCATTTGGGGTAGCTTATTACAAATCTACCCCAAAAGAAATTCCTGGAATTGTGCTCGCCTGTGAATTGCTGGGAAGACACAGCGCCATTCTTGGTCTGGCATGTGGTCAAGGCTGACTTGCAGTGGCTCTGAGTTGGAGCTTCTCAACATCTGAGAGTGGGAAGCCAGTGTTCTGGGTCTCTCTAGATTGGAATTGCTCCTTGCTGCTGAGATGTGAGATAGTCTCCTCTTACTACCATAAACATGAGTATTCTCAGCGTAGACCAAAAACTGAGGGCAACAGCCTAAGTCACTGGAACATGTTGCTAATCTTTAGCTAGTGATACTGCTAGGCAAAGCATGTGGCTTTTGTGCACAGAGATGTTTTCCTATTATTTTAGTCTTATGTTTCCCCACTACCCAGCACAGGTGCAGTCAGGGTCTAGTGTCCTAAGACAAATAAAACAGTTGAGAAGATTAACATTGAGAACTGAAGTTTTAAAAATAAAGTTGGATCCAATTTTCATGTTATTTTGAAAACTCAGCTTTATCCAAAGTGATTTCGATGGCATGATCGTTGGTTTCTTTGACACTGATTTAACCCTTTATTCATTACTTCAACAGACATTTATTGAAAGCCTTTTATGTGTGAGATTCTGGAGATACAATAATGAATAAGGCATAGTTTCTGGCCTCAAGAAACTTCCATAGTGGGAATAGAGCATTAACGGAAATAAACATTATTTTGAAATTTCATCACAGTGTTAACTACGACTCCTCTAACATCTTATACAGAAGAGAAAAAAAAAAAACTGCATGAACATTCTCTGGTAATTAAACAGTACTTTAGATACACATATGAAAAGTATTTTTAATGAAGTCCATCTCTCTCTCCAAACTTGTGTGTCATAATGAGAATTTCCTATTCTCTTTCTGTGGAGGAAGAAAAAAGACTTAGCCAGCAATGTTGCTAAGGGAACAGGGAAATGGCCATTCTCATGTACTGTTGATAGGCCTGAGAGGGGTCTAAATTGGTTCATGCTTTCAGGAATGGCAATCTGGCCATATGTAAATGCCCCACAATGGGAGGGAGATTCTTTAAATAAATTACGGAACATCACACAAGGGAATACTATGTGAACCATAAAAATGATGCTCAGATGAATAATGAAATGGAATATGTTTTTGAACAAGAAAAATACAAAACAGTAGACACAGTATGATTCCAATTATGTGTGTGTGTGTGTGTGTGTGTGTGTGTGTACATGCATAAGCAAAACTTGGAAAAAGATAATGCTGATATGTTAAAGGTGGTTATTTCTGAGTCTCAAGATTCCAAGTGATTTTTTAAAAAAATTTATTTATTTATTTATTTATTTTTGGCTGAATTAATTAATTAATTAATTTTTGACTGTATTGGGTATTCGTTGCTCTGCCCGGGCTTTCTCTAGTTGTGGTGAGCGGGGGCTCCACTTTTCATTGCGGTGCATGGGCTTCTCATCACGGTGGCTTCTTTTGTTGTGGAGCATGGGCTCTAGGCGCACGGGCTTCAGTAGTTGTGGCTTGTGGGTTCCAGAGTGCAGGCTCAGTAGTTGTGGCGCACAGGCTTAGTTGCTCCGCGGCATGTGGTATCTTCCCAGACCAGGGCTCGAACCAGCGTCCCCTGCATTGCCAGGCGGATTCTTAACCACTGCACCACCAGGGAAACCCCCCAAGTGATTTTTAATTTGAGGAGTGTTTTTCAGCACTTTTTGAATTTTCTACAAAGAACACATATTACTAGCATAATCAGAGCAGGTTGGGGAGGATTGGGGATTTTTGTTTGTTGTGTTTTTTAAGAATCAAAAAAGTCTGGATCGGGTCATGTCAGCTCCAGGGGAAAAATGATTCCAAGTAAAAACATTTACCTTATGTGGCAGAATTAAAGACATGAGCTTAGGTAGCTGGTGGGATTTCTACCAATGTAGAATTTTCCAGCTAGGCCTGTGGAAGAGGCACCTTTAGTTTTTTGGTTTGTTTGTTTGTTTTGTTTCTGTGTGTGTAAGCAATGAAATTAATGAAAATTTAGCACACTTACAAGGAGAAGATGCAGCAGCTCTCTTAGACAAATCAAGCCATCTTTGGCGATTTTTCATTGGAAATCTGGAAAAAAGGTAGCTGGGAGAACTGCTTGCTGGAGCACTACCCAGAACTAGGCCTGAGTAAGGGCTGGTGTTGGAGTTACTGCATGCCTCCCCTCACTTAAGTTGTTGAATTTATGGAACTCAAGAGTGCTGATTTCTCATTTCAGGTTTTTAAATAAAAGTTGATTCTTTTAAGCTACCATATGATCCAGGAATTTTACTCCTGGGCATATATCCAGAGAAAACTCTAATTTGAAAAGATACATACACCCCAATGTTCATAGCAGCACTATTTACAATAGCCAAGACATGGAAACAACCAACCATCAACAGATGAATGGATAAAGAAGATGTGGTACATATATACAATGGAACATTACTCAGCCATAAAAAAGAATGAAATGATGCCATTTGCAGCAACATGGATTGATCTAGAGATTATCATACTAAGTGAAGTGAGACAGAGAAAGATAAATATCATATGATATCATTTATATGTGGAATCTAAAAAAGTGATACAAATGAACTTATTTACAAAACAGAAGCAGACTCAGACATAGAAAACAAATTTATGGTTATCAAAGGGGAAAGGGAGCAATGAATTAGGAGTTCAGAATTAGTAGATGCAAACTACTATATATAAATCAGGTAAACAACAAGGTCCTACTGTATAGCACATGGAACTATATTCAATATTGATATTTAATATCTTATAATAAACTATAATGGAAAAAGAGTTGATTCTTTTAAGCACTGTATTAAAAATCATTATATATTTTAAACATACTTGAAAAAATAGGAAATTATAGGAAGAACACAGTTTTTAAAATTGGCTTATTTTCTTGACATTTTTCTCCTCCCCCCACTATAAATATTATAGATACAATGAAGCCATCTCTGAACCCTCTCCCCAATCCCATTTCCCTACCTTTCTCCTTAGAGTTAACCACACTAATTATTTCAGTGCTCATCATTCCTATGCATGTTTCAATAATTTTTCTACATATTTTGCATCAATAAACATCTAAACTTTTCTTTCCTAAACTTTTGCTAAACTTCTTTTGGGTATTTTTCCTAGACTCCTCCAATTTGCTTTTTTTTGGTTCTTGTTGTTGTTGCTGAGATTTATCTGTGTTGATAGATGTCACTCTAATTTATTCATTTTGACTGCTGTATAGTAATCCACTGTAGAAATATGCAACAATATATTTATCCATTCTTCCATTGACAGACACTTAGGTTGTTTACAATTTTGTTTTTGTTTTTGCTATTTCCAACAATGCAACAGTGAACATTTGTGAACTTGTATCCCTGTCTAGCATGTATACCTTAGAAGTGGGATTACTGGATCATAGGCTAAGTGTATCTTCTGCCTAACTAGGTATAGCCAATGGCTCTTCCAGGTGATTATACCAGCTTACAGTCCCACCATAAGTGTATGAAGGTTCTTGCCAATGTTTGGAATTGCCATTCTTTAAATTTTTGCCAATCTGAAGACGGTGAAATGATTTCTCAGTGTCATTTGATTTCCCTAATTAATCCTGAGGCTGACCATCCTTCCATACATTTATTGGCCATCAGTTTTTTTTTCTTCTTAGCGACTTTTTATATATGTTGATCACTTTTAAAAAAATATTCTTTTCTATTATGGTTCATCACAGGATATTGAATATAGTTCCCCGTGCTATACAGTAGGACCTTGTTGTTATCTATTCTGTATGTAATAGTTTGCATCTGCTAAACCCAAACTCCAAATCCATCCCTTCTCCACCCCCCCCCTCCCCCTTGGCAACCACAAGTATTCTCAATGTCTGTTGATCACTTTCTTAATGGGTTTTTAGCCTTTCCCTGTTTGGTTTATTCTCAGCTTTAAAAAAATAAGAAAAAGAAATCCATTCACCTATCCATTCAGCATTTTTTTTTTTTTTAGTGAAAATTGGCTGTTAGATGCTGTGACAGCATTATGAAAAAAGTAGTCTTTTACATGCAGATACTCAGTTTATACTATTTTTGATGGTAAGAAGAGGACACTCTTCTTCAATATATTATATAAGTGTTGTATTAGGATTAATCTTTACTTCATTTATATTTTGTTCTTAAGGTTTATTTCAGACTATTCCTGACAAAAATAAAAAATGATGAGGTTACAAATATTGCTGTATTGCCCTTAATTGTCCAAATAAAGCATCCATTCTAGACTCCAGAATCAGAAAATGAAGGAAGATGGCCATGCTCCCCCAAGGTTATCTTGCCCTCATTATGCAGCGGCACATGTGGGATGGTCAGGGGTACACAGAGAATGACTAATGTATTAATAAGGCTTACATGTACCTCTCACCCCCCTATAATTGCATTCCTTTCATTAGCTTTTACCCAGCTGGTCTGAGTTGCACAAACAAAATATTGTATAAGATCAGCCCATTGATGGTAAATTCAGAACAATTTTTGTAAAACACTTGCCAAGTTACATACTGACCCCAGGGTCTTTAAACCAGCCAAAAAATGTTGAGCAAAAACTGAATTAAACCTATTATCACAAATTTGTGCCCCATAATCTGATGCGACTTCCAGATGTCCAGCCCAAGACCATCTGCTGAATGTCTGTGGGCACGCACTCCCAAAACACGTGCCTGGATAAGAGTAACAGACCGACAGCTTGCAGCTCTGAAACTCTGAGCAGTTGCTGCTTAGACATAAAAGCGACAAAGAATAAACCAGTAAGTGAGGTGTTTTTGAGAGTTCTTTTTTTTTTAACCATCATTTGCTTTCTGTTTAATTGACCAGTTGCTTTGTTCGTAGAGTCAAATGGCACATCTCTCTCAAAGACAGCGGACTGCGTGATTTCAAATATTTTAAAAAGCAACAACAAAACCTTTGAGAGTTAGCTGCTAACTTAGACCTGGTAATAATTCTGAGTAGCATGTTTTGTTTATTACAGTATCTGTCTTATGGCAGGATTCTGAGAAAACAGACTCTCAGAAGGGGCTGTATGGGCAGGAGGTCTACTGGCTGGTGCTCTCAGGAACAATTTGCATGAGAGAGTGAGGGAAGTAGGACTGGGCAGGAGGAGAAGCTGGACTGAGAGGCAGTGACAACAGAGGCCTCGTGCACTCCTATGGGGGGGTGCTTTAGAGCTTGGATGGTGTGGCAATTAATTTTATTTGTCAACTTGGTGCCCATTTGTTTGGTCAAACACCAGGCTAGATGTTGCTGTGAAGGTATTTTTTGTTGTATTTTTTGTTGTTGTTGTTAGATGTGAGTAGCATTTAAATCAGTACACTTTCAGTGAAACAGATTACCCTCCATAATGTGGGTGGGCCTCATACAAAAATATTAAACAATTATATTTTTAAGCTCTGTAGTTGGTACTTAGAATATGTCAATTAATAATAATAATAATACTGGTACCAATGAAAGATCAAATGGAAAAGAATGGCCTTCTTTTTCAAAAGACCGCTTTTAGTAGATCCAATGTATTCCAATTGGGCAATTCCTCTACTATTAGAGGAATAAGTCTTCCAATTTACCTTTGCTCTTCAAAGAGCCAAGACTGGGGTTTCTTGAAAGACAAGGAATTCTCCTTAAGACTGCAATGTAAAAACCCTGCCTGAGTTTCCATTCTGCTGGAAATTCGGCCTCAGGACTGCATTATCAACTCTCACCTGAATTTCCAGGCTTCCCTGCAGATTTCAGACTTGACAGCCCCCCACAATCATGTGAGTCAATTCCTTACCCTAGAGGGTAAACCCTAGGGGTCTATGTTATGACCCTTCTATTGGGGTTTGCCATAAACTGCACGTGGCATCAACTGCCACCACAGTGTCAAGAACTGTGAAGGGTCTGAGATTTTATCCTACTTGCAAGCTAGCAAGTTAGCTTGCCACCATTTCATGGATGCTGGTAGAAGACATGAGGCTCCTGGGTCAGTTTATTACTCACAGCTATAGCCATAGCCAGAGTATCAGCATTTTTATACTGATTCCCTGAGCCCCAATGCCCATAAGGAGGATCATATCACACCTGCGCCCACAGTGGATTGCATTACAATAGAGGGACCCTGAGTTTAGGGAATCCAAATCTTTTATAATGGGCAGTAAGTATGCCTGCCCTTCGCTCCAGAAGGAGGTACTACCTCCATCTTCCATGGCTGTAAGAAAACCCGTCCTAAGCTTTCAGGGAAGATACTATATCTTCCGAGTCTATTTGCTATACAAACATCCTTGAAATCATAGTTCAGAACAAAGGACAGACAGTCCCTCAGTCATAGAACATGCAGAAAAGACTCATGGAGAATTGTCTCTCAACACAAGAAACCTCTAGCATGTGGTCTGCCAGGTCACATGGTCCAAAGGACAGTGCTTTTAAGAAGTTGCTTTTTAATGAAACTCTAAGAATTTGGTCTCTAACTTTATGAAAAACTGTGCTGTCTTTATTTGACAACTTTTGACCAGTAGATTAAGAGTCAGACTGCCTGGGTTTGTGTGGGCTCTGCCAAACATTTGCTGTGTGACCCTGGGAAAGTCACTTAACCCCTCTGTGTCTTAAGGTCTTATCTGTATCATGATGATAATAAAAGCACCTCCCATGTAGGGTTGTTGTGAAGATTAAATGAGTTAATATGGATAAAGTATTTAGAACAGTGTCTGGCACACAGTAATACTTTTTTTATTCAATGCCTTGACATTTGTGCTTAAGGAAACCATTTGACTCTTCCTCTTCTACTGCAGAGAGGTCTATGGAGGCTAGATGGAAGGATCAATGCATTTTCCTTTCCAAACTCTTTTGCAGAGTGTTTGCTAATGTGGCAGATATTGCTATTGCCTAAGCCGATATCCATTCACCCTTGTTTCCTTAGTGCTGGAACTTGAATTCCAGGAGTGGACAAAAGACCACATTTCCAAGTCTCTCTTGCAGCTATGTATGGCTTTATGACTACATTTTAGATGATAAGCTTCCAATCTGCTGAAATGTAGCTGCCCCACCTTACAGGGGCTCTCTTTTCATCCTTCTGCCTTCCTATCTTCTAGATTTTAATTAGGATGTGATGGTGGCAACTCCAGCAGCCATCCTAAATCGTGAAGGTACAAGCCACACTCTATGAATAGCTGCAGAGGGAGAGGAGCCCGTGTCTCTGTAGATGGCATAGAATTGCTATCTATATCAGCCTTGTATGGTTTGACTCCAGAATTCTTTAATGTAATAGTGAAATCAACTTTTTCTTGGTTAAGCCATCATAATTTTGCTTGTTTGATATCAGCTATTGGCAGTCAACCTCTCCTGACTCATAACTTCTAGTTGCTATATTCATTCATTCATTAACTGATTCTTTATTCACTCACACGTTTATTGAGTCCTACTCTGTGGTAGGCCCTGAAGAGTTAAAACAACCGCTTGGAATATTTCCTTCCCCAGGTTACTGGGTCTCATGGAAATGAGTTATGGCTCCAATAAAACCAAATGGAAAATTGTACAAAATGACTGTGTGTTAGAGTATTGTCCTGTTTTTGAAAATGGAGCTGTTTAATGATCTGCAAATTCACACAAGTTCAAAGAAAAGAATGAAGCTGCACTAAAAAGACCTTGGTAATTGTGGGATTCAGAGAGTTCTGGAAACTTGTTTTGATTTTGCTTCCTGCTCCTGGGCTCTGAATTCTTCCCTGCTTCCATCTTTGGTTGGAAATGACATCATCTCTCACTCTCACCAGCCTGAAATGAGTTGTCCTTTATCTCTGCAACTACGAATGTTCCTGTAAAGCCTTCTATTTTTAAGATGCAGGGGAAGCAGATACGAAAGTATATGAGGGAATTGTGATAACACTAATCATACACTCTCCATCTTTAAAAATTTCCACATGGTCCACAAGGCACATAAATCCTTTAGTTATCTCTTGACAGGTCAGGCTGCTATTAGTAGACATATTTAGGTTAGGTCTATCTATGCAAAAGGAAACTGAGTGTTGAAGTTCTAAAGCTTCAGGTACTCATTCAATAAATATTTATTGAGTATCAGCTGCAGACTTGGCACCAGAGATGGGGGTGAGCCGCAAAATCAGAATCGTCCTTGCCCTCTTGCTTCTTAGAATTTTCGACAGCTCTCTTCCTTTTCCTGACAAAAAATTTTCAAGTTCCCACCCATCATTACTCCAAACATGCATGTATTGTGTGGAATTAGTCCCTTTAAACTGGAGTCATGTGTAAAACTGCTTCAATTCAACCTTTGACCCAGTGCAGACTCATTCAGATTTCTTTTTCCAAAGACTCCCACCCCCCTCCATTTTACATGTCATGGTATATGTATTCTTACGGTAATATGGCATAGATGTGAGCCTCCCTAGGAGAGTGCTATACAATTAACGTTTATTTACCTCTCCAGGAAACTACTCCCTCCTCTCATAAACTTAATGTGCAAATACTCAGTAATCCTTTTTCTTCCACTTACCTTCAGAGCATCCTCACCTACTCAATGTAAATCATATTTACAAGGTAGGTTTTGTTGTTGTTGATTATTTTGTTTTTCAATATCTGGAGTATAATTGAGATAAAATGTAGGTCACTGAATAAAAGGTCTGGGACTTGTATTTTTCCTTCAACAAGCAGCCTTTTGATCTATTTAAATTCATCAGTAATAGATTAAGCACATTACCATTTTATCTATTTTCTACAACCTCAAATTGGTTTGAAACTTAAAAAAAAGTAAAACTGTATTTGTATGTTTGTATGTCTCTCACACAGTATGAACTTGACAGGTTGGCATTGCTTTAGAATTCTGAAATGGGGGAAATTGTGTTTAATTGATGTGGTAAAAACAAAGGGAAGTAACATAGACTTGAATAGCCAAAGAAAAAGGGTTGGCTTTTTTTTGAACGAAAGAAGTCTGGAAGTTAGATCAACAGTTGTATTTTTCAGTTCACTTTGTTTCTCATTCTCCCTCCCTGACTCCAATCTAATTTATTTTTGCATTAAATTATTCAGCTCCTTTCCTTTTGTAACGGGTTGGATTTGGGGAGATGAAGACAAACTGCTTAGACCTTGAAAAACACATGGGCTCCTCGGGTAGATGGCATCTGGGAGGACTCAGAACTCCCTCCACATTCTATAGGGAAAAAACAGAGCCAGGTGCATTTCTTCCCAAATCAAATTAGCTGCAAGATGCCACATCCAATTGTGGCAAATTGATGTGAGAGTTTGTGATGTCTGCAGCAGCTCTTCCAGCAAAGGTCACCACGAAAAGACACAGGCACCAGACGGGGGGTGCAGCAACTTGTGCTAGAGCTGCTCCGACAATAGCAGGGAAGATGTAAAATGCAATCAGCTTTTGGAAAATTGCAGGAGAATCCAGTTGTAAGTATGTATTCTAATTGGATTTACTGTGCCATCATTTACCTCTTTAAGGATGTTAACATAACATTATGTTTAATTGAAAAAATGGGTAGTTAACTATTCAGAAGAGATTCTCCAGCCCCCCATATAAGCCACAGTCTAATCAGGCACAAAATATAGGATGCCCTAATCACATCGCCAGACAGTTTTCGCATTTCTTAAATAAAATTTGCTTATTTACCACCGAAAATTAACTCAAAATGTTGACATGTGACAAATTTGCCCATCTTGATAGTTGTTTTTAAAGATCTCCCCTGACATTAACAAGTTTACATCATGCTTTATGACATTTAATTAGTCATATTTTATTTAATTAGCATGGTAAGACATCTAAAGCAATCCAAATGTTTTCTGAAATGCCCAAACAGGAGGTAGCAGTTCCATACATTGTGAGAGACCAGGCAAATGTCTCTTCAGACCGATTACCAGGCGGTTTACAGTTTTGGCTACATCTAGCAAACTGTGCTTGCTGAGAAATGGGAATATTTTAAGGTTTCAACAACCATTTCAGGACCCCCCTCAAAATCTGTCTGTAAAGTGCATATACTTTTCCATGCTAACTTAACCCAGGACGTCTCTGCTT
Organism: Eubalaena glacialis; assembly: GCF_028564815.1. Classification (NCBI taxonomy): domain Eukaryota; kingdom Metazoa; phylum Chordata; class Mammalia; order Artiodactyla; family Balaenidae; genus Eubalaena; species Eubalaena glacialis. The sequence goes on along the minus strand of NC_083720.1, from coordinate 68,114,328 downwards.
GAAGGTAAAAATAAAGCTATGTACCTGGTAGGCTTGTGATCTAACTATTTATTAAATAATGAACGGATAAGTAAGTACATAATCTTGGAGGAGATGGTTTTATGTGATTGAAATTCTTTCTTCTCACAACTTTCTTCGAGACTTCTCACATACTTTCTTTTCACAACTACTGATGAGTTTCAGGGTGCCAAGACTCTGCTATAAATGCAAGTCTTGAATACACTGAACGTTTATTGAGTGCTTATTATGTGCCAGGCAACTTGCCAACCACTCTCATGCATTATCGCTGCCATTTGTTAGATGATGAAACGGAGGTTTAGAGATGGTTACTAACAGCTGGCAAATACGTGACAAAGTTAAGGGTCAAGCCTAGAGCTTCTCGCAGCAGATCAGGGCCCCTGCAAAAAACCACCCCGCCCCTCAGATCTGTGCTCATAAGTAACTCCTCAGCCCTGTTCACACCCAGGCTGCTCTATTCTGAATCCAAAGCTCGAGCACATAACCTGTCCACATCACAGCCTAACTCTTTTGTGGCTAATGGTGGCTGGTCCTACTCCTTTAAAAATACAGATAACTCTAAACAATTCAACACGATTGTGGAATATCCATGATAAAGTACCAAAAAAACCATGATGGAAACTTTATTTCTAATTCTAGCATGTAAATTCTGCTCCTCTCATACTGTAGCCTAGTAATAAAGCTGAGTCACCTATCCTGCCCTAGTTCTCCTAGTTCTAAGATTGCATTTCATTTTATTTATTTTTTTAAGTGCTTTTTTTAAAAAAAATTTATTTATTTATTTGGCTGCACTGGGTCTTAGCTGCAGCATGCGGGATCTTCTTTGCGGTCCGCGAATTCTTAGTTGCGGCATGCAGACGGGATCTAGTTCCCCAACCAGGGATCAAACCAGGGCCCCCTGCACTGGGAGCGTGGAGTCTTAGCCACTGGACCACCAGGGATGTCCCTATAGGATTTCATTTTAAATGCTACTGTAAACCCGAATGGTGCCTTCAAACTTAATATATTTTTTTCTGTACAGATATAAGTTAGTTCAACTCTTTAAACTGCAATAAGGCAAAGAATGACCTTTGTTCCATGCAGGTGAGTAAACTAAGGTGTCCAAAGGGAGGAGGCAGTGATAGGAGAGGAATCAGAAATCTACTCTCTGCCTTCACCTTGACAATATAAAAAACTTGGGGGAGAGTTTTAAAAACACTCCTACAAATCTGTTTCAGATTTGGACTGCTTGTATTGGAAAGTGAGATAAGTGTAACTTTAAAGCATTTACTTAAATATTCCAATGGATATGACTCCCACCTCCCAATATCTGTGGTTACTCCAACCACTTCCAAACTCCCCCTCCCCTACATAGGGAATGCAGATGTAGGTTTTCTGCTAAAATAGCAGAGCTCTAAGTGCATTAAGAAAATCATTTCAATAGAGCTTTTACTAATGCAGACGATTTTTTAAATGAAACACGGCAGATACAATAGCAGAGGCGCCACAGATTGAATAAATATCACTTAACCAATTACCAATTATCCATGCTAATGAAGGATGAGACAGAGCCCTGATAAATTAAAACCCCAAATAAACCGAATGTTGGTTTAACCAGTGATTCTCCCCCTTGTGCAAAAGCGTCTAAGGAACAGCTATAAAATGACTGATCTGAATTTTACTTCCTCTCCCGTCCTCCACCTGCCCACCCTCTGACTGTGGCCCTGATGGGCAGGAAAACGGTCAAAGGGCAGACAGCTGGAGGGAACTCAAAGGGAGTAGGGGGGACCCACAGAGTAGAGAAGCTGCCCCTGGATAATTGAGAGTTGATTGGATGCACAATGGCCTCCTTTTGTCCACTTTTTATTTTGGATAAGGGGCCACAGCCAAGCCTGATAAGTAGCTCTTTCCTAGACCTTCCTCTCCTGGGCCAGCTGTGAGCATTCATGGGTGACAGCCGTGTTTGGCACATTCCTTGCTTCGCTTCTCTCCTCTCCGAGTAATCAGGGATTGAGCTAGAAAACTCCAGCCATACCGGAAGTCTGGTTCTTGTCATTTTGCAAAACCTCAGCCTGGGTCAAAGACTGGAAAGGACCAAAGGGGCTGCAGAGAAACATCTTCAAATGATCTGACACCAGGAGCTTCAGGCTACAGCATTCATAAGTCTCTGTCTTGCCCCCTGACATCCTCACGTTCTTCCTTTCTTCCCTTACTCTCACCCTACATTCCCTCATATGGATTCCTTCCCTCACTCCCCTAATACTTGACTGTTCCATCTTGCCATCCTGGTCCTTTGCCTTATCTCTATTTTGTCGGTGGCCTCCCTCCCCTCAGCATGACATATCCTGCATGTGACTGGAGTAATAGCTGGCTTTCTGATGCTCCATGGGGCCCCTTGCCCAGGACAAAGCTGCATGCAACTGTAAGGTCACATCCTTTACTAAAATATCTGAGCCCCCAGAGTGCATCTCTGCTAACCTGGCCTTCTCAGTCCAAACCTTAGGACTCCCCTTCCACCTTTCAATGTTTTAGCAACTAAAGGGTTAAAGCTGAGCACAGCAGGGAATCTACGTGACCTCCATTCTATTTGGTTGGTGCTCTTGCTGTGCAGTGCTCTTCAAAAGACACAAGGTACCCCCAGGAACCTACCAGTGTTTATACACAGTACTGGAGAATAAGTATAAAGTGTTAAATATTTCGTCATTTGCAGAGTGGAAGTTGCTTTCAGGTCCTATGAGCAGGACTCTGGCTGATCTATGGCTGCGTGTGTTAGAGCCTAGAATAATTTAGGGAAGAGATTTTTACTTATTTTAGAATTCCCAAAATCGTTCACAGATCCATGCTTTTGTACACACTCCTTACTCTACCTGGAATGCCCTTCCCAACGGTGTTCACCTGGCAAACTGCCACTGATCTTCTAAGACTCTCTCTGCTCACGTGTCTCCTCTTGTGCAGTTCTGATGACCCCTGTCTATTTAAGGAGTCACAGACTTCCCTGTGTTCCCACAGAGGTTTGTACCATTCTCTTTTAGAGCGCCTAATGCCTAGTGCTAGAGCTGTTTGTTAACCCGTCTCTTTCTTCCACTAAACCAGTATTTCTCAACCTTGGCAGCATGTTGGAAGCCCCTGGGGAGTTTTAAGACACACCAATAGTTGGGTTTCACCGTCAGAGATTCTGATTTAATTGGGAAGAGGGGAGACCTGAGGGCGGAGAGATTTAATGCCTCCCCAGTGACTCTAACATGGAGCCAAGTTTGAGCTCCACTGCGCTAGACTGAGCTACCTGAGGGGGTTATTGTATCTCACTCCTCTTTATAACCTTTGCTGCTGGCACAGCGCGCGGCATCCAGTAAGTGCTCATTGAATGAATGTATATCTGCATTAGTTGGCCTGCTCTAGGTGGTCAAGAGCCCTGTGGCAGAGACTGCCAACTTTCCGCCAATATTCATTCTCCCCTCTCTGGGAGAGGTGGTAGAATTTTAGCTGCAGGTGTAGGGCTGCTTAGGAGAAAGACCACGTTTCCCAGCTTCCCCTGTAGCTAAGAGAGGCCAAGAAAGTAATTCTGGTCCATGGGATGTGAGCAGAAATAGTGTGTGCAATTTCTAGGTTATGCCCTTAGAAAGAAAGGTCATCCCCTTCGATGCCCTCTTTCCTCTGTCCCTGCTGGCTGGAGTGCCAACATGGTGGTGGTGGGCCATCTTGGACATGGGGATGAGAGAAACGTAATAGAAGGGACCTGATCCCTAACTTGTGGAGCCACCTTGCTGACCCTAGAGAAAGACATAAACTGAAGTCACTATTATTCTTGGTCTCTGTTACAGCACCCAAGTGTTTGTGACTAATTTGGAAAAACATTTGTACTGTACTGTCACAAAGCCTGGTACTTGAGTTTGATAACTCTAGCAAAATTTGTACTAAGTCCACTCCAGTCTGGTAGCCAGCTCTGCGGCTTTACAAGAGCAACACTACTCGTGTTTCTGATGGCTTGCCATCACTCTTAGGCTGAAGGCCAGAATCCAGGTCATGGACCACAAGGCCTTGCCTCACCAGGCCATGTCTGCCTCTCCAACATCATCCTACCCTCTGCTCCCCTTGGTCTCTCTGCCGCAGTCTCACCAGCCTGCTCTTGGTTCCTCAAAGGAGCCTAATTCTCTTCCACCACAGGGCCATTGTATGGGCTGTTCCTTCCGTCCGGAATGATCTTGCCCCATGTTTTCACCCAGTTAACCCTAAGTCGTCCTGCTGGTCTTCAGATCTCCACTTGGTTGTCACTTCCTCAGGTCTCCCCTGACCTCTCTGACTAGGTAACCCCCATATTATACATCTTGAAACTCTCCACATTTATCACAGTTGTAATTTTGTAGTTATTGGGGGTGATTATTTAATTAGCAATTGTCTATATCACAAGACTCTTAGCTACACAAGAACAAGGCCTGTGGCTGCTTTTGCTCACCACTGACTCCCCAGTGCCCAGCAGACCGTCAAGCATGTAGTAGGAGCTCAGTAAATATTTACTGAATGAACAGATGAATAAATGAGTGAGCCAGAGAGGGTAGTCTTTCCCTTCCATTGCAGCACCAGGAAGAGGCAGGGAAGATGGAAATCATATGGTAAAGAGGGACTTTATTTCTTAGCGCTTTGGCCAGAGAGCATCAGCCAACCATGGTCTGGCTAGAGGAAAGTTAGCCAAGTGTGATCTCACTAGCCTCAGCCTCAAATTAAGTTTTTTTGGCACTCTAACCACCAGATCACAGATAAGTGGACCAGCTCAGCTCTGGGGTGCAGCATTTCTTCCTCGAGCTGTGAGGAATAGGAGAGCACTAGTACTTACTCTTTCCTCTCCTGTTTGCAGGCTCATCTGCCTAAAGGTTCCTGGTCTGAGCTCCCCTAAAAAGTCATGTGCTCTTGGGACTTCCCTGGTGGTCCAATGGTTGGGACTTCGCCTTCCAATGCAGGGGGTGCGGGTTCGATCCCTGGCCAGGGAGCTAAGATCCCACATGCCTCGGGGCCAAGAAACCAAGATATGGAACAGAAACAGTGTTGTAATACATTCAATAGAGACTTTTAAAAATGGTCCACATAAAAAAAAAACCTTGAAAAAAAAAAAAGTCATGTGCTCTTATCCAGTATGTTTCCCCCTTCCAAAGAATCCAAGTCCTACACTCTCTTCAAAGCCAGCGTGTTCTATCTCCTTCAGGAAGACTTGATCAGCTACACTAACTTGTGAGTACTCCTCCCACTACCCCAGACTTCAGGAGTTTTGTCAGGAGCATTCAATAGGCTTTTATGATAAATTGCTTAGCAACATTATTTGTTTTTATGTAACTATACTATCTCCCCAAAGAGAATATAAATTCTTTGAGGACAGCAATATGAATCTTTTTTCTTAGTACCCAATATAGGGGGTGCTTCCTAGTAAGCAGCTAGCGAATCATGAAGTATTTGTTTAGGCCAGTGATGATGATGATGGTGGTGATGGTGATGATGACATAAGGAAGTGTATATTCTCTCCCAAAAGGCTGTTGCTAACCTGTAATCCTGTACCTCAGAATTAGGCCAGAATTAGTGCACATGGGTCTTGAGAAAATATTTCACTCCAGGATTGAAAGTCAAGTCCCTTCCAGCACAACACATCATGAGGGCTCTAATTTACTCAGGCCAGAGTGAAATAACTGAGATCTGAATCTCAAAATTGCCCAGGGCAGTGAAAACTCTAAATGAATTGAAGAAGTCTCTTTTAACTTTGGTTGTAGTAAAAGAAAAAAAAAATGAAAAAGTTAGGTTAGAAGGGCATTAATCTTGGGTGCTAGCCCTGTGTTTTGTTATATTCACCTGGTATCGAAAAGCCACCCACATCTGACTACCTGATTTATTCATCAGAGAGAAACTTATGGTTTCTTTTCTGAGAAAATACCAAAGTATTTTTTCAAGATATGAATTATGTTTTTTTGCTTTTGTCTGTCCATTCATCCATGCTTCCTTCCTTCTTTCCCTTCCCTCCCTCCCTCCCTTCCCTCTCTCCCTCCCTCCCTCCCTCCGTTCCTTCCTTCCTTCCTCCCTTCCTTCCTTCGTTCCTCCCTCCCTCCCTCCCTCCCTTCCTTCCTTCCATCCTTTTAGCCAGCCAGCAAAGATATATTGAGAGCTGCCCATATGCTAGGCACTATGCTAGGCAAGTGATATAAGAACAGGTATTAGTAATAGCAGCAATGAAAAAAGTAGCTAGTGTTTTTTTGTGATTACCATGTGATAGATATGCACATTGCTGCATTTAATCCTTCCAGCAACCTCTAATGTGCAGGCCCATTGTATGCCTCACCTCGTATCTTCTTGACTCGTCTTTTTAATTCCAGCTGCTGCCATGACAACCAGTTTCCTACAGGTATAACCTGGCAATACCTTCCTTCAGTTATACCACTTACCTCTCACTTTCTGCTCTGGGGCTTCACTGCTGCCGCCAAGACCTCTGCCTGTGGAACTGCTCAGCCGTTCTGATGTGAGCTCAGAAACGAGAGTGTGAGGGACTCACCAACGGGGCTAACAGGAGACAGATGGTGGTGGATAAGTGCTCCCTCTTCTATCTCTCAAAAGGACAGTTCTGAGGTCTACACGGTTCCTCAGAGGGTCCCAGCAAGATGGAGCCCCAGCGGACAGAGTGACCAGCTCAATAATGTGTGTATATACTGATTTTCGCTCTTGCCCTGTTTCACTCTTCCTAGTTCCTCCTCTTGTTCCCTGAGATCACATCCCCCAAAAGACCACTTGCATAAGTCCCTGGTCTCAGTCCTGCTTTCCAGGAAGGAAATCAAACAAAAACAACTAGTATTCACATTTCAAGACTTGGGAATGTATCGGTGACCCCAAAGATGTTAAGTCCTAATCCCTAGAACCTGTAAACAGTACCTTATTTGGGAAAAGGGTCTTTGCAGTTGTGATTAAGTTAAGGATGTTTAAATGAGAGATTATCCTGGATTATTGGATGGGCCCCTCATATTTGTCATCAGATATTATTCATGTGATGAGGTACAGGGAGAGCTGATACACACGGAATAGGAGGGAGCAATGTGACCACAGCGGCAGAGATTGGAATGATGTGATCACCAGTCAAAGAATGACTGCAGCCACCAGAAGCTGGAAGAGGTGAGGAGAAAATTCTCCCGTGGAGACTCCAGAGGGAGTGGGGACCTGCTGACACCTTGATTTCAGCCTCTGGACACTGATTTCCAGCTTCTGCCCTCCAGAATTGTGAGAGAATGAACGTTCATTGTTTCAAGCCACCAGGTTTGTGGTAATCTGTTACAACACCCACGGGAAACGAATACAAGGAAACTGAGGTTCACGAAGCTCAAATAATTTGCCAAAGGTCCTAGTTAATAAGTGACAGAGTCAGGATTCAAACTCAGTTCTGTCTGACGCCAGTGCTCAAGTTCTCAATCTTTGCTTCCTCTCCAGAGGGAACAAGATTCCTGCTCTGGAGAGTAGGCAGAATCAGTGCTGATATTGTTAAGCCTACAATGGAAGGAGGTGGGTGTCTGGAAGTTGCAGGGAGAGGAAGGCTTCCCTGGACAGAGGTCATTACCTAGTGGCAACCAGGAAACACTGTGTGAGATGAGACCACACTGAACGGCACACCTGATAGAGTCCTGTCTGCCCATTTCAACTCACTAACTTCCTTCTTTAATTTCCTCTGATGCTGGCTGAAAGCCAAATCCCTACCCAGTCAGTCCAAAATATTTGCTTTAATTCTCCCACCCTGTTGTCTAGGGTGGACTGAGATGAATTCTCCACAGGAAGGGCTCCCTCCATTCTGGAGAATTTTCTAGGTTCCCACTAAAGTAAGACATTCTGTCTCTGAAGCCTTGGGAGGGAATTTATTGTGGACTCAAGTGTTCATTGAAGGCATGCCTTACCTCAAAATACAGGGTTCACCAAATGGGACAGAAGACCCACTAGCAGTATGTGTTTCTCCACTCTGGAAAGACAGATAAACAGACAACAGGAAGTGGAAATGTACACAGGAACAAGCAAGGAATTTTTCAGGGTTTGTTTGATGGTGGGTGTTAACTCCTTAACTATGACCTTTCTAGTATGGTCATTAAGTCATAATAAAGCCATAAAAAATTCTAACCATTACCACTTAGCCTTAAATATTTCACTCCTCCAATACTTCTGGGGCTACTTCCTCCTTTTACCCAACAGTTTAACCCTGAAGACCTTCTCTGGGTAAGATTATGAGATAGCCTTGCCTAATCCTTCTCAGGGTACTGGGTTGGCACTTCTGATGCTCTTTTATTTCATAAAATTAATCAAGAACGTTCTACCAAACCCTGGGCAAAGTTCCGGGGATACGAAAATGATACAATCACTGACCTCAGGAAATTCACAATCTAGGTGGCAAGACAGATGAATATACAACACTTACCAAATAATATTAAAGGCATGTACACAGTGGGGTGGGAGAAGAGAGGAGGCATGCCCAGCTTAGTGTGGGAAACCAGGGATGGACACTTGCAACAGGAGACACTGTGCTGAATCTTAAAGGAAATGGCTGGAGTTACCCAGGTGGAAAAGGAGGACAGAGAGAGGGCATGTGGAGGGAAGGCAGAGGGAAACATGTTTTAGTCCATTTGGGCTGCCATAATAAACATCACTAATTGGGTGGCCTAAACAACAAACATTTATTTCTCATGGTTCTGGAGGCTAAGAAGTCCAAGATGAAGGTGCCAGCAGATTCAGTGTCTTCCTGGTTTGAACACAGCTGCCATCTTCCAGTATCCTCATGTTGGGGAGAGGGAGAAGTCTCTGGTCTTTCCTCTGCTTATAAGGGCACTAATCCCATCATGGGGGCCACCCTCATGACCTCATCTAACTCTGCCTCCCAAAGGTCCCACCTCCAAATACCATGACATCAGGGATTAGGGCTTCAACATATGAATTTGAGGGGGACATGAACATTCAGTGCAGAGCACACGTACAAAGGTAAAGATGTGAGAGCAATAACAAGAGAGTGAGAGAAACAACCGGGGAATTGGTAGGCACTTGGTATTGTTGGAGCCCAGGACGCATGTGCATGCAGCTGGAGAGGTAAGCATGAAAGCCTTGACTGCCATGATGAAGTTAGACTTTATTATGAATGTAATGGGGAGTCACTGAAGGATTTAAGTCAGGAGTGACATGATCAGATTTACCTTTTAAATGATCACTGTGACATCAGTGTGCAGAATATATTGGAGCAAGGCCTGACTGGAGACAGAGGGGCCAGTTAGGGAAATATGGCAGTGGTCCAGGTGAGAGATGATGAAATGGGGATGACAATAGGGGACAGATGCAAGAGCAATTTAGGATATAGAATCAACAGGAGACGTTGGCCACTGGAAGCTGAGGGAGGGATTGAGGATGACTTCTAGATTTCCAGCATGTGCAAGTTTGTAAATGAGTAAGATTTAGGGGAGAAGGGAAATAATGAATTAAGTTGAGGATATTATGAATTTGAGAATATTCCCCATCATCCCAAGTGAAGATGTTTGGTAGGCAGTTTTTTGAAAGTAGTTCTCGTCCCAGGCAATAATACTCTCTTCTTGACTAGTTTCATATGCTCACACACATCAGCTGCCATCTAACTGCTGATAACTCTCAAGGCTTTAACCTCTCTTCTGAGCTCCAGCTTTCTGGATCCAACCACCCATTAGGTATTTCTTCTTGAATATCCCATCTCAGAGGTTAAGTGACTGCATCCCATTACTAGGGTAATCTATGGAAAGCTGTGCTTGTCTAATACAGTACAGTAACCGTTAAGACTATTGAGTACTATTTCTACTGAGTGCTGTTGAGAACTGGAAATATGGCTAGTCCATCAAGAAAATGAGAAGACGAGCCACAGACCAGGAGAAAATATTTGCAAAAGGCACATCTGGATAAAGGACTGTTATTCAAAACATACAGAGAACACTTAAAACTCAACAGTAAGAAGATGAAAAACTCAACTAAAAAATGAACAAAAGACATGAACAGACACCTCACCAAAGAAGTTATACAGAGACAAATAAGCATATGAATAGTTGCTTAACATCATATGTCATTAGGAATTGTAAATTAAAACAACAATGAGATACCACTACATATCTATTAAAATGGCTAAAATTCAAAACACTGACAACAGCAAATGCTGACGAGGATGTGGAGCAACAGGAGCTCTCATTCATTACTGGTGGGAATGAAAAATGGTAAGACACTTTGGGAAGATAGTTTGGTAGTTTCTTCAAAACAAACCCATATTATCCAGCAATTGTGCTTCTTGGTATTTACCCAGATGAGTTGAAAACTTATGTCCACACAAACACCTGTACAAATGTTTATAGCAGTGATAGTCATAATTGCCCAAACATGGATGCAACCAAGATGTCCTTCATTAAGTGAGTGGATATATAAATGGTGGTATGTCCAGACAATGGAATATTATTCATGGCTAAAGAGAAATGAGCTATTAAGCCATGAAAAGATGTGGAAAAAACTTAAATGCATATTACTAAGTGAAAAAGCCTATCTGAAAAGTTTTCATACTGTATTATTCCAACCATATGACATTCTGGGAAAGGCAAAAGTATGGAGACAGTAAATGGATCAGTGGTTGCCAGGGGTTACCAGGGATGAGTAGGCAGAGCACAGAGGATTTTTAAGGTAGTGAAACCACTCTGTATGATACCATAATGGTGGATGTCATTACATATTTGTCAAAATCCATAGAATGTACAACCCCAATGTAAACTATGGACTTTGGATGGTAATGATATGTCATTGTCGGTTCATCAATTCTAACAAATGTACCAGTCTGATGAGGGATGTTGATAGTAGGGGAAGCTGGGGGAGGGAGGGGCAAGAGTTATACGAGACATCTCCATACCTTCTTCTGCTTGATTTTGTTGTGAACCTAAAATTGCTCTAAAAATAAAGTCTATTTTTTAATTATTTATTTTAAAAAATTTATTTATTTATTTATTTATTTATGACTGTGTTGGGTCTTTGTTGCTGCCCACGGGCTTATGGCAGTGGCTTCTCTTGTTGCGGAGCATGCGCTCTAGGCACGCAGGCTTCAGTAGTTGTGGCTCGCAGGCTCTAGAGCACAGGCTCAGTAGTTGTGGTGCACGGGCTTAGTTGCTCTGCGGCATGTGGGATCTTCCTGGACCAGGGCTCGAACCTGTGTCCCCTGCATTGGCAGGTGGATTCCTAACCACTGTGCCACCAGGGAATTCCCTAAAGTCTATTTTTTAAAAATGTGGTTAGTCCAAATTGAGATGTGCTGTAACTATAAAATAGACCCCAAATTACAAAGACTTGTATGAAGAAAAGGAGGAAATATTTTAATAATTTTATTGATTACCTGATAGGAAAACAATATTTGGGATATATTAAGTAAAAGGTATTATTAAAATGTATTTATTTATTTATTTTTTTACTTAAAAAAATGTGGCTACTAGAGAGTTTAAAATAGTATGTGGCTTGCATTCTATTTTTATTTTATTTTTAATTTTAAATTAAAAAAATTTTTTTTGGCCGTGCAGCTTGCAGGATCTTAGTTCCCCGACCAGGGATCGAACCCATGCCCCCTACAGTGGAAGCATGGAGTTCTAACCACTGGACAACCAGGGAATTCCCTTGCATTCTATTTCTATTGGACAGTGCTGACTTAGACTATACACAAGCCAGCACTAAAACCAAGACTCTTGGCTTCTATTCCAAGATGAATCATTCATTCAACCAACATATTTGAAGTACCTACTCTGTGATGAATAAAATAGAGATGGTCCCTGCCCTTGGGAAGCTTACAGTCTTTTTCTGCCTTATTATTGAGATCAGTATAAGAAACAGTTTTGAAAAGTACAAAGCAGCTTAACAATACAAAGAATAATATGAATATAATTTTCAAGCGGAAAGAAGACCTGCTCTGATTTCCAGAGGAGAGTTAGAGATATTTGGAGTCCTCGTGTGGGAAGAAAACCATGCAATCAGTCCAATAATTGTGACCAATTAAGTGACTTTGAAATGGCACTGGTGTTATACCAGAGGGTAAAAAGGAAAGCTATGAAGTCTATAAAAATTGTAATTTCTGGCAAAAGAAGTTCAAGTTGGGATCCCCTGAAATGTACATAACCAAAGGAGCTCTGCAGAGAGATTTGTGTATCGACCAATCTTTGCCTTGGTAGTAAAAGGAGAGGTTAGATTTTAAACAACTTTTCCTTGGTCAGTGCTATTGGGAAATCATGCCAGGAAGAAGTAGGGCAGAAGAAACAGTCAAACAAGGCCTCAACGGAAGCTTAAATCACTCACAATTGCCAAGAAATGGTGGCAGAGTGGTGACCTAGCAGAGGCACCTATGTTTTGAAGGGAAGCTCAGTTTGAACCAAGCCTTTGGGAGGGTCAAGGAGCTAAGAGGCAGGTGACCAGCAGCCTGGTCTCTGAATGGATGGAGGAGTGGAGAAAGCGGAGATCAGGACCAAGCTTCGTGGCGTGCTCAGCAAATGCTCACTGCAGGGTCAGGGACCATGTGCCCAGGAAGGAGACCTTCAAGACCACACCTCTCATTTTGTAGATGAAAGGGAGGGAGGAACTGGAGGGGAGAAGCAGGCACTGGCTGAGATCTTGCTTTGTGTCAGGGCCTGGGCTACCCGTGGGAGCCCAAAGGGAATAAGATGGCCCCTCCTTCCAGGGAGCAATTCCCAACTGGGAGCAGATCCCATTTATTTGGCAAAGTTTCTCCCACATCAGAAGCAGTCTGTAAAATGATTAGTTTAAAAATGTACATTGTACTATTTTAAAACTAATTTTGTTAAAATACTCCAAACTTCTTTGTATGATTCTGTAAAATTAGGATGGTTAGAAGAATTAATTATAAGAGAACATTTTGTACTTCAAAACAAAACCAAAAAAAAAAAAAAAAAAAAAAGAAACAAAAGGAAAAAACCCATTTTGCTACCGCGGGAATCATTCTTCGTAATTTGCCAATTCTTCCCCAGTTCAGGTACATGCTGGAGCTGGTGTCTGCAAAACGATAAAATATTTAAGACAAGATTTATAGTCACGGGCCTGGGTTCTGACACCAGTCCCAAAACTTGCTAGCTGTGTGCCTTGGAGCAAGCTTCTTTACTTCTTAAGGCCTTGACCTCATGTGTAAAATGGGGCAATGGCACCTACCATAAAAGGCTGTAAAGAAGATTGAATTAAATTGTTGAGCTTGCTGAAACTCATAACGTATTGTCGGGAAGCTAGTAATGCTCAATGAAAGGTAGCTATTATTATTGTTGTTGTTATTGTTAATATGTAAACAAGCCTAAAATCTGGATTTTTCAAAAATCTCCCTTCCTCTCTTGCGTGCATTCACAGACACATACTCATATGATGAACGTAAGTGTCAGAACTAAACTGGGGCTGGAAAACCTAAGACCTGGGTCAGTTCTCTCTGTCTCTTTCTTTTCATGTTATTCTCTGACAAAGATCAGATCCTATTATTGAGAACTCCAAGAGATTAAATACTTTTTTACACTTGAAATTGTTGCATTGAATATTACTTGAAATATAGGTGTCATTGTACCTGGCTAGAAACATTTTTTTTCATTTATTGGACAAATATTTCCTAAGCAGTGACTACGTGTCAGACACAGTTCTGGGCCCTGGCGATACAGTTTTGAAGACCCAAATCCTTGTTCTGTGGATCTTCCATTCTAAAATAAGCATGGAGTGTGATGTCAGGTGCTCTGAGAAAACAAATAAAGCAGGGACTAGAGAGTGACAGGACCAGGATCTTTTTGAAAAGACAATCGGGAAAGGCCTCTTTGGGAAGTTACAGTTGAAGAGATGGGGTCCATGAGCATTAGGGAGTGATGATGCAATCCATGAAGACATCGTGGGGAGGAGTGCTCCAGGCAGGGAAATCAGCAGACATGATGGGGGGTTGGTTCTTGATGGTGACTCTATTTGTTGAAGTGAACTTTGCCTCTGTGAACATGGCTGTGTATATATTCCTTAGTGAATTTGCCATGTTGATGGGTCTTTCAATAAAAGCAGAAATTTGGAAGATAGCTGGTGAAAGGTGGGGGGAGAGTCTGGAGGAGTCGGGGGAAGGCTTAAGGGAATGATAAGATGAGATCTTTAAATGGCTCTATATCTCACTGATCTCATTCTTAGGGTGTGTCTACATCAGAGTTTCTAAATCTTTGCACTGTTGATATTTTGGACCGATCATTCATTGTTAAGGGTGGGTGGCGGGAAGTTGTCCAGGACACTGCAAAATGTTTAGGAAAATCCTTGGTCTCTACCCACTTGGTTCCAGTAATATTCCCCATTCGTAGCCATCCAGAATGTCTCCAGACATTGCCAAATGTCCTCTAGGGAGCAAAATCACCCCCAGTTCAAAACCACTGGTCTATATATTGGTGGAGCAAGTGTTTGGAATTTCTTTACTTTAAGAAGCTCATCATGGGAAAGAAGTTTAATCAACATTTAATTCAAATTTGATTGGGAGTTTAGCTGCATATATCAAGCAGCCATGTGTCAAGTGCTTTTCATATACCAGCTTATTTAATCTTCACAATGATCTGATGAAGGAAGTATCATTAGTGATGCTTTATATATGGGGAAACTGGGGCTTCTGGAGATTGACTTGTCCAAGGTCATACAGCTAGTGAATGGTAGAGCCAGGATTCAAACCCAGGTTTATTTGACTCCAAAGACCCTCTTTTGCTCTAGATTTGCACGGTCCAATATGGTAGATATTAACCATACGTGGCTATTTAAATTAAATTAAATTAAAAAATTCAGTTAGACTAGTTACATTTCAACTGTTCAACAGCAACCTGTGATTAGTGACTACCATATCAGACAGTGTGGATATAACTTTCCATCATCACAGAAAGTTCTGTTGGACGGTACTGCTCTAGACCAATGGGCCCAAGAGGATGTAGAGGGATAAGATAAATGAGCAGACAGTCTTCATCTTCATGGTTGGCATTTTTCAGGCATTGGGATTCAATGTAGCTCTTTGTCCTACCTCACTGCCAACTGTACCTGTCCTCTGTTCCCCAACTCCCCACCATTACTTCCTTGGAGAGTTCTTGCTCATGCCACTACATTCTGAAGCCTCCCCAGAGAAGGTAGACACTGTTGCTGCCTTTTGGTAATGACTTTCTCTCTGGCTTAGATCACTTCCGCAGCCTTACACAATCTACCTGCCATGGTTGGCCTTTCTGTGGGAAATACTTGTAGGAGGCAGGCATGATCCTGGTGTTGCGAGGAGTTTATTTTTGTTTGCAGAAAAGGCTCTTAGAGAAAGAGATGAGCCTGGCTAGAATCATCGTGAAGGCTGTTTTTAGTTCTAGATAAAACTCGCCCAAGAACCAAAATAAAACTCTGACATCGACTTACTGTATTTCACTCTGCATGGCAGATGTCCTTATTGCCATGTAGCCCTTTGCCAGTCTTCTTGAGTTTAATCTGGGCAGCCCCACTGTGGCTTTGGTTGGCATGTATTTTTGCTTCCTGCATTATCAGCGCACTACTTTATCAACCTGCCCTGGCAGAAGATGCAGGGATGACGGGTAGGTGCGTGGTACCCATGAGAACATGGTACCCCATCCCAAATAGGAGGAAGAGCTCATAGTTCTTGTTTATTTTATTTTTTTAATTGACGCATAGTTGATTTACAATGTTGTGTTCATGTCTGCTATACAGCAAAGTGATGCGGTTATACATATATACATTCTTTTTTTATATTCTTTCTCATTATGGTTTATCACACGATACTGAATTTAGTTCCCTGTGCTATACAGTAGGACCTTGTTGTTTATCCATTCTGTATATCATAGCTTACATCTGCTAACCCCAGCCTCCCACTCCATCCCTCTTCCAAGTCCCTCCCCTTTGGCAACCACCAGTCTGTTCTCTGTGTCCATGAGTCTGTTTCTGTTTCATAGATAGGCTCATAGTTCTTATTGATTATTCCATTGAGATCAATTTCTGAGGTCCAGAGCAGACTCTCATTTTGGAAGCATGATTCCTCAGGTGTTTCTACCTCTGGCTACCAATATTCAGGACGTATTTATTGAGCACCTCCTTTGTGCCAGACACTGTTCTAGACACTGGGTTTATAGCAGTGAACAAAACAAAAAATTCCCCTGCCTGTATGGAACTTGCTTGTTAGTGGGGAGAGTTAGACACAAAAGATAATAAGTAAAATATATAGGATGACAGATGGGATACACGCTATGGAGAAAAATACAGTAGGGAAAAGAGTTAGGGAGTGCAGGTGAGGTGGCAATTTGAAATAGAGTGTTCAGGGATGGTTTCATTGAGTAAAAACCTAAGGAAAGTAAGATAAAGAGCCATTCGGATATCTGGGAGGATCTGCATTCCAGGTAGAGGAACAGCAAGTGCAAAGGCCCAAGCAGGTAGCAGGAACAGCAAGGAGGCTGGAGGGGCTAGAATGGAGAGAATAATGTGGAGAGGGGTAGGAGGTGAGGTCAGAGAGGTTGCAGGGGCACCAGAGCACGTAGGACCCTGAAGGCTTCTGTAAGGATTTGGCTGCTGTTTGAGTGAGATGAGAAGCCATTGGGCGGAGAATTGACATAAATGATCACTCTGGCTTCTGTATTGAGAAAAGATTATAGAGGAGTGTGAGGGTTTTAAAATAGGTACCCACAGATGCTTCAATACTCCTGTCTTCAAAGAGGGGAGCCTGATTTCCTCTCCTTGAGTGTGGACTGCATTCGGTGACTCACTTCTCACAAATAGAGATGGTGGAAGAGGGGTGCGGGACTTTAGAGATTAAACGTAAGGAGGAATGCAGCCTCCTCCTCGCCCTCTCATTCTCTCTCGGTTCACTCAAGCAGCCTATGGACAGCCCACGTGGTGAGGAACCAAGAACCCCTGCCAGTGGCCGGAGAGGAGCTGAGGTCCCGTGTGGACAGCCGTGCCGGTGGGGCACCTTGGACCCTCCAGTCAAGCCCCTGGAGGACACCTCAATGCTCACCTCATGAGAGACGCTGAGCCAGAAGCGCCCTGCTAAGCCTCCCCTGGGCTCCTGACCCACAGAAACTGTGAGGTAATAAATGCTTATTTTAAGCTGCTAACTTCGGGGATAATTTGCTCTGCAGCAATAGGTAAGTAATACAGGGAGCAAGGGCAGAAGCCAGGAGTCCAGTTAAGGGGCTGTTTCAGTTACGCACATGAGGAGGTGACTTGGAAGTGGTGAAAAATAGCTTTGCAGTCAGGATACGGTGAGTGAGAGAAGGAAGAGTCGGGCTTTCATCCTGAAAAACGGGAAGGTCAGCTCCCACTTGAGCTCTTAAAACTATTCAACACATTCAGTCTTTCCCTCCTTAGAATAATATTTTCTCCTGGCTTCCGTGACACCACACTCTGACTCTGGTTTTCCTTCTATGTCACTGACTGATCTTTTTCATTCTTTGCTGACGCGTCCTCTACTCAAGCCCTTGATGTTGGAGTGAGCCAGGGCTGGATTTTTGGCTTTATTCTCTTTTCTGTTTACAGTGTCTCACTGGGAATTCTCATCCTCTGTAAAGACTTTAAATACCATCCATATGACCAGTGATTTCTATTCCTCTGGTTGTGTCCTTCCCATTGAATCCCAGACTCAAAGATCCCCTTGCTTCTTGACATTTCCATGTCTCTCTCTAATGAGTTCTCAATTTTATCATGACCAAAACAGAACTCTTGATTTCCTGCACCAGCCCTGCTCTCATGACAATGGTCTCCATCTCAGTGAGTGGATCCACCATCATCCCAGTTGTTCAAGCCAAAAGTAGAGGGGTCATTCTTGATTTCTCTCTTTCCTTCAACCCTCACCTTCAGCAAGTCTGACTGATTCTACGTCCAAAACATATTCCAAACATGTATACTTCCTGCTATGGCCGTGGATACCACCCTACTTGAAGCTATAATCATTTTTCACTTGTCCTCCTTCTCCCCCACTGTAGCCAGCGTGATATTCAAAGAACACAAATCAGATTGAGAAGCTCTTACTCTTAAAACCCTTCAAAGACTTTCCATCGCAGTCAAAATCAAATCCAGGCTTGTCAGGGCTAACAAGTTCCTACATGAAGTTGGCCCCTGTCTATCTCTGACTTCATCTGATACTACTTGCCTGCTTTATTCTTCCTCAGTCACTCTGACCTTCTCTCTGTTTCTTGATGATGCTAAATTCATTCCTGGATTAAGACATTTGCATTCATTGTTCCCTCTGCCTGGAATACTCTTTTTCAGATATCTGCGTGGCTATAACCTTCTTGTCATTTTGGTCTCATACAAATGTCATTTCTTCGGAGAGCCCTTCCCTGAGTTCTAAGTCTCCTTCCGGTCACTTCTTGTCATTTCATCCTTTTTGGTTTTCTTCATAGCACTTGCCTATCTGAAAGTATCTTGTCCATTTATTCGTTTACTTATTTATTTTCAGTCTTCTGGACACCTTGACCCTAACCTTAATCCTAACCCTCATCTCTCTTATTCATTACCATATGTATCCTCAGCCCCTATCACAATACCTGGCACATTGCAGGTATTTGATAAATAACTGTTGAATGTATGCATGCATGAATAAGTAAATGATCTGACAAAGAAGAAAAATCCCGATCTACTTTTCCATCACCATCTGAACTCAAGGTAGCACAGGTAAAGGGGAACCCTTCTCAGCTTTACCAAGCCCTCACTTGCCTCTTGGCCTTTTCATTTTCTGACTTCACATACTTGATTCTCTCCTTTCCTCAGCTGTCTGCTCAAATGTCACCTTATCAGAGAGGCCTACCCTGACCACTCTTAATCAAATAGATCCCTCTGTCATTTATTTCTAGAGATTCGGGGAAATAATTCAACTCCATTTTCTCCTCCTCTTAAAATATTGGACTGTTTTTTTTCACTAAGTTGATGAAGTTGTTAATTACTGTGAAGCCTCTTTAAACTTAATGCTTGAGTGAGCTTTTACTGCTCCATAACAAGCTGCCCCAAAACCTAAGGGTTTAAAACAACAAGTTATTTTCTCGTGATTCTACAGTCTGGACTGAGCTCTCTGAAGGCTCCTCTGAGGGGCTGGCAGTGGGTGTGATTATAAGTTGGGAGCTCAACTAAGGCTGTCAGCAAGAGTGTCTTGGTTCTCCTCCACTGGCCTCTTCATGTGGATCAGGTTTTTCATGGCTTGGCAGCTAGCTTCTAAGAGGGAGTGTTCTGAGCCTGTAAACTCAGAAGCTGCAGATTGCCTGACACCCAGCTTTGGAAGTTGTACTGTGTCACTCGAAGTCAGTCACAGGGCCACACCAGAATCAAAGGGAGAAGATACAACTCTGCCTCCCAACGGGGGAGTAGGAAGGAACTTATGACCATCTTCAACCCATCATCTTTAATCAACTCAGAAAGGCAATCATTTTGATTTCAGTCTTTGTTGATGAAAATGTTTCTAAAAGTACATTAGTCCTGCAAGTAGATTATAATGGACATAGTCTCCTCAATGATTAAAAGTCTTTCAGAAACTCAGGGTCATTCCCATTATTGTCAAGTTTGGGTCCTAGCCCCAGCTCTGTCACAAGCTACCTAATTTTGTTATCTTGGGAATATCACAGAGGATTTTGGTGTTTGTTTTCTTTTTCTTTTTTTTCTCTTTTTAAAATTTTTTAAATTTTTTGGCTGCGTTGGGTCCTCGTTGCTGTGCGTGGGCTTCTCATTGCGGTGGCTTCTCTTGTTGCAGAGCATGGGCCCTAGAGTGCATGGGCTTCAGTAGTTGTGGCACTCAGGCTCAGCAGTTGTGGCGCACGGGCTTAGTTGCTCCGCGGCATGTGGGATCTTCCTGGACCAGGGATCGAACCCTTGTCTCCTGCACTGGCAGGCAGATTCTTAACCACTGTGCCCCCAGGGAAGTCTCCTGGTGTTTGTTTTCTCATCCACAAAATGAAGGGATAGAGTTACATGATTTCTATTTTCATTTCCAGCTCTGAAACACTATGATTTCATAGTTTCATTTAAAAAGTACAGGAGGTTAGACTACATCTGTAATAAATTCAAGTCATACCCGCTATGCATAAATTTCTTGTATGAACTTGTGTTTGCTTGTGATTATGTTGTTTTTTTCTTTTCTTTCTTTTAAAAAATATAACCCATAATTCCACCACTGAGAATTTACCTCCCTTAACTCCCAAGTTTCTGGGCCTTTGTATATGATGTTAGATCAAACATGGTAATTTGTGTTTGGCTTTTGGTTGACATTTGCATTGCCCTCCCATTTCTATGCTTTTATAGCTGGAAAGACTAACCAGCTAAAGATCACCTAGTTAGTCGATCTTCCATGTTTAGAGATGGACAGGAAACCAGAAACAGAGAATGGAAGGAGAAAAGCCAAGCCTTTGGTCTCTTTTTCCTTCACCTCAACATCATAATTTACGCCTTATTCTTCACCTTCAAAATTTATCTTAACTCAAACTTCGTCCTTCCCCTCCCTCTTCCCCAGGACATTTTCATCTTCTCCATGGCCTTAAAGGAAGAGCAACAAGAACCACCCCAAGAGCTAATGTTTATTGAGATGATTTAATTCTCTCAATGACATTGAGTGAGGTATCACAGTTAGCCCATTTTACAGATGAAGAAGCTGAAGCTCAGACAGTCTGTAACTTGGTCAAGATCTCTCAGAGAGGAAGTGGTTAGATCTTGGATGTCAATCTAGACCCTGTAATTCCAGAGTATTGATCCAAACACTATGCCATCTGGCCATGAAACTAACCAGAATACAAAGTTCTGGATTCAACTGACTGGATTTGTGTGTTGAAGCATAGCATACATACCTAAAAGTATGAAAATCATAAGTATATAGATAGCTTAATGAATTATCCAAAGGGAGCTCACCTGATAAACAGAACATACAAAGAATAGAACATTACCAACTGTCCAGGAGCCCCCTCATGTATCCATCCCAAGTCACTGCCCTCTCTTCCCCGAGAATAACAAACATTCTAACATCTGAATTAGTTTTGCTTGTTTTTAAGCTTCCTATAAATGGAACCATATAGAATGTACTCTTTTTTTTTAAGTTTATTATTATTTTTAAATTGAGGTATAATTGACGTATAACATTATATTTGTTTCAGGTGTACCACATACTGATTTAATAGCTGTATACGTTGTGGAGTGATTATGTTATTCCTTTTGGAATGAAGGTATAGAACATTTGTTATACAGTTGAAGGAGGGTAATTGTTAAGTTCAGCTAATCTGTTCATAGCAGAGACTGCCTGGTGTTCTCCAAAGCCCTTTTTCTTATCTTCCTAGACACACAGCGGAGCTGCATTTCCCAGCCTCCCTTGCAGTTAGCTGTTGCTTTGAGACCGTGCTCTCACCAAAGAGAGTAAAAGTACTGTATACCCTTTTCCCCTTTCAGTAGGCTGGATAGAGAGAGCCCCCCATTTCTTGAAGATGGCAGAGCCTCCATCAGCACGAGTCCCTGGGTGACTGGTGGGGAAGGGCTGACCTGTTCGCCCACCCATTACTATAATAAATGAACTTCATTGTGTTTGAGTCATTATATATATGTATAATTATATATAATATCATTATATATATAATATAATTATATATTGGCTGGTCTATTTGTTACAGTAATTAGTCTATCTTACATAGGTTTTACTGTGTTTTTCAAGATACTTCAAAATACTTTAATGCTATTCTACTGGCTACAAAAAAGAACTAAATTCTCTTCTATCTGTTCAGACGTCTTCAATACTAAGATGATATCCATAATGTCCTATGTGTCTCAGACCCTAAACTATCCTCAGAATATGCCTTGATGGTTCTCTTTATACCCATCCTCATCTCTGCCCATAGGCTTCCCATCAGCCTTTGGTTATTTATTAAACAAATACCACTTTGGGCACCAATTATGTACCACCAATGTTACAGGCATCGCTGAAAAGCAGCGAACAAAACAGAGAAAGCCCTGCCCTCATGCAGCTTAGGGGAAGTTAGTGGCCTCAGGCGGTCCCTTGGTCAGCCACAGTAACTATCACTGCAGTCCAGAACCCCACACAGACAATAAACTTGTTCTGATAATTGAGTTTATCATATAATGGAGATATCCCACTGAAAGTTTAAAAAAAATTATTTCTAAAATGGGCCACAAATTTCCATTTTTTTCTAGACTCAAGGTACAGAACACAGTTTTACCTCATTATCATTATAACTGCATTATGCAGTAATGTAGCAGTAAGTCAAGGGCCAATGAAGTGCAGAGAACAATTTGCCTATACAACACGGCCTCAGATTGCTATGCCTTTTGAATTCTCACATCTACCTTTGACAGTTTTTCTATTTCCTTCACCCCAGTTGGGTTGTTTTTACTCTCCCACCAGAATCCATTTTCACCTTGCAATTTGCTCCTTCTAGCTAAGAGAACTGAGAACTCTAGTTTTCTCGAATAGGGTTCTAATAAGAGGGACGAAGTGAGAGGGCACAAGGCCACTGGAACCTTGGTTTTGCAATGCAGCTTTGACTGCTAGAAACTTTCCTGATCATTTGTCACTTCCTTGCTGAGTTGTAGGTAGCTGCGGTCGATGGATATTTGATTTTTGTACCTGAGCCAAAATTTTGCCTGATGTTTGCTTCATAATTCTGCTTTTGTCCTTTTGTAGAAATGTTCGCACTTTGCAAGAGGGAAATAAAGAGATTAATTGCCAGAAACTCTGTTAGCCATTGGACTTTTAATAAAAACAGATTTTGGAGAAATTTGAAGAGGTTTTATTGTGGGGAAAGAATAAGAGTTCTGTGCTCCATGAAAGCTGGTGACCAGAGAGCTGGCCTGGAGAAGGAGGTCTAGAGGGAGAAGCCCTGGGGCCCAAACAGAAGGGTTCCAGAGAGTGAGTCTCAGGTGACTCTGAGGAGGGCAGGTTTGCCTTAGAATTTTAAGTGGGCCTGCAGTTCAGACAGAAAGGATTTTGCCTTCTCCCAGGGAATTGTGGTAAATAACCATGGCGTTGACTTAGGGGAGACACTGGTAGTTAAACTAGAAAGTGGAACTGCGGTTGACTCTAAAAATCTAATTTATGGATTAACTGGTGCCCAGTCAAAATAACTAATAATTCTGAGACTATAATTACCCACCTGTAGGCTTTCTATTTTTCCTCCAACTTTCTACTTTTCTGCATTTTACAAATGTTTAATAATGACCATGCATTCCTTTTATAACAAAAAAAAAAAATCCAATCAACTTAATTAGAAAAAAATTACCCACCAGGTGACGGGAGGTTTCTCATTAGTTTATCATTGGCTGTCATAGTCTGGCTTCAAGATCTCTGCCCGCTGAGGAACAGTTACTCGTGTGCTCTCAATGGCTGAATCCAGGTGTGTGTTGTAGGGGGCGTGAGGGAGGGGAGGGAGGTGATGGGAAGAGTGAAGGGAAAAACAGTCCCCCAGAGCACCATCTTTGGAAAAGAGAGCCACTGCAAGTCCCTCTAAGTGGAAGCAGTGCCCATGGCTTTGGTGATTTCAAAAGGAGAGGGGAGGGAAGGAAGCAGAGTTTCTGCTGGGGGTGGGAGGAGCTCTCTGAGTGTCTGATTTAGTTACACTATGTCCACTATCACTGATGGCGTTACATTTGGAAAGCTGGGTTTGGTCCAAACGGGAGCCTGGAAGAGAAGTCTGCCTCTATGCTGCGTGGTTCCTGCGAGGGTGCCAGAGATGGAGTAGCCAACTAACTTCTTTCCCACCCAGGGCCATATTCTATCTCCCACTGATGGGCTAGTTAGGTAGGCTTGTTGGGTAGATCTGCTTTGATACTGCCCAAAAGGTTATAAAATCATCAGCATTTCTCTAGTTTAGACCTGATGTTGGTGTTTGGGTGACCTGAATGAAAACTTGGGAAGACCTGAAGTGATTTACTCAATGCAAATGGAACCGTTAATTTTACTTTCATCTGAGGAAGTCAACATCATCTAGTGAGCAGCCGCTCTGAGCTCATTAAGGAAATGAAGGATGCAATCCTTGCCAGCCCAGGCTCCAGATGGAAGAGTCTCCCATTTCTCTGAAGTGCAGTGCCATCCTGGGATTCCAACATCACACCCCACACGTGGGGGAAGGAGGAATTTAGTCACAGTTTGCACTGAGGGTCAGAGGACTGCAGATGAGAATTAAGGACACAATGGAAAATGAAAATGTGCCATCACAAAGGAAAAAAAAAATGTATCTGGAACTGGAAAGGATGTTCATACTCTGAAAGAAGCACTCACGCACTAGGTATGGTTAATGCATGACAGCTTTGTAATAATCATTCCATTATTGATTAACTTCACATTGTGGTGCCGGTAGTTAATTGTAGCCTTTTCCTGTTTTTGGCTCTGGTGTTTAAAGGCAAAATAGGCCCTTTGTTACGCTCTCAGAAGAACTATTTACACATTTTGATTTGGCAAAGAACAGCTCATTTTCTTCTGGGCCCTTCTGGCTTTTTTATTCCATATGGAATATGCAAGCAAAACTGGCTGAACTTTCAAACATCAGCTAAATCCTAATAATCACTACAGAGTTCCTTGCCTAGCGCTTCTCAAATGGCTATATTTATTATAAACCAAGTCAACACTCTGCCACAAAAAGGTCAGTCTAACGGGGCCATCAGTCTGCGGCACTAATACTTCCAGAGCCAGAGGCCCTCTGACGCTGCTTGTTCAGCTTTGCAGGCAGCCTGATCTGGAATGTGGTTCTCTCCCCAGGGAAGGGTCCCCAGGCACCGTGCGGAGGAGGGGAGGTTGTGAGCAAAGTCATCAGCCCCTTAGAAGACGCCCTGACCTCCCCAGAACTGAACTTTCAACCTCTTGAGCTGACAGTTAGTGGTGGATGCACAAATTTTGTTTGCGACTAATTGCAGCTTATAAATGGAGCATTGTGGCCCTGGAAAAGAGTCTCTCTCCCCAGGGTCACCCAAGTGGAATCTGGACACAAGAGAGCCTGTCCCCTAATGGGCCTCCTCCCCGAGCCCTTCCCACCCTCTTGGGCTCTGGGCTTGCCTCCTTCATCAAGTTGAGAGCTAGAGGGCACAGCAGGAGACTCCTCTGCGAATCTTCTCTTCCAAATGCCAGGCTATTCATAGCAGCTTGCAGCTCGCTCAGGAATTCCCACAGACTGACTGCCCAGAGTTGACTATTGTCTCGCCACCCAGCAGCAGTGGGGCCTCTCACAGACCCAAGGACACACGCCATCTCAAAGCACAAAGTGCTTTGCAAACCAGCCATTGGGGGTTCATCAAGGAAACTCTGGGAAGTTGAGAGGAAGCAGAGGCAAGTTGGGAGGGTAGAGGGTGGATAAGATTTTCCAGCAGATCGACTGCTTCTTGTTAGTTTCTCAAAGCAGATACAGTTTGTCAATGACGAGGAAGCGATGGAATGGTTTAGAACAAGAAGCCACATTTCCATCTATTGGAGGCGGCACTAGGGATGTGTCCAGCCTCTCTCTGATAGCACAGCTGGCTGCACGTGTGAATCACAGACCTCACGGACAGAAACCTTCAGCTGTAAGACGAAAGGGGTAGCCAAGGGTGACTCTCTTTGTTTTCTCCGAGAGTCTCATTGGACTGAGGAGATAGCTAATATCACCCTGTATCCTCAGACCATGAAAAGAACATAAGGAACTCTGTGGAAGTGTACAGTGAGCTTCCCAGACCAGCATCATATTGTTCTCAGTTAATCGAATTTGTCAAATTGTTCCCAGTGCCTTAGAGCTAAAGGGTGATACTTAGGACCACGGTAAACAAATCCCCAGCCATCTGCTCTGACAGCTGTTGGACCTTGAGCAAGAACTTGTACCCGTGGAGTCTTCTGAGAGCCCCAGGCGCAGGGATGGACTAGAACGGTTCAATCATCAAGTGGCCAAAGGTTAAAACTACTAATGGCCCCTGGGATATCTGCACCCAGCCAGTGGCACTCCCAGGAAGGATCTACAAGAGCAAAATTTCTCCTCTGCCGGTTAGCCTCCCAACACCCCAGTTTCTGTGTCCGCTGGATATTTTCTCAATACCTTTAGCCTAGCCTTAAAAATCAATGCAGTTAGTGAACAGCTTAGTTGAAACTGAACACATCTATTGATGCTGAAACAAGAGCTGTGCAGTTGCAGCCAATTTAAAGAAATCTGCTCTGATGATCTATTCGATTCTGTGGCTTTCAAGTGTGAGGGCTCAGAGAATTAGCTTGCAGTTACAGTAAATTATTTCTATGAAAGTTGTTTGCTTCTAACAAGTTAGTTTTCGTGTGCCAATTTCATTAGGCCAACTGGGTTTCATCAATGACGTTAGAATAAGGTGACCAACCATCCCAGTTATCCTGAGACTGTCCTTGTTTTAAAACTGAAAACCCCACATCCTGGGAAAATCCCTCATTCCTGGACAAACTGGGATGGTTTGTCACTATACCAAGTCCTTTGCCTTCCAACGAGTCAAGATGTCCTGCTGAGTTTGAAAGTGTAGCAATGTAATAAATTCTGAGTTTCTGCGTTTAAAATCTTAGCGGGGTACAGATTGAAAGGGGGTCATCTGAAAGTGGGGAGGGGCTTCTCTCCTGGAGATCTGTTTATTTTGTAATTATCCAAGAGTAAGGGGACCCTTTCTGACATGTGACAATTTTAAAAGGTTACTTTACATTTACAGTTACTGCAAAATACTGGCTATATTCCCCGTGTTATACAATACATCCTTGAGCATGTCTTATACCCAATAGTTTGACCTCCCACTCCCCCATCTCTATATGTCTCCCCCCAACTGGTAACTACTAGTTTGTTCTCTTTATCTGTGAGTCTGCTTCTTTTTTGTTATATTCACTAGTTTGTTGTATTTTTTAGATTCCGCGTGTAAGTGATATCATCCAGTATTTGTCTTTTTCTAAGTCAGTGCTTTTTAAACTTGAATGTGTCAACGAATCACCTTGTGGATCTTGTTACAAATGCAGGTTCTGGTTCAGTAGATCTGGGGTGGACCCTGAGATTCTGCATTTCTAACAAGCTCCGGGTGCTGCTGGTGGTCTGAGGCCCACATTTTAAGTAGCAAGGTCCCGGGTGACTGTACCTAAGTTTTCTTTACCTTTAGGACATTTCTAAAGAGAGACAG
Source organism: Eubalaena glacialis (assembly GCF_028564815.1). Classification (NCBI taxonomy): domain Eukaryota; kingdom Metazoa; phylum Chordata; class Mammalia; order Artiodactyla; family Balaenidae; genus Eubalaena; species Eubalaena glacialis. Next base: position 68,087,217 of record NC_083720.1, on the reverse strand, counting down.
AGGAAAAAAATATTTTAGAGGGAGTAGAGGAAGAAAATTGCACTTTATACCCGCAAAAATAATGTCTGTCGAGAAAGAATCCTGTGAGCTTTAGTGTGCAACACAAATGCGATTAGAATTGAACCAAAACATCAGCGTACCTAGGAAAGGAAGGCAGATGGGAGGAAGTAAAGGAAATAAGGAGCGGGGTGGCAATTACATTGTCTGTGGCTGGAGGGGAGGCACTCTTCTTCAAAGTACCAGCACTTGCCTTTTCTTCCATCACTCTCTTTGCTGAACTTTACAGCAGTCAGGCGTTTCCCTTCCAAAGGTTGCTCCAAGTGTAAGCGGTACTTTTGGCGCGAGGCAAGGAAATGTTTCATTCTCTTTCAACTGGTTGCAAGAACCCTACAAAAAGACCCATTAAAGATGAAAAATGAAATATGCTCTGAAAAATGTACCAGTCTTTTCCTGTTGGTTGTCGTTTATGGTGTTTCTGAAGATACAAAAACAGATAATGAAGTACATAAGTAAGTAGAAGAGGAAATATCATTAAGTCAAATGCCTGACAGGAAACGGATTATGCTAAATCACATACGGTTCTGATATTGTTTTACAATAACGGTTGTGAACGCAATTCAGTGACCTGCTATTGTTCACACAGCCTTGGTTAATGAGATGACACATTTAGGGGCAGAAGAGGAATTCTGGGATGAAATGTTTTAATTATTTAAGAACAAAATATACGTGCCTCAGAAATGGATAAGATGTTGTTGTTCCCCAGATTGCATCAGTTGTGACCCTGGGAGAGCTCACATCCCTTTCCCTGAAGAGGAGAATCAAATGTGGATGATTGAATTGTCACTAAGCACCAAAAAAACCCTCCAGTATATGTTTATATTCCATGAAAAAATGTGCTCTACCCAGTATGACTTTTACTTACTGCTCTTTCAGGGGCTTTGGACCCAAATAGAAAACACTTTTTTCCTGACAAGTCATCAACACAGAAGTAGCCCAAACGATGCTCCAGAGTTCTTTGCATTGCCACGAAGGAGGAGTACGGAATTGGAATAGACAGATTGTGCAGCCTTCCCTTACCTAGGAGCCTGCCTCTGTTCAATTGTCCATCATGTTTTTGTTTTGAAGTGCCAGCTGCTCCTAAATGTTCCTTTTGATCTGATGTCCTCAGATGCCCCTTCAGACTGTGCCATGCTGGTGAGCGGAGCTGTTGATGGACTCATCACCAGCACAGGTGGTTTCTCAGCCCAGCACACCCTGCTCCAGGTCTTCAGAGAACGCTGGCGCTGCTCCTTTGTCTTCACATGGATGGAAATTGCCCCGTTACATCTTGGGTGTGCTTCCCTCTCTTTTTCCTTGATATGGGTGTGCGGGGGCTGGTGGAGGGAAGCACAGAAGAGGGACAACGAAAGAGGGCCGGTTGTATTCTTCTGCCTCTGCAGCCCCCGTGTTCACAACCTCCAGTGGGGACCATACATACACACACCTCTAGACACCATCCCGGCTCCTCAGGTCTCCACACCTTGGACTTTGCTGCTGGTGGCGAGCCACAGCTCACAGGCAACGGTCTGTTTAAAATGTCCCACCTTGCCTCCTTTCCTTTAATTTGCTCAGTCACTTGCACAGATTTACACACTCATTCCTTTTATATACAGTTTGGGCATTTAACCTTATAACTCTCTTCCCCTCTCTCTCACATACGTGTGTATAAGTATATGTGTTCCATAACAGCTTATGGAAAAACCTGAACGAACTTTTGGCCAGCCCAGTATGTGTATTTGGCTGAGCTGTGGGCGGCTCGCGGGATCTTAGTTCTCTATTTAAAGTCATAATTTCCCCTTCTACTCCCCCACCCGCCCCTGCTTCTTTCTATTCTCTACAACTGCCTTGTTACATCTGACTCTGCACTCTCTGCTCCAGAGGGCATCGGGTCGTTCAGTCTTTCAGTCATGGAACAAATATTTTTGGAGTGCCTCCTACGTGGCAGCCACAGTTGTAGGTACTGGGGTACCACACTGACCAAAACAAAGCCCTGGCTCCTTTCATTCTAGTGGCGGGGCGGAGAGCCAGTCAACAAACACAGAACCAAATAGGTAAGTGCTACGTTAGATGGTAATGAGTACTAGGGAGGAGAATGTGTAAGGTCAGGAGGATGGGAGCACAGCAGGGGACGTGGGGTGGTGCTCTTGTGCAAGGAATGGACGGCGGACACCACATCCAGGGCTACTCCTGAGGGGTGGGTTTCATACAACTCCAGGCGGTGCCTTTCTCCTCATGGCTATTATACATCCATGTGGTTATGAAAATATTCTGGCAGATGGGATCAAATTGAGAAAGAGAGGAACTTTCTTCTGATTTGTCCGTTTGGACTAATGCTGGGGCTTGATAAGGTGACATTTTAGCAGAGACCTGGAGGAAGGGAGGGAGTGAGTCACACAGGTGTCAGGCAGATGAACAGCAAAGGTGAGGCCCTGAAGCAGGGGCTTCTCGGTGGGTCGGGGTCACAAGGCCAGCGGCTGGGGCAGAGGGAGTAATGGGCAGGTGGTAGGAGGTGAGGCTGGGGTGGAGGAGGGCAGATCACAGAGGGCTTGGGAGACCACTGGAGGGCCTTTGTCTTTCATTTTAATGGAAACAGAAAGTAGGTGGAGAGCTCTGAACTAAGGAGGGCTGTGACCTGATTTACATATTTTATGAATCACTCGGAAATATGGAGATCTGATACTGGGGACAAGAGTACCAGAAGATAATAATGAGGTTATTGCAATTCTCCAGGTGAAAGAAGATGATGGTGTGGCCCAAGGTGGTGACAGTGGAAGTAGTAGAGAATATTAATTCTGGATATGTTTTTGGGAGAAGTCTTTCATGTGATTCCTGAGATCCACTGGCTTCTTGCGCAAAGTGATGAGAGGCCCTTTCTTGCACACCAGGTCTATTTCACCAATCAATATCCTACAGAAGGTATGGCGGAACCTCAGCATTGGAAGGGCTCTTAGAGGCAGGACATCTAGTGGAAAAAGAGTGAGAACAGAGACACTTGGTTTGGTCTTCACGTTGTGGAGTCTTGGATTTTGATGGAGGTGGGTAAGAATGAGATTGATGCCTCATAATAAACGGTTTATCTGAAATTCACAGTGGTCCCACACTAGTAAACTAAAGGTGGAGGCTGGATCCTATTGTAAGAAAGCACAAGATCTGAAAGCTCCCAATCTCACCAAATTCTCCTCTGAGAGTGTCTATTCTAACCTCTCACACAATGCAGGGGTTCCTGGCCCAGCATCCCAGAGCATGTAAACCTGACTGTGACTACACTTCCTGGCAGAGTTCTCATTATTTCAAGGGCATTCACCATTCTGTTGGACACTTCCGAGCTTCTGGAAGTTTCTTCTTGGACAGGATTGAAATCCTTCTCTTTTCTACGCTTCTGCCCTCTGGAGCTATGCTGGCCAAGGAGAGACAATACAGCTGTATTGGTTAAGAGCATGGGCTCTGGAGCCAGACGGTCTAGGTCAGAATTCAAGTTCTTTGTGAACTTGAGCAAGTTACCTAGCTCATCTGTGTCTCAGTTTCCTTATCAACAAGGTAGCAAATCTAAAGCACTTATAAGAGGACACGATACAGATTAAGTGCCCAAAAAGGGTAACTATAATGATTTATCCTGCATATTGATATGAATGTGAGAACCGGTTCCATATGTGAACACAGATCTCAAGAAGCTATACTTTCCCTGTCATTTACCAATTCTCATTAAGGTGTGTAACCCCACATGATTCCGGATAGCAACTATCAATGAAATCTTACAAAAGCAAAGGGCCTGGGTTTGCCTTGGGGGACAGCAAGGAAAGGGGATTTACTCTTTACTGGTTTGAGGTTCAAGTAGCAAGAAACCTGCTGTTGGGTCTCCAGCATTTAGAGGTTGACTCCATCTCAAATATTGATTCCCAAACCCCATTTCACTTAGGAAGCAGTTTTTCAGGATGCAGTGAAATGGTGTTAGACTAGGTTTTAGACTCTGATTTTGGGCATTTGAATCTGGCTCCGGCATTTCTTATTCTATAATCATGGACAACTTATTTAGTGATAATTATAATAACGCTACATATTCCTTAGGTTTGTTGTGAAGATTAAAGGAGACAATGCATATAAAGTGCTTAGCACAATCTAGCTGATCCAGAAATACTAGCAATAATTTTAAGTTCTAGAAATAAATTTCTAAGATGAAGTCAATTCTTAAAAAATGACCGTGTTTGAAAGTAACCAAAACTACATTCTCTGGGCTTCTTAGGGCATTTTATGTAGAGAGGAAGACAGGAAAATCAAGACTTGCTGCTCCTACCTTCCTGCCAAGTGTAGGCTCCCAGGGCTCACGGAGGTTCATGATTGGAACCTCGTGGAGGTGACCTCACCATCAAAGAACTGCAGGAGACTCTGAAGTCAGCTTACCTGACTGATACCCACCCAGCAACTGAAAATTAGAAATTTGCTTGAACTGGTTGTTTGGTAGCAGGTAGTTTCTTTGGGGGTAGGAGGTACATATATATATATTTGAGGTATCGTTGATTTACAATATTATATTAATTTCAGGTGTGCAACATAGAGATTCAAAATTTGTGTAGATTATACTCCATTTATAGTTATTATAAAATATTGGCTATATTCCCCATGCTTTACAATATATCCTTGTAGCTTATTTACTTTATACATAGTAGTTTGTATCTCTTTATCCCCTGCCCCTATCTTGCCCCTCCCCCTTTCCTTCTCCCCACTGGTAACCACTAGTTTGTTCTCTATATCTGAGTCAGTTTCTTTTTTGTTGTATTCGCTAGTTTGTTTCATTTTTTATATTGGGCAGGTAGATTTTTTAACAACACTTTCTTTCCTGAAAACAAAAATAATACATTTTTATAGTAGAAATATAGGAAAGCGTAGAATAACCCAGGGAAGCAAACCATGTTTATTCCCACTGCTCAGAAATTTTCTGCACAGCACACCAGGTGGGTAAGCAGCATAAGGCAGGGTGAGTCTGTCTGGTCCACTTCCAAGACCCTCGCAGGTACAGCACCTGGTACAGAAGAGTCCTCGGCAATAAGTTGTTGGATGAATGACATATAATCAGGTGTATAAATATATTTCTGTCCCCGCTGGGGATCATAATTGTCAGGTAGATTTCTTTTCATGTTTCTTTCACTTAATTGGGCCCTCTGAAATATTGAATTTAAAGCCAGCAGTGAGTATAGGTTGATCCTAAATGAGTCAAGAATCACAGGCTCCTGTTTTGCCCATCTGTTGATCCACCCAAGAAGTGCTCATATGAATGGATCCTGAAGGCTGAGTTTGCTGATCTTAAGTGAATGGACCCTGCCTTGGCTTCTCCTCTCTAGGCTCCAAGGGTCAGTTGGTTCTTTAGCCTAGCCCCACCCAGAAATCTTTCCTCCTGAGATTTTTTAAATTGCACTTTCAATTATTTGGAGAATTTTTGCAAACATTTTAGAGGATTTCCTCCCCCATCCCAATTCAGCATTCCTTCTAATTATGATAGATACCACTTATTAAATACTTACAATAGGCATGGTCCTATGCTAAGCCTCAAACAGGTATTATCTCATTTGATTCTCATAACAACTCTTTGCGTTGGTCATCACCACTTTTATTTTATAGCTGAAAGAATTAGAGACTTAGGAAGGTGAAATGACTTTCCCAAAGTCACACAGCTTGTAAGTGGGAGATTCTAGTCAAGGTCTGTCTGACTCTGAATTCCATGCTTCAACCACCTTGATTGCTGTCATCAGAGTTTATGTGTAATTTTGCGTGTTGTTCTTTATATTTAGCTTTATTTGATGAGCATTTACCCAAACTATTCTATTACCTTCAGCAGCATCATTCAAAATGTTGAAATAGTATTCTGAGTAGAATGTCAGAGCAGAAATGACCAACATAGGAAATTCAGAGAGTCAAGGAGAGCATCCTGTTGTGGAGCCCCGGGAGTGAGATGGGGACAAACTAAAAGCCTGCTAGCATAAAGGGACCAGGTGCTAGGAGACCTGCAGCTTGGCAGATTCAACATTTGGCTCTCGGGAAATGATAGGAACACTGAACAAGGGGGCTACAGAAGGGGGAAAGGGAGGTTCTAGATTTTTACATTTTCCTATATCTGTTTTTTGCCTATCGGCCCTATTTTTCATTGGGCTGAACTCCTCTTATTACCCAGATTACATGGCATATTACGAGGGTTTGACCAGCAGAGGTCTGGAGGGCATAGGTGAGAAATATTGTCAAATGCAGATCTGCTGCTACGATCTCTCTCTCTCTCATCTGAAGAATCTGGAGGATGACTAGCAAGGGGTAAAAGAGGCTCCTCTTCCTCTCTCCCGCCCTCCCCCCTCTGGGGGCTGGGTCTTTCTGTCCTCAGAAACCTTGGCTCTGTCCGTGATTGTCAGCAAGGCTGTGAGGGTTGCTGCTGCTTCAGACACTGCCCGGGGGCAGATTGCTGGACCCCCAGCCCAGCCCTGCCTTCCACACAATGAAGACCCTTCAGCTTCTCCCCCAGCTGTCTCGGGGCCACCCCTGGTGGGGTGGGGGTGGGCGATTGAGTGGACCCCAGTGCAGGAGGGCAAAAGAGAGGGAGGTAGAAGCGCACGGTTAAAATCAGAGATTTTTTGAACGCCAGGTTAAAATCCCAGCTCTGCCATTTATCTATGTAACTTTGTTTTGTGTTACTTCACCTGGCAGAACCTCAGTTTTTCTGTCTATAAAATGGTGATGATAGTTGCTAACTTACAGAATTGCTGAAAGGATTAAATAAAATTGAAGGATTGTGCTTGCTGACCCATACATGTTCACTGATACTCATGTTGTCAGCCTTAACAGCCTGAGGAACTACTTTGTTCTATTTTGAAAACAGTCCTATTTTGGTGTAATCGTCTTCTACTTAGTTAAACTGGTTCATTTATGCCTGGGTGAATTAATTTACTAACTTTCCCTTCCCTCCCCCAAAGTTTTTGTTCTTCTATGTTCATGGCTTGGAGAAAGGAGGTGTAGGTCCTTTTTGTTTGAAGGATACTGGGGCCTGAGGCGACCCTCAGGTGACCTTCTGTTCTTGTCAGAGAGTCTAGCTGGAGAGAAGTGTGCAGGAGGCACAGGAGCCATCTGTGTTTTTTTGTTCAGGAGTATTTAAAGGCATGTGTTATTCTTTGTAGGGTGTGTACAGAAGCTATCCTAACATTTGCAGGTGAGAGAGTGAAATATTCTTTTCTCAGGACAAGACATTCTGTTGGCATTATCTTTTTTTTTTTTTTTTAAGTCTTGGGAACACAGAAGAAGAAAGTGTGTGACCCTGAGAGAAAACTGTGGCCTGGGAGAAAAGTGTGAACAATAATTGCTGATGGGAATTAACACTACTCTGTGATCTGTGTGGATGACATTAGTAATACAGTGTGGTTGCAGGGGGTTTAGAACAATGAGAAGAAAGGAAGGAAGGAAGGAAGGAAGCAAGGAAGGAAAGAAAGAAAGAAAGAAAGAAAGAAAGAAAGAAAGAAAGAAAGAAAGAAAGAAAGAAAGAAAGAAAGAAAGAAAAAAAGAAAGAAAGAAAGGGGGAAAGAGAGAAAGAAAGGAAGGAAGAGTCTCATATTTTAGTAAAACAAGAAGAAGAAAACTTACGTCCGAGTAGTAGGAAAGGATTTTAGGGTTAAATGGTGCCAGTTTGCTAAGCGTCTGCTTCATCTTTATATTCCTCTAAGCAGTTCCTCAGTTCCTAGGCAGTCACCCTATTTCTGCTTTCAAGGGTAAACATTGTCATTTCTCCTATGACTATAGCAAGTCATCATTTCTCTTTCTAGAATGTGGGTTCAGAAAACTGCAATTGTTAACAATTTTAGCATTGAATCTTAGGACAAAACTGAAAAAAAATTTAAGTGCTGGATTGTTTCTAGAAACTACTCAATTTAGGGGATTTTAAATCACCAGGAATAGTCACAGTTGATTATTCTAGAAGCGATTGCATTTACCCAAATCTCAAAATTAATCATGCATATTTGCTTGGATTGACATGTTGATGCTGTTTACCACAAATAATCCCTCAAAGCTCAGGATCCGTTTTTAATTTTTACCCCAAATTAGAATTTAGCTTTTGAACAAAACTTGTTTACAGTTACTTAAAATTCCATGTAAATATATAAACTCCAACTTGCTCTCATTTAATTTCTCTGCCATTTTCACAGGGAATTTTTACATGAAAATCATGTCACCCTTAACAACCTAGACTTATTTCCTCATTTCCCTTTAATGGTTTTGGGTTCCGAGTTTCATTTAAGAATGGATTGCTTACATTTCACTTACAAATCTCCCTTCTAATCGCTGTTATTAATATCACAATTTTGTTGTAATATCTGTAAGAGCACAAAATGTGTCCCCTTAAAGATGCATTTGCCAACCCCTGAATTGCATACATTTCAATTACAACTCTCCCTCATAATTATTATTATTAATATCACAATTACCATCGTAATATCCATAAGACTGCAGAAGGTGTCCTGTCATGGGTGCCTTTACAAACAGCTTGTCCAGTTTCCTCTTAAGAAAAATGTGGCAGACTTTATCTAAATTCAACTTCCCCCTATAATTTACATTAGACAGCACACTCCATCAATAAAACCATCAAAATGATGTACTGCATTGTAGACAAAAGTTATTGTGTCAAGTTGACACTAATCAGTTAATTCCAGTAAACCTTCAGATAAACAAAAGCTTGTTGTCTATTACTGATGTGTGTGATGGGCCCCTTGTATGTCCTATGGTTCTGCCCATCTATAGAGATGTATCTGGCAGACACTTGCCCTGAGGCATCTATATGGAAACCGAGACAAGATCTATAGTTAATGATGTTGACCCTGACTCCCCCAACAGAGATTGAATTCAAATCCTCATAATATCTCGACAGCTGATATGTATACTGTGCTAATAATATTAACAATTACTCTGCCACTGGGATTCCCCAGGCTCTGACTTAAGCGATTTTAAAGCTTCTTCCCTAATATGAACTGATTTCCTTGTTTATACCCAACATCAGCACCGTCTCCCCATTAAGACAAGGATGTGTTTCTGAATGGGGAAAGGCTTTTCTTAATGTAGGCGTCTTATATTTCTAAGAAATTCTGTGGGAGTTAAACAACTTCTGGACAAACTGATAGTATAGGTGATGGTGTGAGGAAGTGTTTCTAGTCACTGTTTCCCTGGCAGGCTGGGCTAGCAGGACTGGGGAGAGAGCTAGCTTCACATTGTTACTTACTGTTGACGCGGATCAGAGAGCATTCCGAATGTCAACAGGCCTTCTCTGGTGTGGCTCTCCTTTGGACATGAAGGGGCAGCCTGTCAATCCCTGCTTGGTGTGATCGGGTGGCTGAGAAATCAGAAATCGCCCTTGGGTCTCCTCAGCTCGCTGCTGAGCCTTAGAGGAAAGTGAAGGAGCTGAACCAGACCTCTTTTCCTCACCTGTTCTCTCTTTCCCTTCCTGCTTCTCTTTCCTCTGCAAAGACTGAGTGGGAAAGGCCACTGCCGACTCACAGGCCACGGAGAAGCTGAGGATGAAATGTTGACAGGGGGCACTGTTAGAAATTAAATTCTGCCCTATTTTGTGTACCATTCTTGTGAGTCACATTCGTGAATAGTAGCGAGAGATTTAATGATCGCATATTTTTTATCTTATTTCCCTTCGGTCGATGGCAATTTTTTTCTGTTAATGTCAACTTAGAGCTCAAAGTAATTTAGTAATTGATTCTAAGCACAGCAGTTAGCCAATGGCAGCTCTCCATTTGTGGGGAATATCTTTGCTAATTTTATCCATCAGAATGAGATTACCATGCTAATCTCTCCTATCCTCCTCTCTTGGTCATTTGGGACATGCTGATGCAAATGACTTATTAGACACAAGGCCTTCGTCCAGCCCCGGGATCAGGGAAAGATGAAAGGAAGCCAAGATAAGGATGTTATAATGCCCTAACACACACAGATACTACACACACACACACACACACACACACACACACACACACACGCGCCGACACACTAATACTAAAATGATAAGACCCTAAACTGGAAACTAGTTTTAACAAATGAAAAATGCAGTGCATCAAAATATATTAAATACCTGGAAAGGAAAGAACAAAAAGAATGAAGGCAGAACAAATGCGTCTGGAGACACGTAATTGGAAACCTAAACATTCATTGGCTCAGGAAACCTAGAAAGTCCTAAGTCAGGTGGAGGGAGGCAGATGCCCTTAATGAGATTAAGTGGAGAAAACCAAAATGGCTGTGTTAACAAAAAGACTGAGGCTATATCTACAGACACAATCTGTCTGACTGTTTTCAGGGAATGGTTACTGACTAACTTAGTGATTGGTTGTTCGTCTGATTTAATTAAAATGCTCAAACCAGTGTGAGCGTGTGTGGTAAAAATAGCCTGAAACTAGTTTGGGTTACACACACACAATAGGGTATTGTATCACACAGTGGGTTGAAAGGGCTTCCAAAGACATTTCTAGTAAATAGACACATTCTAAAATGCTTTGCTTTATGAAATAGCAAAATACTTAGAATGAGCTCAGAAAAGATCTGTTTAAATAATTCAGGTAAGAGTGGATTTCAAGAAAGAAAAATTAGCTAATATAGTAGCTGGGCGAGTGTTTATGAAGGCAGAAAACCCCCCAGAGAGAGAAAAGATATTTAGCATTTAAGATGCCTGATGTGAGATCAAAAGAGGAAAATCTAGATATTAAGCAAATAAATAAATCCTGTCTTTATTTTCCTCAACAGAAGGGAGGAGAAACTGAAATTATGGCCATTTTATCTTCAAAAAGCCAAAGCCTTATTACCAAAATAACAAAAATATGTCATGAAAAATCTAAAACAAAACTATTTTCAAGTTCCATCATCGGCCCAATTATTTCAAATGTTTTATACTCTTAACGCTGTTACACAACAATGTCAATAGCCTAACAATAGGACAAAAAACTCCAAGGCTCGTTGGCTGTCACATACCCCTAACTTGAGACTGCCATCATCCCTCCCAAACCAGGATTTTCTCTGGACCTCCCAGTGCTGACTAAAGAGGCACAGTTCTGATAATTCAGAGTTATCTGCAACTCCTCTAAATTGTGGCACTGTCTTGGGGTCCTGGCCCTTGTTCCTCTTCTCACCATGCAGTCAATTGCCAAGTCATATAGACTAACTCTGAAAATTCTCGCCATGTTTTCTAGCTTCACTCCGAATTCCCTCATTTGGGTCTTGATTTTTGTTTGTTTGTTTGTTGGGGGAGGGGATAATTCAAATAGTTTTCTTCATGGTTACTTATAGCAGTGGGTAAAGACCAGGGTGGAAGATACAGAATTAGAAGCTAGATTTCTCCAACTATATATTGTTGTACAGATTTGACTTTGAAACCATATAAATAGTTTACATAATTATAAAACAAGTTTAAAAAGAAAACTAAGATTCAAAAGCAAAATTAACCAAATGGGTCTAAGTATGTATTGGCTTGATGACATAAGCACACAGAAGGGAACTGTTTCAAAAAACTTTAAAACAGTAATTTGACAGCTTTCGATTCATTCTTGTCTATATTTTTGCTCTAGCCTGCTCTTCTCAGCTCCCCACTCTGAATCATCATGCCTTAGGGCCAGATGACTCTTACTGAAAGCAAAGTCAGGCTGGGCTGGGACTAGGGTAAGACAGGCAAAGTGCTCACCTCGGGTATAAAATTTAAGGGGATGCCAAAACCCTCAGTAATTAAGATAAATATTATTTTAATGCAATATTTTTTAAAAAATCAAAATTCATCCCAAATAAATCCATGAGGAGCAAAATATCAAAATTTAAAATAAAGAACAGGATTCAACCCTGTGCTTGCATAACCCTGCCTCCCCCTAATCCTGTCCCTGGTTTCAATCAAGCTTTACTTACAAAAAGAGCAAAAAAAGGAGCTGGGCGCCAAGTTTGCTGATTTTATGTTTTTTAAATATTGCATTATAATATTATTTATCTTGATTACTAAGTTTTTTGGCACCCCCTTAAATTTTGAGTCCAAGGTGGGTGCTCTGCTAGCCTCACCCTAGTCTCAGCCTTGCCCTGTGGTTCATCAAATCAAGTACAAATTCCTCAGCCTGGTATTTTAGGATTTTTGACTTTGCGGAGGTAGTACGGTTTTGTGATGAACTTGGTGGGCTTTGAGCTAGCCAGTGCTAAGTACAAAACCTGGCTCCGCTGCTCTCCAGCTGTGGCCAACTTGGGTAAGTGACTTCACCCTTTGCCTCTTAGTTTCCTCATCTGTAAATGAGGATTAAATAATGTTTACAGTAAGCATCATCCTATTTTTCCAGTCTTACCAATCCACTGTTACAAAAATGCACAACTCTTTACAAAGTGTTTCAGATACATGATTTAAGCGTGATGATAACCATGTTGGGGAGATTTGATGCTGCTTCCTCCAACCTGAATCTCCTTCCCCCTCAACTCCACAGTTTAAAAGTAACCAACTTTCAAAGCCAGCCTCAAAATGACCACTTGCAGGAATGCTTTCTAAGTTTCCTGCAACCGTGCAACAATAACAAACACGAATTGAGGGCCTGCAGTGTGTCAGTCATCAGGACTCAGTGCTGTACATGACAGAGGTGAGCCCCACCTTCATGGATCTGGAATCTAATGGTGAAAATGAACAAATAAACTACTAAACAAGCAGGTAAAATAATTTTAATTAATAAATAATAAATGTGTTAAGTATTATGATTAACAAAATCAATATTTTTAATTAAAGTAATTAAATTAATTCTAATATACTTAAAAATAATTCCAGGCAGAGGAAACAGTAATGTAAAGGTCCTGAGCCACAAGAGGTCGGTTTTTGTGTTCAGAGTGCTTGAAGAACTGGAAGAAGGCTAATCCAACCTGAAGGAAGATGGCAAGATGCAGTTCTCTATGAACATTCAGGTAACTTTCATGTATATTTCTTATAACTATTATCTCTCCCCACTTTATGTTCTGGTCAACTGTACCCTCATCTGGTTCCAGTACAGGAGAAAGTTAAGAGCTTGGGTTTCTTAACTAGATTGTCTGGCTGAAATCCTGGCTCAATTGCTTAGTAGCTGGAAGACCATGGACAAGTTGTAATCACTCTAAACATTTTTTCATTGAGTTGTAAAATGGGAGTGGTAATAATAGAACATACCTTATAGGGTTGTTGTGAGGATTAAATGATGCATCCATGGAAAGCATTTAGAACAACACCAGTACATAGCAAGTGCCGTGTAGGGGTTAGTTCTTGTGATTATCATAACTAGCCTGTAAGATTCTTTAAGATTTCTTGTCTTTGCATTAAAGCAGAAACTTGCGCACTGCTTTGCAAATAATAGGTTCTCAAAATATGTGTATTGAATCTAGTCATAGATGAAAGACTGATAAATTTTTTATAAACACCAGTGATGGGATGTTTATAATTGAGGCATAGATTCTTTATTTGGTATCTTCTTTTCTGTGCTTTGACTTCTTACTGACTGAAAGAAACTATCTGCAAGGAGGGTTCAGGCTGAAGCAGCATTTAACAAGGACCACTAGCATATAAGCTTTTAATATGCACCTGAAACCAACACTGTTCAATGTTAATATTATTCTTTCTTTCTTCATTTGGGACTGTTTTACAATTTAGGCTATGCCAAGTGACAATTTTTCAAAAAATTCTACGTTCAATAACACTGCTGATGGATCTAGCCTGAGCTTTCGTGTTCATTTCCTTTAGGAGGTTGTAGAAATTTCCCACCATCAGGGGTGGGTTTTACTTGGCCAGGAGGGCTAATTGTTATAGAGCATTTCTTACCATGGCCTTTGGTGTAGGAGCATAGGTGTATGTGATATACTGTAGACTAACTTCTCAGATAATTTGGGATCTTAAGGAATATACTTACTAGTGTTTTGAAATTCCTTTATAAATAAAACTCCAACAATCCTCCTGTGTTTATTCCGAGATGCTTACCCAAACTCACTTTAAGTGTATTAATGACTAATCAGGGAGGGGGAAGGAGTATAGAGCAAGACTCAAACCCCAGTTCTGCCATATAATTGCTGTGTGATTTTAATCTCCATAGGCAAACTCTTTAAGCTTCTCTTCCTTCATCTGTAAACATAAAATACTTATTTCATAGTATTAGTGTGAGGACCAGAGAATACACACACACACACACTATGCACAGGGCATGACACATGAGTTAGTTTCTTAGGGCTGCTGTAACAAACTATCACAAACTTGGTGACTTAAAACAACAGAAATTCATTCTCTCTCGGTTCTGGAGGCCAGAAGCTGGAAACCATTAACAGTGGGTCAAAATCAAGGTGACGGCAGGGTTGCACTATTTCTAGAGGCTCTGGAGGAGAATCAGTTCCTTGCCTTTTCCAGCTCCTTGTGGCTGCCAGCATTCTCGCTGGCTTGTGACCACATCACCCTAATCTCTCCCTACACAATCATGTCGCCTTCTCCTCTGCCTAATCTCCCCTGCCTCCCTCTTATAGGAATCCATGTGATTCAGACATAGAGAGCAAACTAGTGGTTACCAGTGGGGAGAGGGCAGGGGGGAGGGGCAATATAGGGGTAGGGACTTAAACAGCACAAACTGTTAGGTATAAAATAAGCTACATGGATATACTGTACAACATGGGAGATATAGCAAATATTTTACAATAACTATAAATGGAGTATAACCTTTAAAAATTGTGAATTACTATATTGTACTCATGTAACTTATATAATATTGTACATCAACTCTACGTTAACAAAAAAAAAAAAAGAATCCATGTGATTGAATTTAGGGCCCGTCTGGATAATTCAATATAATTTCCCCATCTCAAGATTCTTATCTTAATCATATCTTCAAAGATCCTTTTTCCATATAAATTAAAATTTATAGGTTGCAGGGATTAAGATCTGATATCTTCAAAGGCCATTATTTTATTTTATTTTATTTATTTTAATTTAGTTTTTAATAATTTTTATTGGAGTATAGTTGATTTACAACGTTGTGTTAGTTTCAGGAGTACAGCAAAGTGAATCAGTTATACATATACATTTATCCACTCTTTTTTAGATTCTTTTCCCATAGAACAAAGGCCTTTTTTTTAGCCAACCGCAGTACATAGTGTATATTTAATAAATTGCCTATTATTGTGATAATTATTAGTCATTCTTGAATTTTTAAAAATCAGAATTAGGAGTCTGGTAAAAATACATATTAGTGGCACAATATTAAAAATATAGTTCAAAATATATTTAGAATTTCTCTTTTTTGTTTATCTCAAAAGGTGATTAATAGGTCAATTAAAATGGAAAATATTTTATTCTGCTTTGTATAGTAAGATGTAGTAGTGAAGTACAAGGGTATTAAATGCCCCCTCATATGACTTTGGGCGTATTATATAGTCTTCTGAGCCTCAGTTTCTTTTTTTGTTAACTGGGGACAACCATAGGCATAGGGTTGTCACAAGGATTAAATGAAATTAGCCTGGCACAAAGGAAATACTCTCTAAACGGTAGGTCTTATCGATTCCAGAAATAAATGTACCAGCAAAAATCTGGCCCAATCTCTCTCACTTTTTCCCTGTGTCACTATGAGGATGTATTAGAAGACATAAATGTCAGCTGCTTGAGGAATCATTTCAGTTTGCATCTATACTGACCTCACTTTTTATCTCAGTTTGACCAAGTTTCTTCCAGAGTTAAAATCTCAGATCCTGTTTTTCATTTGCTTGAGGACTGCTGAGCTTTCAGGAGTGGAAGTGCAGCTTCCTATTTATGTGAACTATTTCAGCCTCAAACCCTTAGCAAGCCTGAGTATGATCTCAATTCTTACAGCAAAGTGGACATCAGTTGAATGCTGGGCTCTGTAATTGACTTCTGCATGCACCTGATGATGAAATAATTGGCCAATTCAAAATCAGATTGCTAAATATTGCAACAAGAAGTCTCAGGGATTCATTTGTGTGTAAATGTTGTAAGTTTCCCATTGTAAGAAGGCTTCCTGAACCAATTCATGTCTTACAAAGGAGAGCTATTAGAAATGACTGGTCCAGGGCATGCAGCTTGTTGGGGGTACCCTGCTTTTGTTCACTTCCAGGATAGGGCATTTTCTACTCTCTGGGGAGCTGCTTCTAACACTTCCTTTTGTTTTTTTGTTCTTATATATCATCTTTCTTTGTCAGCTGCTGGCCATGGGCGAGATATGTTTATGGCCTCAGCAGTCAGGTGATGGGAGCATGAATTCTCCTTACACTATGTCATCATACACCTAATATATAAAAGAGGGAAAGTGGGAACAAAGCAGGGTTTTAGTAGTTTAATTATATTGACATCCCTTGGGTTTAGTAACATTCTTTGTACAGAGTAGTCCATGTGGTGTGATTAGATGTTTTTATCTCCTTTTACAAAATACTATTATGGGGTTGAATTTTTGCTCAATCCTGACCCAGTGCATATAAGAGGACTCCTAAGGACATCCAAGAGGGAATACATCCTCAAAAAGCATTCTGAAGAGAATGAAATGGACTATTTTTATATCCTGCCCTACTGGGCGTGAAATTTCAGAAATTCTTGGCATGAGATTTTGGAGACTATCACAACAATAAAATGTAGCCATAAGTAGTCCACAGTATTATGTGTGCAAACATGCTTGTGCATAGATTTAATTTAATCTACAAGATTAAATTCCATTTATAGTTTTACCCACTAACATCCTCTGAGCAGGGGCTTAAAATCAAAACAACAACAATAACAAATAGCTACTATTTATTAAGCACTTACCATATGCTAAGGCCTTGATGACTTGTATCTTGTTTATTCTCACAGTAATCTATGAGGCCATTTCTTTATTTTTAATATATTTGTAGCTCCATTTTGCAAGTGAAGAAACTGAGGCTTAGAGGGATAGTAACTTACAAAAATTCCTGGTGGGACTGGAGTTTGAATCTGAGTCTGGCTTTAAAACCATGTTCTTGACACTGCTCAGGATGTTATCCTCCTGTGGCCCCATAACCAGTGTCCTCGACTCCCTCTGTTAGCCGTACCTGAGTCATTCAATGTTCAGTGATGCAGGCATTTTTCATATACATTTCCCAAAGTGTGTAGTGAAAACACAGCATGCGTTTCATGACGTCGTGATGGAGCATCCTGTCAGATAGGAAGTGGTTGATGGCCCATGTCAGAAGGGCAGTTTTGTTTGAAGCTATGTGATCCTTGCACAAGGGTCACCTAAGGCCTTTTCTGCTTCTGACTGGCCAGACCACATCTGCTGTCACCAACTTGCCACCCTGCATAGTTCTTTCATTAAGTCTTAAAGAGCTGAGAAATCAGGGAAATTACCGATAAACATAGAAGAGGGCAGGAGGACATTTTTATTGTTATTTTTAAATGCTTTATTGAGTTCATACCAACAGAGGAATATTTTATTTATGAATTCAATATAAATGCCATGAAATATATGCAAAAATACATGAAACCTATGAACAAAACATTAACACTACTCAAGTTTAACTTTACCAATATCCTCTGGGTTCCATGGGAAGAATTTCAGCATAACATAATTATTTTCAGTTTGATGCAAAAAAATATTGGCTGAGCTTCGACTATGTGCTCAGCACTGAATCTACAAGTGTGCAGAAGGCTGATGCCTGCCCTCTCTTTGCTCAAACTACACATGATAGAGTCCTTATTAACCTCTCTAATATGGATTGGAAACCTATATGTAATTCTATATTTTAATAACTCTCCAACCCAAAGTTAAGTAAAAGAGCTTTCTAAGTAGCCTTATGTACTAGGTTTTATCATAGAAGAGAGAACTCGAAGGCCTAACGGCATTCCTAATGAGCATGTCACTAACTCCTGATGGGCTGAGACTTAGCCTCAGAATCCTTCTCGACACAGCACTCCAAGCAGTCACTATTGGACTTGGCATGTGAGCTGCCACCCCTCTTCTAAGGTTTTTCACTGAATATGTGAAATGCCATCCACTTAGAGTGGCTACTATTGAACCTTTGCTAATATTCAACATTCATTCCACAAAGATGTGTTGAGGAATATAATAGCTAATATAATAGTTAATGCTATGGAGTGCTTGCAATGCGCCAGGCACTGCTCCAAGCGCTCTCCTTGCATTATTATTTAATTCTCATAAAAACCCAATGAGGTAGAGGTAGATGTTATTATCCACGGTAGTCGACAGTTATAGATTAGTTTTGTTTTGTTTGTGGTCTTGTTTGTACTTACTGTCCCTTCATCTACAAGCAGCAACTCAATTTTTCTTCCAAGAACCGTCCAGGAACTATCTCAGTCTATGTGGTCAAGTGAGATTGATCCCATCCCCAACTCCAGCAGAAAGCATATGACCCAAGCCTTGCCAAAGCAAGCATCTTCCTGGCCACATCAATTGGGTTAAAGTTGGGCTTGGACCCAAGCTGGACCAATCAAAGGCAATGACAGCCACTCTGGGACTTTTGCTGGGACTCTTGGCAAAGAGACATTTCTTCTACTGGGTTTGTTAAAGCTGTTTTGTTGGAAACTGGGAGCTGTTGTAGCCATTTTGCCCCTTTCTGGGGAGATCCTGGCTGAGAATATGGCCAACACAGAGGAAAGCAGAATTCAGACATGGAGAAACAGTTCCTATGTCAGAATTTGAGAACCTCGAAACGGCCACGTCTGAAACAAGCCCTTCAGCTGTCTGTCTCTGCTCCTGCAGTTATTCTGTTACGGTAGCTAATAAATCCAGTGTGTGCGTGCATGCATGCGTGTGTGTTTAATATGCCAGCTTGATTTCAGTTTTCTGTTTCTTACAATCAAAAGACTAACACCATCCCATTTTATACATGAAAATTCTTAAACTTAATGGAAGCTAAATAATTTGTCCAAGGTTACATAACTAGTTAGTGGTGAAGCAGGCTTAGAATCAGACTTCAAAATTGGTGCTTTAAATCAGCATGCTCTTCTATTCCAGCCCTGTCATAGAATTCTCTCTCAGTACTCAAGACTGAAGAATAAGGCCTCAAAAGTGTACTGTTCATATTGAACACGATAGCTGATGCTGGGTTTGAGGGCTAATTTCCAGACAGTGAAGGTTTAGCTGCAACATTCAAAATTGACCATAGTGAGGGGGAATGCGGGTTGGAAGGAGATAGTCCCTGAGTACCCAGGGCCTGGACAAAGATCTTTGTCATGCTAAGGGAGAGAAGGTACATATTTCCATCTTTGATGGTGGCAGAGCTCTGAAAACAGAAACACTTTGCCTTTGTTTGTGGCTTTTGGGCCAGAGCTTAATTTATAGACTATCAAAGAAGGAATTATTCTGTAGGTCTCAGGGCAGGTGGAGAGCTCACCAAAGGATTATTTTATTATTTTGAGAGTCCTTGATAACACAGGAACTACGTTTTAAGAAAAATCTCATAAAACCAAAATTCAAGGACATCATCTGACATGCTGTCATTTGACTTTTTCTTATAAATCATTTAATCCTAAGGGTAACAAGATATTCTTCAACCCTACATAAATCTTTGATCATTCTAGTAATTTCCCAGGTAAGTATTAGCTAGCTTATACAGTCTTTTCAAATCCCCGAACTGTTAAATGCATCAAAACATATTTAACTCCTAGTGGAACTAGGAGGAAAATGCCCAATTAATCATTTATTACAATTTGGTTGTTACCAAAATAAAAAAATAAAATCCTTTAACCCAGCCCTCAAACAGCTTAAATCATATTCAATATGTGTAGACTTAGTAGGTCTTACATGTAAAGTATACTCATTGCCTCATTTATAGAAAAAAAGAGATCCATGAAATATCTTCCTTCGAACAAGTTTCGCAGTATCTTGTTCTTTTTGAATGTTTTCTAAAATAACTTGAATTAATTACTTTTTTTTTCTGGACTAGGATATCTGAAAAGATATAAAGAAGGTGGGAAGAAGTAATCCAATGCAGAACATATTTTTTGACATTATTTCTGCTGAGAATCAATGGGATGATAACCCATGCCTGAAGGCAGAGGGATGGGTTGGATGACTCCTTGAAGTCCTTGGCAACTGAATATGTCCAGGATTATGATTATGATTATGTTTACTTATTAACATTTATACTGGGCCATTTTAGTTGATTAGCACAATGCAATTACTAAAAATCTGCAGCTAAAAGTTCTGGGAAACGTCTACATTGCTAGGAAAGTCTAGATATGATATCATTTCTGATTTTCAATAATTTAATTAAATAAACAAGCATATTACCTCCATGTTACCACTGTCTCTCAGCATAGTTTCCAACGTGATGAAGAACTCAGTCTAATTGCTTAAAGTGAGGGCAATGAGAGTTAGTAATCTTCAATTCTTTGCTAATCACTCATTAACCCTTCTCTGTCTATAAAACAAGAAAGATAGTATCTAAAAGTGAAGAAGCCATGGATGACCTGAATGTGACTGCGTGTTTGCTCTCTTCTTGTCTCTGATGGGTCTAGTCTTGCGGCCACAGCTTCTGGCCAGGGCCAGACTCAGTGGAGGCTGAGAGGGCAGAGACCTGTGAAGTGGACTGGAACAGGGGACCCTTAACCAAAGACCTCTCTGTGTTTTTGAAATGCAGCCATTAGAGATCGATCCTTCTGAGGAAGACTTCATTCCTTGTTAAAATACAAATTCCTCTAAAAATTTGAAACTGTTAAGTGTTATCAGCCACAAGTGAATGAATAAGGATTAATTTTCCACATCATTTCTTTAGAGCAGTGTGTCTCAAAGTATGGTCTGGTGACCCCTGGAAATCCCCAGCATTCATTCAGGGGAGCATCTGTGAGGTCAAAACTCTTCTCATAGAAATATAACTACATTGTTTACCTCGAGCAGGCTCATTCTCCCTCAGGTGTGCAGTGAAGTTTTCTAGAGGTTACATAACATGTGATATTGCAACATCTCGGTGCAGAAGCATATATGAGAACCCGGTTGTCTTCTATCAAGCTAGGTATTTTTTTTTAAAAATCGCAAAAATGTTAAACCATGCCACTCTTCGAATAATTTTTTTGTTTTGGAAAATATTTTCATCAAAAGTATTTTGTTTGTGTTAATATTTAATAGGTTTTTATTATTTTTGTGTAAAATAATGAGTAAATATTTTGTATTTTTCTCAGTTTTAATTTCCAATATGGCAAATACCAACAGATTTAACCCACATACACAAAAGTTCTTTGAGATCCTCAATGATTTTAAAGAGTACAAAGGGTATGTCAATTATATCTCAATAAAACTGGAAGAAAAATAAATTAATAAGTGGTTATTAAAAAGGTGTGTAAAGGAATGCTGGGACCACAAATGTTAGCCGTAGAGAGTGTCAAAGTGGAAGAGGACCTTAGAAAGTATTAGATTCTTTCACCCCATTTACACATTGAAAATTGAGTCCCAAAGAGTTAGGACGACTTACCTGATATTCTGGTTACCTATCGTTGTGCTATACACCACGCCAAAACTTAGTGTTTGAAAATACAATAATCATTCCTTTTTCTCTCGAATATGAAACTTGGACTTGGCTTGGAGGGATGACATCTCTGCCCCACGTGATGTCTGGGGCTTCAGCTGGGGTGCAGCGACTGGGGCTCACTAGGCATCTCTCTCTCTCCCCCTGGTCTTCGCTAGCGGCTACTGGGGCTTCCTCACACAGTGAGCATTCCAAGAAGCTGGGGAGGCAACAGCAAGGCTTCCTGTGACCTAGCCTCAGAAGCCCCATAGCTCCCACCACATTCTATTGGTTAAGCAAGTCACTGAGAGCAGCCCAGATTCAAGGGGAGGAAATTTAGACTCCATCTCTCAGTGGGAGGAACATCAAAGACTTTTTGGCCATCTTTAACCTACCACACCTGAGGTCCTAGAAATACTATCAGAAGAACTGAAACTAGAATCCATCTCTCTCGAGTCTTTGTGCAGTATGGCAACGTTGACAGTGGTGCATAGGAGGAGGATGAAAAGGAAAGACCAAAGTGTGAGGGCACTGTGTGAATGAAGAACGTTTCAGGGTGCCGTCTAAGCAGTCGTGTGAGTAGCATGTGCATTTGGGAGCCTGAAAGGGAGGCTGCTAAGGAGAACAGGGGTCAGCGACTCTCTGATACAGAAGAGAACTTACTTCTTTCTTATGATGGCTGACTCTCCTCCTCAACGACTTCCCTGCTAGTTGTCTCTGTGTTTTTAATGGTAGGTTTGATTTGCGGGGCCACCTACTCTGCCTCTGGGAAGCTCTGATTATTACAACGTTTTCTCACAGAGCAGGAATCTGTTTCCCTCTAACTTCTGCCCAGTGGTTCCAGTTGTATGCTTATATTGGCTTAGGGTAATACTGCGAAAGGCTTCTACGTGCAGCTCTACGGCTATGGTAGCTCTTACAGTCCCTGTGAATTCTTTGATTCCAGGTTTCTGACTCTTCATTATAAATTTAAAAATTCCCCTACCAGTCAGGACACTCTCCTATAAGCTACCCCAGTTTGCCAATTGCTCTTTCAAAGTATTCTCCAAGAGGGAGCTGAACAGCCCACTGTCGACAAGCACCGCCATCACACACTGTGCACCCTGCCATTATCCGTGCACATTAATAATATGTGATGCAGAGCCAAACTCCTAAATTTTTTCATGTATGCTTTACTAACTGTGCTTCTCCCAGGTGGTTGTGTGCATGTGTGTGTCTGTGTGTGCTTGTTTTTGTTTTTTTTTTTACTCAGCTGTGGAAATTTACATTTATCCCTAGAAATTTTATCTCAATAAGTCCAACTTGACAGTATCTTTTTGGATCCAGACTCTATCACTAAGACTACTCATTGTCTCATTTAGCTTCATATAATCTGCAGATTTGTTAAGTATTTTTTCTATACTTTTATCTAAATCATTGATAAAAATGTTGAACTAGACAGAGCCCTATGTCACTCCACTAGAGATCATTCTCTATGCTATGTCAATCTACTGATCAGCATCCTTTGGGTTCATTTATTCACCTAACTGTTGTTAATTCATCTAATCGTCCTATCGTTTAGTCCATATTTCTCCATCTTGTCCAAAATAATACCATGATAGGCCTGGACAAATGCCCTGCTGAAGTCCAGATACATTAGGTCAACTGCAATTGACTGTTCTCTACATCCACTATCCCTGTCAGAGGAAATGAAGCAAATCCGACTCTTCTTCAAACACACCACGCACTTTGATGATTCCAGGGCTTTGCTCATGTTCTTTTCTCTGTCCAGATTTTCTTCCATTCCACCTCACCTGCCTGCCTATTTCTATTGCTCAGATATCACCTCCTTGCTGTAGCTTTATTCCTTAACTCCGGGCATAATTATTTCCCCAAAGCTCTTTATACACAGTACCATGTCCCAGTTGTTTGTTTATGCCTACTCTCTTCTCTCTCATCTAGAATGAGCTATGTCTTATTTAATAAATGTATGATGACTTTAACTAGTCCCTGGTGTCTAGTGACCATCACTTCCTTTCCAAAATACTCGTATATCACTCATGCCAAAATCCAATCTAAGACCTGCAATGTGGTCTCTAAATACCAATTCCCACTAAAAAGAACCAGGGCTCCTTGGAGAAATGGTTGATTCCAGGTCTAGGCAAAAAGTATAAAAGAGGAACCTGGGCCATCTTGTACCAGCTACAAGGATGCTATCAAAGACAATTAGTGTACTGTCAAAAGAACTGAGAAGCCAAATGGAAGAGGCTTCCACTGGTCACAGTTTGGATAATTTGAGCATAAATAAGAATAAATACTGCAATAAAAGAAAATACATAAAATATATTTAGACCCATGAGTACATAACGCTGCAAAACAAAACAAAACACAAAAAATCCACTGATGGTCTTTGAAGGACACCAGGGAACAAACTCACTATTCTGAAAACTGGTACATAAAGAGAAAGATTTCAGCATTTTCCTTAACTTGTCATACCTTACCATATCTTAGATATCCAGTAATTGATAAGGGAAGGGTTTTTTTCTCTTTATAGAAGTATTCTAGCTAATAAAATAACAAAAATGATATAATTAGAATATTACCATTTGCATACCCTAAACGAATAAAATCATTTCATCTAGGCAATGCTAATCAATAACTCCTAAAATCATTAGGTAAAAAGCTCATGGGGAACTTTATAATGGATAGTTCCAGCTGATGATACCCCAACCTTGCAGATCAAACCTGACATCGTAAAGAGAGAGACAAGGATATGGTGCAAGACGAAGTACACAGCACCACCTGTGAAGTATCCTTGTTGAAAAATCGAACCTGAACCTGATGAAGCCTCTAAATTCAACTCCCAGTTTACAGAAATAAAAAGGGTTAGGATTGAACAACGCCACGGGGAGGCCATCAGCCAAATCCAGAATGTGGGTAATTCTACAGTACCTATGACCCATTTTCCTTTAAAATAAATTGTGAGGAGGAAAAAAAGGGGAGGGGGAGAGGACCTGTAGATCGGAAGAGACTTCGGAGACATGAAAACAAATGCAATGCACAGAACTTGTTTGGATTCCGATTCAAACAAAACAACTCAAAAAATACTTTTTTGTGACACCATCAGGAAAATGGAACACCAGATATTTGAAGATATTAAGAAATTATAGTTGATATTTTTGGTGTGATGATGGCACTGTGATGATGTATTTGTAGGGGAAAAAATTCCTTCTCTTTTAGGGATAATGCTGAAATATGTAAGCAGGAAATCATATGATGTCATAGAATTGGCTCAAAACCACCAAGTCAGGGAGGCAGTGGGGGTCAGAATGGCAGGGTGGAGGCGGGGTGGGGATGGAGAAACAAGGTTGGCCATGAGTGGGTAATTGTTGTGTCTGGATGAAGGTTCATGATGCTTTCTTTATATTGTTCTCTTTCCCTCATATGTGGGAAATTTTCATAATACTTTTAAAATTCAATCTAGAATTTTACCTGAATTTGTTGTTGAGTTCATCAGTCTGTTATCTTCAGAACCCACGTTCTTTCCTTTTCTGAAAATTTACGGATTTGCCAGAAAAGCAGTCTTTTCATTTCTCTTTCATCCTTCACGATTCCACAGAAACCACCAACCATCGTTTGGTGATCTCACTGGTGTGTTCTCTCTGGCCCCTGGGACAGAGACCTTGCAGAACGCATTAAAGTGGGCAGGACCCTTCACAATCACTCTAAGCACATGGGGCTCTGGTCCCTGTCACTAGTGTTCACACTAATCCTTTCCGTTCCGAAGCTTATTCTCTTTGACAGAAAAGACAGAATTAAAATTGGAGTTTTCTTTATAATTTGATCTCAACGTTAAAATAAAACCAGTCCCAAGTAGTGAATTTATCTTTTTTTATCATCTAGTTCTAAAGATAAGAAGAAGGCCCCTTTGTCCATCATTAGATATTTATTTTTTAAAATAAAGCTGGACTTTGGCATTTTGACTCTATTCTTACAGGTCCCTGTTATCCTTGGAATTTACCTATTTCTGCTTTCCTTCTTTTGTGTAGAAAATAGCACAGTAAGAAGAGGGTGGGCAAAACTTTTTTTACTGGTACTACACAATGCTGGTGAGTATTGGAAGGCAGATACTATCATATTCTGCTCTGCAAATAGAAACCAGTACTACCTCACTGGAAGGCAGTTTTGCAACATGTGTCCAAAGCTTTTTAAACAATGTATACTCTTTGATCCAGGAATTCCACTTTTAGGGTTTAATTCTAAGCAAGAATATCATGTGGATATGCACAGAGATTTAGCTAATAGGGTGTCCAGAGCAGTGCTTTTAATATAGTTTAATAATTAGAAGCAAGCTAAATGTCCAACAGAACAGAGTCGACTAAATAAACTATGGCTTATCATGCAGTGTAATACCACATAGCCATAAAACTGTGTTCGAAGAATATTTCATGAAATGGGAAGATGTTCATGACACATGATTTAGGGGGGAAAGGAGATTGCAAAGCAGTACGTAGAGAATGCTTCCCATTTAAAAAAATTTATGTTTACACATGGAACAAAAAGACTGAAAAGTTATATTAAAAAGTTAAAGTATTGATATTTATCACTTTTTAAGGAATACATGCCATAACATTTTCTATAATGGATACTAAGTACTTTGAAATAAGAAAAAAGTAATTAACAATAAAAATAGGAAGAGGGCACCCAGGGCCAGCTCTGACCACTACGCAGTGCTTCCTTTGTGGGGTGCAGTCTGCTCTGGCCTGACCATCCCCCAAGAACAGTCGTGCACCTCCCTTGAAGGGTTTTTGCTGTCCCCTCCTGGTGCACAGAGAAGAGGGGGCAGAATCACTCCCTCGGATATAAGGGAGCTTCAGCAGCTGGTGCGAGGCTTGCTGCGCAATAGCTGCTAAATAAGGCGTCTGCCCCAGGAGCGCAGGCCTGGCCAAGGCAAGCCCGAGAAACCCGTTCTGGCTTCAGCTCAATCTCCGGAAGGGCACGGTCTGGCTCCACCCTGGGGTTGTTTGGCGCTTTGTGGCTCACCTCTCAGCGGTTAGCACTGTTCATTCAAGAGGTTTCCCTGGGGTTTGGGTTAAAGCTGTTGGCCTCTGCTCTGTAGTCTCTTGTGTGACTCACTGTGCTGTTTTGTCCATTATTATGTCCCATTTCCCTGCTAGCAGCCTCCCTGCCTCCTCTTTAAAAATCTCTCTTCCTCCTCCTTTCCCCCAAGTCCAATCTCAAATGGTGAAGGTTTATCACAAGCAACAGAGTTAGCAGTGAGCTTGTGATTGTAACCCTCAACTCGTAATTCTCTAGGCAGCAGTTTAACTTACCCCAGTAAACAAGGGGGAGAGAGAGAGAGAGAGAGAGAGAGAGAGAGAGAGAGAGAGAGAAATGTGTGTTTAAAAAGAAAATTAATATTCTCCATTATATCTAACTGGGGAAATACTACAAACATGCATCACCGTAAGCATTTTATTGTCTTCTGGCTCCTGAGGTCTAGGACACGTGGTGCCTGTCCCTGAGTACTGGATTACATTTGCTTCTAAATTCTGAATCAGCTGAAATTCACATTAAAATGCATGATGCTGCAGCATATTACCGGCAAACTCCACAAACTTCCTAAATAAAACAAAGTAATATAAACAAACAAACAACAACAATAGGATCTTTTGAAAACCCAGAAAGAAGAATATGTTTTAGAAGTTTCAGGATTCACAAGCATTTTTATATGTATTTCAAGGCTGAGCAGTTTAAGATAGTGAATGACTCCAGAGCTCCTGACGCGGCTCTCGCTTGGCTCCCTGGGCTGACTCAGATACAAGACGGTGTTATTGACACGAATTCTGTGTACGCCAGAGGCAACATAGAGCCCTCAGCTACCAGGAACTAGGCAAGCTTTCCTTGTGGGCGGAGGATATGGATACCTACTAGGTGCCACAGGAGTCACTCTGGGAGGCGCCACCTAAAAGAGCTACCTCCACTTCTAGAATGCCTGTTATTCCACCATCCGTGCTTCTTTCCTCTGTGATACTTGGCTCTTGGCATCTTCATTTGAAAATACTCCCAGAAGGGAAATACACACAAAATCCTAAGACCTTAACAGAAAGGATGAGGAATGGAGGACAATCACCCTCCTCTCTCCTGGCTTCCACGTTGTGCCCTTCCCTAAACTCCTTTGATTTCCCACTAAACACAGTGCCCCTTGTGTTCTCTCTTTCATAGAGAAATACTTGAGGGGGAGGTTCTCAGGCAAAAGAACCAAACCAAACCAGAACAAAACCAGAATGTTAGGACTTAAAAGGACCACGCAAATTCTTATCCCAATTCCTGAGGTTAACTAAGGTCTTTCTCCGGATTGAGCAGTGACAGTCCAGCGTGCAGTCTCGACCTTGCAAACTCAGAGCCCGCGTTTTGCCACACTGCACCATGGGGGTCTCCACCTTCAGTCCACTGACCCCCACCTCCACTCAGAAACCTGCAGACCTCGGGTTTGCTCCATCTCAAAAGTTAGCTTTTCAGACACTATCTGAACCACTTCTACTCTAAAGTGCTGATTTCCAGAATATAGTAGGTATTTGATAAATATGGGTTGAATGAGTGAATGAATGAATGGTTGACAGTACCACGTGCTACCAAACCCAGAGAAGTAAGTGTGCTAATGAGGATCTCTAGGCCCAAGTTACAGAACTGAAGATCTTGCTAGCAGATATGCGGGAGAGTTTTTGTTCTGAGGTGTCCTCTTGGACCCTCTGAGATCCTAACACAGGGCAGAATAATGTCCTCTGCCTGCCCTAAGACTCCACTTCTATAACCTCTCTTGAATTCCCTTACTTCTCTTTGTCCTACGTTGCTATTCTCTTGGCTTAGATACCCATCATTTCTTGCCCAGAGTAGGGCTACAGCCTCCTAATTTGTCTCTCGGCTCCCCTGCTCCCTCATTCCCTCCCTCCCAAATTATACTTCACTGCATCCCCAGTCCTGCAGGACCTGATTCCAGTCTATCTCTCCTATCTTCTCTCATCACACCCTTCTTTGTGTGCCCCTCCCCCATCTCTCCTATTCTAACAGAAAACTGAAATGAAATATTTCTAGATTCCCAAACACTCCATGCTCTCTCTGGCTTTGGAGTCTGACCAGCACTGATTCCTCTACCTGCAATTTCCTCCTGTTCCACACCACCACCATTTTCTTTGCTCCCTCTTATTCACCCTTTAGTAGGAGGATGAGTCACCTCCTAGGGGAGGCTAGAGGATGCCGCCTCTTCCGGAATCCTTCTCTGATGCTCTAAGAAACTACATGCCCATTATGGGTCTCCTGGGACCTCTTCTCCAGGTCATCCTCACATCAGAACTCAGGCTGACAAAGCAGCCACATCTGGAGCTCTGTCAGCTACTATTAAACAGGGCAAAAGGGAGAGGGTAGAGACTTGGACACCAGCCCTTAAGGCTCACCTGGAAGTCACACTTTAAACTTCCATTCAGTCTTCATTGGCCAAAGTCACATGACCATATCTAAATTCTAGGGGACAGGGAAGGGAAGTCCTACTGTGTGCCTAGAAATGGGGAGAACTAGAAGTATTTGTTCAACAGTGCTAGCAACTTAAACATTCAAGGAAGTTAAAGCCCAGCAAATCCCCAATGGATTTGGTGACCTTAATGAGAAATGTTTAATTTGTGTGAGGGTGGTGGAAGCCATATTAGAGGAGGCTATGGAGTGATTGAGAAGTAAAGAAATAGAGACAATGAGAAGAGACAACTCCTTCAAGATGTTTGGCGGTCAAGGGGAGAAGGGAGATAAGTGGTGGGGTGGGGGAGTGTAGCCAAGGAAGAAAATGGTGTTCATTGTTTGGTTATTAGTATGAGTGTAGTTTGAGCATGGTTAGATGACAACAGGATATATCCAGATGAGCATGAGAGTTTGAAGATCCATGAAAGGAAGAACTGGGTAAGGTCCTGAGCCAGTGGAAGAGATTGGACTCCAAAACACCGTGGAGGGATTGGCTTTAGATTGGAATAAGCTTTCCTCCTGCATGCAGCAGGGACAAGAAAGGAGCAAGTGGGTGCAGATGTCAACTGGTTATGGACTGGGAAGTAGAAAGTTGAGGGAATCTTGTCCAGCGGTTTCTGTTATCACTGTGAAATTCATTTATATAAAGCTATCATAATCTGTTCCACTTGGAGAAATTTAGGAGATCATTATGGTGGGGGGAGGTTTGCCCCTTTGTATCGCTGGGGTTTACTAGCACAATGGTTGGGAGGGTGTTGAACATTCTCTTTCTATACCACCCTCCCCTTCTAATTGAGCCTTATTTCAGGCATGTAGGTTTTAACTGCCAAATACATTCCTCTAAACCCAGTAAAAAGTGGCTCATTCTTAGTTGTTGGCAGTAGGAGTTTTAACATAGCTATGAAATAAAAATCTGTTTCTGTCCAAACTCATCTCAAAATATTCTGTGCTGTTATCAACCCAAGAGGCTTTGTCTTTACCTTCTTCCTGTCTTCAACCTGAAACTGATTTCTCAACCCATACTATACTGACACAGGTCAAGACATTCTCAGCTGAGAAGGACGATCTTACCTGACTCTATTCTTTGGAGCATAAAAAGATGCCTTTGAGGTTTCAGGACATTGCTACATTTGGATGTTGCTACTCCAGTTATTCTGGCAGCTGCTGGTCCAGAAACTCATGATCCTCTCTGCAAGTGCTCTTCTGCACCCTGCGAGCTTGGTCAGGGCTCATGATTATTTTTTTTCCTCCTTTTTCAAATAGATTTTTTGGGGGGTTCAGAGAGGCCTCCCTGCCTAATTTAATTTTGTTTCTCCTTTCTTTGTTGCAAGCAGATGTCACTTTTACATCTGTGACTCTGATCAAATACCCCATGTCTCCTCCACCACCAGCCCAGCAGATGTTACTACTATTAGCTAAACTCCAGCAAAAAAGGTAACAGGCAGCCGCTTCTGCTAATCATAGCATGCGGGGGGTGTGGAGGAGTGGAGGAGAGGAGCAGAGCTGGCCTCTTCCATGATGATGTCCTTAAAAGGATGGATACTGGGGATCTGTACCCCACTGCCTATTTAGAGAACAGCACTTACACATGGAGTGCCTCCAAAGTTCATTCAAATACAGAGACACCATCTATGACTTACTCATAAAGCTTTAACCCAAACTCACACAGCTAACCCAGGGCAACTGCCTTTTAAAGTGACATGACCCTGAACACACAATATTTACATATGGGAGTAAAGCACCACCTTAATCATGCATAAATACTGTGCATAATGTAAGATAAAACAGAATTAATTTATATACATACATGCTTTCTGGTGAATTCCTAAAAGATGGACGTTTTCTGCCTGGTTGCCTTATTTTCTCCCATCTGATGTCCTGGAACATGCTCTATGATTTGTCCACCCTCTTCCACATGCATTATAAATATACAATAGAAAAGACATTGTCCATGCACCATCCAAATCGCAAAGCCAAGTATTTAATATGCAATTCAAGGAGACTCTGCCAACATCATTATAATCATCATCACCATCATCATCAACATCATAATCATCATCATTATCATCATCACAGTACTGGTGGCTAACATTCACTGGATTCTTTCCAGGTGCCAAGCACTGTGTTAATTGCTTTGCATATGCTATTGTTTATTAGTTAATAGTTGTCTCACAGTGCCAGAAATACAAAGAGTTTCTATTATGAAACATGTGTATTAAAATGTGGAAAATATGGTTAAAATTCTAAAATGCCAGGAGAATGTCTATATCAGTGGATCTTCACACTTGGGGATGCTGTGGCTGGTTTCCTTTTATGTTCTGGGGAAGTAAATCCTGTCTATGTTATTTTCTTAGTGCAGGTGAGTGGGAAAGACTGCTGCCTGCAGCAATCTTTTGGAGAAACCCAAGGACAAATTTGTTTTTTAATTCTCTGGTTGAGAGAACTGGTGGTTCTGAGTTGAGCCTTTGGTGGACAGCGGCTTTACTGTGCTGGGATAATTTGGATGCAGCATTAAATAAAGCAATCAAAAAGAAAATTCCTCTGAAACTCTCACTGGTATTTAATATTTTATTCATTCCCATGTTATTGTGCTTTGCCTGTGGTAAAACAGCCTCAAAACAGCCTCCAAGGAGTGAGGCATTAGGAGGCTGACAAGCGTTTTCCCATGAATTGCTACTACAATACAATGGCATTTTGTTTGCTGTTTTGTTTCCTTGTCTTCTAACATTCTTTCTGACTTTCAAGGAAAAAAAGAAGAAGAAAAAGAAACCCTCCTATGAATGGCAAAGAAAAGGAAAGAAAAGTTTCTTTTAAACTTTCAACCTTTTTCATTTGGTACTGGGTAGCATGTAAACATTTTTTTTCTCATGGTATATATGCTGGTAGTCTCTTCTCTTTTTTGTGCTCTAAATGGCCTTTCCCCCCCACCCCTTTTACCACATAGCATTGCCTTTCCATTATTGATTCAGAAAATCAGCAGGGGAAAAAAAAAATCAACCGTGTACACATATTAAGAAAGAGAAGTCAGAGGAAGATGGATCAAACCATCCATCTATCCATGTGGCCATTTATCTATCAATCCATCTCGCTACCCACCACCTCTATTAAAATAAATAGGGGCACTGTACGCATTGCTGGTTGGCTGATGTTGTGATCTGGACAAAAGGTCTGTTTGGGAAAAGGATGCTGAAGCTCTAATTCTATTTGTGCCGGTTGAAAATCAGGAGGGGTTTTTCTACACTTCACTTTTATTAGATTATTTCTTATAGATGGTTTCTTTTTTCCTCCCAGACGCGTGGTGGAGGCTGCTGAAGCAGTTGGTCTATAGTTGGAATAATTAAATTAACCATTTGGTACAACTTTTAGGGGAGAGCTCGCGTGTAGAAAGCACAACTCGGAACAAAACAGGGCGCTGGGGCTGGGGCTCCGGCCTGGCCCAGCCCCTCACGCCTTTCATCTTCGGGGCAGAATCAGGACCACGGGGCACAAAAGACCCGCACAGGGGACGATGGGCCAGGGATGATGGGGGGGTGGGGCGAAGAGAGGGACAGTAACACGGAACAAACTAAACCTACAAGGCCTACAAAGGGGAAAATGAAGTCAAGCGCGTTTGTTCATCGGACCGTGCGGTGCCGGTGCCGAAAGGTCTCCTGGTACAAAGAGAAGGAGGTGCACGGCATCCTGACCCAGCGAGGCCAGGCACCAGGGGGCGCCTGCAGAGAGGCCGGGGCCGCGCCCGGCACCTGGGAGAGGGTTGGCGCGGTGGGTCGGAGGAGGCTGGGATTCGAGGCCGGTGGGAGCCTCGGACAGCAGGGCCGGGAGAGACCCGGCCCCGGGCGGGCCCGGGGGCAGCGGAGAG
Source organism: Eubalaena glacialis (assembly GCF_028564815.1). Taxonomy (NCBI): domain Eukaryota; kingdom Metazoa; phylum Chordata; class Mammalia; order Artiodactyla; family Balaenidae; genus Eubalaena; species Eubalaena glacialis. Next base: position 68,054,375 of record NC_083720.1, on the reverse strand, counting down.
CGCGAGACGGTGCCCTGCACTGGCAGCTGCTGGGCCTACCCCTCGGCGGCTCCCCCGGGCGCCCCCGTGGCCTCGCGCTTCCCTCGCCCTCGCCCCTTGGCGGGCTCCTCCCCCCGGTCCTCGTCTTCTCCAGGAGTCACCCTCCGACGCCTCTTCAACTCCCAGCTCCCCTGAGCTGCACACCTCACTCCCCACGCCAACGTCCCCTGCGCACAGGAACTGCCTCCAGGCACCGACTAAATCCCAAAGTTCTACATCTTCACCGAAGACTCATCCTCAAAAGAGGCCGAAATAAACCCCGCTCCTCCCAGCTCCCCGCACACTCCAGGTTCGCGGTGCGCCTCCGCCCCAATGGGGTCTGGGGACTGTCTGCAAATTAGGACCCGAAGGGGGATTGTCCGGCACTCATTTCGGGTGTAGGGCCGGGCCCGGGAGCGGAGCAGTGGCGCGGGGCGCGTGCGGTCTATACCCAGCTGAGACACAACCCCGGGTGCGCCCAGGCGCGGGAGCCAAGAGGGGTGTGAGCCTGGTTATTGGCAAGCGTGGGCCTTGGAGCCAAAACGCATCCCCTCCAGGACACCTCATGTCTTTCTCTTCTCTGCAGAAGCGCTTAAACCCCATATAAGCGGGAGGAGCGGGCTAGCGGGGTGCCACGCAGGCCTGTGCTCCCAGCATCCACGTCCCCCGAGTGTGCGCCTGGGGCGGCGGTGTCGCGTTGGGAGAGCCAGGAAGCTCCCCTGAAAAGTCCAAGAGAAACCTGGACAATTGCAGCCTTGTGCTTGACAACCTATCCCCCACCTCCCGGGGCTGGGGGCGGGGGGGGGGGGCGGGGGGGGCGGGGGGGCGGGGGGGCGGGTAAGTCAGGGTGGGGAAAGTCTATGTGCAGCGTCCGAAGGGGCACAGCCGCCTCCAGATCCAAAGGCAGATTCATATTCATGAGAGTGGGATAAATAAAGACAAATCCCCACAGTAATAACACTTGGATTCGCATCCGTCTTTGCTGGCCTTTAGGTTTAGGGGACTGAAGACAGATGTTTGCATCTCTTTTCTCCTCTTGTCTGGTGACCATAAAGAAAAACCATTTAGAGCGCTGCAATTTGTTTCCCGCCGCAGTAAAACCTTGTACACATTTATTTTCATTTCACCCCGTGCACAAAAAAGTGCACAGCGGTCACCAAGGGCCCTTCTTTATCAAATACGCATTGTACAACATACAACTGCAATAAAACTATCAGCCCTCCCCATAAAACTATCACCAAGCTCCTCGGCGGGTCCCACCGCCTGCGCTCCCGACTTTAGTGCTTTCTCATGTCCAGAGGATGCGCCATCACCTGAAATCAGCCTGAAACTCACCCAGCGGAGAAGCACGAGGTTGGGGGGCCGCTGTCCCTGTTTAATCCATTACGGCGTCCGCTGCAGTTTAGTGCGCAATAAAACACAGTGGCAGTGGAGAGCGGGCGCCCATCCACTCCCCGGCACTAGCATCGAATTAAACCACTTAGTTTGGCAAACACTGAACGCCTAAATGCCCCTATAAAGACTTTATGAGTTTGTTACTTTAATTACTGACTTGTTACAGAGCACATAAAGGGGGTAATGAATGCAATAAAACTAATTATCTACACATTTAATTCATATAAAATATCCAGGGTTTGTTTACACCACACGGCGATTCAACTAAGCATTCCTCCTCTTGTCCACCGAGAGGAAGGATTTAATGAAATAGTTTCCCTTATTCTGCTAGAGCCTAACGAACCAAATGAAAATTACCCTCCGCTTAAATCATGGGGCCACCGAGGTCCACAAATCACCGCTCGTTTCTTTGTCTGTGCCTCGCTGCCAGCACCCAAGAGCCTGGGGTGTTGGACAAGAAAAGTCCCCGACCTGGAGCCTGGGCATTTAAAGAGCAAGGATTTCGTTCACTGCAGTCAGCAAACCTAAAGGGCAAGCAGACAGCAATCTTCTTTCGAAGGTTCGGGTCTTTGGAGAATTGTGGGTACCTGAAAAACTGGAGGCGAAAAAAAAAAAAAAAGAAAGGAGAGCACCCGAGAGGGATGGAAGAGGAGGCACATTTGGGGACACTTCGTGCCCGCTTGCCAGTTAAACAGAGTAATTAAAAGCAACAACCACACAAACCAACAAAATGCAAACCTCACGCTAATGCAGAAAAACCCAGAACTGAGCGCAAAGAAGCCATTGGTTGAGAATCCAGATGTTTTATATTCAAGAGCTTTACTTGGATGTTCTTTTATTTTTTAAATGGCTGGGTAAGCGGAGTCTCTAGAAAAGCACATTAAGCCAAGACAAGAAATGCAATTTATAAGATGCTTTTTTAAAAAAACCCTCTACCAGGTGTATTTTAAAGAAATCCACTTATCGTTCACATACTTGGCCCACTTACTCTATGTTACAGGGCGCCTGAGTCTTGCCAATGTCCCAGTCCTTTATAACATTTCATGCACTTCAGGGGGTAGGCTTGTTGTTAAATTGAGCGTGTAACGCTCTTACAAAACAGGTTTTCTATGACATCAAGGTTTGTTCTCCCTAACTGAGAAAAAGAGTGAGAGAGAGAGAGAGAGAGAGAGAAAGAAGAAGGGGGAAAACACACACACTATCTCAATTTATGCCTAAGGTATATGATCAGTTAAAAAGGCTTAAAAGCTCAGGGAAATTGGATCAGGGAGAATCGTCACCCAACTTTCATTATTTCCAAGTAGTGTGATTGAATTAAAGGGCAGGGAGCTGGTTAGAAGGGAGGATCAGGGGCTCAGTGCGTAATGGTGTGGTATTAAATTCTAATTAGAGATGCAGGAATCAATGATAGGGAGGTTGGACAGCTCAGTTCCCCAGTGCCAGCCCAATAGACGGATGAGTTATTGTCATGTAAAAAGCGCCAGCAATAAGACCAACCGCTTTGCTATTGTCCAAGTGGAAAGAGCCAAGTTTATTATGAGGACTATATGCTCTAGAGACCTCAGACAAGGCATCTCATAGGAGGCTTTTTCATAAAACTAGGCTCTGCTGGTAGTAAGGAGGCCAGTTTGGAGGCAGGCGTTGAGCTGTGCACATCTCCCCACTCCAGCCACCTTCTCCACACCCATCTTTTATTTCCTTTTTCCACTTGGCTGAGCCATCCAGAGCCTTTTCAATGTATAAAATGGAATATTCTTACCTCAATTCCTCTGCCTACGAGTCCTGTATGGCCGGGATGGACACCTCGAGCCTGGCTTCAGCCTATGCTGACTTCAGTTCCTGCAGCCAGGCCAGTGGCTTCCAGTATAACCCGATAAGGACCACTTTTGGGGCCACGTCCGGCTGCCCGTCCCTCACGCCAGGATCCTGCAGCCTCGGCACCCTCAGGGACCACCAGAGCAGTCCGTACGCCGCAGGTAAGGACCGCCAGCTTTCTCAGCTGAGGAAGCCGCCTTTCCGCTCGTATATAGGAAGCCTTGATTGCATTTGAAAATGGAAATGTGTTTAGTATTTACCAAACGAAATTTGCTTACACAAATGAAAGAATTTATCACGTTAGAAGCGATTGCAGGGAGGGGTAATTCACTTACAGGGTTACACTATCCTAGTCACACCCGAACCGCCAACAAAATTATCTTAAGCTGCCAAAATGATAGGCATAATTTATTTACTTTGCGATGAGACGTAAAGCTTAGAAAATAATTAAATAACAAAGAGTAAAGCTCATTACTGGCAGTGTCTCTTTTTTTAAGAACCGACAGCGGCTCACACCTCTTTGGCGGGTCATTTTTCTGATTATTTCTTTATTTTATTTTATTTTATTTTATTTTATTTTTGCAGCGCTATCCCCCAACTTTTGGGCCGGGTCAACTTTTGAGAATTAAAAAGTTTCAACTGTGGGAGGGTTTGGTAACTTCATCCCTGGCTTCCTGATATTCCGACTGAGGTTTTCGGACTCTTTTCCTTTCTCGCTTTTCCTCATCAAAGCATTCCCGTGTCCCCGGCCTTCAGCCGTCTCCAACGCGCTGTTTCAACCCACCCAAAGGCGCTTGTGCCCGGAGGGACCCCACCACAGCCCGAAGTCTGCGCCCCTGTTTCCGTGTATAACTAATTTGCTCGGGTTTTTCTCGCCAGCTCCTCTCGGCCACTCTCCCGCGCCGGTGTCGGCGGCGGCGGCTCCAGCGCCACCTGACCTCTGGAGTCCCCACATTCCGGCTCTGCGGCTCGCGCGCTCCAGACCATTTTGCTCATACGCTGTCCCCTCTGTTGTCCTCCAGTTCCTTACAAGCTCTTCACGGATCACGGCGGCCTCAACGAGAAGCGCAAGCAGCGGCGCATCCGCACCACTTTCACTAGTGCGCAGCTGAAAGAGCTGGAGAGGGTCTTCGCGGAGACGCACTACCCAGACATCTACACCCGGGAGGAGCTGGCCCTGAAGATCGACCTCACCGAGGCGCGAGTCCAGGTACGCGCGCCCGGAAGCCGATCCGGCTTTGCAGCATCGCGCGGGGCAGGGGTGCAGTGCGGGGGTGCGGGTGATTCTACTGAAGGTCCGAGCTCTCCGGCCTCTCCTGAAAGACCAGGTCCGGAGGGGCCGTGCGCGCGACGAAGGGTTAGGGAGCGCGTTCTTGGCTATAAATTCACAGCTGCAAAGTGCTCCCACCCCAGCTAGCGCCGCAGAGGCATTCAGGGGCAATGGGAGAGCCATTTCGGGGACAGGTAGTGCCCTGGGGGAGGAGTGCAGACTCTGCCTCCGTATTATAAGTAGTTTTGCCAAATCCCTCCTAACTCAAGAGCTTTTAACTCGGAGCTAATGGCGTAGAGGTACAGGTGCATTTTCCCGGGAACTGTGACTTGCAGCAGATTTGCAAAGGGTCTGGGATTCTATGTAGGTCAAGATCCGCGCGGTACTCTAACCTTTCAGGGACACAGGTGCGCTCAAGAGCTGGCCGTGGCGGCTCTCCGTGAGCCGCCCAGTGGAGGGGCGGCACGCACCAACGCTAGCTCTTCCAGGTCCAAAGGCCAGGATGGGCAGCAGGCCCCGAGCCCAGAGACCACCCCCGCCCCCTTCTGTCTACCACTCAGAGTTTAACTTGAGACCTGAGGCCTAGAGGCGATGGCGAGTTTGGAGTGGCTCAGGAAGTAGACTGAGCAAAGGTCCGCCCAAATAAGGGCTTCCATTTTAGGGCCTTTCTGGGACCTGCAGCCTTTTCACCTCTCCTGCAAGCCACCATTTCCGGGACATGCTCAAGTGGCCCTAGGAAAGTTTCTCAAAAGATGCACCAGCCATAGGCGCGGGAGTATCCGCGGCGCGTGGAGTTTAAAACAAGCTGAAATGGAACGTGGGCCGCCCTAACCGCTTTTCTTTCCCGTTGGCTTCTTTCTCTTGCTGCTTCGCCGTCTCTCTTCTCCTCTCGGGCCAGGTGTGGTTCCAGAACCGCCGCGCCAAGTTCCGCAAGCAGGAGCGCGCGGCCGCGGCTGCAGCGGCCGCGGCCAAGAACGGCTCTTCGGGAAAGAAGTCCGACTCCTCCCGGGACGACGAGAGCAAAGAGGCCAAGAGCACCGATCCGGACAGCACTGGGGGCCCGGGCCCCAACCCCAACTCCACTCCCAGCTGCGGGGCGACTGGCGGCGGCGGCGGCGGGCCCAGCCCCGCAGGAGCCCCGGGGGCGGCGGGGCCGGGGGGCCCGGGAGGCGAACCCGGCAAGAGCGGCGCGGCGGCGGCGGCGGCGGCGGCGGCAGCGGCGGCAGCGGCGGCGGCGGCGGCGGCGGCCGGAGGCCTGGCTGCGGCCGGGGGCCCTGGACAAGGCTGGGCTCCCGGCCCCGGGCCCATCACCTCCATCCCGGATTCGCTCGGGGGCCCCTTCGCCAGCGTCCTATCTTCGCTCCAAAGACCCAACGGTGCCAAAGCCGCCTTAGTGAAGAGCAGTATGTTCTGATCTGGGATCCTGCGGCGGCGGCGGCGGCGGCGGCGGCAGCGTGCGAGCCGGGGCCTGGCGGGCGAGTGGGCGAGCGGGTAGGCCCAAGGCTGTTGTCGCTGCTGCCGTGGCTTTTTCCTTGAGACCCTAAAGTGATCGCGATACGAATAAAGAGAAAACGGCGTCGCCTCCATTTCAACCCCACTCCTACCCCCTTCCTTAACCCCCAAACCAAACCAAACCAAACCACACACCTCCCTGGCTTCGCACCTGCCTCAGGGCCGCGCAGGCGGGCCAGGGCTCCGCTTGCCGCCGGGGAGGTGTGAGCGGCGCGGCCTGGACTCGGGGGGAATCTCAGGGGGCTGTGTCTGCGTGTCGGTGTACGTCTGTCTCGGGGAATGTGTGTCTGTGGCCCGAGGAGGGTGACAGGGAGAGAGGGGTGGGAGGCCACAACCAACTCAGTGACTTGCTTAGAAAAAGAAAAAAGTAATCAAAACTCCCCCAAATTAAAAAAAAAAAAGGACGTAAGTAACAATTTTTTAAAAACCCGAAAGTTTTTAAAATCTAAGGAAAAAAAATAAAACAAAGTAAAGGGGGGAAGAGGGAAGCTGCGGCTGGCACTGTCTGAGGGCTCTATCTTGCGAATCCCTAAATTCATACGCATCCGCCCCCCCCCCCCACCGGACAGCACAGACTCCCTTGGGGCTCCTCTTCAGGGAGAGTAGGAAGGCTTTCCAGACGCCCCGCTTCCCCTCTTGTCCTTGGATTCGGGCCGCTGCGGCGACGATTCGTGCAGATGGTCCCCGCGGCCAAGGTGACTTCCTCGCGCCCGCTTGCCAGCCCCACCTCGTCGAACAGCATCCCGCCATCTGCGCATCCGAACCGCGCACAGTTGCAGCTGGCAACCTGAATCTGTGCAGCAACTCGTCCCTGAAAGATGCCCTATACATGAAATGCCTTTTCATCCTCAAACTCTGCAAACGATGTCACGTATCTCGCAACTCTTCCCTTTTTTTCTCTCCTGACACCCCAACCGGCATTTTCTTCCACCAGCTTTTACTGAACTTTTCGGCACTGCTTTGGATTGGAGTCAATTGCAGTCCACGCAAATGGCTGCAGAGAAATCTACCCAGCAAGGAAAAGAGGCGCACACAAGTTTGCAGAAGTGTCTCTGCATTTCTGTTTGATCCGAAATGGACGCACATCCTGTATGGTGGATGGACTGTATATTGATGATTCCATTCTTCTCGCAGTTTAGACATCTCTGTTGGGATTTTTTGTTTATTTGTTTTTTATTTTAAAAGGCACAAACTATAGATATTAGTTGAATGTTGAGGCTTTAACTTTTTTGGTGTCTTTCTACAACTGTGTTCTGTGACTCAATTGTATCGTGTTAATATCAGTACAGACCGTCTCCTCTACGTGACCGTATAATGTTTTTCTCTTCTTGTAGTCTCTATGGTGTGTCTTTATGGAATAATAAGGTTCTCACGGGTTCAATTCCTTTGTGTTTAGAGAGACCACGGTTCAGACAATGGTATATATTTTTGTTATCAGGTGCATGTCTGTCTGATTTCTTTTTTATTTTTTCCTTCTTGTTGGACTATGTTTGTGAACATAAGCGTCATAAGTTATGTTTCAGATTTTCGAATTTATTTATATGTGTTATAATGAATGCTTCTATTTAAAAGGGAAATATTTCTACATGTGCATATAGTTTTCCAAGAGTGTACCATTAACTTGATTGTTGATAATAAAAACAAAAAGCAAGTCTAGCAACTGAACTATTCCGACTTTTTCTTGACTCATTTTTGTTTGATTTTTTTTAAAAAAATTAATTTAAAAACGATAAGGGAGGACAGAGGAAATTCTACAGAACATCTAGAAGCTGCTGCGGCTCTGGAAACCTAGGTGGGTTGGGGAATCTAAGTTCATGCGGCTAAATCCAGTCAATATAAAATTTAGTGCTTGGGACAGCAGGCAGGATTCTTCTGGTCCATTTTTATTTCTTTCCCAGTCACAGAGCACAGAAGAAGACGAGAGCGTTGATAAAAGTGTTCAGATCCATGCCTAGGCTGCGGCCCCGCGGACTCGGTAGCCGAGGAAGCAGGGTTAGGCAGCCTTCTAATTCCCAGCTTTGAGAAGCACTCGAAAGTGCAGCATGCAGGCGCCTTCAGGACCGATGGGGTCCGGGGAGGGCCAGGCGGTCCAGCCTCCTTAAGCCCCAAAAACTGCTGGCACCCAGAGACACCAGGGTGGGGGGGGGCTCTTTGCGTGGACGGGTGCATCTGGAAGGCACCAGCCGGAGAGCAGCTCTGCCATGTTGGTGTGTTTGGAGAAATAACATCTACAACAACTGGAATTAGCGAGCACTTGCCTGTACCAGGTTGTGTTTTCCATACATTATCTCATCTACCCCTCAAAACAACATGAGGAAGCAGGTGCAATTCCTATCCCTATTTTCTTTTAAACAGATGAGGAAGCTGAGGCAACAGAGAGGTTAACTTGCTCAAGAGGTTCTGGTGTGTGAGGGATGGCGCCAGCCTTTGAGCCCAGGAAATCTGATTCCAGAGCCTGCCCTTTAACTACACCGGTGGTTCCCAAAGTGTGGTCCCTGGACCAGCGGCCTCAGCATCACCTGGGAACTTGTTAGACCCACGAATTCTTAGACCCCATCTGAGACCTACTGAATCAGAAACTCTGGGAGTGAGGCCCAGCCATCTGTGTTTCACAAGCCCTATAGAGGATATGAGAACCGCTGAACTACACTATAATAAACCCAAATGGGAAGGTTCTAGCATTGGAACTGCATTGGGAACAGGTGTGTTTGTGCATGATGGGGGTGGGGGCAGTTCTGGAAGCTTCAATGACACCCTTTTGGAAGGAAAGAATCATCACCACAGACCCGAGATGGAATTCTGCCTCTTCCTTGGACTGTTTGGCTGGGTCAACTTCTTCAAGCAGTTGCCCGTGTGGACTTTTGGTACTTACCTTGGTACCTTTCTGGTTGGGCTTTATCAATGGAGGAGCCAGCTTCCCTCATTTGAGTGGAGGCCACAGTCTGCCAACTCTGGTCTGAGGATTAGCAGCTGATCTGGTTTGAATTTATCAGGGCTTCTCACTTTGAGAATCCAAATACAGTGTGCATCAGATTAGGCAGGTTTCATTAAAAAATTTGAAAACTTTGGGTCTTATCAAACTTCCAATCATTTTTCTAAAAAGCTTTTAAATAGTCTTTAAAAAATCTGTCTCTAAATGGCCTTCAGTAAATTCTCCAAGACAGCATTCCATAAACAATGGCATTAATTGTGCTGGTCTAAAATGCCAGCAATTGCCAGATCCCTGAGACCCCAGTCTTCAGTTGTAAATATAACTTAGAAGGTCTGGAAGAGGCAAAAAGAAGGGCAGGAATGTATTGACATAAGGGCATTCAAGGCCCAGGTAACCCAGTCCTGGACTTGGCTGGAGGAAAATTAGCCTTCCTCTAGGCATTGAGGCCCGCCAAGTAAGCCTCTGCGAGCTGATAGCAGGCCAGTGGGACAGGCATTCTGGAGAAAGCAAGACCAGGAGAGAGAAAGAAAACAATAAGGAGAGAGAGGGAAGAAGAGAGAGAAAGAAGAGGAAAAACAAATAGCCAAAGAAGAGTTTTTGGAAACCCCAGGGAGGGCCCTAGAAATCCTTTCAGATTTGGATAAACTCGATAAGCTTCCCCAAATTCCCTTCTCCTGGCCTTGACCTGCTTTGAGCAACTTATCTCCAGGACAAGGGAAACTTTGGAATATGGTGAGGAAAACATGCTTCACTCTCTCCACCCCCCCTCCCCACCAGCTTCCCAGAAGACTGTATTTTAAATATCTGGAGGCATCCAGCTGTAGTATTTCAAATATCAACGTCTTTTTACTTTGGGTCACCTCTGCCTCTGGTCAAAAAGCGAGCTGTCGGGAGGCAAGTTCATGATCAAATGCAGAATAATGCTCCTGAAATATGATGGAATCTAGTGGCAGGACACTATGTCTCTTGTATTGTGTCATTTCCTTGGAGCCCTGCACAGTGTGAACAAGCTCACTTTCACTTTTCCTCTCCTAAGGAATTTGCATTTTGGCTCATCAAGGCATCCCTTTTCCTGGCAACTCTGGGACCACATGTGACTTCACAAAACCTGCGTGAGTTACTGCCAGACAGCCGTCTCTAGGCCAAGTCTCCTTCACCATGGCTGAGTACAGGGAACCAGAGAGTGGTTTCAGAGGGCAGCCCATAACCCAGCAAACAGTAGCTGTCTGCTACTCACCTCAGATGCTTCTCTGTGGCCACCTCATGTCCTTAGAAAGACGGCCTCTGGCTAGATAGAGATGGCCCTCAATTCAGGGAAAGGAACTCTGTGACCTTGGACAGCAAATAATTAATCCCTTTGAGCCTGATTCATCAGCCATAAATGTGAATAATAGTACAGACTTGTGAGGTTGTTGGGGGGATTACATAAGATGTCCAGTAAGTACCTGGCAGAGCAGGGAGTTTTCAGCAAATGTCAAATATTATTTTTAACATTATTTTATTATGTAACTCCTAGATTCTGTCTTAATCTCCCTAGCTCAAGCCTCAGAAGATTAAAAAGATCCCTCAGTTGTCACTTGTCAATGGCCCAGGAACACAGAGTGTGAGAGAATATGCAAAGTGGAATTGGAGAACTTTGCTGAGGGTGACAGTTAACAGCCTAGAATCAGCCAAAGGCTGACAAGTAATAACTACTAATATTTATTGAGTGCTTATTATATGCCAGGCACTTTTAAGCTGACAAACTTTAAAGCGTTCAATCCTCACAACTACCCTACTGGAAAAGTGCTATTCCCACTTTTTTTTTTCTTAGGAGGAAACTGAGGCATAGAGAGGTAAGGTGACATGCCCAGGTCACACAGCTGGTAGTAATGCAGCAGGAATCTAATCCCAACTGGTTTGTCTCCCAAGCCCATGCACCTTAACAACTGTTCTTTACAGTCTCTGCAAAGGGATGAATTAATTTTAGCCCATGAGGTCCTATACTGCCAGACCTGGGAAGAGATCTCCCCTTGCAAAAGGACTCTGAAAGGTAGGTGAGAGTTAGAAAGGGCATCAGGAGGAGCAGGACTGGATGAGAATCCCAACCAGATTCAGAATGAAGTCCAGGGCCTGAAAGGAGCAGGCTTTGGGGTCCCCACAAGGAGGGAGAATGTTTTCTGCAAGGCAACACATCTACAGTTCATAGTCCCGCTCTGGTAAGTGAACAAGGCAAGGAGTGGCCGGAGGCATGGCACATGAAAGGGGAAAGAACAGTTACACTGATGAACTGTGGAATGTTGGTAGGTAGACAGGAATGGATGTCAGGAATAGATGTCAACCTCTAGGCTCATTTATCACCACCATGACAGACAAATCAAATGGCGCAAATGACAAAGCCCACCTGAACCCTTAATTGTTCCAGCCTTAATTTCAGAGTGGCCGCTCACAACTCTCTGTAGATAATAAAACCAAATGCCTTCACTCACTAGTACTTCCATTTGGAAAGCAAAGTACAGTGCAAAGACCTGTGACCTCCACAGACCAATAGGCGGGTTATCTGAAGATGGTCTATGACTATGTCCCCATCACCACAGTAGACATCTTGGGTAGTGCTAGTCTTGGCTTAACTCAGGAGTTCTTAACCTTGGGTTCATGGATTGAATTCAAGGAGGAGAGAAAAAAATACATATATATTTTCACTAATCTCTACCTGAAATTTGGCATTTTTTCAATGATGAGTGTAGGCAACAAAGCCACAGTAGTAGTATTAGTACCTATGACTGTCACCAGTGAAATCACACTTTCATTTCATGTTAGAGGTTTTGAAACTATCTCAATATGTCATTTGCATTCATCATTAATTTGAAATTATGGTGATTATTAAACCAGCTACTAGATCTTGTTATTTAATACATTAATAAAGACGCACATACAGGATTACAGCACCAATTTGTTTTAAAACATTTTTCGTAATTTTATTTTAATTGGCTTCTTTTGTAATCCTATGCATTTTATTTTTTTACATTTAAAAACGTTATCTTGAGAGGGGTTCATGGGCATCACCGGCTGCCAAGGGTTCTGTGGTGCGTGCACACGCGTGCTCGCGCACACACACACACACACACACATACACACACAAGCTAGGAGCTCCTGGCTAATGATGAGAGCAGGGTATTCCACCCCACTGCAAAGCTCTGACTTTAAGAATCTCTCATCAAGACCAGAGCATGAAATCATTTTACTCTACAGGTGGAAGAAATATTAGCCAAGTCCTATAACACGCTCCTTTAAAGGACAAAATAAAATAAAACAAGCCCCCAAAGCTGAACAAAGAAAATTCCAGGATTTTAAAGACCACTGCTGCGTGGAGGTGACAGACAGCACAGGAGAGCAGGAGGTGATTAAAAGGTTTCAACAGGATTTGAATATCCTCATCATATTTGCTGAGTATCTGCATGGGCCGGGCACTGTGCTGGGTGCACCACAGAGCAGCCCCTACGATGAAGGTGGTGCTTTCCTTCTATTACACTACTGAAATCCAAAGCCATTGAGTCACATGTCCAAGTCACACCACTAATAATGGTAGAGCCAGGATGTAACCCACAGCCCTGAGTCTTAGCCAATATGCTAAAAAGCTTTAAAAAAATGAGAAAAGGAATTCTTCATCTTCTGGGCTGTCACTCACTTTATCTTTTGTCTGAACCTGAAGCTATTTAGTTTGTTAAAATACCCCGAGGCCAAGTGATTGAACAACAATGTTACTTTAGCCTTGCATTTGATGTCAAAGACCTCCCTCTGGGGAAAGTCAGACATCAAGGGGGAAATAAAGTCTTCTTACCTGGACATAATTTCATTAGGGAACCAAGTGGATGACTGTTTGCTATTTGCTATCCAATGATTTAAGCGGCGATTTTCAGAACAGGAAGAGCCTGAGTGTAAAATTTAATTTCTTTAAGGCCCTAGAGGCATGGCTACCTCGGGCAAAAGTGAAGTGTAAGCCTGGTTTGTCTGAGGCATAAGATATTGTGCTTTTGGAGTATTTATTATGTGTTAGGTACTTGGCTAACTGTTTAGCATTTGTTATGTATTACGACCTTTCAAAATTCCTAAGGTAGATAATATTGTTCTCATTTTTAAAAATCCAAGTAACAGAGAGGCCGAGCAACTTGCTTAAGATCCCAGAGCTGGTAAGTGCCAGAGCTGAGCTCCAAATCAATGTCCCTTTGATTCCAAAGCCCTGATCAATCTCCGAGAGGTCCCAGAGTCCAGAGGAATCACTGAGGCAATAGCCTAGAACCCAGCACTGCCCTTAGCCTGCCTGCTGACGCCTTAAGCCAATGTTAAAAAGGATAGAGAGTGTTATGAAAATGTTCTGGAATTTATAGTGATGATGGCTATACAACTTTGTGAATATACTAAAACCCACCAAATTGTACACTTTAAAAGAGTGAATTTTATGTTATGTGAATCATATCTCGATTTTTTAATTGAATAAATTTGACATGTAATGTATAAATTTAAGGTGTACAGCTGTGTTACTTTGATACATTTATATATTGTAATATGATTGCTGATATAGTGATATTTATCACATTATATAGTTATAGTACAGTATTATTGTCTATATTCATTACACTGTGCATTAGATCTCTATGGTTCATTTACTATTCTTTACAAGTTTGTACCCTTAAACACCATCGCTCTTAACCCCCTCCCCGCCGATTCCCTGGTAACCACCATTTTACTCTGTTTTTAACAGGTTTCACTTTTTTAGATTCCACATTAAGTGATATCATATGGTACTTGCCTTTCTCTGTCTGACATCTTGCTTAGCTTAATGTGTTCAAGGTCCAACCATGTTGTCACAAATGGCAGGATGTCCTGCTTTCTCATGGCTGAATAATATTCCATTGCAGGGCTTCCCTGGTGGCGCAGTGGTTAAGAATCCGCCTGCCAATGCAGGGGACACGGGTTCAAACCCTGGTCAGGGAAGATCCCACATGCCACGGGGCAATTAAGCCCGTGCACCACAACTACAGAGCCTGCGCTCTAGAACCCGTGAGCCACAACTACTGAGCCCATGCTCTGCAACAAGAGAAGCCCCCGCAATGAGAAGCCCGCGCACCACAACCAAGAGTAGCCCCCGCTCACCGCAACTAGAGAAAGCCCACATGTAGCAACGAAGACCCAAAGCAGCCAAAAAAAAAAAAATTTTTTTTAAAGCAGAGAATAATATAGGAAACCCATGTCTTGTCTTCCTCTATGATATCCTTGATTTCTTGCAGGTATAATTCATATACACCTTCATCTTAGTCTTAAGTCAGAGCAACATAAATTAACAAAGGGGGGAGAGAGTGAAAAATATTACCATTTTCTTAAGCAATTATCCTTTTTTTTTTTTTTTTTTAAGTCTGGTGAATGTATGTTCTCCAGTATTGATTTTAAAACAAAATGGGCAAAAAATTCTTAAGCTGAAACCTTACACTGTAGCAATTTTTTTCAATCTAATCATTGAAAGTCCAGAGAGCTGTTAAAATAATCAGATATTTAACCATCCCTATACCTGACCATATATTCAAAAAGTCATGCATGGAAACTTCTTTCTAGGGGCACTCTTGCCTTCTATTGAAGGAAAAGAAGTCAAATTTAAAGGATATTTGAAAATGTCTGTGGGCATTCTTTCACTTATGCTGAGATTTTCTTCAAGTTCATTGAAACATTTTAAACAAGTCATTTCTTTTTTTTTTTTTAATTTTATTTATTTATTTATTTTTGGCTGTGTTGGGTCTTTGTGCGAGGGCTTTCTCTAGTTGCGGCGAGCGGGGGCCACTCTTCATGGCGAGCGGGGGCCACTCTTCATCGCGGTGTGCGGGCCTCTCACTACCGCGGCCTCTCTTGTTGTGGAGCACAGGCTCCAGACACGCAGGCTCAGTAGTTGTGGCTCACAGGCCTAGTTGCTCCGCGGCATGTGAGATCTTCCCAGACTAGGGCTCGAACCCGTGTCCCCTGCATTGGCAGGCAGATTCTCAACCACTGCGCCACCAGGGAAGCCCTAAACAAGTCATTTCTTGAAAATTTGCAAAAGGCTAAAATTTCAGTACACGTTTATTAGCAGAAATTAGGGTATCCCACCTGAAAGTTTGCTTCATGTTTTGTTGTAAGGTCTTTTGAGACGTATAGATGATGTTAGAATATGAGTTTGCAAGAAGACAAAAGTTGCATTTTAGGAGTTGATTTTCTGGCCTTAAGACAATTGGGCCTTTTTGTTAACCCAGGATTCTCCTGCTCAGAAAGTTTCTACTTAGAAGGAGAGAACCACCTCTAGATGATAGCCCTGTAGTTACTTTCTTTTTTATGGGACGTCCTTCAGCGCTGTTAGGACTAGGATTGGTTAGGACTAGTTTCCATGTCATTCACACCTACTTGCTGAAAAAGTAGTTTGTGATAAGTAATAGAACCATATCTGAATAATTCAGTGATTTCAAAGTTTTAAAAAATTTCATAGGTAATACACGCACAAGGTAGAAGTTCAAATGAGTTAAAAGGGTCAATGAAAAGTATATCTTCTTCCTACCTCTGTCCCCTCAAAGTAACCAGACTTAGTAGTTTCTTTTGTATCTTTCTTAAGTATAATGGAACGGCTTACCTAATTTCTGTACTTCTTAAAAAAATTCAACATATATCCCAAAGGTCACTCCCTATCAAAATCTGTTGATCTGCCTTATTTTTAATGGCTTCGTAGTATTTGGTTTCCAAAAAGGAATGCAACACAGTTCCTACGCTCCTAATGGCTCCTTGAATGGAAAGGAAGAACGTGACAAGAGACTGCTAATTCTTGCTAATAAGTATTCTCCTCTTCTTCCAGTTAGTGAAAGAACCCCTTGACTTTTTCACTGGCTGCGACATGGGCATCCAGATAGAGGTTACATTTCCCAGCCTCCCTTGAACCTAGACATGGCCATATGCCTAAGTTCTAGCCAACGGGATGAGAACTGAAGGGATCTGTGCCACTTCTAGGTCATGCCCTTTAAAGAAAGCTGCTTGCTGTCAACCTCTTTTCCTTTTGCTCTGTGATGGAATGTAGATGTGGTGGTGAAATAGGAGGTTCCTGAGCCCATGGACCACTTCTTAGAGTAGAACCCACCCTATTATCCTCTATCAATTTTTACAGAGAAATAAATAAACTATTCCACCAGCAATTGTTTGGTCTGTGTTAAACAACTGAACCACTATCTTGATAAATAAGAGTTGTCCTTGATATTTGTGCTGAGTGTGGAGTAGTACTCACCAGATGGATGGGGGTGTGAGAATGACATTCCAGGCTGTTACATGTACAGGGTTGGAGAGACTTAAATCCTTTTTTAAAAGAGCCAGTAAGTGGCAGATGGATTAGATAATTCAGGTCTGTAGTCATCAAAGTCCATAATCATTTCACAACACCATTAGTATGATATTCATTGAAGGTTTTTATTTTCCCCTGGAATATATTGATGGGCTTGGGTATTACCCATATGAATTGCCTAATTTGTTTGTGATTCACTGGGAAATCCCAGAGCAGGTTTTTCCAGTAGAATGACATGAAAACCAGTCCTAACCAATCTTAGTGCTAACAATGCTGAAGGACAGTCCCTCAAAGAGAAAGTAAGCACAGGGTTATCATCTAGATGTGGTTCTCTCCTTCAATGTAGAAACGTTCTGAGCAGGAGAATCCTGGTTAACAAAAAGACCCAATTGTCTGAAGGCCAAAAAATCAATTCCTCAAAATGCAACTTGTGTCTTCTTGCAAAAACATATATACAAGCATCATCTATACTTCTCAAAACACCTTACAAGGAAACATGAAGCAGCCTTCCCAAAGACTTGATTAAGTGCCCAGTAAATAACCTCCTTGCAGCAGGTTTAGAAACATGTTTTACTTCATGACAAAGCAAACCCACTCCTAAGAGCCAATAATAATAATAACATTTAACTTCTATTCAGGATTTATCATGTGCTAGAAACTGTGCTAAGCACTTTACATGTGTTATCTCATTTTATCTTGGCGACTACCTTATGACATGGGTGCTATGATTATTCCATTTTAGAGATAAGGAAACCAGGATTTAAAAGAGATTGAATAGCTTATTCAAGTTCCCACAGTCGGTAAGCAGCAGAGCTGGAATTTGATTTGAACTCAAGTCAGCCTGATTCCAGAGACCAATCTGCTCTACTGTACCTGGTTATACACAGCACTCTTGTGCTTACTCATGCTTTTAGAGCATAAAAGCTTCCTCATGAAGGACCCTCTCCCTGTAAGGGTCATGATGGGGCACAAGGCAGTATTTGTGCACAGTTTTGTGTGTGATTAAATATTCAAGAGCATTTTGTTGCTGTGTGCATTCTAAACCACACCCTTCTGCCAGCGAATGCTTACTTAGTGTTTACCTGTGCCAGGTGCCTACTGGACCTGAGGAGTTGGAACAGGAAGGATTCCATGATGCTCTGGAAGTGGGTGAGATCCCATGGGGTCTACTTTGGATGCTACTCTCCCTGTCCATCACTTCTCTTTCAGGTAGCCTTCTTCAGAGTCCAGTTCACAGGAGCATCACCAGAAGCAGCCATAAGGGCTTGAGTTTAGGAGGTGGCCCCCAAATGACAAGGACTACATCATTAGGTCTTCCCTCTTTGTGACTTTCTCCTAGGAGCAGAGGGTCAATGCCTCTTCCCCAGCTCAGTGTCCATGTCACCATCTCATTTTGGTAAATATTACAGTAGGCTGATCCAGGGTTGCTAACACTTTCCAATCTGAGCCTGGAGACATCTGTTGCAGGTGATAAATGGATTGTACTTAACCAAAGCCCAACAATGTCCCAAGAAACTAACTGATAGGTCCACAACCTGCTGTGCGGCCCAATTGAATCAGAGAATGAGTTATTTCATTTAGTTCTCACAGCAATCTTATAGATAAGTATTATTACTCCCATTTTCCAGATGTATAAACTGAGGCTTAGAGGGTGATGCAAAACTTGCAAGAGATTGCTGCAGGAATAAGTGGTGGAAACTTGCATTTAAAACCCCATGCACTTTATTCAATGTTTCTGCTGCCTCCATTGAACCTATGTTTGGAATGGAAAAAATTATAGGAATGAGTTACACATTCGGGGAACACATGACATTCTTTGCCCCAGTCCCTTCGGCTATTTTAAACAAGGAAAATACACATGAAAATACCCATGGCCTCCAGCCCCAACTACAGCTGGGTGCAGAAGTGCATTCTGAGACCACTGGTTGTTATTGAACAAGAGCCCTGCGGGAGTTAAGCATCAGCTCTGAGGCCACTCAGACCTGGAGGAGCCAGGCCAGACCCCAGAGTGTCAGAATGATCCGTTCTTTTCCCTGCAGCAGGATCATTTCCAACCACAGCCAGGGACGGCCGAGGCATTAGCAAGCCTGCAACATCAAAACGGCCAGATCAATTCACAGAAGCACTTCTAAGAGAAACAAATCAATAAGTTCCTTCCCCTAAAGATTGATAACATCATCAGGAAGCAACAGATGCATTTTAGGGCACCGTACACAGTGCCAGGGAGGTGAGGTCCCTGTGCTACGGTTCTGCCTCTGGAAAAGCAATTGTAAATCAGCGGCTGAACATCAGGGCCTGCCACACCTGTCACAACAATAAGAGCTAACGTTCTCAATGCACTCGGCAGGTTTCAAGGTGCCGTCACATACTTTGTCTCTTTGGATTAAGACCCTACAAGGGGGATGTTACTGTCCCCATTTCACGGATGAGATTCAGTAAAACTGAACTGCCCAACTGGTTTAAAGCCATGATTATTTCTAACCAAGCTGAGACTTGAATCTTCTGCCTTGGAACCCCATGTTCTGCCTCTTTGCCTAGTGTTCCCCAAACTTCATTCACTTTTTACCACCTTCACAATTTTGGATACATCAGAGAACCTCCTGTGTAATTTTTCTTTTTCTTTTCATTAACCTAGTTTTCTTTACCTAAATAAATTGATGTTAAAAGGAAATTTCCTATTACTATTATAAATGAAAACGGTATGATTCACTGTAAGTAGATATCATAAAAAATTGCATGATCTTTGAAAGGAAAAAACCATGTCTGCCTGTGTCTTCACCTTCACAGACCACACTCTGTGAACACAATATTATACTGCAGACCTTTATGAGGAATAAGAATGTAGTAATTTTAAGTTCTGAGGTCCTAAAACGTGAACTCTGTTTAAGTGAGCTGTGTTATTTTTTTTGCCAAAATCGATAGAACAAGATTCACTTTATCTCAACAATAATAAAGGATTTAGGGTTTTAGGGCAAATAAAAGAAGTTTTGTCTCTTCTCTTGCTTCCAGAGGCCTCACCCCTGGTACTGGCCCAGGGGAATGGAGGTGTTGGAAAGGGTAAACCAAGATGGGTTTCCTGAAACCTGGAGAATAGAGATGAAAAATTCCAAATTTTACTATTTAAACAAATAAAAATCAGATCGGTGTCCTATGTGTACAGAACAGGAATTAACTACCCTTCTAATTAAAATATCAGGAGAAGAAGCAAGGATTAAATGGAAAAATGTCTAACTTCACCCCGGAGATTAACCTATCATTTAAATTTGTTTAAGACCCATTTACATCCTAGTGTCAGTCCCGACTCCTAAGTGTTCTCCACTGCCTGTCCTCAAAATGTATCAATCCCCTCCCCTCGCTTTACCTGGACCTGCCTTTAATTAGCATCCTCACTGAAGTGGTCTGAGCTCAGTAGCCCGCCTCATCCTCATCCCCCGTTGTTGACCTGTGCTACTGTAATGGCCTCCTCATTCGGTGCCTCCCTTCCAGGCTAATCCCTTCCAATTCATCCTCCACAAGTTGCCTGCATCATCTTTCCAAGATACAGATCTCCATCACTGCACACGGCACTGAACGTATTTAATGGCTCCCTGTTGCTATAGAATCAAGTCTAAATTCCTAAATCCCACAAGGCCCTTCTTGAGGCAATACTTACATACATCTCTTTTTTCCCTACCTTCTAAGCATTACCCCCCAAAGCATCTAATTTAAAGGGATATGGTTTATTTGTAACATTAGAACTTAATGCTTGATTACATCCCTCCCTTTTCTCTAATGGTTTTTTGCCACCGCCTTAAACTTCTCTGACAGAGTCCAGAAGACACTCAACAAATAACTTGCTGATGGATCTGTAGAGAAGAGGGGTAGTTTGCACCTCTGGGCCAGGTGTTTTAATGTGAGCAATGCTAAAGAAACACAGAAAAATCATTTGCAGATTCATGAATTATTTATAGATTTCTACTTCCCTTCCAAAAGGTAATTCTTTAAAAACAAAGTTTATTCATCAGTTACTTCCTTTTAGTAAGTGAAATGTTGAGTGAAATTTCGTTCTTGGTATGAAATGCAAGACTTTAGAAATTCAAATATACATTTAGGAAAGCATACATTTTCATCTATTAGTTGACAATGACTGAAGCAGAAGGCTCTTCTTAGAGCAATTACCAGTTTGAGGAGAAGTGTAAACTTCAGCATAATTCACGAGCTGGTTCATTTTTCTTTCTTCAAGCATCAGTCTGGGTTTGGTGTGCAATCAGGCCACACGTTCCTTAAGTACATTCTACTTTATGCTGCCTTGCCTTACAGAGTCAGTGGATTCATTATAAATCCATTCTTCTACTCAGCAAACATTGAGTGTCTACTCTGGGCCAGGCACATTCCGAAAGATGGGATCATTTGACACAAATGCTTGGCATATCTAGTATCACAGATCTTTGCTTTAATCCAGAGGTAATCTGAAATGTTTAGTGTAGGTAGTTTTGCAAGTTATGTTATAGAAACGATGGCAATATGCATGGTAAATTATGTAAATCTGTCACCTCCTTTTGCTCCTCTTGACCACAAATAGCAGCCCTCCACATCTGTATCCTGCTTCACATTAATAATTTCATCACACAAGAAATCCTGCATAATCCCTGCTTTTCATGTGGGAAAACTGAGACATATATATTAAGTGACCTGTTTGTGGTCCGACTACAAATTCCTGTGCAAGTGTGAGTTCAGGGTGGGGCATGGGGATGGGTAGGAGTAGGAGGAGGGTGAAGATGGAGAACAAGAGAGGAGAATGAAGTTACAAGAAACATGGACTTACTTTTATTGAGTACCTACTGCATGCCCGGCACCCGGCACACCCTAGTTCATTCGGCCCTCACAGCGCTTTGTGGTAAATATTATTCTCTCTCGTTTTACAGCTGTAGAGACTGGTTGTACAGATTGTAATCGGGGAACCAGTCTACAGACCTGTTGTTTCCACTTTTCCAAGCTAGTACCAGGGCCTTCTGGCCCCAAATCCAGTGTTCTTTCCACTCCATCACACTCGTATCCCAGCTGGAAGAAGGATTCGGTGGTCTGAAGATGCCCTTGGGTGGCTATCTATTAGATGAATTCTGGCTTTCCCACACGTTGATTTCCTAAAGTTTTGTTTGCATTGTTTTGGACACATAACTTGAGCCTCTCTTCCTCATGAGCTCAGCCTTTTTCTCTTCTAGCAAAATAAACACCGCCCACAGTCATATTCACTGATGTAAGAGGTCTTGGAAATCTGACTCAATCTCAGATTTTCTGTATCTAAAGCAAGATTTCTTTTTTGTGTGTGAATTTTTGAATTTAATTTTATTTATTTTTTTATACAGCAGCTTCTTATTAGTTATCCATTTTATACATATTAGTGTATATATGCCAATCCCAATCTCCCAATTCATCACAAGCAAGATTTCAAAAGGAAAATAAAGATGAGGTTCAGTAACTTCTGTCCATTGCACTTCTGTCTTTATTTTGGAGTGGATTCAGTGGCTGAGGAAGGCCACTGGATGTTAGACTTCTGGCCAGGGGTGATATCCAAATTATCAACAATCAGCATCAATTAAATGGGTTATCCAGCAGAGAGGGTTCAACCTCTTGGGTCTCTCTCTGTGCCAGGCATTAATCCTTTAGCTGCTGGATCATGGAAGACGTCTGAGGATGCCAGGAGAGGAGTTGGGGTGGCCAGGCTTGCAGGCAGGCATTTAGGAGATCTTAGAGGAGTGATTCTTTCCCAAGCGGTGCGGCTATATTTTAATATTTTAACAACCAGGGCAGCCATATTGGTACTTACTGACTGAGTATTGGCCCTGCTTCTGGCCGTCTTCCCAACCTCTGCGCTCCTGACCCCACTGTCCTCAGCAGGTGACTTCCCTATACTGGGCTGCTGTTGTTTCTAAAGAAGGGGGGGAAAAAGGGGTTACAACTTGAAAAGTTGTTCAGTCTTTTTTTGGCCTCCTAGCCCATCTGCATGCCTTGGGGAATAATGGTTTACGGCAGTGACTGCTGCCATTTGCCAATATTCATTCTTCTCTTCCTACAATAGCCCAACTTGAGTTTTAGCTGGGTACACATCTGCCCAGCTTCACACTACATTTCCCACACTTCCTTGAACCTCAGTGTGATCATTTGTCTGTTGTAGCCAATAGAATTGTACTACTTTCAAAATATGCCTCTAAAAGAAATGAGTGAGGGCTTCCCTGCTGGCACAGTGGTTAAGGATCCGCCTGCCAATGCAGGGGACACGGGTTTGAGCCCTGGTCCAGGAAGGTCCCACATGCTGCGGAACAGCTAAGCCCATGTGCCACAACTACTGAGCCCACGTGCCACAACTACTGAGCCCCCATGCCACAACCACCGAAGCCCGCGCACCTAGAGACTGTGCTCCGCAGCAAGAGAAGCCACTGCAATGAGAAGCCTGCGCACTGCAATGAAGAGTAGCCCCTGCTCGCCACAACTAGAGAAAGCCCGCGCGCAGCAACGAAGACCCAACGCAGCCAAAAATAAATTAATTAATTAATTAATTTTAAAAAAATAAAAGAAATGAGTGAACTCTTCTTTTCCCTTTGTTCTTTCTAATGGCTGGGATGCATGCAAAAGAGAAAGTAGCCAGAGAGGAGCTGCACTTGAGGATGGCAGATCTGCTCTGCTAGCCAGGACTCCTTGGCTCTGGACCATTACACGGGCAAGAAATATTAAGCTCTTCTTGTTTAAGCTACACTATATTGGGGGATCTTTGTTTTAGCAGCTCAGACTCTACCCTAACAAGTACTGCTCATTGGTTGTATCATTAGTTGGTTGGGTTTCCATAACTTACTACCTTTGAAAACAGAGGAGGGGGAGAGTGGGTAAAAAAGGCACAGCATTATACTGATATTAAGGCTGTAAGGTAAAAAAAAAAAAAAAATGCAAATTGCCTTAAGAGAACTGAAAGACATTCTGTGGACAAAGGATGGATCATATGGGGAAACTGTCGAGAGAAGAGGTTGCAGAGATTAGACTTAGAGGCCATGTTCGGTGACTTTATTTTGAGTCCAGGCAGACTCACTGAAGTTTTGAGTAAGAAAGTAACACGATCCAATGTCTATTTTAGAAAGACTGCCCTGGAGTGTGGAGAATGGATTGGGGTTGTGAGGTTGGCGGTGGGGAGGCAAAATTAGAGACTGGAACACCAGGTATGAGGCTGTGGTGGTAAACTGGGTGAGAAATAATGACGGGCTAAACTAAACAAGAGAAAAGTAGGCAAAAGGATAGACATTAGGAAGTGGAATCCTTGAGATCGGAGGTAAATGATGGGGGTGGGTTGGTAGGGGAGAGAAGGAGTTTAGGATGATGCCAGGTTTCCAGTTTGTGTGGTGGTTTTCAGTGTTCTGAAGAGGGCATCCTGGCAAACAATAGAAATTTATAAAGCTAGCCTGCAGTGTCTCCCGCTGTCCCTTTCCATTCATCTGATACCCTCTCTCCTTTACTCACTTCTTCCCCATGGTCCTGGCTGTGGATCCTATCTATTTCTGCTCTTTTCCAGACATGCCTTTCAGAAGTGGTTTTCCAGTCTTTTCACTAAGGACTCCTTTGAGTCAATCCCGTATGTACCCCAAATTTTGAAACACTTTTTCCCACATGTTACCTGTGTCCATCACTTTAAAGTGGCCTTGGCCCATTTCCAAGGCCAATTGTAAGCCAGATACCACCATTCACATCAGAAACCACAGGTATCAGATGAGGCAGCTGGTACCGCCCACCCACTTCAGAAATGCCTTGGAATTGCTCAAAAGTCAATCAGAGCTTTGGATTCACAATATCATTGCCACAGTTGAAGTCATTCAAGTAAAAAGGGGGGAATGGGACATTTTAGAGAGTCTGTGTTGCTGGAAGTCAGGTGCATGTGGGATCCTGCTAAATGTTTTGAAATACTGAACCTTGGAGAGTGTTCATTACTAACCTTTTTACTCCTAGGGCTCTGGGTTGCCATGGATTCTAGACTTTTTTCCTCCACAGTAAGGAATAAGAGTCTTAGGTCTCTTCTATGTCTAGTAATGGTTCCCCTTTCCAGTGCAAGCATTCTTATTCCACCTTGTGGGACTCTACTTGGGTTTTAATCATGGCGTCCTTCTCTAGCCACAGGGACAGGCACATGTCCCAGATTGAACCGATCCTAGTGCCACCTCCTCCCGACAATAGTGGTTGGTCCAAGAGGTGGGTATGTGACTCTTTGGGCCCCTCTTGGACTTTCCTGGGATTGATACATGGATGCTAGAAGAAAGAAGGAATCTCTCTTTTGTTGGTGTTGCTAAGCTAGGATAACATAAATGTAGATCTGTCCATATTAATCTTTCTCGGCTGTATGGAGAAAGCTCATCTTCAGTAATTGAATATTGTATCAACACCCAGAGAGAAACCGAACTGCGAGATGAGTTGAGCAAATTCTGGTGCTGTCTGAGTTGTTGGTTCCAGACCACGTGGCTTTATTCCTGAAGCTCTCCCCTTAATCGCATGAGCCACCTCAGGTTCCTTCTCAGCTCTATGAACCAATGAGTTCCTTATTTGCTTAAACTGGTTTGAATTGAGCTTTTGATACTTGCAGTGTTCTAATAATACACGGTCAGTTCCCAAAGCTTATTTATAACAAAATTACTACTTAATGCCCAAGCACTCACAGATCCACGTGAATTATTATGTTCCTCATCTGGTTTAACATTTGCTTTAGAACGAATGCTTTGATGCTTTGATGCATGTTTGAACCCATGTCTCACCCAATTATGTTTCATCCAAGGAGGGAACAGGTTTTAGGCAGTTTAGCAAGCCAAAGGGAGAGAGATTTGCTGAGGGCACCTGGGCTGTCTGCAGACTCTCAAGTCACCTGAGACCATGAAGCCGAGTCCTTCACCTGCAACCTCTACCCCATCTCTAGATCCCCTCTGAGGTAGCTGGGGGCAGGGGTTGGAGCTAAGGGATGTCAGGAGTTTATTTTGATGAGCTCTCTTCCAGGTCCTGGTCCTCCCATGCTGGTCCTCCCTCCACTCCTCTGCAGTAAGACATGGGTCGGTTGTCTAGTAGGTCATTCACCACTAAATAACTATTGCAACCAATACCGCCACCCTTCAGGGAAGGACAGTTTGCAACTAATTACTTCCCATGAAAATACCCAAACATAATTTTGCTCATTATTAAAATTTTCCAATGATAGATTTATCTTCCTCATTAAGTAATACATTATTCTCCTACAAAACACATAGCACACTAGAATTACTAGGCACTGCTTATATTAAATTGCTGCTTAATAAATTAAAACTCCTATGGTTATGAATAAACTAGGTCATCTGCACGTTTTGTAAATTAGTAGTTTCTTACAGTTATTCTCTCTTGGTCAAAGCCTAAAAGAAGGGGAGAGGAAAAATGATTATCATTATTATTTTATTGTTTTCAAGCCAACTACTGCTCTCTGCACTGTAGTTTAAAATAAGCCACTCAGTCTAATATGGTAGAATCAATGTTGAGTATCCATCAATTAGGATGAATTTTAAAGGCTATGGTCTGTAAAGTTTTAAAGTCATATTAGAAGTTAAACCTACTGGTTGAATAACCAACCTCAGGTCGTATTTGAAGATTCTTGAAGCAACAGGCACTGTCCAAAGTGATTTTAATTACTGGGCGAAATGTTTTTCCTTGTTACAACTTTTGGGTGTGTTGAGAGGCTTTTCTTTCTGATTTTAGGATAAGTCAACTTCTCTGACATCTTTTCAATTTGAGATGATTAATAGAGATTTTCTATAGTCATATCCAAAATGGTTGACTCTATTAAAGAATCAGCTACAAGGACTCCTCAGAGTACCAAATCCTTACTTACAGAATTGCATAATGCAAACAGATGGATGCACTTTTGTGTTTTTCGTTTTCGTTTTTACATTTCCCCACCCGCTCAAAGGTTCACGATCAGCAACCAAGCCACATTAAGACAATTGCTCCACCTTCTGGCAAAACTATGGAATTGTTTGAACCCATGTCTCACCCAACTATGTTTCTTGAAGAGTGAACATACGGGTGTACACTGCCTCCTGATGCTCGTTTTTCTATAGCTATAGCTCAGTTATTTCCATTGAGATAATTTCCCCCCTCAGATCTATACACAGATGTTCTTTACACACATTCCTCTTTCTTGTCAGTTACCTCAGGAATCTTTTTCTTTCCTGAGCGATTCCCACCTGCCCTTCCACAAAACTTTCTCCACCTCCTCTCTCTTTTTCTCACCACGTGGCAAAAAACAAAAAACAAAACAAAAAAACCAAACAACTTTATCCTGTCTAATATATGTAAGAATAGTGCTGGTAGTAATAAGGAAAACAAAAGTCCAACATTGGAATTGTAGATAACACAATAAGGAATCAGTGTCACCAGGCACTTTGCACTAAGTTTCTTTCAGAATCTCTACAATAAATCCTAGGCTTATCTGCTTCTAAGTATGCCATTTAAAGTTATATTTATTTCACATTCAGTATTTCTTCCTGTTGGCTCATTAATTTTAAAATGAATAATTTCTTCTCTATTTATTCCCCAATATATGGTAACTCAGCTACATTAAATAGGTTAACATTATTTCTATGTGTGCTGTAGGTTACAGAGAACTAACTTTTTAGTCACAACATTCTGGAAGTTAAAGACATCTATTGAAAAAATTAGTTTTTCTTATTTATCTATGTATATTGAGACACAATTGACATATAACATTGTGTAAGTTTAAGGTGTACAACGTGTTGATTTGATACACTTATGCATTGCAATATGACTACCATCAGAGTTCTAGCTAACACCTCTATCATGTCACATAATTATCATTTCTTTTTTGTAGTGGGAACAATTAAGATCTAAACTCTTAGCAACTTTGAAGTTTATAATACAGTATTGTTGACTATAATGACTATGCTGTGCATTAGATCTCCAGGACTTTTTATCTACTGGTTGCAAGTTCAGTTTGTCTTTTAGAGATACTTCTTCACAATTCCCCTGGCCTCAACTACCATGGTTAAGTATTTGTATTTTAAAAAATTAAGTTGTGCTTAAGCAATTATCAAAGTAGTAATTATTCATAAGGAAAAGGCAAAACAAAACGAATAAAATAAAAAATGAAAGTCCCATCCCTTGTACCCTTCTCCATCTCTCATCAGAAATAGTCAAGAGTCTGAAGTATTCCCTTTAGAAATTTTTTTTCTATGCAGCCACAAGCTCTCTTTTCCTTTTTGGAGAGAGGGAATCTATCTATCTTTTATCTATCTATCTATCAATTATCTATCTATCTAGTAACTTTTTTTCTACTCATTATGGCCATCTTTTGGTGTATAGATACAATGAAAAAATTTGAAACCTTTCCTTCCTCTTAACTACTTAAACAATTATTTCTGCTAAAAAAAATAGAAGATACATATGATACCAGTCCCTCCAAGATCAGAAAGCGGGAGGATGGATGAAAGGAAAGTTTGTTTACCTCTGCATGCAAGAATTCACTTGTGTAGCGCAGAAGAAAGAATCAGAAGAAATTATTTTCATTCATGGTTCAAAGAATACTGTAAAATTGGAAGGTAGTTTTCACTAAACTTTAAAGGAGTAACATCTTCTTTTAAAAAGTACTTCCTTTTAACAGAAACAGCCTCACAGACATAGAGAACAGACTTGTGGTTGCCAAGGGGGAGGGGGTCTGGGGGAGGAATGGATTGGGAGTTTGGGATTAGCAGATGCGAACTATTATATATAGAATGGATAAAAAACAAGGTTCTACTGTATAGCACAGGGAACTATATTCAATATCCTGTGATAAACCATAATGGAAAAGAATGTGTATATATATATGTATGTATGTATGTATAACTGAATCACTTTGCTGTATGGTAGAAATTAACACAGCATTGTAAATCAACTATATGTCAAAAAAATAAAGTTTTAGGGGCTTCCCTGGTGGCGCAGTGGTTGAGAGTCTGCCTGCCAATGCAAGGGACACGGGTTCGAGCCCTGGTCTGGGAGGATCCCACATGCCGCGGAGCGGCTAGGCCCGTGAGCCACAACTACTGAGCCTGCGCGTCTGGAACCTGTGCTCCGCAACAAGAGAGGCCGCGACAGTGAGAGGCCCGCGCACCGCGATGAAGAGTGGCCCCCGCTCACCGCAACTGGAGAAAGCCCTCGCACAGAAACGAAGACCCAACACAGCCAAAAATAAATAAATAAAAAATAAAATTAAAAAAAAATAATAAAAAAATAAATTTTTAAAAAGTACTTCCTTTTTTTAAAGAACATAGTCAACTATGATTAGAAACTGTTATAAATGCACATTTTCATGTGTACTGTGGCTTATCCTTCTGCATCCTCAGAATGTATTTCACACTTTGCAAGCCCATGTGCTTGTACTTCTCTTAGAGAAAGACCAAAGTAGAGGTCACAGTTTGAGTATGTCCCTAAGCCAAACACCCATAGCCACATAACCAAAATGTAAACTCTCCTGATTTCCCTCAAATGCTGATTCTGACCTACAAATAAAACTTAAGCTTTCTTTCTGTTAGTGTGATCTTGCAGATTCCTATTCAATCAGCTCAAACAGGTAAGCTCGTGTAGTGCTACTATCCCAAAAAGAAGGTGAGTTTCTAGTAACCAATCACAATTTTTAAAAAAAATGCACTTCCTCATTCATGTTTATAAACTGAGCTGCCACTGCTGAGAGCCAGCTTCTTACCACTTTTGGTTTTGAAGTCTCCTTGATCATAGTTTGTTTCTCGCACAGTAAAATATTCATATCTAGTAGAGCTCTCCAGATTTTATTTTGACACCTCTTTATATTAAATGTTATCTCATTCATGGGGTCTAGAAACAATTGAGACTATAGATAACTAAAGTTAGCTATACAGTCTTTTATATGCATAAATGACAAAGACAAATGCACTTTTCTTTTCTTTTTTTTAGACCTCGTTGGAAGCCAAGAAAATACAACGTTAAAGAAAAACTGCACAGCTGTGACTGAGTTTATTTTCCTGGGACTGACAGAGGGAGCTGAGTTGTGACCTGACTTTTCTGTTGTATTCTTAGTCATCTACCTTATTACAGAAACCGACAATGTGAGCATGATTTTGTTAATCAGAAGTGACTCAAAACTCCAATGTACTTCTTCCTCAGTCACCCCGCCTTTGTAGATCTCTGTTATACCACCGAGGTCACTCCTAAGATGCTGGCTCATTTCTTACCCAAGAGAAAAACCATTTCCGTCATTGGCTGCTTTTTACAATTCCACTTTTTCATTGTCCTGGTAATCACAAATTATTATATGCTTACAGTGATGATTTATTACCACTGCATGGCCATCTGCAAGCCCTTGTTATATGGTAACAAAGGGTCCAGATGTGCCTGCCTCTCCCTGAGAGAGAGAGAGAGAGAGAGAGAGAGAGAGAGCTTTGCAAATAGTCTGCACAGAGCATCCTGATGTTTCATCTGTCTTTCTGTGACCCAATGAGATCAACCACTTTTACTGTGCAGACCCACCTCTCTTAGTCTTCGCCTGCTCAGATACTTATATCAAAGAAATTGCCATGTTTGTGGAACCACACTGTCTTTTGAAACTTGAATACATTTTACAGGGCATTAAACAAAAATGTTGGAATTTTAAGCTTTTAACTCAAGTTTCTTCTTTGAAGATGTGTAACAAAGGCAGCAGAAGGGGTTATACTGTTATTGGCAATAATTCCTAGTTGCAACGATGAAGAATTTATCCTGTGAAAAGTTTCTCTGCATTGTGTGCTCCTATGACTTAGACATTACTGTTTCTCTAACTTAGATTGATTTTCGCCAGAGGGAGAGCAAAACTATAATTTGAAGGCATCTTTTACTCTCTACATTAATATTTTTTAAAATAATTGATTCTTTCCCGTCATTAGGGTTTTGAAATGGTGCCTACAGGACAATGTGATATTTACCCACCACCCTAAAATACTTCCTTGGACTGATTTTCTCCAGGCCTCTTTCCTTTTCATTTACTGAATATCGAAATTCTTCCTCCCTGGTGAAGAGGGTGGTTCCACCCTCAGCTGGTACTAAGTGATCATTTCTTCTTGTTGGAAGCAAAATATTCTTTCTTGTTCATCACTACCTCACCTTGTATTAGTTTTATATTCTTGGTTAGTTAAGTCATAAGGAGGAGAGCTGGTTTAAAAAGGAGCTTTTTGGTCAGTGGCAATCCAACATTCCCAGGACTACCCTCTGAAAAACCAAGAAGAGGGGTTTTCATGGAACCTTTAGTCCCTCCCACTTAGCCTCTTCCTTGTGACAAAAAGTTACCCTGAAATCTGGAAAATTGCTCCTTTTGGGCCACTTTCTCCAATAATTAGTGTATTTTTAATAATACCACCATCTTGCAATGCCAAGCAACCAATGAATGTTAAAGGGAAATAATCATCTTGTAATTCAGACTGGTAAGAAACAGTCATTTCTAATTACTTGTCATAAGAGAATACAATGCAATTAAAGGTTCTGGCTTAGACTAGAGCCTCCACACAGCCACTGTCTCCACTGATTCATGTTTTTGACTGTCTGAAAAGGCAAAGTCAGAGAGATGGACCATACACTCATCCAAATTGACTTTTACCATGATGGACGACATCTTACAGATGTTTTATATTTTTGATGGGTGTTATTATATAGACTGAGAGAGCTAATTATTGAAAGCCAAGGTCCTTAGGTCTAGAAGAGTTATTAGGGATTATTTCAGAATGGGTTTAGGCACATTTAAACATGCAGTAGGTGCTTAAGCCTGTCAATAAACATCTTTTTGGAGGACTCATTATGGTGAGCTCCTTAGGGTACAAAGATAATTTTGTCACTGTATCCAAGACACTTTTCAGTCCTCACCCTACTTGATCTTTGTGGCAAAGACAATATTACATATTCACTGGATTCTATTTTATTTTCTTCTTCTTGGATGCACAGGAGGACTGCTTTTTCTAGTCTCCCCTGTAGTTTGAAACCTACTTTTGGCCAAAACCTCTACAGGAAAGTGATGTGTGTCACTTCTGTGCCAAGACACAGAAGAGTGTGTGTGAGCCCTCCATGTTCTCTCTTACTCTATTTTGAGGACTTATCTTCAGGTGACAGAGACTCAGGATGGAACCAGCCTGGACCCTTGGGTCACTCTTCGGGGTGGGCTTCCTCCGAGTCTTGCAGCAGATTGAGTGTGAGAAGGAAATAAATGTGTAGTGTAAAGCCACTGTGATTTGGAGGGTTAGTTTGCTACTGCAACATCACCTAGCTTATTCTGACTGACAGCCTCTTTGGAGGCATCTGACGCCCCCAACCTTACTTGGATTACGCCACTCAAAGCTCTCCTGATTTTCCTGCTACTCCTTTGACTTCACCATCTCAGACTGCCTTTAAGGTTCTTCTTCCCAGTCTCAGTCTTTAAATGTTGGAGTTTCTTGGTTTTCTAACCTGGGCTCTCCTCCTCTCAATGTATGCAGTCTTCCTGTCTCAATTACCATACGATGAGGACTCTCAAAGTTATATCTCTAGCCCAGTCTTCCCTCCTAAGTTATAGATCCCTATACATATCTACCAACCTACTGGGTGTCTTATATGCATCTCAAGCTCAATCTACCCAAAATTTAACTTAAAAGTTCTCCTTCCCTCAAAGCTGTTCCTCCTCCAGTTTTTCTATGCTCAGTGAATGGTATCACCATATGTTGTAGCTGTTTACCAAAGATGGCCCCGATGAACCATACCTTCCCATATTCATACTTGTATTTAGACTCTCCCACATTGAATCTGCCTGGCTCTGTGACCCATTTTAACCAGTAGAATGGGGCAGAAGTGAGACATGGCAATGGCAGCTTCCACCTTTGCATTTTGGGGAACCTTGAGCTACCACCTAAGATGTCCAGCTACTCTTCTGGAGGGTCTCTATGAAGACAGAGAGGCCTTGAGTCTACATGGAAAGAAGGGAGAGGCCCAACTCTCCTAACATTCCAGATGAGCCAGTTTCCCAGCCATCTGCACCGAGGCCCCAGACATGTGATTGAAGCCACCTTGGATGTTCTAGCGCCAGCTGCCCTCTGACTGAGAACACGTGAGAGAGCACAAGCAACAGCAGTAGAAGAACTGCCCAGCTGAGCACCATCAACTGACAGAATTATGAGAAATAAGAAAGCAGTCGTTTGTTTAGCCATTAAATGTTAAGTGGTTTGATGATGGCCATTCTGACCGGTGTGAGGTGATACCTCATTCTGGTTTTGATTTGCATTTCTCTAATGATTAGTGATGTTGAGCATCCTTTCATGTATTTGTTGGCAATCTGTATATCTTCTTTGGAGAAATGTCTATTTAGGTCTTCTGCCCATTTTTGGATTGGGTTGTTTGTTTTTTTGATATTGAGCTGCATGAGCTGCTTGTATATTTTGGAGCTTAATCCTTTGTCAGTTGCTTCATTTGCAAATATTTTCTCCCATTCTGAGGGTTGTCTTTTCATCTTATTTATGGTTTCCTTTGCTGTGCAAAAGCTTTTAAGTTTCATTAGGTCCCATTTGTTTATTTTTGTTTTTATTTCCATTTCTCTAGGAGGTGGGTTGAAAAGGATCTTGCTGTGATTTATGTCATAGAGTGTTCTGCCTATGTTTTCCTCTAAGAGTTTTATAGTGTCTGGCCTAACATTTAGGTCTTTAATCCATTTTGAGTTTATTTTTGTGTATGGTGTTATGGAGTGTTCTAATTTGATTCTTTTACATGTAGCTGTCCAGTTTTCCCAGCACCAATTATTGAAGAGGCTGTCTTTTCTGCATTGTATATTCTTGCCTCCTTTATCAAAAATAAGGTGACCATATGTGCGTGGATTTATCTCTGGGCTTTCTATCCTGTTCCATTGATCTATATTTCTGTTTTTGTGCCAGTACCATACTGTCTTGATTACAGTAGCTTTGTAGTGTAGTCTGAAACCTGGGAGCCTGATTCCTCCAGCTCCATTTTTCTTTCCCAAGATTGCTTTGGCTATTCAGGGTCTTTTGTGTTTCCATACAAATTGTGAAATTTTTTGTTCTTTTGCAGCTCTATTTACAATAGCCAGGACATGGAAGCAACCTAAGTGTCCATTGACAGATGAATGGATAAAGAAGATGTAGCACATATATACAATGGAATATTACTCAGCCATAAAAAGAAATGAAATTGAGTTATTTGTAGTGAGGTGGATGGCCCTAGAGACTGTCATACAGAGTGAAGTAAGAAAGAGAAAAACAAATACCATATGCTAACACATATATATGCAATCTAAAAAAAAAAAAAAAAGGTCCTGAAGAACCTAGGGGCAGGACAGGAATAAAGACGCAGACATAGAGAATGGACTTGAGGACAGGGAGAGGGGGAAGGGTAAGCTGGAATGAAGTGAGAGAGTGGCATGGACACATATACACCACCAAATGTAAAATAGATATAGCTAGTGGGAAGCAGCCACATAGCACAGAGAGATCAGCCCGGTGCTTTGTGTCCACCTAGAGGGGTGGGATAGGGGGGTGGGAGGGAGACGCAAGAGGGAGGAGATATGGGGACATATGTATATGTATAGCTGATTCACTTTGCTATAAAGCAGAAACTAACACACCATTGTAAAGCAATTATACTCCAATAAAGATGTTAAAAAAAATGTTAAGTGGTTTAGAATACAGCAGTGTAGATAACTGAAACACCGGATCCCCAGAAACCTGGAGATGATCTTTCATTTCTCTCCCTCATCCTCCACATCTAGTTCCCAGCCTCTTTGCTTATACCTCCTAAATATTTTTTGAGTAGTACTCTTTTTTCCATATGCCATTTTCCAGTTCCGATTACTATCATCCTTTTACTATTAGATTCCTCCTGTAGCAAGAGGGATCATTTAAATGCAAATTTGGTTATGATCTTGGCCAGCCACCTAAAACCTCCATGGATCCCTGCTGTTTTTAGGATAAAATTCAATCTTCTTGACATTGTTTCCAAATCTGTGCAGGCTCTGGTCCTTGCCTATTTTCTAGACTTATGCAACTCTACATTTCAATCATCCTAGATTTGTTTCAATTTCTCCAGGGTGCCACTGTTGTCTCTTGACTCCCTGCTTTTTTATTTGTTCTTCTTTCTACCTAAAATTCTTTCTCCTGTGGTCATCCCTTCTCTTTCTCCTTTTTCAAATTTCTACTCATCCTTCGGGTCTCAGTTTAAATATAATTTCCTCCTGGAAAACTTCTCTGATCCTCCAAGCCTGGATTAGTTATGCTTGCCAAGTGTTACTGTGCAATTCATTAATTCTTTCATTCATCAAATTTTTAGTGAGCTTATATTATGAGTCAGACACTGTCACCCTTCCCCTATAATAACCTCATCATACTCCTCTGTAATTATTTGTTTGCCTAGCTTTGTCCCTAGCCTGTAGGCTCTTCAAGGAAAAGGACCATGTTTATCTCATTTCACTTTGTATCTCCAGTGTTTAGCACATAATACTCAATACATACGTAATGAATGGATGAAACTAAACTTAGTCTTTATCGGTGGTATAACCAGTGGAAGGAAATCATTATTCACTAGATACTCAGTTCTGATAAACATACCACTTAGCATTTTAGTAAATATTTGGCAAGAGAAAAAAGCTCATGTTTTATTGGAGACAAAGCACAATTTTCGATGGCAAATTATGATCAAAATTCAAGTCCAGTTTGATTTTCTGAAATCATAGTTATCCACAAATTGGAGGGCCATAGTAGAAATCATTTAGCATTAAGCCAGCAGCTTTGATTCTGAACAGTTGCAAACATCAGGCTGAATAGGAAAGCTAACCCCCAGAAGTCACTACATCATTTATTTCACAGAGAGTTGCTAGTAGTGTCTGAGTACTCTGAAAACAGCTTGAATATATTTGCTTCAAAGAGACATGGTGCTAGGAATATCCTCATCTATTCTGGAAGGCCTACTATGCCTCAAAGATGAGTGGTTTCCAGGGTGCTCAGACCTTATAATTGTGGTCACCCCCAGCAATGACTGCCCCTGGTTGACTGCCATAGGAAGCCTGGAAAATGCTAGGTAGACCAGTTTCCTTAAATAGCTTATCATCTTCAAAGGTCTTCAAATAACTGCCTCTGGCTCTTGGCCCCATTTTAGGGAAATTTCTGCAAGAAACCTGGAGTAGCCACCAAAGGATATAGAGGCACACAAACAGGCAAAGTCCCGCTATCTTGGAATACTTATCGGTGATCACCCTCAGTCATTCTTGTTAGCATCACTGTCTCTGGTCAAAGAGGTCCTTGTGTTCATTACAAAGCCCTTCTACTTTTAGCCTAATTTCAGTAGCCCTTTTGAATATTAGGCATTTATGCGAAGCCACCTCAAGTCCTTTCTGAAAGTATGTTGAATGCAAATAAACATTTCATGTATCAGTTGTTTATTGAATTAAGATGCAGGCTATATTCCAAAGAGTGGTTTCTCTGGGTGCTGGAAATATGTTTGAGCTTTATTCTTTTACGGTTTCTGATATTTTTTTGCATTGAGAATATTTTACAATAAGAAGTGACAGTATAATAATTAATAGGCCACAGAGGTAGAAGAGAACTTAATAATTATTTTGTCTAAGCCTGTCATTATACACTTGAGGAAGATGCCACTCACAGAAGACGTGATTTACTTGATTCCTGATGAGATATGCAAACATTAGCCACTAGTGAGGTTTTGTTCAGTATTTTCAATTAAATGTCAATGATAGCTCTATCCGCAAGAATAGAGGAGAACTTTGGCTTTCTGGACGTACTGTTTTATCTTTTTCCTCCACCCCAAACATGACAAATTGGCTCATCACTAAAGATAAACATGTCTGACATCAGTATTTGAACCTGGAGTATTCATGGTTCTATTGGAGCATTTGAATAAAAGTGTTTGAATGACTCCCTATATTAAAAATGAAAACTTTTGAGTTACATAATTGCTATTAATTTAAAGCATGCTGGTGCTAGCAACGGTGGGTAGGTAAGGTTATTTTGAGGTTTTCTTCTTTTTAAGCACTTCTGATCTAATTTTAAAACTTTTTGGATCTTACAGGATCTTCTCTTATATAGCAGAGAATGTGTAGCTGTGATTATCCACTTAGCCCAGATCCATTCTATGGTTTAAAAAAAATGTTATTTGCTAACACATACCAGACTTCACACAGGCAAAAGGTAAACCCACAGGTCCAGTAACAAGATTTGCTGTGTTAAATGCAATTTGGTCTCAAATTTTAAGCAGTTAAATGTCTTAATTTGTCCTTTTCTTCCTACCATAATATAATGAGGATAAACTCTGACACACAGCAGCTCTGCAAAGAGAAGATTTCTCCTTGTTCATTGTTTGTCAAACCAATCTTCTCTACTGAAATTTGATTTCCCAAGTGCCTTACAGTCCTTAAGCCAGGTGGCTGCAGTGAGTCCTCTTGGAATGTTCATAATCATCTGAAATAAAAGCACACCCTAGAAGCCAGAAACACTTAAGACAATCAAATGGGGTTAGTCACCAAGTAGAAATAACTCTTTGAGCCTCGTGCTAACTCTGCCCTTTAGCCTACCCACCGACTCCAGCCCAGGTTGCTGAAGGGAATCACCTTGGCTCTGAAATAAATAGTACGAATATCCTCTGGATTAAGTACTTATGTGTCCTCTTATACACACAATTCATTTTTCTGGTGCTTGGTTCAAATACAGTCAGCTGGAAATTTGCCTTGTGGCTTAAAGAAGGAAAACTGTGGTGTGCTTTCCAAAGGACCCTGTCTATAGAGGCCCCTCAACCCCAGGCTTCAAGATTTGAATATTAAATATTGTAATCTTTTCCCATAGCAATCAGTCTTCCATCTAGGAAAGGCCAACTGATGAGGTGATATGGCTTTTAGAAAATCAAAGAAATACAGTGTTAAATTTGTGGGGGAAAAGCACGGATTTGGATTTGACTGTACCTGGACACTTCTTGTTTGTTTATTTGTTTGCTTTTTAACAGAATTGTGCTGGGACACGTATGTTTCCTTTTACTTGGTTAACCTGAGCAGTAACTGGCCTTCATTGTGTACGTAGGCCCCTATAAACAGGAGAGCTGCTGAACCCTGTGAATTAAGCCAACTTTCTAGAATTTTTATGAGATGATAGTAACTGCATTGACTTAAAAAGAGATATCAAACTTCTTCTACTTGTTTTTTTTCCCCCAAATGGGAAAGTCAGGAGATTGGTGTTGAAGAAGAGTAAATAAGAAGAAAGGCAAATCAATGATATTAAAATCAGGGAAGTTGTTACTAGGAAAAACTATGGAACCTATTAAATTTTGACCTTAAAATAAGCATCATAATAATTTTTTAAACCCCAAGTACTACCAGGGATAGAACTATAGGCACTTATGCTCATTTCAATGTGATTTTATTGCTATGTCATGGCCTAATATGTCTGCCTGGGTTAGGAAGCTTTCCATTCCAAGGGACAGAAAAATCAACTCACACTGGATTAAATAATAAAGGAGAAACTTCCCTAGTGGTTCAGTGGTTAAGAATCTGCCTTCCAATGCAGGGTACGCGGGTTCGATCCCTGGTTGGGGAACTAACCACATGCCGCGGGGCAACTAAGCCCTCATGCCACAACTACTGAGTCTGCGCGCCTCAACTAGAGAGCCTGCGTGCCACAAACTACAGAGCCCACGCGATCTGGACCCCCGCGCTACAACTAGAGAGAAGCCCGCGCACCACAACGAAGATCCCGTGTGCGGCAACTGAGACCCTACGCAGCCAAATAAATAAATAAATAATTTTTAAAAATAAATAAAGGAACTTACAGGTATTATGAAAATGCAGTGGTGTGAGTTCCAGAACTGATTAGTCTAGAGCTCAGTAATGTCACTGTGGACTCTGTTTCTTCTGTTTTTTTTTTTTTTTTTCTCTACATCTGCCATCTACAGTGTGGGCTTCACCCAGAGGCTGGGCCCTTTGATGTTAGAAGAGAGCTGGCAGTATAATTAGGTCCACATGCTTCCTCTTTTTATCCAGAGAAAGATAGAGTCTTCCCTTAGCTATCTAACAAAAATTCTGAGATTCCTGTTGATTGGACCTTTAATTGGTTTAAACCTAGGTCACTTTAACCAATATCTGTGGGGAAGGGGTGGGATTATCCTGATGGATTATAACAGTAAGACTTTACCCCTGAAGCTGATGGAGGGGTTCACCCCACCTAAAAACATGACTGCTGTAGAATCGATGTTGGGAAGGTGACAGATTTTCTATTATATATACTCTGGGAAACAGTGAAATCAAGGTTCCCCATCCTTGAATTGTCTTTTATGATGGCAGTAAAGGATACAATAATAAATTTAAAGCTATCAGAAATCTTGGTGTTTTTATTGAGCCCCATTTCTGAGAGCTATTAGAGAAAGTAAGATTGTGAGGTTGCTCCTCAGAGTCTTCTCATTTATGTTACTCATGCTTTCCTTCTATGAATCACATAGAAATATACTGATCACATACTGGTTCAAGTCAAAGAGTCAGAGAATTCGTCAATTCTACACCAAAGGATGAAGATCAATGACACTGAAGCTGGGAACTACTACAAATGTTTTACCCAAACTACAAAAATGTTGTATTAAATGACTCATTAAAGCAAAAGATATTTCCTTACCTTATTTTTTTTTTCCTTTTTTACAAAGATAAACTAAGAAGTTAGACAAGGGCATGTTTATCCCGTTCAAAAGATTACCCAAACAGAAGAAACGATGGTATATGTTGCATACTTTTGAATCACCAAACAATATCATCTTTGGGTCCAGAAGGGAATCTGGTTTAGCTGGTCAAATAGACAACCAATATCAGAATTTACAAGAATCCTTTTACCAGCTTTCTGAAAGGCAGTACATTCTTAGTCTATCAGAATAGATTGTCTGATATGCTTTTTCTTTTTTTTTTTTAATTGGGGTATAGTTTTTTACAGTGTTGTGTTAGTTTCTACCATACAGAGAAGTGAAGTAGAGTTCCTTGTGCTATACAGCAGTGATATGCTTTTTCAATACTGGGACTTCCCCGGCAGTCCAGTGGTTGGGATTCTGCATCTCCACTGCAGGGGGCACAGGTTCGATCCCTGGTCAGGGACCTAGGATCCCACATGTTGTGTGGCACAGTGAAAAAAACAAAACAAAACAAAACAAAAAAACACAAAAGGTCAATACTAACTCATGTTAGTTGCCTAGTCTCCTGAATTCAGCTTAAGGTGTTTATACACTTTCTAAGATTTCAGCGGCCCTCTGGAATCTTTGCTCGTGGTGCAATGCTTGAGATCTTTGGATACTAGTTTTAGAGCTTTCCCTCCTGAGTGCTGGGAGAAGGTAGGAGAGAGAAAGACATGTTAGATATGGACATTATACTTTCCTTTAATATTCAGTCTCTTGACACCCTACAAAAGTTTTATTTGTCCTGCCCTGAGAAATGAGTACCTCAACCATATCCTTGACAGGGTTCCTAATGACAGCATTACTTTCCATTAGAAATTTCTTAGGAGAAAACCTTGAATAAAGAGTGCTAATGAATTCCAGCCATTCCCACAGCTGCCTTGGTCCTTACCTCTCACGAGCCTCCACTTCCTACTTTCATAGTTCCAGATGTTTCCCATTTGGTTTTAACGTTGCCATTCTTGTAGTTGGGCATCACGAAATTTAAAACCGTCTAAGAATTAAAAAAAAAAAAAGTCTGTGTATTATCAAGATACTTGTGTGATTTGCCAAATGTATTAATTGTTCAATCAATACTTTCCAAAGTGCCAGAGAATGTTGAGAAGAGTGTGGAATAGTTTCTTGATGAAATATATTTAGGAAAATGTGGGTTTAACAAATTCAAATGGACTACTGCAGAATTGTTCAGGCCTTTAATATGCATTCTTTACCTCCAAGAAAAAGGATATCTGGTGCTTTCTACTCATGTTTGAACGTGGAATCCTTTTCCTGAAGAACATTTCATATAACACATCTGAGGAACACACTTTGCAAAATGCTCATTTATGTCAAGTTACCATGTTTTCTGGGAGTCTGTTATCTGCTTGCCCTTTGTTGGCTTTTATTAGATGTTCCTAGGATTCTATTCCATGACAAAATCCAGTAAGGAAAGCTTTGCCATTATTTTTCAAGGAGAAGTAGGATGGGAAAAGGCCCAAAATCTATTTTCTCAAGGAGAGCAGATCTGATTCAAAATCAGGAGCCTCTGATTCATCTTAATTGTTGTATTTCTGAGGGCAGAGGACATTTTCCATTAACTTCTAACAGGATCCTTTTTCCTATCTTAAAGTACATTCTGCTATGTAAATACAAGGTCATATTAAACTTGGAAAGTGCCAACGCAATGGTTTTAGACAACTGACGTAAGTTTTATGGAAGCATTTTTTGCAACCCACTTTTAAGGATAGGGTGAATTCTCCACATGTAAACTGCAAATGGGGATGAGGATCTGGTGTCAGCTACAAGTTCATGTTCAGATCTGAGTATGCCCCAGGGGAACAGAACTCTAATTATCTGAGTTAAGGGGCTGCAGCTGAAAAGCTCACAGGCCACTCCCAGAGCAGCAATATGGTCACACGGTGATGGCCAGGTTTGCCAAGACTCAATATCCAGATGAATTCTCTCTTTATTCAAGCCTAGACTACATTTCATTGTAGAATTTTGGTAATCGAATAAATTCTAATAAACTCTTACCTGGTGTGGATGGCTTTCTTTCTATATTTTCTACTGTTCTTATTTTTTCATGTTATAAAAGCAATAGATGGCCAGTGTTGGCAAAACACACAAAAGTGTGCAGATAGGATAAAAATCATCATAATCCCACAAATCAAAAATAACTGCTATTGATATTCTGGTTTATCTATTTCAATATTTTATTTCTTTTTGAGTTGTTACATACTTCCTTTGCAGGATGCTTTGAGACTATTTCTGAACTCTTTGTGGCCCTAATGCCGTATGTTGGAATTTATTTTGGGGGCAGACTCTCTTTTCTCAGAAGAGCTGCACTGGTGAGACTGTCTAACTATAGAGATACAAGTTCAGCAAGAGTTGTTTTTTTTTCCTACTGTAGCCCTGAATATCGGTAGAGTAATTCCACTCCTACAACTTGTACTGTATTCCTACTAACACATGGTAATCCCAATACTAATGGAAACTGCTAACATTTTCTATATGTTAGAATATGTCCTGTTTTAAATGCAGTATCCTATGTAGTCCTTACAATAACACTATGTGTTACATTCTATTATTATCCCCGTTGTGCAGGTGAGGAAACCAAGGCACGGAGAGGATAAACAACGTGCCCAAGGTCACAAGTATTAAGTGGTGGAGCTGGGGTTTGAACATTGCACCTCCAGAGTCTGTCTTCCTTCTTCAGACTGACATGTTAACTGAGGTAAAGGCTGCCTTCACTGTGGACTGAGTGTAGCCCTGAGAAATCATCGTGATATTAGCTGGTTTGATTCTGATTCCTCTAGCATGTTGGAATGCAATGGTGCACTCCAAGGGGTAGGGGTGGTGGGTGAGGGGAGGAGAGAGTGAGAGAATATGAAAAAGCAAAGTCTAGTTGAGAGGAATATGTCTCTGAACACGGCAGCAAGCCAGAGGCCGGGAGCTAGGGAGGAAGGAAGACATGGCTCCCTGTGGCCAATGGATTTTAAGTGCAACGGTACATGAATTCCAATTTGACGTTTTTCTTTCTTGCCTTGTAATTTGGCTGTGCTATTGTCAACTTTATTAAACTTATTTAAGTTTATGAAACCACAGAAGTCCTCTCTTAGC
Source organism: Eubalaena glacialis (assembly GCF_028564815.1). Lineage (NCBI taxonomy): Eukaryota > Metazoa > Chordata > Mammalia > Artiodactyla > Balaenidae > Eubalaena > Eubalaena glacialis. The sequence goes on along the minus strand of NC_083720.1, from coordinate 68,012,306 downwards.
TGGTCTCTGAAGAATAAAGGAGTGATGGCTTGTACTCATGTTTGGGGCTTAAGTATAGAAGGAATGATGAAACGGGCAAAAGTGACGGAAGCAGCAGCCTGGGGCAGTAGCCAAGCATGGAAGGTGGAAAACAAAAACCGGGACATGCTGAAGATCACCATAAATAACTGCAGAGAGGACCAGACTTCTTATAGTCCTGTGGGATGGGGCATGGATTTATATTTGGATATTATGGGGAAGCTCAATCCTGTAGGCCTTGAAAACTGGGGACACTTGAGTGACATATACAATACAAAGCGTATGTTATATAATATATTTTACTTATAAAACTTGAATCATATTTAATTTGATACATGGCTTTTTATGTACCATTTTATTGTGGGTATTTTAATAATTTAAATTAAAATTTTTGAAAATGCTATTTTTCAATGGCAGAAATGTCATTATAAGGAAGTACCATAATATTCACAACTATTTCCCTATTGTTAGACATCTAGGATGTTTTCTAATTTTTTTGCCTATATTAATAGCAGTGTGAGATAAGAATGCCCATTATCGTCACTTACTAGACATCTTAACAATAAAATAAGACATGAAAAAATGAGGACATAATTGGAAGGAGACGAACTTTTTTTTGTAGATGATGATTACACAGAAAATCAAAGAGAAATGATAAACAATGTATTTATTAGAACTAATAAGAGTGTCCAGCAAAGTTGCTGTGCCCAAAATTAACATTTAAAAAAATCAGTGGTATTCTCGTATACTAACAATACCAATTAGAAAACTATAGTCTGTAAGTTCAATTTTGATTAAAATCCCAACAGGCATTTTACAGCTATTCCTAAAATTCATATGGAAGGGTAAAGGTCCAAAAAATGGCCAAGACAATTTTGAGAAAGGAAGAAATTTGCCCTTCCAGATATCAAGGCTTGATATATAGTAATTAAAACAATGTGATACTGGTGTAGGGATAGACAAATAGATCAAAGAGATGGAATAATTGCCCAGAAACAGACTCTCAGATATTGCAGGACAGTCTCTCACAGAAGTGACGTTACAAATCAGCAGGAAAAGGATGAGGTGTTTAATAAGTGGATCTGGGGAAATAGACTATCCAAAGGGGAAAAAAAAATTAGATCTGTAGTTCACTTGATAAAGATCTAAATGTGAATTTCAAAACTTTAAAAAATTTTAAGAGAGTATGTAGCAGAATACCTTTATAGAATTGGAGTAGGGAAGGATTTCTTAAATGAGACTACAGAAGCACAAAATTTACACAGATGTTCATATACTTACTATGTTAAAATTTAAAATTGTTGAAAGACAAAATAAAGTTTACAAGACAAACCACAGATTGAGAAGAAACATTTGCAATGTGTGTGACTGATAAAGGATTTAGGATCTAGAATACTTACAAAATCCTTAAAAAGCAATAAAAACAAAAGAAAAGAAATTCAACAAAGAAATTTGTGAAGGAAATGAACAGATAATTCAGGGAAGTGAAACTGGACTGTCCAATAAAGATATGAAAATATGCCCAGCTTCATCAGTAGTCAGGAGGATGCAAATGAAGGCAATGAAATACCATTTCCTTTCCACCAGAGAGGTAAAAATTAACAAGCCTGACTTAGCAAGTTTTGGGTGTGATGGGGGAAATAGGATCTTCCACACACTGTTGTCAGGCTACTTGGAACAATCACCTTTGAAAGCAGTTTGGCAATATCTGGTAAGGCTGAAGGTACTCATAACAAAACAGAACTTATGAGTGGATGATAAAAAATAAAAAGGCAATCAAGTTGATACTTCTGGTGTGCCCTCCCTGACAGCATTCCCTTCCTTCAACCACAAATCCTGAATTTTGTTTATATTATTTCTTTGCTTTGCTTTGCTCTTTTACCACATATTATGGTACCCACAGAGACTATAATGCTTAGTGCTACTGCCTTTGGACTTCATATCAATGGGTATCATACTGTATGTAATCTCTGGTGTCTTGCTATTTTAACCTGTTATGTTTTCCGAGATTCATCCAAGTGTATGTGTGTGCACTCCGTGGCTCACTCATTTTTCCCTGCTAAAACGGAGTACTGTAATTTATATAAAGCAGCACTGTGAGGGACATCCTTGAACCTGTCCCATGGACATCTGTGAGATTTTCTTGAGCTTCTCTAGAGTTTAGGCTAAGGTGTTTATGTTCTAGAAGTGAAATTGCTACATCAAGGGGTATGAGCTTCATCAGCTTCACTAGATAATGCACAGTTGTTTACCAATACACATTCTCATCAGCAGTGTGTGAGTTCCCATTCTCCACATCCTCACTGACGCTTGATATCATCAAAGTTTAAATTTTTATCAATCTCACAGATATACGATGGCGTTTCATAATGTTTTTAATTTGCATTTCATTCCTAATAAAATTGAATATATATATATATATTTTGTTATTCATGTTTTCTGTGAAGTGCCTTTTCATGTCTTTTGTCCATTTTTCTATTGACCTGTTCTTATTGATATTTTGCAGTTCTTTATATAGTTTGTATGCTAATTCTTTGTTGGATGTATGTGTGACAGATAACTTCTCTTGGTTTGTAGCTTTTTTAAAAACTTTCTTTTTGCTATATAGAAGTTTTTAAATTCTTAATATAATTGAGGACTTTCTATTTTTTTGCGGGTAGAGATAGCCTTATCTTACTTTTAAAATTTGCATTTCTTTGATCACAAGTAAGGCTGAACTTTTTTTCATGTTTATTGGCCATTTATATTTATTTTTTGTCAGCTTTTTTATGTCCTTTTGCTCATTTTTCTATTGATTTGTAAAGGACTTCATATGTGAAGGATATTAACCCTTTGTCATATTTGTTGGGAATATTTCCCCTAGTTTCTTACTACTTTTAAATTTTGCTTAAAATTCTCTTGAGTATGTTTTTAAGCATATTTAAATCCTAATTCTTCCTTTTCACGTTTGTGTTTGTTTTTCACACTTGACAAAAATTAACTCATCTGGAATTAATTTTGTGATGAAGAGATGACATTAATCAACTGTCCCTCTTTTATCCACTGATTTGTGTTATCATTATTAAGCACTAACATTTTTATGTTTACTTGGGTCTGTTTCTGGGCCATATACTTTGTTGTGTTAATTATATTTAGTTTATCCATTCTTGCCCAAGATACCTACTTTGTTTATTGTTCTCTTTCTAGTAAAGTATACCATTTGGCAAGGCAAATTCCTTTGTTCTTTTCAAACTTTCTTGGATCATCTCAGAATAGGCATTCTCCATTTCTCTAATCAAATATTTCACTTGTTTCCCAGAGTGTTAGCATATAAACAAGACGCAGCTTCTCAATTTTCAAAGTGTTAGAAAACGAGAAATACTTTCATCACAACTTTTCATGAATTCAGGAGGAACTGTTGAATGTTCCAAGGTCAGAGCTTGGGACAGTAATTAATGCTGTACCATTGAGAGTGAGGGTGTAACACTTGACACGATGTTTGACAGGGGCTTCCTATAGTTATACTTCAGTCACTTTCAGCCAAGGTATTTTCTTTTCTTCTTCTTTTTTTTTTTTTTTTTGGCCGTGCCCCACGCACGGCTTGCAGGGATCTTAATTCCCCGGCCAGGGATCGAACCCGGGCCCACAGCAATGAAAGTGCCACATTCTAACCACTGGACTGTCGGGGAACTCCCCAGCCAGGGTATTTTTCTAAACCAACAGAGCCTGTTATGATTATTCTCTCTCTCCTTGATGGACAATGAAGAAAACAGGCTTTCATGGACAATGTCATTATTCCTGCTGCAAAAATGAAACGCCTTGATTCCTGTATGAATGAATTCGTTTGTGGTGAAATGATACTGTACTATAGGAATCAATGAGCTGAACCCTCAGTGTCTTCTCCCCAGCAGAGTGGTTCGAGAGAGGACTTTCCTTTGTTCAGGCCTTGGCTGTTGAGTTTGAGAAAGTGGAGGACCAGTTTAGCAACACAAAATTTGGGTTATCTATCAGGCAGAACTGGTATTCCCCAGTTCTGGAGACCAGACTTGGGGTTGGGCGGGGGAGGCTTTACAGGTGGTGTGTGTCGGGAGAGAGGTCCGTGGGGCTCTGGCCAGAGGTGTGGATGGTGTGGAGCCACTCCTCAGCCTCCTCTCCAGCAAACACCAAAGTGTCCCAGGTCACGCCAAAGGGGTAAAAATGGAATACTAAGTCTATTGGAGTATTTTGTAAGTGTAAGTTTACTACAAAAAGAGTGTTCTAGTCTCCGTTTGAGTGCGGATTAAATCCTGTGAAGTCCAGCTATGCTCAGGGGTCCTCCTAGTTGGTCTCACGTGGGGGTCCCAGACACGAGGACCAGGCACAGCTGAATATGAGCTTCACCTAATCCCTCCTGCCTGGAGCCCGTTGAAATACACAATTACGTAAAATCTTACACTCATTCAGAATAAGTCACTTACTCCTCTTCTACCTCTATTCCTCAACTATAAAATGCAGAGGCATACATTTATCCTCTCACGTGCCAGAAATACTTTTTGACAAATAAAACAATGCTTGCAAAAGTACAGTTGATAAAATGGCGCTAAACAAGTTCAGAAAAAATTCTGCCTTGTATATTTACACACTTTTCTGTCCTTTTGACTCATTCAGAAGAAAGAAGGAAGGGGAAAGGCATGGTTCTGCGAAATGCTGAACATGGGTGCTTGTAAAAGAGCAATTTTTGATGACAATACACAAATAAGGCTGAAAAGTGGCATGAATTGTAGCGATACCACCTGCTGATTAACGGCTTTATCAGCTTCTTTCTCTGAATGACCCAAGACACTCCAAAAGCAAAAATTTGGATGGCAAATCTCGACGTATTTGTCAAATGAAAGGACTCACAGCAGAGCAAGTTAGTAGCAGCTGATAGAAAAGAGATTTAGTTACAGGTTGTGGCCTGAGAACAAAATTGGACTTGTGGGTATATTTTGTGGAGCCTCACAATTTTGGTTGGCACTGTGCTGGAAAATGCTTTGAATTGTCAATATTTAAAAAACTGGGGATTTCGTATGAAAACAATTGGTTAGAGCTGGGTAGCTGCCTCCTTCTTTAGACAGGACTGCTTTTTTTTTTTTTTCTTTGCTGTGCACCAGTGCCAATGTTCATTATTATTATTTAAAATTTTATTGAAGTATAGTTGATTTACAGTATTGTGTTAATTTCTGCTGTACAGCAAAGTGACTCAGTTATACATATATATTCTTTTTCATATTCTTTTCCATTACGGTTTATCACAGGATATTGACTATAGTTCCCTGTGCTACCCAGTAGGACCTTGTTGTTTATCCATCCTATATATACTAGTTTGCATCTGCTAATCCCAAACTCCCAATCCTTACCTCTCCCACCCCTCCTCCCCCTTGGCAACCACAAGTCTGTTCTCTACGTCTGTGAATCTGTGTCTGTTTCGTAGATATGTTCACTTGTTAGACAAAACTGTTCTTTTTTCAGTTTGCCATAGTCTATACCACTCTCTTAATACTGTCCTCTTCTGGTTCTCATTTACAATACCTAGCTGGTCCCTCCAGTCATTTGAGTTTGTAACCCCTGACTTAGATAATGCCAAAGGATGGGGAGAGATCCTTTGTGGTCCAGATTCGGACCTTAAAAAGGAGTCCTTAGGTCTTGAAGAAAGTCAATGGAAAAAAAGCTAGTTCAACATTATCCCAGGTAAAATGTTCTTCTTTTAATAAAGACATTCTTCATAGATCACATGTTAGAATAACAATCTTTTCTTTGTTTTGAAATGCATTGTAGTTGAATAAACTTTCACTTAAATAACAATGGATATATTAAACTACTCCAATAGTTGCTAAAATTCTCTTACAAAAGGCACAGAATTCACTTTTATATGGAAACAGCAGCAACTACTAACTGCATACCAAACTTTGCAAAAAAGAAGCAGAATACAACTTGCAGTAGCAATTAGAATATTGCGTCTTAAAATGATGGAAACTTTCAAGGAATTTGATTGCTATTGGGACCGCCTACAAATTTGAGACACAGTGCCAGGCAAGATACATGTGTATTTTGCTGATACAGTATCAGCAGGATGCCACCTTTTCAAAGGATATTCCCAGATTCAACAATGGAGAGAAAGGTCCTCAGTGAACAGACTGTATGTATACAGTGAGAGGGAACATTGGGTCAGCACTGGAAAAAGCGGCAGAATACAGCGGCTTTAAAGGGTTTGACATGGTTTTCTCTATCCAGTACTGGAAGGAAACCATCATTTGGTTGTTTTAGACAATTTCCTCTGGTATTTGCATGGTCTCTCCTGGTTATTGTGAGTCTCATCTCAAGGAGTTTGAATCCTTCAGTGGCAGGCAATTCCTTGGTGACTCCTACAATCAGCTGGTAAGTTTGATTTGCCTTAAATAGCTGACCTCAAGATGCATCAATATACATATGCAAATATGCATCATTGCCATCAACTGACCCTGTAACTCTGGACCAAAAGCTGCAAGAGAGAGACAACCTGATTCTCTCTTCCCCAAGTAAGAAAACTGGCCCCCCCACCCCTCAAAAAAAATCAATGAAATACAAAGTTGATTTGAGTATTTTATTTATAAATGTACATTTACTATAAAAGCTGTTGCATTTTAGACAACTTTTTTATGTTTATTTTTTACTATTTCTCAGAGGCATTTTAGAATAAATATTTTAAATGAAGGTTAGTGTAACTGATGTAGAACATTGGCCCACCCAGAACAGTAACATCTTTTGGACGGACTCACATATGAGGTGGATCATTTCAGCCTGTTAAGTCTTACACTGTGTATAGATAACTATAATATGTATTGCATTAGTAACACTACACAGAAAGAATGAACACACGTCATGAAAGTTTGCAAGTGAAAAACAAAGAGTTACCCATTTTTTTCCTTAAGAAAGAGAAGGGACAAGCTTTTGAAGTATAAGGAAAAAAAAAAAAGATATACTTCCTCAGGAACAATAAATCACTCACTTGCCTCATCTGTTTTTTAAACAAACACATTTACATTGTAGCTCAACAGAGCAGAGCACTTTTTTTTTTTTTTTCCTGGGATCTCAAAGATTATTTGAAAAGAAATAGATCATACTCATTATGCTGTATTGGAAAAAACAAGATCTAGTCTGCCTGAGCTGCCATGTAACAGACTCCAAATGAAATATAAATCAAATATAAATAGAAACAGTTGGCAATTAGAATTTAGAAAATGTTGGAGATTATTCTGTGCTGGTGACTATTGTTCATTATGGAAAAGCACATTTCGCAGTTGGAGAATGGGGCTTTATTTTTCTTGACTTGATTCTAGCTTCAATACATGTACAATGAGGCTCACTAAGAAATATGTATAAATGAGTTTGTGAAACCAGAAGAGAATGTGCAATATTCATATAATCCTTACATAACAGATGGAGTTCCACATGTAAAAAGTATTCTATAAAAATCGGTTATGAATAATCATATTGTACATGTTTGTGCATTACTGGTGGTAAAGTACTCTGCTAATATCATGCAAAGTGTAAACATCCACATTATCAAAATATTTAATAAAACATGCAGGTGGTTAATCAAAATATTGGACTTAATCTGTACATTTTCAAAACTTTCTTTTTTTAAGTTTTTCTATTTTTCTTTTTCTTTTTTAAAATTTTTTTCCCCCTGTAAAACAGTGAACACCTCCATGAGAAGTCTTGAGAACTTGGAGGTGACTTCATCTCTCTTCAATGTACTGCATCCTTAATTCATCACTGACTATGTGCAACAGCTTTGCATTTTCTAAGGCACAATTTTAAATGAAATGATGTGTAAATTTCAATCTAACAACAGCTTATCCAAATGACAAAATGGTCAAAATACCTCCAGTGGCCGAGGAAATTTCTGTACTTACATGGAACCCGCATGCAGAGAACCGTCTAGCATGTAAATAAATAATTGCTAGTCATACTCAATAAGACACAGAAAAAAAATTATTGCTTACATAACAGAAAAACATCTACTTGATTTCCTTTTATGACTACATTAACCTATTAGGAGTATATCCAGAGTCTACATTCACAAAATGTCATCTGTCATCATCACTTATTTGCCATCATTTTAAGGCAGAATAAATAGTCCCCCTTTCCCCAGTCTTAAAGAAAACAGCCTGGAGATCTAAAATGTGATGCTTTTTAGTAACTTGATTCCTTTCTTGGCCAGATGAAACTCATCACACAGGGCAAAAAATAAACCAGCTCTCCACAAGAGTTTCTCGCTAAACTTCTCCATGAGCAAGGTCCAGAATTCTTGGTAGTAAAGAGAGTTGGTGATGTAGGGCGTGAGGAGAGCAGGTGGGTATCCAGGAGGGTGGGCAGGGCACGATGTGAACAGTAGGTTCTTGTTGATCACATGCTAGTGGCTTCTCACATCATATGTCATTCGGATTCTATTAAGATGGACTTAATGCTTTACTTTAGCCACTTGGGCTTCAGACCCCCAAGGAGAACTTGCAGGCAAGGGTGAGCAGTGGTCACACCCAATGATGGGCTGATCTCAATGAGAGCTTCCATATGTCCCATACTGAGCCTCTTATTGAATCTAGAGCCTGAAGAGAAGCAAGCAACAAAGCCCTCCTGGCTATCATTGACCCACCACTCTTTGGAAGATTAAACTTCCTCATAGATTTTGGTAATAACTTTGGAAATGATGACTGAATTATGTCCCTCTGGTTTCTTCCTACCCTTGGGCAATGTCCCAGAGTGTAAGCCTAGCCTGTATAGCAAGGGTTCTCTCTATTTGATGGATCAGCTTACAGCAATGGCGTAACTTCCAAAGGACACAGAATCTAACACTAACGGTGCAATAATTTATTGGTATGACTTCCACCTCAAAAAGTAAGTAACACAAATGTTTCAGGATTACAGTATATATTATCAGACTAGCATCTTTGCATTAAAAACAAGTTATAGCTCAGAGCTAGATGGTGTGATTTTTAGTTTCTGAAATGCATTAATTGTATGCTCCTGTCTCAGAAGACCACATGTCTCAAATTGGCATGTCCTGCATTTTCTGCAGCTCAATTCTGTAAACATAAAGTGTTTAATTCCTAGAAATGCTAAAAAAAAAAACCAAACAGGTTTATTGCATCATTTATCTCATTAACTCCCAAAGAAGAGAATAACACATTTTAAACTGTAAGCCTGTTTGACCATGCTAAGACCATTTTTTGGAACTATTCAGGATCATTACAATTCAATATTCTTTTGTATATACTGTGCAAATGCCAAAAAAAAAAAAAAAAGGAAAGCAGGAAAAACGCAAACACTGTGCTACAAAAGAACAGATACCATCTTTTAGAATAGCCTTTCAGAAATTAGATGAATGCTGAGGAGCCCCTGCACTTAGGGTTTTGTTAAACGATTACCAGGGGACACCCTCAGTAAGGAAACGGTGAGTGATCTGGAAGCTCGAAAACCACGTCACAATGTTGTGGGTTGGCCAGCACCTGGGACAAAGAACACAGAGCAACATTTGGTAAAAGTAGTCAACCATTCTGGCTTCAGATGTTTAAACATTTCCAAAATTAGCACTGCCCTTTGCCAAAGTCTCTTCCCTCTAGGGAGTGGAAACTTGTCCCACTATGCTACTCGAAGTGTGGTCCGGGGACCAGCCATATTGGCATCACCTGGAGCTTGTTAGAAATGCAGACTTTTGAGCCCCGTCCCAGAACTGAACAAGGTGATTCATATGCCCTGTCAAGTTTGGTTGAAGTCCTCTGGATTTCACCCTAAACCAAATGATCTCCACCAAGTTTTCTACCTTGCCTTCTGGGGCAAATAAGCAAGAAAATAATCTCTCTTCTTTCAGTTTCTTTAGGTTGTGGTTTCTCTAAGAATAAATACATTGCAAGAGGAAGAATTTGACATATGATCTCGATATAAGGATTGTTAGATTTAGCAAATAAAATACAGAACACCCAATAAAATTTGAATTTTAGATAAACAACAGATACATTTTTTAGTATATATCCCATGGGATATTTGGGATATACTTGTGCTACATCCTGAGCAGGTGATGTTTGGGACAAGAATACTAAAAAAAATTCACTGTTATCTGAAATTCAAAAACATTTAACTGGGTATCTTGTATTTTATCTGGCAAACCTATCTAGGAAGGATGGTTTGGGTCCCATATTTCCTGCTGAAACCTTCACAAAGTTTCTCCTTCATTTTAGGCACTAGAATTGTGATGAGGCAATCGCAACATTGGAAAAGACCCCAGGGATTTTGCGTTAAATGCATCTCACAAGAGTGAATGATGGAACAGACACAAAGACATGGTCATCTAACACCCAAGCACAAATGGCACCAGTTAAACATGTGACGGCTTGATCCATGACAGGTAATTTGTTTTGCACTTCTATTCCCATTTACATACGAACTTAAAAACGGTTTACATTGCTTTTAGGAATTGCATTTTAACATGCTGTTATGCTCTTTTTCCCCTCCAAGAGAAAAATTTCATTTAAACGTGGCTACTTACTTAAAGAAAATAGGCTTATATATTCAGGTTTTATTATTCTACACAATGAAATTATTTTGTTTCACTTACGATGTAAACCACCCCTCACATCTATCCATCTCCCCTCTTCTCAACTTAGATCAAAAGAAAAAAAAAAAAGAAAAAAAAATTTTAGCCATTTTTCCCATTCTGACTCTTTTAATGCATTTGGGGTATATTCAACCAATTCAAGTGTATTTCTCTAGCCAATTATTAGCCTTTCCGCCTATTCACTCTGAAGATATAGTTTTTCCTTATGACACCAAGAAAAATGAGCAGTACTCCCAGATGTGCTGGTCATTCTCCCTGTCATGTGTTGACTTAATTAAAGTTTAGCCTAAAATGATATTAACATTTATCTGGAAAAATAAATGTGAGAGTTAGGAAAACTTGGAAAAAATAATTGGAGAGAAGGTAGCCATCCTCTGTTTCAATATTGAAACATAATATGAAGCTATAATAATTAAAACTGATACTAGAGAATAAATAGGTTAATAAAACATAATAAAATATCCAGAAAAAGACCCAAATATATATGGGAACTTAGTTTAAGAGAAAGCTGGTATTTCAAATTAACAAGAAAAAATGGGATTATTCATTAAGTTATAGTCATACAATTGGCTAATTGGAAAAAAAAATAAAGCTAGTATCTATCTTATTTCTTGTCCCCAAATACATTTCTGATTATCACATGTTTACATGCCAAAAAGAAAACAGAAAATAATTCTAGGAGAAATCTCAGCTAAATTTATTTATGCCCTTGGAGTAGTGAGAGTTTTGTGTCCTAAGTAGGACACAAAACCCAGAATCCAAAAAGGAAAAAAAGATATGTTTAACTATTTAAAATGAAAATCTTTTCTATGAAAAAAAATCACAAAGCAGAAAGACCAATGATAACTGCCCAAAGCAGCAAATATAAAATAAAGGGAAAATTTCCTTAATTTACAAAGAACTCGTAAAAATCAACTGCCAATAGAACAATGGGCAAAAGATAAAGAAATATAAACGTCAATAGAAAAAGAAATCTAAATGGTGAACAAACATATGAAAAGATGTTTAAACTCATTTATAGTTAAAGACTACAGATCAAAGCAAAGAGGTTTTTTTTTTTTCTCCCCACTTAGCAGAGTGGAAATTTTAAAAGTTTGATGATAGCCAGAGCTGACATAGGCATGGAGAGAGAAAGAGGCTCTCTTATATACTTTGCAGGGAGCATACACTTTTCTGGAAGATAATTAGGCAAGTTGCCTGAAAATTTAAAAAGCACGTGCCTTTTTATTCAGCAGCCCCACTGCTCAGAATCTACCCTGTGGAAATGCTTTCAAATGTTCATCAAGACATACATACAAGGATGTTCACTGGAGCATTTAAAAAATAATATTAAAAAACTAGAAATAACTGGAGCACTCATTCATAGAGCATTAGTTTTAAATTACGATAAGTCCACACAACGGGATTGTATGCAGCTATTAAAGAGCCATTAAAAAGAATGAGGAGAAAGAAAATGCTATATGGAAAAATTCCCAAGATATATCATTAAGTGAAAAACAACAGCAACAAAAACTAAGTACCACTGTGGCTATTCATTACCTTTGTGAAATAAAAACCAATACAGGTAGATGTGTCACACACATATGCATCTGTGTATGTGTGTGTGTGTGCGCACGCATGTGCGTGTATACAAACATACATTCTGCCCCTCTCCCCAAGACATTATTAGAAAGTGATTATGTGGTTAAATTTGAAGAGGTTCACTTTTAATTTGGTATCTCTCTAAACAATCTAATTTTTCTAACCTTTTACCACTTATAACTTCTATTTATTTATTCTTTTTTTTTTTGAAATAACAATAAGATTTATTTTCACATATCTGAATAGCAAAATATTTATTCTTTTGAATATTGATATTGGTTATCTAGGCAGAGAGATAATGAGCCTTTTTGCTTTCTTCTTAGTACCTTAGTATTCTAAAAAACATCCTAGTAAAATATCACATCTAAAACATTAAAGAAAAAATCATATCTTTAATCTACCTCCAGTCACCTTATTTTTCATCTTACAGGACAATTACAGGAACTCTATGGTTCTTGTCTTTAGATTTGGAATCAAAAGCAGTTAGTGGCCTTTATATTTGTATACACAACAGAAAAATTGCTGGCCTAGATCTGAAAACCTAATTTCCAAAAGAAATGACAACGAAACACCCAGCTTCTCAATTAAAATGAAAATCTGGATGAAAGCAGGTCACTGTTATCCAGAGGTGAGTTCAGGTTTGTTCTCTGCTGGCATTCTTCAAGCACTTCAAATTATAAAAGAAATTCAGATTTACAGCACTTTTCAAATCTGGTTCAAGAGGTCATCAACCTAACAGCGCCCTCTTCTGGTTCCATGACTCACATTCAGCAGGTCATTGAGGTTGCAGGAAAAACTCCAATTTATGTTAGATGATAGAAAAAAAATCACTTTGAATCCTGAGACAAAAGGGTTTAGTTTTCCTTTTTAATGACTAATAAGAACCTGCTGTATAAAAAAATAAATAAAATAAAATTCAAAAATTAAATTAAAAAAAGAAGAGCATTGGCACAAGAAGAGAAAATAAAAGAATATTCTTCAAAAGTAAAAAAAAAAAAGAAAAAGAAAAAGAAAAAGGAGGAAGCCCCCAATTTCTCCTAACATTATCATTTTTTTTTAATTTGCCAAAAATGTTGGATACATGTATATCTATAACTGATTCACTTTGCTGTACACCTGAAACTAACACAACGTTGTAAATCAACTATACTCCAATAAATTTAAAAATAAATAAATAAATAAATAAAATAGATAGCTAGTGCAAAGCAGCCACATAGCACAGGGAGATCAGCTCGGTGCTTTGTGACCACCTAGAGGGGTGGGATAGGGAGGGTGGGAGGGATAAAGAAGAAAAAAACCCAAACAAACAAAAAAACAAAACAAACAAATACAAATATAGTTTAAGTAAAATATAATTATACATGTTATATTATATTATTATACATGTACATATGTATTTGTATATACCTGTATATATATTTATGGTATATATATGGTATACTATTATCCCATATTTTATATGTACAATACATAGTATAAAAATTAATATCAATATTTTGTATATACATATAAAATACATATAAAATAGTCCAGGTTGATGGCAGCAGCTCTAAGTTGGAACTGTTTTAACCTCAAGTCAAATGTTTATCATAGGTCAAAACCACCTGGATTTAATTTTTATTTCCCACCATTTTGTTAAAATAGGCATATATTTCTCTGAATTTACGGAATCTATAGCTATAAAACAACTTAATTTCAATTTTCACTCTTAAAATCTTCAGTCTTGCAGATTTAGAAACCCACATAAAAAGACTGTAAAAATGCCACTTCACTTACTTTGAGAAATAATAAAAAATTCTTGAATTTCAAACTCCAGATCTTTGCTCATATTTTTTTTTAAGAGTTTTTGACTGACGAATTTGCATAGAAGAATCACCTGCTGTCTAGGTCATGCACCAGAAGGACTATACTTAGGATGGAGAGTGAGGGAGGATTCAGAGGCTAGCCACTGGCTAGTTTCAGATTTTCTAAACAGCAGCTGGGCAACAGCACCCCCTGGTGGCCCCCCAAAATAACATTAACTTTCCGTGGCAGGAGACCCAGACATGAGATGTGAGGGCGGGCTCCTCAAGGGGGCTTCTCTGATTAGTATGTACTAAGGTATTTTGGAGAGGGCAGGGATTCACAGAGAAGTAGAACCCACCATTTGTCTCTCAAAGAATTTTCAATTTAGTTGGGAACAAGCCCACATTATGCCATGAAACTCCTGAATGGAGGCATGTAGATATTGAGGAGTTGGTGCTTGATTTGATGAGGGGTGGAGAGCTATTCTTCATATGTGAAACACCCTCCAAATGCTACTGGTCTTCTAAAGAGATGCCTCAACAAATAAATAGGGTTTCAGACTTTATAGCATCCCTGCATCTCACTGAAATCTCTATGGTGAGCTCAGGCAATGTCTCAAACTTGGTTTACATTTTTACCTGCTGGTGTATTAATGCACTTCTGGATAAAGAGAATTAGTCCATGTTATAGCAGTAACTTCCAGTAAGAAACAAGCGGTAAATACGGGATTATTTCATTATCATTTCTTTTACCTGGATGCTAATATATCTTTCCTTCAGTGTAGGAGTATCAACTGATGGGGAGTAGCTGAATTCCTAAGCTAGGTCTATGAAAGGCATATATGGTTGCACTCATTCATCTCAAGGTATTTCCCCTCAGGACTTACTTCTGGATCGCATGTAGCAGTCATTACAGTTTAGAAGACCATTTCGAATCCTAACATCCGTCCCACTCACTGCATCTCCAAGCTGTCCTTTACAAATTCCACACTATAGGGTAGAAAGAACAGAAGTTATAAGGTGCATAAGGAATTGTTTCCTTATAATGTTTAGTTATTATTCACATGAATAGTACAGTAATCACTTCTCCAACCTCCACATTTGTTGCATATCTACTATGTATTAGATGCTGCACCACGACTTGACTTCAAGCAACAATATACTTTTAGCATTTTATCCTAACTCCTGGCATTTTTCAGAGAAGGACACCAGTTCAGAGAGGTTAGCTGACTCGTCTAAGGTTGTGAAGTTGGTAAGTGGTATCGGGTTGATCCCAAAGCCTATGCACACCGATTCTCAATCAAGATGGAAGAACCGTTTTAAACAGATTAAATCCTAGTGGTTTTAAATAAACACATGGCCAAGGAATGATCAATATATATTGAAACTTGTCTCTGAATAATCTTCAAATGCTTTTTAGCGTTGTTGGTAAGTTCTACCCAACCAAAATGACTGGGAAATAGCTATTCCACTTTATGTTTCCACGTTAAAGGCAGTGATACCAAGTCAGCCTGAGTGCAGAAGGAGACTGCGGGGTACACTGTCCTGGCTGAATCAGAGAACATGCCAGTGCTCTGGCATGTTGGTTCATGCCAGCCTACTGCGGGGGGATCTTGACCCAGCCCAGGAAACAAGGGCCAGCCCCAGACTGATGCTCTAAGGTCATCTCAGGCAGAGGGAGGCTTCATCCAAATTATGTTACAAGCTGCATCTACACAGAAGGGTAGGGGATAAATCTAAGAGGTGATGTACCTTAAAGCATCAGGTCAGCTCCAGGAAGTGAATGACTAGAGAGAATAAAGGCCTTGACAGCTAAGAAGACAAGTCCCCTATCTGTTGAGACTCTGCAAAGACTCTTTGCCACCTTGATTATTCTGAGTTCTGGTAAAGTTTCTGAGAATAAACTGTGGTGTTGGAACATATTATCTTGGTATTAGTATGAATTTTTTAAAAGTATGAAGCCTCCAGGGACTTCCCTGGCGGTCCAGCGGTTAAGACTCCATGCTTCCAATGCAGGGGGCAGGGGTTCGATCCCTGGTCGGGGAACTAAGATCCCACCTGACACACAGTGTGGCCAAAAGAAAAAAATAGTATGTAGCCTCCAAACATTCCCAGACAATTTAGGATATACATTACCTATGTTAATTTTACAATAAGAATATTGATAAATGGAGTCTAATTAAGTATCCATATTGCATTTTGTCCGTCAGTTTTGCTTTCCAGTGATTACTGACATTATTAAATTAATAACTTTGGGACAACCTCACTCACTTTCTCTTCACTTATAGGTGAAGTGGAAGTTATTTTAAACCCATGCAAGTTTACTTTATAGCTGAGGGGGCTACTAATGAGAAACAGGACAAATCCAAGAAGGACACAGAGAGCATGTTAGGGTTATAAAGAGAAAGAAATGATTCTTTTTCAGAGATAGAGGTTTGGCTTCAAAATTATATATTATCTGAAACATGTCCATGGGTGAAAAAAGGAAATGCTGATATAGTCTGACTTGTAAATATTATAATAAATCAGGCATAAGTGGTTCGTTCACCTGCTTGTTGGCAGGAGATTTGGGACTAGAATTCAGTCCTCCTCATTTTCAGTTATTTATTAATTCATTCATCTGAAAATATTTATTGATACCATCTCCACTGGGTACAGAGGATATAGTGGTGAGCCAGACAGACATGGTTCCTGCCCTTATGGAGCTTGTAGAGAGCAGATGATAATTAAACAATTCAACAGTGAGCGATAAGGACCACGAAAGATTCTGTAAGGCAACTTGACTTAGTGTGCTAAGCAGGTCAGCTTCTCAGAGGGACTGATGTTCAGTCTGTGACTGCAGGCATACTCGTTTGGAGACCTACAAGTTAGCAACTAGCTGCAACCACTTAATTGACAATCTTCCATTACGTCAAAGACCAAAAATCTTTGAATTGAGTCTCAAGAGTTTGAGAAGCAGCAAAGATGTTACATTCCAAATAAATCCATCTGGCCTTAAAAGACTCAGAAGCATCATCGCCCTCCAGGGTGGCTTTCTCAGCTTCCTGCTAAAGTATATGCTCTTAAGCAACGAAAAATGGT
The DNA here is from genome assembly GCF_028564815.1 of Eubalaena glacialis. Taxonomy (NCBI): domain Eukaryota; kingdom Metazoa; phylum Chordata; class Mammalia; order Artiodactyla; family Balaenidae; genus Eubalaena; species Eubalaena glacialis. The sequence continues at coordinate 67,995,248 of NC_083720.1, read as the reverse complement.
TTTATAAAGAGACGTCGCACAAATCTGTTTTGCCTCCTCTAACCCGACATCCCAGAGGGATGCGTGATAGGAGAGTTTCATCCTGAAGGATGGACTCCACGCACACTTCTGTACAACCTAGAGTCAGGGGGCCCTCACAAGCAAAGGCTGTCAGGATTTCCAGGAGGTAGTCACTCAGCACAGAACGAGGCCAAAAGACATTATGAGACTGTACTTAGGCAGAAGAGAGATGAATACATACCCTAAAGCACTGGATGTGAAAATAGAGATTGAGGGTCTCGATGATCATGGCAGCTCCTTTACCCAATGGAAGCCCACACGAAGAACACAGTTTCTTCCCACTTATAGACCTAAGTTGCAAAATATATGTCATAATAAAATGTTCCGTTTAGAATCGTTGGTCAAACACATTAATATGGAGCCTCACGCAAAAAAAATAAATAAATAAAACATGAGTTTTTAAAATGTTTATACCATAAGTGAAACAATTACTGAACTGATAATGAGCAGGAATTAAGCATTAGATATAAGATGCAGACAATTGATAGATTAAATACAGTAGGCCTCCACTGTGGCATGGAATTCTGTGTGTGTGTGTGTGTGTGTGTGTTAGTTGTTATAAAAAGTTTGCGTTGTAGTCTATTCAACCACAGTGATCAAATGCCTTGAAATGATTTAATGTATTTATCATATGTTTTCTTACGTCCTAAGAGACAATCAAGTTTAGCTTTACTAAGGTTTTAATGTTGTGTTAAATTTTTCTATAATTGGTTCATTGGCCCACTAGGGCATTTCTTTTTACTTATTAAAAATTTTTATTTTGTTGTTTAAAAATAAAGAGGAAATTGTGATACAGCCTAACAGGTATCAGGCAGATGTGGGATCATATCCCTGCTCTGATACCAAGTTCTGTGATCCGGTATGAAGAACTCACATTGGGTTTCCATTCCACCTGGCTCAGACAGGATGGCTGTGGTCTAAGGCAGCTTTCCCACAGCTAAGGTCGGATTGCAATGATGCCGATTGTCGGGAAAGCTCTTGGAATTACACAAGAAATTTTAAAATATGCAATATCATTTGGAAGCAAAGAGAGGGACAGAAGAAACAGAAAGACAAGAGAAAAAAGGAAGAGTCGCCCTTAGCAAACTCTATTTATTAGGATTTCCCTCTTATCCAGTAGTTAAATGAAATTTCTAAATCAAAGAAAACCTTGGAGTACTCAGTCATTTGTCTCTCCAGGGACTGGGAGCTCAGGCAGCTTTTAAGAATATCATGGGGCCTAATTAATGTCCAGAAGCAATCATTAGAGAGCTCGCGTAGAGTAAAAGGGAGGATGAAGTTTCATTTCTCAGCGCCCGCCTGGTTCACTGTAGGAGCCATCAGCGGATCCCGCCTAGAAGGACCGAGCCGTCTTGGAGGGAAAGGCGCCGACCTAGGAGCCCGGCAATTGTCTGGTGGATTTTCTTATTAGATTGCAGGTTCTGCACAATGTAATTAAAGCCCTATGGCCACAGCCGCGCCAACGTCACACACTTGGCTCTTTCGATTGTGGGCTGATAAAATCTTTAGGCAGATGGGGATGTGTTCTTTCCTCCTGCCTATGTGTGTGTGTAGGAAGAGACGTGGATGGACAAATCCCTCACAATCCCCTGGCAAGCACTAATTTGGTTGCGATTGTGCTCAGCAGGCTCTAGCCAAAACAAAGCAGCCTCAGAAAGGCTTGCTGACCTCTTGTACCTGTTTGGTGACTGGCCAGGAGGGGTGGAGGAGCAAGGGGACAAGTTCCCAGCCTGGAAGTTCTCTCGAGGGCTTTGCCTGTAACATGGGAAAGGAGCCAAACATCATGACAAGTAAAGAGAAGCCCAATCCCACAAGGAAAGGCTTTTTAGATAAGGAAAAAAAAACACCCCACTTCCTTGGCAACCAAATAAAAGACCACAGTGTGTCCTAGGGGTCATTTTTTTTTTACAAAGGACAAAAAAATTTCCATCTAGCAGACTGTACAGACATTGGATGCATGATATCAAAACCAGGCTGGCATTGTTGAACAGAAAGACAGAATAGTTTTCTATTCTTTATTTTGGTCAGGCTCTTTGCTAGTTAAAGTTGCATGCCAAGTTAGATATAAAAATTATGGATGGGGTGGGAGGGGAGAGATGAACGGGGGTGTAGGGAAAAGTTCTTAAAGAGAGCCCAGAAATAAAGGGCAGCGCTTAAAGGAGGTATTTTTCAGTGAGGTGCCTTCCACTCCTATTCATAAATTCGTTACATGACTAGGGATAATGTTCAAAACATCTAATGACCGCTATGTCATTGGGCATCTACAGAGCAGAATGGTTCCCAGCCAGAAGCCCCCAGAATGGTTTTACGGGTGCTTTTGGTTACACATGAGCCCTGCCTGTGATTAAGCTGTCAGTTCCGGGCTCTTGATTTTAAAAGTTAATTTCATTGGTAAAGAAAGGGACAGAAAAGAACAAGGAAAAGAGAAATGCCAGCATAGACATGAACAGAGCGTGAGGCCATCTGTCTTGTAACTGCTTTCAGAATAACTCCCTGAGCCCCTGCCCCCGCAAACCTCCCTCCTCAGACAGCGCTTGTCTTCTCCAAAATATCAGCTTTTCATGGAATATCCTAAAGTATAAGGACCATCACCTTGAAAAATGGTTGAAAATCACCACAATAATCAATAGAAATAACGACTCTTTCTATGTGATGTTACCTTCTATTAATTCTGCATGTCATCTAGACATAGAGAAATGAAATTGGATAGACATAAGAGAAAAGGGGAAAATGGTTCAAAAGTGTATTGAGAAAAAATGTAGCAAGAAAAATAAGATAAAAGGATGAACTTATAAAACAAGTTATCATCATCATCATCATCACCATCACTGTCATTATCAACACCACTGCCTACAATGTATAGTACTTATTACTTGCCAGGCACAAAAACCCTATGAAGTAGGCACTACTATTATTCCCATTTTATACACGAAGAAACTGGAACAGAGAAAGATTAAGTGTCTTGCTCGAAGTTCCATGCAGGCAAGTGTCAGAGTCAATATTTTGAATCCAGGTGGTCTGGCTCCAGGTAGAATGATTGGTTAAAGTATAATGAATATTATCTTTTTAAAACTGATTACAAGGAACCTCTGGCTCAAATATGATCTTATCATGGAACTGTGGGTTCACTCTGAATCCCTCTACCACTCATCCAGACAAGTACTTTGGATAAGTTATTTAATTTCTCTGAGCCTCAATTTCCTCATCTGTAAAATGGGAACAATAACCCAATAATGTTATTGGGAGAGTTCAGTGAGTTAATATACGAAAAGAAGAAGAGAAAGATATATGTAAACCCTTCAACACAGTGCCTATTATACTGACATGTTTCAAAAATGATGCGAACTATTATTACTATAAAAAATACAATTGTTACAAAATTAGAAGGGAACCTGGGGTAGTTATTTAAGGGGAGAGAATGATGAGGAGAGGAAACATTTTTTCCTTGAAAGAACATTTGTCCATAGGCTCTGAGACAATTTAACTCACTTAAATAAACTGCTAATACAACAGACCTGCACATTCTTTCCAATGTTTAGATTTGTGGGTTTAAAACATTACTTTGTCTCTTTTAAGTTGCCAAATTCAGACTAAATATTTACTTGCCAGGAAGATTGTTCCAAACTTCCATAAATATTTGTTACCTTGTCAATGACAGTCAATGGTGAGAAAGCACAAAAATGCTGCTAACATCCTGCCATCTCACACTTTTTCACTTTTCCCCCTTCTTAGTCAATTAAAAAAAAAAAAGAAATTCCACACCCATCTTATTTGGTTACTCACTTCCGCCTTTCACTCGGAGACTCAATCTGATGGTTAATGCTTTTGTCCAATGGGAGGGTTTTTGGCTTCACATCTTCTAAAATGTGCATTGGTGGGTTTGATACCTGCTGATTCCGGGATGGATCTGAGGCCAAGTAAAGAACATACACTTAGTGCTCAGTAAAGTCGCCACCTTAGTGCTTAGTAATCACATTTCTTTAAAGTGCTAATGCCTGCTGAGGTCTCACAGTGATTTCATGGAGCCTCCGGACCGTGCTGTTTAGCATAAGCTGGAAGAGAAGCTTGCAGCCAGCAGAGGTCATATCTGTCTGGACGATGGGGTGGGGAAGGGGTCTTACAATAATTGAAACATGGGGGTTGGTTTTCTCCATTCTTACCCTGAGCTAGCTGTGGGTTCATCCCACAGGGTGAGGCCCCAGCTTCTGTATCCAGCTGGAGGTCCTGATAGATTCCTTTCAATGCAGGGTTCTCAGAATGAGTCAAGACTCCTTGAGTTAGGCTGTTAAAGTAACAAATATATTTCAGAACAGGAATAAAAGCAACTGAACTAAAATTATTGATCTTATCCCTCAGGACCGATTACAATACGAAAAAAGAAACGGGGCTAAATAAATATTTATTCTTTTTATTTTAAACTAGATTTAAAATGGATTTAGAATACTGTAAAATGCTACGCATTTTCATTATCCAGCAGTTGAACAAACCATCATTTCTGATGTCCTCTCTACCTCCTTGTCCACAAAATTCTTCATTCTAATCATTTCAAGGGGAGCCAGAGCTAAATGCAATCTCCCAGATTTTCACAAGAGAGGACTTATTGTGGAAAATATTTGGGCCACACGGGGCTTCGGCAGCCTATGGTAATTCACTGGTCCTTTAGTAGCTTCTATGTGCAAAGAAAGGAGAGATGGAGGAGATTTTTTAAAGGTTTCTGGCGACAACAGCGACTGTCTGGAGAACTAGCAGTAATTCATGGAAAATGCTTATTAGCATCCTTCAAATATTCCTGACTAGTGGCTTTCATTTCAAAAACTGGAAAGTCTCTTTAAATAGTGTTCACTGGAAACAGATGTGCTGTTCCAAGGGCTCTGCAGGCTCTGGACATGGGCCCCAAGCTCTAATATCTTACAATTCACCGAGTCTCCTAGCTGATGAGCATAGGAGAATTCTCAGTGCAAATCCCACCAGAAGAGCTCAGCTCCCAGCCAACCTTTCAAATTGGCCAGTCTTTGAAAATGATACTTAGATAGCCTTTTGTGTCTTTGGGTCCCTCTGAGGATGCTGTGTGTGTACCCAAGTGTGTATGCACACACACACATGCATGCACACTTTCCAACATCTATCTGATATATCGGAGCCCCAGAGGCAAACATTTGTATCATAAAGAACTTGCTGGTGGCAGAGCACTGCCAGCCTCTTGGGTTTCTGCAGTTCCCTTTTAGGTCAGGCATGGGGTCGCATCAATAAACTCACTACAGTCTGTACCTACAACCAGATTCTGCTCCAGTCTGAGCTAGCTCTGAATGCTCCAGGAGTTTCCGGGTATCCTGTTCTGATCGTCCATGGAACATACTGGAACCCATGGCGTAGGGGGATTACCCATGACCAAAGGGTTTGTTGGCTATCCTTTATATTATCACCCAGAGTAAACATGGCTTCTCGCAGGTCAGAGGATACTAATGGCAAAGTTCAGGTCCATAGTAAAACCACAGTGAGTAGGACACCACGGCCTCATTTTTTTTTCTTCTTTTAAATAAACTTTATTTCTGTGGACCAATCTTAGAGTCATTTAAAAAAATTGCAAAGATAGTACAGAGACTTCCCATCTACCCTGCACGCAGTTTCCCCTGTTGTCTTCTGTGAGTATGGTACTTTGGTTACAGTTAATGAATCAGTATTGATACAACATTTTTTTCTTTCTTTTTTTTTAGTTTTAATATTATTTTTAATTTAAGTATAGTTGATTCACAATGTTGTGTTAATTTCTGTTTTACAGCAAAGTGGTTCAGTTTTATATATATGTGTATATATATATATATATACACACACACACACACACACACACACACACATTCTTTTTTAAAATATTCTTTTCCATTATGGTTTATCATAGGTTCTCTGTGCTATACAGTAGGACCTTGTTTTTATCCATTCTATTTATAATAGCTTACATCTGCTAACCCCAAACTCCCAATCCATCCCTCCCCCACCCCCCTTCCCCTTGGCAACCACCAGTCTGTTCTCTATATCCACACCACAGCCCCATTTTAAACTCTATCCCTCCAGACACATTAACCATTTCAGGTGAGTGGTATTTAGGTTTGGGACTTTGAATTGACAACACGCTCCTTTGGTGATCTATACTGTCTCCCCTCATTTAAAAAAAGGTTTCACCTATTTAAAAATAAGGCTATTTATATTCAATAGTATAAGGACACTGACTTTAGAGCTATTAGAATGTCTTCGAGCGATAATATATGTACAATGTATCATTGGAATGATAATTTCAAAGCGGAATATGATTTGCCTTAGTGATGGGTGCCCTTCCTGGGAGGGAAGGGGCATAGCCCGGCTTTGCGCATATGGGTGGGCAGCCTGGAACGGCTCATACCTGCCCTTTTCCTCCAGTGGGTCACCTTCCTTAGTCTTAAGCAATGAGCCACTGTTATCCCCCTGGAATGGTTTCTTCTGTCTTGTCTTTTGTTCTTCCTCTCGACAGTTTTCCAAGTCCATCTTATTCTAATGGGGAAAACAAGGATAATCTTGAATATAATTTTTAAACACACTGGACAATACTCATGTCTGGCCGTGGAATATCTGCAGCATTTTCTCAGTCACATTGACTACAATTTAAAGAAGAGTCGTTCAAATTAACTGAATAGTAACTGATTTCCAATGATTTGAAATGAACATGTAACCTGGATCTCTCTCAAAAGTTATCATAAAAGGGAACTGGCTAGAAAACCCATCTTTCAAAATAAAACAAAGTCATAGGATTGCTTATTTCAGGACAAGTGGCATTTGAGTGCCCGTGGGTTATTTCAAAATGCAGATTATGTAGTGTAACCTTTAAAAATTGTATAAAAAAAATTTTTAATCTTTAAATTTTAAAAATTTAAATAAAAAACAAGCAGAAACTAACACACCATTGTAAAGCAATTATACTCCAATAAAGATGTTAAAAAAAAATAAAATAGAAATAAAAAAGAACACACTTCAAATTTTGATATTTGAAAATGGCTGGTAAATATTGAAAAATTGTTGGACAGTGTAGCATTCCTTTGATGATGATACATAAATAACTTATTTTAAAGTCTAGAAAATCTCTCATAATTATCATTGCACTATATGAAAGAGACATGAAAGATTTGGCTTTTGTGATCATCTTTGTATATAACAGCAAAGATGAGCAATAATCTGAGCTTCCTGAGTGACCATGCAATATCAAATTTGGTGAATTACTTTTGTACAATCTTCCTTTGTATTAAGTTAAAATTGGATAATTTAAAAATTTTAGTGTATTGCAGCATATATTAATTGACTACAGAAATGACTAATATGACATATACCCAAGTGATATTATGTTTATTGCAAAATGAATTTATTCTGTTATTATACCATCAAAAACTAAAATGCAGATTATGGACTATCCAGGTGTTGGTATGACCTCTGTCCGCTACCTCCATGACCTTATTTGGGGGATATGGAGGTTGACCAGCCTTTCTGGACTCTCTCCAGACCTTGAAGACACATATATATATATATATTCATGTGGAATTTTAAGAGTGATTCAGAAGAAACTTTCACGGAGGCCAGTGAGAGTGTACTGTTGGCATCCTGCTGCTAACATCCAGTGCAAAGAGATGTATGGGCTGGCAGAGAGAAACATACGTCTGCTAAATGAATGAATGATGGGCAGTTAGAAAGACATTCCAGCACATGGCATCACTAACCAGAGTCTTGCCAACCAGTGCAGAGACTTTGGTTTCCAGCCTGCGGGGGCAGGGCTGGCCTCAGTAATATGTTTACTGCTCTCAGGGATTGACTCTAGGGTTTCACCACGGCAATGACAGTATGATGGGGTACAATGGCCACGTAGTAGCTGACATGATTCTAGAGAAACAGCTAGTCCTGGATTTAAACTGGTGGAAAACTTGGCCTTGTGGTTTAGTACTTCTATTTTAGTCTTCTTATTTCACGAATTCCTTTTAATCTATGGTCTTACCATTGTCCCACTGCCTTCAGTCACAGAGGAGGATGTAGACAGCTGGTCTGCAGAACTTGAAGAAATAGTAAATGGAACCACAGTGTCCTCAATTATTTTGCGCTCCTAAGGGAAGGACAGGAATTAATGAAAGGGGGAGAAAGGATAAATCATATTTGTCAAGAGAAGAGTGTCATTAAAGAAATTTAGGGACAAACATCAGAATTATGTGCAAACAAGCAGGGCATAAAAAAAGGTCTTACTTTTAAAAAGCATGTAAATCAGATAACATGCTCTATGGGCAATGATTTAGAAATTTGCATTTAATTTAGAAAAACAGAGTCTTTGCAAGTTAATTAGTTAGTGTGATTCAAGAGGCCTAATTAGAAATGCTATCAGGGAAAGTATTATGCACAAAAATTATTGTTGAAGAAAAAATTCACAACAATATTAATCATAAACAGATTTTGGATAATATACATAAAGTGTAGTTTCAAATTCTTGAATGTGGTCTGGTTTGTTCATCTAAAAATGAAACAAACAGAACCAAATTCTCCTCCCTTCTAAATCTCTTTAGTACCATACAGTGAATGCAGTAGTAAGGATTCACTTAGCCTTGATATCAAAATTATCCTCATAAAAATTAATTCCCTACTACCAAACATGCTTGCCTCAAACAAACACACAAATAAACAAATTGATACTTTCATGTCATCTAAGATAAATCAAGAATCTGACCTTTGTGACTAAAGAAGAGATACAATTCTATTCTCCCCCTTGACCATGACTCAACACACCCTCACCACAAGCTAAACTTGGAAGAGTAAGTGGTCTTTTACAGCCTATAGGATAGGACTCTTTTAAAAGGTTGATAGGGCTCTGTTGTGAGTAAAGAGAATCAGACATGCCCCATGGGTACACATAGCACAGACAGAGAAACGGCTCATAGACTTTGAGGAATCAGGGCTTCAGGGTCAAATTCCTTCCGGGGAATTTCCTACCTCCTCATAGTATCTGCGTTCTTCCTCTTCCACCTCCTTTTGGGCCTTTTCCCACTCTTCTTTCAGCTTGTCCTGCTCCTTCTGGTATCTCTCCTGTTATGGAATTTCCATAGATTGTTCTTGAACGGACCAGTGCATACATCATTGGGACTTTTCCCCCCGCTAAACCATCACGTACAATGTGTTGCAAGACTCTCTTCTTGCTGTAACTTTCTGAAGCTAACCCATTCGTGCACCAAAAGGGGAATACCATTTTGTGGTACTCAGACATGTTAGGGACATAAAAATCCAACAGAGAACAATCTTTTCTGCTGTGGGTGTTTCATAGAATTGTTCTTCAGATATATGAGTAGGCATTTGCTTATGGAAAGAGAAAAGATGGAAAGATTCTAAACTCTTTCTTAACTTGGGTTTTGTCCTTAGAGGTAGGTTAAACCAATAGTTTGCTTTTACTGGGCCCTTCAGAGATGAGTTTTGCCATTCCACTAATAGAGATACGTTGCTGCTGGGAGAGTTTAATAAAAGATTAAAAAAAAAAAAAAACCTCGCAGGTTTACAAGATAGATGATGGAGAAAGGTCCAAAGTGGACAAGATGATAATTAGCTGAGTGGCTGAATTACTCTTTGCTTGTGGCCATTCTACTAAAATGGAATCTTCCTAACTTTAGGTCCTCCTGAATTAAGAGTAGCTTTTAAACAGCCCATTAGAAGGCTTTGATATCAGAACTGCTATTACTGTTTTCAGAAAAAAATATGACACTAGTCACCACTTCTGGAGGAAAAAATAAAAATACTCTGAATAGGATAAGGATGTAAGGATAAGGAGAGCTTTAAAAATGTGACTGGAGTCCCTGACAGCTGACTAGAAGAAATGAATACATGGAAATTAAAACGAATGCTTAAGATGAGAACTGACACCCCTGGATGCCTTGAGAACGGCATCCCTGACATGACAGAGACAAAGGAATTGCTGGAGCATACTACGCACAGTCAAATATTTTAGGCTGATTACTGTCAGTCCTCTCTCTGAGGCTAACATGAGTCTGTACTTCCATCTTCTTGGGGAAGGCAGAGAATTCCTCCAGGTATTACTTGTTATGTTATTATCTTAGGAGCAAAAGGGCTTTATGGGATTGTCTGGAGCCTAATGTTCCTATTAATGCTCTGGCCAAACCACTGTTGGTCAACTCATGGTAGGCTTTTAAACTTCAGCTAAAAATTTTGTTATAAAACCTAATATTGTAAAGTTTTAGAAAGGGACTCAAAGGGCCTTCAGAATAGAGGAAACAGACCTTAAAACTTTACAGAAGATGAAAAACAAGCAAAGCTTCTTACATTTATTGGTTCTAGGAGCTTATATCACATGTTTCCCTCACCAAGAAGATGAACTGATGATACAGGGGCCAAAGATGTGGTATATCTGTCCACACACACACACACACACACACACACACACACACACACACAGACACCCTTCCTTCCCCATAAACACCTTGCCCCTAAGCCTACAACCCACACCTAAAACCACGGCCACCTTTCAAAGTATAACAGACACAGCACCACCATGGGAAACACAGGCTGTCTTCTTTACTCTGTGGAATTTCTGACTCCTGGTGGAATGGGCATCTGACTTCCAAGAGAATAGCAGATGACCAGGGCTGGTCTGGGGTCTCCCAATGGACCTAAACGTCCCAACAGCTCTGGGACTTTGTTGAACCTAGTTTTTACTAAGAACTAGATTTTGGTATTGAAGGTTTACTCCTACGTAATTTTGAAAAGTGTCAAACTTAATGGGCAGACCTAGAGCCACACTACAATTAATTAACTATCTAGCTGACCCTTGCTCCCCACCCCTGGGAATTAAGCCAAAGGATTAGAACAAAAAGATAAGAAAAAAAAGTAAAATAAACTTGCATTAAGCATTGCTTTCTACACATCAGCAGAAAGTCACAAAAATAAATGAGATTTAACATTCTTTTTCTTTATGACTTTTGGTAAAATCAATACCATTGGGAGTATAGGGGAAAGAATATGAGTTTTAGAGTCACCCAAGCTTGGATTTGAAACGAGGCTCAACATTTGTTAGAGGTATGACCTTGGGCAATTATTTAACTTATTTTGAGCCTTAATTTCTTCAATTGCAAACTGAGACCAATAAGACATACTTTGATGAGTTTTATGAGAATGAAGTTAGGTAAAATATGTCAAGCACCTACAAATATGCCAGTTCTGGCACACCCCAAATGCTCAGCATAGGTTAGTTTCTAAGGTTACTAGATTACTTTTTGAAGCTCTGTTGCTCCACAAAACTGGGATGAAACAAGTAGGAGCATGATAAGTTTACTCCCAGAATTTTTCTAGAATTGAAAATTAGGAGCTTTTGCTCAAAGATGGAGCAAACATTTCTGCTTAAGGAGGAAGACCCAGGTCAACTTTTATTTCACATGTATGCTATCAAATAACTTTCTGATAATTCCTTCCCACCCCTAGTTGGACTGGAATTTGATTGGCAGCGAACAAGGTGATGAGTGGGTGGGTTGGCCCTTAATCGACACTTGGATTTTTTTCTAAGTGAAACGCTTTCTCCTTATGTTCATCAGTGTAACCTCTGGTGGCAGGAATTAGACTCAGAGCATTCTGTCTCATGGACACAAAAGGAACAGACTTAGACTCAACGACTTCTGAGAAGAAGCTGATTCCATGTATTTCCTGGGCTAAACACCTATTTAATACAGCAGAAATTAAGAGAGCATCACCAAAAAGAAGAAAAATTAAAAAAGCAGCAAACCCAGTCCTACCTGGAGCAAACGTTCCTGCTCCTGTTGCCATTTTTCCTGTCGCCTGCGTTCCTCTTCCGGGTCCCATGCCCACAACTTCAACTGTTTAGAATATAAAACCATGATCAGAACTGAGCCATGTCCTCAAGGCCAGGCCAGGACAAGGGGCACAATTAGCTCACGGTTTGACACCCAGATGGACACACAGAAGCAGAAAGCTTCCCGTACCTAAAGGTGCTCTTTGTTGGCAGAAACCACTTTTTTAATCTTAGTCCCTCTTTGGTTTACTTCCAATATGCTGGTATGATTCTGTGAACCTTTTCGGAGCTAATGAAAACGCGAAGTAGTTAGCCACTGGCATGGGAAGGCTTTTGCTTTGTTTCTCTTAGAAGTGATTTCTTAAATGTATTCACGCTCCTAAGCATAAGATACTCATTCTGTATATTGATCCTGGGTCCAAGCAAATAGGAATGTTTATTTCAGCAGAACTGCATTTTGTGAGAAGTGGTGTTTGCTGTGCTATAGAACTAATCTTTTATACTGCTATTATTGCTTTTCCATCCCAGTTTTCTCTAAAGTGGGATCATTTAACTCACCAGTGTTCACCAGCATCACCAGAGATCCAGGCAAGGGGAGTCCCTGATCAGGGCCCACAAAACAAACATTCAAACCCACAGACTTTGGGTTTTTTGGTCTTTTAAAAAAGGTTTTTGTGATTTTGAGAACCAAGTGAGTAAACGGGAATAATGGGAGAAGGATGCATGAACCAAAGTGGGCACCCAGGCCACGGAATACGAATGAGATTGAGAGGGTCCAAGGGGGAAGAGAAATCACAGCTGGTCCCTGGGAAACTAGCAAAAGTGGGGAGGCTGATGTGTTTAAACTTGGCCTCCCTTGTCACCCAGAGTAGGTGCTGAGGCAATCCAGGCTCCCCGATAACTGTGCTTCTTCCCTTTTCTCTGTTCTGATGGGATAGTTTTGGCAGGCACTTAGAACTGTCTGGGAATCTTGAGGGAAAGAGCAGGGTGAGGGTGAAGGAATTAGGGAGGAGGGGGAGAGTCTGGGGCAGGGTGCGGGGCAGGCAGACTCTACCTACTCTGGCTGCCTGCGAAGCTGGACAGAGTCAGTCCCATCCAAGGTTTAGATGGGTCTAGTTACTGCCCAAGATAGCTGGGCCAGCCCACCTCCCCTGCCCTGCCCCCAGTGATCCAGGCTACCACTCAGGTGCACAATGGCTGGCCCATCCAGGGAAGTTGCCAGGCTGCGAATACGAGCCAGGCCATGGCTGTTGCTCAATTTTTAACATTATAAATATCTATAGCTTTAATGTATTCAGACATGTGAAATGTGGGCCTCGGTGGATACTCTTGCTGTGGTTCCTGCAAATGGTAGGGATGGTCACAAAAAGTCAGAGAAAGGTGGGCAAATCAGGGAGGGAAATGTATTTCCTATATGCCACTCTTGGGATTCATGCTGCATATCTGCATATGAAAGCCTCTGACAAGTTATGCAGGAGAAAAACTATTTTATTGTATAAAATCCAGAGTTTCCCAAATTTCCTTGGATGACCATAAAATGTCATGGATCCCAGGTGGAAAATTCTCCTGGAATTAATGGAGTTGGAGGTTGGCTCCACTTGGCATTTTCCTAAGACTTGGAAGCAGTTTAAATGTTCAGACTCTCTCTCAGGGAAATGGCCCTTCTTTGAATTTTGAGGAAAAGGGTGTGGTAATGTGAATAAAGCTATAGGGAGGTCAATGGGAAAAGTCCAACAGCAGGAAAATAAGAGCAACAATAAGAAATTATTTAGTTAATTTTCAGGTTTCCCTAGGTTGTAATGGCAAGAATAAGTCAGGAGTAAGCAGAAACAGGAGGGAGAAGTGTGGGATATGGGGATTGAGCACAGAAGAAAATATGGAATATTTGTTAGAAAGCAAGAAAGAAAAACAATGAGCATTTTCAGAGGAAGATAAAGAGGAAGAGACCATTGTGATAAACAGGAGGGCAAGAGAAGTGGTCATGCTCCTTTTTCGGTGACTATTTGCTGAGCACTTACTTATGACCAGGTGGCGTAGCAGGCGGCCAAGAGCCCCAGCCTCATGGAGCTTACAGCTGAGAGTGGGGATGGGGGTGGGCTTGTGAGGGAGTGACCCATATATAAACGATCCCCAGGAGACAGTGGGATAATTACCATAAAAGAGCTAGAAAAGGTTCCAGAGAAAGAATGCAGAGCGTTTGGCACACTTTGTTCTATAATTTATCTGTTTACAGATCTGGATCTTTCTCTGGCCTAGGGGTTCCTTGAGGGCAAAGAGGGACCTTTATCCCCCCTAAGTATCTTAAGACCTTGAAATTTTAGGTCTTCAGGAAATGTTCGTTGAATAAATAAATGGAATAACTTCATGCTGGGTAATGCAACCTCTTCTCTCCCCTTCGTAGACCCTATGGCTTTGGGCCACTTCACGTCTGAGCAAAACTGCCCCGATCTATTGAGTTCAGACTAATCGAATGCTTACTTCCCCTCAACCTTCTCTTATTTTCCAATTTCTTTTAATTTTCCATTCTATGAAGAGCTATTTATCATCAAAAGAACATCAAATTTAGGTGGGCATTTTTGAGAATTCACTTATATAGGTCAGTAATTTCTCTCTTTCTTATTCTATTTTCCATACACAGAAATAAGAATGTATCTCTGTAGGACACCCTTCCTCTCCATCCCTGCCAGGGGGGACTAGAACAATTTGACATGGTTGTTCCCATGACATTTAAAATGGAACTCAATGGGTTATGTTATACTACTCTTCAGATCTGTGCCATGAATGCCAGCCTTAGGGTCCTTCTGGGGGTCCCATCCTCTGTGGATGTACTCAGCTTCCCAAAAAACTCAGGATTCCCAGTACTGGCTTAAGACTGAGCCTCCACAAACGGATGGTAGTTCTGGAACGTGGCTGGAGATATTGCGGGGGGGTTTGTGACGGGTGACGGGTCCCTTCTCCATTCTGCACAGGTACTTAGGAATTCCCAAAGTGAGACAATTTACCTATAGATAAGAATTGGTGTTGGCTATGGTGGGCCTCTTGGATTAGCCACTGGGGAGGATTCGTTTATGTATTGGGCACTGTGCTACAGGCTTCTGTGTAATTATTTCAAATAAAGCCCACAACACTCTGAAAGTATTATTATCTCATTGTACTACCAAAGAAGACAAGGTTCAGAGAAGTTATACAGCACCTTCAGGGTCATATGGTTAGTAAATCTGTAATCAAAGGTGCAGCAGTGATTATGCAGCTACACCTGGGGGCCTCAGGAAATGCTACAGTTGATTGTGCCATAGAGGAAGGCTCCAAACCAATGCAAATTTCAGAGGGTGAGCATTCCAGGCCCAGCATTGAAAACACTCAGTTCAGAGAAGAGTCAGGTCTATGGAGAATGTCCAGGTATAATTCAGCAGCAAGGAATTTCTACAGTGTCATGTGTCTTGACATTTTAATTAGCAAGTGCTCTTTTTATTTCATCGAAATAAAGAATTGAAAACTAAATGTACAGTTAATATTATTCAAGATACTGATATTCAAGATGGTGGAGGAGTAGGTGGATGTGGAGTTCATCTCTCTCCACAGATGCATTAGGAATACATCTACAGATGCAACAGTTCTCACAGAACACCGGCTGAAAACTAGCAGAAGACCTTGGACACCAGAAAGGACGATAAAAATTCCTTCATAACTGGAAGGGAAGCATTTGAGGCTCTCAGAAGAGGGTGAAGCAGCCGATCTGTGGCAGACGGGACAGAGTGAGAAATACACAGATGGTCCGTACCACAGCCCTACGTGCCCCTGACTGAGACGTGTGTTCACAGGCTGCCCCTCCAAGAGCAGAGGCAGTGAGAGGACGTGTGTGCACCGGTCTGCACGGGGAAGCAGTAGGGACAGAGCCCAGCACCACCTCCTGCTTCTCCCTTTCAGGGAAACCAGGGAAACAAGAACTAGCAAGAGCTTGACAAATGCCTGGCTTTGAATTGGAGACCATTCACCTGCCTATTGTTTCATTCCTGGAAATTTCATTGCAACTAAGTAAGAAAAAAAAAATACCCGAAAGAAAGAAAACAAAGAACAAAATACCCCAGAATTCCTAAAAAACAGGTCTTGGTGCTCTGGCCAGGTGTCAGGCCTGAGCCTCTGAGGTGGGAGAGCCGAGTTCAGGACATTGGTCCACCAGAGACCTCTCAGCCCCATGTAATATCAAATGGCGAAAGCTCTCCCAGAGATCTCCATCTCAATGCTAAGACCCAGCTCCACTCAACGACCAGCAAGCTACAGTGCTGGACACCCTATGCCAAACAACTAGCAAGACGGGAACACAAACCCATCCATTAGCAAAGAGGTTGCCTAAAATCATAATAAGTTCACAGACACCCCAAAACACACCACCCGACTTGGTCCTGCCCACCAGAAAGACAAGATCCAGCCTCATCCACCAGAACACAGGCACTAGTCCCCTCCACCAGGAAGCCTACACAACCCACTGAGCCAAGCTTACCCACTGGGGGCAGACACCAAAAACAACGGGAACTACGAACCTGCAGCCTGCAAAATGGAGACCCCAAACACAGTAAGATAAGCAAAATGAGAAGACAGAAAAACACACAGCAGATGAAGGAGCAGGGTCAAAACACACCAGACCTAACAAATGAAGAGGAAATAGGTAGTCTACCTGAAAAAGAATTCAGAATAATGATAGTAAGGATGATCCAAAATCTTGGAAATAGAATGGAGAAAATACAAGAAACATTTAACAAGGACCTAGAAGAACTAAAGAGCAAACAAACAATGATGAGCAACAAAATAAATGAAATTAAAAATTCTCTAGAAGGAATCAATAGCAGAATAACTGAGGCAGAAGGACGGATAGGTGACCTGGAAGATAAAATAGTGGAAATAACTACCGCACAGCAGAATAAAGAAAAAAGAATGAAAAGAGTTGAGGACAGTCTCAGAGACCTCTGGGACAACATTAAATGCACCAACATTAGAATTATAGGGGTCCCAGAAGAAGAAGAGAAAAAGAAAGGGTCTGAGAAAATATTTGAAGAGATTATAGTTGAAAACTTCCCTAACATGGGAAAGGAAATAGTCAATCAAGTCTAGGAAGCACAGAGAGTCCCATACAGGATAAATCCAAGGAGAAACATGCCAAGACACATATTAATCAAACTATCAAAAATTAAATACAAAGAAAAAATATTAAAAGCAGCAAGGGAAAAGCAACAAATAACATACAAGGGAATCCCCATAAGGTTAACAGCTGATCTTTCAGCAGAAACTTTGCAAACCAGAAGGGAGTGGCAGGACATATTTAAAGTGATGAAAGGGAAAAACCTACAACCAAGATTACTCTACCCAGCAAGGATCTCATTCAGATTCAGCAGAGAAATTAAAAGCTTTACAGAAAAGCAAAGAGAATTCAGCACCACCAAACCAGCTTTACAGCAAATGCTAAAGGAACTTCTCTAGGCAGGAAACACAAGAGAAGGAAAAGACCTACAATAACAAACTCAAAACAGTTAAGAAAATGGTAATAGGAACATACATATCGATAACTACCTTAAATGTAAATGGACTAAATGCTCCAACCAAAAGACACAGATTGGTTGAATGGATACAAAAACAAGACCCATACATATGCTGTCTACAAGAGACCCATTTCAGACGTAGGGACACATACAGACTGAAAGTGAGAGGATGGAAAAAGATATTCCATGCAAATGGAAATCAAAAGAAAGCTGGAGTAGCAATTCTCATATCAGACAAAATAGACTTTAAAATAAAGACTATTACAAGAGACAAAGAACGACACTACACAATGATCAAAGGATCAATCCAAGAAGAAGATATAACAATTGTAAATATTTATGCACCCAACATAGGAGCACCTCAATACATAAGGCAAATGATAACAGCCATAAAAGGGGAAATCAACAGTAACACAATAATAGTAGGGGACTTTAACATCCCACTTTCACCTATGGACAGATCATCCAAAATGAAAATAAATAAGGACACACAAGCTTTAAATGATACATTAAACAAGATGGACTTAATTGATATTTATAGGACATTCCATCCAAAAACAGGATATTACACTTTCTTCTCAAGGGTTCATGGAACATTTTCCAGGATAGATCATATCTTGGGTCACAAATCAAGCCTTGGTAAATTTAAGAAAATTGAAATTGTATCAAGTATCTTTTCCGACCACAACGCTATGAGACTAGATATCAATTACAGGAAAAAAATCTGTAAAAAACACAAGCACATGGAAGCTAAACAATACACTATTAAATAACCAAGACACCATTGAAGAAATCAAAGAGGAAATTAAAAAATACCTAGAAACAAATGACAATGAAAACACGACGACCCAAAACCTATGGCATGCAGCAAAAGCAGTTCTAAGAGGGAAGTTTATAGCAATACAATCCTACCTCAAGAAACAAGAACATCTCAAATAAACAACCTAACCTTACACCTAAAGCAATTAGAGAAAGAAGAACAAAAAACCTCAAAGTTAGCAGAAGGAAAGAAATCATAAAGATCAGATCACAAATAAATGAAAAAGAAATGAAGGAAATGATAGCAAAGATGAATAAAACTAAAAGCTGGTTCTTTGAGAAGATAAACAAAATTGATAAACCATTAGCTAGACTCATCAAGAAAAAAAGGGAGAAGACTCAAATCAATAGAATTAGAAATGAAAAAGGAGAAGTAACAACTGACACTGAAGAAATACAAAGGATCATGAGAGATTACTACAAGCAACTATATGCCAATGAAATGGACAACCTGGAAGAAATGGACAAATTCTTAGAAAAGCACAACCTTCTGAGACTGAACCAGGAAGAAACAGAAAATATAAACAGACCAATCACAAGGACTGAAATTGAGACTGTGATTAAAAATCTTCCAACAAACAAAAGCCCAGGACCAGATGGCTTCAAAGGTGAATTCTATCAAACATTTAGAGACGAGCTAACACCCATCCTTCTCAAACTCTTCCAAAATATAGCAGAGGGAGGAACACTCCCAAACTCATTCTACAAGGCCACCATCACCCTGATACCAAAACCAGACGAAGATGCCACAAACAAAGAAAACTACAGGTCAGTATCATTGATGAACAGAGATGCAAAAATCCTCAACAAAATACTAGCAAACAGAATCCAACAGCACATGAAAAGGATCATACACCATGATCAACTGAGGTTTATCCCAGGAATGCAAGGTTTCTTCAATTTACGCAAATCAATCAATGTGATAAACCATATTAACAAACTGAAGGAGAAAAACCACATGATCATCTCAATAGATGCAGAAAAAGCTTTTGACAAAATTCAACACCCATTTATGATAAAAACCCTCCAGAAAGTAGGCATAGAGGGAACGTACCTCAACATAATAAAGGCTATATATGACAAACCCACAGCCAACATCGTTCTCAATGGTGAAAAACTGAAACCATTTCCACTAAGATCAGGAACAAGACAAGGTCGTCCACTCTCACCACTATTTTTCAACATAGTTTTGGAAGTTTTAGCCACAGCAATCAGAGAAGAAAAAGGAATCCAAATCGCAAAAGAAGAAGTAAAACTGTCACTGTTTGCAGATGACATGATACTATACATAGAAAATCCTAAAGATGCTACCAGAAAACTACTAGAGCTAATCAATGAATTTGGTAAAGCAGCAGGATACAAAATTAATGAACAGAAACCTCTTGCATTCCTATACACTAATGATGAAAAATCTGAAAGAGAAATTAAGGAAACACTCCCATTTACCATTGCAACAAAAAGAATAAAATACCTAGGAATAAACCTACCTAAGGAGACAAAAGACCTGTATGCAGAAAACTATAAGACACTGATGAAAGAAATTAAAGATGATACAAACAGATGGAGAGATATACCATGTTCTTGGATTGGAAGAATCAACATTGTGAAAATCCTACCCAAAGCAATCTGCAGATTCAGTGCAATCCCTATCAAACTACCAATGGCATTTTCCACAGAACTAGAACAAAAAATTTCACAATTTGTATGGAAACACAAAAGACCCCAAATAGCCAAAGCAATCTTGAGAAAGAAAAATGGAGATGGAGGAATCAGGCTCCCTGACTTCAGACTATACTACAAAGCTACAGTAATCAAGACAGTATGGTACTGGCACAAAAACAGAAATATAGATCAATGGAACAGGATAGAAAGCCCAGAGATAAACCCACACACATATGGTCACCTTATCTTTGATAAAGGAGGCAAGAATATACAAGGGAGAAAAGACAGCCTCTTCAACAAGTGGTGCTGGGAAAACTGGACAGCTACATGTAAAAGAATGAAATTAGAACACTCCCTAACACCATACACAAAAATAAACTCAAAATGGATTAAAGACTTAAATGTAAGGCCAGACACTATAAACCTCTTAGAGGAAAACATAGGCAGAACACTCTATGACATAAATCACAGCAAGATCCTTTTTGACCCACCTCCTAGAGAAAGGAAATAAAAACAAAAATAAACAAATGGGACCTAATGAAACTTAAAAGCTTTTGCACAGCAAAGGAAACCATAAACAAGTCGAAAAGACAACCCTCAGAATGGGAGAAAATATTTGCAAACGAACCAACTGACAAAGGATTAATCTCCAAAATATACAAGCAGCTCATGCAGCTCAATATCAAAAAAACAAACAACGCAATCCAAAAATGGGCAGAAGACCTAAATAGACATTTCTCCAAAGAAGATATACAGACTGCCAACAAACACATGAAAGGATGCTTAACATCACTAATCATTAGAGAAATGCAAATCAAAACTACCATGAGGTATCACCTCACACCAGTCAGAACGGCCATCATCAAAAAATCTACAAACAATAAATGCTGGAGAGGGTGTGGAGAAAAGGGAACCCTCTTGCACTGTTCGTGGGAATGTAAATTGATACAGCCACTATGGAGAACAGTATGGAGGTTCCTCAAAAAACTAGAAATAGAATTACCATATGACCCAGCAATCCCAGTACTGGGCATATACCCTGAGAAAACCATAATTCAAAAAGAGTCATGTACCACAATGTTCATTGCAGCTCTATTTACAATAGCCAGGACATGGAAGCAACCTAAGTGTCCATTGGCAGATGAATGGATAAAGAAGATGTGGCACATATATACAATGGAATATTACTCAGCCATAAAAAGAAATGAAATCGAGTTATTTGTAGTGAGGTGGATGGACCTAGAGTCTGTCATACAGAGTGAAGTAAGTCAGAAAGAGAAAAACAAATACCGTGTTCTAACATATATATGGAATCTAAAAAAAAAAAAAAGGTTCTGAAGAACCTCAGGGCAGGACAGGAATAAAGACACAGACGTAGAGAATAGACTTGAGGACATGGGGAGGGGGAAGGGTAAGCTGGGACGAAGTGAGAGAGTGGCATGGACTTATATACACTACCAAACGTAAAATAGATAGCTAGTGGGAAGCAGCTGCATAGCACAGGGAGATCAGCTCGGTGCTTTGTGACCACCTAGAGGGGTGGGATACGGAGGGTGGGAGGGAGACGCAAAAGGGAAGAGATATGGGGATATGTGTATACGTATAGCTGATTCACTTTGTTATACAGCAGAAACTAACACACCATTGTAAAGCGGTTATACTCCAATAAAGATGTTAAAAAATATATATTATTCAAGATACTGATTGTGAGAAGGAATATAACCCAGACAGCATGGGTCTCCCAGAGAAAGTCCAGGCTGGGCCCTGTCTGCCGATGGTACACTGTGTTAAAGTATTGTCTTCATTTAAAAAGCTGATTTTGAATGTCTACAGAAGTTGCATATTTTATTACTAATTCCTTATGTCACATTCATTTTGGTTGTTTCTTTTAGATTTTATTTTCCTGACTCACCATTTTTCTTCCAGGCATGATAACAACTCTGCAAAATGCTAATCCATCTCTTTCTCCATGATTCAACTGACAGCATTATATCCGACAAAAATATTCTTTTACAATCAAAAGTTTGGAGACCGTTTTTGATTGAATCCCCTTTAAGTGAATCAAATACCTTATAAATTAAAATCACACTAAATGCATGATCATATTCCTCAATAGGAATTACTTACAGGCGTAGTTACAGGCGACTTTTCACTGCTTGGAGTATCCACTGTACAGAAAGAAAGGAAAAAAGATCACAATGTGAGTAGTTTCTAATTGTCTTTCTTTTTTGATCGTCTCAGTGGAGTGTGGTTCCTATGTCAGCTTCAAACCAACTTTTTTTGGTTAGCCAAGAGCATTAGAAAATCATGATAAAGCAGACCCCTGAAGCAGCTTGTACCCATCACCAAGAGAAGTTATGACCAGTGTAATATGATTGATCACATCAATTAGCACCAGGTACTAGATTATAGGAAGCGAAATCTATTCCTATGAGTGCTCGTTTTAAGGCACCTTGCACTCTGGCTTGACTGACCAGTTCCCTCACTGTCTGACACAGAGAAGGATCACACAGAGAGAGGCCAGATGTCATCCAGGAAGTACAGAAGGTGACACAGTTAACAAGAGGACCGTTACCAGTTCCAGGTAAATGCTTCTAATCTTTGTTTAAAAAAAAAAAAGAAGAAGAAGACCATAAAGAAAGAGGTGAATATTATTTCTTTGGATTTTCAAAATCAAAGTAAAATTCTGCGAATTTCCCCCAATTTTAGTACTGATAACTGGTACTGATATCAATGAACCAGCTCTTTGCTAACTGTGTGCCCCTGGAATCAGAAATGAAGAAAAGTACCAGATATAATTGGTTGCCCACAACATGGATTTTGCAAAAAAGAAATAGAGCTCCCCAGTATGCATTTTACCTGACTGGGAGAAAAACTGGGAACGTCGCCAAGAGTTCTGAACTCTCAGCAGAACGCTGGCAGTGCCAGGCGACTCTAGATCAGATGGCAGAACAGAACAAATAGAAAACCATGAAAACAGGGCTGAGACTTGAACAGAACCACACTCCCAAGTACTAATGGAGGTTCGGCTGTCATCAGAACAAGGATTGAGAGTGAAAGAATCCAAAGTACAAAATATCTCAATAAAATGCACACAAAACCTGAAGATGTGGACAAAAGTCCATAGATGGGCCAGTTTATGCTATTGTTTGGTGTTGGGTGGGAGTTTAGGAGCTCATACTTAAAGGTGATATTGTTAAGATGCTGAATCGCAAAATGATGGGATGATGTGTGATGTAAGGGCAAAATGCACAGTTTACATTGCTTTTGGAAAGCACTAGAAAAGTATAAAGACAGCAGAGATGAGTTCAATTATTCTTACACACTTTATAAATGTTATTATGGAAGTCTGTGGTGGCAGTTATATATTATGGAAGTCTGTGGTGGCAGTGTGTAGTAAAAAAGATGTGTATGTGTGTATCTGTCATGGGGTGGCATCAAGCAGACAGAAGCTGAAGGCAAGCATTTGCATCCTTAACCTATATGCTATGCTCATCTGTCATCATTCTCAATGCAAATAAAGACATCGGTTTTTAAAATGTGCACATATTTTCCTGAAACATCAATTCAAGATATCTTTCTACTATTGGGAGACAGTTGAGAAAAGGAAATCTGTCCTCTTTAAATGTTATTTTATGAATGTTTTCAGAGTATTCAAAGACTATTTATGCACATGTGTATGTTTAAGGGAAATCTGTGGAGCACCACTAGGGCCCCCAGCACATCTGCAGTAGCCTGTCTGAGCAGTAGAGAAACAGACGACTTGGTGGAGATGGTGGCGTCATCACTGTCCTGGGGAGAGAATATTAGGTATGGCTCCAGGATTCCTGATCCTGAACCTACAGCTTCTTTGGACTTGATGTGAGGCCTCTGACTAGTCACTTAAATGTATGCTGACTTTTTATAGCTGGGCAAAGCCCTATACTCCCCCGCCAACCCCCAATTAAAGACAAATCATGTCTTTTAAGACTACATTTATTAGAGGCCTTTTGCTTCTTGAAAGATAGGAACTTTATACACTCCAAACAAGTATTAATGTTATTTTTACATCTACCAGTGATGTTTTTGGTACACAATTTAAACACATACTTCAAGTCAGTGGTTTCCAGAGTGTGGTCTCTGGATCTGCAGCATCACCATCACCTTTGGGAACTTGTTAGAAATGTAAATACTGTGGCCCCAGCCCAGACCTACACAATCAGACGCTGTACGGGTGGGGTCCAGAGAGTGGTGTTTTTAAAATTTTTTTATTTTTATTTATTTATTTTTTAACATCTTTATTGGAGCATAATTGCTTTACAATGGTGTATTAGTTTCTGCTTTATAACAAAGTGAATCAGTTATACATATACATATGTTCCCATATCTCTTCCCTCTTGTATCTCCCTCCTTCCCACCCTCCCTATCCCACCTCTCTAGGTGGTCACAAAACACAGAGCTGATCTCCCTGTGCTATGCGGTTGCTTCCCACTAGCTATCTATTTTACGTTGGGTAGTGTATATATGTCCATGCCACTCTCTCACTTTGTCACATCTTTCCCTTCCCCCTCCCCATATCCTCAAGTCCATTCTCTAGTAGGTCTGTGTCTTTATTCCCATCTTGCCACTAGGTTCTTCATGACACTTTTTTTTTCCCCTTAGATTCCATATATATGTGTTAGCATACTGTATTTGTTTTCCTCTTTCTGACTTACTTCACTCTGTATGACAGACTCTAACTCCACCCACCTCACTACAAATAATTCCATTTCGTTTCTTTTTATGGCTGAGTAATATTCCATTGTATATATGTGCCACATCTTCTTTATCCATTCATCCGATGATGGACACTTAGGTTGCTTCCATGTCCTGGCTATTGTAAATAGAGCTGCAATGAACATTTTGGTACATGACTCTTTTTGAATTATGGTTTTCTCAGGGTATATGCCCAGTAGTGGGATTCTGGGTCGTATGGTAGTTCTATTTTTAGTTTTTTAAGGAACCTCCATACTGTTCTCCATAGTGGCTGTATCAATTTACATTCCCACCAACAGTGCAAGAGGGTTCCCTTTTCTCCACACCCTCAGAGAGTGGTGTTTTAATTAATCCTGCAGGAGACCCTGCCACATCTCAGGTTTGAAAATTACTGCTATGTCTCTACAATATAAACACTCCTATTTTAAGGAGAGCATTTAAGAATGCTTTATTCCTGCTTGGCACCTTGCTTTATACTTCTACTCTTACTGCAACTATTCTGCAGCTACTAGATTATACTGTAGTGCTTATTCTAGGTCAGGTGTTGAGCTAAATGCTTTTTTTTTTTTTTTAGTTTATCTCATTTAATTCTTCCAACAGCCCTATGAGGTCGGTACTGTTATTATTTCCAGTTTACAGGTGACAGTTAGAGATTAGAGAGAACTTGGTGGGTAAGATCATGCAGATTAGAACTCGAAGAGCCAGAATTTGAAGCCAGGCCTTCTGTCTCCAGAGCCTGCAGCTGTAATTACAGCTTCCATGAGCCAGACAAGAGTATGGAATGGGTGTATGACAAACATAATCCCACCTTGAAGAATGATTTTGGAAATGCTCTAGTGCCACTGAATTTTATTTTTCATTCACCTTAGATAAAGCATGAAGTCCCTTAATTCAACAGCACATTTTACAAAATCGAAATGCCTTACAACAGATAATTAGATGTAAAAATACCTAAGACAATAAAACTAATTAATATGGCTTAAAATATCTATTTCCTCTCTATATTACTTATATACACAATTAAAAAGTGCTAGAAATAGGGCAGAATTAAAATCTAAACGTGACCAATTGCTGGCCCAGTTAGGAGAATTTACTTTTGTCACTTCCCTTCAGGACAGTAGGGCTGACAAATTTAAATCAAACGCTTTGAAGACAGTATTGAACTTGTTTCCACATTAAGAAGCTAGTGATTTTCAGTACCTGTACCAATTAATTCCCTCCCGAGTACTTCCTGTTATGTAGATAGAGCCCAACTTATCTCCCAGCCGTCAACAAAGACTAATGGAAGCCAAATAGCATTCTGCCAAAGAGCTGCCCATCCTTGAAAAGAAAAGTAACAATAAATCCCCAGCCACAATGACCCTGTACATCCTCTCTTTGCCTGGACTGATAGATCTATAAAGTGTACTGGGGAAAGCACATTAAAAAAGAAAAACAAGAAACCTTATAGTTTTTGCCTCCTGAACTCTAGCCATTTTCACATCACATCAGTAAAGAGAGAGAACTCACACCAGTAAAGCCCGGTGGCCTGTCTCTTGTGAGGCATAGTCCCTATGGATCATGCAATCCTCAGGACCCATCCCCCTACCGTTCACATCCCTCAGGCTCCTTTCTGGTGGTTGCGGGCGCCTGGGGTTCTTACCAAGATAAAGGGATTCAAGTTGGGCTCTTAAAGAGTAAAGGGGTGAATTCACAACCTATACATGGCCTAAAGGTACCTGGGGAGTTTGCAGTGGCCATTGCCATTTTAAGACCTTCATAGGCCCTAAACTCCCATATTTTTCGAGGCCATCCCTCCCTACATTATACCAAACATGTTAAAATGTATCAAACATGGGACAAAGTGAGAGAGTGGCATGGACATATATACACTACCACATGTAAAATAGATAGCTAGTGGGAAGCAACTGCATAGCACAGGGAGATCAGCTTGGTGCTCTGTGACCACCTAGAGGGGTGGGATAGGGAGGGTGGGAGGGAGGGAGACGCAAAAGGGAAGAGATATGGGGATATGTGTATACATATAGCTGATTCACTTTGTTATACAGCAGAAACTAACACACCATTGTAAAGCAGTTATACTCCAATAAAGTTGTTAAAAAAAATAAAATAAAATGTATCAAACATATGAAATATATTAAGGTTTATCCTCAGCCTATATATATGTGTTCCATATATCTATATATTCTAACTGTAAAGAATTTTTGGAAAGATTAAAGTTTTTGGCTATGAGTAACACATTTAATCTACAATCATGAATGTTTCTTGGTAATCATCATGCACAGCCAGGAACTATTATGGGGCAAGAAAATCTGACTTTCTTCCAAAATCACTGTCAAATTAAATGAATATTTTAGGAAGACTAGACAATTAACAGTTAATGAAGTTGACATAATATTAAGATCATAAACTCTTTATTAAAGTTATTGATTTTTTATTTTGTAATTTTTAAAATATTTAAGAGCCAATAAAAATTATTTTTGGGTATCAAATCCTTGTATAGGCCCTACTGTGCCTACTGTGCCTGGCTGACAAAACGGTCTTGGCAGCTGGGGTTCCTGGCTAAGCCAAATAGAGACTGTAGCTCCAGACCTCCATTCTGAAGTGATTAATTCAGCCATCATGGACTCTGGCAAACCCAATGGCTAAAGGTACATCAACATAAAGGAAGTAATCTGCCTTGAAAATGAAGAATATTTCACTACAAATGGGCCCAGCAGAACACAAAGAACTAAAACAAAACATTTCTATCTTTTTACCTTGAGAACTGAGATTTGGCAAAGGTAATTGGCTGCTTTCAGGCATTTTGTCCAGAAATGGAAACGTCAGGGTTGCTTCTGGTTCTGGAGATTTTGGCTTTACCACCTGGATCATGGGCAACAGACATAAATATTACAAGTATTGTCCATTAATAAATGCACAGGTGAAATAAAATTTAAGGATCCATGGCTACAATAAGTCAATAAGCCCAAACATTTAAATTGTAAATGGAAAATTTTGCCCCTTCTCCAAACCCCTTCATGCTTTTCTACATTAATATAGAGGTCAATTTTTCAGAGAAATCAAACTAGAGCATAAAAATTTGATGATCATGTTTCTTCAAACTCAGAGGACAATATTCCATCTTTGAGATAACACATCACTCTGTCTCATTTTCTTATTGGGATCAATCACAGTTTCTCTTCTTGGTACTACATAATACTGAATTTGTAATGTCAGGAAGTGAGATGTTCCACATAAGATTTTAAAAAAAATCTCACTATGTAAGTATTAAATATTAAAGTAATATTACCTTCTAATGGGCATTATTCTTGAGACACTATATACCCTCCCACACAAATTTATGCAAAGTACATTAAAGACAATATACTGTGCTTGTTGACAAAGAAGCATTATTGTAAATAACCATTATATCAAACAGTGCCATAGCGATGATGCCCTTAAGGGATTTTTGAGGCATGTTAGACCACATGACCTTATGGTAAATAGATCCAAAATTACAGGCTTTAAAAATTCTTATGTTTGCTTTGTAAAAACAGATTTTTCTTGTTATTGCTATTTAATTTTATTTTGTTTCTCCCCAATCGGAAGGGCCTTTGGTAGAACACCCTCCTTCCGATTTGTTGCTTCTAATCAACTGATTGCTGAAAGACCAGATAACCAAACTAACGACCAAAATAAAGAGTCAATAGACTCTGAGCAGAGATCGGAATGAGGAGTGTGGCTGTATCAGTTCCGATGTCCTTTTAGCTGCTTACAGAATCTTTTCTGATTCACTGGCTGGTGGCCATGAAGAGATTAATTTTATGGCCAGTGGGCGAGTGAGGCTCCAGAGCACTTGTTTCATCATAAGCTGATCTCTTATTTGGTCCTCAGGATGATTTAATGTCTAGAATTTCTCCTCAGTAAGATTTTATTTTTCTTGATGAATAATATATTCAACCCTAATGGAATCTTGAAGAAAATACAGTTAATTGTTCTGCATTACAGAGGTCAACCAGATGTCCAAATGAACTTCAGTGTTAAACATGCAGCAAAACCTAAGGCCTAGATTTACCAAAGTTGACAACCCTCAAATCTTAAGCTCATACCATTTCCTCCACAGTGGAATTGACAAAAATATGTTTCGGATAATGCCTGGTTGTAAATGAAAAAGTTAATCTCAGCAGAAATGCTCAAAATACCCACTATGTAAAAGGTCAGCCTGTGTGCATTGGTACTTTGTTTTATAAAGGTAACACTCTCAAGTGAAGTCAGAAAATAAAAGCTGTTGCAACCACTGTCATCATCTTTCTTTCTTTCTTTCTCTAAAAGTTAACTGTAAAGTAGTGAAAGGAGAAAAGGAGAAATTCACACGGTACGAAAAGCATTGGGTTCAAAGACCATTATTCCATTTGCTAATCATCTAGCAGAGATTCTTAACCTGGAGTCCACAGAAAAGAAGTCATGTGGTTATACATATTTCGTACTACTTGATACCAAGGAAAACTTGGTAATGCTGTGTATTTTATGGTTTAAACAATATTATTCTGAGAATAACGTTTACCAGATAGACAAAGGGTCCATGGTGCATGTACACGCATGGGCACACATGCAGCGTGCACGTGTGCACACACACACATACACACAGAGTTAAGAACCCCTGAAAACAATTTTTTCCATAGTAGGGTAGCCATGACACGGGGGGTCCAAAGATGGATCACATAGATGAGGTTACACAGATGAGGAATGCAGATGAATATTTTTTATGTTATGGTATCCATTTTGTTTGATTTTAAAAATATTTTTTCTAGCAATGTTATAGAGTTTTCCTTTCATTTTATATTTACATAGGAAAAAAGGTCAATTTGCAAGAAGAATAAATAAATAGATTACAAGTGTAATGTGGATCAGGCACAACCTGCAAAGGCAGGAAATCCTGTCTGCCCCCAACGTTTTTCCTACAGTTAGGTTCTTCTGTTCAGACCTCCAGACCATTTTTTAATTCTCTATGTATGAAAATGGGGGAGTAGCTAGAGTCTGAAATCCCCAAAAGACATCAGGGAAGCAGGCATTTTTGGGCTCCACCAGGCATACAGCACTCTCAGCATCTTAAGGCCGGGGGCTGTGTCTTATTCACTGTTGAATATCCAGTGTCTGCAGAGTGCCTGGCACATAGCAGATGCACAGCCACTATTGGTTGAGTAGATGATAGATGAACCAGAACTAGAAGCGGTAAATTTTTCACTCTAAAGTCAAATCCAAATCTAGGTTTAAAGTTGGAATATCACCACATAAAGTATCCAGTACGCAAGTCAGTTGTTCTCTATCTTGGTGACCCATCAGAATCACCTGGGGAGCTTTTGAAAATACAGATGCCTGAGCCCTGTTCCCAGAGATTGAGATTTATATGACCTGGTATGTATTAAATTCTAAAGGGTAACCGAGGTTGAGGACAACAGGTACAAAAGATGACTTTTAGACTGTGCCTGAAAACAAACTAAATTAATATGAAAGAGATGAGACTCCAAAACAAAGAAGAAATTTAATAAAAACAAGATGTTAAAACCCATTATATCAGAATAATAATTTTCTAGTTTCCTTGTTATTCAAGTTCAGAGGCATCAGAAGTACCATTACTGTAAAACAGGTAAATATCGGAAAGAGAATATGGAGCAAGTTACAAATAAGCAAGCTCATGCACGGCAAACTAAAACCTAACTGCAAAGCTTTATAACAGATATCTATACTGCATTTTTCTTTTAAATGTATATAATTCTTCATAATTAAAAATTAGCCATTTAAAATAAATTTTAAAAGACGTTGTAAGAATATATATACCACTGATTAACAGAGAGGTAGGTTTCAGTGACTTTTTCTCTCTCTTGCTCTATTTCTATATTTTTTATTTATGTATTTTTATGTATATTTACACATATTATTTGATAGATTTGTTACATATTTACATGTATATCACTGTAAATATACATCAAAAATAAATAGCTACAGGCTGAATGTTTGTGTCCCCCCAAAATTCATATGCTGAAACCCTAACCCTCCAAGGTAATGGTATTGGGAGCTGGGTCTTTTGGGAGGTGATTAGGTCATGGGGGTGAAGATCTCATGAATGGGACTAGTGACGGTATAAAAGAGACTCAGGAGAGCTTCCTCGGCCCTTCTGCCAAGTGAGGGCACAGCAAGAAGACAGCCATCTCTGAGTCAGGAAGTGGGTTCTCACCAGACGCTGACTGTCAGCGCCTTGCTCTTGCACCTCCCAGCCGCCATAACTGACAGAAATAAATTTCTGTTTTTTATAAGCCACCAAGTCTATGGTTTTCTGTTATAGCAGCCCAAGTGGACTAACACAGACATCTTTCTATATGTAGTTACATTTTTTTTTTTTACAATGAACATGTATTATATTTGTATTAAGAAAAAAAATACAGATCAAAGGTAGGAAACAAGATCAGGAGAGAAAATAAATTTTTATTACAAAATGGTGCCACCATAGCAGCCGGCAGCAACATGAAGCCACGTGAATCGTGGACTTAACGGCTTTAGTCCACCTCACCTTTTGTGACAGCACCAGTTCCACCTTTCCACTCATTTCATTTTCCGGTTTCTTCTGGTCTTTCTCTTCTGGCACCTCGTTCTTCACCTGGGGGCTGGAGGAAAGCTCCACAAAGGCTACGGTCGGGCTGGATTGAGTCACAGTTGATGTAAAATACTGTGGCTCTGAAATGGAGTTACATTCAGAAACATAAAGAACAAGATGAAAACCATATAAAGGCTCGTTGGTCCTGCCACGCCAGGAAGTACACTGAGTACATATCTTGCCTGGGGCAACACGGAGCTGGATTACAGTGTGATGAGAGGTACAAAAGAGCTTCAGGTACTAGAATTCTCTAGGCTCTTTCATGATATTATTAAAAAATCAAGCAACATAAAACACATCAAAGAACCCCACTATGAAAAACTTAAGTTCTGAATAAGAGTCCCAGTTTACATACAAATAACACTACATGAAACAAAATGCTGACAGGAAATATTACGAGAGGTGGGTTGGATGGGTGAACATTTATAGATAATTTCTATCCAAATTTCTTTCCAAATGAGGGGCAGCCTGACTCTTCCTTTTGTATTACAATGCTCCTTTTTAACATCATGCTTTCATAATTGGAATGTGTTAAGGATTGTGTGGTTAAAATCAATATAATGCAATGAAAATTAAGTGTTCTCAGATATACAAAGAAGAATTTGGTACAGTCTAAAGTGGGTGGAAAAGTCACCACCTGAGGGGGCATATCAGAATGTGGAGGTACAGTCTAGTTTGAAAAAGTATACGCTAAAATTTTTAGTAATGACTTTTAATTTACTTTACGATGCCATTTAAAAATAACTTGGTATTAGAAGAGGGTGAGAGGTTTTCATGTTTATCAACAGAAAAAATGTGTTAAAAATATCGAGAAATATTACTTTAGGGAAGAGTGGGTTTCTATTCATACTCACTGTTCATGTTTGTGGCATTACTTTATTCTTTCAAACTATTCATTGGGTTTACCACTTCAGCATCTATTTTTATGATATATTTTTAATCTGTCTTATCTATTGTTGTTACTGTGTGTTAAATATAACCCTCAGTTTTTAGCATTATTGATTTGGGGAAATATAACTCTTTTATGATGATGGAGATAAACTTTCAAAAAAAACAAAATGAAACAAGGTAGCAAAAAAGCATGGGTTCCTGTTTTTCTATAGCAAGATAAATCACTTGGTCAGAATTTCCCCCAGGAAGTCACTAGGTGGCAGCACAACCACACCAGTCACAGAGCCTCATTCACTACCTTCTATTTTCATTCTCTTAAGAGTTAGCACGCTTTACCTTAAAACTAGTCTGTTATAAAAACAAACCTGATGAGGCAACGTCTGTATTCCCTTTTTCTGTTTTTTCACCATCATTCTCATCTTCTTGACTGTTTGTTTCAGTTTCTTCAGTGGTTGCCTAAAAGAAAGATATTTTTCCACCTTGAATACATTATCCCTTTGAAGGTTCTAGAAGGTAAAGGATTTCTTTCTCTTTTTTCCAGTAGTAATTTTTAGGCCAACGAGGTGAGCTGCCTATATGAATTCACTCTTTTCTATTTCCAGTGGTGAAAGGCTGGGTTTGTCAGCAGGAGACGTTCCGTGAAGGAGAACATAAGTGCTGAAGCCGAACCACGTTACGAGGGCACACAACCCCACTACCTCCCCACCTCCTCTGACTGCCTCTTTTTCCTTCCTTTCACTATCAATTTTTCAAAATCATAGTTACCACTCTCTTGCTCCCAAATGCCATTACAGTTGGCTTAGGGTCATATCACCAGTGAAAAAAATAATTTTTTCAAGTTGCAATTAACCTCTCAGTAGTTTGTCTTCAGCACAGATGCTGGTGGCTCTTAGTATTGTGCATTTTATTCTTGAAGTTCTCTCCCTTTCTGGGCTCTCAACAACTTTCTGTTATCCCACTTCTCATATTCCACCCCCCCCCCATAATTTCTGAAAGAAACTGAAGAAGACACAAAGAAATGGAAAGATATCTTGTATTCATGGATTGGAAGAATTAATATTGTTAAAATATCCCCATTACCCAAAGCAACCTACAGATTCAATGCAATCCCTATAAAAATTCCAATGGCATTTTTCACAGAAATAGAAAAAAACAACCCTAAAATTCATATGGAAATATGAAGGACCCCAAATAGCTAAAGCAATCTTGAGCAAGAAGAACAAAACTGGAAGCATCACATTTCCTTATTTCAAACTACGTTACCAAGCTACATTAATCAAAACACTTTGGTACTGGCATAAAAACAGACACATAAATCAATGGAACAGAACATCCAGAAATCAACCCATACTTTTATGGTCAACTAATTTTTGACAAAGGCACCAAGAATACAAAATGGGTAAAGGATAGGCTTTTCAGTAAATGTTGTTGGGAAAACTGGATATCGACATGCAAAAGAATGAAATTGGACTCTTATCTTACACCATACACCAAAATCAATGTCTAAATGGATAAAAGACTTAAAAGTATGACTGCAAACCATAAAACTCCTAGAAGAAAACAGGGGGAAATCTCCTAGGCATTGGTCTTAGCAATGATTTCTTGGATTTGGCACCAAAAGCTCAGGCAACAAAAGCAAAAATAAACAAGTGGGACTACATCAAACTGAAATGTTTCTGCACAGCAAAGGAAACAAATAACAAAATGAGAGGGAAATCTACAGAATGGGAGAAAATATCTGCAAATCATACATCCAATAAGGGATTGATATCCAAAATATAAAAGGAACTCTTACAACTCAATAGCAAAAAACATCAAATAAACCAACTTAAAAATGGGAAAAGGACCTGAATAGACATTTTCCCAAAGAAGATATACAAATGGCCAACTGAAGTCATGTATATGAAAAGATGCTCAACATCACTAATCACCAGGGAAATCAAAACTACAGTGAGATATCACCTTATATCTTTTAGGGATTGTTATTATCAAAAAGTCAAAAGAGGGACTTCCCTGGTGGTGCAGTGGTTAAGAATCCGTCTGCCAATGCAGGCGACATGGGTTCAAGCCCTGGTCCGGGAAGATCCCACATGCCGCAGAGCAACTAAGCCCGTGCGCCACAACTACTGAAGCCCACGCACCTAGAGCCTGTGCTCCGCAACAAGAGAAGGCACCGCAATGAGAAGCCTGCGCACTGCAACGAAGAGTAGCCCCCGCTCGCCGCAACTAGAGAAAGCCCGCGTGCAGCAACGAAGACCCAACGCAGCCAAAAAATAAATTAAAAAAAAAAAGTCAAAAGATGACAAGTGTTGTTGAGAATGTGGAGAAAAGGGGACCACTGTACACTGATGGTGGGAATATAAATTGGTACAGCCATTATGGAAAAGAGTATGGAGTTTCACCAAAACTTTAAAATAGAACTATTATATGATCCAGCAATTCCACTTCTAGGTATATATATCCAAAGGAAGTGAAACCAGTATCTCGAAGAGATATCTGTACTCCCATGTTCATTGCAGCATTATTCACAATAGCTAAGATATGGAAACAACCTAAATGTTGATGGATGACTAAAGAAAACATGTACATATGTATATATTATTCATATATACTGATATATAAATGTTACTATTATATGCACAAATATCAATATTATACACACATATACAATGGAATATTATTGAGCCTTTAAAAAGAAGAAAATCCTGTCATTTGCGACAATATGCATGAACCTGGAGAACATTATGCTGAGTGAAATAAGCCAGACACAGAAAGACAAATATTGCATGATCTCAGTTATATCTGGAATCTAAAATATTAAAATTAAAAAATGCCAGACCCGTAGTAACAGAGAGGAGAATGGTAGCTACCAGAGGCTGGAGCATGGGGGAAAAGTGAAGGGGAAAAAAAAAGTACAATGATTGTTGCCTGGGTCTGAGGGGAGGGGGCCATGGGGAACTATTGTTTAATGGGTACAGAGTTTCAGTTTAGCAAGACGAAAAGAGTTCTGGAGATGGATGGTGGCAATGGTTGCACAACAATATGAATGTACTAAATACTACTGAACTGTACACTTAAAAATGGTTAAGATAGTAAATTTTATGTTTTACTTTACCACAATAAAAAAATGGAAAAAAATTTGTAAAAAAAATTATGTGCAAATTTTCAAAGTTAAAAAAAAAGACACAAGGAAACTTTAAGCCACTAGCCTTTCAAGCTGCTAAAGAATTTTATAACAGCATCTAGTGGCAAAGATATGCTTTTTCTTTTGGAGGATGGGGTGGTTTTGACATCTTCATAACTAGATGAGCACTTTCTAATGACGGATAACCGTGCATCAATTCTGGAAGAACATAATATTAAATTAACATGCACCTCTAAAACCCTAGGAAGGAAATAAGCATCATATTTATACTACTTAATGGATTTTGTAACTTTTTACTACATCAAGAAGCCTGAATTGAAGCCCTTTAAGAGACTTAATAAGTGGAAATGGTTAAATAAACCAAAGTCTCTTTTATTATAGTGAAGTTACATATATATATGTTCTCTGTGTGTGTGTGTGTGTGTGTGTGTGTGTGTGTACACTGTTATATGAACAACTGACATGAGAGTAGCCTTTGAAGACCCACCAGCCTAGTATTACAACAGAATAAGCTGGGTTTAATAATTTAAACTGCCCCCCACACACATAGAAATATTAATACATAGTATTTTTTGTTTTATGATGTTAATATATAAATACTGTCAGAGATACTGATTTTTAATATATAAAATACTGTCTGAAATACTGATTTTTAGGTTTTCTCCCCAAATGGATTAGATTATGGAAAACTATCTGAGGCTGGGAAACAAATTTGCAGTTAAATATTGATGAATGATGCTCTTGAGAACACCGGTGTTTCCAATGACTGGAAATAAATAACTACAAAAACTGAGCCAAAGCCTTCCCAGCCCAAACATGAACAAAGAAATGGACATATTTTATTAAATCTTAGATGCCATCAAGTTTAAGTTGTATTATTTTAGGTACTACTAAGAAAGAAAACAAACTGCCTGTTAAATAGGACACACTATTGATTATAAGACATATCCTGAAAAGAAAAAGACATGTCCTGATTTAGAGATGCTCAAATGTGGCAAGTGTGCCCCTTGGAATCAATGAAATTTTTTTAAAAATTTATTTATTTTATTTATTTATTTTTGGCTGCATTGGGTCTTCGTTGCTGTGCGCAGGCTTTCCCTAGTTGTGGCGAGCAGGGGCTACTCTTTGTTGCGGTGCGTGGGCTTCTCATTGCCGTGTCTTCTCTTGTTGCAGAGCACGGGCTCTAGGCGTGCAAGCTTCAGTAGTTGTGGCACGTGGGCTCAGCAGTTGTGGCTCACGGGCTCTAGAGCGCAGGCTCAGTAGTTGTGGCTCGTGGCTCTAGAGCACAGGCTCAGTAGTTGTGGCACACGGGCTTAGGCTCCGCGGCATGTGGGATCTTCTCGGACCAGGGCTCGAACCCATGTCCCCTGCATTGGCGGGCGGATTCTTAACCACTGCGCCACCAGGGAAGCCCTAGACATAATTTATAATGCAGAAGAGACAAAGTCCTCAAGCGCTACTTCAATAAGGAAGATTTTACTAGCACACCTCATTTCAGTAATATTTTACTGATGCATGACTAATGCAGAACTTCGATTTTCAAGAATACTCATGTTTCTGGATGCATTTCTATGTGGCTTAACACTCAAATACTGAACTCCCAGATGATCCAATTTATCTTCCCTTAAAATTATGTTTTAAAGGTTATACACTGTTGTCACTGTAGCTATGGTCAATATTTACTAGATTTCCCACATGTCAGCACTTGATGTGGATTATCTTCCTTAGTCCTCAGAGCAAGCCTGTGAAGTATGCACCAACATGATTCCCTTTATACAGGTGAGGAAGCTGAGGCCCAGGAGGCTAAGTGACTTACCCAGAGTCACATTGCTAGTAGGTAGGGGAGGTAGGAACCTTGACCTGTGCTGGTAACCTCAATGCTCCATCATCTGGACTTGGAGTCACACCTACTGCCAACTTCTCCTCAGGTATTTAAAGGTTTTGACCCATAAGATGCAATCCAGAACCTGAGTGTCCCAAGTTTATTGCTGAAATGATTCAAACTGCCATTTCCATGCCCTTTCCTTCTCACCCATTCTACCTCATCCTTTCCATTCTACCTCTCATCCATTTATTATGCAAAAGATGAGAACTCTCCGGGATCTCTCGGGACAGGGGGCAAGTTAGCCAAGTCTCCACTTCCCAGGGTAGCTTGAGACCGGACCACCCCCAGCCATCACCCCATCTTGAGGCTTTTGATCCAGTCCAGGTTCTGAGGGGGGCAGGGACCCAGCATGGTATCTGACATAGAGCCAACATGTAACCCATGATAGGGAAGCAAATGTTAGATGCATTATTTACGAAATTTATACTGTCAAGCTTAGTTTAAATGCATAGTAGTCATCAAAATCAAGCTATTACTAACAAAATATTCACGATAAATTAAGAGAAAAAGCAAGTTACAACACAATTTGAATAACATGAGCCCCCCCAAAATATTTTATATACACTGAGAAAAAGAGAAGGATGCACATTTTAAAAAATCTTAATTTCTGAGTGGCTGGAGTAATAACTAGTGTATATTTTTTTTATGGTTTTCTATATTCTGCTATATATATATAGACTATATATAATCAAGGGAAATCCCAAAGCCAGTTTAATTAACTTCTGTCTGATACTCCATTCTGAAGTCTTGTTACTTTTGTACTCACGTCATTACTTCAAAGGAAATGAGTTCAAAATTGGCAGTTTTAACCAGTGCTGATGGACTCAGAGATTTGCCTGAAACAAACCTGTCTTGCTGGAAAATGTGCTTTATGGCCCACACTTTCCTTTGGTTACAGCTGAAAAGAGGAGAAGCCTTCCCTTCTCCAACTGGTAATACTGTCTCAAGAATGAAAATAAAAACAGATCCCTGGACATGAATGAATGAGAGCACAGAAAGGTTACAGGGGCCTAAGCCGGGAGTTGGCATCCCCTTGACTAAGAACACCATCCAAACTGGCCCTGGTGCCAGACTGAGCCCTGAGGCCACAGGTGGGAGGTGGCAGTTTCCTGGCTTGAGAGGGACATGGTCTAGCCACAGATCTACCTGGCTTTGGGCTGCTCATTTTAACAAGAACCTTACTGGTGAACCAGCCCAGAGAGCGTCTCTGTGGAATGAATTGGAAATATGAAGCAGGAGAGGAGAAATGGTCCTGAGACCCAGGGTCTGAGTGGCCCTGTTTCTAGGACAGAGGAGGTATGAAGGCTTGGACTGATCATTTAACCTCTACGGGTTGGAAGGTGTGATGTCCAAGGTCCTTACCTGAGCTGCTATTCGGTGACTCTGACTGATTTTCCGGCTCCAGTCCTGAAGAACTTATCTGGACGCAAGCCTGGAAAATCAGTTTATTTATGTCTTGGCACCAGGACCCAGGTGCCACATATGCCATGCATGTGTTTCCCTTTTTGCTTTTATATCACCAAATATCTATTTTCACTGGATGAAAGAGGATCTACGTGGCGAATCAGCCTTTCCATTCCTTAAACTTTTTCTTTTTGCCTTAAACTTCTCCAACTAACAATGTGTGGGTCTGACCCAGGTCAGATGGGCTAGGTTTGATTTTTTTATTGTTCCTCATGTATACTATCTTGAAGTCTGTAAACGTTTTCATATCTAAATATCTTTAATGACTTAGTAAGAGTATTAAATCTAATGCTCTTGCAACTACTTCTGGATGGAGTAAAACAGTTTCTAGAGAAATGTCTGTTGACATTTGACATCTAAAAGGAATCTGCAGTTGGTCACAGTTGTAAGGAAAACAGCACCTACTCAAATGCCTTCACCCTGCTCTCACTGCAAAATGAAATGTTTCAAGAAAGATCTGATTGTCTGTTTTCCTGGATCAGAAAACATTAGTAAAGTACTGAATTTTCAAGAGGAAGGCCTAGAGCTTTGTCAAGGTGGAAATATCTTGTTACTTAGTTTGAGAAACGCAGATGAAGTTGTTTAGATACCTCAGAGCTGAGTTTGGCCGTTGGTCCATGAGGGAGAATTGCCACAGACCTGGTGGGAGGGTGCTGCCAGCGCGGAGGGCGTGCAGGACGTCGGTTGGGATGAGCTGGCAAGAGGGCGCTGACAGGAGGTCAACGGGTGAGAGTCCTGGGGGTTTAGGTGGCAGAGGGAAGCCAGACTTGGGAAAGAGTGAATAATAGGAGAACCAAAATGAGCTGCTGGAAGAAGCATGTGAGCATCTGCAAGGGCAATCGTCCTCTGGAAAAAGCTGTTCATGTCTGCTTGCTTCCTAGAGAATTACAGCTGGAGCTACTGACGGGCTGAGTTGGAAGACGACGTGGAATTCATCTCATTTGTTTGAAATTCACATCTGTTCAAGATGGTGATTTTGATGACCTTACTTTAACCTAAAAAACTTTGCACCTATCACCCTTCCAGGCTTCTGAAAAATATATGGTAACTTTCTTTCTCCCATTGGTTGAATGACAATGTTAAAACTAACTTAGAGGCACCTCTATGAGTCACTGTGACATCATGCTAAGTGCTCTATACATATGAATTCTCACGATAACCATCAGATGCCTATACTATCAATATCCTTATTTTAAATACAAACTGAGGCTCGGGGGGGGGGGTTGACCTTTGACCTAGTGCATGGGGTACTTTAGGTATTTTAGGAAAGGGTCATTTTTGGCAACAACAAGGCAGGAAGAGATTCAAAGACAAGTATAGCTCAGAGTGGATCAAGAAAACACTAGACTATCTTGAAGGGAGACATTTCTCTGTAGGTCACTAAACAGGATAAATTAGTCCTTAGATTAAAAGACCTTCCAAATTCTTTTCCAATCCTGGATTCTACAAGTCTAGTATTTGTGCTATGATATGATTTTCTTACAGAAGCCAATATTTTAAAATGCAAACAAAAGTGAGTGTTAGATTTCTACTGGGAAATATCTCAAGGATAACTGGGAGGGGCCGTGGGAGCCCCGATCTCTCTGGTTGGAGTGTATGGCATCTAGTCACCCTCGTCACCTCTTAGCCCTGTGATCCCCTCTTGGGGTCTTTGCTTCCGCTAGTCGCAACATGTGGAACAGCTTGCTTCCCCCCTCCATTCCAATGCAAATCCTACAAGTTTCAAAATCAACGTCTCACATAAAACCTTCCCAACTAGACTAACTCCAGCCTACAATGATCTTACCTGTTTCTTGCCATTTTATGTCCCTCTAGGCTTCTAACCCTGTTTTCTAGCACTTAATTAAATATTATTTTATATACTTTGCTAGTTGCTTTATGAAAATTGCTCTCATAGCAAGTTTATGCGTTTCTTTTTCAATTTCAAAAATGGGCCATAGAGTAGGTCATTTATTCATGCTTATCAGGTAACAGACAACCATCGGCACAACTGCTATTATGATCTCATTACCTTAAAGGTGATTCAATTGAGGATGATCTGGAGCTTGTTGGTATCAATAGATATAACCAGAGTATTAAAAATTAATAACAAGCCAAACTTAATTTAGGATCTATTTCTAAAGTAAGAGTCGATGGTCCCAAGAGTTTCTAATGAGAAGGATGAGGTAGAAGGAACCTGCAGACATGACGTCATATGCAAAAGTGGTCATGCTGACACAAGAGGCTGACCCTCCAACCTCACACCCCATGGCCCATTGCAGCGTGGTGCCCACCCTTCTCTGCCGCTCAGCCTCTCCGTCTGAATTAATGCTCCTGCCTACTGGTCCTGTGCCCTTTGAATAGTTCCAGCTCACCCTGAAGGAACTGTGACATTTTAGTGGTGGGTGAGGCTACTCCTTTGTAAAAAGTATATCTGTTGGGAATGCAGTTTTGGGAAGAAAGACACTATTTAAAAAGAAGAACACTATTCCTTTGACAGCCCCACAGAATGGGGCAAATGAATTAGAAACAGCAGATCAAGCGCAAGCTGGTAAAAAGGCCTGGGAGGCTGTTGAGTGCGGCCTCCTGTTTTAAGCTGGTCACCATATTTTGCCATGACCAATGAATTCTACCGTTTCAATGGGAATATACTGGCTGAAACACAGTCAAGAAGTGCTTTTCTTGGAACATGGAGAAGGAAGTAAAACGAGGAGTAGGTTTAAAAATGGCTCTTAAGGGATTTCCCTGGTGGCGCAGTGGTTAAGAATCCACCTGCCAATGCAGGGGACACGGGTTCGAGCCCTGGTCCAGGAAGATCCCACATGCCGTGGAGCAACTCAGCCCGTGCGCCACAACTTCACTCACCACAACTAGAGAAAGCCCATGTGCATCGAAGACACAACACAGCCAAAAATAAATAAATAAATTAATTAATTAATGAAAAGAAAACGGCTCTTAGGATAACACATTCTAAATGGAAAACTTTTGGTGTCATAAGTTGTAAGCGAGTATGAAGAGTGTTTTAGCCAAAATTTCATGAAGTGCAGCTAACAACTTGGCTCGAAGTCTGATACATACAGGTAGTTATCTACCCAGAAAATAACGTAGTAGCCCCTGACATGGTTAATTCAAGAGCCTAAAGTGCTAGACATGAGGTAAATAAATGCTATGACCTCTTCAGAACCACTAGGGTTTATTGAACTAGAAACCACTCCTAACTAGGCAGTTTTTTCCAGAGTAAGGGACTCCCAGGCTCTTCCATGAGATTAGACCTCAGGCTGCCCAGGATCAGGATGGTTTCCAGAAAAAAGTCCACAAGGCCACCTTTTGATTAGGGCTTTCCTTGTTATACCGTATAAACTTCTGAAATAACATGATTTCTTTCAGATCATCTAATTTTGCCTCTCTTGAAACAAGATACTTTTGGGGCAATGTAACCAATGTGACATCTTTCAATCCATCTTCTCTTTGCCATTAGA
The DNA here is from genome assembly GCF_028564815.1 of Eubalaena glacialis. Classification (NCBI taxonomy): domain Eukaryota; kingdom Metazoa; phylum Chordata; class Mammalia; order Artiodactyla; family Balaenidae; genus Eubalaena; species Eubalaena glacialis. The sequence continues at coordinate 67,953,159 of NC_083720.1, read as the reverse complement.
GAGTGTAGCAGTACAACTACTGTTAAAGTGGAAAATGCCTGGCAGTAAGAGACAATAGGCTACTTTCTTTTTATGTTGCTCATTGTACAAATAAGAAAATTAGTAATTATTGAGAATGAGTATTTTTTAAGGGAGGTTTAGTAAAACCCCAAAACAAACAAAACCCCCTTTTCTTCTGTTTACGATTCCATATAGGATTGATAAAGCTTTTTCCCCAAAGGGTTAGAAGCTTCGAACAAGAGAGATTAAGTAGTTGATGTGGGAAGTTTAGACCTTATACCATCTGGTCTCTTTACTTATTCCTTTAACTTCTGCTGGTAAAAAATCTATTCCGCCAAGGGCAGGGTTCCCCCCAGATTCAAACAACAAAATGGTCAGAGGGCAGCGGTAAAGGTAGGGAACGGACACGTGCCTGATAGCAGAGCCCTTAGGATTTGTTCTTGGAATTAATCTACTGGGCCTGACTAAGCCCTGTGTACCTCTGTTATGGGACCAGTGTGGCTCCTACACTGTTGCTTCTCCAAAGTACAGGGACAAAGAACTGTGCTCAACAGTATGTGCAAAGGGCCTGTGGCCTGATGGACAGAGTAACCAGATTGAGTCATGGAAAGGTACTTATGAAGGGAACTTAGGAAACACTCATCACTAAGTATGGCAAAAGAAAAATAAGAACAGAATTACTAACTGTGCCAGAAAAGCAATCCTACCACTGCAATGTCTAATTAATTGGGGGAACTTCTCATTTAAATTTAAGAGCATAAGTTCATCTTGACTCTACCAGTAAAGTTCCCACACTCCTAGCAGAACTCAGTCTTCCATCTCATGATAACTCATAAGAACTCTTCAGAGGTGGTAACATTTATGCAAATGAAAAGTAGAATTAAATTCCAGGTTGAGGGATTCAGCCTGTGCCTTGATCACAAAACTTTTCTCCTAGAGACCAGCAAACATGTTACCATGGTGAGGAAGTTATTTTGGTCTATTCCACTTTGAATCTCTTTCTAGGGCTTGAGCACTGCAAGGAAGAATTAAATCCTCTCAACTCCTCTGCGAACACATATTTTATTCTTCAAAAGACAAATCCTGGAGATAAGAAAAATAATATCTAGTCCTCTGGATGGGTTTAGCTAGCTGGGTCATTTAACTTAGCCCTGGAGCTGGAAGACAAGTTTCCCTCTGGACCAAACTTTACTAGGTGCTGGGGGAAAAAATCTTGACAGTTTCCCCCATCCTTTATAATTCCAACCCAAACACTATAAATTAAAACCGCAGAAATCAGCCTCTGGTGAGAACAGATAAGGCTGAACAGAGTCCGATTCTACCCCAAAAGGCGGCCTGTATCTGTGGTACTGACAGCTGGGGTTTGATCAGCAAAACCAGCACGAACCCTGGTGAGAGATCTAAGAAAAAGTGTAATCTTCTTGATGACGTTTTATACTCCAAATAAGCAAATCTAATGTTATTTTGAGTTCTCTCTTCTGCTATTCTTGAATTACCCTACATTTTTCAGCTTGGCCATTCAATAGTACTTCTAATTACACTGGATTTCAGGGGCTAAACCAATAAAAAAATTAATTTGATTTTTAATGAGTTTTTTAAAACTAATAAGAAAGATACCCTTTTATACATATTGTCAAGGATGGAAAGTGAGGTTCTGGTGGCACCAGTTATTTTCAAATTATTTTAACAAGTCTGATGGGGTCCTGAATAAACAGAAATAAAGGTATTTCAGAGATTTATTTCTTTTTCTATAACACTAGACACCAATCACAGGGGGACAAGAAAAAGGTTTTTACTCATAACACATGACAACTTCTGTTATATTCCTCTGTTAGGGCTGAACTGTGTCCTCCCTCATATTTATATGTGGAAGTCCTAACCTCAATTACCTCAGAATGTGACCTTATTTGGAAACAGGGTTTTTGCAGATGCAATTAAATTAAGATGAGGTCATACTGGAGTGGAGTAGGTCCCTAATCCAGTATGACTTGTGTCCTTATAAAAAGAGGAGATTTGGACACAGATAACACACAGGGAGAGTGTCATGTGAACATGAAGGCAGAGATCAGGGTGGTGCATCTACAAGGCAGAGAACGCCAAAGACTGCCAGCAAACCACCAGAAGCCAGGACCAGATTCTCCCTCACAGACACCAGAAGGAACCAACCCTGCCAACACCTTGACTTTCGACTTCCAACCAGCAGGACTATGAGACAATTAGTATCTGTTGTGTAAGCCACTCAGTTTGTGTCACTTCATTATGGCAGCCCTAGCAAACTAATACACCTTCCTAGAAAGAAATGATCATTATCAAGACCTACTTATTTTTTTTTAAATAGATTCTTTCACATTGAAATTATCCCAAAGAGGAAAAAAAAAAAGTTTGCTTCTTACCGTCAGCTCTTGGGGAAGAGAACTTGGCTTCTTTATGTTGATCTCAATGCTACTGTTGTCTTGTTTCAGCTCCATGGGGGACCCATGCAATCTGGCCACACCTTCAAACATCTGGGATTTGGTCAACGAGGGGGCAAGTGTCACCGTGGGACACTCTCTTTCCTTCTCCTCCTCGTCAACGTGAACCGTCTCTCCATTCATGGTGACTTTCCCATCTACCTGTAAAAACCGGAATGAACAAGAACATGCTATTCCCCAGCAAAAGACTATAACAAAATAACACATTCAGAATCACCTTAAATCATTAGCATTTAATAATCATAGTCTAACAAAGAATAAGGTCTTTTATATGCTTCGGTCAGTTCTAGAAACTAGGGCTCCTCTAAATGCCATCTTTGAAGGCTTCTTTAAAAGGTGGTCTGCCTTCTCAGGCTGCTTCACATTAGAATACATTTCATGTTCACCTTACTGTGGGTTTGTTTTTATTTTGCAGTATAGAAAATCAAGGGCATATTTGGGTTCCAGTAATCTTTCATTTACTTTCTGACTGCTAATCCACAACTTTGAGATTTTTTTTTTTTCTGATTAGCGTATTAAATTAGGCGGAGCTCATCTTAGATCAGGAATATTTCACAGGTTATCCTGTCATGGTCAGGAGCAATGGGTACTTTTTGGAAGCTATCATGGAGGGCAGGGAACCTGGTGCTATGCTATGTGACAGTAAATTCCTATTTCTAGTTAACCTGACCATCCCAGTTTCTTCAAGAAAAAGAGGCCATGCACATTAAAATATTTTTGTTTTGCACCCATGTCTAGGGAGGGTGGTGGGAGCAAGAAAGAAGGAGTGAGGGTGGTTAGTTTGGCTTATTAAAAGGCATCTAGAAATCTCTGTCTTAAGGTCTGACAGTATGTAGCGTGGTCCTGAAAAGAAGCTCTGCAGTGAGACGGCCTCAGAGTGAGTCCTGGCTCTACTGCTTAACAGCCATGTAATCTTCAACCTCGGCTTCCTCACCTTTATGATAATAGTATTCCTTAATGATGCTGTTATGGTGATTTTACGGATTAATATACGCACAGAATTTAGAACAGTATCTGACACATTGTAAGTACGTAAATATTAGCTATTCTTCTTACTAAACCTTCTAAAATCTTTTAAAAGGAATAATAGAAGGGCAGATGCTAGTTACAGTTTATTTACCCTAAGTCAGTGGCTTGTATATCTATTGTCTGTGAGCCATGAAGTTGAAATCACAACTGAACGCACACACGTAAAGATAACTGAAACGAAGTTTTGCAAAATAATATTTACCTTTTTTAATGTGTGATGCACTAGGCTGTTTTTTAAACACTGTATTCTATTCTACCTCCTTTTCTTTAAAAAAAGAATGCTGATCCCAAACCACTAAATTGATTTCAAAACCTAGCAACAGGTGGCAACTCTGTTTGAAAACACTGCCTTAAACCATTTTACTTGCTCTTCCTTTATTCTTAAATCTGTTGTACTAAGAAACTGAGCCTGTATTCCCTGTCTCCCGTGCCCACCTCCTCCCCACAAGAAAACACACACACACACACACCCCTTAGCTTCAGTTCTGGCATTATCTGGTAATAACTGTTCCATTTACATACTACCATACACGTGGGTCCACCCACTCAATGGTGGGGCTGTGAACAGGGTTGACAGCCATCAAGACCTATGATGAGTTGAGGGCTCATTGGTGAGCCCTAGCTCTAAAAGGATCTCTATCCAGTTCCTCAATCCACCTCTCCTGAGGCCTCCACACTGTCTTGCCACAATGGCAAGGGACTGGGTTTTCTCAGGGCCAAAGTCTTGCCATGAAGTCATCTATCCTAATTCTTCTGTTTAAATGATCACATTGTGCTGTTTACATTAAGGATAGGAAGTGGACATCTGGATTAATTGATCAGCTGCCTTGGATACCAACTTAAATAAATGTATTCCCTATCCCTGTGCTGGGCCACCTCAACATCAAACCTTCCTTCATGAAATCTCAGACAGCGCATCACCGTGGGCCCTAGGTGAAGGACAGCTGCTGAGGTACTTAGGTGGCCTGCCGAGCACATATGATCACGTGTGTATCTGTGTGTGCACGAGTCTGCATGATGAGTGGCTCATCTTCTCAGGAAAAATTAGTGTATCTATTCAATAAACAGTTGCTGAGTGCCTAGGCACCTATGCCAGGCTCTCAGGATGAAGCTATGAACAACAAAGACACAGCCCCTGCCCTTAGAGGGATAAACATCTCAATTCAACCCAGATGAGACAGCCAGGACATTTTTCTTTTGTTTCATCAAAGCCTAAGGCACAGATTTTGAAGATACATTCAGAGTTATCTAAGCAAAAGTCAGAAAGCGTGGTTTGGTTCCCTCTGAAATTCAATAGGAAGATACATGGCATCTCACTGCTCAATTAGTTTAGTTTAGCAAACTTTCTTTACAGTCACATGTCCGTGTCTGCCACTGATGAATTCCACCTGTCTTCTACTATGAACCCATGTGGTGTGCAGGGACAATCAGAACTGATTTTTCTTTATAGTCAACATAGCTTGAGACAAAGGATGAGCACTTCCTCCTGATGTGAGGGAAAATACTAGGATTTGAGGAAGAAAAACGACGCTTGACTGTCATAGATTCTTTGGTTCTGGTACATCACTTTTACACATTCATTGGCAACCCCTCCAGCCCCCAAAACAACAGTTTCTTCCCACTTAAAAAAATAAAAAAAATCTGTCTCATCTGAGGACCAAGTACATCCCACGTATTCCTTGTATTATTATTTTTTTGTATTGTAGCATCTTTTTAGATATGATGTCAGTTTCTTCCTAAAAGAGATGTAGCTGTATATACTTCTATTTAAGCCAAAGGCAATCAAAATTTTGTTTTGAGGAATTTGCAATACCTCCAGATAGCTGGAGATACCTAGGGTGCTGCTAAATTAGGGTCTGTTATGACTACTATAGAGAGACCATGCCATCATATCAAACTATGAAACAGACATTGCTCATCGAGATGACTCAACCACCAATCTCACTAAAGCCCATCAGTATTAAAAACAGGAATTGAGGGGAATCATCTATCCCTTAACTATTTGCAAACCAAATCTCAGAGACACATAAACTTCACAATCATACATGTTAATACATTTTGCTTTTGTTTGATAAAAACAATTGCATCTTCTTGAGGCAAGATGCTTCCTTCCAGTGATTACCTGGTGTTCAGTTTTGGTTCTACCCTTAAGGAACTCATCCTACCTTGAAGGTCTTCAGGACCTCTTGAGAGTTTTTGGGCTGGGAGTAAGGCTTGGGTGTCAGCATAGGCACTGCTTTGGGAGTGACAGTTTTGCTTGGAGACCCACTGCCTGCTGACATGCTGGCATCCAGTACACTGGTACGAGCGATGGTGGTTTCCACAGTGGCAGTGAATTTGGGTGGAGACAGTGACTGTTGCCGCAGGTATTTCATGGGGTTGGGGTCATTCAGGAAGGAGGATAAGTTTGGCTCTGTTGAATGGCTTCTTTCCAGAATTTTTGGCATCTCCAAGCGTTCAAGAACAGCTTCGCTGATGGTGAATCTCTCGATGTACTGTTGAAGGATCCCTTCCGCCTCCTCCTGGGACCGTGCATTCTTGTATGCCTCATGCAACTCCCTCTCTCTCCTCTCCCTAAAGGATGGGCATGGGAGGGGAAGCAAGAACAAAGGCAACAGTCACAGGAATTGCAAAGCAGACCTTGGTAGAGCTGAAGCAAAATATACAGACAGGAAGTATACTGGTGTCAGAGCCGTTGTGATAACCAACAATTTTTAGGAAAAGCACATCTAGATAATACGGTACATTCAACAAGAACAACCACAGAAAGAACCCACTTTTCTTGGACAATTTCTCTGTAGGTTTTGATGCTTTTCCTTCGTTCACTTGTCCCATCCTCTCCAGCCAGTAACTTCTCCATTTTTTTCCTTTCTTCCTCTTTCTTGATTAAGTCCTGAGAAGCACTTCTTCTACGGCTCTTCCAACGAGCCAGGTCCTGCAGGGGTGGGGGAGGGAGACAGAACAGTTTTCTTCAGGCTTGCACATAATTCCATTTCTACTCTTCAGGGTTGAGTAAGCACTGACTACCGGCCAGGGTAAGACATTCCTGTACATCCAATGTAAGTCTGGTTGGAACAGGACTACCTCGAAGGTAGGAACCCTTCAGAAATATCTACATTATCCATAGCAGGGCAGCGCATTTATTTAAACATGGTAATGTAAAATTTGTGATCAAATTCCATGTCAGTTGCCAAATTTTAAAGTATTGCCTCAGAGGGTATTGTAAGAAACTTCATTTCTTGCTATTTATGACCTCTGCATTGTGAATGGACTCACTGACAACAGAATGGTAGGAATTAACCACAGACCTACAATTCCCTCAGGGAAGGAAGAAAAGATAGAAAAAAAAAATTGGCTTTGGGGTCTTACAGAACCAACAGTTCTGTATGTGTTAAGTCATCTGACCCTCACCACAAATCTTATGGGCAGTTAGAGCATAATGTTGAAGACTTAGGATTCTGGAGTCAGACGGGTGGGAGTGCGGCTGTGGGAAACAATCCTAGCTCTATCTCTTCCACGCTTTGGAATCTCAGGCACGTTTCTTAGCCTCCCTGCACCTCAGTTTCCTCATCTCTAAAATAGAAATGATAATAATACCTACTCTTACAAGCCTGTTGTGAGGGTTAAATGAGGTAGTGCACATAAGGTGCCAGCCACAGACATAATTATTACCACATTTTATCAACTTTAGAAAAGTTAACTTTGACTCAAGGTAGAGTCAAATCTGCAGTGGCCACCTCAGAGTCCTCTGTGAGGATGAAGTAATCCACTCTCCCTCCTCTCATCCCTATCTTCAGGCTCCTCCCCTGCCCTGGCTCTTTGCTCTTAGCACACAGATGATCCCAAGGCCCCCATCAGGCCCTGGAGCCTTCCTTACTGGTTATAATCCTGGCTCTCTTGGTCACTAGCTGTGTGACTCTGGACAAGTTACTTAGCTGTTCTGGGACTCATCTGTAGAACTGAGGACAATAATAGTTGCTAGCTCATTGAATTACTGAGAGGATTAAAGGATGATTACACGCAAGGTACTTAGAATAGTACCTGTTACGGGTACGCTTTCAATGTTGGCAATTATCATTGTCATCATCATCATTATCATCGGTTCCAAACATATAGTCTCAAAAGACAGTCCCTCCTCAATTCTGCATCCCATGCCAGTTGCCTCCCTTCTGCTCCCCTCTTTTTTTGTGGCCAAACTTCAGCAAGGGTACTTTCCCTAATGCCCACATGGACTGTGTCACCGTTTGAAGCCCTCGAGGGGCCCCCTTCCTCTGCATGGCTTTCCAGCCCAAGTCTGACTTTCCAGCCCCGCCTGATTTTCTGCTCCAAAGGGCCTCTAGCCCAGCGGGCAGAGCAGTCTCCCCGCTGCCCACGGCCCTGGACGGCACTCACATCTTGCCATTTGTCATCCTCTTCCCGCAGCTGGTTGTTTATCAGCTGCAGCTGCTCCTGGCGGGCCCTGCTGTGCGGCTGCACCTTGGCCTCCTCCTCACACCGCATGTCAAACATACTCGTGCTCCTACGTGGGGAGAGAGCAGACAACGGTGCACAGGGATCAGTGCTCCGCAAGTCTCCGCGCACTTGCAGCGTCCCGCCGCGTCGGGGCGCTACCGCGTTTGGAAAACCTGCCCCCTTCCCTCCGCAGCTTAAGGCAGCAGCGTGATTTGCAGTCTATTCATCCCTCGGCCGGCAGCAGCGGGCATGCTAGCAGCCTCACCTCTTCTCCTTTTGCGGCAAAAAGCGAAAATGTGACCATCTTTGTCTTCAGTGATAGCAGAATCAGGCCAATCTAATTTTATATGTAGGGGTCAATATATGTTTAAAGTAAAGGGCTAGAAAAAGGTATTTGAAGCTCTGGGCTCGTCTCACTTGTATTAAAAAGTAAAATGAAGAGAGTTAAAATGTATAACTTGGGGAGAATTTATAGGGAGGGAGAGTGGCGTCCCCTGAAGTGAAACTTAATTGCAGTAAATGCTTCTTTGTGTAAAGAGCTGGCTTAAATGCTTTCTCTGCTGAGGCAATTTCCCCATTTTCAAAAAGAAAAAAAAAATATCATACAGCTTCAAGTCTAAGGCACCACCTTTTCCTGTTGTATTTTCTGAATTTTGGTTGCATCCAACAGCTATGCATTAATGATACATACGTTTGATGTGGTTTATTTCTATGTCCTGTAAAACTGTCTGTAAATTGATAGTGCGTTGATGGCATCTTGGAATCAAGAAAATATTTTATGGTAAGATTAAAGGATAAAATATATAAATCAGTATATACTTTGTATCCTAAAATTCTCACAATGATTTCACTTTATTTTTGTCAGGATACCTCTGAATTTACTCTTTTAAAAGCAAAAGGATTGGGAAGGCAATTTTTAAAAACCTTTAGGCTGTTCATATAATTGATATATTCTATAGGAGCTTATTAAATGTTGGGCAAGACCATAGGGCCTTTTCTGCGATGCTTATGTAGACCTTTGCTACAATGAAAGCTGAAGCAGCAAGATGAAAATAGAAATAAAAGCCAAAGCAAAATCTTCCCTTTTTTTCTCTCAAAGAAATGACTAGCTCCGGGAACCAAATGGGTTATAGAGCACTCAAATCAAGTGGAGGGCTGTTTAAGAACAGAAGACTGATAGTCCATTTTTGAAGCCAGCTTAACACAAAGAAAAAGAAAAGCCATGCATTGAGACACCAACTAGTTCCAGACATCATCCGTGATGTCCAAAATAGTCATCCCCATGGCCAGACAATGCACAGCAGCAGCATCACTGGATGCTAGTGGGTTCCTTAGCAGGCAGCTGTCTGGAAGAAGATGACCCCAAAGCAATGGCTGCCCATGTTCATTTCGGTCCACTCAAATGAACTTGCATGGATGTGCGGGTGCCTCTCCCCTCTCTCTGGATGTTGTACAATTTGCGTCTGACCTAAGAGAGCTAAAACTGAAGACTGCACTTGTAATCTGTTTTCCCCAAGAGTATTCTAATAATCTGCGCCAAGGGACTTTCTTTGATCTGAGGCTTCTATTTGCATGGATATGACAAACCACCGTGAGCAACTGTGCACAGACTCAGGGGACAGTGTTGACTGTGGCAGCTGTACCTTCCTGAAAGATAAACTGCAGCCCTCGAAAGAGAGGAGGGGCTGTGATTTTTCACCTAGTTTATGCTATTTATTAATGTGGTTTAAGGAAGATTTAGGAATTTGCAGAGTTTGGTAGAAAAGTCTAACCCATGGTTTTTAAACTTCATGGATCAAAATTCCCTTAAACAAGCTTTCCAGAAAGGGACCAAAACTCATCCCATTCTTCCTTTCAGAGTTTAAAAAAGTCTTACCTTTAAATATGTCTGATTCAGTCAGTTCATCTTTTAAGGCAATTTACAGGCTTTGTGAAGGTCTTAGAAGATATAAACTCCTCTGAGCTGGGACTCTCTTGTAATCTAAATAGTTGGCAGATTGTGGGAGAGGAAGGAGGTCCCTTCCTTCAGCTTTGCCATCTATAGTTTTTAAAGGGCAGAATTTTGGTTTAGGCCACAGTGGGTGGCCATAGAGCAAAGACTTCTTCTGGGACCCTGGGAAGAAAATGGCAGCTTTCTCCAGGATTTGAGAATTGCTTATCTCACTCGACTGGCATGGAGAGGATGGGAGCAAGGCCTTCAGAATTGCCTTCTTCTGTCCCGGGTTCCTATCTCTGCTCCCACCATGAAGTTCTAACTACCTCAGCCCGAATGTGGCCGAAAGCTGGTTAGTGAAATAAAAAGAGAAACACTTGCCTGCCTTCTCATATACCAGGAAGTACTATTTTTTCCTAGAGTTTTTTTTTTTTTTTTTAAAGAAACACCAGCCAACTGGCCCAAAAAAGAAATAATAAAACTATGAGCAATATCTTTATACCATTTCAAAAAAAGGAACTAAGCAAGCTGAGAACTGATAACAGTAGGCAGAAAATGAGCTGAGTCACCATTCAGAAAATGTTCCCTAATTCAGAGGTTGGACTCAGCCTCCAAAATGAAGAAGTGCATGTCTAGGGATGGGGTGGGGGACCCTGCAGAAGCCTAGGTTCCAGAATGTTAAATGGACTAGCACCAAGGCTATGCTCCTCGCACAACAGGCTGTGCCCTTGGGCTGCTGGGACAAGGGCCCCTGGCTGCAGGGCCCAGGAGCCTCTCTGGGTGATGGGTTGGCATTTCTGAGGGCCAGGATTAAATTACCTCAAGGGGAGCCTGGAAACTGTTTCTGGCCCAAGTCTAAGGTAAGGGAATTAAGAATAAAATGGCCTTTGGCTCTCACAGTGTCCAGCCTCCTCGGAGGGGACCGCTGGGAGAGGAGGCATGTGGAAGCAAAGGGCAAGAAGGTGAAACTAAATCCATGGAGCCATTCGTGGCTTGCCAGGAGGTGGAAATTTCTGTTTGCCTGTGTGGTAGGTCTGCCCCTGACCTGCATTTTCCTTAAAGGGCACATCTTTTTTTGATTGGGCTGCATTTTAAGAATGTGTCAATTATGAACAAATAGAGCCTGTGCCAATAGTTGTCCTTAAAGATTTTGAAAAAGGGAGATCGTGGGGGAATGAACAAAACATATTATAAATTTCTGTTTAAAAAAAAAAACTCCTGACATAAACTTTTCTTTTTGTTCCCCACATGGTTTCATATAAATTATGTCTACTCCAAGAAAGAAATTCAGCCCTTTGGATGTTCCTAGATAAGACCCTTGGAAAAGAAGCTCTGTGTACTCACCCTGGCGCATAAGGTTGCTTTTTTGGTAAATTTAGAGAAGTCCCCACTCCCACCCCTTTTAAAAAATCATTAACTTCTCCTGAGGGTGAGGTTTCATATTCAGGCACAGGTAAAATTCAAAAGCTCTTTAATGTAGCTTCTTTTCTTTCAGCTTTTAGGGTTTTTTAGAGATCTGTATTAGGCAAATTGCACAGCCGCTTTGCAATGATGAAGAGTAAATCCATTCTATCAAAATGTTTTTGCTAACCAAATCAAAGAAGTGTTGTGCCTATCAATCTTATATAATCCTCCTTTCAGTGAATGTTAAACACTGCCACTGTAGATTTTAAAAGCAACAACGAGGGCTCTAGTTTATAGACTACTTAGCTCCAAAGCTAAGCTTTGACTTAGCTCTTAGTCAGTCAAGCTCCGGCTGAATTTGGTTTTGAGACATGAAAGTTCCACGTGTCAGGCCACAAAGCAATTGTGCATCACACATCGGAAACTGATACCCTTGGCACACGAGTCAGACTGCTTCGAGCTACAAGTACAGACTAAGCTGACCTCTTGAACACAAACATGGAAAAAAGCACAATTCAAAAACAGTACATTGTGGCCTGATCTCGTTGTCATTGGTGGAAATGATATTTGTCTGTTCTACACTGTTATTTAGATTCCTCACTTGGTGACTTGAAACTATGGATCAGGCCAGGAAGACAGGCAGAGGGAATACTAGGGTCCACTCTTATGATGGCCCAGACTCCCACGAGGCCACAAAATCCCTCTCCCAGAGGACAGACATCAGGCTTAGTGGGCCACTGTTGTTGGAATGAGATATAATCATGTTTCTTAAATCTGAGCATTCTGCAAAGAAAACTTCCGCCTCGGATATCAGTTTCAGAATGCTCTGCCTATGAGAAATCCATTTTTGAAATGGAGTTAATGTGGTCACAAACGGGAGAGAGTGGATTCTTTTCAAATTTGGATGTGAGGCCGGGGATGGGAAATGCATCTCTGAGAGGAGCGGAAACCAAGGAGAGGCAGCCCAAGTCATGTTATACATCTTGACCCCTGACTATGCCACGGAACTTGAACGAAATCCCAACGTTTTGGTCTCAAGCATCCCACAGTTTATATTATTCCAACCTGGGAGGAACTTGGGCTTCTGAATCCATCATTTGTGGTTTAGGATTTATTTTCTTAGCTTAAAAAAAATGTAGCTACGAGAATGACCACTTCATGGCTAAGCCTTTACATATCAAGAATTCAACGCAAAGCGCAGAAAAGCCTTTTAACAATTCCGTGGTTCAGAAGGGGTTCCAACGTCCGAACGCTAACAAGAACAACTTTCACATGCTCTGTCTATAAAAAGTAAATGTTAACTTTTAAGCAGCAGCTGCATATTAGAATCATGCTTCAGTGGCTTTTTCATTCATCTCTCCTGCACAGAACATATGTTCTGCATTCCAACTTCAAGTGCTTCTCTGAGGCTGCAGAGAAGAGTCGGTTAGCTCTTCAATCCACTGTTATATTAATTGCATTTCAATTAGTGGTGAGTACTGGAAGCATGCAGTTTAGGCTAGTAATTAATGTATTCCTACAAATACAAGACAACTTACTCTGCGTCATCAGACACAGGAGTTCTCGGTCCGTATCTATAAGACCAAATACAAAATTAGAGGATTGGTAAGACAGAAGGTTAATGCTGTAACCAAGCTGGAAATAAAAACTACAAGTGAAATGTATGTGTGCCAAACCTTTTTTGCTGATCATACTGGAAGAGAAGTGTCATTATACAATTAGTAATATTCATTAACTGCTGAAAAGGAAAGCAAAGTCTTGACATTTCTGAAGAATGCAAAATTTGCAGTAAAACCCAGAGGAGAAATGAAAAAAATCCCCATGCTACCCACAAAGAAAGAATCTGTTCAATATAAACACAAAAAGGCTTAGGTGCAACCCACAATGTTTAGAGAAGGCAGCTTAGAAAAACCCAAACATGTATTAAGATGGTTCACAAACAGTTGAACTGTTCTTTGCCTTTCGGTGCAGAGTAATGGGCTGTAATGGACACCCAGCATAGAAGCACACACTTACTGACCCTTTCCCTGATGTGTTAATGCATTTGCACAAATAACATCAAAGAGTGTTTCTGCAGTTTTCTGAAAGCAAACCAGAACTCCAACCAGAACCCCAATCAGTGCCTTCCGCATACATTTGACAAAAACCACAATTCCTAGAAAACTGGCAGCCTTAATCAAAACCAGACACGGATGATATTCCACAACTTAAAAAAAAATGAAGTTTTTTTTAAACAATCTTTTATATTCTTCTGATTATTTAGATCTACAAAGTTGTACCTTCTTCGATATAGGCATTTTAAGTTTTAATGCATCTGATAAAACAAAGAAAAAGGTCAAATTAGAAAATAGAAACTAGAACATTATGAGGGCATATTTTAAGCACATTTAAAAAAAGCAGCTCCCACAAATGACTATTTCAGCAAAGGAGAATATTAAGAGAAGGTTCTTACCTATGCCCTGAAAGGCTGTTCATTCATGCATTCTGATGGCAGACAAAGAATTTTTTGAGTAAAGAAAAAATGTCCTGCTTTCAGTCCAATAAATTAAATTTGCGGGTCTTCAGCAAAAATTACCTGATCCTGTGTCCAGTTTATAACAATTTATAGGGAAAAGAGTAATTTCTAAAGATCTCGTCCAATGATCTTAGAGAAAACACTCCAAAGCACATGGGTGTACATACACATACACCCTTCTCTCTGATGCCTTCATCAATCTACAACAGTCTGATTCATTAATAATTATTTTCATGCACAGTGAAGGCAACCACACTAGTTAAAAACCCAAAGTTTCTGTTGGAATGGCCAAAATCAAGAAGAGGAAAGTGTTTGTGAATGTCTCTCCTCCAGAAGTAAGACCCATTTTCTGTTTCTCTGGGGAATAGTTTCAGAAGGTGCTAAAGGTTAAATTAATACCCTCAATTTTCCAAAACCATCACCGCATGGAGGCAGATGGATTCCTTCACATCAAGAAAGAGTGCATAATCAGTGTTAATTCTACCCAGAATTAACAGTGTTAATTCTGAAGCCTCGGTAAAATGTTTCCCAGTTAATTAACAGGCCTACTGGAATAGACATTCAAATATAGTGTTTTCTAAATTATCTATGGAAGCGAGGAGAGAAGTTATTCTTAATGGATGGCTAATCTAGGGATGATCAATTAACAGTTGGTATGTGTTTCTGTGTCTACTGGAATATTTTAATTCATGTTTTACTGAAGTAAAATATACATACAGAAAGTGCACAGACCACACACACACACCTTGATGGATTTTCACAAACCACAGATTAGTGTTGAGTTTTGTGCTATATAAATGGACTTATACAGTATGGACTCTTCTGAGTTTGGCTTCCTTAGCACATTTCGTTTATGAGGTTCAGCTATGTTGTTGCATGCAGGATGTATTTAAATTTAAATTGCTTCTACACAAAACACTTAGCATTTCGTGGACAGCTCTGCCAACAGATATAGATTAACACCGCAACATAAGCTCCATGATGGCAGGGATTTTTCTTTTGGGGTTCTCTGAACAGTGACCAGACTAGGCCCTCAATAAGTACTTATTGGATGCTCCGGAAATTGAAAAGAATAGTGCAGTCTCTGAAGATGACCTTCATTTATCTGTTTACTATATACATATGGGTTTAAGAAATTTCCCCTCAGACTAATTTATTAGCTTTAAGAGGGCACAAATTTCATCAGAATTGCCTTTGCTGTTAGGGAGAAGATAATTAGAGTTTGGGCTTCAAATGATTTTCCCAGTTGTCCTATGGAAAATAGAAAAGTAAAGATGAGTTTAAAAAATCACTAACAAAGAGATT
The DNA here is from genome assembly GCF_028564815.1 of Eubalaena glacialis. Taxonomy (NCBI): domain Eukaryota; kingdom Metazoa; phylum Chordata; class Mammalia; order Artiodactyla; family Balaenidae; genus Eubalaena; species Eubalaena glacialis. The sequence continues at coordinate 67,938,050 of NC_083720.1, read as the reverse complement.
TTTTTTAAAAAAATGCAAAGTAGGTCAGTCAACAGACTATCAAGTACAAAATTGGCCAGACAAATCACAGTTGGTATAAGCATCCTACAAAAAAAAAAAAAAAGCAATTAATAAAGTTTAATTGTGATGGTGGCGGTATTTAGAAAGACAAAAGAATACTCTATTCACCTATTGATTGTGTTTATGTAACTTTCAGCACTAAGAAAGCACTTCAGGATCAATGATTAGCAATACTGTGAACTAGCATAAGCTTCATTTGAAGTGAGAGGGAAAAACGGGTTTACTGCTCATTTAAGATTATCCCCCAGCACCCAGCACAGCGTTTTACACATAATAATTACTCAGTAAATACTTGTTGAAAGGAAACATGAATTCCCAAGGTGTGTGCTTGCTCAATCACACAATTACATCACAGAGTTAATCTGACTATATCTCCTTATGCTCAAACCAGCCATTTAGTCCCATGTGAATATAAAGAGGTCTCTTCCCGAATCAGAGATAGAGGGACAGATACAAGTGACAGGGAAGTCGTCAGACTGCCACAGTTTCCTCTGGTAACCTGCTAGGTAACGCGCTGGCGTGGAACGGCGGCTCCCCCTTCAGACAGAGGTGGGTTTGGATCTTGGATCTGTGATTACCAGCTTTGGATCTTGGATCTGTGATTACCAGCTGTGTTCACCAGCTGTGAACCGATTACCAGGGCCTCGGTTCCTTATTGTAGAATACAGAAGAAACTGCTTAGTCTCAAAGGCTGTGTGAGAGGTGAGTAAATGGGCCGTCTAGAATGTTCTAGTAGGCAGCCTACAGGCCTCACTTCCTTCTCTCCTTTCATGCTGACTGCTCTCCGGCAGCCCATGGATGCAGGGTCCGGCACCACATCAGGGCATCTGGGGAGAGAGTGAGCGTGGTGGGCGAGGCTGTCCCTCTCTCACTAACCTGCCCTCACCTGCTGGGATCCAGGTGTGATCCAGGTGTTCCTTCTCTCTACATCAGGCTTCCCATTTGTGAATTGGAGCCAAGAGCCATTCAACCTACCTGTGAATTCCCAGGAGAAGGTACGCTGGAGGAAGCAGAAGCGCTTTGAAAGGGTAACAGTTATAAAGTAGAGCACGGCTATTACTCCTGCTCCCTGAAACCAGTGTTACAATAAGGCTCTCCTATGGTAGTATTATGATTCAGAAGAATGTAAAACATACATTAAATCCAGATGGTAACGATGGCTAGGATATTAATCTTAAAATTTGGGGATTACTTAAGATTTTCTTTACTCCCCACTCTACCCTCTGTCCCACTACCATCAGGGTCCTCTGTGAAGCAGAACTTCATCACTTCCTGTTTTACTTTGGTGGAGCTTTAATTATGCTACACACTCCTTACTCCTCTGCCCTGCACTGATCAGGCAGACCACACTTTTCACAAAAGTCTATCACTCTTACTAAATAGCAACAGAAGCTTCAACATACAGGACCTGAAACCAGACCATGAACCCTAGGATTACTATTTCCCTACTTTCATTTTATTTTTTTAAATTTGTATTTTACATTGGAGTATAGTTGATGTATAATGCTGTGTTAGTTTCAGGTGTACAGCAGAGTGATTCAGTTATACATATACATATATCCATTCTTTTTCAGATTCTTTTCCCATATAGGTTATTACAGAATATTGAGTTCCCTGTGCTATATAGTAGGTCCTTGTTGATTACCTTTTTAATATATTCCCTACCTTCATTTAAAATCAAGTCAGAGCACGGAATGGAAATCCTACCTCTAGAAAGCACTGTTTGCTAATGTTAAAATTAAATTAAACTAATTTTATAAGTAGTATATATCTTCTTTGGACCTGAAGACCCTCCTGGAATCAGAATGAAATCAAGTAGGTCAGAAAGAAGTTTAACTCCTTTACCCGATGGCTCCTATGTGAGCTAGGAAGAAATAAAAGAGTTTCCCATTTAGGCTGCCCACAAAATGAGAGTCAGAAAGAATGTTTAATAGGACAATTCACAACTGAACTATTCTTTCCACACGTGCTCACATGCAAAAAAAGAAAAAAAAATCTTGGCAGACTAGGCCAGTCATTGAATCATTTCATTTCTGCTAGCAATAGCAGGTAAGTGGCATTGATAAACCATAAAGCATTAATGACACATTCAAAGCATGTATCAAGGCTCAGACTGGAGAAACAAAGTCAAAACAGCTTAGGATAATCTTCTGACCTCTTATCGTTTATTGGTGGACCCTTGGCAGATTCCTCCACAATGCGTTGCTTTGCAAATGGAACTGGACGGAACTGTTTTAGCTTGGATCCAATGTGTCTAAGAGACATCCCAGTTCTCCTGGCCATCACGTCATCTTTTTGTGAATCATACAATTTTCTTTGGCCTTTCAGTCCACTGCCACTCCAGGCAGGAGCTGTCATCTTCTCTGACTTCTCTTCTCTCTCTGAAGCCTCCCATTCAGAGGTCAGAGGACATGAACTAGGGCACATCAGTCCAGCCAGTCAAAGGGCACTTATTGCTAAAGATGTTTTCAGTAGCATCACTCGCTTGGCATTAACTCAAGACGGAAGAAGCCAGTGATCACAGAGGCAGCAGCACACATAGCAACTGAGGATTAATACCTTGGACCTCCATCATGCAGCTGATACTTACACGGGAATGGGTTTCCCTTTCTGGTGTTCATGATTCCTGAGAATGAAACTTGGCCAGCACCCAACCACATGCAAAGTGTAAAGTCTCTACCCGGGAAGGGCACTGAAAGCAGAACTCTGACCCTGGGATGGGCGCATTCCCTTAAGGGGCTCCACGCCACATCAGTCATCAAGCGCATACTGTGGCTTTAAGCTGTTTTGGGGGACCCAGCAGCCATAAACAGCAGAGGCAGCGCACCCTGGAAAGCGGGTGAGGCGCTCACAGTGGCTGGCCGCTCTCCTCGGATCTTTCAGCCTTTGGCACCGTCTCAGAACCTCTTTGAACGACTCCTTCAGTCGCTTCTTTGCCATCCTGTGGCAGCTGTTTGCAGGTAACTAAAGCCAGACAGGACAGCTTTACTACTAGGAAAGAATTCCCACCCGGGGCCTTGGGCCCACCTGTCAGCCTTCACGTCCTCACCTTTCTCTGTCCTCCTCGGGCACTCACCTAAACTGCAGCTATGCTCTTCCTGGGACTCCGGCACCACAGCCAGCCGGCAGACCCTTTTACAACGGTCATCTACACCAGACGTCACTATTCTGTTGATGATCAAGTAGCATTGGCAGCAAGGGGGAAGAGGGAAAAGAGTTAGGAAAGGAGACAATGAAAGTCACTGAGACTGAAAGCTTAAGAGAGAAAGTTCGGTTGCTATTCCAGAAGCCAGTTAGTAAGGATGACATACTCAGAATGAGATAATAGAATATGAACCCTGGCAAGGGTCTGAGAAAGTCAAAGAAGGCTAGCCTGACTCTGCCACCACGGGGCTGAGTGATGGCCCCTTAGTAGTCAAGGACTCAAGGATGCATTCCTTACTAATTTCTTAGTCCCACCCCTTCCACCCCCGGTCCCCATCAGCCTCTGAAACCCCAGCAGTGCATTTCTGGTGTACCAGGGTTATTTCTATTGACGGCCTCTAGGGTGTCATCCACAGTACGGAACCAAAGAAACCCCTCTCTATGTCATGGACCATCCACTGTGTGCTTTGGCTATCATGAACAAGGCATGCAGGAGACTGTCCCGAGCATTTTCTCCTGCCGTGGAGGGCTCTGCTTTGCTCCCACCACGCAGGTGGAGTGGAGTTTCCTGGGAGAATCCAGAATCTTATTATTATTATTTTTTAACAGAAACTCAAACAAATTTTGATAACATGTATACCTGGAATAGACCCAGGAAAACTGAGTAGCTTACCAAAATGGCTGAAACCCTCACCTGAAGAACCATCTTCAGCTAAAGACAAAAGAGGACGTGCGGGTAGTGGTTTGGGACCTCAAAGGGGGAGGAAGGCAGTTCACACGGAGATGGCAAAGCAAATTTGTAGTAAATAAATGTTTGCTGGGCACTGCGGAGACAGTGGGGTGCAGAGTGGACCCTGATGTCTAAGTTTCCCCAAGCACACCTAGCGTACGGAGAATCCAGAACTTTAGAAATGCCCTATACCTGCTTAATGGAAGAAAGACCAGCCCGCAGAACCAAATCCCCAACAGAGGGCTTGGGAATTCACAGCTGGAAGGCCTCCAGTGAGGATGAGGACTGGTGACAGCTCTACAAGGTCTTTTCCCAGGTGACGCCTCACAAATTTGGATGGTGATTCATCCAAGGAAACTCCTGACTCATAGGAACCCTCAAAAGAAGAGTCTTTTTCCACTCATGTTCTGTTATATAATTTTAAAAACCGGGCAGGAGATGGTGGGGGAGAGATGTTTACTTTTTTGTGTGTCTACTTAGATGTCCAAAATCTGAACTTAATGATACTAGTAACAATTTTTTTCTCCCTTGTGGGATAAGAAAGAGGGAGGGTATAGGTAAGCCAGATTTTTATCAATATATCTTTAGGAGAAACATGAAGGGTATCATTAAAACATTCCATCTAGTTTGTTCAGTATTGCCAACAAACAAAATACTGCTTAATGCAGCCAAGGGAAGATGAATCCTTTGCCAAAATTACTGGCATTCCCAGGCAGTGATTCTGGTGACAACAGAATCAAAATGGATGTCTGTCATTTAACTTCACACACGTTTCCCCGCGGGGAAATCTACTGACATTCCTTCTCTGCTAACTAGCAAAAGAGGCTGTTAAAACTACGTCATCTCTGGCGGTTTCTTTAATGTGCTTCAGCAAACTCTTTAAAAGCAGCAGTGATTCCCATGCAGATCTCCTTGCACGTGTAATGGCAAAAAATACCTGCAGTCATTTTGTGGATTAAGCCTGTGGTCTTCCTGTAAACTGGACATGGCCGCCAAGGCAGGGGGCACAGAGTACGTCTGAATCTTGCAGCTGTGACTGATGACTTCCTCTGCATCCTCCTTCGGCCCAGCCCTGCCAATGCTGAGCCGCTTCCATGTCTGCTGATCTATCTCTGTCACTGGTCCGAAGTGCACGAACTTTTGCCTAGGGCTGGAAGCTTTCTTATAAGCCCTTGCCTTGCGGCTGGCAAAGTCATCACGGATGGCAGTTTCTGCTTTAATTTCTGGTGAAGGCTCAGGGGCACACGTGTGCTCCACATCTCCATCCCTAGTCAGAACCGGAAATAAGTTCCAGAGGTTTCTAAGGTGAGTAAAATCAATGAAGAGCTTTGAAAAAATACTGGATGTATGAAAAATACTTCAATGGCTAAAGCAGAATTGCTTTTCCATTAATCAATCAAATGAAGAAATGATCATTGTCTTGCCTAGGTAAGTAGCACTTTAAGTTTCTGTAGCTTTCTTAACATCATAAATGATGGCATAAGAAAACCTTGGGTACAATGAAATAATTAAAATTATTTAAAAGCCAAGTTTAAATTCCTTACACGTAAATAAGCCTATCAAAATAAGCATTCACAATAAATCAGTTGAATTAAAGAGGATGTTTCCTGTCCTTGTGGCTTGTAATTTTTAGTATTAACAAGTTTCAACTCATACAGAATATGCTCTGTGTTTTGAGGCATTTTTTCTGGCCATGAAGATAAAAAATGATAGAAGGATAAGTGATTCCTTCAAAGTTAAATGATACCACTGTTAGGAGAAAACCAGGGGAAAACATGACACACCTCGTCTTTCCTGACACTTTCAGCCTCTCCCACGTCTCCCGGTCGGCTTCTGTTATATTGGCGACCGTGACAAAGCTCGGAGCCTCGCGGTGAGGGCCAAACCTGCCCTGAATTCTGCGCTGCGCCAGGTCATCCTTGTGAAGATCCGGCACCTGCCTGAGCCCCTCTTCCGCAGGTCCACTCTCCAGAGCCCGCACAATACAGGTCACCCTCGACTTCACCTCTTCCGTTTGGCCTTGGTTTCTGTCAATTTGATCCAGGCCCCCACGTTATTGGAAAAATCGGGTTCCAGGAAGGGGAGCAGACAAACAGAATGTCAAGCATGGAAATTCAGAGGCTGAAGACAGAATGGAATGATGGAAGCACATCTCCCTTTCTCAAAAATATGGAATCAATTGCAGCCTTGATTACTTTTGTCTATGCTACCCTTTTGACACTGGAAAGAGACAGAGTTTTTCTACCAGATGACAGACTCTAGTTTAGTTTAGGAAGAGAAGCCAGGGCTCGCTGAAAGACTATTAAGAATGGTAATGAGATTTCAGTTTGACAGTAATGATGCCCAATTCCCACACTATTCAAGTTACTGTAATGAATTCAAGTTTTCTGATTGAATCCCTGAGCCTTCTTGGAACGTCTTTTACTGCAGCAGTTAAGTGTTAGTAATGAGCTCTGCATGATCCAAATTCTAGAATTAGTTTGGAGATAGTTGGAACATTGTTCACATATTGAACATCTCAACCATAAACCTTCATACTGCCAGAAAGTATGATTAGGTCAATGCTGAATAGAAAGTTTCAATGTTCAAACTCAAGTCTCTGCCTCTTGATAGCATTAATTAGGTTTGGCTAATGTAAACTTGAAGAACAGAGAGGGTATCCTCTTTACCTGGATCCACAGAGGCAATACCCATTCGTTTCTTGCGTCAATAACTGTTCACCTTTATTAATGCTAAATCTGATATTTTCAATTGTTTTCCTACGAAGTGAACGTTAGATGGCTAATGTTGACAATATCATAATTTAAACCAAAGCTGTGGCATCTATATGCATAAACATTATATCAATTAAAAGTCACTTTCTAACTAAATATGTTTCTTGAGATAGAAAATTTCAGAAATATACATAAATAGGGCTATTCATTTTTTTTCAGAATAAATCTTCCAAGCCAGAAAACCAAGAAGCATTCTTTTGTTACCTGGATGACTTGGTGTATTTACAGAGCCTATGCAAATAGAAAGGCGACAGAATTTTCTATTTACTTTTAGTTTGGGGAAGGGGATCAAGGAGGGCATAGCAAAGAGCCACCAGGGAGCCCTCTTTTTTTCATCAGTTCTTTGAAGCTCTCTAGAGAGATCATGGGCTGTGTCCCCAAACACAGAGTCAGGTGACAACAGACAAATGGAGCTGGAAATATCAGGAATTAAAATTGCATGCAGGAGAAAGGAAAAAGGGAGGTACAAAAGCTACTCCTTTTCCTAACTCAAGTTGCTGATCTCCATCAATATGCCTTGATGCTACTCAGTTATCCAGAAGTCTTTGTTTCACTGGCAACAACTGATCCCTCCCACAAGGCCCTCTGAGTACGGTTTGTTACAAGGCATGCCAACAAGGACTGCAAAGACCAAGAGCCTCCTGAAGCTAGAATGTGTCCTATAAAAAAATGTGCCGGGTCTTCTATGCTCAAATCCCTGTTCTATGTCCAGAGATCTTTCATGTGTTTTGTACCTGGTGCTTCCTAAATAAAAAAATAAAAAACAACAGAAAACACTAACTGCTTCACTGATCTCAATGACTCTGCCCAAAGAACCACTTTAATTGTGTAAAACACAGTTTAGATATTTATATTCTTAGTTCAACAGATTACAAACCTCTTTAAGTGATAGGCAAAAATATGGCAATTAAATAATAAAGATGCGAACTCTGATTTTGATGTAAGGAAAAATACAAGAATGATGAACTCTGTACATTGAAATTTAGCAGACTGATGGCTTGAATGAATTCATATCCCTCTTAGGATAAAAATCACTGGCCAAATTCCATTTCATTAAGCTTTCCTTTCCCTAATTAAGAAGATGGGAGAAAAGTTGGGAGAAGGAAACTCACTTAAAAATAATTTCTATGACAGAACAAATAGAAGTGTGTTATATTATATATTTGAGGACTTTTTAATGAGAAATCTCCATCATCAGATGTCTAGGTGATCGTGTTGGTGCGAGGGAAGAAACAGCAAGCCTCATTTTTCCCCCATATCTCAAAGGCGCTAATAGGATAGAAGGGCTCATAGCTAAGGAATAACTATGATTTCTGCCTGCTATGGATGGACTGCAGCAACCTTGAGAGGGGGCTGTTCCCTGATCAGCAATAGCACACGTCTGTTTATGCCAATAATGCCCGTCTCTGACACCAGCACCCATATAGCACATCTGCACACTTGAGCTCCATATTTATTTGGTGAATTCAGCCCTATTTTGGACAGGACCATTCTACTCCCTGCCATCTGAACTTAGGAGAGACTGGATATCTGGGGTTCCACTTTAAAATAAACCACCATTACTGATTATATGTAATTAGGGCAGGAAACAGAGGAATGGGGGGCTTTAATACAAATCACCTTTGCCAAATTATATTCTCTCTCTCCTTCATAGACACACACACACACACACACACACACAGAGCACACCTTTTATGTTCTAGACTTTTCTTTTCTGAGATTCCCTTTGAGGGTTGCTTGCTGCCATCTGATTTCTCTGCCTCTTTTTTTCGGTAAGGCCCATAGAGGAGTTGATTCAGTGGCACCATTGGCTTGTTCTGGTTCATTCTTGCTCTCCTGGCAGCAAAGTCATCTTTCTCAAGATCAGGCAGTCGACATGCAACTTCATCTTCTGATTCTGAATCACTGCTGTGTTGGTGGATCAGGAAAGGATTTTCTTTGCGAAGGATAATATCTCGAACAGCTTCTTTCTCATCACTTAATTGCTTTTGACTGACAAAGCAAAATTAAATGGAACTCCACATGTGATCAGACCAAAACAGTTTTTAAATCCCCATCTCCAGGCAGCCAACTGTCTTGTTAGTGAAAGGTCTTCTCAATCTATTAGTCCAGATGACATCTGTTTACTACTTTAGTCCCGAGTTGCAGCAGGGTTAGGGTGGGTTTCAAAACCTGGAATTTAGTCAGCTACTAGCTATACTAAAAATTCATTTAACTCGCAGGGCCCCATCAGCATCAGAAAGGGAGGATCCTAAATGGCTCTGAAAGTGACAGTCCAAATTCTTTTCATGAAATTGGGAAAAGTAAGAAGCATTTTGTTATTATTTTTTCTCTGGCACATTAATAATGTACCCAATAGGTACTCAGTTTATTTTGACTGACAGGGCAAAAATTTGAGCCACCAAGAAACTGATCTTGGGGAATGCTAATGAATGCAGCTATGTGACAACACACCTAGGATGTATACCAGACTGCAAAGTGTAAGGACGGTCTTTCTGCAGAGCTGAGCTAACCTGAAACATCTGGAATAGTTTATGAGCATTGATAGGATGGACTCAGGCACAAAAGCTTATCGTGCCCTGCACCCTCCCACCAGCAACCTTTTCGTCGGTCTTTTACCCCCATGACTCTCCACTGCCCAGCTCTTCTTCTTTGTCATATGCTAGCTGTCAAGTAAATCCTATTAAGACATTTTGCCAAAATGTTTACTTAGGGCTATTTTCATTTTCAAGGAAATCTTTTTTTTTTTAATAATTTTATTTATTTATTTATTATTTTTGGCTGCGCTGGGTCTTAGTTGCTGCGCACGGGCTTGCCACTCTTCGTTACGGTGTGCGGGCTTCTCATTGCGGTGGCTTCTCTTGTTGTGGAGCACAGGCTCTAGGCGCGCAGGCTTCAGTAGTTGTGGCTCGCGGGCTTCAGCAGTTGTGGCTCGCGGGCTCTAGAGCGCAGGCTCAGTAGTTGTGGCGCACGGGCTTAGTTGCTCCACGGCATGTGGGATCTTCCTGGACCAGGGCTCGAACCCGTGTCCCCTACATTGGCAGGCGGATTCTTAACCACTGCGCCACCAGGGAAGCCCCTCAAGGAAATCTTGAAGGCACCAAACTTTAAATTCTTTAGAATTTAAAGAGAAATGCAGTTTAATGGTGGAATATTAGGATATTTTATGCTTTGTTTTTCGTTTTTGTTGGGGGTGGGTAGGGCGGGAATACAGTCGATGGCGCCTTTCTGATATTCAAACAAACTCCTCCCCCCTACTCATAAGATCAGCCTTGCTTCTAAGTCATAATAAAATATTAAAACTTTAAAGATATCATTTATTATCTTCTCAGTTCATAGAGGTGGTGAGTAAATAAAGCATCTTGACTTCTAAAGAAAGTTCACCTACTTTGTATCCGATTTCTGAAGGAGGATTAAGAGTAAATTCTTCATGGTCATGGGACAGGTCATCTCAGAAATGAAGACAGGAGGAATTAGCCTGGCTGAGAGTCATACAAGCAAGGAAACACTGTCTACTCTGGCTGACCAGGTGGCCTGCTGTCTGTTGCTTACCCTGTACTGCTGCAGAGGAGGCCTATCAGCCTAACATAACGGCAGGCCCCTCACTCCTGACTTTTGGAAAAATCAAACCATCATTAGTCATGTCCAGAAAACTCCTTCTCCCTGCTGACCACTATTCTCAGTAAACGTTTAAATTGTGGAATTTAGAGGTGGTGGGTGGTGCTTTGCTCTCTGAATAAAGTTATTTCTTAAAATATAAAATTCTGCCCTTTGAGTTGCACTCCGGCTCTTGGTCACCTGCTTGGCCACTCCTGGACCGTGCTCACTCTCCTCCCTGCATCCTTAGCCAACAAGTCTGGCAAGAACCAACTGGTACTGGTTGACTGTGGCCATAAAGAATGGTCAGTAGGAAATGATAGGCCATTGAATGAATCTCTTCGAAAACGCATTATTTAAAAAGCACATTGATGACGACAAAGAAGGTGGTTAACTATTATTAAGCACCCACCACGTGCCAGAATTCCTTCTAGTGTTAACTTGTTTAACCTTAATACTAGCCTTGCAATGGCAGTGTGATTAGCATCCCCATTTTATAGAGTGGAAACTGAGATGAGGTGAAGAAATCTGCCCAAGCTCAAAAGTGCCACTGCTGAAGTTAAAATTCAAACCCAGGGAGTCTGGCTCCAGAGGTCCTGTTCTTAATCACTGCACTATTCATTAAACAAAGGACACGGCCAGGAACAGTTTTGAAAGCAGAACATCATACAAAAAATAAGGCATTATCATTACTATGGAAGTTGGAGAAAGAGAAGTTTTTTGGTTACTAAATAAAGGGATCATATGAGTTGTGCTTAGAATGAAGTCGTGATTTGCACTGCTGGTTACAGACAGCAATGTTCAGCCAGGATTAATGACAGTAGAATGCTAACTAATCATACCTTACAGTGCTTGCACAGCACTTTACAGTTTACAGAGCCCTTTCAAACGCATTATCTCATCTCAGCTGATCCGACTCCAGTTCCAGTAAAGGAGCAGATCCTGAGCTTGAAGCTTTCAAGTCCAAAAGCAACACTCCTTCCATTTTTTGACCAGGGTCCTGGGTTTCAATTTTCCCCAACTCAGGCAGAATACTATAGAATAAAACATATGCAGTTATGCAAATAGCCATGCCAATTTGTGATGCCAATTTGAGAAGGGAGAATCTCGTGCATTATGCATCATGTGAGTCCAGCCAGGCTACAAATTCCCCGGGGTGTTTCTTTTCAGGCTAAATGCCCAGTGTAGCAGGACTCATTTCAAGTGATCTCAATTTAGATATGTGGACTTAAAAAAAGGGGGTGAAGAAAGCTTTCCATATCATTGGCCTCTTAAAGCCACTCCCTGCCCACTTGAAAACGATCATAGTGACATTCTGCTAATTGCTTGAATCCTGTAAATTCAGAGCTTCCAGGCAGACTCAGAGAGAACAAAAATTTAATGACATAAATTCTGGGCCGGCACTGTTGGCTATGAAGTAATAAATAATGTGTATAAGGCAGATATGTAGGATTGTGTTCGCAGGTGTCTAGTTAGCAGAATATTTAAATGACTTTTTATAATGAGCCCTTCTTTTCTGAAGGTCAGTCTATTGTAAAGCTTCAGTATATTCTACTTTGTTTTTCAATAATTACAATATCTCTGAAGAGCTAGTATATTCCAGATATGCTAACTTTTATGACAACCCTGCAAGATCAGTATTATCATGCCCACTTTGCAGAGAGGAATGTTGAGGTTTCCAGTTCCACTCATCTGAATGTAGGTAAAGTAAGTAAATTTAAGTGGCAGACCCTGGCTGTCTGGCTTGATATTCATGGGGCGGTTTGGCACTTTTATTTTGTCTGAGTCATTCACAGATGAGTTGCCTTGGGAAGTAGGGGTTGCTCGGTGGACCCAGATCACTGCTTTACTAAGAAGGAATACAGGGACTTCCCTGATGGTCCAGTGGTTAAGAATTCGCCTTCCAATGCAGGGGACACGGGTTCGATCTCTGGTCGGGGAACTAAGATCCCATATGCCGCGGGGCAAGTAAGTCTGTGCGCCGCAACTGCTGAGCCCACGTGCTCTGGAGCCCACGTGCCACAACTAGAGAGAAGCCCGTACACCACAACGGAAGAGCCCGTGTGCCGCAACTAAGACCTGAAGCAGCCAAACATAAATAAATTTTTTTTTTTTTTTAAAAAAGAAGGAATACACTCTAATGTGAAATGAGCAATGCCAAGCCTTGCCTTCAACCTGGCAACCCTGTCCTAAGACAAGTAAGGCTATCTTTGTAGGAGAGATTGTGGGTCCTAAGCAGGTGAGGGGGAGTAAAAGCTCTTGTCTCAAAGTTTCTAAGGCTTATATATTTCAAAGTGAATGAGATAATGATTTAAACTAAGGAAGAGCTGGCATTTTCTTTCACCCTCTTTTACTTGGCAACACACAAGCAACCAGCTCAGATTGGCAGTCAGTTTGTTCTATTGAAAGAAACTGGGCTCTCCAGAAAAGCCTGTTTGGCCTCCTGGGAATGTCACGGGCAATACCAGGGACCTCCCTGTTCACACAGTGTCCCAATAGGGCAGCTACATCCAGAGTCACAAAGGTTCATGCAAGTTATATGTCTGCCTGGTCCCCGATCCCCAAGAATCTGTGCAGCAACAAGCAGTGACACAGGCATCTGGTAAGGAGGGATGGAGAGAATACGTTCCTGGCACTTAGCTGCATCTGCTCTTCCTCTAAAGATTTCTAAAATGTCTATTGTTCCTTGGACGGTTCCCGCCCCCCCCCCGTAATTAATTACTATGTGCTTGAGAAGATCCACAGACTAGCAGAAAAGACTGAGTGCTGAAACATACGAAAACAATTAGAAAAGAAGTCCAATCACGTGAAACCTATAATTCAGTTCAAAAAAAAGGTTTACTTCTCCAATGGGAAACACCAAGTCAGAGAACTCAAATCTCCATGGCATTTTAATTCAGGGGAAGTCAATCTTGATTCTTATTTTATCCTCTTAAATGCAGAAATCTTGGCTTCTTTAGCAGAGTCTCATATTTGGGGGGTAATTAGGCTAACTTAATCATAAACTAAAAGAGAAGGGAAAGTAGTTTATGTACTTCTGACTTCAGTGGCAACTCTAATAAATATCAACTCCACATATTTATTAAGAAAGACCTACTTTCTGTCCCTTGGTGCTAAGATACCTCCTAATATATTCTTTGACAGGGAGCTTGGGACTTCTAGGTTTCTAAACTCATGTGAAAATGGACTAACATGCACTTTTGCTCCCTTTTATATACTAAAAATAATTTAAGGAGGTGTTTGAGAATACTTGGGAAACAACAGCCAAAAAAAAAAAACAAAAAACCAATCTGTAAAAGTACAGCCTCACTCTTGTCTACATGCCTCCTTCCTTGCCTATGCCTCATCCTCTACCCATCTCTGCAAGCACAGACTTTCCCAGCTAAAAAAATGGGCCTCAAGAAATATCTGGGGCCTCTTATTGGGTTCCAAGATGTGGTGGCCAGAATTCATCTGGATTGCAAAGATAGGAGACTGAGGTTACAATGCCTTAAGAGACATCAGCATATTTAAATGTTTTATATTCTTATTTTCCAGACACCAAGAATCCTTTTCTTCTTCATGATATGCATTTCATTCCAGTTAAGCTACTTTCTGCCACATTAAAAGCAGGATCCCAAATGTGGATAAACTTAGAATGACTGTCAACTCTGCTGTGGGCTGCAAAAAGTAGGTGACAAAGACACAGACAGGCCAGGCTAGCGGCATGGTATGTATAAAACTTTTATGAGAGAGCTAGCAGCTGAAAAATCTATCTAACAAATGAATTCTGGGTGTTTGGAGCAGCTGTGTTGTGTTGCTATTGGGAACATTCTCTGGGAATATGCATGATTTTCCTGAACTCCGTTTTAAATGCTAAGTCAGTAGCTCTAAGGTGTGACATTAACTGACATTTGCAGACGTTAATTGACCTGCAAACTTCTGCTTAATAGAGCTAACTTGAATAAAATATGTAAAACTTAAGGCAGATAACAGGAACATGGACAGGAGCAAAAATTACCACAAAAATATACTGCTCATCAATTAGAATTACATTTGTAAACTAACCGTGATTCTAGGTTTGTACACAGAATGGGAGCTGTCATAAAAGATTGTACTGTTTTATCAGAAAATAAACCTCCCAGTTACTGAAGAGGCACAGTATACTCGTGGAATCCCCAGCCTTTGCCCACTCTTTTCTCTTCTCTACGTCATCATGATTCCTGGGTGTGCTGAGTTCTCTTAAAGTATCTGCCCATTTGTCTCCCCTTGCTCTTTTGGATACTCTAAAGATGATATGGAGTTTTCTTAAAAAAATTAAAAACAGAACTATCGTGTGATCCAGCAATCCCACTTCTGGGTATATATCCAAAAGAAATGAAACCAGGATCCCAAAGCGATCTTAGCACTCCCATCTCATTGCATCATTATTCAAAATAGCCAAGATGTAGAAACAACCTAAATGTCTATCAAGGGATGAATGGATAAGGGTAATGTTGTACATACATACAAAGGAATATTATTTGGCCTTAAAAAAGAAGTAAATTCTGTAATATGTGACAACATGGATAAATCCTGAGGACATTAAGCTAAGTGAAATAAGCCAGTCACAGAAAGAAAAATACTGCATGATTCCACTTATATGAAGTAGCTAAAGTTGTGAAATACGTAGAATCAAAGAGTGGCATGGTGGCTGCCAGGGGCTGAGGGAGGATGAAATAGGGATTGCTGATCAACAGGCATAAAGTTTCAGTTAAGCAGGATGAATAAATTCTAGAGATTTGGTGTATGATATTGTATCCGTAGTTAACAACACTGTATTGTACAGTTAAAGATTTGTTCAGAGTGTAGATCTCATGCCAAGTGTTCTTACCACAATACAATATTTTTTTTAAAAGGAAAAAATAAATGGCAAAGGATATGCGGGAATTTATAGAAGAAGAAACCCAAGTAGCCAATAAACATGGTATAATAGTCAACAGCATTAGTAATCGTGGAAAAATCAATTTTTTAAAATGAGATTTAAAAAATCAAGCAGATTGGCAATTTTTAAAGATAACAAGAAAAAAATACATCATAAAGATGATAGTGTCTTTGGTAAATTTTAGTTAAGGACTTCACAGATGTGATAAAAAATGAAGGTATGTGTGTCAAGGGTATTAAGATTAAAGGTTTTTTATAAATTCATACTCTTATCTGTATCACCTATTACCTATTTCCACTGTGCCCTAGACTTGAAGACAGAAGCAGGAAAAATCTGAAAAACGGTAAGGGGATATATTTCATTTTTGTATTCTCAGCATCTAGCCTGGTCTTTGATATAAGTAGAAGCTCAAATGATGTTGAAAAAGCATGTGTCTCACAAGGTCTCTGAACCAAAATTTAAAGACTATCTGGATTTATTTCTCTTTTTAAGATTCTATGACATTACCCTTCATTATTTCAGAAACCCAGAGAGTTGTTTGTAACATTAGCACAGTTTTATGTTAGAGTTTTCTAGAAGCACATACATTTTTAGGACAGACAAGCCTGTCTGTGGGATACCACAGACAGAAAGAATTACATCCTTGATGTTTTATCAGTACAAAGCTACTCTAGGATTAAATCCATATAAGTCAGTACTGGAACTTTCACTGAAGACCTAGACCACAGCAATAACCACACATGGAGTTGTATGGAGGAATGGAAGACATTCCATTAAATGTGTGTGAGGCAGCTGTGGTACTATGGTCAGAACATCTGAATCTGGCCACCAGGTCAGTGGTAACCAGCTCTGAGACGGTCAAGTAACTTACTTTCACTGATCCTCAGTTTACTCTGCTTGAAAATGGGTATATCACCTACCTTTTAGGATTAAATGGAACAGCAAGTGGCAAAGGAATTTCAATTGTCAAACTGTTATGAATTTCAATTTGTCAAATATATTTTGGTCTCACTATTATTTGTTGGTATCTTTGTAGCTATTATATGAGAAAAATTAATCAGCTTCCCCAAACACTACACAAAACTGTAGAACTATAGTTCTCTGTGACTTCAATTGCTAAAAGTCTCTATCTCACATGTAATATGAGGCCACCAGGACTGTATACTAGTGCCTTTGTTACAATTAAGAGAAGTAATTACTCTATTCTTTGTTTTTGAATCAACGAGCTTTAGAAAATGAGTCAAATAAACCTAATCTTACTTACTACTCCCTTGGGACAAAGAAAGTAAGTGGATTTTTGTCAGCCAGCCACTCTTTCTAAAGAGAGTGTTCCCCATTCCAAAGAACTATTTTCTAGTGATGTGTAAAGTAAGATAAGAGCCATTTAGGGGTAGTGTGAAAATTAACAAGCCATAAACAATTGAAAAATAAGATGTTATTGCTAGATAAATCCTGCAGCCCACAAATGACTGACCACACATACTTGACCAGGACAAGGTCTACTCAAGCAGCACAAAGCTCCCTCTTCACCTCCATTTAAAATAACCAAAAACTCAGCAGAGACAGGCCTGAAGACAAAGACTATTAGCTATTTCTATTTGCTGCAAGTAGGAAATAATGATGCAACGGATAAAGCAGGCAGTGGGAAAACAAGATGGAAACTCCATCACACCAGACAGATTCCAAACCTCCAGGCATGCACAAAGCCAGCCAGGCCAGTCCTTGGTCCGCAAAGCTAACCTGGCAAAGCGCTGTGCTGCTGGCATGACCTTGATTCCAGCTTGCTCTAGCCTTCTGCGCTTTCGGATTTCAGCAGCATCTTCCTCTTCAGACTTGGGAGCTGGTGCCACCGCAGCCCCCTCTGGAGAAGGCTGCTCCTTCCCACTGCCGGTGGGTAATTCTAACCCACCACCAGGAGGCTTCCCACCAGGGTCCATTCGGCTGACGGGGTCCTCTTCACAAGGAGACCCCACTTCACTGCCCTCTTCCTCTATTGTTTCAGGATAGCTAGTGAGTTGGACAACAGAATTGACCAAACTAACAGACTAGGCTGGGGAGCAGATCCCATGTCATCTCCTGGTCATTCTGATATTACTTCCACTTAAAAAAAAATCATAGCATGCAATATGATCCTGGTAATGTGAAAAAAATTAAATGCAGCCATTTTTTAATTAATACAATGCATCATAATCTCGACATTGATCAAGAGCTATTTCAAAATTGATATTGAAAGGCAAAAACCTTTTGTTCTAGAAAGGTAAAATTCACGTTTTGTTCAATAATTAAAACTTCTAATGTTTATTCAATGGGAAATCATAGATAATAAAGGTGGGCTATAAGGAATAACCATGCAACGATCCTGGTGGTTTTGCTGAAAGGGATTAGACGAGACTGTAAATTTCTTTTATTGGACTATACGGTTCTTGAAGGCAGGGACTCTATCTTAGCTACCACTGGGTCCCCAAAGCCTAAAAGATAGTACCTAGCATGTAGTAGAAGCTCACTAGATGCATACTTGCTGAATAAATGAATGAATAAATACAAAAACATAATCAGAGATTAGGGGAAAGACCGCTTGTTTCTCTCAAGAGATGAGAAGTCCAATGCTTCTTCCATTTCATTATGACTGTTTCTACATGTGACTCAAGCATGTTCATGCATCCCTTCAATAACGCTTGAGCTCATATCTAGATAAACTTACATCTAGATAAAAGGTCTTACTGCACCTGATCTAACAGGAGTGGGAGTCAGACAGTCTCCACAGAAGGCCACGGATGACAGATGTTCTCAATGTCCTGTCGATAGAGCTAGTTTCAAAAATCTGCTCGTTAGACCAGTATTGGTTGAATACCTACTGTGTGCCAGGCACACCTAGAACAGGTGCCTTCACGAAGCTTATATTCTATCATGACGATCCCTCTCTGAAGATCTGTCCTGCCCACCTCCATCTGTAATCTTACATCAAAGTTCTAAAATGGCTCTTAGAGCTCATTCTTGTCCTGGGGCCATAATTCCTGTACCACAAGCCAGGATGGGAGCAGCGCGGTCCAGGTCTTACCTGAAGGGCCTCTCCCCACCCAGGGGGGAGGTGGCAGTACTCCAGCTCTTCCGATATTCCTCTCGCTCTGCTTTCTTCTTTCTCAGAGGCGCGGGGACATAGGCCGTCTGGTTGCTTTTGTTGGGGAGGTACTGGTTAAAAGGCACTGCTGATTTTGGCTCACCGTGGGAAGTCCGCCTCGCAGACATGTCATCCTTCTTCACATCCGGCAGCTTCCGATGGGGCAAGTCGGATTCAGAGTCGCTTCCCCTCCCTGGGAAGAGAGGATGGGTGTTGAGAAAGTGTGCTGGGCTAGCAATAAAGTTCCCAATGGCAAGTATGCAGTATGGGGGATGTGGTTACATCTGTGGGTTCCGGGGATTACTTCCTTAAATTATTCACTTAAGAAATCTAAAGTATCAGTCGAAATTAATCCACTCTGGGAAAAGCTCTCCATTCTAATCAGGAAAAAAAAAGTCAAATTAAAAAAAAAGAAGAAAGCTTAGCTGTATCTGAGAGTTACAATTAACAACACATTTGCAATAGAACTTTACGCCTGCTCAGATTCTGCAACTCTCAAAAGAAGAAACATAAATTTACCAACGGAGTTTTTACTCAGCACCTGTTGTTACATGTCTTACACTGCGCTAGATATTCTGACAAATAAGAATTATGAAGGATTTATAATCCTTTGTCTTTGAGGTACCTTTAACCAACTCGTGAAACACCTGGAGAATATTAGTTATAATCAAGGAGCACAGACATATAAGAACTATAGGAATTCAGAAAAATGATCAGTATGGATTATACCAAGGGTTTGCCTTCCAGGAAATAGCTTGAGTTATAATAAGCATATTCCCCTACCTCAGAGCCCTTCCTGGTACCCATAGCTGGAGGCAATCTTTGCTTCCTATGAACACTATGGCCCGAAGATCTATTTCTCTTCTGATACATTATGCTTTCTACCTTGTATTTTGAAAATAAGGGCTTTATATCCTTCACAGTACTTATCACAGTGTCTTTGCGCACAGTGGGTATCCGCAAATGATCAGATGAATCAATGAATTAGTTTGGCTTAAACAGTGTTTTACACAACACAAAGGAATTCAATGTTACCAACATCAGTCTTTTGTTGGTCAATAGCCCCCATGATTATATTGAATCCTTGTTTCCTGAGTCTCATCTCACCAGATTTCTAAGATCCATTAGAGTGAAATTGTCATGAAAACACACACTACTGTGACAGGCAGCCGCCATTTGAATGCTGGTTGAAAACTCTTAATCACTGAGAGCATTATGAAAAGGTTCTTCAACTCCACTGATAGCAAATAGAAACTGACCTCTTTACCCTTGTGAAAAGAACCTTATACTAAGAGTCGAGTGATGTGGCAGCCTAGCAGATTGGGTAGTGCAGGGGGTTAAATCAGATCCACTTCATTTTGAGCTCTGGCACTCATTAGTTTTTTACTTTGTCATTTGTCACTTCACCACTCCAAGCCTCAGTTTCCCAATCTATAAAGTGAGGATAATAATATCACCTACTTCATAGCGCTGCTGGGAGGATCAGATACATGTAAAACTCTTGGGTACAGTACTTGGCCCCGAGTAAGTGCTTAGCAAACACTGACTACTCTTTATGCCATAATAGTTCCGGATCTGCCACTGATGACCTGTGGGCTCCTAGGCTTGCCTCTAACACACTTGCCTGTCCTTTTTCTGTAAAAATAGGAATGAAATGACTTGCCCCAGAGATAAAATGATTTAATGGCTTTTAAAAAATGGTGAAAGTTAAAGCATTGACCATAAACAAGTTGTTCATTGCTGCAGATGAAATATTCAGTTTATGAATTATTCATGCCACTTGCTTTCAGCCTCCCTTCTGAAGTTTTGACCATTTCATTACTTGTTGGTTTTTGATTCATAACTTAGCTCCCTTCTCACCCTGTCTTTTATCAAGTCTATCTGTCTCAGCATCATAATAAAATATTTAGAGCCCCCTGCGAATGCTTTATAACAAACACTATTACTACCTTAACTTGCTAAGCACTTGGATTTGTTTCCCTATTTGATATTATCCCCATTTTACAGTGGTGGAAACAGAGGCCCAGAGATACCCAAAGAGCCCTTTCTCCATGGCTGGTAAGTAACAGCTCGAGACTCCAGTTTCTGTTCTCCAGATTCCAGCCCAAGAAAGACCCCTAGTTGCTGGAAGGGAGAGAAGCATAGCCCTGGGGAAAGGAAGGATCAGACTTTGATAAAAGGATGTCATCATCATGATGTGCACTGTTGCAGTTTCCTAACTTTGGGCACAAGTAGAGAATAAATAGTTCCTTCCTCTGCAACACACTTCTCTTGGAAAAATGTCCTTTGCTTAAAGCAACCTGACTAGGGGAAGAACTGTATTTTGCTGAATAAATGAATGAAAGAAAATGATTCTTCAATCAACTATGAAGGCTTAGCATGGATTAGAATTGTCTTGTTTCCCTCCGTTCTAAAATCCTGTAATCTATGAAACTTATTTTGGTACAATATCTAAAAACATATTAACCATAATATACTGAGAGAAAGTCTCAAAATAGGTTGTTTAACACATAAACAGATAATCTTTTTTTTTTTTCCCAATTACTCTTTGATGAATGTCTTCAACAGGCACTTCAAGAAAAGTTAATTTGGGCTTCCCTGGTGGCGCAGTGGTTGAGAATCTGCCTGCCAATGCAGGGGACACGGGTTCGAGCCCTGGTCTGGGAAGATCCCACGTGCCGTGGAGCAACTAAGCCCATGAGCCACAACTACTGAGCCTGCGCGTCTGGAGCCTGTGCTCCGCAACAAGAGAGGCCGCGATAGTGAGAGGCCCGCGCACCGCAATGAAGAGTGGCCCCCGCTTGCCACAACTAGAGAAAGCCCTCGCACAGAAACGAAGACCCAACAGAGCCAAAAATTAATTAATTAATTAATTAATTTAAAAAAAAAAAAAAGAAAGAAAAGTACCAGTTACTTAAAAAAAAAAAAAAGAAAGAAAAGTTAATTTGCAAATGCCCTGAGGCAGAGTGGCTCAGTTGAAAGAAGCATAACCTTCTGGACCTAGAGACCAGGGTCTAATTTCAGCTCCATCATCTACTAGCTGTGTGACTGGGAAATTTAAGCCCTCTGTACCTCAGGGTCCTCACTGGAAATAAGGAGGTGATAATACAACTCTCGTAGGTTGTCATGAGGATTACAAGAGATGTAAAGCACCCAGATAGTGGCTGGTGAGGTATACTTTCCGTAAGTGTTAGAACTCCTCTTATCTCAGGCCAAGACTTCAAAAGATTTTGACTTGACTTCATCCTGAAAACATGAAAATGTACTACGGTGGCATCTCCATCTATGCCCAACATTGCACGTGATGATGATGACATCCTTTTATCAAAGTCTGATCCTTCCTTTACACCAGGGCTACATTTCTCTCCCTTCCAGCAACTAGGGGTCTATCTTTTTTTTATGTATCTTTACCATACACCCTGCCAACCCATTGCTTTTTCATCTCCTCTAACACTCCAATTTCTCTCATTCCTTATTTCTCTCCCTTAACTCATCTTTTCTATAAAAGATAAGAATATTTATTTAACAATATGCATTATGTTTATAAAATATGTTCTTAATTTTAAAAGCACCTGAGTGGAAGGTTGTGTATTTCCTGTTCAGGGAAGCTTATTAGTGGCTTCAGAAGGCATGCCAGTGAGGGTGAGGGAGGAGCTGGGCACCTATTTAGCAAGACAGATTGGCTGAATTGACCCTGGAGATCCATAGCCTCCTTACCAGGTGGCTCTCGTGTCCAACCCATGGAATCATGGCACCTCTTACGAGTGTGGCTCTTGATCATCCCTACTGAATGGGTCAGTGGACCTCAGTAATAATAAAATGAAAACTCTCTCTATTGACCCAATATGGAGTTGGAGAATTTCATGGTAAGACTTTCCCTAATTGATTGTGAGTCCTAGGAAATAAGTTTTCAAGAATTAAAATGTTCTTCTAAATTTGGAAGTGCTTATTAGGACTAGCAATCTTCTTGATTATCATCACCTAAAAAATATACCATAAAATCTAATGAAATACAACATCTATTTGGATAAAATTATACCACATTTTTTTAAGGCAGATTAAAAAAGTGTTGTTTTTCTTTAAAACCTCATTAGGTCTTGATTAGTTTACAAGAACATAATCCTGAAGGTATCAGGCTGATTGGTGAAATCTGTGTGTTAAGATGCTCTTTCATGGATGGTGTTTTGTGAAGCTCAATTTCATGTTTTTCTTTACATGGGAAAAACTTTTATGAAAAGACTCTGGCTTATCAATCTTAACTGCTGCAAACGAAATTGTGCCTCAGCACATATTAGTACAATATTAGTAATTACCATCTCAAATCCCTTCAAGATGTGGCTCATTATAAACTCTGAACCTTGAAGCTGGTGAGAGAATAAATAAAGGATCTGCATTACCAGTTATTAAAAACTAGGATGAGACAATAATAAATTTTTAAAACAATCAAAATAATATGGATGAAATAGTTTGGTTAAAATATGTTTCATAAAAGTAAATCTCCTTTTCAGTTATGTTAAAGCTCAATTAGATCATGCAGTTGGTATTGTAACTTCTAATACTGTGGGTGGGACTTAAGATGTCATGTAAATTTTTAGAAATGTTTTTCAAGCAGTTCACAATGCACCATGGAATTCTTTAGGAGTCACATACGATGTGGCCCTGAGGCTAATCTATTTGTTGGAAAGTTTAAGTACTAAACAAAAGCATTAGTTCAGTCATGCTAGAATTTGAAAAATCTATTAGGCAAACAGAAAGAAGTGTGGGTAAATTAAGCTTTAGGGTATAAGTTTTGGACTCACGCTTCTTGAGGCTAACATCGTTACACTACTTACAGGGATTTAGGGCACTTAAAAACAATGTTAGGGGACTTTCCTGGTAGAGCAGTGGTTAAGAATCCACCTGCCAATGCAGGGGACACAGGTTCGAGCCCTGGCCCGGGCAGATCCCACATGCTGTGGAGCAACTAAGCCCATGCGCCACAACTACTGAGCCCGTGTGACACAACAAGAGAAGCCACAGCAATGAGAAGCCCGCTCGCCGCAACTAGAGAAAGCCTGCACACAGCAACGAAGACCCAACGCAGCCAAAATAAATAAATAAATAAAAATTACTTAAAAAAAAAAAAACAATGTTAGGATGATTACTTAACCTCTCTAAGATTCATCTGTAAAATATGACTAAGGAATGTTTCACAGCCCTGTGAGAGGACTAAGTCAGATACTGCGTATCTTGTAATATGTGCTGAGGATTAAATGAGATACCAGGGGTCGAGTAATGAACTCAGGACCTGGGCATGTTAAATACCCAAGTATTTTGGTAACATAGAATTTTATAGCTGAAAGGGATCTTTTAGCTATAAAAGATAATTTTCATCTCAGACAGAAGACTTAAAGTCTCTAGACACATTAGCTTCAGTCAAGCAATACATGAAAAAGAAACAGACACAAATAAAAAAATTCCCCACCAGCCTTAGCGTCTTTCTGCAAGTTTATACATGCAGAGCCAATCTATCTTCCCTTCCTAAAAGCACAAAGGTGCAGGACAAGTAAGGTAAACAGCTCTTGGAAAATATGTGTTAAATTTACATCAGGTTGCATGACCATACATTTTTGTAAAGAAAAATGATCATTCCTTTCAGGTGACATAAAATGCATGGGATTTAAATCAAACCCAGCCTCAGAAGAAACAGGCAGTCTGGGTTGTGTTCTATACATTAATGGCCACCTGCATTGCTCTAGTCAATGGTCAGGTATCAAAAGCATTGCCCAAACTGTGCCAATTACGGTTTCACAATCCCAAGCTTCAGAGCTTTCATAAGTGTGTGCAGTGTGTTTCCAGTTTGCTGGAAGTTGATCTATTTTCACTTACACGGTGTGGTACTCACTCAAACATTTCCCTTCCTCGTACCTGGAGCATATAAACCTTCGGCACACTTTATGAGCTAATGGTCTGCACAGCGTCTTGATTTACTGAGACCCAGGGAGGAACGATGTAACACATTTTCCAACAGAAGATACGCTCACTGAGGCAGTGTTCAAACCAGCTGCTGGTAAAGCCAACCAAAATTCTAAGGACCACGAAAAACAACATTAAGAGATTTTTTTCCCTACCAGTTTAGAGTTACCAGATTCCAGCAAGGTGGATATGGAGTCTACCTTCCTAGGGCCAGTCCCTCGGCCGGTGACAAGGCGGCCCTTGTTAATGTTTGATTCTAAGATGTGCAGTTTATTAAGGCTCCAACCTACCATCACTGCTTCCCCTGAGGACTACATCTGGCGAAGGTGTCTGCCGGGAACGGGAGCCGAAGGAATCCAGGCTATCGAAGGAATCATCTCTGCCGTGTCGAGGGGGAGAGAGGGAGTCGCTGCGCTCAGAATCCCAGCAGTCGATGTAGCCACTGTCTCGAATACTACGTTTAGGGCTCTCAACGTCATCAGTCTCCTGTTCAAGAAGAAAACGAAAGGATTACAGACATCACAGCAACAGACATAGAGGCTACGAATATCAGGAAAATCAGTCTCCAGTGGTCTCCAAAAAAATCCTGCATATAGAATCAATCTGGAAAGGCTACGGCAACCAGTTATCAAATTGATTATCATCTACACAACACTTCATTCTTTAACCCCTCCCTGCTGCAACTTTTTCAATCAGAAAATCACACATATTAAAAAAAAAAAAAATCCCCAAGCATCTCGTACTCCACAATGTTGGGGAAAAAAAGTCCAAGGAACTGAGAATAAAAAATCATCAAGTTTGGATTCACAAGAATATAATGGCAGATAAAAACAAAAATGAGAAACTAAAACCTTAACCTTGACCCATCTTTCAGGATCCATAACTGCATGTCTGTTCTGGGACCCAGCCCCTAGTTTAGCTGCACAACTGCTTCTGTTTATGCTGTCTGGCTAATGCACACAGCATTTGTTTTTGCAGCAGAATCAGTTCCGTAAAATCCTGGAGCAGCATACTTCCATCTTCTGCTACCTTGAAGGGAAATTCCTGCTCTGAAAGGGAGCTGTCTTTCAGGGGCAAAAAATTAAAAAAAAAAAAAAAAAAAGCAGTGAAAAATATGCAAAATGATTTTCCTGATGCCTCGGAAGAATCCAGGCATGCTCTCGCGCTCGGCCAGCTCTTGGCACTGGGGGAGCTGAAAGCACTTGTGGCTGACCCACATGTTCAGAGCAGTGAGAACAATGGCTGTCTTTGACAGCCTGTGATTATAAATTCTTTCCAGCGCAAGCAGCACATACTAAAACACTGAAACTCCAGCAGAAGAAAGGTCAGTCAAAGCCATCCTCACCCTCGAATTATAATAAAAGCCTTGTTCCCGCCAGTGTCTTAGCATTAATTACAAGAGTCCAAGCTGACGAAAACAGAAATAACTCCGGTCACTCAAAGATAAACCTCAATTTAATCTCTCCCAGACTGTTGCTTAAAATCAGGGCTGTGAATGACATCCACAAAGACTGGAAGGTCCCACTGCAGATTTCCTGGGATGCTCAGGCAGGTCCCCTCCCCATTCCCCATAGAAAAGAAAAAATAAATAAATATTCTCCGTGGTAGCAATTTTGGAAACTGTCTACACTGACTAACATGCTCGCCGGAGCCAAAGCCTTTTAGGAAGTGCCTTTGCCAGCTGCTTCTATCAATTATAACCAGATCCTCTGACACACTCCCCAGCAGGGGGCCCTTTGGGGGGACAGAGCGGCTGTAATTCACAAGGCACGCACAGTGGTCTTGCATCAGGAGAAGGAGTGGGAAAAAGGGGAAGGGCAGGGTTGAGGGGGGTACCCTGCTGCAGCCACACCGAGGACCTGATTAGTGCCCCTGAAGAACAGGTTGTCAAACAGCCTGGGTGAGTACAGATGACATGACCCTCCCGAGGAAGGCAGAAATTCCAGTTATGGAAATTAAGGTATTTTAGTTTACTCTTAGGTCAAAATTAACCAGGACTTGTACAAAAGCCAGGCCTGACTAGCAGGAAAAAGAATTCATGACTAACTGAAAAGTATACGTCTAAATTGGATATGGTTTTATATTTAATTTCTTTGGAAATGCAAGTAATTATCTTGGATTATTTATCCACTGAGAATAGGCTAAATGGCTAATGTTATTGAACACTTACTATGTGTCTGGGGCTATGCTTGATGCTTTCTCTATGCTCTATTCTTTAATCCTCACAACCTGCTCCCCAATGATGGGGTTAGCATTGCCCCTATTTTATAGAGGAGAAAAGAATCAGAGAGGTTGAGTAAATTGACTCAGGTCACACAGTAATCAGCAAAGCTGTGATTCTAACACAGAACTCTGTCTTCAACTACCAAATGGTAAAACCTGACATTTGATGAACTTTGGTATAGTTACAGCTGTCAACATCAGCATCACCTCTCCCAGCGGCTGGACACTTACTGCCTGCTTACTCTGTGGATGACACTAACCTGGATAATGTCCCTTCGTTAAACACTGTTTATGCCTAGATCACCAACCTATACATGCTGCAAAAGAGAGATAGTTTAGAGTAGGTTAAAAGCATGGTCTTGGAAGCTCAGCTGACAGTTTAAATCCTGGCTCCACCCTTTGTCAGCTGTCTGACCTTGGGCAAGTTATTTTACCTTGCCCAATTTCAGTTTTCTCATCTGTAAAATGGAGCTAATAATATTTATCTCATAGTATTGCTGGGAAGGTTAAATGTATTACTATACGGAAAGCATTCAGAAAAACGCCTGACGCATAAGTGCTCGAAAAATGTTAGCTGTGTTATAATCACTACTATGTATTCATTTGGCATGTAAATGTCAATATATAAATCATAGAAAATTTATAAATGCAGTTAAGGACATAATCTTATATACACACTGATACTCCTCTATCTCCTTCTCCATTTATATCCCATAACTAGATGCCTTGGGCCCAATTTCCCATCAGGGAGGGCAGACACTCAGGAAGTTGAGCCACTGGTAACATCTAGAAATGACACAATTTTACAAGCTACTTGGCACAGAATTACAAAACTGGATTTTCAAGAAAATAATATCAGGCAAGTTTCTCCAAACACCCAAATGTCTCCCCGACCCTACCCTACAAACCACAGGAGAACAGAAAGGAAAAAAGAGAGAGTGGACATGCTTCTTGGAGCTTCAGCTGCTTTCTCACAGCCAGTTATGGGAAAGAAAAACAAAAAGGCCGTTCTGTTCATGACTCTGTAGAAAGCCAAGAATTAAACCTTGGGTCAAGTGAGAGCTGGAAGCTGAATGGCAGGGTCAGTTTGACAAGTGAAAACCAGGCCACCTGTGGCCATCCTTGGCCAAGCTGGTCCCTTAGAAACCTCAGGGTGAAGCAAGAGGCTGGCTCTTTAGCCAGAATAAAGATTTGGACATCCGCGGGATGAACAATTTTATTGGATTCCATCAAGTCACCCAAAGGTAAGCTTTGGGAGAGGGATTAGAAGATATAAACCAACACGAAGGCTACCACAGTCTAAATGTTCTGTACTCGGGGTCTATTACGTCGTCTACGCTTTCCATCTAGATGCCCAGTAGTGGCATTCTGTCTTCTACAGAGAGCACTCCAGGGAAAGGGGATAAGACTCAAATCTGTCCATTGTGCTAATTGCTGGTTGTTCTAGTAAAAGTGTGTTAATGAATGGGGTGTGAATTACTAGCTTCCACAATATTTTTGGATTATTTTACTCATCTGTCCTCTTCTTATCCTCCTTTGTCAGAGATAATGAGAACCAGCTACAGTTGGTGACTGACTTATGGTATCTGAGAAACTCCAGATGCCTCTGTTTTACCACTCACTATTTTCTGCTTCCTTTGTGATTTATAAGGTGGCTAAATCCTATTCTGCAGTGTGTTAGGTTCTACTTTTCCAGCCTGATGAGCCATCTCCACCCACCACACTCTGGTTGGTGAAGCAATTCATTCCACAGATACTGACTGAACATCGTCTATGTGCCAAGCACTGTCTCAGTGCTGGGGACACAATGTTATGCAAATTCGATAAATTCCCTCTCCTCATGGGCCTTATGCTCTAGCAGGGAAGGCAAAAAACAAACAGAAAAACCCATAAATTGAATACAAAGTTGAATGGTAAGTATCATGAAAAAATAAAGCAGGTTAAGGGAAGAGAAGTTGATGATGGCTGCTGCTCTAGGCCAAGGTCTTGTACTTGTTTGCCCATCAAGCGCCCCACTCTTTATCCCCTTGTTCTGATAGCACCCCTCACCTTCTGAGACAGTAGTGGCTTAGGCCAATCATGGTATCCCCTGTCCCTGGTCACACTGACTGGTTCAGGGATAGGACCCACACTGGACCAGAGTACACCCTAGGAATTTTAAAGCTGGGGCCAGGGAGAAGAATTCCTTGCCTTCTGGGCAAGGAGCTAGGAGCAGATAATCCCGGGGATGCTGTTGGCCATGCTCTCTGCTATGAGAGAGTGTTTGCCTACTGGAGGAGAGGATAAATTCAAGAAGAGACCGGAAGAGAAGAGTGAAAGAAAGAGAGAGGAAGAACCTAGAATGCTGACTTTCTAGTTGCAGGCCCTGAGATCTCTAGGGCCACCCTCGTCCCTACAGTATTCCCTTTAATCTCACTATTCTCGTAGTAATTGCCCTTGGTTCAGCTTAAGTGTCCCTTCCTTTGGGAGACTTTCTCTGACGTATCCAGGCCCAGTGAAAGGCCATTGTCATGATGCTTTCAGAGACCTTTTTTGTCTATAGCAATAGCAACCTACTACGAACATCTACTATGTGTCCGATGCTTATGTTAAGGGTTCTACATGTGTTCCATGCACTACAGAACTTAACAAGTTGTACCACAGTTAATCATTTTTATGCACATTTCTCCCACTAGAAAAAAAATGAATATAAAAAAATTTCGGGCTAGCCTCCTTTGTGAAAGAAAAGCTTTTCATTTCAAATTTATTTCAGCCTGTATATGTGCAGAAGAGATTCCAGTTGTCTCTCAATACCTGTTTTCCATTTCTTCTCCAGTGAAAATTCACACAGTTTTTAAATGAAATAAAATCTACTTTCCCAAGTCTTTCCTTGCAGGTAGGTATGGATACGTGACCAAGTTCAAGTCAATAGGATGTGAGCAGAAGTATAGTGCATGACTTCCCAGAAGTGTGTTTAAAGGAAGGCATAGGCCTTTCTTCTCCTCAGCCCTCCTTTCTCCCGGCTCAAAGGTGGATGTGAAGCCTAAAGCTTGTGCAGCCATCTTGGACCAGGAGGTGAGTGGCCATGAGTTGAGGACAGTAGAGTAAAAAGACAGAAGGAGCCTGAGCCCTTGATGGTCACGGGACCCTCACACTAGCCCTGGACTGCTCATGTCCAGACCTTATATGAGTTTGATATAAAACTCTATCTTATTTAAGCCACTGGCAGAGTTGTCTGCATTTCCCAGTTAAACTCAATCTTAATTGATAAAATGAGATAGTATACACTTTAGATAAATCTAATATTTTCAGGCATTGGATAGACCTGTGAAATTCAGGTCAATTACTCTCTTTATATAGAGACATGGGAGCACCACAGCTGGCCATTTTTGGTTAAGTCAGGCTTTGGCCAGTGATACTAACTACTCCCTCATGTCCTGTGATGTCATCTATATTCATTAAAAAAAATAACAGCTGTTCACAACAACAGGTCATTTCAAGGCAGTTGTTAGTAACCAACTGTCTCACTACAAAGGGAAGTTAGGAGAGCTGCAGAGACCAATAGCTGCTCAGATTATAGAGAAGCTGGACTAGTGATAAGAAACATCAATAATGAGAAGAAATCAGATTCCAAGAGAAATCAGCAGGGAAACTATGAGGCAGAGCTTTTAAATAGTTTAAAACAGATAATCCATCTATCATTATCCAAGTCCAAATTTAACATAAGACCAACAAACATTTAGATTTCACAAATCCAGACTGAAACTTACCTTTGTATTTTCCCTAAGTATCTTTTATTGAGAGAGATGAAAGATTAAAGGACAAATAAGAGTTAAGACTAAGAAACAATGTGTTGGGTTTGACTGAGTGGTGTGTTTATTTTATTTTTCAAGGAATTTAGCTTCAGGGACTTTGTTTATATGTGTTATGACCAATATGAAAGCTTTGTCCATTTATACATATATGAGCCGGCCTGGTTCTAGCCAAATGCAAAGAATTATTAGAACTATTAGCTTTAAGAAAAGAAGAATAAATCATTAGAGAGTTGGAGCAAATTCTTGCTTTCAGTATTAAAAGAAAATCTGTAAAATACAGAATGTCTCTCAACGAGGTCTCATTGGTGCATTTAATTTGCATGTTAGAGAAAAGAGGAAGAAGGCCTTAATTATATATGCTGCACTATGGGTCTTATCCAAAACCCATGGATGCTACTGATTACAAATGAGCCTCACCTATTCACTAAGGCCTGTTGGGTGAGGCTGCTCCCGGGGAATACTGTATGCTAGTACTTTGGGTGAGCTAATGTACACTGCTGAATCCTAAAAAGGAACACATAGGCAGCCACACACAAAACACTGCACTGTTTCTTGGACAAATTCCTACCTTAGGTCAGTCTTTCCCATAATTAAATACACAAATAAAGCTTTGACTATTACAAAA
The DNA here is from genome assembly GCF_028564815.1 of Eubalaena glacialis. Lineage (NCBI taxonomy): Eukaryota > Metazoa > Chordata > Mammalia > Artiodactyla > Balaenidae > Eubalaena > Eubalaena glacialis. The sequence continues at coordinate 67,907,127 of NC_083720.1, read as the reverse complement.
CATGTTTTCCAAATTTCCAGGTCATTCAAATGCAATGGTCATAAAATATGCATCTTTGAAGAGAATGCTTCTAGTTTTTCTGAGGCCATCCAGAGTGGATACCCAGGCAAGAACTTGGCTAATGTTACTTCACCCACACCAAGGCCCTGAGGGGTAAGCAAAATAACCTTTAGGATGAAAGTGCAGAGCAAGTCTTCATTTTTGTATAATGCTGTATTGTTTAATTCAGGCATTATTCCCCCAAGAAAATAAGCACTGAGCTCTTTGGTATCTAAAGTCATATACTGACGGATTGAACTTTCTCTTTTGGAATTAAAATTGGATAAAGCTCAGATCTCCCATTCTCAGAAGGGAATAAAAGTTCAGGTAGGCGTGGGTGTATGAGGCAAAGATGTCATTGGTAAGACAAGCGGTCATTTCCTTGAGTGCATGACATCTTTGGCCTCTGCAATTTTACCACGTGAAACTGTAAAGATCTTAAAAACAAGCAAATGTGTTGCTTTCCCACCTTGTCTGAACATCATGGGATGAAGAAGAAAAGTCAAGTTACCTTTCTCATCTGAGCCAGCAAGCCTTCGAACTCCTTCAGGTTTAGCGTTGTCCCACTGTAAGATGCACAGCTATTTGCTGCTTTGCCCAGCCAGTAAATGGTCACTAGTACCTGGGAAAGAGAACCACGCGCAAAGAATTACTTTTAAACTAAGGAATCAATAATGCTCCCCTAACAGGAAAGCAGGAGGAGAGAATGTGCAACATTAATTTACAAAAACCACCATCCATGAGGTATCCATTCTAGGTAAAATCATTTTAATAAGAACCCAATGTTGCATCGGTCAACACAAACACAATTCAGTAGTTAAAATAAGACTCCAGTTTTAGGAAGAATTTGGTTGTGAGAATGTGATCTATAAGACAGCAAGAAGGAAAAATAAATCCTCCAAAATTATTTTCATGTCATGAAGGTTTCAAAACCAGGAAGCAAAATTTTTCAGAAACTCTGGAGTCTTTCCCCAGACCAGCAATGAAACAGGTTGTCAATCCCTTTTGAGAGAGGTGCTTTTAAAGGCCCATAATTTCTACTTGTTGGCACAGAGGTTCTGCTAAGACCACTGGCAAAAATTTTTCAAAGGAGCGATAAAGGTTAATTAGTGGTTTCCAGCACAAGATCAACAAAATATATCTAATTAAAGTCAGAAGACAGCAATGTAATGAAGAATGCAATCTGCAGAGACCTAGCTCTGGGGTACAGTTAGATTCCTATTAATCTGAGATGGGAAATTTTTAGCCTGGACAAGACTACAGCCAATTAACAACCTTGGATGTTTAAGAATGTCTATGAATATTCACTGGTCTGAAGCTACAGTCCTAAGTTAATTTTGTTCTGTCTTTCCAAAGAAACTGTCCGCAAAAGCAAAGGCTCTTTACATTGACTTTCCCATAGAACCCAGCAGGGGTCAGCTGAAGATGAGCTCCTTAAAATTGAATTACTGGGATCTGAAGCCTATGGAAAAGCTAAGACTATTATTTTGTTTTCACATTTGGTCTTATTGCTTCAACTAGGCTGGGAAGTATTTATCGTACCTCCCTCTACTTGCTAGGCCAGAAAATGCTTTGGACAATGTGATATGTATACATGCTTCCGGATGGCAACAGGCCCAAGATATGGTTATGTGCATCATTGCTAGGATGTGACTTGGTTTTCTACCTCTGTGGGAAAATGTTACTTTAGGAATACTTCAAAACTTCCAGAAATTCTTTTTTAACTGATTGCTTACAAATAACTTTCCAGAGAACAGACAATTGTGAATGTCAGGACATGAACTAGAGCCATAAAATAACTAATGTGTGCTAAGAGTATGAGGCTCTCTTGAAAAGTGTAATAGGAAAACGGAAGATAGAACTGTGTTGTGTTTTAGATTATGGGGTTTCTGTTTAAAATTGTATGATGAAAAATGTCAAATATCCCTGGTTTTATAGAGGAAGAAAAAGAAGATAAGAATGAGAATGTCAATCAAATAAAATAGCACCCTGAAAATTTCTTTAAAAGGTGAGGGTCACAGCCAATTTTAAAATTTTATATACAGAAGGTCATTTCTTACATTCTTCAATTTAAACTTAAAATAAAAGAGCAGTAACATACTTGCCTTGGAAAATAAGATCTAACTTTAAAAAGTTGATTTTGGAAGGTACTAATAAAAACTCAAAAGATTAATAGGAAAAAAACCACAAAAGGTAAAGGCCCACAACAGTCAACACTATTTATATTATGCTAATCCTTTCCCCAAAACAACTTGCCCAACTGCTTAATTTAATAATCCCATCTGTGCCTACCAATGGCAAGGAAGTAATGTTAGTGCTAAAACAGATCATTCTGTGTTTAAAAAACCAAATTACAAATGGAGTGCAAGCTTTCATTTATTTATTTCTGGACTGAGCCCTTATCTAATTAAAGAGACCACCCCTCCCCGTAAAATCTACCATTTTTATTTCTATCAGAGTCATTAATTATTCTATCAGAGGCACATATAATTGTTTTCTAAGAAAGATTCTTTCTAGCAAGGCATTCGAGAGGCATTGAACTTATGAGCTAAATTTTATACTTGAACCCTCAAAGTTAGAAGGAAAAAAGTTTGGAAAGTGAAATTAAAACACTTACATTTTTCAGCTTCCTGCTATAATCAAGGCTCCTAGTTTGGAAAAAGGAAAAGAAAATATGATCAGTTTCTTCACTGTGATCTTCCCTTCAACACCTTTAAGATGTATTTGAAAGCTAACATATATAATGAAATCAGCAGAATATATTATTTTTAAGGTCTATGATTAGTGATTTCAGGTACTAAATAAAATTACTTAGAAAACAAAATACAGAAGGATAAGGTGGGATTAAAGTTCCATAGTGTACCATGGAAAGACGAATGCTTTGTAACATCTGGAAAATGAAGAATTCCATTTAAAACTACAACTGTTTATATTCGTATAATCAAAGCTTAACTGTAAAAGTAAAATTTTGCCTTGGTTATATATCACTGTCAAATTGAAATCTGACTGCACTTCCAAAATCTTCTTTATACAAGTACTTTTAAAGAAGTTCTAAAACCTTACTTAATTAAAGAGACCTGAAAATATATGTAAAAGAGGCAATGCTATTCTAATACTTGTTCTTTTCTGCTATGGACATAGATCAGTGCTGGGGAATTAGCCATAAGCAGGAAAATATGAATGCTATGTTCAAATATACACACATGCATTCTTAAATATACATAAATGTTTATTCTCAAACTATAAACAAAAAAAGCTACTTGGTGGTACTTTCTACATATTCATACAGTGAAATATAAAAATTTCTCCCAAATTATTTCAAAGTTTCTTTAACATGTCAACAAATAAATACTAGGAAAATAAATGCTACATTTCTTTTTTCCACAGAACTTCAGTGGGGGGGAGTTGGGGAGGGAGAATGTAATTCTATTATATAAACTAGTCAAGAATTCCTCCAGATATTTAGATCCCAGTTACCTTATTGCTGCATGCTCTGACCCAAAGTACATATTAATGAATAGATGCACAATTTTAAGTCAATTGAGACTTGAGGGACTAGAAAACAATGTACTCTATAGTGTATACTAATCTAGTCTATACTAAGGAGATAAACCATCCACAGAGACTTAGACTGTAAGAAGCAGTGGTCCAATTTGGATTTGATTAAGAGCATGGTTTCATATTCCCCCCTATTAACAGAAAGAAAGATATGTCATTATCTGCTTAGATATTTGCTAGGATTTTAAAAAATTTAACAACAACAGTAACAACAGCAAAACCAGATGAAAACAAACAAAAATCTACAGAAGATATGAAATTTTTGTGAAAAACAACTTAACAGGGAACATAAGACTTTTTCTGCACTGACAATGACTGTTTTTTGACTAAAATTGTGACCCAGTTCTAAAAATAATCACGCTTGGCACACAGTAGGAGCTCACAAAATATTTGTTTGAATGACTTCCACCTAACAACCAATTATGTGAAAATGCTCCCACATTTTTCAGAGACATCCTCGGGAGCAATCCAAATGCTTTCCTCATTTTCATCCAATTGCTGGATGATACTTGCTGCATGCCCTTCTGGATTATGTTTTCATGTCCCATCAAGGTCGTCTGGCACCCATTACAGTAGAGTTCACGAAATTGCACACAGAGTAATCACGTGCAGTTTTCCCTCTTCCTTTCTTTATAGTCTACTCAAGTTACTTCTCAAAAAAAAAAGAAGAAGAAAAATTACCCACAATGAAAGCTAGTCTAAAGAGTATTTTTCAAAAGACAATTTCAAAAAGCATCAAAATTTCCTCTTTGGGATCTACCCCTCTACCTATTGCTTCCACTGTTAATTGGTGTCAGTAGGGGGTTCTCCATCTCTGCTAATGTTCGGCTCAACTTTCAGAGGGGAAAGCAGAAAAATATAGCAGTTCTACTTTCATCTTCCATAGCTATGAAATCTACATATGTTACAAATGTCCCCTGGACAGTGCCAAGTTAAACCAGCATCACTTACAGAAAAGTTGTGAAGCAGATAGCTCATTCCATGCCCCAATCTTCCCTAATACTAGAAAAGATTTTCTAAGTACCAGAAATGAATTTATGGCATAATTTTTAATATAAAGTTCTTTATGTGCTTCTAAGTATTCATACAGTGAAATAAAAATGTTTTCTCCATAATTATGCCAAATTCAACAACCTACAACACTTGTGGACCACCCCTCCCACCACGCTCGTCCTTGCTCATTACCCTTCTACCACACTGGCTGGCCACTCTTCTTTTTCTTTCTAGACATCAAGTTTGTTTCTCTTCCCAGCCTTTGTACCTGATTCCTCTGCCCTGAATACCCTATAGATCTTAGCATGTCTGGCTCTTGCCTCCCATTCATGTCTCAGCCCTCAGCTGAAATGCCATGTCTTTAGAGAAACCATTCTTGACCACCTTTCTTTTTTATTTCCCCCCTGTTTGACTGAGATATAATTGATATAAAACGTTACATAAGTTTAAGGTATGCAACACAGTGATTTGATATATGTATATATTGCCATGGTCACTATCTTTTACACCATTATTTTATTATTATTTTATTTTCTTCTCAGCACTTACCACTCCCTGCAATTTTTTAAAATTTACTTATTTACTTCCCATTTCTTGACACAGGGTATAAATTCCCTGTGAACAGGGGGCCTGTTCTCTAGTGACTGGAAAGTATCAGACACATAGTAGCTGCTCAGTAAATCTTTGTTGAATTAATGAAAAATGACAGTCATAGGGGAAGGCAATGGGCAAGTACTGCTTAATGAAAATAATAATCTCAAGTGAAGGAAAAACTTAAAAGGGAAGAAAATGAGGAGAAGAAATGCAAAAATGGGAGATAGATGGAAAGTTATGATAAAGAAGGGAAGGGAAGCATAAGGAAGAGAAGGAGACAGAGAAAAGAAGCAGAGAGAAAGAGAAAAAGAACAGAGGAAAGAAGAGGAGAAGGGGAAGATTGTCCAGTAATTGAGAAGTGACTGTCTGTGTGCCACTGGTCTAAGTGACTTTTTTTCCTTTAGGTTGCTTTCTGTGCCTTTGAACTAAAGTCGCTTTCTTTAGAAGTTGGTTGAACCATCTTCCCAGATCTGCACTGAGAAAGCTTTAGCTAGAATCATACCTGAAAGAACATTCTGTCCAACATCAAACATGCTAACGTTCTCATTATAGGGGTCCGGGAAGGAGAAGAGAGAGAGAAAGGAGCACCTAAATACATAATGTAAATATTTACTGAAATAAAAGGAGAAACTGACAGTAATACAATAGTAGTACGGGACTTTAATACCTACTTAAATCAATGGACAGATCATCCAGACAGAAAATCAATAATAAAACATTAGTTTCAAATGACATATAAGATGGACTTATTAGATATACACAGAACATTACAACCAAAAGCAGCAGAATACACATTCTTTTCAAGTGCACATGGAACATTCTTCAGTATGAATACCATGCAAAAAAAAAAAAAAGAGAACATTCTACCCAATTCCATTTTATAGATGAAGACACAGAGCCCTACTGAAGCAAGGGAGCTTGCCTAGGATTATAGACCTGGGGCTAGCAGATGTAGAGGTAGACCCGAGATTTCCTGATGCCCACGGTTTTGTAGAAAAGCAATAAAGTGATACGAGTTCTGAATTTCTAAAACCAATCAGTCTCAGAAGCCTCCTGGTTTAGTAACATATTGATTTAAAGTGACTCTTTAAAAAAAAATGAATGCAGCTGCCAACAGTGTCAAAGTGAACTTTCCTTCACACTCTAAGCAATGTGTGTGTAACAAATGATTACCTACCATGTCACACAGTTACTATTGTTTCTGGTCACTTGCCACCCAGGTGAAACTATGAATGTGAGATGAGGCAGAACCTGAAACAATTTCCTAAAATGAATAATGATTTATAGAGGCTGGATTTAGGTACAGAAATAAATGGAGCATGTGAGGACTAAAATGAGGTTTATGGTGGTTTACATATTCAAATATCATAATTTTTATTCTGTTCTTTTTATCCTTAAGTTAAAATTTTCCATGAGAAATATTAAAGAGAGGTCAAAAGGTACAAACTTCCAGTTATAAAATAAATAAGTCATGGGGATGTAATGTACAGCATGACAACTATAGTTAATAACACTGTATTGCATATTTGAAAGTTGCTAAGAAATTGCTAAGAGAGTAGATCTTAAAAGTTCTCATCACAAGAAAAATAAACTTTAAATGGTGACAGATGTTAACTAGACTTATTGTGGTAAACATTTTGCAATATATACAAATATTGAATCATTATGTTGTACACCTGAAACTAATATAATAGTGTATGTTAATTGTACTTCAAAAACGAAAAGGCACATTGACAACAGAGAAGTGATTTTTACATAATCAATCATGGCTTACTCTCCCTTATTCCCAGTCATAAATCATAAAATCCAATATGAACTCCAACTTGATTTCATTTAGTAGTTTCAATTATTTTTCCCCATCATTAAGAAAAAGCCAGTATCAGCAAATAGCAAAAAATTAACAGCTCTGAATTTTGGTTTCTTTCTCTTTTCTGTCCTTCTATGATAAAATGACCCAAAAGTAATCAAAAGGAGAAGTATAGCCAGTCCAAAGACACTATCTATGTAATTATGCTTATTATTAAAGCATGTTAATGCCAAATACTGTTTGACTAATTTCAAAAATGTTTTATCTGAATTTGGTAGAGTCTAAAGAACTTTTAAACTACAGGAAAGTTACCTCTACCATCTCAAAAGGACTTTTCATCTCATTACTCTGCTCATGAGCTATTTCTTCACAGAGAAGCACATTGCCTTTTCTTTTACTATAACATTCTTTCCCAAGAATTCTTTGGCCCCAAACATGGCTCACTGAGTAGATACAGTCAACAATAGCCAAATGGCCAATGATCCATCTTCAAAGAACGTGATCACTGACACATATGAGAAAACAGTTACAAATGTAAATGAGGAAGAGATTTTTCCATAATCTATTGACTTCTTTGCATAATAAACAGAGTTCAAATCTGTTTACGGAGTTTGCAGTCTTCCAAGAGCCTATTCATATGCCCAACTGGAGCCAATAAAAGCTTTTTGTCTGACCCAAACAGATTTGTGTATATTTCTCCCTTGCCTCTCCCTCTGTTAAGTTTCACCTAACATTTTCTTCCCTTTCTCTAAAATTCTAACTCTATATACATGATTTTTGCATTTCAAAAAATTATGCTTGATCAGAATGAAAGCTATACACAAGGGAAGGCCAATGTGGTTTATTTTGAAAGCTAGGTTTTTACCTTCACATTTTAATTTTATTAGGCATGTCCAATCCTCTGCCTCTTAGACCTTACATCATCATCACAAAACTGCAAATCAAACCATAAATGGGTTTCCCTTGAACATAAATCATGCATTACTTACTTGACTGTTACTCTGTTGGACGTATCCTGTAGGTCACTCGGGTCAAAAAGTTGAGATTCTTTAAGGCCGAGCTCTTTACAACCTCTCAAGAATAATATGATATTGTCCTGGAAGGAAGAAAAGAAATCCAAGTCTATATTATTTTATATTATTTTATGAACCAGCCTTTCTTCTTTAATAGTCCAAATTACTGGAGGGATGTCAGTCATTAAGGCAGCGAGAGTCAGGTGTGAGTCATGGCCTGTTGGATAATAAAATCATACCTCGTTAGGAAATGCTGGAATAAATAGACACTTCAAACTTCTAAACCCGCAGCTATGTCAAATTCATTTTTTTCCCTTTATCTTTTCACATTTGTATAAAACTCTAAGTTAAATGCCATTCGAAAGTGGAAATTAGCAATTTGGGGGAAATAGTACTCAAAACCCATGAATTCCCTATTGCTTCAAAGTTTTGTCCATGTCTTATTGCCTAGAATCTGGTTCAAAATGGATATATATATATTTTTAAATAGGTTTTACTACCCAAGTATCATCTTCAACAAGTTTTTCTTTTTAATTGATCTTCAAAAATATATCCTTATCTAAAAAAAGGGTACAAATGAACTTCTCTACAAAACAGAAATACAGTTACAGATGTAGAAAACAAACTTATAGTTACCAGGGGTAAGGGCGGGGGAGGGATAAATTGGGAGATTGGGATTGACATATACACACTACTATATATAAAATAAAATAGATAACTAATAAGGACCTACTGTATAGCACAGGGAACTCTACTCAATACTCCGTAATGGCCTATATGGGAAAAGAATCTAAAAAAGAATAGATATATGTATGTGTATAACTGATTCACTTTGCTGTACACCTGAAACTAATACAACATTGTAAATCAACATACTCCAATAAAAATTTTTTAAAATACATCCTTTATCAATGGGTTTTGACCAATAATACCTCTTTGTGGACTCATAAACTGAATTAAATGGGGTGGGGAAATCTAGACTTAATTGGAAAGGGCAAAATGAGGGGGCAAGGAAATCTTTTGAATATAATGTCAAAGACCCTCCTCATGGTGACAAATTTCTCTAGCAGGTACAAGTTTACCTTGACCTGGCAGAGTAGCAGACACAATCGACAGCTGAGGAGGGTTCTGGTCTTCATCTGTTGGGAGTCATTAAGAATAAATAAATGGCTCTGGAAGGAATTGCAAATTGTGAGTCATACTTTTGGAACTCTAGGATGTTAGCAGCAGGTTCATCAGTTATAAGTCTCCAATTATCCTCTTCCTAAAAGACTTCTGATGAGCTAACTGGTCCCATCAGGTAGTTCAAACTACAGGAAAGAAATGATGAAGGCTGGTTCCAGGAGGCAGATCAATGTGAATCCATCTAAATGCTCTAAGAAAGATGCTACAAAAATCTGAAATAATGGTGGTGGTAAATAAATCATATATTCACCCAAGTGCAATTTAACAAAGCAAACAAAAATCATAGTATTTCCCGACGACCAGTGTGTAGGTAGGATTCCAAGATGGTCCCCAAGAATCTCACCCACTGATGGACACACCCTGTATAATCACCTCCCCTTGAGTGCCAGTGGAACCTGTGCATGATATGGGTTATCACTCTGTGATTAGGTCATTAACCAGTGGCTTTGACTTGATCAAAAAAAGATGACCTGATTGCACCTGACCTAATCAGGGGAGCTTTTCAGAGAAGGTGAAGTCAGAGCTCCTGCTGGCCATGAGTTCTATAGCTGCAAGGAGATGCCTTCTGTCAACAACAACATGAGCTTGGAAGAGGCTTGGAAGAAGCTCAGCTTGGACTTCAGCCCCTGCCAACACCTCGATTTCAGCACTGTGAGCAAAGTATTCAGTCACGCCATGTCCATACTTCTGATTACAGAAACTAAGATAATCAGTGGGTGTTGATTGAAGATGCTAAGTTTACAGTAATTTTTTATGCAGCAATAAAAAAATAATACATCCAGGTTCAAAATAACAAGAGCAATAGCAATAAATTGCTAACGTTTATATAGCCCTCATTGTATGCCAAGCATTCTTCCAAGAATTTTACATATATTAGCTCACTTAATCCCTGCACAATCTTATGAGGTAGGTACTATTATCATCCTCATTTTACAGGTGAGCAGTATGAGGCACAGAACAGTTAAGCATCATTAAGCCCACACAGCCAGCAAAGGATGGAGGTGCAAAACAACATGGCGTATATGAGCAATTCAAGCATCAAATCTGAGGCTGGTATCAAAGGAAGATGAGGCTATGGAGTCAGGGTCTGATCATGGGGTCCTTGAAGGCCATGGAAGGCAGGCTATGGAAGTCACAGAGGGGTGGTGATCTGAGAAGTAAATGCCCAGGTCTGCAGCAGAAGTAGATTGCTTGGGGTAGGCCTGGGGGGAGGTAGAGGGTGTGAAGGAAGGACTTAAGAGGAACAAGACAGGAGACAGGGAGACCAATGAGGAGATACTCGAATCTCACTTCCCCCCATGGAGGGTGGCCCAACCCCAGAATGTTTTCTTTCCTGTGCCCCTGGATTTTTCAGTAGGTAAGAAGTACCATCATTCACAATATCTGTGTCCTTCACAACACCTCTTGTAGACTGACAATGAGCTGGTAAGAGTCTGAAGTCATCCATACCCTTCACAGTCTCTCCTGCAATTACTTTGCATGTTTTAAAATTATCCAATTCTCCTTGGAGTTTTTCTATTTTCCCTCCCATCTCCAGAGGTTTGTAGAGGTTCAGGTGAGTCTTTTCTAGGCATGCAACTCTCTTTCTGGTTGGCCTAGGAGCTCTGAGGGCTTCTTACCCAGAGGAAAGCAAAGGATGGGTCCCGGAATTCTCTAGGAATCATTTGGGACCCCATTAAAAGGACCAGACTTGTGACCACCATGCGGTCCCATCAGAGGCGCAAGACCGTGGCACGTCAGATCTCAAGAAAGGCAAGAAGGTGCTCTTCCCACGTGCATTCCCGGATGTGCCCCGAGTGCCACGCTATCTTCAGCACACAAACTGCAAACACAGAAGCACTGCGTCGCCAGCTAGGCTGAACATTTTGGGCTGGGAGATTTAAATAACGGCAGGTCTCCTTCCAGCTCCGTGCTGCAATCTAATGATGCTGGAAGGGAGCCAGACCCCAGTCAGGAGAAAAGCACCCCCGCCACCAGCCAAGAGCTAACAGGGGCAGCGACCACAGCTGGCGGGGAGGCTGTGCCTTTAATTACCTAAAATGCATCCTGCAAATTCCCATCTGCCTTACTCTTCACACTGAGTTTTTTCCACATTTACAACTCCAAGCAAAACTAACATCTTAGTGTCTTAGCTTCAGAAGCCAAGCAACACAACTGGTTCTCAAATCTGGCAAAGAAGAAGTGAAGACACCGATTTACCACAATGACTATTCAATTTAGCTCTTACTAACGTAGTATTGCAAACTCATTAAGACTTAGGCTTCAAAAGAAGTATTTAAAGGACTCTTCAAAAAGTCAATGTCATGCTAAAACAAAAATTAGAGGCTAAAGAGACATGATGACCGAATGTAATGTATGACCTTTGATTGGATCCTAGATCCAAAAAAGGAAAAGTAAATAAGGCTATGAAAGTCCAGTTTAAATGTGGACTGTTGTTGGATAATATTATTGGATGAATGTTAATTTTCTTAGGCATGATGATGATGGTATTGTGGTTATATGAGAGAATGCCTTTATTTTTAGGCAAATATATGAATTATTTAGGGACAAGTTATCATGTCTATAACACAATTTCAAATGCTTCAAGAAAAAATGTGTGTGTGTGTGTGTGCATGCACAGGAGAGAGAGAGAGAGAGAGAGAAAGAGAGAGAGAGAGAATGACATCTGCTTGTTATGGACAAAGAAATAAAGCAAATATGGCAAAATATTAACAATTGGTGAATCTATATCTCAAAGGCTGGCAATTTTTTCCTGTAAAGTGCCAGATAGTAAATATGGCTTTGTGGGCCTGTGGTAGTCTCTGTCAAAATGACTTAACTCTTTCATTGTAGCCAGACAAATACACAAATGAATGGAAGTTGTCAGCATCCCTATACACTTCATTTACACAAGCAGGCATCGGGCTGGATTTGGCCCACAGGCTGTAGTCCACTGGCCCTGTTCTAGGTGAACAGTATTCGGGTATTCATTATGCCATCTGTACATTTGAAAACTTTCCAAAAAAAGTTTGGAGAAAAGGTTTTTAAATGTGTAAACATGTATTCAATTCCATAGGATTGTGAGTTCACTCGCAAAACCAGTTTCATAAAATTCAAGGAAAAAATAATGGTCACCTCAGAGACAACTACTGCAAAGTTCCTAAGGTAAATGCTCAAGGGCTACTGATGGAAAGTTACTATTTCTGGCTAATGGGAAAGTGCTGTAACATGAGCCTCAATTCAACACAGATGGGGAACATAAAGTTCCTAAAAGAGTTCATTTGTGCTCGACTAATAGTAATATATGGATTTATACCCCTGTTTACCTAACTACTATGCATTCACTCCTCCTTGTTCTTGGCCCAGTGGTTTCCCATTTCACTAATTTGTGGGCCCCCCCCTGTTTATGAGAACATCCCCTGGGGGCCCAGGGTTGAGGCCTGAGCTTTCCGCCCTCCCCCGGGCCTCTTCTCTGAAGGAGTCCTGGTACTTCTCTGCCCTTCTCGCTCCGAAGGCAAGATGAAGGAAGGCCCAGGATGGTCTCTACCCCCAGGGTTTTACCAGCATATAGTAGGTACTCAGTAAATATTTAAAACAAATTAAGCACTACATTCTAGGTACTTAGAAGAATGAAAAAAAAAACCCCACAAAATTCTGGTAGATGAAATAATAAGGACTTAGAAGTATCTTATCTTCAGGATTAATTTTCATGATCCGTCAAATAGCTGGATTTGTTCAAGATACACATAAACAGAGGTTTGTTTATGAAAAATTGTCTAATTAGACAATGGAAATGAGAGGAGAACAAATGTATCATGGAATACATAACATAACATAACGTAACATTACAGCTTTGGAGTCAGGAGGACTCCAGTTAGAATCCCAGCCTCATCCTTGTACTAGTTATGTGGCCTTGGGCATGGTTCCTAACCTTCTTGATCCTTGAATTTCTAATCTGTGAGGTGGGGGGGGGGGTGACATCAACCTTATAGGGAAGTCAGAATTACAGAAACTATATATAAAGAACACAGCCCAGTGTCTGGGAACTTCCAGGTACTCATTCTATCTAAGTTATGTATTATCATGGCATTATTGTCAACTCAGGTCAAGAAGGGACCATAAAAAGTGAGATGAAGAACAGTTTATCCATCTACAAAAAACCAGACATGGTGTGTATTTATAGCCCTTGCCAGTTACATGGGAGATTTTTTTTTTAAAGGGTAGTTGCAATTACTGTTGTTTAGTTACTGTTATAAATTGCCAACTTGACACTTTTACACAGGCAGCCTCAAACTTAGGTGCAAGCTAAGTACCAAAAGTCCATTTGTAAGATGGCGGCTTGTAGGTTATCATTTGTAATTATCTCACAGAAATAGTCTTTGTATGGTGGTTCCCAGTTCAGGCCAGAAAGGCCGACTTAGTCCAAAATGTACCTGAAGGGGAGTCCTAATTACACTCTGGAACCTAATGGCTTTGCAGAACAACATTTCAGTAGGAAAGCGTATTCAGAAATGCCCGCCCGACATATATACAATGGAATATTACTCAGCCAGAAAAAGACACTAAATTGAGTTATTTGTCGTGAGGTGGATGAACCTAGAGTCTGTCATACAGAGTGAAGTAAGTCAGAAAGAGAAAAACAAATACCGTATGCTAACATATATGTGTGGAATCTAAAAAAAAGAAAAAACTGGTTCTGAAGAACCTAGGGGCAGGACAGGAATAAAGACGCAGACGTAGAGAATGGACTTGAGGACACGGGGAGGAGGAAGGGTAAGCTGGGACGAAGTGAGAGAGTGGCACGGACTTATATATACTACCAAATGTAAAATAGATATCTAGTGGGAAGCAGCTGCATAGCACAGGGAGATCAGCTCGGTGCTTTGTGACCACCTAGAGGGGTGGGATAGGGAGGGTGGGAGGGAGACACAAGAGGGAGGGGATATGGGGATATATGTATATGGATAGCTGGTTCACTTTGTTATAAAGCAGAAACTAACACATCACTGTAAAGCAATTATACTCCAATAAAGATGTTAAAAAAAAAAGAAATGCCCAACCGTGCTCATTCCAGAGGCCATAGAAAAGGCTTCCTTAGCCCAAGGCAGCACCTCAGGAGGGAAAGGCAGGAGTGAGAGGGGAGAAAGGTGGGCCAGCAATTCATTCCAGTGCAGCCCCCTGAGACACATCACTGTCTCATCTAGGTTCTCCCTCCTGTCTTCAGAAGGCGAGCAAGGACCTGCTGGCTACCTTTCCCTTTGTCTGCCGTCATTTCGCACTGGCAAGGGGCTTCTCCCTTTCCTTGATCCACTGTGGAGCAGCGTGCAACTTTCTGGCTCTGAGGAAGGCACCAGCACTTAGTGGTTTTCTAGGGAAACCAGACAGGTAGTCGGCGGGGGGGGGGCCTCTACCCAATCTCCTTGGCTTTATTTCCTTTACAGCCAACAGGGAAAGGGCAACACGATGATGGATTTGGAGTTCACAGAAAATGAACGTAATGCTCATTTGGGTTTCAAATGAACCCAGACACCTATATTGCCAGGTATTTAAAATGCAATGTATATACAAAGCAACGTATAATTTTCAGTTTCTATAAATGAAAAGACCAGGCGGAGGTAGCAAAATGTAAACTGAGATTACATCTGGTGAATTTATTATTTTAATACATTTTCTATAATAAATACTTGCTTCAAAAATCTTAAGGATTAGGATATCTCAGAAAGATTTGCAAGCATATCAGAGAAGATCCAGACTTTTTGGAAAATCGATAACTAACACCAGTGTTACATTTCTGTTCTATATATAAGGCTTTAAAAAAAAAGAAAAAAACCATGGTTTTTGTTAGGTTTCCTGCATTTGAAGCGAACAAATTCCCTTTAACAGAAGTGCAATTATGAACTTCAGGAACTTAAGGAATACATTACCAAAATATCTCTAGGAAATTACCCTACAATTAATAGAATTTGGGGATTTCCTGTACCTGCTGTGTGTTCACGGTTGCTCTCCTAACCTGTACGGGTTCCAACCTGGCTCCATTAATTGGCCGATGTCCAGCCACAATCACCACTCGCCAGACTTTCAATGCATTTGAGTTTGCCAGGAGCACTTAATGAGGATACCAGGCCTTCCACTGAGAGGCGAGACCTGCTCTTTCTGCCTGGGGGAATTCTGGGGAAGCCTGACCCAGAAGGTGGCGGCTGGGTGGCTGCTTGAAGGCGAAGAAACCACTTTATGGATAGGAGATGAGCAGAATCACGGCGGGTGCCAGGGAGAGAATGTAAGGTTGGAGAGGGGAAGAAAGCTCTAAGAGGTAAGCTTGAGAGAGTTGTGAGAGCCTTGCGAAGGACTAGGACTGTTCTCTAGACAGTGGGGAATCAAGGCCAGTTGATGAGGACAGAAAGAGTCCTGGGAGCCGACCTTTATTTTAGGAGAATATGTCAGGTGGCAGCCGGAGAGATCCACTGGGTGGAGGAGAGGGTCCGTTTAAGAGATAATTACAAGAGCTCAGGGAGAGATGTGGAAAGCCTGAACTCATCCAGAAGCAGTAAGGGCAGTAAAGGGGGAGGATGAAAGCACCCCTTGTTGGCCTGGCGGTTGAGTAGATTTAGGAGCAGAGGGTGAGGAGAAGGAAAGGGGTTTGGTTGATGATGAGTTTTTTAGTCATTGGGACCCCCCCATCTTAAAGAATAGAGGAAGGGGAGATCTGTGAGAAACAGAAATAATAAATTAAGCTTGGAACATTCCATATTCCAATAGCCACAGCTCATTGGGAGCTTATTATCTGGGTCGGCTAGTTAGTGGCTGAATGACCTTGGGCAAGCTGCTTACTTGGTCTCTGCCTCAGCTTCCTCTTCGAAAGCCTAAGCTCTTACAAAGGCCTACAAGGCTCTACAGGAGTCACTGTACACAACCTCTCGGATCCCACCCCCACTCGCCTCCTGCAGCCAGGCACAGCTCCTTCCTTGCTGGTCCTCAACCAAACCAAGCAGATCCCTGCCAGGGCTTCTGCACTGCTCTTTTTCTTACCTAGATATGACCTAGAATGATCTCTTGTATATAGTAAGTAAACATTCAAGAAATATGCATGGAATGAATGAATGAATGACCATAAAAACGGGGATACTCACAATGTCATAGGGCTGTCCTGGAGCTAAATAAGAAAATATATGTCAAGTGCTTAGAATAGAACAGTGTTTGGCACAATAAATGTTTTCCATTGTGATACTTATTTCTATTATTAGGATAAAACTGTTAAGTCATCATGAATGGAATTTCTGATTAGAAGGACATTATTGACTTTGGGGACAACTTCAGTGCAATTATAGGGTGAAAACCTATCATTTCAGGAACTTAAGAAATCAGTGTAGAATAAAAACAATAGAGAAAACACAAAGAGACACTTTTGGGAAGTTTAGCAGAGAAGAGATTATGAGAAAAGGTACGGTGAGTCCAAGGAAGGTTGGTTGCTTGTTTCTTTTAGGAAAGCTGCAGGTAAGGAGAAACACAGCTTGTCCTAGAGCTTCCTTGCCAGCCCAGATCATCCTCATAAGGAATCCTCACCACGTGTGAGGTTTGAGTCATCAGTTTTCACCATAATCACCTTCCATCCTGCTCACTACTTCTGTCACAGTCATGGAGGACACTGGCACCAGGCTTACCACTGACTACAGTCATCATTCTAGGTGCCTTTACACTCTACACAGCAACCTGTTCGACGGCGTGGCTTTACAGTTCTTTGATGTCCTCAATGCCAAGAGTTTTTACTTGTACACTCCATTTCACGATCATAATCATCACCCACACCTGCCCTGCGGAATCACCATTTCCAACATCCTACTCCTTGGCCCGAGTCCCTCTCCTCCCAGGTTTCTCACTCCTTCTCTCCCACACACCTGCTCTGTCATCTCCAGACTCTGCCTTTTCCTCTCAGTCCGTTTCCCTCTCCTCTCATTGCCTTCTTTCTTTCCTGATTCAGTACAGACCAGTCTATTCAACTGCTCCACTGCCTGCACCTTCAACAGCCCCAGTTCTCCGCCTTTCCATTAGGGAACAATGACCAGGAAAAGGAAACAGCAGAGGTGGAACAGTTAGCCTTAGACATGAGCCTTGGCGGCTAAGCACCACCTCTTGTCTCTACCTGAGATGGGATCAGTCATGCCCACTCCTCATGTCTCTCCCTGGAGGAACAACACTCCTGGCCCCTCACTCTTCCTCCCCTAGGTTGGTTTGGGAGAAGGAACGGGGCATGCTCAGCTCAGCCAGTTTGGGATTTCCTCTCTGTGGAAGATGGCCTGTCTATAGGACACATGCGTCCCGTCTGTCTCTGCCATGTGGGAAGGGGCCTCTCTCTGGGGTGGGAGAGGCCTGTGGTTGTCCAGCTGTGCTGGGAATGGGTGGATGAATTTGTTTAATTCAGGAGCAAGGATTAGCAAACCCACTTGGCTGCAGCTCTAAACCCACACACTCTCCGATTTGTCTCATGAGAAGTAAAGCTGACGTTCTGACCTCTGATTCCCGTGTTTATGTCTCAGCTGGGAGGGGAAGAGAGGAGTGCTATTTACTGATCGCCCTAATCCCTAACGCTCTGCTCCTAGCGCTACTGGAAATGATGCTGCTTTATTGGGTCTGGAGCTGCTACGCATTTACAAGCTCCCGCCTCAGTGGGCCCCTTGGATCCACTTGGTCATCCTTCTGGCATCCCTGGCCAGCCCTTCTCTCCATCCTTACAGAGGGTTTTACAAGCCTCCTCTGCTTTCTAAAATCTCTCTGCCATGTCCTCACCTTCTTCATCAACAGACAGATGTCATTAACCCCTAAGAATTTTAAATCCCTTCACGTCAACCATCCCAAGTTCTGTATCTAAACACTTTTTTAAAAAGAATATAAAGCTGTATATTTCAAAGCATCTGCAGCCAATCTGTTAACATGTTTTCGTCAGTGGGGGTCTGTGTCAGAGTGCAGAGCAAACAGCCAGCAATTAGGCTCTATTATCTTTTTAATTTTTCTATTTATTCAAGCATATTAATTGAATACTTATGGTATGAAAGGCAATGTGCTAAGTGTTTTGGGCAGGAAGGCGTGATGATAAGAGCTGGCACTCTTATTTGCAAGTGAGAGAGGCCCAGATGGACCTAGGCTCATATTGGATTACAGAGCCCAGTGCATCACAGCCACAAGGGGGTAGAGGGGCAGCTGACCCTTTGAAGCAACTACAAACCAGGGCTTTTGTGTATTTGGAACCTGGAATTGCTTCATCTCCTATCTGCTCTCTCTGCATGTTGGCTTACTTGCTTTCACTGCATCCAGGTTTCCTCCACATGGATCCCCTAGTTTCCAATCTCATACATGAAGGTTGTCAGCCCCCGAGAGGACTAACTCTCTTTTTCACTTGTAGTTTGAAAACATCCCAGGAAAAGGAAAAGACCCTTATTGGCCTGCCTAGGGTCAGGTCCCCTCCCCCAGTGACTAATGGGATGGGCTGAATGAGACCATGAATCATTTTAATCAACAGTGGGGAGGAATAGGGGCTGGAAGAGTTTCCAAAAGAAGGAGAATGTGATTCCCTAGGAAGGGGGCCCAGGGCAGATAAAACTAGCAACACTGGCTACCTTCACAAAACTGGACCAGATTTGGATTTTCCTCTCAAAGTCTTTACAGAGTAGAATACAGAATTACCACTGCCATCTTTCACATTCTAAATATAATTGATCAAATTTAGTTTTCCTTTAAAGATGTTCTTTTGAAAGGGTCTCGGCACTAAGCTGCAACGCTGCCTCAATTTCCCAAAGGTAACAGGCTTGATGCCAAAGAGGACCAACCATAGAATGAAGCAAGCCCAAATTACCTAACTAACTCTGTTGGAAGAGCCTTTTCAAGCACAGTTACTCACCAATACAGCAGTTGGAGCCTAGCTCTTCTTCCCTCAGAACATTTTCAGAAACAGAGTGCCCAGACCCAAAAGCTCCAGCACCTTGATTTTATCTCTCTCTTTCTGGATTCCAGACTCATGATTGTCTACAAGGCAGTTGCTTCTCTTTTCAAGGACTTGACATTCAAGCCTACTTGAGGGTCAAGCCACAGTGCCCTATCAGAACTCGGAGGCCAGCCTATCAGAGAAACTGTCTAGATTCCAAAAAATGACCAAACTATCCCCCCACCCAAAATAACATTATTATGTTATATTGCCAGATTGTTTTTCAGCATAATTTACAAGTTGTATTTAGGAATTGAATGAAAAATAGCTTTCAGTTATGTTAAAATAAAACTGCTTAAGTCATCTATCATACCTCATTAAATAATACTCGTATATTTGACATGTAATAATAACTTCTGCGTTTCTCACAGCAGTGATAGACAAACTGTGATCTGTGGACTGCTGTGGGTTTGGTACTAGTTCATGAAGAGATAAATGCAGAACTGGAAAAGAGTCTTTAGAAACTTTTTTTTTAAAATTTATTTATTTAATTTATTTATTTTTGGCTGCTTTGGTTCTTTGTTGCTGTGTGCGGCTCTCTCTAGTTGTGGCAAGCGGGGGCTACTCTTTGTTGCGGTGCGCGGGCTTCTCATTGCGGTGGCTTCTTTTGTTGCGGAGCACGGGCTTCAGTAGTTGTGGCACACAGGCTCAGTAGTTGTGGCTCGTGGGCTCTAGAGCGCAGGCTCAGTAGCTGTGGCACACAGGCTTAGTTGCTCCATGGCATGTGGGATCTTCCCGGACCAGGGCTCGAACCCATGTCCCCTGCATTGGCAGGCGGATTCTTAACCACTGCGCCACCAGGGAAGCCCTAGAAACTTTTATAACAACTTGGCATTCTAACCACATCCAAGGGTGTGATCACTGGACACATCTCACTGAACAGGGTACACATCATTTTGGATGTTGTCCTAGCTGCGTATTGTGTGCACTGTGTAGTTAGTTAATGGCACTAGGATCACATATCAGCCCAAACTGGATCAGAAATTAAACAAACAAACAACAACAAAAGGCAAATTTAAACCATAATGAAACACCACTTTACACCAAGTAGAATGGCTATTTAAAAAAAAACCCACAGAAAACAACAAGTGTTGGCAAGGATGTGGAGAAACTGGAACCCTTGTGTATTGTTGGTGGGAATGTAAAATAGTGTAGCTTCTGTGGAAAACAGTTTGGCAGTTGCTCAAAAAGTTAAACACAGAATTACAATATGAACCAGCAATTCCACTTCTAGGTAAATACTCGAAAGAACTGAAAGCAGGGACTCAAGCAGATATTTGTATATCAATGTTAATTTCACAATAGCCAAAAGGTAGAAACAAACCAAACCATCTGTTCATAAACAAATGAATGGATAAACAAAATGTGGAATACACATATAATGGAACATTATCCAGCCTTAAAAAGGAAAGAAATTCTGACATACGGTGCAACATGGATGAGTCCCAAAGACATTATGCTAAGTGAAATAAGCCAGACATCAGAAAACAAATACTATATGATTCCACTTATATGAGGTACCTAGAATGGGAAAATTCAAAGAGACAGAAAGTATAATGGAGGTTCCTAGGGGCTGGGTGTTCTGGGGAGTGGAGAGTTGTTGTTTAACAAGGACAGAGTTACAGTTTGGGATGATGAAAAAGTTCTGAAAATGGTTAGTGGTGATGTTTGCAAAAGCAGTGTTATTACACTTAATGCCACTGGATTGTACACCTAAAAATGGTTAAAATGATCAATCTTATGTATATTTTACCATAATAAAAACTGCAACTGCCTCCCCCAACAGCAATAAACCTTGTTCTTTATCACAATAGTATGAGAATCCTTTCCCTAGAGTGTATGTCTAGGGGGTTCTGGATCAAATAAAACTTGGAAAATGCTACATAAATAGCCCCACGTGGAGTTCATAAAGCTTAGACTAACAGTTCTGAGAAATTCCTTACTAAGAAACTCATAATTTTAACTCAGCATTTCCTAAACACATGGACTTCAGAACCTTTTTGTTACTGTACAACTAATATCTCACAAAACATAGCTTAAGAAATGCTGAGCCAGAAATACTGAAACATGGTTTATACTTTCACATCACACACAAGTAAGAGTGAAATAGTCATCATACTTAGGTTGTAGCCCACAGTCTAAAACTGTCAACCTGTGGTTAGACCCTCCCGTTAGTTCCCGCACTGGCAATGCCAACCCCCAAGGCATGCCAGGTTAGCAGGAGTCAAAAAACCAGGGTCTGCTTCATCACTGCGTCCTTTAAAGCTTCACAGCAAGGATACATTTCACATTTGTCTTTATAGGGCTGCAAGTTAAGACAACGATTTACTAGTTAGAGGTGACCCCAGGAACAAAGTACTTCATAGTCTAGGTCAGACATGTGGATGACATTAGAAAAAGAAACAGGCTTTTAGAGTGCAAATGAGTGTGCAAAAGCAGGAGCCATATTGATAGATCCAAATACCATTCCCCCTATCATATTTAAAGGTCACAACCTCTCTGCTGAGAAGGCGAAAAAGTCAGCGAGAAAGGAAATACCAAAAGGTAAAAAACCAAAAGCAACTTTTGCACTCATCAAAATATACCATAGCCTGAAGGAGTTTTAGTATTTTTAATTTTTTGGCTGGAGAAAAGTTCACTTAAAACGTTCTGCTGATATTAAAACATATGCGAAAAGGAAGAAGAGGTATGCAGAGTAGGAATTTGAAGAAAAAAAGAAAAATCTGGTGAAAACATCACTGCCACTCCTTTTATTCTTTTAAGTATATTGGGTTCTTAACCCAAGTTGGGGCCGCCTTTACTCTTCCAGTTTTTTTCTCTGTAATTCAAAAAAGGTGTGGAGAAAAGATTGTCTTCAAATAACTCTAGATTCTCGACTTTGTAATCATGCACAAGTGGAAACCACATTTCATCTTCAAGGAACATTTTTAAAAAAGGATATTCAAAATAATAAATTTTCCATGGATACTGGTTTCCTCTTTCCAAGTTAGTGTTTGGCCTAATTTATACAATAAATCTAATGGGCAAGTTATCTCTCGCAAATAGCACCTAGCACATTCTTGGCATCTGAAAAGAGTTAACATGTTGCATATGCTCTTCATGTTCACAAAACAAGATATGTGAGAAAAAATATCACCGGGTGGGAGGGTGAGCATAGAAATGTAGAGGCCACCAATCATCTGCAAAGGACCCTCTCCTACACACTCAGGGTTTTGAAAGTGCATCCATGGGGCTGGAACCAAAGGACAAAAAGTACCGAGGCCCTCTAAGGGGTCTGGGACTTTGCAATTTATAACAAATTTAATTTGAGCAACCTAGCTCTAAGTATGTCTACCTTAACAGGTGTGGGGAAAGATGATGCTTAAAATCAGTTCAGTTTTTTTAAGGGGTGCAGAGTTTTAGTTTGGGATATCAAAGTTCTGGAGACGAATGGTGGTGATGATTGCACAATAATGTGAATGTATTTAATACTACCGAATTGTACGCTTAAAAATGGTTAAGGTGGTTGGGCTTCCGTGGTGGCGCAGTGGTTGAGAATCTGCCTGCCAATGCAGGGGACACGGGTTCGAGCCCTGGTCTGGGAAGGTCCCACATGCCGCGGAGCAACTAGGCCCGTGAGCCACAACTACTGAGCCTGCGCGTCTGGAGCCTGTGCTCCGCCACAAGAGAGGCCGCGACAGTGAGGCCCGCGCACCGCGATGAAGAGTGGCCCCCACTCGCTGCAACTAGAGAAAGCCCTTGCACAGAAAACGAAGACCCAACACAGCCAAAAATAAATTAATTAATAAAAAAAAAAATGGTTAAGGTGGTAGATTTTGTGTTATATATATTTTACCACAAGAAAAAAAGATAAGTTTAGTAGTTTCCCAAGGTTACAGAGTGTGTCCATGACAAAGCTAAGAGGTATGGCAGTCTGACTCAAAGACCATTGTCTTTCCTTATATCTCTCAAAAATAATGATATATCAATAGATGAGGTGGTAATTATAAATTAGTTATAAATATCATCATCCCCATTCTCATTCTCATTTTCACTTTTATCATTGGCTTGATGACTGCTTATTTTGTGCCAGACACTATTCTAAGCAACTTATATGTATTTATATGCTTAGTCCTCACAACAACCCTGCAAGGTAGGTACAATTATTATTCCTATTTTCCAAATGAGAAAGTGAAGTACAGAGAGGTAATATAGCGTCCTCAAGGGCACACAGCTAATCAAATCCGGGCAGTCTGATCCCAGATCCCCTGTTCTTTACCACTTATTGCATTGCCTCCTGGTATGTAAATTTATGTACACAGCATATGAAGACATAAACCTCATTAGTCTCAAGATGATTCACAAACCAAAAACGTCAATAGGTTATAAATAACGTTTAGACAAAATTCTAGTTCACGAGATGTGAGCTAGTCTAGTTCACACCTAGTTTCTGAAGACATCTATTTTAAAGATAGCTTAGATACCATCATCCATTAAATCCTCCCCGTGACTCTGGGCCGTGTTCCCTCGGCACTGCCTGAACCATGATGGTGGTAACATGCACACTCCGCTCTGTATCGTGTTTAGAGTCTACGACTTACTTCCCCACTATCTAGGCCATGAGTTCTCAGGCATGAATTAATTCCCCATGTGTGTAACCCACTATTTTAGGATTAGCACCATGACTAGTACTCTGCATGTCTTCAGTAAGTTTTTCTTAATTCACTTGAAATAGTTTAAATATTGTTACTATCTGTTTTTTAAGGGTCAGCTCTGTAACCATCATGTTCTGGAGTCCTTATCAATGGTAACTCTTTAATTATCTTTCTAGTCCCTTCATGGTAATCCAGTATCTTCAGGGTTTCCGCTGTTCCTGGGGTCAATTTTGATCACTTGCATTTTGCTAAGAAATCTTCCTTTTCCACTGGTTTTCACACCTCTTACTAAAGGGTTATTTATACACATCTCAACATGATTTTAATTTTTCTTGTATCTATTGTTTTATCATTTCTTTTATTTTTATTTGTTTTGTATTCTTTTGCTACCATGTTTTTTCCTTAATTGGGCTTCCAAGGGGTTTATCTATTTTATTGGTCTGTCTAAAGAACCAGCTTTTGGATTTATTTATCCATTATTCTATCCCTTTAATTTCAGCTTTCATCTATTAATCCCCTC
This sequence comes from Eubalaena glacialis, assembly GCF_028564815.1. Taxonomy (NCBI): domain Eukaryota; kingdom Metazoa; phylum Chordata; class Mammalia; order Artiodactyla; family Balaenidae; genus Eubalaena; species Eubalaena glacialis. The sequence continues at coordinate 67,882,832 of NC_083720.1, read as the reverse complement.
TTACTAATTTTTTAGGGTTTTTTGTTCCTCTTTATTTTGTAAGTAGTAAGTTGAACTATTGATGTTTTTCCTTTATTCTTTACTAAAGAATAAAACATTTCCTCTGAGTACAGCTTTTACTATCCTTAGAAGTTTTGATAAAGAAATGTTCTTTATGTTTTCATTTCTTTTCCAGTAACTTTAGCTTCCTCACTGATTTCCTTCTGATCCCAGAGTTATCAATGAGTGTGTTTTATAATTTGCAAGTGGATAAGGATTTTTAAATTGCCTTCTTGCTTTTTCTTTCTATTCTCATTATACCATAATCAGGGAGTATGCCCTTATAAATCTCTCTCCTCTCTTTGAGTTTTTGAAGGCTTTCTTTGTGGTCAAGTATGTGATTCAGGGGAAGGAGATGGCATTCAGGGACATTTACCTGTCTATTTATATCTATTTGACTATGGTCTTTGAAAACTGACATGAAATTTGTTCACTTAACAATTGTTCTACAGGACACCTAGTATGATATGATGAGAAAAAGCATGAGATTTGGAATTTAAAACTCCTGTCTCCTCCCTTCATAGGCCTGGGTCTCAGTTACCTGATCTATAAAATGTAAATCACACTTACCTGCTTTACTATGTTACCAGTGAGAAAATTAAATAAGCCTGGTGTGCTCTTCCTTCCTACACAATGTCTTCCTTAAAATCCCAGCTAGTAATCAAATACTGCCCTTAAGAAGCGGCTCTCTGTAGCCCTGCTAGGCGACAGAAAAGCCTCCAAGTGGGGTCATGCCCCTTGGACCACACAGTGTAAAGAAATGGACACACAGGGAGTTCCCTGGAGGTCCAGTGGTTAGGACTCGTTGCTTTCACCGCCATGGCCCGGGCTCAGTCCCTGGTCGGGGAACTAATATCCCGCAAGCTGCGAGGCACGGCCAAAAAAAAAAAAGAAATGGACACACTGCTGCATGTACATTACACAGGCCTTGTATGTCGCACGGAGCGGATCCTAGAGAAAGGCAGCCATCCCTGCCTGTGTCTTCTGAAGCAGTTAAGTGTTTTAATTCCCTTAAAACACTGTGAGCGTGTGCGGTGGGGGGGAGGAGGAGGACTTAAAGCAATTTTGCTGCTCTGCTCAGCACTGTAGAGAATTTTTTTGAAACTAAAGACTGATTGAGAAGGACATCAAAAGAGTTTGATTTGTTTGATGTTTGGACATATATACATGATGCAGATAACTGCTGGATTAATGGTGACCGTCTGTACGCCAGATGGACCTTGTGACTGTGTCGAGACATCTGACTCAGCGCCATTTGAAAAGCAGATTAAGGTTAAACCATCCTAACACAAAGGATTCTCCCACCCCATGTTTCAGGGCACAACGTTCTATGGTTACTTTAAAAAATTCAGCAAATTACAATTAACTTTTAAGACATCTCCTGCCTGTGTCAATGCCGCCGTGTAAGAATCAGAAGTGAGATTGTTTATGCCTGTCACTTTCTGTGACTGGGCAAGACTCTTACAGGACAGGCAGCAGGATGTGGTGAACTGCCCTGACACTGAGAGGTCCATCGTTGGCTATAACACAGCAGCTGCCTGTAGACTTCCACAATCATTTTAGGTTGGATATTTCTAAAAGCAGCTTTAAATCTGAGTAGCTGGACCAGCAAAAAGGAGAAAAAAAAAAAAGCAAAATCCCATCCTCCCAGAGCATTCTTTTAAGGGCTTTGTGCCACTAAAAAATTGTTTATTTTTCTTTTGTGAGCTTTTATTTATAAGAAATACAAATGGCCAATATGTGGGAGAAATTTTAACCTACTAAAAAGTGTTAATGCAAGTTAAAACAGCACAGAAAACAGTTTTACCATTGGCTTGGCCAAGAGGAATACAAACAATAAGATCCGGTGTTGGGTAAGGTATGAAGAAGTTGGCAGTCTTAAATCCAGCTAGCAAGAGTGTGAATTGGTTCTCCACTACCTTTCAGAAGGGCGATTTAGAAATAAGAGCCAAAAGCCTTAGGATTTTGCATTTCTTGGATTCAGCAATTCACCTTTCAAGAATATGTTCTAAAGACGTAAACATGAATCATTCACAAAGATTTTTGTAAAAGAAAGCCCACTGGAACATTGAAATGAAAAACTGGAAACAACATAAATGTTCAACAACAGGGGGTTGCTTAAATAGAACTGTGGTATGTACTCATGTTGGAAACTATTGTGGTATATGCCTATGTTAATCATGTAGATGATTTGAAGAATCTAGGCAGTATAATCCTGAAATCCAAATTATACAGATTTTTAAAAGACGACTAAAAAAATGATTTGCAGTGGAACTACTCAGAATAAGCATTGTTAGCATTAGGATGTATAATTTTAAATCAATTTTCCTATGTAGATACATAATTTTTCCTCCCTTCTAAAATTCTTCTGAGTGTTTTGAGTAGATGCTTTATTCACATGGTTAAAAAATACACAAAAGAGTATACTGTGAAGTTTCCTTCTTATTTCTGTCCTCCAGCCACCCAGATTTCCACTCCCAAGACAACTAATATTTCCAGTTTCTTATATATTTTTCCAGAAGTATTTTGTGTGTATACAAATCTATGTACATATATTCTACATCCTCTCCTACCTTTTTTTAACACAAAGTAGGTAAACCTTGCTTTTTTTTTTTTAAACATCTTTATTGGAGTATAATTGCTTTACAATGTTGTGTTAGTTTCTGCTGTATAACAAAGTGAATCAGCTATATGTATAATATAAAAATTATTATTAATCAATAGATAAAGAGTGTCACCATTCCTTTTTTTATGACTAAGTGGTATTCCATGGCACAAGCAGACCAAAATTAGGATAAACATATAATTTATTGCCCAAATTAAGACACTTTTGAAAGGGATGCTATGACTAATTACTGTGGAACAACAGACAAAAACCAGGACTGTCTCAGACAAACCTGGAAGTAGGGTCGTCCTAACCATAAATGACCACAACTTATTAACCAGTCTCCTTTAGATGGAACTAAGGCTATTTCTAATCATTTCCTGGAGCAAAACATGCTGCAATGAAAAACTTTATACATGTGTCATTTCACACAAGTGGGAGTGAATCTGTAGGATACAATACTTAGAGTGAAATTGCTTAGTCAATGGATATCTGCATTGTTTTTATTTGGTAGATATTTCCAGATTGTCGTCCAGAAAGGTTGTAATTATTTTCACTTTTTTTCTGAAATAAGCAGGTATTGCTTTTACAGCAAGATGGAACAATAAGTTGATTTTAAAATTAAAAGTGATGTGAAAAAATGTAGATTTAGCAAGTTTAAAGTATTCTTAATCATAAAAGCATATAGAAACACGAGACTGGAAATAAAGTTAAGTGTATTTAGATTATATGGAAGTTTCAGAAACAAACATAAACCCTACCGGAAATGTTGCACAAGAATAGATTATGCAGTCAGAGGGTAAACTAAAAAGCACTTTGTAAATACAATGCTTATTAAAGTCAACAGTGCACCTCCTACCCTCCTTTGATTTTGTATCTTACACATTCTTCTATTTGTCCAACTAGGCAAGTTAGTTTTCATTTGAAGTCAGTAAGTGACAACAAATGGCTGAAAGAAGTCTGTCTTTTTTTTTTTTTCTTTCCTCAGAGAACAAACAGTTCCAGAAAGACGGTCCTACTACTTAGGGGCAGCTATTGTAGTATCAGCAGTATCTGTTTCAGCTGCTGGACCTGAAACCCAAAAGTGGTAGGGAAATGTCCTGTGAGGGCCAATGGTTTGGGAGTATCTGCTAAAACTGTGGCATCTCAACACTGCAAGAAGAAAATATCCACTACCTCCAGGATAGACTCATTCTTGCTTCATGTATATAGGCTCTGAGAGAAAAGCCACAGATTCTTTCACTTATGAAATGAAATCCACACTCGCCAAAATATATTTTCATAATCTCATATATTCAGGCCTTAATCCTAAACATCTTCCTGCTACTCACAAGACATCCCCAATATGAGCTTTATATTTATCATATAAATTTGTATGCCAAGAAATTACAAGACCAAGTACAGAGTGTTCTCAAATGTATAAGGGAGGATTTCATATCCACATGATGAAACAGTATTTGAAAATTATTTCCAAAAGACTACATGCCAAAATGAATACACTTTTAAAATTTTGAACCTCTAATGAGTATGTGAAACCATAGCATCACGCTGGCATATAAAAACTACTTCCTGAATGACTGCATTTGGAGTGAGACAGATATTTACCTAGTAAATCCACACCTTATACCATAATTCTGAGCTAACAGGCAAAACTTCACTTTTTCAATCACGATGCCTTTAACAATCAGATGTTAAAGAAATGCTAATTTTGTCAGAGTCTTCATACTTAAAGCAGTAACAACAACTACTGGTCACGGAATAATTAGTCTTCTATTGATGGACATTCAGGCCGTTTCCAATCTTTTGCTACTTCAAAATATGCTGCAATAAATAATGTGTGTGTGTGTGATTTCACACAAGTGGGAGTGCATCTGTAAGGTTAAAAAATTTGGAAGCAAAATTGTGCGAAGTATTTCAAAGACATTATTCTCTTCATTCTCACCCTACAAGGTGGCTCAGTTGCTCCTAATTTACAGATGAGGAAATTAAAAGTAAGGCCCAGAGTGGTGGAATGATTTCCCCACAGTCATACAGCCACAGTGGTAGAGCTGGAACTCAAACCTAATCTCAAATGCCCATTACCCTCCCTTACACAGTCTCATAGATGTTTTTCCATAAAGCCCCAGACAAATAGCATAAGAGAAATCTCAAGCAACACTTGAAGTCTTGATAATTTAAATTTAATAAATTAAAACAATGACAGTAGTTATGGATAAATAGATAGGTTTGTGGCCTGTACTAGTCTCCCAGTCATAGGTCTGGATCCTGCAATATGAAGATAGACCCTCATGGGTACTACTGAAATCCAGGAAGGACCCCACACACACCCTAAACACATTTTGCCTTTTTAAAATTTTCACTCAATGGCCCCTGCCAGATCCCACCTGCGATTGTACTTAAGACCTGCCTGGAATAAAGCTAGGCCAATGAGGGACTTCCCTGGTGGCACAATGGTTAAGAATCCGCCTGCCAATGCAGGGGACACGGGTTCGAGCCCTGGTCCGGGAGGATCCCACATGCTGTGGAGCAACTAAGCCCGTGCGCCACAACTACTGAGCTTGTGCTCTAGAGCCCACAAGCCACAATTACTGAGCCCGCATGCCACAACTACTGAAGCCCACGCGCCTAGCGCCCGTGCTCCACGACAAGAGAAGCCACCACAATGAGAAGCCTGTGCACCGCAACGAAGACCCAAAGCAGCCAAAAATAGATAAATAAATATATTTTTAAAAAATAAAATAAAATAAATAAAGCTAGTCCAATGAAACCCATGGTAATTCCTGGGTTTGCTTTCTAAAAACAGGCATGTTTGTTTAATTTGACACAAATCCCCTCACAGATGGCATATAAGAGAGATTTGTCTTCTTAATTATATTATGTATGGGAGCTTATAGCAAAGGTCCAGGGCTCAAAAATTTTTAAATAGTTCTTAGAGCTAAGGACCGAATAGCCATCAGCCTTTATCAATTTTTTTGAAGGGGACTTGACAATATGTCTCAAAACCTTAAAATGTGGGTTTTCTTTGATCTAACAATTTTACTATGGGAATTTGTTCTTTAAAAAGGTCAGGAAAAAAGACTTATGTACACTATTATTCATCACGAGTTTATTTATAATAACTTAAAAATGGAAATAAACCAAATGCCCAACAAAGAGAGTATACTTAAATAATTTATTGTATATCCATATGGGGAAAAATATACAGCCATCAAAATGGTGTTTTCAAAGAACGCTTAACAACATAGAAATCCTCATGATCAAGGACAAAGGAAAACAAAGGATAGAAAATGCATGTGCAGTAATAACCTCAACCATGTCATCTGTATACATACTCATGCACAGAGAAAAAACCAGAAGACTGTAACCCAGAAAGCTAACAGTCTCTGAGTGGACTGTTATGCATAATTTCATCTTCCCTTCCATATATTTTTTTATTTTTATGTTCATATAGTGACTATATATTATTGTTAAATCCAGAAAAAGATGAAAAATAGTACTTTTTAAAAAAGATTCTTTGAATTGATTGTTGATGCTGTTGACTTTCTCAGCCATGGGGCTTCTCCAGTTACAGCCAAGCCAATTCGGTGTGGGCTATTTCTCTCTTGCCTCCTGCAATCTGACCAGTTCACTGCTTACTGGTATCACCACTGGTGTAGAAAGAGGGAATGCGATAGTGAAACTCAAAGCCATCTTTTTGTAGGAGAGACTGACTGCCATATATTTGTTTGGAGAAGATTTGAAAGCCCAACACGGGCTAAAGTTACTTAGAGATTTCCTTTATCTGTATAACCCCTGATGTAGAAATTGTTCCATTACTGTAGACAACTCTATCTTGGTCTGAGGGAGAAAGAACCTCTCAACTAAGAATTTCCATGATGTCACTGAATGGCAACAGCCCCTGTGAAGCACTTGAATCCTACTATGTGAACACCCGTCTGCCCCTTCCGTCAAGTTCCACACTCCTGATGCCTCATGACTGCAAAGTCCTTAACCAACCAAAGATTCATGAACTAGGTCCTTCCCCAGTTCTAAGCCAAAGTATCATCCAACTGTCAAGACACTGAAATCAAAACACGAAATCTGTGTGGCAATATTCTGATTATACACTGTCACAAACTCTAATTCCAGTTCATTTCAGTCTGACCTTGAATTATTCGTCTCTGTGTTTTGTCTTCCTTGCTTATAAAAGAATCTGTTCCATGTTATTTTTCTTAACTGTGTTCATTTAAAATCTGCTATTAAGAGCCTTGCTTTGTTTTGCCAGAATGTTTTATCTCACTGACCCTCTTTTATTTATTTCCCTGTCAAATTCTGTATCACTCAAACTCCACTCTTAATTTTGCTCCAGGAATTAAGATGTCTCATATTTTCTTTCCTTAAGTAAAAAACTAGGGCTGTAAAAAGTTGTGGAATTTTCAAGCTGGGGCATTGAGATGTAGTATTAATATAAAACCAACTCCAGTGGTAACCTACTTAATTCCAATGCATTGCTGATTGTCAAATCTTTATTTCTTTGTGATTCTAAAACTGCATGTATCTCTATACAATTTATAATAATTTTACTGGGGCATTTGCAAGACCATATTCCTGCATCTGTGAAGATACTGTTAATTAAGTTACATTTACAGATGGATCTGTGCTTGGAAAAGGAAAAGTCCGAGGAAGTTAAATTCAGTTCAGCAGCTAAAGTTTCTCTCTTTCTCTCATTGTCAGAGCTCACACTCATTCTCTCCACTTGCTCCTACCCATATCAGCAAGCCAACCAATAAATATTTCTGAGAACTGTCCTATTCATCTTTCATTCATGCTTCAGTACAAATCATTATAGATTAAAATATCACTAGCCTCATTCTATTTCTGTTTTACTATAAAGGCAGGTATAAAGCATCCTTATAGATGTTCAGGCTCCTATAAATACCTACTTGGGGTAGGGGTGAATTTTTGAGGTGACTTGGCTTTTCAGCTTCCTTGACATCAAACCACACAGGAGTCGCCCACTTCACCTTCCTATAAGGCCAGGCTCCACTTTGGAGATCCACTGTGAACCTTGTCATCAACTGTGGTGATATCTTGGAAAAACCAGTACCATATTCTATGGTCAAACACATCATCCGTCAAACTCTATCTCACTTTCAAAATGCACTAGTTCTTGGACCTCATAACCAACTTCTAACCCCTTGATCACTCAATGGAACATGTTGGCTCCATTATAAATTCATGGTTTCCAAACTCTGCGGAGTCCTCACTGAGACCAGTCCTTTTCCATCTCTTTCAGCAAATGATCCAACCTCCCATTTCTCTCTGTGTGCTTTGTATGCAACACTTCTCTCACTTGTTTTTAGATGTCTTTGCCTGCTGCTGCACAAAAATGATACCGGTACACTCCATTCCTCATTTACATACCCACATTCACCTCCTTTCCCCTGGTCTGGGGACACAAGAAGTCTCCCCCTCCTTGTCAAGGTCATCCCTTTCTATCTTCCAAGACTTCATCCTACCTATTTTACCCTCTCTCCTATCCCCTCTTTTTCTCACCAATCTTCTTCTCTATGTCCTATAAGTAAAACAAAAAAATGTTCCTACCCTACAGATAGGTCCCGCAAGGACCGCGTGTCTCCCTCAAGTTAACACCCATTCTCTGCCCTTCCTTCTCAGCTCTCATGAGAGTTGTCCCCAGTCACAGTCTTTATTCTATCTTCCTGTTTGATCCTCTACACAATTGACTTCAGTTCTCACCATCCGGTCCAAATGTTCTTTGCACAGTCATCCTGTACTTTTTAATTCAAGAGAGACTTTCCAGTTCTTACAGCGGGCTAATTCTCTACTTGCGTTTGACACAGTTCATTACCTTCTCTTCCTTGAGACATTTTCCTTCCCATTGACGCTATAATGTTCACTTTCTAATATTTCTCTGCCCTCTTTTCTCAATCTTCTTCCTGAGTTCCTCTTTCTCTACCATTTATTAAATGACAGTTTCCTCAAGTCACACTCCACGACTGATTAGTCTTCTCAGTCTATTCTTGGACAATGCCGTTCATCATTTTGGTTTTAACCTTTGCCTAAACGTTTATGATTCTTGAATCCTTCTAGACTGTCCCGAACTACCTGCAGGACATCTTTATGCCAGAAAATGCCCAGAGAATGGACACTGTTACGGATGGTGCTAAGCGACAATTTCCTCCTTTCCGTGGTGCTTAGATCCAAAATCATGACTCATTCTGTCTCCAAAACTATTGCCTCTACCTAAATGTATGCATGCAAACAGAAATTAATATGGGTTTCTATCTGCTCCACCGCAACACTAATGCACACCACATCACCTAGGAAAAAGTGGGCTGAATAGAACAAAAGCAAGGCTTAAACTTCAGATTCAACAGCTCCTGTTGAAACCACAGAATCTCTGCAGCGATTAAGCACAGGTGGGGCCGCGTGTTTTGAGATCATTTACTTAAACCCCTTGGGAGACAAAGTTCTGTTAGAGTTATATCCAGAATGCCTCAGGTTGGAGCTTCGCTTTAGGACTACTGTTTAAAGCACGGAATGGCCACAGAATCGTGAGCGCCAGCCAGGCTTACCATTTTCCAAAGTTCAAAGTGATGCAGGGACCTGACATCACACCACCATTCTGCACACATATGGCTAATGCTGTGCTCTTGGCCATGTGCTATGATGGCTGCCTTTTAGTTTTCTCTTTTCCTCCTTCAGGAGAAATTCAGGCACAATAGCGAGAGAAATGCTAGATAGATTAAATAGTGTAGGGACTTTTCTGCATAAACCCTTTACTGATGAGGAGGAGGAAGAAGACTTTACTCTAATCAACAGATTCTTTCTCAATGGTGAATTTGATGCACAGGCAGAATTGGGATTCCGCTTTTCAGTAGCATTTTTGGAGTCCTTATGTAGCATTATCTCTGAAACCATCCCCAGTACTGAATGTGGCTCTGGACTTTATTACCTTGACAAGTCATCTCTAGTAATCTGGGTATGTAGGATACATTAATCATACTACTTGGTAAGCACGATGTACTGGAGTTAATGTGTTCAGCCAGGGTTGAAAAAAAAAAGTCCTAGATTTCAGCTGCATCTTATTTTAGAGTTTATCACTGAGAGCTGACCTTTTATTTTTATGCTCCATGTTTCCAGGTAGGGGAAGCTCCATTAGAGTAACACTCCTGGGCATTTACTGCCACCCTGCTTGTGAGTTATCTGAGTGCTGAGTACGGGAGAAGAGACAGCATTTTCAGCCAGCTCCCTACAGCTGCTGGCAAGAAGCATGCTTTCTCTCCTACTCCAGACTGTACGTCTTACAGGCACAGGTCCTACAGGGGAGATCTGCATTGTGAGTTCTCCCTGGGGCTGCCTGGGTGAGCCTAGCATAGCCAGGGCTGAAGCACACTTGCCAGCCCAAAGTCACAGTCTTCAACCCAGCTCTAATCAGTTAGAAAGTGAGCATTGTGATCTTTCTCTGTCTCACTCCTGCATCTCTCAAGCAAATTAAGAGGTGATACTAATATGACTCATTATTAGTCATGAGAAACAAAACCAGTTATTAAACAGTATCTATGCTGGTTTGGGTTCAGACATTTATATAGTCAATTCTTATTTCTTTCCCTTGGTGGATAATTCTTTTTTAGTGCAATGCTAAGAAGCACATTTTTTTTTTTTTTAGCTACTTAGCACATTTCTCTATGATATTCAGTTTGTATTTTCATTATACCCTTATCTGGAAGGTCAACAGGATGAAAACTGGAAATACAAACACAAATAGAGAAAAGAGAAGAAAAAGTTAGTGAGACTGCCAGTGAGCGAAAACAAGCCGGGTAACCTAAATAGGGAAGTAAATGACATGTCTCCAAGACCTAGAATTTGGGAAATCACTTTTAAATGTTTATCCTTGCAATCCATTTCAAAGTCAAGCGTCTTCTTTCAACAGTTCCTTGCTCTTTACAGGAAATGCCAACACCTAGACTTGTAGCCTGGCTCTAATTTATGACAAAGAAGACAATTTACATTCAATCATGTATCCTACAACATCCATAGACATTTCATCAACGTTTTGGCCCATTTTAGCAGCATCATATTTTTCTTACTCAGTCTTTCTGAAGGAAAGCCAGAAGAAATAATCCATTTTAGGGTATTTTTCTAGCATTGGTGTTTGAAGAATTTAGATCTAAAAATAAGTAGAACATTATGTCACCAGAGTTTTGAATACACAAACTCAGTGTCCATATGGGTCGAATTCCATGACACCCCATTCCAAGGGACTGTGAAATTCTTCTTGTGCTGCAACTATTCTGATGAGTACTTTGGGGCACTTACAAGAGCATTGCTGGTTGGCATCAAAGAATTGTAGGACTGACAATGGCTGAATCCTCACCAGGGAGCTGTCCAGCCTCAGCCTAAAAGGCTTCAGTGATGAGGAAGTGACTGATTTCTGATGCATTTCAGCCCATTCTGGGGTAACTCTGAATGTGAGAGAAAACTCTTATGTTGTGCCCACATGGTGTTCCCAACCATTTCTCCTCATTGGTTCTAATTCTACCTCCATGAAACTGCCTACATCACGCCCAGGCTGTCTTCTACCCCATGGTCCTGCAGCATTTTGGTATTTCCTCACGTCTCTCCTCAGGCTTCCCTTCACCACAAAGCCTCACAACTGCTTCCATCTATAGGACATGACCCTTAGTGTCCTCTCCACCAGGGATCCCCATCTTAGTGGGTAAGCGTTCAGGGATGGGGTGAGACAGACATTGGTTTACACCCTGGTTCTGTCTTACTAATTCTGTAGCCTTAGACAAGTTTCCTTACCTGTGAAATAGGAGTAAGAATAGCTACATATATTCTTGTGAGAATTAAGTAAGACATTCCCAAGACCATAGTGTTGTGCCTGATACACAGTATATGTCCCCAAATGGAGTTGCTTGTAGCTGTTGTCATCATCATCTTGGATGTGGGGACAGTGTAGGGACACAAATGGGAACGTGACACCTACTCTGGTGCAGAGTCAGGACAGCACAGGCAGTGCTGGAAAGACGCCGATTCCTAAGCTCCCCCGCACACATCACAGTTCCTCTCCCAGCAGTGAGAGCCAAAACGCCTGCTTCTCCCTTTCTCAATATTGCTTCTCTGAGATTTGGAGATTTAACTGTTTACCACTCCAAGTATACTAGTGGTAACAGATAGGTAGACCTTGTAAAACATCATGGAATTCTTTTTAGTGACAGATATAAAAGCTAAGTGGCATTTTTTACTATGAGACAAGGGAAATTCTGAGAACCGTAAGACTGTTTGGCACAATGAAAACAGACACAAGACAAATACCAGCTTGAAAAAAAAAATTACCGAAATAGCTAAATCCCTCTTGGGAGTTGTTACTTCCAGCCTTCTTTCCTGAGATGTCAGCCCTTAGGATGGAGAGCAACCAAACCACTAGGCATAAACCAAGGAAATCTTGGCTTAGATGGCTGATCCTCACTTAGAACAGAACGGTGACAACTTGAAAACAAAATCATTGTAAACTCACACGAGCTTTTAGGCACAGTCCAGTCACTTTTACCATTGAACCAAGATCTAATTTGGGGACATTCTTTATTTATATATTATTCTCTTATTTGTCTTTAATGGAAAGAATTTACCCTTCAAGTAATTCAGACTTCCTAAGGACCCACTGGGTTATAGTGAAAACTGACATCAGTCATGCTAACTCTATTCAAGTCACTGTGAAGTTTCAGGAATACAATACATTAATGTCTTTGAGGACAAAGCAGGGATCATCTCTCTCTGTGGTATTCCCCCACAGAACCTAGCACAGACCTTTAACCATATTATGCACTCAATAAGCATTTTCTGAATAAATGTTCCTGAATTGCAAAAAAGCAGGCCTTTATTTTTCATTATATTGACCTCGAGCAACAAGGCTTTCATAGGAACCAGGAGTCCTCTCTATAGAAAGCTGGAAATAGCCTCTATCTGAGTTCTATCCCCAGTTCTGCCAGCAGAACAAATGAGTGAGGGAGGCCCCTGGAGTCAGCTGCCTGAGTTCTAATTTGAGGTCAACCATCTTGGAGAAGTTACCTCACCTCTCTGTGCTGCTTTTCCCATCTACGAAATGGAGATAATAATATTATCTGTAATATTAGTAGGGATAATAGGCTTTTCATGAGAAGTAAGTATAATATATAAAGTACTTAAGGAGAGCTTTTGCCCTGTGAATGGTCACTCAGTATAATGTGAGCTATTGTATTATTTGCTAGTTGAAGGGCCTGGGGTAAGTCACTTAGCCACTCAGCTCCACCGTTTCCTCACGTGTAAAGCAACGAGTATGATCACAGTTGGAAAGGGCCTCCTGCTCTAGGATAGAGTGAAGGGGATTGATCAGGGGTCCAGCACTCCTGACCTAGAGGGAATCGGTAGGAGGACCTTGATGGAAAAGTTTCTGATTATTGGTACGAGAATGAGGAAGTAGGCAAAATGTAATGGTCTTCTGTCTCCATCTCTAACATAGATATCTTGTGACTTAAGAAATAAAATCTGATGATAGCTGGCTAGTGTGAGGAAAGCTGTTACGTATTAAACCTGACTTGGAGGTGGGCGGTTTCTAGGGAGGGAAGTTGGAGCACAGCTGTGTACAACATTCGCAAGCAGTGTTCATGCATCTCTGCAGGATGGGAGAGAGGGAGACTCTGTTCTCCAAAGCATAGCTGCTTTGTAAGCCATTGGCTTATTGAATTTCCCAGAATGTCCCCTGAATTTCTCATATTGATTCAGGACAATGGAGAAAAGAAATTTGCTCTGCTTCTTGGTATCTATCACTCTGAATAATTTAATTCTGCCCCTTTGTATAGGAAAAAATACTAAAATCCATCTGAAAACATCTGGGCTGGTGACTTGCATTTGGAAGATACTCCCTTCACCTCACAAGCTATTTGTGGGGCTGTGATTGTCTGTGCTCTAGGTATATCTCTGGAGGAGAATTACACACATGGAGTATGGATACCAGGATACCGAGGGCTTACTGTGTGCCCACACAGTGCTGGCCACTTTATGTGTGTCACCTTTTATGATACAAGAACCTCTGGAACGTATTACCACTAAGTTTCACAGATCAAAGACTCCGAGTGTTTAGCGAGGTATGTGATTTGCACATTGTCACAGGTGATAGCACTGGATTTGATCCAAGGTCTCTACTGTCCACAGTTCATGCTATAGACCTTCAACTTCTAAAGGCAGAAGATAAACCTTCTCAATTTAAATACACCGAAGTTTACAAGACAATTCTTCCCAGTTTCTCATTTGGAGAGGAAACAAGATCCATCCTCATTAGAATCGGTGCTGCTCAATTTAATCTAGCTAAGAATGCTACAGTTGGGGGATTAAACCCTTTCATAATATTCTGCCGGTGTTTATCACCACCCATGTCATATTGAACATCTTTTCTATAAAATGGCTCTCAGTTCTAGTAAAAGGGACAGCAAGAAAACCCCCTAGTGGCCCAGTGAGAGCAATATATTCTCCCTGGTACAGGTATTCAAATATCTATCTAATAAGAAGGTAATTTGGTCAAACCCTTAGCCCCACAGAAGAGATCAACACTTATTTCCAGACTCTAGTCTGAACTTTCCCATTTTAAATGTTTCCACACCAATAATCATGGCCGCAGTGAAGTATCCCTAGTCTAGATACTAGGGTAATAATCTTAAATTTTGCTGGAGATTTTGCTATCTGATTGCACAATTTATTTGACAGCTAAATTTATTTCTTTTAGGACAGAATGACTGAACCCATACTAATTTTCATGATAGGTCAAAAAATACTTCCTTTTTATTTAAGCATTTCATCAGAACTGTTATCCTACTACCATACTTATTGACATTTTCTCTTTTCCTTTCACTTTTGGGTAGAAACTTTGTTAACTGACATCCTCTCTGACTTTATTGAATGGGGACAAAGGAGAGCTAAGATAACAACTCCGAAAGGCTGATTGCCCTCACCACACTGAAGAGGAGCAAAACTCCCCGTACATGCTGATCACTCAACCCATGGGAAGATAAGAACATTTTTAAAGGGAAGCAAAGAGTTTGCAGAAAGTTCTGACTAAAAAGTGAGGAGTGGTTTATTAATCTCTATGCCAAGTGGAGGGGAGGTCTGAGGGCGTCTTTTTCAAAAGAAGTGAGACTGGACTTCTGCCTCATCCCCAGGCCCAGGCCTGGTGTTGGCAGCATCTGGAAAAGGCAAGGTTGCTCTGGCAACTTTTCAAGCAGCTCAGAGGCTCCCAACAGAAGCAAAAGTGAAGTAAAACCCCAAACCCACAGCAGTCATGACACTGACTGTAAAAGCGGGTGAGACGTGCAGAAAATGTTTTATAATCAGAATTTTTCTCTAGACAGAAGGCTTTTTAGAGGCCTTTGGGGAGATTTCTGAGGATTCTTAAATACCATTTCAAGCAAATGTTTATTGAAGTGCATGCTCTTGTGACATCCTCCTGTTTCTTCATTGTATAATTAGGAGGCATAAAGGATAGAATTGTTGGGTATTTTTCCCATCCTGCTATGGCTTTTGTCTCTTGTTGATCAAATTCCTGGTAGGAGTTTAGTTAGTCAGTGTCAGTGGAATTTAGAAGAATATCCTTTTTTTTTTTTCTCATGATGCTTGTTCATTATTTTAATGCCCAAGAATATGAATTTAAGATTAAGAGAGATTTAGAAAATGTTATAGACTAGTTTGGCACACAGGATAAAGCCCACAAACGCCCCCTTGAATACCATAAACAAGACTTGAAAGCCCCGCATTTATTTACAGGCTTCTTCTCAAAACCACACATACAAGTGCAGTGACTATACATCCCAATTAGTTTATCTGTATTCTGCTCACGCATTGCCATGCTCAAAGAACTTTAAAATTTTCATCATCATTTACGAAGCAGCCCTGACTCACCGAGATTTACAAAGCAATCAGTGGCAAAGTTAATTGGAATCTAGACTTTCTAACACCCACAGAAAAACCCATGTAGTTCTGAAAAAAAGAAAATACAGCCAAGGAAGCAAGATTTCAGTATGGCATTTCTAAACCAGAGAGAGAGACAGACAGGAAAAAAGAGTAATTTACAAAGGATTTAAATCCATACTAAGACAGTATTTTTCTTTTCCTTTTGCCTTTAGGTTGGCTGGATTAAGCAATTCAGGGTCTGAAGAGCCTGACAAATTCTACAGATCCAGCTCACCACTTGGGTCTTCTCATGGATCTGAAATATCCTGGAGAGGAAACGAGTCAGAATCGTTTCGTACCCAAACCCAGGAAAGACAGTAAAGAGGGGAGTAATAAGGATGAAGCTTGGGGAGGGGGCAACTAGATTTGAGGGAGGGGAGGACCGAGGTCTTTGTTCATGTCTACATGCCTCAGAAGCCTGGACTTTTATCATTAACAGGGTGTTGCCTTCACTTGTGCCCTTATAATTATACAAGGTAAATTATAGTCAGACTCGTGGGGTCTTGAAAGCCTTGTAAAAGAATTTAAGGAATTTGAAGTCTTTCAGTGTTGTTCTGAAGGGGCAAGAGAGTAACATAATCCCCACTGTGTGACAGGAGCTTTGACAAAGGCCAGAAGGAACAGAAAGGAAGAGATGATGGATGTGAGAGAGAGGACTTGGGTGGAATGTACAGGACTTTGGAATGACTGGGTGTAGGGGTGAGTACTGGGAATGCCTTCAAGCAAGATGGATGAAAAGGGTGTTGCCATGAAGGGAAATTGGTTATTAAGGGAAATAAGGTATACTGATGTGGAAACCAGTTACGTTTTTGACGGAATGAAATTGAGGAACTATCAGGAACACAGGAAAAAAGGAGACAAAGCCCTGGAGAGAGGTTGGGGCTGCCCGGCATAGGGACCTGGGTCCTCAGCATGTAGACAGTGGTTGACACGAAGGGAATAAGCAGGATTGTCAAGGGAAATGAGGTAGAGGGAGGTGCAAAAAGGACCAAGGACAGTCCTGAGGAAATGCCTGCATTGGGCGGGGTCAGGGGCCATATAAAGGATACAAGGGAGAACTAGGAGCTGTAGTGTCACGACGTCAAGAGGAAAGGTGATTTCCAGCAGGGATTGATCAATGGTATTGATCATGTGGAAGGTAGCTGGTGACTGCTGGTGACTCCGAGAGTAGGTTTAACCCAGGTTAGAGGTAGAAGTCAGTAAAAGGTTAAGTTGTGAGGAGATGCCGATGACATGGATGATGTGAATGCAGAATAGCCTGAAGAAAGGATGGAGAGAATGGAAGTTGGAAGATGCAGCCAGGTTCAGGAAAGGGGGCGTTAAGAGCAAGAAGGGGCTGAGTAGGTTTGTAGACTGAAGGGAAGGAGGTGGTGGTGAGGTGAGGGATGGAAAATGTAAGAGGGATGGGCTACAATAGTGGGGCCTGGTCCAGGAAGGTTCTGGAAGAAAGTAGGATCAATCAGGATTGCGGGAAGGAGGACAGGACACAGGCTCCAAGGAACACTTGAGACAGAGAGGAAGGAAATTGAAGGTGCTTCTGTAAGATGACCTGAAGCTGGACTTGCGATTTATTTTCATTATGTTTTAGTGGCAACGACAGCAAGAGTATCTTATTTTAAAACCTACTATTCTCAGAGTACTGTATTTAAGACAAATTTTTAAAACCCTGCTTTCCAGCACATTCCATCATAACCACACCCCTGCCCTGCAGAACTAACCTGCTAAACTAGACAAAAGATTTATCTTTCTTCAACTACAAAAATGATGTTTTGGGGGGTAATCCAAAATAAACCAACCAACCAAAAAATCTACATGCATTTGACAAACTTAAATTTCTGCATCAGTAAATCAATGTTTATCATAATTCTAGATGGTGAAGACACGTTTGTTGAAATGAGTGTTAACACTGAAAAATCCAGTAATTTTAATAAAAAAGTGTGCTTGCATCGAGATTATATATGGGAAGCTGCCTCTTTACAGCATTTATAACATTAATTCAATCATTCATTAGTTAGAATTACGCCACACTCTGAAGGAATTGATAGCAAATGGTCCCTAAACTCTACAGAATTTACCGTCTCAAGGAGGAGAAATACAAACACAACTTTCCTAAATAAAACGTACTTGACGTCCTTGCAGGGAACTGTGAAAGGGCTGTGGGCACCCAGTTGGAAGTGCCTCGCAGGGGCTTCAGAGGAGTGACGTGAGCTGGATCTCCAACGAGGGCTTCACACCTGCCTCTTCTCTGAAAAAAGAGGGGCACTGGATGGTGGGGAGGAACGAGGGGGCAGGAAATGGGGATGGGAAAAGACTGTGGGAAAGAATATGGATTATATCTTGCTGGGGATGGAACCAATACAAGAATTTGAACTGGGAAGGAGCATAATCAGAAATCACTGCCTAGGGCTTCCCTGGTGGCGCAGTGGTTGAGAGTCTGCCTGCCAATGCAGGGGACACGGGTTCAAGCCCTGGTCTGGGAGGATCCCACATGCCGCGGAGCAACTAGGCCCGTGAGCCACAACTACTGACCCTGCGCGTCTGGAGCCTGTGCTCCGCAACAAGAGAGGCCGCGATAATGAGAGGCCCGCGCACCGCGATGAAGAGTGGCCCCCCGCTTGCCGCAACTAGAGAAAGCCCTCGCACAGAAATGAAGACCCAACACAGCCATAAATAATAAATAAGTAAATAAATAAATAAATAAATAAAGGGAAAAAGATGGTTCAATTAAAAAAACAAATCACTGCCTAATTTGTTTCAAGCCATTTACTTAGCCAAAGGCTCAGCCCCTCCTCATCCTTTCTTTAGGGAATTCCCACAAGATTGAAGGCAGGACAATGCTGTCTCATTCCTGCCTTTACAACTCTGAGAGGTGAGTTTTGAAGCTCTTTTATTTTTTTAAATGTTGGTAGTCATTTTTTATGACTCTTCAGAGAAGAGTGAAATGGTGTAAGAGTTGTCACCAAAGTGTCAAAGAGTGCCCTTCATGCACATATCGTTTATGGGTGGCTTTTTATTTGGTCCCCGTGTATGTAGCAGCTATTCTTAAAGTTTTAAATAAACTTGATGGCTTTGAGTTGTCCTTAAGGAACTCAAACCACCAGGCTGGCACGTGTGGACACCACAGTCAGGTTAAGTTAGAATCTGCAACCTTAAAACCTATCTGTTGAACCTCAATTTTTAGGGGAGGTTGACTTCAGCATGCGGAGGGTTAGAAAAAGGGAATGTGTTGGTTCCAAGTTCAGCGCTTCAGTATTTCTATTCAGATCTGAAGCTCACAACTGAAGCCCCACACTGATGGACTCCCCTTCATTGGAGTGTAGTTTAGAACCTCCCTTGGGGCTTCAATTTGCCAGCCACCTTCACCCAATGGGGCATATCCAAGGATCCTTTCCAAGCACGCAGAGCCTGGAGAGAATTCCACTAAACCAAGTTTTCCTCAACATTTTAAATTTCTAGTGACGTTTTAGCACCTTGGTAACTAAAATTGTACTGGTTCTGCCCAGCTGGTCACACCTTATTAAGGATTCAGACCATCATTTTATTTATATACACATACACACACACACACACACACACACAGCAGCTATAATTATTTTAAGATATATGCTTTAATGCCTTTGTTTGATTTAGGGCTACTTATTGAAAGAAAAAGCATCAGTTTAAACTTCCTTGGATATCTTTTTATTTTTTATTTTATTTTTTAATTAAAAAAAATTTTTAAAACATCTTTATTGGAGTATAATTGCTTTACAATGGTGTGTTAGTTTCTGCTTTATAACAAAGTGAATCAGCTATACATATACATATATCCCCATATCTCCTCCCTCTTGCGTCTCCCTCCCATCCTCCCTATCCAACCCCTCTAGGTGGTCACAAAGCACCGAGCTGATCTCCCTGTGCTATGCGGCTGCTTCCCACTAGCTATCTATTTTACATTTGGTAGTGTATATATGTCAGTGGTATTCTCTCACTTCGTCCCAGCTTACCCCTCCCCCTCCCCGTGTCCTCAAGTCCATTCTCTACATCTGCGTCTTTATTCCCGTCACGTCTGCGTCTTTATTCCCATCCTGCCCCTAGGTTCTTCAGAACTATTTTTTTTTTTTTTTTAGATTCCACATATATGTGTTAACATACGGTATTTGTTTTTCTCTTTCTGACTTACTTCACTCTGTATGACAGACTCTAGGTCCATCCACCTCACTACAAATAACTCAATTTCGTTTCTTTTTATGGCTGAGTAATATTCCATTGTATATATGTGCCACATCTTCTTTATCCATTCATCTGTCGATGGACACTTAGGTTGCTTCCATGTCCTGGCTATTGTAAATAGAGCTGCAATGAACATTGTGGTACATGCCTCTTTTTCAATTATGGTTTTCTCAGGGTATATGCCCAGTAGCAGGATTGCTGGGTCATATGGTAGTTCTATTTCTAGTTTTTTAAGGAACCTCCATACTGTTCTCCATAGTGGCTGTATCAATTTACATTCCCACCAACAGTGCATGAGGGTTCCCTTTTCTCCACACCCTCTCCAGCATTTATTGTTTGTAGATTTTTTGATGATGGCCAGTCTGACTGGTGTGAGGTGATACCCATTGTACTTTTGGTTTTCATTTCTCTAATGATTAGTGACGTTGAGCACCCTTTCATGTGTTTGTTGGCAATCTGCACATCTTCTTTGGAGAAATGTCTATTTAGGTCTTCTGCCCATTTTTGGATTGAGTTGTTTGTTTTTGTGATATTGAGCTGCATGAGCTGCTTGTAAATTTGGATATCTTTTTAAAAAGAGACCTGAGTTTTCCAAATCATCTCTCCTAGACTCTTGTAAATTCTAAATGTTATGAGTGGAGCTGTATTTTTTTTTTTTTAATGTGCTACAAGTACACTGAATAGTACATGGGACTCCCAGGTGTAACCCTTTTAATAGGCTTGGAACATAATTTTACATTTATTTTTGCTTTTATGACATTGTTGGTCATGGTGACTACTCGATGCCTAGTCCTTATAAACACAGGCAACTCCTCTATCCTCATATTGTTGCTATGGAAAAAATGAGAACCACTTTATAACAGCCCACATGATGATATACTTTGCAATATTAGAGCACAAGGAAGTTCTGTGTTTATTATGTGTCAAGGTTGTCAAGCCATCACTAACCAGAGATATATGCCAAAAACAGTCACTAATGATAGTAAAGATAAACAGAATTCCATGCAGGAGGGCTGCCTTCATAGTAAGTAGGTTATTCAAAGAGCTCTGTTAACCTAGTTGGACAATCAGACCAAATACTTTGCCTTGTTCAGGGGAGGTTTCCTGGAAAAAGTGGCTCCTAAGGCAGATTTTGCACAGTGTATGAGTGATGTAATTTTCTCTCTTAGAAACCTGATCTCTTAGTTCCAAGGCCCCTCCCCAGATTGCCTGACCCAAAGGGTAATTCCCTAGTCTGTTCCCACCAAGGTCACATACATGAGGGAAACCACAAGGCAAGGGGGAAAACGCTCAGGCTTTGAGAGTTAGAGTTCAAAGTCATATGGATTCAAATCCATTTCAGCTGATACTTAAGCTATGGGACTTGGACTTTGCTTAATTGATCTGAGTCTCAGTTTCCTCAACTATAAATGGGGATTGATAATACAACCTACCTCCTAGGCAGATTCCCAACAATATACGTAAAGTATCCAATGCCTGGGTAGATCATGGGCGCTCAAAAAGTGCTAGCGAACTTTATTGGCTAGCTGGTAGCAGAATTAATGATAAAAAAAAGTAGACCCAGGGATTTCGATACTGGCTGTTATCTCTGCATGTTATGATATTTTCCCAATAGCTGCATGACTAACTTCTTATTTATTTCAGATCTTTGCTCAAATATTACCTTCTCAAGAAGGCCTACACTGACCATCCACTCTCTCTATTTCACAGGACAACCTACAGCCATATCTCCCAATATTTTATGGTCACTTAACATATACTACAATTTTATTATTTATTAGTTTTATTATTAGTAGTATGTGTTTTCCCATTAGGATACAAGTTCATCAAGGGTAGGAGTTTTGTCTGTTTTGCCTATTGATGCATTCCCAGCACTTAGCAGAGTCTTGATATTTGTTGAATTAATGAAAGAAGAACTGTGGTTAGGTTTGTTTTGCATTTGAATATTGGGTCAGTTGAAGAAGGGTAATGCTTCTTCATAGTCCTTACAGATCAGCTTTAGAGTCAGGGCAAGACTGAGGGCACTGCTAACTGGGAGCCCAGAACCAAAGGAAGGCGTCTAACTGGCTCTGGCGCAAGCACACCCGGCGTGTGAGTGACAGAGGCTCTTCTGAGATAGCCTTAAGGATTCACAACATGCTCCCTTGCCTAAAATTCTTCACACATTATGCCCATCAAGCGGCACAAGGGAAAGATGTTTGAGCTTTCCATGAAAACAGTAGAAAACTCTTGCTAAATCAACATCACCATGAGTGTGATGTCGATCAAGTTCACAGTGTCCAACAGAAACCTGCTTTTTGAAATTTGTGAACAGCTCCACATCCGCTAACTATTCATGCCTTGTTCAAACAGATGTGTCAACATCTCACCAAAATATCAATCAAATGGCAATGACTGGAATTTTAATCAACCACAGGAGCTCCCAAATAGAATGGAGATGCTTCCATAGCAAAAAGATGCTACCAAGTCGATAAAGTCTTTTAATCCTGACTGCTAAATCTTCAGCCTCCACCCTACCCTGCTGCAATTACAGCATAAATTACACAGGAGCAAGGACTATGGCAATGTTTTGCTCCCTGCACAGTGCCTGGCACCTCATAGGCACATGAGAAATATGAACTGAATGAATGAATCAACTTAGTTAATTCAATCCATATTTCAAAGACCCTTTACAAAACCCAACTGACACAGTTCAAGGACTAAAGATTTTGCTCAACAGGATGGATGAGACTTGGCCACAGTATATGTGGAAAAGATCTGAGAGGTTTTGCTTTTCTCAAGCCTGACATGAGATGAGGGCCAACTGTGCAATTCATCTGCTAAATAAGCTCATTTCATCTGAGCCCAACTTAATAATTAACAGAGGCAATGTGTCTGGAGGATAAGAAATAATGATTCCTCTGCACTTCCAACTGGTCAAGCCACATCTAGAAGAGAGTTGTCCAGGTGTGGGTGCACATTTTAAGAAAAATTCTGACGTAATGGTGGTAGTCCAGGAACTAAGTCTCAGAGGTAATAGAAGGAATTGGGTAGCATGAGAACATGCTTAGGATAGCTAACAGGAGCAAGGAAGACAAGTGGAGCAGCACTGGATTACCCCCATCACCTTGGCTGACAGCCAGGCCACCCCTCTCACATACAAGAGGGTCCCACCAACCTCAGCAGCCCACCAAGCTGACCAACAAGCTGTTGTGTGAGCAACAAACACTTGTTTTATACCCCTGAGGTTTTGTGCTTGTTTGTTACATGGCTTAATTGCAACAATAGCTAACTGATACAAAGAGAAATAGTGCAAGGTCTATCTTAAATAAGAGGAAGCAAAATAGTTCTATTTCCTTAGAAGATGAGAATAGAAGAGATGACTTAAATGCTTAGTGTCTCTCAAGAAGAAAACTTTTGGCTCTTAGAAACTTAGAGCTTTCTAAGGATTGGAGCCATCCATCAAATGAGTGGGCTTTGCTGAATTTGAGCTTGGAAACCAGCAAAGCCAACGACGCCATCACAGTTTCACCAGGCTCAGGCTGCTGCATTGGGCCTGCCCTGGCTTAATATTAAAGAGCTTGAGAACTCACTTAGATCAGGGACCTTATCTGTTTTGTTTTTTCATCCTTACACATTCAGATAATGGTACAGGATCTAGCACATAGTAGGTATTCAATAAATATTTGTTAAACCAAAAATGAATGGAAGATGGCAAGGCTGGTCCCCAGTCCCTGAATCCAAGAGAGTAAATTGTTGAAACTGGGTGGAAAAAGCCACACATATCTAACCAAATATTTAGAAAATATTTAGAGAAATATTTAGCAAAGCTATTTTCCAAGCTCCTGAGAAAAGGAACAGGTGTAATAAAGAACAGGCTGAGAAGTAGAAGTAGGGTAATTTGAATATTTTATGGCACAAAACTCTAAAATATTCATTTTTATAATTTTTACGAATTAGTGAGAAGCAGCCTAGGGGAATGAGATGCAAGGAACAGGGAAAAGACGCTGATTCCAAGAGAACAAAAGCTGGTAAAGGCTTCAAGGGCAAGGTGATGGTATTTATAAATATATTGGGCCTTAAGCTCATGAGTCCAGTCTTCTGGAACATTCTTCCTCTCAGGTGGATCCTGACGCAGGCTTAACAGATGCCATGTTTTAAAGATCAGTGCATGAGGATATAAGGGATGAGCCACACAGACAGAGGCCCCTGGCCCTTAGAGGGGACAGCTCTTCTTTTCCCAGACTCTTCACACAGCTCATGAACACATGGAAAGTACTCTTTCCACCATAACAGGAGTCGGCAAATTTTTTTATTAAAGGTGCATATTTTAGGCTTTATGGGCCATATGTAGTCATAGATATTATGTAAATGAATGAGCATGACTGTATTCCAGTATAACTACTTATAGATACTGAAATAAGAATTTCACTTAATTTTCATGTGTTACAAAATATTATTATCCTTTAAATTTCTTTCAACCATTGTTAAGACATAAAAAACCATTCTTAGCTTGCAGGACATGATAAAAAGGCAGCAGGCTGGTTTTGGCCAACAGGCCAGTGTGCCGACCCCTGCTCCATATTTGCCCTCTAATTTTATCTCATATTTGTGTCCTTCTACTGCCCAATGCTAGCACACAGACTGTCCCTGGAAGATTCTCAGTAGTGATCATTTTGATTCGATAAGAGTAACTTTTAATTTTATGATACAGTTGCATAAAGAAAAGTAGATCCTAAAGTTTTTGAAGGAACCTCCATACTGTTCTCCATAGTGGCTGCACCAATTTACATTCTCACCAACAGTGTAGGAGGGTTCCCTTTTCTCCACACCCACTCCAGCATTTATTGTTTGTAGACTTTTTGATGATGGCCATTCTGACCAGTGTGAGGTGATACCTCATTGCAGTTTTGATTTGCATTTCTCTGATATTAGTGATGTTGAGCAGCTTTTCATGTGCTTTTTGGCCATCTGTATGTCTTCTTTGGAGGACTTATTTACAAAACAGAAACAGACTTACAGATATCGAAAACAAACTTATGGTTACCAAAGGGGAAATGTTGTGGGGGGGATAAATCAGGAGCTTGGGATGACCATACACACACTACTATATATAAGATAGATAACCAACAAGGACCTATTGTATAGCACAGTGAACTCTACTCAATATTCTGTGATAACCTATACCAGAAAAAAAATCTAAAAAAAGAATGAATATATGTATATGTATAACTGAATCACTTTGCTGTACACCTGAAACTAACACAACATTGTAAATCAACTCCAGCAAAATTAAAATATTTTAAAAAAAAGAAAAAGAAAAGTAGATCTTACTAGGATTACTTTGTCCCAAGTGACTCCTTTTGGAAATTTCAAGGATCAAGCACTGTTTTGCATGGTCTCTAATGAGCTTGACAATGTATGGTAGAGCTATTATAGATATTCATGATTCAAAGTTCAACTAAACTCATGAACCCTATCGACAATGCTGAAGAGATAAAAGACACACATTTTCTCCCACAGGCCATCTGTATTCTTATCTAATTGTACAACTAACCCAACAATGACTTCAAAAATTTGTTTCTCATCTTGAATGTTGTCAATTTCCTTTCACATAGGTAGAAAGATAGAAGAAACACGCTGAGTATTTGGAATCAAAGAGTTAGTCTCCTACAGAAAGACTTATAAAAGGAATTTTATCTTCTAAACCTAGATGTTAAGAATAGACTGTTTCCTCAAAATAAATTAATATGATTGTGTTTCATGGAAGTGAAAACCTTAATAATTAATCATGTTTTCCTTTTTACTGTGGCTGCCAGGAAACTCAGAATCAAGTTTGTGCCCCAAATATAGAAATTAAATAAGATATTTATTCTTTAGTTACATTGATATTTTCCATGATCAAAGCTTTTATTTTCCCCTCCAATGACATCTTTGTTTTTCCTCACAACAGAATAAACCATGTTGGCAATACATTCATACCAAGATAAACCAAATGAAGCAATACACTCATATCAAGATAAGCCAAAATGAAGCATTTCTTTCAAATATCCTCTTTTTTAACATAGTCTTCCACTTTTCCATATGTTTCCATTCTTCATCTGGCTGTTAGTTTTTTGTTGCCATGGCACTTAATATTTATATAAACAATAAAAAGCAAGTAACAATTCCTGCCCACTTCCTGTCAACTCCTAGTTAGAATTTCAGATCAAGTGGTGCGTGGTTGATTCCAACCCAATGCACCCAGAGATGGTGAGATTAGAATGCCTTGAGCCATTCACTCCAGGTCATTTAGAAAATTAAAGACTCATTTTTTTAACACCTAGGAGAGTAAAATAAGATAAGGGTATCAAATTATTTTTCCTTATTAAGTCAGTCAATAGGCATTAATTGAGCTCCTACTACATGTCAGACATACAATAAAAATTAACCAATTAGATTCTATATAAAATTTTGGGTCTCACCTTCCTATAAACAGGAAATAGATGTTTAAGCAGCAGAGTGAAGAAATGAGGACATAGTAATCAGAGCTGCACTGAGGATGCTGGGGGTGAAGTCTGCCATCTTTAGCAATTCGGGTACATGGTGAGGTTTTATTAAATCAGATAGCATTATTTGGAATAAAGACAAATCAGACAGGAACCAGATTAAACTGTAATATCTTACTAAATAAAAAGACTCTATTTGCAAATAAATAACGTGTTGATTACAAAGTGATTCATACCTTACTCTTCAAGCAAATCTGATCTCTTAGTGCTTAAAAGCCTCTACCTTATGTGTTAAAAAAAAAAAAGTATCCTTCTTTTTAAAATGTACCATAACTTAGCTTTTCACTAGTCACAAAGGTACCTGTGGGAATAGTGAGAAATCCACTCAGGCCATGGGATGTGGTGGTTAAGAGCCAGGCTTAGATTTGAATCCCAGCTCTGTCTAGCTAGCTAACTAGCAGGGATACTTTGTCTAACCAGCTGGGTTACTTTGGCCAAATGTTTAACCTCTCTGTGCTTAGTTTCTTCATTTGTAAAACAAGGATATTATTCTATCCTTCCCTGTGTTGTAGGAAGGAAACGGGAAAAAAATTAAGTGCTTAGGAATGTTGTATAATAAAATGACTAAGGGCAAGGGTATGGCATCAGACTCTGGGTTCAAATTCAAGCTTGATCCCTCATTCACCTGATCCCTCATTCACCTTGAGCACATACCTACCATCCCTGTGTCTCAGTTTCCTCATCTATAAAAGGAGGATACTAGTTGCATCTACCTTGTTGGGTTACTATGGCGAGAGGTAAATTTATAGATGTTATTTATAGATGTAAAGTGCTTAGCATACAATGAGCACTCAAATAATGTTAAGTTATCAGAGTAATGTCTGACATATTGTAGGTACTAAATAAGTGATAGTTAATATTAACAGTATGAAAATTATGCTCGACATCACTAATCATCAGGAAAATGCACATGAAAACCACAATGAGCTATCACCTCACACCTCTCAAAAGGGCTATCATCAAAAAGACAACAAATGACAAGTGTTGGCAAGGATGTGGAGAAAAGGAAACCCTCGTGCACTGCTGGTGGAATTGTAAATTGGTGTAGTCACCATGGAAAATAGTATGGTGGTTGCTCAAAAAAATGAAAATAGAACTACCATGTGGCCTAGCAATTCCACTTCTGGGTACTTAGCCAAAGAAAATGAAACACTAACTTGAAAAGATATATGCACCCCCATGTTCACTGCAGCATGATTTATAATAGCCAAAATGTGAAAACAACCCAAGTGTTCATCAGCAGAAGAATGGATAAAGCAAATGTGGTATATGTATACAATAGAATATTACTCAGCCATAAAAAAGAATGTCATTTGTGAAAACATGGATGGACCTCGAGGACTTTAGGCTAAGTGAAATAAGTCAGACAGAGAAAGACAAATACCATTTGATCTCACTTATATGTGGAATTTTTTTTAAAAAAGCTCACAGATACAGCGAACAGATTGATGGTTGCAAAGGCAGGGGGTGGGGCAAAATGGGTGAAGGGGGTCAAAAGGTTCAAACTTCCAGTTTTTTTTTTTTTTTTTTTTTTTTTTTTTTTTATGGCTGTGTTGGGTCTTCGTTTCTGTGCAAGGGCTTTCTCTAGTTGCGGCGAGCGGGGACCACTCTTCATCACGGTGTGCGGGCCTCTCACTGTCGCGGCCTCTCTTGTTGTGGAGCACAAGCTCCAGATGCGCAGGCTCAGTAGTTGTGGCTCACGGGCCTAGTTGCTCCGTGGCATGTGGGATCTTCCCAGACCAGGGCTCGAACCCGTGTCCCCTGCATTGGCAGGCAGATTCTCAACCACTGCGCCACCAGGGAAGCCCCATACTTCCAGTTTTAAAATAAGTAAGTAAGTCATGGGGATGTCATGTACAACATGGTGACTATAGTTAATAATACTGTATGGCATATTTGAAAGTTGCTAAAAGAGTAGATCTTAAAAGTTCTTATCACAAGAAAAAAAATTCTATAAGTATATGTGGTGAGAGATGTTAACCAGACTTACTGAGGTGATCATGTTGCAATATATACAAAATCAAATCACTATGTTGTACACCTGAAACTAATATAATGTTGTATGTCAATTATACCCCAACAACAAAAAATAAAAATAAGCCAAAAACAAAAAACAAAAACCAGTATGGGACCAAACGGGAAGGGATAGGGACCATAAAGCTTCACTGAAGAAAAATCTTAGGAATCATTCTGTCTTATCTTTTTTTTTTTTTTTAACACTTTTATTGGAGTATAATTGCTTTACATTGCTGTGTTAGTTTCTGCTGTATAACAAAGTGAATCAGCTATATGTATACATATATCCCCATATCCCCTCCCTCT
The DNA here is from genome assembly GCF_028564815.1 of Eubalaena glacialis. Lineage (NCBI taxonomy): Eukaryota > Metazoa > Chordata > Mammalia > Artiodactyla > Balaenidae > Eubalaena > Eubalaena glacialis. The sequence goes on along the minus strand of NC_083720.1, from coordinate 67,854,143 downwards.
TGTGTCTCCCTCCCGCCCCCCCATCCCACCCCTCTAGGTGGTAACAAAGCACCAAGCTGATCTCCCTGTGCTATGCGGCTGCTTCCCACTAGCTATCTATTTTACATTTGGTAGTGTATATATGTCAATGCTACTCTCTCACTTCGTCCCAGCTTCCCCTCCACCCCCCCGGCCTCCGTGTCCTCAAGTCCATTCTGTTCTATCTTTCATCTGACAGATGGGAACACTAAGGACCAAAGCAACAGTAAGCACACTGTCCAAAGTCCCTCTGCTTTGGGGGCAGAGCCTGGACTGCAACGCAGGTCTTCGGGCTTGCAGTCCAAAGTTCTTAGCTTGAAAACACATGGCATACTTAGTCTTCCTGCCTCAGGGGTGATGAGATTGTAATGGAAACCAGTTTTTCATGTCTACTCTCCAAATGGAAAAAACTGGATGAGGATTTTGGGGGTAGAGCAAAGGGAGAGCAGCCACTGGCAAAGAGACAAGATTGAATCCTATTCCTCAATATGAGGTATATCTGCAAGGCATCAGGATTTAATTTTTGGTGAAACTGGCCAAGGGTTTATAGACTAAAAATATAAGCATGAGAAATAAGAATGGCTTTGGAGAATTATAGACTGATCAGTTACTCTTTTGGATGGGGCCACTTGATGAAGTCATTAATCATATAAACAAAACAGCCTGGGTTTTTAAATAAGGGAAAATTTACTAGGGGATTAAAGTGATTAATTTAGTAAGGTCTTTGGTGGTAGAAGGCAAAGAAGTTCTTTCAGATGAGTTTCTCATTAACAGGTATTTTTCAAAATTGAGTTGAGTGATGGAGGGATCATTGCTAAAATACTTTAAAGGAAGAAACTATTCAGAGCATTTAGTTCAACACTGTCATTTTATGATGAGGAATTAGAAACAGAGCAAGTGGGCTTGCTCATAATGACTTGGTTAGTTTAGTTTCAGGTCCTCATGGATGGGTTTATGGCTTAAAGTATATGCCTTAAACAAAGAGTAGAGATAAACAGGAGAAGTATAATGAATCTACATAATTGCAGAACTCTCCTCCTCCACTCACTGAGAGCTTATAGGATGCCAGAAAAGACACTGAGTTGATCCATGTACCTTTATTCCTCACAAGTCAATGGGTTAGGTATTATTATTATGCCACTTTACAGATGAGAAAGTAGAGGTTTCCAGAAGGCTGTGAGTGACATTAGCACTTGCATCAGAACCATTACCACCGCTACATTTTCCTGAGCACGTACCATGCTCCAGGTAAACATTCTAATTTACCTGCATAAGTTCATTTAATCCTTATAACAGTCTTATGAGGTCAGTACTGTAGTTAATTCTCATTTTACAGATGAGAAAGCTGAAGCTTAGAAAAGGTTAAATAACTGGCCCAAGGTCACCTAGCTGGAAAGTGGCCAAACCAGGAGATAAATCTGGGCCTCTATGACATCTTTAAGAATAATAGCATCGGTGGTTGCCAGAGGCAGGGGATGGTGAGGGGGGTGGGCAAAATGAATGAAGGGGTCAAAAGGCACAAATTTCCAGCTCTAAGATAAATAAGTCATAGGGATGTATATACAACATGGTGACTGTAGTTAACAATACTGTACGGCATATTCGAAAGTTGCTGAGAGAGTAGATCTTAAAAGTTCTCATCACGAGAAAAAAAAATTCTGTAACTGTGTGGTGATGAATGTTAACTCGACTTATTGTGGTGATCATTTTGCAATGTATACAAATATTGAATCATTTTGTCGTGTACCTGAAACTAACATAATGTTATATGTCAATTACCTCAAAAAATTTAAAAAGAAGAATAGAAAGGAGAAAGTGCAAAAAAAAAAAAAAAAATCCATTTGCAAATCTTTGACTCTTCCAGTGTTAAAGGCCCAAGCTGACAAGGAGATACAAATATTATAGTGAAGACCTGAAGGAATTCCTATAGATAGGGGGAGGGGAAACCCTTGGCATTTCTGTGGCTAACAGAACACACTGTTGAGTGGAGGAAGAATGGGGCTGACCCAGGAGAGCAATTTTTGCTCCGATTATACTAAAGCTCACTACTATTTCAGTGCCATCATCTATCACAGCGGAAGCAATCCGTCCATTGCCTGGAATGCCATGTAGCGGAACAGTAAATCAGGCAAGGAAAGAGCGTGCTGAAAGTACCTGAAAGATTCAGGAGTAAGAAAACTGAGTGAGGAGGGTTAGGGGAAGAAGCACAAAGAAAGTTGAGAAATAACAGTCAACATGTTGATTTCATCCATGGACAGACAAGTGTGACAGAACAACACAAACAATGTCTCCCAGGGATTTTTTATTTAAAAAAATAGAAAGGAGTGAGGGCGTCTTTCTACTCTACATAGCAGGCAGTCTTCTATGCATTGATAACAACGTATGACCATACAACTGCATAGAAATCTACTGACAAAGTCTGGGAAATCTAAGTGAATGAATAAAAAGGTAAGCCAAGTAGGAATAATTCCTTATTTTTTGTAAAGCTTTCAGTCCATTGTTAATACTTCATGTTGGCAAATTTAACCAACATAACAGTGGGGCCGTTTAAACTGTGGCCAAAAAATTAAAATACCAAATAAGTATGAAATGAAATAGATATTCTTGACTGAATGCATTATTTTGTCTTCCAACTGCTTACGTACATAAGCTCTGTGTTTACTTAACTTTCTGAAGAGTCAAACCTGTGACTTTTTAAATTAAGATTTTCTGATCAACCATAAGAAATTATCAGTCACTCATTTATTGATTAAATAATCATTTAATAAAACACACTGTAGCTCCAATACCCTTCAACTCAATTTGCAACAGTTTCTTTTCAGGGATATAGACGAGTAAAGGAGCCTTTGAACTAACCTGGGGAGGGAAAGTTAAAGCCATCGGTCAAAGTCAATGTTAAATTTAGAGCCAGATGACATGGTAGCTCCCCAATCCCTCTTGCTACAATTTTCTTAGCAAAGCTCTTTGTTTTCCATTCCTGCAGATGACTGCCCCTCACTTTCCACAGTAACTCTCCCCTCATACTGACAAACAGGAAAAAACCACTCATGTTCTTTCTTACATAATGGTTTGGGGTTTTTTGTTTTTGTTTTTCTGGTTTTTTGGTGGGAGACCCAGAACTCAAAGAGCCTTGATGCTTTTTATCAATTCCACTAGTCATCAAGGGCAGGAAATAAAAATATTTTTCTCTTCCGACTCAAAAACAATACCGCTTTGTGAAGTTGCTAAGAAGCTAGAAATAGCAAATCTGGGAAAAATTTCAGGTGAGAGATATGCATCAAAATATTTCATTTTGCTAAAAATATCTCTAAGTTGATCTCAACATTCCAACTCACATCATACTGCAGTTCAGGATGATGAACAAAATCTGTTTCCCCGTTATACTGGCAGTAACTCTGAGGTTATACAAAGGAGTTAAGTAACCTGTCCTATGACGTCAAAGTTCCCATAGGCATTTGCCAGTTCAAAGAAGTTGTTTTCAGAATAGAAACAAGAAAGACAGAAGAGGGAAGAGAGACCAATTCAAATTGCTGCATCTTTACTACCTGGCAATTGGAGTTTAGATCAAGGACCCAAGAGGTAACTTAGGCAAGTTGGGGAGTCCCACAAAGCTGAATCCATGACAGCAAAGAGTGCGGGGTCCTAATCAGCTGCCCCAGCACAGATAAACGAGCCCCCCTAGGAAGCATCGCCATCCTAAAGGCAGTAGGGCTCATCCAGTGTCAGAGATGAACCTGGTGACAATAGGAGATGTGTGTGGTCCAGGGTAAGCTCCAATGTTCCAGCCCCACAGCAGTGGAGGCATATGAGAAAATATAAAAAGAAAAGAAAGACTTGGTCTTGGGGAGCAGGGTGAATGCAGTGGAATAACGATATAAACCCTCGGCACCCAGCAGCTCCTGGGCTCCTCTCTCCTCCGTGGGCTTCTCCCTGCCACCCCAGAGTCTCCCAGTCCCAACTTCTCCCCTCAACAGGAGCAGAAAGTAGATGACAGCTAAGTTTTTTTCAAGTCCTGCCAAGAAAAACACTGCACGGTTAAGAACACAAAAGGCTTCGAATATCTTGCTACTCAGGTTCTTTTTTTAAATAAGTTTCGGTATATACACACACACAGAAGAAAATTCACTTTCAGTCAAAGGGTTCAAGAATGTTGACAATCTTTTCAAGGAGCCACTATGTTCTTAAACTCTTTCAACAGCTCTATTTGTCCTAAAAAGGTCATAGATTTATTTAATAGCTGTTTATCCTTCAGCTGGCCCACTGCAAACCAAAGCATAACAGAAAGCATCCAGCATAATCACAGGCTTGGAGCTGAGGAGGCTGGAGGGGAAAGGATAGGGAGTCAGAAGTACAGTAATAAGAGTTCATTGTGCTGTTTGTTGCAGGAAAGCGTGCCCATAGGTGAAAAGACTGAATTTCAGATAAAAATGCAGAAGTAAACATCTGGAGAAGGAATATTTCCATGGCAGTCTTGTCAACATGTCTCCTAAATCTGTCACCCATGCAAAAGAAAAACAGCCACTAGGATCTGTGAAATGATGGCGTGAGCATTCACTTAAGGTACAGTAACATCTTTCTACCAAGTGATAAAAACCTATCACAAAATAGGTGAAACGCCTTTGTTTTTTAAGAGAAACCTGGCAAAGATGTCAGGACCCTGGGGTATAACACTGCTCTGGGGCTCAGAGGCCTGTCAGGGGAGCTGAGATCTGGAGAGAAAAAGAAAATTGTGACGTTCCCTTTATATGCCATCCAATTAATCGTGCTCATAATGCAGACAGAGTGACCACAAAAATACATTTCAGTCTACTGGATAGCATGCCAGCCTTGATCCTAGGCTCAAGGAAAAAGAAGAAAGCTCCAATTTGGGACAAAATAAACCTAGGGTTTAATTGTCATATATTTTAAACCTGGCCTGTTGTCTTGCCTGAGTAAATTTCATAAAAAATCCAAGTTTCTTAAATACTAGTTCTTTTAGGGATGAAACACTACCTATGCAGTAGTTCAAAGATGTCCCTAATACCACACTCAAATGTATTTCATATGTTTTATGTTTTTATATTTAAATCTACAAACACAGTTTAACATATTTCTATTAAAATACATAATATGTATATATATAGTAAAAACTAAATACTTTTAGCTGAGTTAGACATTCTGTGCCTTGAAAGATAACACTTGTCTTAGGGACAAATACTCCTCACGGGGGAAGGAAGTGCTGGATCCACCAATAGAATTAACCCCTGAAACTCTTCTCTCCCTCACAAATCACAAACTCTCTGCAATTAGCTTTCTTTGAACCAACGTGTTATTTACCAATAAAGATAAGCCAGTTAATTATTTCTTGAAAGTCAACTGATCCCTTGACCATTATATTTAGTAATCAGTTTTGCCATCATCAAAACAGATTAATTCTTTAACAATAACGTGAGGAATATTTTATAATTTATTTAGTCCTTATTTTCAATGTGTTGAAGTTAATTCATATAAACACACTATAGTAAGTTTCTCTCTTAACTGTTAATACCTGCACTGATGGAAGACTCTCCTCTGACATAAGAAAATATCTATATCAGTTTTGCTCACAGTATAATAGAATGTATTAGATGGGATGGATTTCTGGATGCAACTGAAATAACAATGTGGCAATAAACTGTATAAATACTTGTTTTACGGCAATAGAAGAAGCGAGAAACAGGGAAAATAGGCCAACTTCAGGAAATAGGTAGCAAATGCTATTTAAGAGCAAAAAAAGAAGAAAAAGAAAAAAAAAAAAAAAGGAGAGAGTCAGGAAACAAAGGGATGCTCAGTTGCCAGACAATCAGATCTTTCTTTCTTTCTTCCTTCCTTTCTTTCTTTCTTCCTTCCTTCCTTTCTTTCTTTTTTGTTTTTAACAAATCTATTTAAATCTATTTTTCTCTTAGGACTTTCTTTTTTGTATGAGTTTTTACTGCTTAATTCACATATTTTAATCTTCATTTACCTTGGTTGAATAGTTTGAGAGCAAAAACCTCTTACCATTAGAATCTTCTCAGGAAAAAAAATATATATACACACATATTTATATCTATAGAATATATATATCCATATCCATTTATATCTAGGAATTTACTAAGCTTGTGCATATTCCTAAAAGCAAAATGCAGCAGCGGCAGCCTGGATAAAATCAATAAATTGAGAACTTCAAGGCTGGTTATTCTGGGAGTGAAAACTTGAAATAGAAATGACAAAGATGAAATGAGATTCTATCAAAATGACTTCAGCAGATTCAGGGCTAGAGTGAAAATCCCAGGATGTGTAATAAGAGGAGAGGAAACTCGATGCAGTCAGAACTCCATCACAGGGCAGCCAAGAAGAAGCCAGCAAGCAGACCAATTCCCGACCACTGCTCACACCACAGTATGGCTGGGACAGCTCTAGGAAGGGCAGGGAAACCTCAGAGACTTTTCAAGTTGTATCCTTTATGGTATTTGCAGAGACCCAGCCAACAATAGCCAGGGGGCTGTTTACCAAAATCATTCCCTGGCACCACCACCATTTGTGGAAATCACTGCCAAAGCTTACATGGGAATCAAACAGAAGGAACTAAAAACAGCCATGTAAAACATGCCCCAGTCATTTCGTAAGCTCGGTTTCTTCATAGATGGCTGTTGTGGAAGAAATGACTGCTTCCAGAAAACAGAGACCCCAGGAATTAATCCAGCAACACAGATGAAAGCAGAATGAAAAATTACTAATTATCCCATTCTACAATTTACACTGGTGACTTACTGCCTCTGGACTATAAGGCACCTAAGGTTAAAACTGCTCCTCAAAAACAGATATGACAAAAGTGAGTGAATGGTGTAAGGGGCAGGTCTCAGATCACTGTTGTTCCCCAAAGTAAAAAAAATAAAATAAAAGAGATTCACCAAATTAAAATATCAGAACATTCCACAGACCGGCAAAACCAGATGGAGATCAGCAGTTCACACACATCCTTGTATTTCCAAGAGATGTGAAGCTCCAGGTTCTGAAAAAGACCAAACAGAAGCCCACCTGCCATGGCAGTACCAGGAGCTAAAAAGAGAAGATGACCTCGAAGAAATCCAGCCTTTTTCACTCTACACTCTCAAAGTTGGGCGTAGGGACTCAGGATCTTATGACTCTTACCTCCCATCTTTATAACTGCTTTGGTTTTCTCATTCTTTTACTCCTTACCTGTGCCCCTTTTTGTGTCAGAGGTTGATTATACACATCACTACTTTGGATGTCCCTCCAGTTTCATGGGTCAATCCAATGCCCATGCTACTTATCTTTCACTACCTTTATATTACTGTAGAGTTGGGCTCTGTACGCCACTCCATACACACACTACTCTCCCTCTACTTCCTCACCCCTCGCTCACTGCTGGAAGCTAAGTTTGAAAGTATCATCCTTTTACGTCTACTCAACATAGAGAAAAAGAAACAGCAGCTGTGTTCACTGAGTCAATAAATTCATAGTGCTTAACAGAGTCTAGACTGTAGCATCCACTAAGGCAAGAACTACGACTGTTAGTTTCAACACTCAATATCCAATGTTTAGTTTGGTACCTGGCACACAGTAGGAGTTCAATAACTGTTTGTTGAGGGATTGGAAGTAATTTTTTCTCTAAATTTCATTTTATTCTTTTATTCTCAAATTATTTTCTCTATTGAACAAAGGAAGATTTGTAAATCACTGGAATCATGGTTTAAGGGAATGAATGAACCAAAAAGACAGGTTCAAAATCTCAAAAGTTCCCAAATTCGTTCCAATAACCAGTCCTCCTCCACCACCTCCTCCTGCTTTTTTTCCTCTTCATATCTTGAACTTTCTTACAGGAAAAATTCTAGGCTCTTTACCTATATTAACTAATTTACTCTTCATGAAAACCATATAGGATAGTTACTATATTATTCCCATTTTACAGACTAGGAAACAAAGGCCTCAAATGACTGAGTAACCTGCCAAAGAGCACACAGCTAAGAAGTTGCAAATCCAGAATTTAGGCCATCTGACTCCAGAATGCCAGCTCCTAATGACCCCCCTGCACTGCCTCCTGAAGGACAGCTGTTAAGAAGGCTAACTGATGCCATTCATTCAGTAAAATATTTATTGAGTGCCTACTACATGCCAGATGCCAAAGATACCCGCCACAGCCATGAACGTTGTCTGTATATAGTCAACATTCCTTCTTCTTTCCTAGTCGCCCTTTGCCATATCTCCCAAACAGTAAGCATGCAGAATCTGTTGGACAAGGCAATTTAGTAAGAATTGGTTCTTTTTCTTTATCTCAGTCTTTTAAACCTTCTTACTGAAAACAATCACCAATCCTCTCAGCATTACATGGGACTCTAGCAAGAGCCAGTGGGAATATGCAGCAGCCTGGAATGGCATAGGTAGAGACCTAAACGGAAACAGGGAAATGAATAAAATAGGGTTTCTGCTCTATTATTAGACCAAATGTATTGGCAACCTTTTCACGCCTTGCTTAACAGTCAAAAGGCAAGCCACACGGAGGGTACTGGATTCTTGCCCCTTCTTCCCACACTTGGAAAGGTCTTCTAGGCAAGAAGAATTATGGTCACCCAATCACCCTCTACACACCTGACACAAAAGGCAGGAGAGTGGAAGTGGCACGTACCCCTGGCAGAATTCCTGAGTGAAAGTGTGCAGCCTCTGTGTGATCTGACCTTCACTTTGCTCTGCACCCACCCATGCCATGCAGAACAATCCCCTTCTCCCCGAAGCTGCTGAATCAGCCCTGCTGGGAACAGCCCAAAGAGAAGCTCAGACTCCTGAGATATTTGGTCTATTCAGCACCATGAAGGAAATAGCAGTCGTTCAGTGAGGGAATAAAAATGAGGAGTTGGCTGAATAAAGGTGATAAAAATAGATTTTCCAACTCCATGAAGATGAATCATTTTGCCATGGGGATTTGCCAGGCTCTGTTTCAGCTTCGTTTTCAACCCAGCCTCATAAATTTGACTAAGGAAAATTTCCTTCCTCTAGATAACCAGCATTAGCATTAGGACAGTTCTAACGGGACTTTATTAGAGAATTGTCCAGAAATAACCTCCATTCCTTCCCTAGCCTGCAGTAAATATTGGCTTTGAAGGACAAGAGTGGGCTAGGCTGGGGTGTGCAGCCCATGACCCCAGACTCACTGCCCCCCTCCATCCCCCCTCAATTTTCTCCTCAGTTCTTCCCCTCCTCATTTTAAGAAATGGAGATTTTTAGAAAGTAACAGGGGTGGTGGAAAGGCGCAGAATGTGAGGGGGGCTCAGGTAGAACAGCACCTAAAGGTATGCCGTTGCATTTTCCCCAGGACACCATGTGCTGTTGAGGAATACATCTTCAAATGTAGCAGAGTTGCTTCTAATTCACAAAATTAGCAAAAATCCTCTTTATTTTGACTAATGTGTCTATGTGCCTTCCATGACATACCTCAAAAGAAAAAACAATGGCTTTCCTTAGAGAATAAAAAAGGCTTAATTAAAAGCAACAGGTGGTTAAAAATATCAAGGAACAAGGTAAACTCCATAGAAAAGTAATTTTGGTGTATTTTAGCCATACCATAAGTGTATAAAAAGGACCTTTAAAAATAAAAACAAGTGATGAAATCTAAATAGCTTCCTTCCTTCACTCATGGACACCCATCATCATGCATTTTTTTCATAATGGATTTTACTTACCCCTACATGGCCTCATATTCCACATAAAACTCCAGCATACCCACACTTGGGAGGTGGGTGGGGCGTCTCTCCTGGGTGCTCCAACAGTCAGCTCGTACACAGCAGCCGAAGCGCCCTTACATCCTCTTTCCCAAAACAGTCCTCAGCACAGCAAACCCAGCTCTGCCCCAAGCAGGCTGCAGCAGCTGAAATGCTGATGCAGTGAAAGAGAACTGGAAGAGAGCGTGATTGCCACACCTATTGGGGAGGGAGGCGGGGAGTTCTGCTCCCACCGAGGAAGGGGGACAGAATCCCCAAGTCATAGAGACGCCCAGTGTGATTCTGCAGGAGAGCTTTGTGACAGCTGCTGCTGCATAGTTGGCACCCAATACCATCAGTAAACCTGCATTTGGAACAGGACCCAGCAGGACCTGAGGGAGGAGAGTTCAAGTCCCAACTCTGGAAGAAAGTAGCCTTGTGACCCCAGGCAAGTCATTGCCCTCTGAGTCTCAGTTTCCTCATTTGTAACAATATTCTGTGATAACCTGTACGAGGAAAGAATCTGAAAAAGAATGAATATATGTATATGTATAACTGAATCACTTTGCTCTACACCTGAAACTAACACAACACTGTACTCCAACTCTACTCCAATAAAATTAAAATATAAACATGTTAAAAATTAAAAAAATCTCTAAATAGCCTCTAGTTCTGAAATTTTAAGGCCATCAGAATAATCATGAATATAATAAATAATAAGCACAGCTACAATTTCTTGAAAACAGACGATGTACCATCCACCATATTAGGCATTTTACACATATTATCTCATTTAATCCCACGATACTGAGATGAGATTTATCAACCCCATTTTATAGATGAGGATACTGATGAACTGACTTCATGATTCCCCATGAAAATAAAGGATCATCATATCCATTCAGGGTTTTGAATTTAAATGGAAGCATTTAATCTTTGTGCCTGAAATTGAAATGACACCTGAGGATGGAATTTCTCCACTGTTGGGTGATTAATGTGTTTACAATCCTCTGCTGGGATAATTCTGAGGTACTAGTATTTATGTTTACGGCCATTCATGCTACTGCAAAACCCATTTCCCACCTGTTGTCTTTTATTAAACCTCCCTAAAGGACATGAAATATTTCTTTGTGCAGATTCTAAAAACAGGGATCGTGAAATATGTGAGCAGAAACCTCATGTATGGATTTACTGTTTGGAATTTTCAAATGCTATAAAACACAGTGTTTATAGCCAATTCATCATTTATAAGAGTTTATTAGACTGATATGCCCACTGACTCACTGGTATCCTGCCATTTATGGATACTAATACTTCAAATGGTGGGCTGACATTTAATATTTATTAATAACGTCTGTGTTTCCTTGCCTATTTTATAGTATCTTTGCATTATGTTCTATTTTATGTTTATCATCAATCATTCTAGTTTTCAAGTAAACTTTTTATTTTAAAATAGTTTTTAGATTTACAGAAAATTGCAAAGATAGTCCAGAGAGTTCCAGTATAACTTGTATTCTGTATTTTATATTACTAACCAGTGGTTAGTACCATTTATCACAACTAATGAACACACACTGGTACACTACCACTAACTAAACTTCAGGTTTTATTTGGGTTTCATTAGTTTTCCACTAATGTACTTTTTCTGTTCCAAGATCCATCCAGGATACCATATTACAGTCGTTTCTCTTAAGCTTCTTCTGGACTTTCCTCATCTCTCCGACTTTCCTTGACAGTTTTGAGAAGTACTGGTGAGGTATTCTGTATCCCCATTTGGGTTTGTCTTGATATTTTTCTCATGGTTAGACTGGGGTTATGGGTTTTGGGGAGGAAGACCACTGAGATGAATACCATTCCCATATCACCTTATCAATCATCCTTTTATTACCTATAGGGAAAATATTTATGTCAAAACTTTAAACTGAATAAAGTTAATTTTAGAAAAGATAAATTAAATACCAAACTATTTACTCAGAAATACAGTATTTTCTCTTGTGGAGAAAATGACAGAGAGGGAAAATAATCTTTGCGTCCATTATGAGATAAGGGTAGACCTAAGATTCTAGCAGGAAGCCAGCTAATTACAAAAGAAGTGTCTAGCAAGTTCTTTTGAAGTGCTTCCCAAGGCAAACTTTCTACAAAACAATCTCGGATGATGGCACATTTTAAGAGAAGTTGTTTCAACCAAGCGTGATCTCACTCTTTCATACAATACTTTTAGATATTTGGTGAAGTTTTTTTCCTGTTGTCAAACCACAGAATCCCTATGAACCTGGGTTTGGAGTGCTAAAAATTAGTTGCACAGAAATTCCTTCTTTAGGTAAGCTATGACTATGAAAAAAAGAAGACTTAGGCTGAAATATGTATTTCCTGCTATTATATATTTTTCCCTCACAGTTCCTAATTGGAGGTCTGTTCCTCAGGGGAAAAAAAGTAAGGAACTGATGTAATGTCACAAACTTCTGCTAAATGCTGTTCAATGAAAGATAAGGGAGAACAAGTAGTTTCTTTCTTTAAAGAATGGTATTTTTTTTTTCAGGGACAGGAAGGGGGGAAAAACAGAAGAAAAAAAAAAAGTTTTACAGCACTGCTATATATAACCTTCCACCTCTGCAGAAGCATAAAATAATTAAGGAAACAAGCTTGAAAAATAGTTTGTGGTGGATAAAGAGGATACTAGACTTCAGTTAGCACGTCTAGGCATTCACAACACATGCGAATAAGAATTTCAGTCCTTGGCTGGCTTACCCACCGTTATGGGCTGAATTGTGTCCCTCCCTAAATTCATATGTTGACGTCAAAACCCCCAGTAACTCAGAACTGTGACTGTATTTGGAGGTAGGGTCTTTAAAGAAGTGCCTATGTTAAATGGGGTCATTTAGAGCAGGCCCTAATCTAATATGTTTGGTGTCCTTATAAGAAGAGGAGATTAGGATACAAACACACATGCAGAGGGAAGACCATGTGAAGATCCAGGGAGAAGGTGGCCTTCTGCAAGCCAAGGAGAGAGACCTCAGAAGACACCAACCCTGCCCACTCCTTGATTTCAGACTTCTAGCCTCCAGAATTGTAAGAAAATAAATTTCTCTCCTTTAAGGCACCCAATCTGTGATACTTTATGACAGCAAATTAACATGCTTACCTAGCACTAAGAGTGAAGAATCAAGGGGTATAAGAGAGGCTAGAGAGTATGAGATTGGTTGGATATTATATCTCAATAAATTGTCAATAATATGAAATTCTTTCTAAGTCACTCTCTCTCATGATTTTCATACCTAAGTGTAATTGCTAATGACTCCTCCTGTGTTCCCAAATTCCTTTCATCACCCTTCTCCTCCCACCCCAGTCTCTGCCAGTGAAAGTCAAACACTCCAAAGATCAGACTATAATTTGAGGGGAAAAAAGCTTCAAAGTTTGCATTTATAGAAAAACAAATAATTTGTCTTCATATATACCTAAGCATAAGGATTTAACTTTAAAATCAGCCATTAACCTAGTCCAATTTTTTATAACTTTTTCCATGAGTTCTAAACCAACATTTTCCAATTGTCTGCCAGACATCTGCACATGAATATCTCTTAAAGGTAGCCAACTCAGTACGTCCAACAGAGAATTCATCTTTTCTCTTGGAACCCATTTCTCCTCCCTTGCTCCCATGATTCCTATTAATGGCATCACTATTCGCCAAGTTTCTCAAATCCAAAATGGAGATGTCATCTTCCTAAGATTATTTATCATATTTCATCAATTCCAAGTTGTACATTTTTTACCTCTAAAATAATGATGCATCTTTCCATTACTGGTATATTAACATTGTGTCATAATTTAATTGATGGCTTTTAAAAAATTAGTTATACTTTTTAAAAATGGTGTGTCTTATAATTGATGGCATATTACTTTCAGTGAAAAACACAGAACCATAAATCCTGTGTCCCCATCTCCACTCTCACTGCTTCTACTAAGGTTAAGTAGTAGACATTATCTCTCATTTGGATTACTTGTCTCCTAATTGACTTTTGTTGCTGGTCTTTTCCCATAATCTACTTTCCACATGGCCACCAGACTTATCTGGAACACGAGATTCCTTTGTTTGCAGTGGCTCTTACTGCATGTAAAATGAGTCCAAACACCTCTAGATGGCATTTCTGGTCTCTACCTACTATTCTTGGTCCACTTTCCACTGTATTGATTTCTTTCAGGGATTCTGGGCTCCAGCTGCAGCCACATACAAATAATAGCCACTCCCAGACAAGACCCAGGTTCCTGTGGTTCAAAGCCTTTCTTATTCCATCCTCTGAGGCTAGACTGTCCTCCCCCAACCCCAACGGTCTTCACTGATTGTAAATGCATGTTCAGATCCCACGCCTTCCAAAGTTCTTACTCTCAAATAGAAATTTCTTCCTTGTTCTTCCTTGCATATTTCATTAACATTTCACAGTCCTCCTTTATTAGACCTTATTTGTACATTTTCCTCCTGGAAGGGGATCCCTTGAAAGCAGGAATTATGTCTTGAGTCATAGTGGATTTTCACTTGGAAGGCAACAGAGAACATACCATCTCTTTTTAGTGTATATGTGCAGAAGAAAACTGGGAAACAGACCTTAGATGTCATGCAAGGGAGGTGGTCCAAGGAAAATTGTATTACCGCTAAAGTACTGTAACTATAAAGGACACATTTTCAGGAGAATAAGAAATTCATGCCCTGCTTTCTCAGCAGATTAAGACAATCATTTCATTCACTGTGGAAGCACCTTTTAAATAGCTTCCAGTGATCCCTTCCTCCTGTACACAGGTCCTTGTGTAATCTCCTCCCCGCCGAGTGTGCGCTAGACCTAGTGACTTGCTTTTGATTAACAGAATATGGCAGAGGTGAGGAAACGTCACTTCTGAGATTAGGTTATAAATGATTGTGATGTCCATCTTGTTTGTTCTCTCTCCCTCTCTCTCTCCTTCTGGTTCTTCTTGCTTGCTCACTCTCATGAAGCAAGCTGCCACACTGTGAGGTGTTCTATGTAAATAGGCCCATGTGGCAAAGAACTGAGGATGGTTTTGGCCAACATCCTGCAACAAACCAAATCTTGTTGACATCCACCTGAGTGAGCTTAGAACCCGATCCTTCCCTAGTCAAGTCTTAAAATGACACCAGCCAACACCTGATGGCAGCCTTGTGAGACATCCTGAAACTCTAACCAAACTAAGCCAAGCCCAGATTCTTGACCCACGGGAACTCTGGGATAGTAAATGTTTTAGGCCACTAAATTTGGGGGTAATTTGTTACACAGCAATGGATAACTAATACACTCACCAAATAAGAAAATCAGGAAACAGATAATAAACATAGGATGGGTAGAAAGGACAAAAAAACTCTCATTGAGTCTTGCCAAGTACTCAAAAAAGATGGACAAGGGGACTAACTTATTGGTCTGATCCAAGCACTCAGTAGATAACCAAAAGCCAGCCTGTTCCAGTGGCCATCAGCATTCCCCTTTACCCTGGTCCAGCTCACTGTGGAGAATGGCTCTCACCACCTGACATACTTTTATTTTTGTATTCACTATGTGCCAAGTCTTTTGGTTTAGGTCATAAATTAACTGTAGTCCTGTTTCTTAAGAGTAATAATATGTAGTGGGAGATACACCTAGAACATTCCTTTAGCTCAGGAAAAGCCTTAAATACCTTTCTGAGCTGTTTGGATTTTATTCTTATATGCAGTGGGCAGCTATGTAAGGTGATCTGATAAGGACCTGAGATAATCTGTACTTTTAGAAGGTACCTGTGGAAGCTGTTACACCTGGCAGCATACAAACCATACTCACTTGGGAGGCACTGAACAAAGTAACCACCACCGCCCCCCTGGCAGGTTCATAGTCCACCATTCAACTAAATGCAGGATCAAATGTACCAAAGACCATATGGGTTTTGCTGTTGTTTTTCCCTCCAGTTTGTGCTCTTTTATGTCTAAACCTACTAAAAGGCTAACCACCATCCCTGCTTGGGCTCGGTTTTGGCACCAAACTCGAGAGTAGCAAATTGAGCATTCCTTCTGTGTGTGGTGTGGAAACACAACTGAGGTTTCTCTCCCCGTGCCAGGGATGAGGATAAAGGAACATGTGTCATTAAATTTAATTTTGGCTGAGATTCTTCACAAGGTCTATTCATTTCCCTCAGTGAAATGTACCTCCTTTGCACAGAACATCGCTCAAACACCATTTTCCACTTGGCCCCCAAAGAAGAGCAAGACCACCTCCAGAGGCCCCCCTCCCCCGACTGCACCATGCAACTGCAGAAGAGCAGAGTGTGGCAGGAAAAACACACTGGGTGGGTGTGTTACAAGTCTCTCCTCCCCACCTGCCTATCAAGGAGAATTGTGTCTGCCTCTTCCTGAGCCTTTGTTGTCCAGAATCAGAATCATGATTCTGGGGGGGGAACTGAAAGGAGCGAAGTCTAGCTGGATTGATTTGCACCTGAAAAGGCTGGAGGTTAGTAGCGGCAGAGAAAGGGGTAAGAAGCAAGAGAGACAAGAGCTAGTATAGTGTGAGTCTGAATGATTATAGGTAGTTGGGGCGGAGAGAGATTTGCAGGTGAGCTGGCAAGTATAAGGGGTGTGTGTGTGTGTGTGCGCGTGCCGTGTGTCAAGACAGAAAGACAGAGAGGAGAGAGAGAGGAGGGCATTTCAGGAAGTTTTACTGCATGTTACAAATGGAATAAGTCTATGACATTTTTTGGAAAGACTTCAGTAAAGATGTCTAATGTTCCCCTATTAGTATCCGTTGTTGAACTGGTGCTTCATTGACTGGGATGCTTGAGATGTGGCCACATGGAGATTGCTTTTATATGGGTGACAGTAGAAATGTTACATTTGCAGTGCCTTTGAAAATAGGCCACTGCCTCAATCTGGTGAAATTAATAGATCTTAAATGAGAAGGATGAGAGGTTGTCTTCTAAAAACATATGAGATCTCCTTAGAGGTTGATGCCTCCGAACAAATGTTCAGGAGTGTTGAGGATCAAAGATCTATTATAAGACCTGATGGAGATAGTGTAACACAGTACAAAAGGCAGAGAGCATGGAGTTGGGCAAATCGGGGTGCAAATCTCCATACTGCCTCTTATTTTTTGGAAAGCTGGTAACTTACTTCTTTGCACACTTGTTTCCTGAGATTAATAAAAATACAGCAATAACTACATCGTAGGGCAATTGTAAAGATTAATAAGGATAATCAAGCACTGCATCTGATACTTAGGGAGGTATTAATATACGATGGTTGTCATTATGGTGCCTTACACCTCTGGCCTCCCTCTTTGCATGCTCTGCCTCCCTCCTGGCCTAAAACAACCAGGAAGAGAAACAGAGGCAGAGAACAGAAGCCTGACCAGCTTTTTCTGGGGGAACCTATATGATAAACTGTTGAAGGGAAGGTAAATGCTCTAGAATGTCTAAATGAAGTTGTAAAATATAAACCTAAAACATAAGACATTGATAAGGATGAGCTGAGACAGACAAGAGCTAATCTCCAGTTAGGATTTGCAGGAAACCAGTTCTCGGCAGGTAGACACCCAAAACACCTGGGACTCAAATTTACTGCGTTGTCATCTTCCTAAAATTATGAAGTTTATGTAAAGGCTTTTCACTCATACTACTCAGTTTTCAACAGCTTCATATGTCTACCTTTGTCCAAAACAAGATTTTTAATCTTCACATAATGTGGAAATCTCCACTGCCTTTTCATCCTTTCTCATTCTCTGACCTCCCTCAAACAATGAAACATCAACTGTTCTGGTATCAGTTTCATAAAATAAAACAGATACCTTTTGAAAGCTTCCTAAAGTCCACAGAGTTTATGGGAACTTACATTTTTATCCATTTCAGGAAGCTCAGCTCTGACATATTTGAAATCTTATCTTTTGGTTAAGGAAAAATACATCTTTTTTCTAAAGAATAAGTTTTTGAGTGGGTTAGAGTAACTAAAATGGTAGGATAATTCTACCAGGTACATTCCTGCTATAGCCTACTGAACTTCAGTTAGTGCAAATTTCCAGCATGCATCAGGTGAAGTGAGCCCTTTCACAGAGCTTGGAAAGATATTTTGAAGGTATTGGCCAAAAGGAAGAAAAGAAAGAGATCAACTGAAAAAGTGAGTCTTTGCTTTCCCCTTTTTCTCACAAGAGGTAAAATAATTGTCATTTACATGTGCTCCATTTTCAACTGGGAACACTTGTGAGTGATACAACCAAGGAGGAGGGTGGCCTGTGCTTTGGATTCATCTCAGCTTTTACTGTTTGTGTGATCTTCCCCTCTATGGACCCACATGTCCTCATCTGTAAAACAAGTATATCTAAGATGTCCTTCCTGCTGTAAAATTCTTTTTTTCTCAGATTGCTTTCATCCTCATGGATTCATATGCAAGATCAACCAAATATTTCATGACAGCCCTAGGAAGGTTCAGCACCCAAGGACAGAATCCCCAAATATCTATTTCCAATTATACTTCACACGTGAGTGCACACACACACACACACGCAGTGGCTGTTACAATTAAAATCCGGGTGAGAAAAGACTTAATCCCCAAATTCCTATTGTAAGCAAGGATTTCATACATTTGTGTCTCTTGCACAGAGTCTGATGTTTCTGGGATGAAATGGAATTTAGCAAGATCTCTAATGACCATTAAATTGAGTTTCAGGACATGGCTTGATTATGCAATACTGTCAAACTGGCCAAATAAAGGGCAGCATTTTTAAAAGTCGTTGGTATGCCAAGACCTAAATTTGAGGTCTTTCTCTCTGGCAAAATCTAACAGTATCACTAACACCTAAAAAAGAATGCAAGCATCTGCAGGCAGTCACCACACGGCTGCATATGTCAGCAATCGTTACAGAAGAAACACAGACCTGGATCCAGGGTCTTTGCATTCTAGCCAGGAAATGATTTTCAACTACTTTGTTTTAACACCTTCACCCCTGAATTCTTTGTAACCACAGCTCAACTCAGGGGCTAAAATACACCTATTCATGCCTTTGTAAATCTACACGTGTTTATAATTTGGGGTTGCTATGTGAAAACACACTTTTCTATTTATCTTCAAGTCAAGCAGCTGGGCCATCTTAATGGATTCTTCTCAACACCAGGCCATTAAGACACACAGGCATGGGTTCCAGGCATGGAAAACCCTCTGGCCATACTTCTTAGATCTCCATGGCCTCTGCTACTGAGGGCTGCTTGATCAATAGAGGGTCAGTGACCTGTCAACCCCTTGACAAAGTACAAATCAACCTAGAAGTCTGTAGACGCACTTGAGGAATGCTGTTATTCTTTCCTGAGTGTCACAAATATGGATGGAAGAAATGTCATGTGAAGAATACACTCACACAAAAGGCTGCATCTCTACACATCTTCAAATCTACTGCTTAACATTAAAAGGATTACACACCATGATCAAGTGGGGTTTATCCCAGGAATGCAAGGATTCTTCAATATACATAAATCAATCAATGTGATACACCATATTAACAAATTGAAGGAGAAAAACCATATGATCATCTCAATAGATACAGAAATAGCTTTTGACAAAATTCAACACCCTTTTATGATAAAAACCCTCCAGAAAGTAGGCATAGAGGGAACTTACCTCAGCATAATAAAGGCCATATATGACAAACCCACAGCCAACATCATTCTCAATGGTGAAAAACTGAAAGCATTTCCTCTAAGATCAGGAACAAGACAAGGTTGTCCACTCTCACCATTACTATTCAACATAGTTTTGGAAGTTTTAGCCACAGCAATCAGAGAAGAAAAAGAAATAAAAGGAATACAGATTGGAAAAGAAGAAGTAAAACTGTCACTGTTTGCAGATGACATGATACTATACCTAGAGAATCCTAAAGATGCTACCAGAAAACTACTAGAGCTAATCAATGAATTTGGTGAAGTAGCAGGATACAAAATTAATGCACAGAAATCTCTTGTATTCCTACACACTAACGATGAAAAATCTGAAAGAGAAATTAAGGAAACACTCCCATTTACCACTGCAACAAAAAGAATAAAATACCTAGGAATAAACCTACCTAAGGAGACAAAAGACCTGTATGCAGAAAACTATAAGACACTAATGAAAGAAATTAAAGATGTTACAAACAGATGGAGAGATATACCATGTTCTTGGATTGGAAGAATCAATATTGTGAAAATGACTCTACTACCCAAAGCAGTCTACAGATTCAATACAATCCCTATCAAATTACCAATGGCATTTTTCATAGAACTAGAACAGAAAATTTACCACAATTTGTATGGAAGCACAAAAGACCCCGAATAGCCAAAGCAATCTTGAGAAAGAAAAACGGAGCTGGAGGAAGCAGGCTCCCTGACTTCAGACTATACTACAAAGCTACAGTAATCAAAACAGTATGGTACGGGCACAAAAACAGAAATATAGATCAGTGGTACAGGATAGAAAGCCCAGAGATAAACCCACACACATATGGTCACCTAATTTATGACAAAGGCAGCAAGAATATACAGTGGAGAAAAGACAGCCTCTTCAATAAATGGTGTTGGGAAAACTGGACAGCTACATGTAAAAGAATGAAATTAGAACACTCCCTAACACCATACACAAAAACTCAAAATGGATTAAAGACCTAAATGTGAGGCCAGACACTATAAAACTCTTAGAGGAAAACATAGGCAGAGCACTCTATGACATAAATCACAGCAAGATCCTTTTTGACCCAGCTCCTAGAGAAATGGAAATATAAACAAAAATAAACAAATGGGACCTAATGAAACTTAAAAGCTTTTGCAAAGCAAAGGAAAACATAAACAAGACGAAAAGACAACCCTCAGAATGGGAGAAAATATTTGCAAATGAAGCAACTGACAAAGGATTAATCTCCAAAATTTACAAGCAGCTCATGCGCTCAATATCAAAAAAACAAACAACCCAATCCAAAAATGGGCAGAAGACCTAAATAGACATTTCTTCAAAGAAGATATACAGATTGCCAACAAACACGTGAAAGGATGCTCAACATCACTAATCATTAGAGAAATGCAAATCAAAACTACAATGAGGTATCACCTCACACCAGTCAGAATGGCCATCATCAAAAAATCTACAAACAATAAATGCTGGAGAGGGTGTGGAGAAAAGGGAACCCTCTTGCACTGTTGGTGGGAATGTAAATTGATACAGCCACTATGGAGAATAGTATGGAGGTTCCTTAAAAAACTTAAAATAGAACTACCATATGACCCAGCAATCCCACTACTGGGAATACACCCTGAGAAAACCATAATTCAAAAAGAGTCATGTATCAGAATGTTCATTGCAGCACTATGTACATTAGCCAGGACATGGAAGCAACCTAAGTGTCCATCGACAGATGAATGGATAAAGAAGATGTGGCACATATATACAATGGAATATTACTCAGCCATAAAAAGAAACGAAATTGAGTTATTTGTAGTGAGGTGGATGGACCTAGAGTCTGTCATACCGAGTGAAGTAAGTCAGAAAGAGAAAAACAAATACCGTATGCTAACACATATATATGGATCTAAAAAAAGAAAAAATAGTTCTGATGAACCTAGGGGCAGGACAGGAATAAAGATGCAGACGTACAGAATGGACTTGAGGACACGGGGAGAGGGAAGGGTAAGCTGGGATGAAGTGAGAGAGTGGCATGGACATATATACACTACCAAATGTAAAATAGATAGCTAGTGGGAAGCAGCAGCATAGCACAGGGAGATCAGCTCGGTGCTTTGTGACCACCTAGAGGGGTAGGATAGGGAGAATGGGAGGGAGACACAAGAGGGAGGAGATATGGGGATATATGTATATGTATAGCTGATTCACTTTGTTATAAAGCAGAAACTAACACACCATTGTAAAGCAATTATACTCCAATAAAGATGTCAAAAAAAATCTACTGCTTATTTGAGGTCCCCACTCTCCCCTCCAAAAAGATAAGAGAATTAATATTTTAATCCCTAATATTTTGTATGGTAAATTTTCAAGCCTACCAAAAAGTTGCAAGAATAGTACCATGACAACTGTATACCCTTTATCTAGATCCAAAATTTTGCCATAGTTCCCTCCCTCCCTCTCCCCCTTCCTTTTCTTCCTTCCTTCCTCCCTCTCTCTATATGTATGTGTATATAGAATTATACGTTATATGCTCAAACTTCTTTTTGCTGAACATTTTGAGGATTAGTTGTACATGTTGTGACACTTCATGTCTAAAGACTCCGGCTTATGTACATCTAACATCAAGAATATTCCCCTATTACCACAACTATCTTAGACAAAATAGTTATCATGTAAAAGAAATTCAACACGGAGAAAACACTATTATCTAATATTCAATCCACACTCAAATTTCCCCAACCATCCCAATAATGTCTATTATAGTTACTCTTTCTCAATCAAGGATCACACATGGCATTTGGCTGTCGTATCTCCTTAGCCACCTTTCATCTGCAACAGTTGTAGGGGATGGGGATGTGCCTTTAATGACACTGACAGAATTAGGGAATGCAAGCCAGATGTTTTATGGGAATGTCTGTCAATTTGGACTTGTCTGATTGTTTCCTCAGAATTGGATTAGGCTAATTATTTTGGCAGACACTCCATCAAGGTGATGCTGTGACTTCCTAGTACATCACTAGGACACCTGCTATCACTGCACCCATTATAGGCATTGGTAAGTGTGAGCATGGACTTTTACTATTTGTGTGATCTTAAAGCTACAATGCTTGAATGTGAATACTAAATCATTTACACACCTGAATTTCCAACTGTTAACAATAGTTATTCAAAAATCTTACTCCCCAAATCATATTTCAGTGCACCTGTCTTTTATGTCTCTAATATAGTAACTCATTTTCTCATAAACCAGGAGATGCTAACTGCATTCTATAATAAAAGATCACATGGACCATAAACACTAAAGGCTTCACAAAGGAGGTGATTTTGCATTGGGTCTTGATACATAAATAGGATTTAGTCAAGAAGAGCAGAGAGAGAGTACCATATTCATAAGAAGTGTCATGAGAAAAGCCTTCATACATGACAGTGAACAACATTTGAGGACCTATGAGTTGACTGTAATAATCCAGGCAAGAGATGAGGAAGACCGGCTCTACGCCTTACCTAGTGGCCAAGGAAATGCAGACAAGTAGACAGAATGAAGAAAGTTGCCATATTCTCTGACAGCTCAACTAGGACAAGCGCATGTTTATGATGCCTTTACTGACATTGGTGGGCGGAAGTGGTCATTTAAGTCTAATTTGAATATGTTCAGTTCGAGGTGCTGGTAGGATATCCAGATGGAGCTGTCCAATACACAGAACAAGAGGCCTGGAGTTCAGGAGAAAAAACTTGGTGAGAAGTGATGACTTGGGTCAATCCTGTAAAGAGTTGAGGTCATGAAAACAGACAAGAACGTGAGCGTAGAAAGGAAGCAGACAATAGATTTGAAGAGCGAACTCTGGAAGAACATTAACAGGATGGGGGAAGGGCACAGAAAGGTGGCAGTTCTGTTTCTTGTTGGGACCCCAACTAGTGCACTGGATTTTGGAAATGCTGATCTGAAGGTAATTGGAGGAGAGGAAAAAAGAATTTGACCAGATCTGTAGATTCAGGAATCATGAGTGAATGGGCAGCAATTAACTATACATAGATAAGTATTTTTTTGGTCTAAAGATAACTCCGTTGTGTGTTTTTTTTCAACATCACCAAGAAATTAACTCATTTCTGACACTATTTACCTGGAGACAGTGTCAGAGGGCCCAGGTCAAGGGCTCAGTCCCATTAAGACTGCCCCCACTTCAGATGGCAGTCTCAAGTCCAGATTGGTAGCTGTGCTTCTGACCAACTAGCTATAAATCAGAGGTTCCCAAGATCCCCTCCTTGGATTTGATTAATTTGCTAGAGTGGTTCACAGAACACAGAGAAACATTTACTTATGCTTATCAGTTTTTTATAAAGAATATTATAAAGGATCCAGATGAACAGCCAGATGAAGAGGTATATAGGGCAGGGTATGTGGGAAGGGGCACAGAGCTTCCATGCTCTCTGGGTGTGCCACCCTCCTGGAATCTCCATGTGTTCACCAACCTGAAAACTCTCCAAACCATGTCCTTTTGGGTTTTTTACGGAGGCTTCATTACATAGGCATGATTGATTAAATCATTGACCATGGGCGATTGATTCAACTTCCAGCCCCTCTCCCTTCCCCAGAGGTCAGTGGGGTGGGACTGAAAGTTCCAACTCTCTAATCACGAGGCTGGTACCCCTGGCAACCAGCTCCCATCCATGGGGCTTTCCAAAAGTTGCCTCATTCAGGTGGGGCTGAAAGGAGCTTGTTATAAAGAACAAGATACTCCTTCACCTTTATAGAACTGGAGCTATTTCAGGAACTGATGACAAAAGACCAAATATTATAAAAAAAGATGCTCCCATTGTTCTTATCACTTAGGAAATTCCAAGGGTTTTAGGTGCTCTCTGCCAGAAACAGACAAAGCCCAAATATATATTGCTTATTATAAATCACAATATCACAATAACAAACGAGTAAAGAAAATATAAGTGATATAGGAGGGGGTAAGTGAGGAACTATTAGTTGGAAAAGAGCAAGAAAAAGGAGGAACGATGGAAAGGACAAAATGGAAAGGAAATTCAAATGAAAAAGGAAAGAGAAGAAAGAAAAGTCAAGGATATACATGGGAGTAAAGCAACAGAAATCCGCTGGTTTTCTTGAATCACATTGCCTGCCTGTCCCAAAGTAGAGGCAACAGGTAAAGAACAACACTTGCTCTGCTGTAAGAATCCAACATAAAGTTAATGCACGTGTCTCAAACCCTTAATTTTGCTAAAATCATTTACGATTCACACTTTAAATTAATGTTTCAAAAACCCTTTTCTCCCTAACTTCTGGACTGAGAGCTGCTTGTCTCTGCTCATGTGGATTTCACTGGAGCCTTCCTGACTTCATGCTGCAGGTTTTGCTCCTATAACAATAAATCCCAGACCTCCAAGGTCTGGAGATGCCACAGGCTTGGGGCCAAAGAGCTATTTGTCAGCATCATTAAAGCCGTGGCCTTAACATTTGGAAGAGATGGTTTTAATAAAATGTTTTAAAATAACTAATATATGTACACATTCACATATATAATATATAATATACATATATAGCTTTTTAAATAAAATTATTCAAATCCATTCCTTCCAAATTTAACTATCTATCTACCTATGTATTATTTACTTGGTTACATGATTCTGACAAACGAAATTAGAAAGACTTTTAATGACTAATCACCAATGCACTACCAACCAGCATGGTAACTAAAATGCATCCGCAGAAATAGCAATTCTTACAATTTAAAAAAATCCATTTTATTCAACTCACTGAAACCATGTACCTAATTACGTCACCCCCACAGTTCTCAAACGTAATTTTTTTGTTGTTGGTGCAGCAAATTTCAGTTAGTCATCATGATATGACTACAAAACTGTTTAACAAATCATCAAAGGTCTAAGGATGAACCTGCTTAAATTCCTAACATTTTTCCAATTGTTTTCTGGAAGACCACGTGCACAGAAGGCAGTCACGATGGAAAGAGTGCGTTGTTACTAGGCTACATACGCCCTCAGCTTTCTGTGCACACGTGTGTCTGTACACGTGCTCATGTGTGTGGAGGCTCGTGTGTGAGCTCATGTGCGTGCACCTTGTTCCTTCCGGAACTAAGATTTGTTTGTCTTTTGATCTTCCACCTTTTTCTTCTTACTACCAAAAGGTAACGATAATTAAGCAATTAAAATTAGTGCCAAGAATTATGAAACATATCAAGGCATGAAAAAAATCCTGCATCTGACTACATGTGAACATTTGAGTTTTACTGGGTTTGGATGGGTAGGTTCAGAAGACCCAGGGATTTGCTCAAACAATTCTCCAGACGACATTAGAATCACCTGTGTCCATTATGTCTTTAGAAAGTTGGTCTACAAATGTGGTACTTAAATGCAGGTAGATTTTTAAGATTGAAAACAGCAATTTATCATGAAAGTCCTGCTCGTTCAACATGAAATTTCTTTCTCTCTACCTCTTCTCCCCTTCATTCCAAAGGAATGCAGAGAAGAACTGAAATGAGAAAACCGTAATTACAATTGCCTTCCTCCCCTGGGGTCAGCCAAATTACCAGCCTCTCACCACAAAACGAATTTACCTCTTTAAGAATGAATGTCATCCTTACCACTCATGGGAAAAATACAAACAAAGATTAAGATGCCATTTAGGCATAACTGCAATCTTTCATTTTTAAGCGACCTCTCAGTTTAATGGCTTCAATGCGTTCTCATTCACGTGGAATATATACTGCAGGAGAAAACTGTAATAAACGGCACTGTCATGATCCTTAGGTTAGAGCAAAGGAATATTGGAAGATAAATCTCAATTCTGGATACTCACCAATCCTGCAATGGGGGTAGGCAATCTGTTGATCTTTTTAACAAGTCCTGGCTTTATAGCATTCAGCAACCTGTCATGAAAAATGCAGAATGTCAAGTGAGACATAAAGCAAGATGGATCACACAAATCACCTTTATCCGAGGCTACAACTAAATTGCTGAATAGGAAAAGCAGCGAATTTAAAGCATGTAGTAAATCTCAGTAATCTATGAGCCTTCATGCAACCAAGTGAAGAGCTTTGCCAACATCAAGTTTGTCTGTGGCAGGTGAAGTTTTAGAATTTGGAAATGTTGGGAGAAAAGAAAGGATGGAGACTGAGAGGATCTTCAGAGGAAAGGACAAAAATGTGAGCTGGATTGAGGCTGGGAGAGAAGTGTCTAGTTTTGAAGCCAGGTATTACTACACAGCAAGGCTCGTTCCCAATTCTCCTGGCTAAGGCAGGGGTCTCTCCAGGGATGCACTAAGTTCAGAGACCAACATCTGTCTTTGCAAATGATTTGCCAAGACTAATTCTACTTCCAGACCCTCTTGCTCTTTGAGGAGAGTGGCTTGTTAAATGTGGTGAGCTTCACTTAAGAAAGGAAAGAATATGTTTAGCAGGAGGTTAACCAGTCATATCCTGAAGATTTTAAACAAGGCTGACCGCAATTCCCTAGGTATAAAAGATATGTGAGCAAAACGTTTTCGGGGTAAAGGTTGAAATCACGTAAAAATGGTAATACAAGCAAAGGAATGCAAGAGAAACAACCATAACTGTTTGTCTTCAGGAAATATCAGTTCAGAGTGAAAAGAAATAAGGAAGGCAACTTGTAAAAAGAAAATAGGGTTGGCATCAGGGTGATGTGGTAGAATTGTAGCATTTGCCAACTAGGTTATTCATAAAGGAATTATTGAAGGTACAGGGTTGTCGAATGGAAGCATTTATTCTTATATTAGGGAATTAGAGGAGAGAAGATCAGGTAATTTATCTCAGGACACATGGCAAGAGAAACTTAGGCAGGGGTTTAGTATAATTCAGGGGTCAGCAAACTATGAGCCATGGACCAAATCTGGCCCAATGCCTGTTTCTGTAAACAAGTTTTACTGGAACACAGCCCTGCCCATTCATTTACATACTGTTTACTGCTGCTTTTGTGCTATGACAGCAGAGCTGAATCGTTACAACAGAGAACCTACAGCCCAAAAAGCAAACAATTTTTACTATTTGGCCCTTCACCAAAAAGTTTGCCAAACTCTGTTACCATTCATGCAATCTAAGGTTATAGTAAATTCTGAAGAACCTATGCTTGATAGATTTCTTCAAACCAGTAACAAAAGATTCTTTGAAATAGGTCAATAATTAGTCTTGAATTCAGCCTGTATTTTACTTTGACACCTCTATGTATTGATATATTGAGAAATGTCACTACAATGGTTACAACAGACAGGACATTTCTGGTTTTGCACTAAGAATTGCCTGTTCTTGGTCACTTTCACTGCAATTCCAAATGCTGCCACCAAGAGGTAACACCCAGTGCAGACACAAAAAAGTAGTGCCTTCTGGCCCATTGAGAGCCAAGATGGTGCTCCTTTCATGAATGCACTTAATTTTAACCATGAATTTATAATCTTCTCAAAAAGTGCTTTTTTATAGCTTATTTTGGAATTATTGGTTTTTCAAGTTAGAAAGCAACTTGTTCACTCTTCTCATTTTACAGTTTAGAAAACTGAAGCCTGACGATGATGAGCTGATTAGTGGTACAGTCAGGCCCAGCTCCCAAGATCCCTGAATCAACACGTTCTCTGGCAGGGTTAACATCCCATAGCACGTGATTCAAAATAAACAGATAGATATGATGTCTCCAAAGCAGATTTTAAATGTACAAAATTCTTAACATACATTACTTTTCTTGTTAGTTCTTAACAGTGTCGTTTTAAATAGTATTTGTGCACAATTGTTGAAAAAGGTCCTTGCGTGGATATGACTGCCGCTTAACCCAAGCTGGCCCCAGGCAGTCGGAGGCTCTTCACCCTCTCCCCTGTCCTAGGAATGTACGTTCTGCCCACTATTCCCACAGTGGGAGCCATCGTCAAGCATTCAGCCCTGAGATAGTAGTATGTTGTTGAGACCATCTGGACTGAATATCTACTGAACCCAGTTAAAGCATCTATATAAACTTTTAAGATTCTGGCAAGATTCTCCTCATCTTTCAGCCACCCAAGACAAGCATCATATGTAAGTTCTCTTGCTTATTAACCCTGCCACCTACAAATCTGGAGCTATCGGCCTCTTTCTTCGGGCTCTCCTTGCCTTCCGTGTCTGGGGACCAGATTTGAATTTCATGCTGGGAAATCCCGAGGTTGCCAACCAACAACAGTGTTGACAATTCAAAAGGAACCAAAAGGATATCCAGTAAAACTTAAGTTTCACTGTCACCAGGATCCCACGGGGCCCTAGACTATTCCCTGAAGGTAACCTTAAAGACTTCCAAAAAAAATGTATAAAGATATTTGTAATTTTTTTTAAAAAGACAGGTGTAGCATATAATATGCACTGTCCTACACCTTATTTTTCCACTTAGCAATGCATAATGGAGATTAAATAATTTACACTGGAGAGCATGCCTTATCAATACGTGTGGACCTATGTCCTTCTTAATACCTGTGGACAAACTGATGAGGAGCTGGGAGAGGGGAGTGACAGCATTGGCTTTGAAGTCCAACTGACTGATTCCAAAGTCCAGCTTGGTCACTCATTGGGGGAGTTACTTTGGGCAAGTCCATTAACACCAGTTTCCTCAACTGTCATAGAGAAACAATGGTAGCAATTGCATAGATGTCAGTGAGGCTTAAATGTGACAAAATATGTGAGACGCTAGCACAGAGCCTGGTGCATAATAAGTTCTCTATAAATGGTTCTCTACGTTTGTGTATAAGTATTTATTCATACTAATTCAATTCACAGCATTCTAGATCAACTACTTTCTCTAATACTTTTAGATTTTTCTAAGGAAATAAAATACCATTATATCAGGTCCCTGAACTTTGTTTCTAATTATCCAAAGTAAAACAAAAATAACAAATACCCTACAAAAAAATTCATAAATTAAGAATCTTTTTTAAAAGAGGTACCCATTTTGTCTTCTATATCTAAGAATTGTATTATTTTTAGTAACAATGGATCCATCAACTCCTCTTTTATACATGTTCAGATTTTTAAACAGTTTTAAATGTTTCATTATATTCAACCTTTGTAGAATTATAGTTATATGGCAGAAATCTTTCCTGTCACATGAAGTAGTAAAAAAAAATTATAATGATAGACCTTAATCAAAAGAGCAACCAAAAAAAAATTACTATGATGTCTATCCAAATGTTTAACAACAAATTAAAAGATAAAAAGCCACAGTGCTCTTAAATATTTGGGATATTTTCAAGATCAAGGCAGCTGTATTTTTTCATGTAAACATTGCCCTGGTTCCGTACACAGTTTACAGTACACGACAATAAAAGATAACATTGAATTCACATTGTAGAAATGCCCACCACCTGCTTATCTTGTATTCTGCATTAAACTGAGAACATTTTTTGTATATATTAGAATCAGATAAGAAGTTCAACAAAACAGCTATGAGCATGAGTCAAGGATATTTTATTCACTTGAAATTTTATTAAAAAACCACTGTTGCCCTCCTATCTATTAAAATATAAATATTTCCAATAAATATTTATTGATGATATGCTTTAAAGTAATGGTGATGATATTAATATTTTATTATTTATGAACCTTCTGAGATGCATTGTTCCCCCACTGTCCTGTCCTGCAGAGACAGGTCATGTATTCACTCCACCATTTTTATAGAAGAAAAGCTTGAGCCCCAAACAGGTGTGAAGCCTTCCCCAGAGACATGCACAGCTAGTTTGCAGCCCAGCTTGGAAAGCCTACTGCAGCTTGGTGCTTTAGAAAGTCCAGCTTCAGTATGTATCATCAAAGCACAAAACAATAATAACAACAAACAAACCACAGAAAACAAACAAAAACCAAAACCCCAATAAAAAACTATCTAAATACAATGTGAGAATATTAACCCTAGGTGGGAATAAAAGGAAAATGGAAGCGGGTGTCTGCTGGGAAATGGTCACGTTTCATCTATGGATGACATACAACATCCTCAGGAGGAATTCCAGAGAAAAGGAGGCGGTCACTCACTTGTGGCAACTCCCCACTTAGCAGAACCCCACACCGGTTTCCCACCTGTGAGCCCTAAAACCTATAGCTAGAAGGAGAACAGTCTGCCCTCTCTGTCTGGTAACAGATTAAATTTGTACTCATCTAAAGACTTTTCTGGGACATTGGCATAATTTTAGATAACAAAAAAACACTGGTGTCATTCCATGTCTCCTGCATAAATTTACCCACAAAATAAAGATAATTAAAAACTGGAGATATGAGAGCTAATTAGGATGAACTAATATCCAGATATTTATTTATCCAGCAATTATTTATCAAGTGCCTGCCGTGTGCTGCACACTGCTCTAGACCCAGGGAAGGCAGTAGTGGAGAAGACAAGTGAAGGACCTGCCCTTTAGAACTTATCTTCTTAGGACAAATGAGTATGTGGGGCAGTGGGAGGAACAGAAAGTAAACAAGTAAATAAATGAGAGGAAAATTTCAGATTGCATAAGCACTGGGAAGACAAGCACAGTAACCCATGCGGGTGGTACTTGAATCAGGTGATGAGAAGGCTGCCCTGGGGAGGTAACATTTGGGGAAAAAATGGGAAGATACAAAAGTATTAGCCAAAGAGAGACTGGAGACAAGAGTTCCAGGCAGACTGAACAGTAAGTAGAAAGGCCTGGAGACAGGAGCGGGCTTAGTATATTCAAGGGCCAATGTGGCCAAGCAGAGTGAGTGGAAGGAGGAAACACATGACATGACAGCCAAGGTGTAAACAACACCCAGGCTCAGGTAAGGTGTCTACATTTTTTTCTAAGTACAATGTACTTAGAAGTACATCAGATTTTTAAGATGAAGACTGAAATGATCTGATTTATAGTTTTAAAACAGCATCATAGGCAAGTAGTATTAAAACAAATTTATAACTATATATGGAAAATTTGTGTTTATTAAAAAATCATGGGTATCAGAGAGATGAATAAAACATCATAAATAACTTATAACGCTCAGCAGTGTTATCATGAAGAGAGTGTAATGAATTTGGAGGAAGTTGTCTAGGTTTTAATGGGTAAAACACACATTAGCTACGAGCTACTGGGAAGTCACTGGATCAAAGTCTCAGTTTTCCCCTTAATAAAAATGGGGATTTTGAAAACCTGACCTTCCATCCAGAACTGTGGTGAGGAGCCAGCGGGACAATGTGTGTTGCTAAATGGAAATGTTGGTAAATGGAAACTTGCATATTCACACTCATTTGGTATACTGAGCATGTCCCTTTTTGCTAAGTAAGTGCATTTTAGTTTCAACGTTTCCATTAGTCAGCTGCCAAAGACTAAAATAAGTTTCACTTATTTTCTGGCCACCTTTGGATAAAAAACCTCACATAAATGAATCAAGTCAACAGATGTGTATAGCTTGCTATATATATATATATATATATATATATATATATATGGTAATAAGCGACTAAAAACAGAAAGAAAAGTTTTAATCTTGCATAATCCTCAATTACAAAAAGTTAATGACACTGAAGGTAAGCAAAAATGCATGTGTTTCTGGTATGACAGAAATGAATTGGTGTCTACTAAACTCATATTCCAAATCTAAAACACACTGTGACCTATTTCAAGTAAGGCTGTCCATGTGTTCCTTTATGTACTCAACAAATATTTATTGGGCGTGCATGATGTCCTGGCCCGGAGCCGGGCACGGGGGACACAAAGGAGGACAGGGCAGACCCCAGGTCTATCCCTCAAGGGGCGTGCTCACTAAGAGATTTAAAACCTACAGGAAGACCCAAACTGGGCACATGTGTAGTTCATTGTCATGCTACCTAATGCATGGCCATCTTGAGTTTTTGAGAAGGTGAATTAAAGACATACTCTGCACACATTCTGTGGAATCCAGTTCTTAAAAGATTAAAGATTAGATTCCTTAAAGAAACAATTGTTGAGACATCCAGGAATGAGGCTGATGTTCTGATTCAACCACAGGCTGTATTTTGTAATTCTTTTTAACACTTAATATCCAGCTTATGGTAGCCTCTCAATGATTGTTTAATGGTTATAAAATACAAACTGAAGAAATCTGTGTCTATCTGCAATTTTAAAAAAAACCTCAAATCCCTGCTGTGGGACAGAGAGGTTCTGTTTCATACTGACTCTTCCAACAGCTGATATAATAGCTCTTCAAGGGGCACAATACTGTGAATACTGCTACAAAAGATACAAGACCATCCAAATGTTAGGAAATATACCAATGGGCAGCTTATTTTTTTACTGGACTGTAATAAACATTAAAGGTAAAATTTTTAAAGGGTTGCAAACTCCAGCTTACTCTATACGTCATTCAATTCAGAAATTCAAGTCTAATAATTATCCTAGAGTTTGGGGGACAGCAGAGACACCATCTAGACCTTGAACCCAGGGTTGGGAAGTTCATGCTTAATCTCATGGGAAATCACTTTATTCTTTGCAACAAGAGATTACATCATCATCTCATGTAGCTTGGTTTGCACAGCTGCAATAGGCAACTATGATCACAAAATTACCTACTTTGCATCCTTTTTAATTTGGCTCAAGAGTGTTTTCCTATGCAGTTTCCTTGATCACTTTCCGGTTTGACTATGTACCCTGGACAAAGGTGTGGCACTTTCATTTAATCTAACATGGTAACTGTTTTTGAACCTAAGCATGAGATCAATTTAACCTTGACTATAAACCTGTTACAGATGTCATTTTTAGAGATTTCTTTTTAGAGTTGCCTTGGCAAAAGCAGGCAAGTTAATAAACCTTTTCTGAGGTCAAGAAAAAATTGACTAAAACGTGGGGGAAAGTGAAACCTGAACCAAAGGGGAGTTTCATTTGAACAAAATAGTGATGGAATGCAAATTGCCATCATTAATATCTACCAAATGTTTGTGGGGTGCTATGCATTGTCAAGACCGTGTGAAGTATAGGTCTATTTGAGCCACTTGCCTTTAACATACCTAGAGAAGAGATCATAAGGACTTTAGAAGGTCTCTGTAGACTTGAAATTCCAAGAAA
Organism: Eubalaena glacialis; assembly: GCF_028564815.1. Lineage (NCBI taxonomy): Eukaryota > Metazoa > Chordata > Mammalia > Artiodactyla > Balaenidae > Eubalaena > Eubalaena glacialis. Next base: position 67,820,728 of record NC_083720.1, on the reverse strand, counting down.
TTGGGCCTAACTGTGAATTCTAGGGCTCAACAGTGCTGTTACTCTTCTAATACACCTCCCAAGGCAGCAGCTGCTCCTCAGACTCATCTCCTTTCCCCCCTAGACACACAGCTAGGCTACATCTCTCAGCCTCTTTTGAAGTTTTCTGTAGTAATATAACAGAGTTCTGGCCAATGGAGTGTAGGCAGAGTAATATATGCCATACCTACGCCTGTCCCTAAAACCTCTCCCAAGCAATTCTCCATTCCCCTTTTGCCTCCCCCCATTCACTAGTTAGATGTCAGCACCAGGGAAGACTTTAGAAGTCACGTGTTGAGGATGGAGTCTCTGTTAGCTGGGGTCCCTGAACAACGACCGGGAGCAGTCATCTCCACCCTTTCCTGCTGCCAAAACTGAGCTACACGAGAGTGAGAAGTACATTTTCATTGCATTAAGCCACTGAGAGTTAGGAGTTTATTAGTTACAGCAGCCAGCATTACCTTAACTATTAAAGCTCTCCAGGAGGTCTTTTCTCAATAAAAAGGGGCCTTACTTTGCCAAACTGTACCCAAGAAAATCCTGGCCTAAAATGCAAAATTAAACACCTGGGCACATCCTTTCCCCTGGGTCATGTTGGGAGGCAGCAGGATGCAGAAGAGCTAAAATTTGGGCCATTGTAAGCAAATGGACCCGTTTTTATTTTCCTACATTTGCTAGGGGTAAAAAGTCTTCTTGCCTATCACTTCTGCTCTTAATACTAAAACAAACAAACAAACCCAAAAAGCAAACAAAAAAACCCAAGAGTAATGAAATAATCTATAAACATGAAAGGGAAACTCCAGCAATTATCTGAATATCTTGGAGTCCTTTTGATTCATTTTCAGTGTCTCTCACAGTCTAACCTTTGCATACCATCCTTGCTGTCTAGAAATTATAGAATTTTTGGATTAGAAAAGGCCTAAAAATCAATTAAAAATCTAGGAAAGGAAACTGTCACCAGGCACATATCTGAGATCAGAGATCCTAAGTGGTAGAGTTAGGATTACAAACTCACGTTCCTACACTGAGAAGAGTGCTTTACTTCTTGCATTTCAATAACTAATCTCTAGCCACCAGTCTCTGCCATCTTAATCAATCTGCCCAATGCACCCAAACCGATCCCATCTAAACCCTGGCTTTGGCCATGTTGCTTCCTTCCTCCAATGACTCCCAGGCTCCTGAGTGCCCACAGGATGCCCTCCAAATGCCTTCATCTGGTAATCAAGCCCCTTCACGCCCAAGCTGCCTTTCCCACCGTGCCTCCCACTCAAGGTCCTCCCCGCTTTTATAAGCTATAAGTTTAAGATGGCACATGTGATCAATGAACCGTGAAAGCTGGCAATACATGAAGAGACTTTAGTGTAACCAAATAAAATGGAGACTGAAGTTACACCGACACAGGCAATGATACGTGTAATCATCATCGTGCTATGTAGTAATTATGTATAAATGATTGTAATTAGTATTTCTTTTGCACAGCTAAAACCTGGTACTGCTGGGTTTACTGTCAGGAGGGTGGGAGAAAACTTGGAATGTGAAATTGCTGGGATGCAGCTCGGAAAGGCAGCCAGTTCCTTGCTCTCCATACTTCTTCAGCAAGAAGTGCTCAGAACCAAGAGTTCCAGGATTGAGACCCATAAAATTCCAACAGAAATAGGAACCTCCAGAGACAGAAAGACCTGAGGTGCAAATCCCAACTCTGCAACTCACTAGGCAAGTTATTTAACTATTCAACATTGAGTCTCAGTTTCCTCCTCTGAAAAATGGGCACAATAATACCTATTGGTCATGGCATGACAGTGTGAAATAATGCGTGTAATACATTTGGCACAGGACTGGTGTACAGTGTGCACTTCATAAATGGAAGTTATTAACATCTCTTCCCTGCCGCCCTGCCATCCCCTCCCCCTGGCTCCTAAGCAGGTTTGGACCCCAGCCCTGCCCACAAGTGGAAATCTGATGTGTTAACTATTGGCTCACTTCTGCTCCCAAGCATCCTGTCTGTGGCTAAAGCTAGGTTGGGAGCTGGGAGAGATGAAAGCACAGAAGTGAGGGAATGAGATAATGTTAGTCCTTTTGGAGGGCAGGCTTGCAAGGGCATGGTCGTTAACACTGGGGATGCGGAGAAAGGAAGGGAGGAAGCAGCAAAGCAAAGGCAGTAAGAAGTCCAAGGACAATCTCGGCGGCACTACAGCCGTGTCCACAGCTGCCTCTGGCCCTGCTTCACCGCCAAAGCCTAGCTATCCTTTAACTCTTGCCAAGGCTCCTGTCCCCCCATCTCACTTGCTGTCCTGAGGGTGATAGGGAAAAGCCAAGTGCTGAAGAGGCCCTTTGCTATCCTGGAAAGGGGAGGTCAGCTCCTAATGTGGCTAGTTATAATTATGAATCAATTTCCTATTCATTCCACATGTTGTTATCAAACACCCCACACCAGGTGCCAAGCTAAGCCCAAACCCCTCCAGGAGACTGGGTTCTACAGTGGGCCCGACACTAACACAGATGTGATATGGGTTACATAAGACGTTCCCCCCATAGAACACTAGTCTGTGGGGAAATAGTTTCCAAGTTCTAAATGAGTGACTTGGAAAAGAACTTTGGAAACATAGAATGTACATAGTAGGGTGGTAAATTAAGGATAGACATAGCAAGACAAGTGTAGGAAGCATTTCTGCTTCTCCTCGGGAAGCATGACATTTTTTTCAAATATTCGTGTTTGGTGCACAGCAGAAAGTAATCAAAAGTCTCCACTGCCGACAGATGTAATTTCCTAAAAAACAACCTAATCTCATTGAATCTCGTCTGAATAGAGACCATGCTGGCTGTCTACTGCTCACTGGATGCTGTTTAAACTCCTTAACATGCTACTCCAGGTCTTGTGCAAATGGACCTGATACCTACGTTTCCTCTCTGGCCTGCCCCATTTCATCCTAGGCTCTGGCCACAGTTCCTTCCTTGAGCGTGCAAAACTCCCTCATGTTGCTGAGCACTTCCACAAGCTTGCTGCTCCCTCTGTCTGACTTGCCTTTCCCACAGGCCTCCCCTCTTTCTTTTTCCCCTTAATACGAAGAGGGAAGTCTATTTCTGCATGGTTAACTTTAGAAAGGAATCATTTATAATCTGGGTCCTTGGTGGGCTATTTAAGAAAAGGTCCTCTCCTGTGGGTAACCGAAGGGAAACATTTAGAATGGCATGCCTGAGGCAAGAATTTTGCACACTTCACTGTGGGAGGCCAGCGCACCCAGCCTGATAGCCCAGTAGAGACAATCAAAAAATGGATTATTAAGGAAATACAATTAGGGAGCTACTAAATCCTCTCAAATACAAGCAAAGCCTAATCCAGCAGGTAAGCCCACAGGCAGCCAGTAGGGTAGGCCGGTTTCTCCTCTGCCACACAAGCAGCCCATATTTAAACCTGTTGTTATATATATATTTTTTAAGTCAATTGATCATTCCAATAAATGTGTAATAAATTTGTTCAGGAGGAAAGAGATTAAGCCTGTGATTTCCATGAGCATAAGTTTAATATTTATCAAGGCATAGATTGATAGGGTGAAGGAAATCACATTTTGAGGGAAGTGGTTCCTGAATGATAAATATGCTAAAATAAATTTCAAACACAGTTTTGGAAGCACGAAAACAAAACATACTTGCCATATAAAGAAAAAAGAAGTTGCGATAAGGATTATATACTTTTAAATGGAAAAAATATTTGCAAAGGTAGATGAGCTTGAGAACGTTTTAGATGCACACAAAAGTCCCCCCTCCCACAAGCAGATTCTTGTAATTGATACTAGCGCACAGTTTGAATGGAAACAGTTGAATCCCCCCCCCTACACACTGTGCTGAGTCCCTCTTTTAAATAGAAACCGAGGGCTGTTTATTTGGTGAGGATTCAAAGAAAAAAAAAAAAAAAGGCAATACTGGAAGTCCATTTTGCTCATCATGAATCCTACAAATTCTCCTTCCATATCCTTCATCCGTTTTCATCTTTCCTAACAGAAGACTGTCAGGGATACTCAGTTCTTGCCTAAGTCCCTACCTAAGCCATGCCAATCTTCAAACAAAAAGCAGCTTTTCACTGGAGATCTTTACTAAAAGAGTGGGTTGAAATGTCCTTACTTGAACCTAAAAGCTTAATGAGTCTTGGTGCCAAAGAGCTGGGGACAGGCCAAGTCAGTGAGGCCAGTTGTGATTTGGCAGAAAGACAAGGGAGAACCCTACATAGGAGGCCTATCAAATTCTTAACCAGTCCACTAAGGCCAAAATCAGTAAGGGCAAAAGGACCCAAGTTTGCTGAGATTTAAGTGAGCATCTGGGTTAGAGAAAGAGCTCTAGATGAAGAGCTGGAAGACACTGTACTCTACAACCTGGGGTCTCCATCTCATCATCAACAAGGGGGTGGTGGGACGATCTGATCCAGGTCGCTCACCTACTGTAGTTACAGAGAGGCTAAAATAAGGGAAGGGTTTGTGAATACTGAACAAGGTAATGGTGATTGGAAGACACCAGTCTGGAATCGCCAACCACTGGGGTGACCATGCACACACACACACCCCCATACACATGTGCATACATACATACAGACGTACCTATGTACATACAGTTAGCTGAGGACAGTCCCAGGTTTCATTTGTTGTTCCAGCATCTCAGCTGATTGACACCTTCTTTCACTCTCAAAAGCGTTTTGTTTGATACATGGTCACTTCACTACTAAGCCATTGGGTCTAACTAATCTCATCTCCTTATCAATAGTTGAGGAAAATACTCCATGTATAGTTTATATTAGATAAGGTCTCTAACAATAGCCTATTGAAATGATGCAAAAGCATGAGCCAGAGCTCAGACCATTAAGTCGAATCATGATCCGTTGATTGGCAGTTCCCAGAGATGGCTATTAACTGACAAAGGTCTCCAGTGCCTCCCTCTACCAGTGAGACAGGACTTTTCGGAGCTGACCTCTGCCAGGGCCATGCAATACAAGTGACCTCCAGCTCCTTAGAAGTCTTCTTAGCTCCCTCGGTTTCCATGACACCATGCTCCCTGGGTTTCCTCTCGTCTCTCTGATAGCCTCTTTGTGAGCTTCTCTTTCTCTCATCCCTGACCAGGGAGAAGAATTCCTCAAACTGGGACCTTGTTGCTGCTCTTTCTTGATGTGGTCTTTCCCTTAGAGAGACTGTCATATATCACAGCTTCACCCTGATGTCCACCAATGGCTGGCAAGTCCAATTTGAATAAGTTAAATCCATCATCTCACCCCTAAGTTCTGCCTTTGTCCCCAGTAGCCTACAGAACTCTCTGCCTCAGTGGACTGTCCGTACCCTAAACTCAGTCTGCCCAAACTGAAATCGTGACCTCTCCCACCAAATAAAGGACCCCTTCCAACTGGCACCAAGGGCCCACCCTGCTTGTCATTAACAACTGAAACGCTGAAGTGATTTTTTAGTCTTTTCTTTCATTCATCTATCCCTATACCCTACCAAGTCCTGTTGATCTCTTTTAAATTCCTCTTGTTTTCATTGCTCTGGAGATCACACCCAAAACTCCTTTTGTGGTTTCAAGGCCCTGTGCAATCTTGATCCTGCCTACTTCTCTTCTTCATCCATCCTCATCTCATATCACTGTCCTCCCTGTTTTCTACATTTTCGCCAAGTAAGTCTTCTTGCAACTCCTCTAGTACATGGAGCTTCTGTCTTAAGAATCTCAAACATGTTATTCTCTCAGCTAGAACATGTTTCCTCCCTCCTTTCACCTCTCTTCCCTCTTTCTGGGCCAATTTCTGCTCTTCATTCAGGTCTCTACCTACGTGTCACTTCCTCAAGGAACTCTGAGGTTAACAACCCACATGGGGTCAGGATTTAGATTCCAGATCTGATCAGGGTGCCCCTGTTACACAATGTTATGGCATAGTTTACTAGTGTCTACAGTAACTTGCCACACCTGTAAGCAGGTTCTTAAAAAGGTTAATTGGATGAAGAAAGAGACACCTCCTGCCCCAACCCCCTGCCAGGCAGATCTCCCCTATGTTTGCCAAACACATCGTCCTCATTCCTGTCCCCAAACCTTTCCCCCGCTCTTGTTCCTGTGCAGTCTGCCCTCTCTTTCCCTCAGCCTATTCTCACCTTAAGTAAAGACGTGACATCTCTCCAATAACTGTCTCCCAAACTACAACAATCTCCCCTTGTTTAACTTCTATTAAATTTGGGGATTAAATCTTAGTCACTTTTGCATTTACTCATACACTGGTTTACACACTAACAACTGCTTTGTGTGTGCGTCAACGCCCAAGCCCATTATAAAACTCCTGAAGATCAAGGATCAAGCCTTATATTCCCTTTTTATGCCCCTCGGTGCCTAGCGTGGGGCTGTGCAGAACAGAGTCAGTATCCAGTAAGTCCTCCATGTGACAAAATGTCTCCACAGAAAGCTACGCCATCAACTCCCAACCTGTCCTAGAAGATGAGTGCATATCCATGGCACACCACATCTCATGTTGAAATCAGGACAAGAATCTAAGACAAGCCCTCATTCTTAGAATAAGCAGCTCATTCATCAGCAATGATATAGACAAGTATTTGCCAACAGATTTCTTATCTTCAGAAAATTATTTCAGCAACATAAGAACTGAGACAAAAATCCACTGAGACATTCTTTATTGGTCACTTATTTGCAGACCAACATACTCGGACTTTGCATTCCATCAAAACGTGTCTGCAGAACAAACCCCAGAAGCTCACTTCTATGACTCCTAAGAAGATAGAGCTATAATGGAGAATCTTATAGGTAAAGAAAGCAGATACTTCCATCTGTTGAACTCCCAGTCTTCAGGGATGGGTCCATTCTTTATGTAAAATTGTGTGTGTGTGTGTCTGTGTCTGTGTCTGTGTGTGTGTGTGTGTGTGTGTGTGTGAAGGAGAGGGAGGGGTAGAGTGTGGGGGGAAGGAGAGAAGAAGAGAAGGGAGAGAAACAGGATAATACTGATGACGACAGCAAAAAATTGGGAGAAAGTTAATGATCTAATGAGGATTAAATTGCCTAGGTAGAACTCTTACTACTGGACTCAATTTATCCAACAGCTGTTTGTAACAGATGTATTGTGTGCCAGACCAGTGTCCAAGGGGGGAAATCCAAAGATAAATAGAAGAGGTCTTCAGGAAGCTTTCAATCTGCTACAGGAAGGAGACGTGGGATAAAGAGGTTGAGCGCTGTGATAACAGCTAGTGCGGAGGCTGTACAGGTACTTAGACGCCAGGGAGGAACCCACTAACTCTGCCCAGAGGGTTCTGGAACAGCTTCCCTGAGAAAGAAACCACAACATACTGGAGGGAGCAGGAGGAAATGACGTCACCACAGAGGTCAAGGCCACTGTTTTCAAAACAATCGCTCTCAGCCTTGAGCTCTGCCAGCCAAAGTTCATTATTCACAGATGATCAAGTTTGTAAGGGACCCAAATGTTCTTGCCCAGTTTTTGATCACAGGCTAGGCAAAAGGAGCTAGGAAGTAAGCCTCCAGTTGCTTCATCCTGTGGCTTGTGGGCAGCCCAGTGAGAGAGCTGATGGGTGCCAGTGACACAGAGTTGCATTGACTCTGTCATATTTATAATTGACTTTAGGCCTATTTCCAACAATAATAATGGAAATGGCGAGTGATCCAGGGTGCCAGCCCAGCGCCAGACACCGCTGAGCGGTTCACATATTCTCTCACTGGAATCTCTCAAGTATCTTATGAGGTATGAATCTCCCCCATTTCGTGGACAAAAGGAGAAAAGCTAACATTTAAGTGCCTGCTATGTTGCAAGCACTAAAGAGTTTATACACATTATCAATTCATTTACTCCTCTGAACAGCCCAATGAATTAGGTATAATTATATCTGGTTTTATAGATGAGGAAACTGGGGTTCAGGGAGGTGAGGTAACTTGCCTAAGGACACACAGTAGGCAAATCTAGGATCTGGACTGGCCACTAGGTTGAAGCATATGAAATCACATTATCTGACTGGTTTTGTTTTACTAATACAACAATTTCACTGGATTCAACCTAGGAGTTCCCAAATCCATTCACTTTCCACTATGCTTTCCATAAACAGATTTGAACTGGCTTTTGTTAAATATATATTCTTGGATAGTAACCAAAAAGAATGAAAAGGGTGAGGCAAGGATGCGAAACCAAACCACAGAGAACAAAGGACAGCGTATACACTGGAACTAGATGCAATTATTATTATTATCATTTTACTATACTAAACTAACTTTATCTCTTTCTGTCTATGCCTCTTTTTCCTGAAGCATTTGTATATAGTTGTAGGGTATATGGATTATCATTACATTATTCTTGTCACTTCTCTATAAGTTTAAAATTTTTCAAAATAAAAAGTTGGTGGGGGTGGGGTGGACTTGTAAAGAGACTCGTGAGAAAACCTTTCTTGAAAAGGTATTTGATTTCCCCAAATAGCACTTTGCACTGCCCAAACTACTTAACTTTATGAGGGTAAACAATTCACATCCAAAATTAAGTCCGTAGTCCTCATGGGCTGGAAAACTTTTTCTGTAAAGGACCAGGTAGTAAACATTTTTAGGCTCTGTGAGCCCCATACAAACTCTTGCTTTGTTTCGATTTGTTTTGTTTTTTGTTTACAACTCTTTTAAAATGTAAAAACCGTTCTTAGCAAGAAGGAAGGCCTGCACAAGAACAGGACATGGGCCAGAATTTGCCAACTCCTGATATAGATGGAATTCCATAGCATTCTATCTATGTGATAAAGTCTTAGGAAAACAAGTCAGAAACTTTCCTTTCTGAAATATTTCACAACAGTCTCTCTGATCTGGGTGCAGGGAACTAGATGACAGTCATCACTGGCTCCATACTGGGAGTGGCTTCCTTAGGGAATAGTCTTTGTAGCCTTTCTTTTAAACTCTTAAGTCCCCAAGTACACAATGCAGTATTCATTTAACATTTCTAAAAGCATGACACTTGTCACACATTTGCAGCTTTGTCAAACTTTGACCCTAGACCATTTATTTAATACTCAGCGGAGAGCTCACATCGTTTGAGCATTTAACCTCCAAACTTCAACTACACACACTTGGCAAAAACAACAGAGGAAGAGAGAGACGGTTAGAGCAAAAATACATCTACTATAATTCTATCTGGCACATGCACTCTATTTTATTCTTGCTATTAGTTATACATTTATGCATAAGTATTACTGTTTTCGGGGGTACATGTGCGAGGGCAAGTGTACTGCATTTCACAGGCGAAGTAAAAGAGCTCCCAGGGCGATTCTGAGGCTACTCAATTTCCATCTTATATGCTGCCTGGAGGTGCCAGTCTTTTCTCTCTCCTATCTCTGTAGTCTTTAGTACAGGTCCACCAACCTCATTTGTCACCATCAAGTTTTGACAGCTCTTACCTAAGAATACTGAAACCCCTACACTGTCCGCCGACCATAGCCTCCTACCCCCTCAGCTCTCTCACGCCCTCCCTTTCACTGGACTTGCCTTCTTGTCTTAAGAGGGTCCACCAGGCCCTTGATGCTTATATTTTTCCAAACCACCAACCCCACACAGTCCTCCTTCTTCCTCTGTCCAGCTGAGACGCCGTGGTTACCCTCTGTACTGCATTTCTCCCCAAACTCTAGGTTTTCTGGCACCAACTCCATCCCACCGCCACCACCCAACCTCTTGCTTTTCTCTCCCATTAAAATCCCAACTCTGGACACAGGACAATGATTAAGAGCAGAAGCAAAGGAATCAGACTTCTGAATTTAAATCTTTCTCATCTGGTACAACCTTAGCCTAGTTATTTAATCCTCTGTACCTCAGTTACTTGCTCTGAAAAATGGGTATCATAATAGTCCTTGTAGGCCACAGGTAAGTTTAGAATCAGGCTGGTAAGAGGAAAACCAGACCCCAGGCCCAGAAGATGCCCTTCTGTTTGAGAAGAACTGTGAGGTTTTTTTCAGACTCATAAACAACCAGGATATATTTTTTTTAACATCTTTATTGGGGTATAATTGCTTTACAGTGGTGTGTTAGTTTCTGCTTTATAACAAAGTGAATCAGCTATACATATATCCCCATATCTCCTCCCTCTTGAGTCTCCCTCCCACCCTCCCTATCCCAACCCTCTAGGTGGTCACAAAGCACCGAGCTGATCTCCCTTTGCTATGCAGCAGCTTCCCACTTGCTATCTATTTTACATTTGGTAGTGTATACATGTCCATGCTATTCTCTCACTTCGTCCCAGCTTACCTTTCCCCCTCCCCGTGTTCTCAAGTCCATTCTCTATGAACCAGGACATTTTCAGTGAACAAAGAGCATGGTGTTTCTCCACAATTGCAACCAACATTTAGAGCCAATCCAACTCAGAAGAGGTGAACTGCCAGTTTTCAAAATTTGAAAATATAGAGAGTTCTTATATTTTCAAGTATTGCTACATGGGTGGTGGTTGAGAGTTAGAACTTCTTAACCACCAGCATCCACAAAACTCTCTCTGGTTCTAGAGAGTGGCACAGCCTTAGGTATTCTCATCTACTCTCCAAAGAGAACCCTCACTTTTCTGAGACTCTCCAAACTGGGTTTCCTGCCTTTCAGGACCTACCATCAGCCCACCCCATGCCTGGAACAGTGCAAGTCCCCCTCCTTGTCAGATTAGTCTCTGGATACAAGTCCTGGCAAAATACACTTGCTGATCTCAGTCTGCAGCAGCCCAATATGCTTCGGTTCAGATCACACTTAGCCATGCCCCCATCCCTGACAAAAAGGAGAGGGAGATCTTCTTCCTCCATTGTCCCGACCTTCAGTGCATTCAGCTCCTGAGTCATACTTCTGTCTCTCATTGTGCTGTGGGCCCTGCACTTCGAACTTTGTCTGCATCTTGTTTGTCTGGCTGCTGTCCCAGCCTTCTCTCCAAGGCTCGGCTGGGACTCATGCTGCTGGCTTTCAGGCCACCAGTGCAGTTCATTCCACCTTCACAAACTCTGCACCAGGACTGCCAGATGGAGTCCCACGGGGAAGCCAGGACTTGACCCTGGTCCTCAGACTCCTTCAAATATGCCAGGGGGTCTAATCCTCTGTGGTTAGAGGAGTTAAGCAATAACTCACTTGTCCTGGGTTTTATCCTACCTACCCAGACAGTAACATTTGTCCACACCCTCTGTGTTGGCCATTTCCCTCAGCTCACCCGCAGGCTGTCAGCAGTCAAAACCCTTTATTTATTTAAAGAGGCTCCTGGTTATAATCTGTGCCTCCATGCTGTCTAACCATACTATTTCCTAACCATGGCCTGGACCTAAACCCCACCTCTCCACCTCTAAACAACCCAAACATTCATTAACATGTTTGTAAAAGGCCAACAGTTCGTGCCACTCCACACGAGAGACTCCATCCTCCAACTCAGCATCAACTAGGTAAGAAACAAAGTCCACGTGTGCAGATGTCTCTGGATCCAAAGCCTTGTCTTCAGACAAGCCTACCTAATCCAAAGGCAGGCAAGCGATATTACTCTATAACAGATTTACTCATATGATGGAGAGGTGGATGCCTATAAGAATCTTTGGAGCTAATGTTAGGAAAACACAAGTTGGTACCAAAGACCCACTTCAAGAGACTTAAGAGAGCATGATGCACATAAATTACATCAGATTCTGGCTCATCTGTTAACATCAGGAGAGGGCTAAGCCCAGAATCATTGGAGGAGCAGGTGCTAGAACACAAGAGAAGTATTTAGAGCCTGTCTGAGTTTGTATCCGTGAGATGCTAAACTAATTATGGTTTACCTAAGAGATGAGCTCTGATTTAGATTTAATAAAGGGAAAAGAGGTGGTGAGGAAAGTAAAGTATGAGAAGAGGGGAGAGACTCCACAGGAAAGAAGGTATGGAAACAGAAATCAGGGGATGTACAGGCTTCCCTGGTGGCATAGTGGTTAAGAATCTACCTGCCAATGCAGGGGGATCTTCTGGGAAGATCCCACATGCCACAAAGCAACTAAGTCCGTGTGCCACAACTAGTGAGCCTGCTCTCTAGAACCTGTGAGCCACAACTACTGAGCCCGCGTACCACAACTACTGAAGCCCGTGCACCTAGAGCCCGTGCTCCGCAACAAGAGAAGCCACCACAATGAGAAACCCACGCACCACAACGAAGAGTAGCCTCCGCTCGCTGCAACTAGAGAAAGCCCACATGCAGAAACAAAGACCTAACACAGCCAAAAATAAATAAATACATAAATTTATTAAAAAAAAAAAAGAAAGAAATCAGGGGACGTAAATTTCTCTTTGAAGAAAGAAAGGCAGTGGAGAGCAGAAAAAATAAACACTGATATGAACTATGTTGAAAATTGCTGCACAATAATCAACATTTGTACAGCAAATGTTGTAATTTTTTAAAGCACCTTATCCACATTATCCTCTTCAAATTCACAAAAAGCTTATGAAATAGGCAGGAGTTGTAAATTTTTTACTACCCCTTTAAAGAGAAACAAATGAGACTCAAGGAGGTTATATGATTTAAGGGGTGAAGAAAGGATTTGAGTCTCTAAAGCTTAGGCTCCAAAACCCCTGCTCTTTCAACTACTATTGTCTCAAACAATATTCTTCAAGTCACCAAGATAAGAGTGCATTCTATGTGATTCCATTTACATAAAGCTCAAGATAAGGCAAAATAGATGCTATGGTGATAGAAATCAGAACAGTGCTTTTCTATAGGTGGTTGACATTGACTGGGAAGGGACATGAGAGAGCTTTGTGTTCTGTATCTTGCTCAGGGTGTAGGTTACATGAATGTACACAGTTTACAAAATCCATTGGGTTGTATATCTAGAAGCTGTGCATTTCATGCATGTACATTTCAACTCAATAAAACAAAAATCAGTATCCAAATGACAGAACCTATCAAATGAATTCAAAACACAAAATCTTGATTTGAAGTTTATGTCTATCCCTCTATAAGTATTAAGGCTCTAGCTTATTTTGTGTCTGGAAACACTTCACAGAAAGCTCTTGAATCCATCATCACAGGAGCACTCTATGACAAAGCCCAGGTTCAAAACATAAAAATTGAACACTGCAGTTATTTTGTCAACAGCACAAATTAAATATATTCAAAATACCTCAGGGAACTAGGCCTAGTGAGGAAGATTGCCTGGCATGTTTCAAGATGTTGTCAGTAAATAGAAGCCCTGCTTTAACTTGGCACAAGCTGTTTTTGTTTAGAGGGAATAAGGGGAGAAAAGCTGCTTTTTTTACCACAACTTGGTCCACAACCTTCCAATTACTTGGGCCCAAACTCCTACATTGTAAAAGTTGGTTGGAGCTGAGTAGCAGCTACCAGATATTCCTTCTTTAACTAATTTGAAATTGCCAAGGTCCCCACCACTCCCTACTGCCCCAAGACTACTTATCTTTACTGCCTAACCCACCTAAGTGATTTGTTTTTGAATTTCAGATTCAAACTGTGAATAAATTCAAAACAAACACTAGAAGTTTTGCAGACAAACTGAATAGCATTAATGATTTTTCTTGAATAAAACCAACTGAATATAGGCTATACTTACTCGCAGAGAAGGATTCCATTTTCTAACCCTGTCCGAAAATCTTTATCACCAAAACTTCTGCCAGTTACTTGCTGGAAAAGAAAAAAAGAAAAACAGAGCATAAATTTTTCTTTTTTAATCAGGAAGCTCAGTGATTTTTTTCCAAGATATTTCAAGAGACTTGAAATAACTGGTGGCACTCCAAGAATGGGAAAAATCTGTTAGGTCTGAATTTCCTTTCCATGTGTAGCTTTGCTTAGATCAGCTAATCTTAAAGTTAGACCATTTCTTTGAAGTTTTTTTCCTATCCAATACCTTAAAAAATATCTGTTCTTTCTGATAAGGATATTACTTTTGGGGTTTGGCCATGATAAGTCAAGGCCACAGCCTCTTTCATCCTGAGGGTCTAACCCACACTTTCAAAAAAGCCTGCAGAAAGCACCACCTAAGGGTAAAGTATCAGACCTCCAAACCTTGAGAGACTAACATCAAGACTGGATGGAAAAAAGCCAATATCCATACTAACATGGTGTGAAAAAGGAAAATAAAAGCTGGCAAAGAATGAACTGTGCTGTGTCTGATAAAAACACAGTACTGATGGCCTTTCTTGATGCCTCTGGCTCTCAGCAGCCCTTTGGTCTGGGCACCAGGGCATTCATTTTTTCATTCAGTAAATATTTATTGAGCATCTACAATATGCCAGGTATATATGCATGCTATAAATCCTAAAGCAACCTCTAAAATAGCAAAAATTTAAAATACAGCTAATAAGCCAAGAAAGGAGATTAAATGGAATTATAAAAAAGATACTCTAACCATAAAAAAGAAAAAAGTAAAAGGGAATATGGAATAGATGGAATAAATAGAAAGCAAATAGCAATATTATAGACTTAAACCTAACCATGTCAATCAGAGCATTAAACATAAATGGTGTAAACATCCCCAATTAAACTAAAGAGATCATCAGATTGGATTAAAAAAGCAAGACCCAACTATATGATGCCTACAAGCAATGCACTTTAAATACAAAGATACGAATAGGTAAAAATAGAATAGAATAAGATATACCGTGCTAACACTAATCAAAAGAAAGCTAAAGTGGTTGTATTAACTTCTACAATAAAGAATAATACCAGGGACAGAGAAAGTCATCTTAAAACAAAGGGTTTAGGTTATCAGGAAAATAATTCTAGACACTTTTACACCTAATTTGTTTTTTTGTTTGTTTTTTTTAAAAAAGCTTCAAGATACATAAGCCAAATCAGATAGATCTGCAAGGAGAAATAGACAAATTCACAACTAGAGTCAGAGATTTAATATCTCTCTTTGATAACTGACAGAATAAGCAGATAGAAAATCAATAAGGATAAAGAAGGCTTGAACAACACTATCAACCAAATTGACTTAATTGACATTTCTAGAATATTCCACTCTACAACAGCAGAATGAACATTATTCTTCTTAAGTTCACAATGAACATTTATTGAAATTAGACCAATTTCTGGTTCAGAAAACTAGTCCCCACAAGCTTAAAAGAATTTAGTACATAAAAAGAATGTTATCTGACCACAACGGAATTAAATTAGAAATTAACAAGAGAAATGTCTATGAAAAAAATCCCTAACCCCAAGTAATACAATTCTAAACAACCCATTGATCAAAGAAGAAATTAAAAGAAATGTATTTCGTAGTGAAAGAAAATGGCAATATAAAAATGTATGGAGAGCTCCGGGGCTAGAGTGAGCGGAGGACGGCCGCGGCCGGTGGCCGAGCACGGAGGGGCCAGCCAGCGGGCCAGCGCTAGCGCCGAGCAACCGCCAGTACCCGCACAAGTACCCCGGGAACCGGCGGCGGCGTGTGCGTGTGGCCCGTGTGCGGGCGGCGGCGCGGGAGGAGCGCGGGTGGCATCATGGACGAGAAGGTGTTCACCAAGGAGCTGGACCAGTGGGTCGAGCAGCTGAACGAGTGCAAGCAGCTGTCCGAGTCCCAGGTCAAGAGCCTCTGCGAGAAGGCTAAAGAAATCCTGACAAAAGAATCCAATGTGCAAGAAGTTTGATGTCCAGTCACTGTCTGTGGAGATGTGCATGGGCAATTTCATGATCTCATGGAACTGTTTAGAATTGGTGGCAAATCACCAGATACAAATTACTTGTTTATGGGAGATTATGTTGACAGAGGATATTATTCAGTTGAAACAGTTACTCTGCTTGTAGCTCTTAAGGTTCGTTACCGTGAACGCATCACCATTCTTCGAGGAAATCATGAGAGCAGACAGATCACACAAGTATATGGTTTCTATGATGAGTGTTTACGGAAGTATGGAAATGCAAATGTTTGGAAATATTTTACAGATCTTTTTGACTATCTTCCTCTCACTGCCTTGGTGGATGGGCAGATCTTCTGTCTACGTGGCGGCCTCTCACCATCTATAGATACACTGGATCACATCAGAGCACTTGATCGCCTACTAGAAGTTTCCCATGAGGGTCCAATGTGTGACTTGCTATGGTCAGATCCAGATGACCGTGGAGGTTGGGGTATATCTCCTCGAGGAGCTGGTTACACCTTTGGGCAAGATATTTCTGAGACATTTAATCATGCCAATGGCCTCACGTTGGTGTCTAGAGCTCATCAGCTGGTGATGGAGGGATATAACTGGTGCCATGACCGAAATGTAGTAACGATTTTCAGTGCTCCAAACTATTGTTATCGTTGTGGTAACCAAGCTGCAATCATGGAACTTGATGATACTCTAAAATACTCTTTCTTGCAGTTTGACCCAGCACCTCGCAGAGGCAAGCCACATGTTACTCGTCGTACCCCAGACTACTTCCTGTAACGAAATTTTAAACTTGTACAGTATTGCCATGAACCATATTTTGACCTAATGGAAATGGGAAGAGCAACAGTAACTCCACAAAGTGTCAGAGAATAGTTAACATTCAAAAAAACTTGTTTTCACACGGACCAAAAAGATGTGCCATATAAAAATACAAAGCCTCTTGTCATCAACAGCCATGACCACTTTAGAATGAACCAGTTCATTGCATGCTGAAGCGACATTGTTGGTCAAGAAACCAGTTTCTGGCATAGCGCTATTTGTAGTTACTTTGCTTTCTCTGAGAGACTGCAGATAATAAGATGTAAACATTAACACCTCGTAAATACAGTTTAACTTCCATTTAGCTATAGCTTTACTCAGCATGACTGTAGATAAGAATAGCAGCAAACAATCATTGGAGCTTAATGAACATTTTTAAAATTAAGTACCAAGGCCTCTCCTCTACTTGTGAGTTTTGAAATCGTTTTGTTTATTTTCAGGGATACTGTTTAATTTAATTGTATGATTTGTCTGCACTCAGTTTATTTCCCCTTCTCAAATCTCAGCCTCATGTTGTTCTTTGTTACTGTCAGATCCTGGTGAGTTGTTTTGAACAGAACTGTTTTTTTTTTCCTCCCTCCTGTAAGACGATGTCACTGCACAAGAGCACTGCAGTGTTTTTCATAATAAACTTGTGAACTAAGAACTGAAAAAAAAAAAAAAATGTATGGAAAGATGCTAAAACAGTATATGGGGGAAATATATGGCACAAAACACCTATATATCAGAAAAAAGATCTCATATCAATAATTTCTGCTCCCGCCTTAAGAAAATTAAGCCCAAATTCATCAGAAAAAAAGGAGAAATTATAAGAGTTGAAATCAATCAAGTAGAAAACCAAAGAGTGACAGAGAAAAAAAATCAATGAAATCAAAAGCTATTTAGGATCAGAAACTGCTGCAGTTCTCGGCCGTGGTTAACAGTTGTTGTCAAGAGGATCCCAGGGCTCTTTGCTGGAGGGATGAGGAGCTGATGGGGACCCAGGGAGGGTTTCTTGGAGTCTCTGTGGAGCCCCTGGGCCAGTTCCCATAGTGAAGGCTGTAGGATCTTCCTTCCAGCCCCAGCAGCTCTGGTTGAGTCCACAGGTGCCCACCTGGCCTCTGGTTCCTGGGAAGAGTGGAGTTGTCAGCAAGAGAGTCCAGGTGCTGAGGCCCAGGGGGAAGATGCCAGCCAACTGGACTGCTCCTGGGCCATCCCTGGCTCTGACTACAGGGGGATGTGAAAACTCCTGTGAGCCGTGTGGCTGACAGGGTCTTGGTGCTCCAGCCTGGTGTCAGGCCTGAGCCTCTGAGGTGGGAGAGCCGAGTTCAGGACATTGGACCACCAGAGACCTCATGGTCTCACATAATATCAATCAGCGAGAGCTCTCCCAGAGATCTCTGTCTCAACACTAAGACCCAGCTCCACCCAACAGCCAGCAAGCTCCAGTGCTGGACACCCCACACCAAAAATCTAGCAAGAACACAACCCCACCCATTAGCAGAGAGGCTGCCTAAAATCATACTAAGTTCACAGACACCCCAAAACACACCACTAGACGTGGTCCTGTCCATCAGAAAGACCAGATCCAGCCCCACCTACCAGAACACAGGCACCAGTCCCCTACACCAGGAAGCCCTCACAAGCCACTGAACCAACCTCACCCACTGGGGGCAGACACCAAAAACAACGGGAACTACGAAGCTGCAGCCTGCAAAAAGGAGACGCCACACACAGTAAGTTAAACAAAATGAGAAGACAGAGAAATGCAGCAGATGAAGGAGCAAGGTAAAAATCCACCAGACCAAACAAATGAAAAGGAAATAGGCAGTCTACCTGAAAAAGAATTCAGAGTAATTATAGTAAAGATAATCCAAAATCTTGGAAATAGAATGGAGAAAATACAAGAAACGTTTAACAAGGACCTAGAAGAACAAAACAGCAAACAAACAATGATGAACAACACAATAAATGAAATTAAAAATTCTCTAGAAGGAATCAATAGCAGAATAACTGAGGCATAAGAACAGATAAGTGACCTGGAAGATAAAATAGTGGAAATAACTACCACAGAGCAGGATAAAGAAAAAAGAATGAAAAGAGTTGAGGACAGTCTCAGAGACCTCTGGGACAACATTAAACACACCAACATTCAAATTACAGGGGTCCCAGAAGAAGAATTGAAAAAAAAAGGGACTGAGAAAATATTTGAAGAGATTATAGGTGAAAACTTCCCTAACATGGGAAAGGAAATAGTCAATCAAGTCCAGGAAGCACAGAGAGTCCCATACAGGATAAATCCAAGGAGAAACATCCCAAGACACATATTAATCATACTATCAAAAATTAAATACAAAGAAAAAATATTAAAAGCAGCAAGGTAAAAGCAACAAATAACATACAAGGGAATCCCCATAAGGTTAACAGCTGATCTTTCAGCAGAAACTCTGCAAACCAGAAGGGAGTGGTAGGACATATTTAAAGTGATGAAAGGGAAAAACCTACAACCAAGATTACTCTACCCAGCAAGGATCTCTTTCAGATTCGACAGAGAAATTAAAACCTTTACAGACAAGCAAAACCTAAGAGAATTCAGCACCACCAAACCAGCTTTACAACAAATGCTAAAGGAACTTCTCTAGGCAGGAAACACAAGAGAAAGAAAAGACCTACAATACCAAAACCAAAACAATTAAGAAAATGGTAATAGGAGCATACATATCGATGACTACCTTAAATGTAAATGGATTAAATGCTCCAATCAAAAGACACAGACTGGCTGAATAGATACAAAAACAAGACCCATATATATGCTGTCTACAAGAGACCCACTTCAGACCTAGGGACACATACAGACTGAAAGTGAGGGGATGGAAAAAGATATTCCATGCAAATGGAAATCAAAAGAAAGCTGGAGTAGCAATTCTCATATCACACAAAATAGACTTTAAAATAAAGACTATTACAAGAGACAAAGAAGGACACTACATAATGATCAAGGGATCAATCCAAGAAGAAGATATAATAATTGTAAATATTTATGCACCCAACATAGGAGCACCTCAATACATAAGGCAAATGATAACAGCCATAAAAGGGGAAATCGACAGTAACACAATCATAGTAGGGGACTTTAACACCCCACTTTCACCTATGGACAGATCATCCAAAATGAAAATAAATAAGGAAACACAAGCTTTAAATGACACATTACACAGGATGGACTTAATTGATATTTATAGGACATTCCATCCAAAAACAACAGAATACACTTTCTTCTGAAGTGCTCATGGAACATTCTCCAGGATAGATCGTATCTTGGGTCACAAATCAAGCCTTGGTAAATTTAAGAAAATTGAAATCGTATCAAGTATCTTTTCCGACCACAACGCTATGAGACTAGATATCAATTACAGGAAAAAAATACTGTAAAAAATACAAACACATGCAGGCTAAACAATACGCTACTGAATAACCAAGAGATCACTGAAGAAATCAAAGAGGGAATCAAAAAATACCTAGAGACAAATGACAATGAAAACATGACGATCCAAAACCTATGGGATGCAGCAAAAGCAGTTCTAAAAGGGAAGTTTACAGCAATACAATCCTACCTCAAGAAACAAGAAAAATCTCAAATAAACAACCCAAACTTACACCTAAAGCAATTAGAGAAAGAAGAACCAAAAAACCCGAAAGTTAGCAGAAGGAAAGAAATCATAAAGATCAGATCAGAAATAAATGAAAAATAAATGAAGGAAACAATAGCAAAGAACAATAAAACTAAAAGCTGGTTCTTTGAGAAGATAAACAAAATTGATAAACCATTAGCCAGACTGATCAAGAAAAAAAGGGAGAAGACTCAAATCAACAGAATTAGAAATGAAAAAGAAGTAAAAACTGACACTGAATAAATACAAAGGATCATGAGAGATTACTATGAGCAACTATATGCCAATAAAATGGACAACCTGGAAGAAATGGACAGATTCTTAGAAAAGCACAACATTCCAAGACAGAACCATGAAGAAATAGAAAGTATAACCAGACCAATCACAAGCACTGAAATTGAAACTGTGATTAAAAATCTTCCAACAAACAAAAGCCCAGGACTAGATGGCTTCACAGATGAATTCTATCAAACATTTAGAGAAGAGCTAACACCCATCCTTCTCAAACTCTTCCAAAATATAGCAGAGGGAGGAACACTCCTAAACTGATTCTATGAGGCCACCATATACCAAAACCAGACAAAGATGTCACAAAAAAAGAAAACTACAGGCCAATATCACTGATGAACAGAGATGCAAAAATCCTCAACAAAATACTAGCAAACAGAATCCAACTGCATATGAAAAGGATCATACACCATGATCAACTGGGGTTTATCCAGAAGTGCAAGGATTCTTTAATATACGCATATCAATCAATGTGATAAGCCATATTAACAAATTGAAGGAGAAAAACCATACGATCATCTCAATAGATGCAGAAAAAGCTTTTGACAAAATTCAACACCCATTTATGATAAAAACCCTCCAGAAAGTAGGCATAGAGGGAACTTACCTCAACATAATAAAGGCCATATATGACAAACCCACAGCCTACATCATTCTCAGTGGTGAAAAACTGAAACCATTTCCACTAAGATCAGGAACAAGAGAAGGTTGCCCACTGTCACCACTATTATTCAACATAGTTTTGGAAGTTTTAGCCATGGCAATCAGAGAAGAAAAAGAAATAAAAGGAATCCAAATTGGAAAAGAAGAAGTAAAACTGTCACTGTTTGCAGATGGCATGATACTATACATAGAGAATCCTAAAGATACTACCAGAAAACTACTAGAGCTAATCAATGAATTTGGTAAAGTAGCAGGATACAAAATTAATGCACAGAAATCTCTTGCATTCCTATACACTAATGATGAAAAATCTGAAAGAGAAATTAAGGAAACACTCCCATTTATCACTGCAACACAAAGAATAAAATACCTAGGAATAAGCCTACCTGAGTAGACAAAAGACCTGTATGCAGAAAACTATAAGACACTGATGAAAGAAATTAAAGATGTTACAAACAGATGGAGAGATATACCATGTTCTTGGATTGGAAGAATCAACATTGTGAAAATGACTATACTACCCAAAGCAATCTACAGATTCAATGTAATCCCTATCAAACTACCAGTGGCATTTTTCATAGAACTAGAACTAAAAATTGTACAATTTGTATGGAAACACAAAAGACCCCGAATAGCCAAAGCAATGTTAAGAAAGAAAAATGGAGCTGGAGGAATCAGGCTCCCTGACTTCAGACTATACTACAAAGCTACAGTAATCAAGACAGTATGGTACTGGCACAAAAACAGAAATATAGATCAACGGAACAGGATAGAAAGCCCAGAGATAAACCCATTCACATATGGTCACCTTATCTTTCATAAAGGAGGCAGGAATATACAATGGAGAAAAGACAGTCT
This sequence comes from Eubalaena glacialis, assembly GCF_028564815.1. NCBI lineage: Eukaryota > Metazoa > Chordata > Mammalia > Artiodactyla > Balaenidae > Eubalaena > Eubalaena glacialis. The sequence goes on along the minus strand of NC_083720.1, from coordinate 67,798,841 downwards.
CTTCAATAAATGGTGCTGGGAAAACTGGACAGCTACGTGTGAAAGTATGAAATTAGAACACTTCCTAACCCCATACACAAAAATAAACTCAAAATGGATAAAAGACCTAAATGTAAGGCCAGACACTATAAAACTCTTAGAGGAAAACATAGGCAGAACACTCTATGACATAAATCACAGCAAGATCCTTTTTGACCCACCTCCTAGAGAAATAGAAATTAAAACAAAAATAAACAAATGGGACCTAATGAAACTTAAAAGCTTTTGCACAGCAAAGGAAAACATAAACAAGATGAAAAGACAACCCTCAGAATGGGAGAAAATATTTGCAAACGAAGCAACTGACAAAGGATTAATCTCCAAGATGTATAAGCAGCTCATGCAGCTCAACATCACAAAAACAAACAACCCCATCCAAAAATGGGCAGAAGACCTAAATAGACATTTCTCCAGAGAAGATACACAGATTGCTGACAAATACATGAAAGGATGCTCAACATCACTAATTAGTAGGGAAATGCAAACCAAAAGTACAATGAGGTATCACCTCACACCAGTCAGAATGGCCATCATCAAAAAATCTACCAACAATAAATGCTGGAGAGGGTGTGGAGAAAAGGGAACCCTCTTGCACTGTTCGTGGGAATGTAAATTGATATAGCCACTACGGAGAATAGTATGGAGGTTCCTTAAAAGACTAAAAATAGAACTACCATATGACCCAGCAATCCCACTACTGGGCATATACCCAGAGAAAACCATAATTCAAAAAGAGTCATGTACCACAACGTTCATTGCAGCACTATTTACAATAGCCAGGACATGGAAGCAACCTAAGTGTCCATCTACTGATAAATGGATAAAGAAGATGTGGCACATGTATACATGGAATATTACTCAGCCATAAAAAGAAACAAAATTGACTTATTTGTAGTGAGGTGGATGGACCTAGAGTCTGTCATACCGAGTGAAGTAAGTCAGAAAGAGAAAAACAAATACCGTATGCTAACACATATATATGGATCTAAAAAAAAAAATTGTTCTGATGAACCTAGCGGCAGGACAGGAATAAAGACGTAGATGTAGAGAATGGACTTGAGGACACGGGGAGGGCGAAGCGTAAGCTGAGACAAAATGAGAGAGTAGCATTGACATACATACACTACCAAATGTAAAATAGATAGCTAGTGGGAAGCAGCTACATAGCACAGGGAGATCAGCTCAGTGCTTTGTGACCACTTAGAGGGGTGGGAAAGGGAGGGTGGGAGGGAGACACAAGAGGGAGGGGATATGGGGATATATATATACATATAGCTGATTCACTTTGTTATACAGCAGAAACTAACACAACATTGTAAAGCATTTATACTCCAATAAAGATGTTTAAAAAACTCTTTATTTGAAATCAACAAAATTGATAAACCTTTAGCTAATAAATTTGATAACCTTTGGTTTTTAGCCAAAAAAGAAAGACACAAATTACCAACATAAGGAATGACATGATATCATTACAGATTCTACAGACATTAAAAGGATAGCAAAGAAATATAAATAAATCTGTGACAATAAGTTCACCAACTTAGATGAATTGAATAAAATTTTTGACACAAGCATCCATAGTTCACTCAACAAAGAAATAGATAACCTTCCCAAAAGAAGACGCCAGGCCCAGAAGGCTTACCTGGTGAATTACAGCAAATATTTAAGAAAGAAGTAATGCAATTCTACACAAACTCTTCCAGACAATTGAAGAGGAAAGAATACTTCCCAGTTCATTTTATTAGGGCAGCATTACTGTGATTCCAAAACGAAAGACATTATAAAACAGATAACACACATATACACACACACAGAGGAAATATGCAAACACCTTATCTCTTAATGGTGGGAATCAGATGTGATCTTTATTTTCTTCTTTTAAAGTTTCCCTCTTTTCCTAAAACTTTCTCCAGTTAATACATATTACTTTAATCATCAGAAAAACCAAACAAGGTTTTTTCTTTTTCTTTTTTTTTAAAGAGCAGCCCAAGGAAACTAAGCAGTCCCAACTCTTCCTTGTAAATCAGAGTTCAAGTTCTATTATAAGACATCCTCATTACCACTCCTACTAGAAAGGCAATCCACAAGCCAATATAATATACCACCTCAAAAAAATTCCTTTGTTAATATCCTCTCATTCTTATCTGAGAAAAGGTGAGAAAATAGATAAAACGTAGTTCCTTACAGTTTGCAAATATCTAGCTTTTTCCGCAAAATAAAAAATTAAGAAAGGAATTAAAGAAAGTCTTTATAAAGCTAAAGTTTTAACCACAGACTTAGAACAGCATAGCATTTTCTTTCGTGAATGTATTAGTCCTGATTTATATTCTCAAAACGTTACTAATATTCTCTATAAAACTAACCTCCATTCAGTGAGAAGTGATTAGAAAGTTTTAAAAACATTTTTTTCAGATCTTTACATTTTTGTTAAAAGTATTATATTCTAGTGCAGATGGTGCTAACATTGAGAACCCAAGCTCGTTTAGCTACATTTATTACAGAATTTCTGGCTAAGTTAAGCCAGGTCCCTCTCCATCTACTGGGCGAAGATGATAAGCAGGGCTGAGATAGAAACACAAATGAGACATGGCCACTGCATGCAGAAAGCTCACAGATGGGAGGAAAGCAGATATCTAAGCTCCTACCATAAATAGAAGGTAACAGAACTATTGAGATTTTAAGAAAATATTGGTGGCCCATGAACCACCTAAAATTCCCATGTACTATTTAAAATTATCTTGCATGTGATGCATGGCCACTAAAAAATTTCAAGTAGAGTCGATTTAATAGTCCAAAGTCAGCCTGCTAATCAAGATGTAGTCTGATTAAATTCAGTTTCCTAGACTCCTAATTGTGGAGGTGGGAGCAGGCACCACGCATTTGGAGGAAGGTGCTCATTTCCACCTCTGTTCCTCCTCATCTGCCTCCTTCCCCACTCTTCTGTGTCCATCAGGTCCCAGCATAGCTTTCACACGGCTCTCCACTGATCCAAGTGCCACCCGTTCTTCCAAGCCCAGGTTACTTAGTGTAGAGGCACCTGGACCTTTGTTAGGAGGGTCAACAGCTGAATAGACTCCAGAAATTCAACAAGGACTGAGCCACTGAACAGTCTGGTCCTTAGACCAGCACCAGCTGCAGCCGCAGCAGCATCTTCACCTGGAATTAACGTTAGATATACAGACTCAGTCCTCCCACCTTCCCCAAGACCTACGTAATCAGAACAAGTGTTTAAAAAAGATCCCATGTGATTCATATGCAAAGTAAATTTTACAAAGCCCTGACCTTGCATACTAAACTAAGCCAGCAGTTCAGTCTAGAAAGGTTGGACCCTCCGTTAGAATCAGGATTTTGGATGACTTGTCTCAATGACCCCTCTCAGCAACATCTTTATGATGTATTTACAGTGTCACACGTTGTACAGTTTAACTATAAAGACTGCTAATTACTGTTTCCTTTGTAACAGCATAAGCCATTACTATAAAAACAAAAAACAAACCAAAAAACCAGCTGCCAAGAATCAACCGCCATTACCAACAGACCATGAGCAGGGGAAATGAAAAGTGACTGCCAAACTCTTCACTAACTTTCCCACCTGGGCCCCAACTGATGGAGGACTCAGTAACCTTCCAGACAAGGCACTGACCAAGCCATCAGCTCGTGATCACTCTCCAAGGACACAGAATAGGATGGGAAGATTAATAGAGCCTTAAAGAGGATCTCTGATGGAGATCTGGGATGTGGGGTGGGTGGGGAGAGAGCCCAGGTTCAGAAGCATTCAGGGGCTAACAGGGGAAGAGCAGCATGAAATGTCAAGAGCAATTTATCATTCCCCCAAATCCTGCTCTGCATACCTTGCTGGTCCTCATCCATCCGATCAATTAGTCCTAGCAACTCTACCCTTGCAGCTGTTCAGCTTAGTTATACTTGACCCCACTCTTTCATACCCAATCATATCCACCAACAAATCCTGTTGATTCACCCTTCAGAATTTAGCCAGAATCCAACCACTTCTTGTGGCCTCCACTCTACCACCTTACTCCGAGCCATCATCATCTTACACCTAGATAAGAGTCTCCTAACTGGCTCACTGCTTCCACCCTTGCCTCCTTCCATCTATTCTCAACCCAGCAGCCAGGGTAATCCTGTCAAGTACTCCACTCAAACCCACTCCAATACTTCCCCATCTCACTCACAGTAAAAGCCAAAATTTTTACAGTTCTCTGAAGGTATTCAACATAAAAACAAACAAGGAAAAAAACCCTACTAGAGGAGTATGGACAAAACTGTTGGACACCACCATGATTTTAAGGGTAAACATAACGAACTTGCATACCTCTCCCCCATTCATGGTGATCCTCAGTACTTACGGTGGCAATTATGTCACCAACTATGCCCTATATGCCTTTCAGAAGAGTCCAATGTCAGATTTTGTTTCCTACTTTATGGTTTAGGATTAATTCACTTTCATTACTAACCAAAATATTTGTTGCAGGAACATCCTGTGTAAGATTAAAATAGTCTATAAATAGGTAATTTACCAAAACCTCGATGGTTTAAAAGGAAAAGCTTCCTTCTACCTTAGCAATCAAACCAAAAGCAGAAGCAAGAGGACATCATGATGTATCATCACACTATTTTATGCAAGTAATTATTGAGTAATAAGCTCATCTGGACTCGATTTCCTTCCCATAGAACTAAAAGGTAATTATGTCTCTGAGTTTGTCCATGTCAATGGCACTGCTCTAGAACATTCAGATAACTGAAATATGGAGAACTTTTTAAAAAACCAGTCTAATAAAGAAAACCACACAATTTTATGGTAACATTTTTACAATGTGTTTATAATGTAACACACTGACACTGTATGTCTTAATGCCTCATTCTGTTAATTACTTTGTTACCATCATTACTAAATAGTTGCCATGAACAAAGACTGCCAAGAATCAGTCTTTCAGCCTGATCATTACCATTTATACAAATTGTATTTCAGAAATATTTTCATTTATCTTCAGTTGTTTCTTGAAAACAATCTGGAGGACAAACTGCAGTCCACTAATAAACTGCAGGTCCGAAGGGATTTTAAATAAATGTTGGAGGAACTTCCCTGGTGGTCCAGTGGGTAGGACTCTGTGCTCCCAATGCAGAGGGCCTGGGTTCAATCCCTGGTTGGGGAATTAGATCACACATGCATGCCGCAACTAGGAAGTCTGCATGCCACAACTAAAGATCCCACATGCCACAACGAAGATCCTGCATGCCACAACTAAGACCTGGCACAGCCAAAATAAATAAATATATATATATATTTTAAGTTACAATTCAAAAAAATTAAAAAATAAATGTTGGAAATCCTATTATAATGATCTTAAGAAGTGATTCTATTGGCTGGCAAAACAATGGTCCCTGCATTCAAGAAATAGAAAAAATACAAAATTTACTAGATTTTGACTTAATCTTTGAAAGACATGGACATTTTCCCTAAATTGTTGTACAAAAACAGGTACACTTTTTAGAAGGTTTGATTTCCTCCTACCAACAGTCAATGAAAATCACACCTCTTTAATTCACCAGAGAAAATTATTTCTAGTTCATTATGCTCACTTCTCTTCTGATAATATTTGACTTATTTAACAAAAGAAGTATTTCTTTTTAAACCTAAATTGTAAAACAAAGCAGAAGAGAATTGCTCTTATTTTTCACATTTATTGAGAAATAAATCCACTGCTATTTCTGTCTCCTTAATAGGGCTGCTAGAAAAATCAAATCAAAATTCTATGGAGAAGAACACAGCAAGGAGGCAGCTGTCTGCAAGCTAGGAAGGGTGCTCTCGCTAGAGACCAATCAGCTGGCATCTTCATCTTGGACTTCCCAGCATTCAGAACTTCCCAACTGGCCCAGAAAGCTGTTTTCTCGGTTTTCCGCCAGCTCATTAGCCACAGGATCCAATCCATTGCCAGCACAGGCTGTTACAACTCCAACCTGGGTCCAGAGATGGGCTTTGGACTGTGCAGGCATAAAGGATAATAGTTTAAAAAAACAAACACACCAGAGGGCAGACAGCAGAAGCAAGAAGAACTACAATCCTGCAGCCTGTGGGACAAAAACCACATTCACAGAAAGACAGACAAGATGAAAAGGCAGAGGGCTATGTACCAGATGAAGGAACAAGATAAAACCCCAGTAAAACAACTAAATGAAGTGGAGATAGGCAACCTTCCAGAAAAAGAATTCAGAATAATGATAGTGAAGATGATCCAGGACCTCGGAAAAAGAGTGGAGGCAAAGATCGAGAAGATGCAAGAAGTGCTTAACAAAGACCTAGAAGAATTAAAGAACAAACAAACAGAGATGAACAATACACTAACTGAAATGAAAACTACACTAGAAGGAATCAATAGCAGAATAACTGAGGCAGAAGAACGGATAAGTGACCTGGAAGACAGAATGGTGGAATTCACTGCTGTGGAACAGAATAAAGAAAAAAGAATGAAAAGAAATGAAGACAGCCTAAGAGACCTCTGGGACAACATTAAATGCAACAACATTCGCATTATAGGGGTCCCAGAAGGAGAAGAGAGAGAGAAAGGACCCGAGAAAATCTTTGAAGAGATTATAGTCGAAAACTTCCCTAACATGGGAAAGGAAATAGCCACCCAAGTCCAGGAAGCGCAGAGAGTCCCATACAGGATACACCCAAGGAGAAACATGCCGAGACACATAGTAATCAAACTGGCAAAAATTAAAGACAAAGAAAAATTACTGAAAGCAGCAAAGGAAAAATGACAAATAACATACAAGGGAACTCCAATAAAGTTAACAGCTGATTTCTCAGCAGAAACTCTACAAGCCGGAAGGGAGTGGCATGATATACTTAAAGTGATGAAAGGGAAGAACCTACAACCAAGATTACTGTACCCAACAAGGATCTCATTCAGATTCGATGGAGAAATCAAAAGCTTTACAGACAAGCAAAAGCTAAGAGAATTCAGCACCACCAAACCAGCTCTACAGCAAATGCTAAAGGAACTTCTCTAAGTGGGAAACACAAGAGAAGAAAAGGACCTACAAAAACAAACCCAAAACAATTAAGAAAATGGTCATAGGAACATACATATCGATAATTACCTTAAATGTGAATGGATTAAATGCTCCAACCAAAAGACACAGGCTTGCTGAATGGATACAAAAACAAGACCCATATATATGCTGTCTACAAGAGACCCACTTCAGACCGAGGGACACATACAGACTGAAAGTGAGGGGATAGAAAAAGATATTCCATGCAAATGGAAATCAAAAGAAAGCTGGAGTAGCAATACTCATATCAGATAAAATAGACTTTAAAATAAAGAATGTTACAAGAGACAAAGAAGGACACTACATAATGATCAAGGGATCAATCCAAGAAGAAGATATAACAATTGTAAATATATATGCACCCAACATAGGAGCACCTCAATACATAAGGCAACTGCTAACAGCTATAAAAGAGGAAATCGACAGTAACACAATAATAGTGGGGGACTTTAACACCTCACTTACACCAATGGAGAGATCATCCAAAATGAAAATAAATAAGGAAACAGAAGTTTTAAATGACACAATAGACCAGATAGATTGAATTGATATTTATAGGACATTCCATCCAGAAACAGCAGATTACACTTTCTTCTCAAGTGCACACGGAACATTCTCCAGGATAGATCACATCTTGGGTCACAAATAAAGCCACAGTAAATTTAAGAAAATTGAAATCATATCAAGCATCTTTTCTGACCAAAACGCTATGAAATTAGAAATGAATTACAGGGAAAAAAACACAAAAAACACAAACACATGGAGGCTAAACAATACATTACTAAATAACCAAGAGATCACTGAAGAAATCAAAGAGGAAATCAAAAAATACCTAGAGACAAATGACAATGAAAACACGATGATCCAAAACCTATGGGATGCAGCAAAAGCAGTTTTAAGACGGAAGTTTATAGCTATACAAGCCTACCTCAAGAAACAAGAAAAATCTCAAATAAACAATCTAACCTTACACCTAAAGGAACTAGAGAAAGAAGAACAAACGAAACTTAAAGTTAGCAGAAGGAAAGAAATCATAAAGATCAGAGCGGATATAAATAAAATAGAAACAAAGAAAACAATAGCAAAGATCAATAAAACTAAAAGCTGGTTCTTTGAGAAGATAAACAAAATTGATAAGCCATTAGCCAGAGTCATCAAGAAAAAGAGGGAGATGACTCAAACCAATAAAATTAGAAATGACAAAGGAGAAGTTACAACAGACACCGCAGAAATACAAAGCATCCTAAGAGACTACTATAAGCAACTCTATGCCAATAAAATGGACAACCTGGGAGAAATGGACAAATTCTTAGAAAGGTATAACCTTCCAAGACTGAACCTGGAAGAAATAGAAAATATGAACAGACCAATCACAAGTAATGAAATTGAAACTGTGATTAAAAATCTTCCAACAAACAAAAGTCCAGGACCAGATGGCTTCACAGGTGAATTCTATCAAACATTTAGAGAAGAGCTAACACCCATCTTTCTCAAACTCTTCCAAAAAATTGCAGAGGAAGGAACACTCCCGAACTCATTCTGTGAGGCCACAATCACCCTGATACCAAAACCAGACAAAGATACTACAAAAAAAGAAAATTACAGACCAATATCACTGATGAATGTAGATGCAAAAATCCTCAACAAAATACTAGCAAACAGAATCCAACAACACATTAAAAGGATCATACACCATGATCAAGTAGAATTTATCCCAGGGATGCAAGGATTCTTCAGTATACGTAAATCAATCAATGTGATAAACCATATTAACAAATTGAAGAATAAAAACCATATGATCATCTCAATAGATGCAGAAAAAGCTTTTGACAAAATTCAACACCGATTTATGATAAAAACTCTCCAGAAAGTGGGCATAGAGGGAACATACCTCAACATAATAAAGGCCATATACGACAAACCCACAGCAAACGTCATTCTCAATGGTGAAAAACTGAAAGCATTTCCTCTAAGATCAGGAACAAGACAAGAATGTCCACTCTCACCACTATTATTCAACATAGTTTTGGAAGTCCTAGCCACGGCAGTTGAAGAAGAAAAAGAAATAAAAGGAATACAAATTGGAAAAGAAGAATTAAAACTGTCACTGTTTGCAGATGACATGATACTATACATAGAGAATCCTAAAGATGCCACCAGAAAACTACTAGAGCTAATCAATGAATTTGGTAAAGTAGCAGGATAAAAAATTAATGCACAGAAATCTCTTGCATTCCTATACACTAACGATGAAAAATCTGAAAGAGAAATTAAGGAAACACTCCACTGATACAAAAAGAATAAAATACCTAGGAATAAACCTACCTAGGGAGACAAAACACCTATATGCAGAAAACTATAAGACACTGATGAAAGAAATTAAAGATGATACCAACAGATGGAGAGATATACCGTGCTCTTGGATTGGAAGAATCAATATTGTGAAAATGACTATACTACCCAAAGCAATCTACAGATTCAATGCAATCCCTATCAAATCACCAATGGCATTTTTTACAGAACTGGAACAAAAAATCTTAAAATTTGTATGGAGACACAAAAGACCCCGAATAGCCAAAGCAGTCTTGAGGGAAAAAAATGGAGCTGGAGGAATCAGACTCCCTGACTTCAGACTATACTACAAAGCTACAGTAATCAAGACAATATGGTACTGGCACAAAAACAGAAACATAGATCAGGGGAACAAGATAGAAAACCCAGAGATAAACCCACGCACCTATGGTCAACTAATCTATGACAAAGGAGGCCAGGATATACAATGGAGAAAAGACAGTCTCTTCAATAAGTGGTGCTGGGAAAACTGGACAGCTACATGTAAAAGAATGAAATTAGAACACTCGCTAACACCATACACAAAAATAAACTCAAAATGGATTAGAGACCTAAATGTAAGACCGGACACTATGAAACTCTTAGATGAAAACATAGGAAGAACACCCTTTGACATAAATCACAGCAAGATCTTTTTTGATCCACCTCCTAGAGTAATGGAAATAAAAACAAAAATAAACAAATGGGACCTAATGAAACTTAAAAGCTTTTGCACAGCAAAGGAAACCATAAACAAGACGAAAAGACAACCCTCAGAATGGGAGAAAATATTTGCCAACGAATCAACGGACAAAGTATTAATCTCCAAAATATATAAACAGCTCATGCAGCTCAATATTAAAAAAACAAACAACCCAATCCAAAAATGGGCAGAAGACCTAAATAGACATTTCTCCAAAGAAGACATACAGATGGCCAAGAAGCACATGACAAGCTGCTCAACATCACTAATTATTAGAGAAATGCAAATCAAAACTACAATGAGGTATCACCTCACACCAGTTAGAATGGGCATCATCAGAAAATCTGCAAACAATAAATGCTGGAGAGGGTGTGGAGAAAAGGGAACCCTCTTGCACTGTTGGTGGGAATGCAAATTGATACAGCCACTATGCGGAACAATATGGAGGTTCCTTAAAAAACTAAAAATAGAATTACCATATGATCCAGCAATCCCACTACTGGGCATATACCCAGAGAAAACCATAATTCAAAAAGACACATGCACCCCAATGTTCATTGCAGCACTATTTACAATAGCCAGGTCATGGAGGCAACCTAAATGCCCATTGACAGACGAATGGATAAAGAAGATGTGGTACATATATACAATGGAATATTACTCAGCCATAAAAAGGAACGAAATTGTGTCATTTGTTGAGACATGGATGGATCTAGAGACTGTCATACAGAGTGAAGTAAGTCAGAAAGAGAAAAATAAATATTGTATATTAACGCATATATGTGGAACCTAGAAAAATAGTACAGATGAACCGGTTTGCAGGGCAGAAATTGAGACACAGATGTAGAGAACAAATGTATGGACACCAAGGAGGGAAAGCGGCAGGGTGGAGGTGGTGGTGTGATGAATTGGGAGATTGGGATTGACATGTATACACTGATGTGTATAAAATGGATGACTAATAAGGACCTGCTGTGTAAAAAAATAAATTAAATTAAATGAAAAAATTAAAAAAAAAATTCTATGGAAACTCTTTGCAAACCATCTCAAGTCATACTCATCTAAGTCAGAATTAGCAATCAACCAATAATCGTCTACCGTCTACCAAATACCTACTTCTGGCCAGGCAGTATAAGAGGTGTGAGTGAGATCAAAATAACAAGATCTGGACCCTACCCAGTAAGGACCCACGAGCCAGGGGGAAAGATAAAACATTACAAAACAGTAGTTGGTGTTGGAAGAGAATTATGGGCAAGAGCACGGAGCAAGCAATCAACACAAATTGCACAACTAAAGAGATAGCTGAATAGTTCACATTCATATAGCAATTTCCTTATGCTTTCTCTGTTCTAAATGTTTGCCACATATGAATTTATTTAATCCTCATAACAGCCCTATGAGGTGGGTCTGATTATTATTATTTCCACTTTAAAGTCAAAGAAACCTAGACGCAGAGAGACTAAGTAACTTGCCCAAGGACACAAAACTAGTAAATAGCAGAGCCAAGATTTAACCTCAGGTAGTAAGACTGCAGAGTTCACACTCCTACATACACATGATTCTGTGCAGCATCTGAGCAAAGAAATGAACTCTCTCTGTCTGAGATAGTCAAGGAAAGCCTTTGAGGGGCTGACATTTGAGTTAGTCCTGAAGGAAAAGAAAGGATTCCTCAAAGGAAGGAGATGAAGTAGTGCACCCCAGGCAAACACAAAGACCTATAAAAAGGTTTATTTGAGCAAAGAGGAAAAGTCCTAAGGGTGAGAACAGGGGGAGGCAGGTGGGGAGGGGAGAGTGGTAGGAGATAAGGCGCCACCGTAGGCATAGCCCACATGATAAAGGACCTGTATGTCAGAACTATGGGTTGTACTTGAACCTGAAACAACAGAGACATCCCAGAAGATGGGGCAAGGGAAAGGTTCTTTGGCAATCGTTCTCCCCATTTCCCACTAATTCCCCATTCCTAAAGAGATAGTCCAAGCATGACTTCCTTGTGGACTCTGCCACCAACATTTTATAGCCAATGACCTTGCTTTTGGAATCACAGTGAGATCAAGACCATCTGGCCAGACTTTCCTTTAGGACCACTGCCCCTAGCCCCACTCACATCCCTTTATAGACCATATCTACACATATCTTTTCATCTTTTCCTGTCAGCTCAAAAGAAAGAAATGCACTTTCTATTTCCTCTATCAAAGCTTGGAATCCCATCCCTTCCCATACCCAGGTACTACCTTTATCTCAACCTTACCTCTAGGTCCATAGCATCCTTCATCTCTCTGCTGATAGCATAATGATTTCCCTCCTTTCCTAAAAACGCTAATTCATTGAATCCAGCTCCTTCAACCACAATCCTGTTTTTCTCCTTCCTTTCACAGTCCAATCCCCATATACAAGTATCGGGTACCCATTACTCTTATCATCATAGCTCAGCCGCCTGTCCTCTTTTAATTCGCTGAAAATTCTTAAAGGGTTAAGAGTTGAGACCTGCAAATATGACTCTGAGCCCCACCAGCACAAGCTAAATCATAAGCAGATTAATGAACTTCTACCAACCTTCAGCTTCCCTACTTACAAAGTGATAAATTGTACCTACTCTAAATGCATCAATAGTAAATGAATTGCATACGAGTAAATTAATTAGTGTATGTCAAACCCTTCCCATAGTTCCTAATCCATAGTAAGAGCTCAATAAACTTCATTGTCAATATTGGCAACAATACTAGAATTGCCATAGATCTCATTCTTAATTTCTCTCTTTCCAATACTCTTTGCAGATCTTTCCTCCCTGATCTTAAATGATGCCATGCTTTACTGGTTCTCCTCTTAAATTCTAATTTTGCCATACTGTCTGATCCAACAGACATTGTCTCATCTAATCTGAATCAAGGTCTCAGCAGCATGATAGTCAATCACTCCTTCCTTTTTAGATCGCTTGCCCCTCCTAGGCTTCCCCACTACCAGACACTCCTGATTTTCCTTCTACCTCATTCAATAAATACTCCTTTCTCTGTTGCCTTAGGTAATTCTACCTCATTCATTTCCTAGGTGTAAAACATGGTTCTTTTTCTCCTTTCTTCACTTTTCCTTTGTTCTCTGTATAGCCACACTCTCCCTTTCCCTGGGTAGTTCCAGGTCTTTAGGTACCTCACTCTGATAACTCATTCATTTTTATGAGTTTAAATATCTTGCCTTTAAACATCTTGCATATGATAACTCACACATTTTTATATGTGGCATTGACCCTTCTCCCCTGAAGTCCGGAATCAAATATCCAATTTCTTACTCAACATCTCCACTTGGGTACCTAATAAATATTTCACACTTAACAAGATCAAAACAAAATCTGTGACATCTGTCCTCCGATCTAACCTGTTCCACCTCTGGTCTCCTCCATATCAATGAATGGCACCACCATCTCCCGTCACCAAGAACATACAGACACATTCAAACCATCAAAAAGAGCAATGTTCCGCTCTCCAAAATGTACTTTAGATCTGTCCTTTACCCTCTGTCTCTACACTACACACTAGTCCAAGCCTCCATCGCCTCTCAGCAAAAAAACTACACCAGCCACCTTCGTGGTCACCCTGCTTCCTCTCTGGCCCTCTACAAGCATCTCCCACACAGGACCCAGAAATCTTTTTATAGATCAATCCCATGTCCCTTCTCACTACACCAGAATAAGTCCAAGTTTTATCCACAACCTCTTCATTTTACAGATGAGAGAAAATAATGTCCTGCAAATTAAGTGACTTGCTCAATGTCATAAGCTAGCTATCAGCAAGGATGAGACTAAAACCAGACCTCCCTTCACCCAGGCCAGGGCTTCATTGCCCCACCCACTGCCCTCTGAAGGCACGTATTCTAATGACAATTACGTAGATACACTCTCTTTAATAACAATAGCTCCTTACATCTATTCAGTTTGGGTTGGCAAAGAAACAGCACAGAAGTCCAGGCCTGAGGTTATTTAATCAACATTATCAGACCATGATCCTCTCCAGCACTAGCTCTGAGTGTTTAATGTTGAGGATAATAAAATGCAATCTGCAGAATCCATTTATATTTTCATCATGTCATCAGAAACCCAGAAGGCGCTGTTTATAGCCACAGATTGACAGACTCTGCTAAAAAAAATCTAATTAAGAATACAAGAAATGCTCCAAAGCATGCTGGGAGCATTAAATCCTCTGATCTAGCCATTGCGTGCTCTAGACACAGGAAATGGGTCAGTCCAGGAACATGTGAGTGGGTTTAGCAGTAAGTGTGTTTGCACACTTAGGCTGTTCTTACCTTCTAAAGAAACAGAACAGATACTGCAAAGAAAGACAAACAACTCATGAGCTTTAACACAACATAAAGTATTAGCAATTGATTTGAGAGCAAAGAAAAAGAATGAGTCCCGAAAGAAAATGGGCTAGTAAAGTGCTTCTGGGCTATGTGTGCTGTCTCTACTACAAGCAGCAGAGCTAGGCTTCAGCCACAGTGTGATTTTTACCTGGGTATCATGTTGCTCCTTAAATAAATACTTCAATTCATGGCTAATTTTGACAAATCAGTGTGTGGAACTGTCATCTAGTCCTCAGCACAGGGATATATAAAACCTCTAAATTAGGCAAATCGGGGTCCAAATTTCAGGTGTGACACTTCGGAGCTATGTGCCACTGGACAAATGGCTTCGTTTCTCTGAGGCTGCTCCATTATCTTTAAAAGACGGTTGTGGGCTTCCCTGGTGGCACAGTGGTTGAGAATCTGCCTGCCAATGCAGGGGACACGGGTTCGAGCCCTGGTCTGGGAAGATCCCACATGCCACGGAGCAACTAGGCCCGTGCGCCACAACTACTGAGCCTGCACGTCTGGAGCTTGTGCTCCGCAACGAGAGAGGCCACAATAGTGAGAGGCCCGCGCACCATGATGAAGAGTGGCCCTCGCTTGCCGCAACTAGAGAAAGCCCTTGCACAGAAACGAGGACCCAACACAGCCAAAAATAAATAAATAATTTTTAAAAAAATAAAAATAAAGGAATTCCTTTAAAAAAAAAAAAAGACGGTTGTAGGAACCTGTTTTACAGGGTTGTTAGAGGTTATAAATCGTAAGTAGAAACCATCTAATAGGACATTTACTACTGATTGGAAGCTCTATTACTTTCTTTCCTCGAGCTTCATATCTAAGGAGAAGAAAAAAATCCATGCTGGAGTGTCTAGATCAGGTGGTTGCAATTTCTGTTCAGAAATACCGCTCAAGAGAAAGTGAGTATGGCTGAGGCAGATCTGCTGCTTCACAGAGGGCTCTGGGCTTGTGAGTGCTGGGTACAAAATCACACGATGTGACAGACTCCTATATACATGGTCCGGATTTAGTGAGACCATGAGGAAACAATTGGGCAAATCCAGAAAAATGACACATTTTATAAGAAAATTGACCTTCAAAAAGCCAATGTCGTGAAGAAAAGGGGAGGGTTGTTACCTTAAATAAGAGACTTAAGGGACATGACAACCAATTCATTGCATGCGTCTTAGTGAAATCCTAGTTTAAAAGCAGATTTACAGGTGATATTTTGGGCACGATTGGGGAAATCTGAACATATACTGGTCATTTGATAATATCAGGGCATTACTTCACTTCGAGTGACAATGGCACGGTGGTTATGTAGAAGAATGTCCTCATAGCTTGGAGATGCGCACTAAAGTATTTAGAGGGAAAGGGGTCTGATGTCTGTAATTTATTTTGAAAAGGTTGAAAAGTTATTAGGAGTATGTGTGCATGTGTTTGTGTTAGAAGTAAATATAGAAAATGTTAACAATTATTGACACTAGGTGGTGGGTATATGGCCTCTTTGAACCAACCTACCTTCCTTCCTTCCTCTCTCTCTCTCTCTCATGTTCCAAAATATTCATAATAAAATGTTGTCTGGAGCTACAGCTGAAAGTCATTCAGCAGTCCAGGGAAAGAAATCAAGTCAAAAACCTGTCTGGTGCCTCCTCATTTGTTACTAGGAGTGCTTTTTCATATTTGTTTTCAATGTTTCACTATCAGTCATTTCATTTATATTCAACCCACGCTCTCACCTGCTCACTACACAGAAATGGCTCTTGCCAGTCATCAAATCAACATGATGTTAGTACTGAGGATGGAAAGGAAAGAGGGGTCAAGCCCCTTGGCTTCCTGATTTGGGGCAAAGAATGGGAACTAGAGGCTCTGCCAAGTACACACAGTCCTGTGACAGTTGTAGAACTGTCTGAAGAACTGATCAATTTCACCATTTGATATTCTAATAACCTAATAATTTTTGGCTAAGAATCCAAAGTAACCACAAAACTGTTGTGTTTCACCAGTACTTGGTATTTTAAAACACATCAAAGTCAAGTTAGAAAACTACTAGAATTCACCCAAACAAGTTATTAGATTACCAAAGGAAAATAAAACATGGTGAAATGCTCATTATACAGATAGGATGATCACATTTTAAACAGCCTGTCCTTTTAAAAGTCGTAGGTATGACTTGGGCAACACAACTATGAAGAAAAGCCAGGAAGTGATCAACATAAAATGAGAAAGTGACTTTTAGAAGGAGGGAAGGAATTATCAATGGGAGGGAGCCCAGGACGGGCTTCCAGGGTGATGAAATTCTACTTCTTGATTTGAATCTACTTCTTGAGACAGTGATTCCAAGACTGTCCACCTTAAATAATTACCTAAGCTGTGAATTTATGTGGGTTTCTGTAATTGTGTTATACTTTACAATTAAAAAGATTTTAAAGGGAGGACTGGAGAAATAGAGGCTGACTTCCATAGTGGTTTAACCTCTATTTTTTTTTTTCTTTTGTTAGTAACAAAAGCCATTTTCCATTTGGTTTAACTCAGAAAAGTCTTTGTAGTGAGAAAATACTACTTGTAAAAGGTTTTTCATTCAAATGTAATAGAAATACACCTCCAACTAATAATATTCCTCAGGTCTATTAAAATGGTGGCTGGCACTATGGAAAAACAGTATAGAGGTTCCTTAAAAAAAACTAAAAATAGAGTTACCATATGATCCAGCAATCCTACCCCTGGGCATTTATCCAGAAAAGACAAAAACTCTAATTTGAAAAGATACATCATGCACCCCAATGTTCACAGAAGCACTATTTACAGTAGCCAAGACATGGAAGCAACCCAAGTGTCCATCAACAGATGAATGATAAAGAAGATGTCACACACACACACACACACACACACACACACACAATGGAATATCAGCCGTAAAAAGAATGAAATATTGCCATTTGTGGCAACATGGATAGACCTAGAGATTATCATACTGAGTGAAGTAAGCCAGATAGAAAGACAAATATTATATGATAACATTTATATGTGGAAGCTAAAAAATAATACAAATGAACTTATTTACAAAACAGAAACAGACTCACAGACGTAGAAAACAAACTTATGTTTACCAAAGGGGAAAGGTGGGGGAGGAATAAATTAGGAGTATGGGATAACAGATACACACCACTATATATAAAATAGATAAACAACAAGGATTTACTGAATAGCACAGGGAACTATATTCAACATCTTGTAATAACCTATAATGGAAAAGAGTCAGAAAAAAATATGTATATATGTAAAACTGAATCACTTTGCTGTACACCGGAAAATAACACAGTATTGCAAATCAACTATACTTCAATTTAAAAAATGGTGACTGGGATCCACACATGCTTACTGCATGATATATATATATTTTTAAATTTATTTTTATTTATTTATTTATTTTTGGTTGCATTGGGTCTTCATTGTTGTGTGCGGGCTTCTCTTGTTGTGGGGAGCAGGGGCTACTCTTCATTGTGGTGCGCAGACTTCTCATTGGGTGGCTTTTCTTGTTGCGGACCACAGGCTCTAGGTGCGCGGGCTTCAGTAGTTGTGGCACCCAGGCTCAGTAGTTGCGGCTTGTGGGCTCTAGAGTGCGGGCTCAGTAGTTGTCGTGCACGGGCTTAGCTGCTCCGCAGCATGTGGGATCTTCCCGGACCAGGGCTCAAACCTGTGTCCGCTGCACGGGCAGGAAGATTCTTAACCACTGTGCCACCAGGGAAGCCCTGCATAATATATATATATATATTTTTTTTTAAACATCTTTATTGGAGTATAATTGCTTTACAATGGTGTGTTAGTTTCTGCTTTATAACAAAGTGAATCAGCTATACATATACATATATCCCCATATCTCTTCCCTCTTGCGTCTCCCTCCCTCCCACCCTCCCTATCCCACCCCTCTAGGAATAATATATTTTAAAACAAACATTTGAGTATCAAAGGAGCCAATGTACTGCTAGGCTTTGGAAAATAAAGGACACATCATCTTCTGAGATTTTACCATTTGAATGGCTCTAGGCAGACACTTGGGGTCAGGAATGGCCACAGTGCCCCTTCCCCCCATCTTCTATCAATGGTTTGAATCACATGGTTATCTAAAGACACCTAGTCAGGATTGGTAGGAAGCTGAAAGTCCAGACAACTGGGTTCAAGCCACAGTTCTCTAATAACCAAGGGTTTCCAGCAAATCACTCCACTCCTCTAAGATAACTTTGCACAAATCTACAGATTCTCTGAACCCTGTTCCACCCTAGGCTCTCACCTTGAAGTTTTGATGATAATAGTAACAGCATCTTTTATGGAACCTTAATTGACTCACTTACTCCTCAGTTCCCTGGTGCAGTTGTCAGAGCTACCGCAGCTGGTTGCACAGGTTGTGCACTCAACAGTGGTGCCCAGCTGAGGAGACAAGTTGGGGCTAAAAGCCAGCCTGAGCTCTCTTTGTCAAACTACACAAATTCTTCTGGCGAAAGAGTCCTGTTTTCCTAATTCACATAAAGCCACTGTCTGTACTCAAGCCCAAAGAGTCCACCCCATGATGTCTTTTTGAGTTTATACAAAGGTGCTCAATGGGCTCTCAGGGGCCCTGATAGAAGTGTGATTATTATCTCTGTTTTCCAGATGAAGAAACGAAAGTATAGACCATGAAGTAATTGGCCCAATTTCACACAGTAAGTGGCAGAGCCAGGACTCTAAGCTGGGCAGTCTGGTTCCTGACCCACATTCCTAACCAGAAGGCTATGCTGCCCAAATACGCCTGTGTCAGTTGAGTTGTAAATAAAGATCTGACTTCCCACTGCCTATGCAATCTTCTCTCTTCAATGTGCCTCTTCCTCAAAACGTGGAAAAAGAATATAAGCCCCCAAATCCAGAGAAATGTCAAAATGTCTGCCCATATACTGTCAATTCACTCAACACTGTGGAGGTGAAATCATAACAATCTCTGTGATGTCACTGGATTTTAGCCTCTGTATTTAAAAAATCGTCACACATATCCAGAGAATACAACTTGAAAGAATCTAATACACAACTTGATCCCCTATGGAATGAAAAATAAATATCCACTAATGGGGAGTGAAGGGGACTAGAAGGAAAGAAGACAAGATGCCTCACTTGAGACCATTAGGCATTTCAGAACAAAATATTTCCCTACTTATCTCCCTCTGGTTCTTTAGACTTACAAATAATGTATTACGGCAGGAAATCTGTTCTCTTGGCTGTTCTGTGATGAAGACAGCAGGTGGTAATCCCCCTAAAGTGCTGTTCATCACTGGGCCTCACTGACACCACAATGTGGTGGCTGCCCCCACTGAGGAAGCAGCGCCATCGTGGTTTCTACTGGAGTGAACATTACTCACACTCTGTGTTTCTCTCTCCTTACACAATGTTTCCTCCATAAACATGGTCCACATCAATAAGGAAGGAGTCCTGTTTTCAGAGTGCTACAAAAAACCATAAGGAAACAGTGTAATGCTGCACTACCACAGGTAAATTAAAGAAAAGACAAGAAGGCTACTTGTTATAAACCTAGTAAGTGAGATCCATGTTAATCAAAAACAAAACAAAACCAACAACAGGACCTTCTGCCCACGCATCATCTTGAAAAACCTCATTAACAAAAAGTCTAGAGAGAGGAAGAAGGAAAAAAGGGTATAAAAAGTTAACTGTGCTATTGTTAGAATACAAGATATGTTCTAAGAGGTCCTTGGTTATATATATATATATATTTTTTTTTTAACATTTATTTATTTATTTGGCTGCATCGGGTCTTAGTTGCAACACGCAGGATCTTCGTTGCAGCGTGCGGGTCTTTAGTTGCAGCATGCGAACTCTTAGTTGCGGCATGCGGGTCTTTAGTTGCAGCATGCGAACTCTTAGTTGCGGCATGTGGGTCTTTAGTTGCAGCATGCGAACTCTTAGTTGCGGCACGTGGGATCTAGTTCCCTGACCAGAGATTGAACCCGGGCCCCCTGCATTGGGAGCACGGAGTCTTAGCCACTGGACCACACAGGAAGTCTCTCCTTGGTTATATTTTTAAAACTCCTTATAATCAAGTCACCCTGAGAGATGGCCTAGAACCAATGGTATTCTGCTAAACGCTTAACAATGGGTTCTCATGAGGTGGGGAGGGGAGAAGAGCCCTGACATGTAGCATTTGCCAATCTCCATGGCGTAAATATTCCCACTGTGGTTGATTTCAAGCTCAGCCTGATATCTCTGAACACACAGTGGGGAGGAAATGCACACAAGCTTCTCTCTTGAGCCATATGAGCTGGCTCCAGAATACTACTGCAAACTCGCAATCTCTATTACATATATATTATGAGGCTAACAGTTAACTTAAATGTGGTGTTTTAAATGTATTACGATATCCATGACATTGGAGAATTATCAAAAAATAATTGAAAACAAACCATATAACCATATGAATGTTTCTAAACTTGCATACACTCTTGTTCATAAACAATCAACATCTTATAGAAAGATGCAACTACTATGATAATATAAACCTATTGTTCTTTCAGAGAGCTGTTTCTGATTCCTGGCTATAGGTAGACGATCAGAATACAAAAGCAAAAGGTCTCCACTAAATTCCTGAAAATTGGAGCAGTAACAATAATCCAATGAATAGGCCTTTCCCAAGCATATAAAATCAAATATAAAAAGCTTACTTTTGTCCTAAACATTTCCTAGCTGTGGAGTATACTCAGGTTCTTGAAAGCTTGTATACTCTCTAGTCCTAAATTTGCAAATATATTTCCTTCCCCCCTTATAGGACAGCCAACAATTATAGCAAAGCTAATAATTGTCCCCAATCCATTCCAGTGTACCGTGATATAATTTTTAATAAGTTTGTGGGCTATTAACTAGATTGTAACAATCTTTTAGAGAACAAAGGGAAAAATACAGCCCACTTCCAACATAAGGGCACAAACTATCCAAACGGGAGTCTTGACTACAGTGCCCGGAAGGTAATAAGTAGAACTAGTAAAGCAGAACAGTTGCCATTTTGCTGCTGATTGACACAGAGAGCTGTTGTTTGTAAAAGGAAGAAAGGGAGGACTAATGCTGTTGGCAATAATCAACAGCTCTGTTCTTTCTTTTTTTAATTGCTAGAACACCTGCTGCCTAAGTCTCTTCAGCCTCATCCATTATGCAGCATGTTGATGGTGACGGGACCGGGACACGCCAAGCACACAATGACCGACCTGAGAAAGACAAAGGGACAGACCCAACACTCAAAGGACAGGCATTGATAGCCCACACGCTTCCTCTTCCCACTCTCAGTATTTAAAAAGACAATCCACTTACACCAAAATTTACTGAGTTGTCATTTTATGGCATTGGGAGGAGTTAAAATATAAAGACAATACTTGTTTTCCACATCATGTGTTTAGGGAGATTAAATTATTATTTCGTGGGGATTGGCCTTCACATTTATTCTTTGGCCTACCTAAGAGAGGAAACACCTAACAGAAGCATTTCCCAAAGTATGTCCCACCGAATCCTAGTTCCGCAGGATGTTGAGATGTGATGTGGAAAAAAGGCTCCATGGTCAAGTACATTTGGGGAATGCTAAGTTGTTTTTTTTTACAACTCTGAGCTTCTCAGAGCCAACAATATGCTAATGTACACTGAGATCCTCCAGTGGGAGATAAAATAGTGTTTCCTAATTTGTTGTACCAAGACCCCTTTTCAAGAAAAGTCTCTGGGGAGTGGGACCAGTGCTCTGTAGAAGGTGTATTAGGAAACTGACTTTCTAGCGAACTGGTAACTCACAGCCTAGGGGGACCATACAGACCCTCACACAAGTTGTTTGTTCTTTACTGTATTGGACTCCTCGGTACTTCAGAAAATTTGAATAAGCTACCAAAATTTAAAAGCAGAAGAGCTAATATTTAAGAAATGACAACAACAAAGTTTTTTTTTTTTATTGCTTCTCTTGAAAAGAAAAGAGGGGACTAAGGGGGCACTCCTTGTCCACAGAGTTGCCTTTTTTGTGCAGAATATTTTAAACCATAAAGGAATTTTTAAAAACAAACTACATAATGTACCCAGTTTATAGTGAAGTTAAGGAAAGAAAAATTACAAGTGCACTGTATATAGGTGTTCAGAGAAGTGAAACAAAGGCAAGTGAGAATGGGGTATTAAAGAGGGAAGTCTTCCCCAAGTAGACAGGTAGGAAGAAAGGAGGGATATATGAAGAGCTAAAGGGAACGCCAAGGACAAAAGCACAAGGCTGGAATCAGTAAGTCATAAAAACAGATCACAGAGTACTTCAAAATATAGATACAAAACACATGTTTGATTTAAATTTGTAATTTAATTGAGGAACACAGTGGTCAAGAATTTTAACAATTAAATAGCTCTGAACCATAGATAGGGTCAAATCAAGCCATTTGGTCATTAAATCCAATCTCTAAGAGGACAAACACTAGATGTTTCTTAGTTATATGACTAAGTAATTTCCAAAACAATTCCCATCAAATGGCAGGTGCAAAAGCAATTACATCAAATTCCTTGCCAGTTCCATGGACCTGGGATAGCAGGGCCTCTGAGAACCAGTGAACCAGTTCGAAAATAATTCTGGCACCTCAGAGATCCTATTACTAAGAAGCAGAAATAGATTTTCAAGTGCTCACTTTGAAATATTGAGCATGGTTCCACCCAGATCTTTCCACCATCCTAGAACACTTATTAAAAACCAGTTCAAAGTGAGTCATCATCTAAAATAAAGCTTCACCTTGCCTGAAGTCACGATGCATAGTGGTTTAACTTCAACACAGTGTGATTAGCACAACCTAAAAAACAAACAAAAAAAATACAAAAATATTTTCTTATTAAGAAGTTAGATCTAACACGTGATGGGAGCTCAAAATGCGTTTCTTAATTTGAGTTAAGGTCTAACTGTTGTTGTTTTACAATTTCTGTTATGTTTTACATCATGACTCTTCCAAGATTTCTACTAACAACTCAAAACCCTAACCCCCAGACTTGACTAGTCTTCAGTCTTTATTTTCAGAACAATGTCTTGTTTTGGAAAGACTAGCAACCGCAGACACAAAAAAAGATCACCCTCCAAAATCTTGGGAGCTACCAGAATCGTCCCTAACCTTGGCACCTTTTTTTCTACCTCTAAGCAAAGAACTGCCTCTCTTTCTTTCTGAGCAAGTCCTTCCACCCAGGCCCTTGTTCCTGCTCCCTCCCCTCTGATCTCCTCTCCTCTCTCTTCTTTGCACCGCTCACCAAGCTAAAGGATCCTCAGCAAACCTCTTTGCATGTGGCAGTCTTGATTCAAATATTTTTAAGTGTTTCCTACTGCCTCAAGCTCAAGCAGTAACTTGAATCGGCTACGTGAATCTACTCCTATGTGAATTCACCAGACACATCCATGTCTCTTTGCATTTGCTCATGCCATTACCATATCTAGAATGCCTTTGCTCGTTATTTATATCTAATCCCATGTTCAAATCTCAAGACACAAATACTCTAAGGTTTCCCTAAAGCACCCATTAACTCCTATATCCCTGTGTAAACCAAATTTGTCTCCAACTCCCAAAGCACTTACTGTCCTTTGTACATGAAATAAGACAGGATTTATAATCAGAATATCTGGGCTTAAATCCCACCTCCACCACTAACTAGCTCTGTGATTTGGGGTGGATACATCTGCACTGTAGCTCTTTCCTTGCCTATAAAATAGGAAAATGATAGCACTTACAGGTAAGGATTAAATGAGATTATGTATATGAGAGCACGTGAAAGCTGTTAATGAAAAAATGTAACTTTTGAAATGTAATTTACCTTAAAGTGTCATTAATATTTGTATGTTTTGTCCCTGTGTCCCTGAGTAGATTCATTCATTGAATAATTATTTACAGAGCACATCTTATGTGCCTGACATTGTTCTAGACACTGGGGATGTGGTCCCTGAATTCATGTCATTGTTTAGTAGACAAACGATAAACAATATAACATGTAATACAACAGCAGGTAATAGTAAGAGCTATGAAGAAAAATAGAGCAAAATAAGGGGATAAAAAGTGGCAAAAAATGGGTTGCTACTTGAGATATTTTAAAGCGAAAAGGCTTCTCTGAGAAAATGACACATAATCAGAGACTTGAAAGAAGGAGGTAGTAAGCACTGCTCTTTTCTGTGGGAAAAGCATCCCAGGCAGAGACACGCAAGTTCAGGGCCCACAGGTGGGTGTGAGCATGTAGTGTCTGGTAAAGAAAAAGGCAAGTATGGCTAGAATAGAGGCAATAAGGGTGGCAGAGCAACAAGATGAGGACAGAGAGTGAGCTAAAAGCCTTATAGGCAATGATAAGGACCTTGGAACTTATTCTCAGTGCTGTTCAAAGCACTCACTGAAAAGAGAGTTCTGACCAGGGAAGTGTTGTGATTTAATTAACATTAAAAAAAATTACTCTGGCCACTGTATGGAGAATTGACATGGGGGGAGCAAGTGGGCAAGACCGGAAACAGGAAAACCATTGAGGACACAACTACGTAGGCTAGGAGAGAAAGGTGGTAACTTGGACTAGGGTAGTAGCTGAGGGAATGAGAAGTGGTCGGATCCCCAGTTTATTTTGAAGGTAGAAGCTAACAGATTTGCTGATGGACTGACCAAATGTGAGATATTAGCAAAGGAGAAGACTTGAGAATCTCTGTACATTTTGACCTTGAACAACAGTATGCTATTAAGATAGGGAAGACTTGAAGAGGAGCAGCTTTGGAAAGAAAAATCAAGAGCTGTATGTTGTTCCCATTAAGGTTGAGATGACTGTGTGATATCCAAGTGAGAAACAGATATACTAGCACCCAAAGGAAAGGACAGAGCTAGTGCTATATATTTGGATGTGGATCATGAGATAAAGTCACCCCTGGAGTGTGCAAGAGGTCCAGGGACTGAAGCCAGGGGTCACTCAGCAATTACACATCAGGAAAAAGAGAACAGTCCAACATAAGAGAACAAGAAGGAATTGGCTAATGAGTTAGGAGAACAATTATAAGACGAGGATGTCCTGGAAGCCAAGGGAGAAACAATGTTTAAAGAAGAAAGGAGAGGATAATGGTCCAATGATGCTGAAAGGTTGTATAAGATGAGAACTGGAGATTGTCTGTCGAACTTGGGCAGTGAAGAACACAGGTCACCTTGACCTGAGTAATTTCTATAGAATGGTGAGGATGCGAGGACAATGGAGTAAGAAGGAAAGCGTAGTCAATTCTGAATGAGTAGATGTGGAGAAGCAGGCAAAGATGGATGTGTAGTTTAGGAAGGGCACATGCTAAAGGAATGATGCCGGAGAAAAAGAGAAGGCAATGATACAGGAAAGAGAAGGATGACAATTGAGGGAGCAAAGAGTAAATCTTTGGATAGGTGAAGGGATGTTGATCACAAGGCCAAGGTCTGGCCTTAGATGTGCAGAGAGAGATCATTCATTGTAAGGGAAGGAAGGCAGAGTAAATGGGTACAGATGCAGTGATAAGTTTGATGGTGAACAGATTAGAAGTTCTCATGAGATTGCTTTTAGGAGCCATTAGTTGAGAGTGAGAAAAGGAGAATGGTGTTAGAAGTTTCAGAAAGAAAAATGTGAAGAGTGGGGTTAGCAAACCGATATATGGGTAGTGAATAAGTGTGGGCTGCCATCCGATGGTCCCTTTCTCTGCCTCGTCCTTCAAGAACCTCTACAGCTTTGCAGTTATTATCCACAAGACATGTGCTTAAAGATGAGCTGATTTCTTTGAGAAACAGAAGATTTTTGCAAACCAGCAATGATATTATCCTGAAAAAGGATGTTAAAACTAAAATGAAAGTTTTTCTGGAATATGTGTCACCAGCCAGGCCTTGGACACTATGAAAAATGCCTAGGACTACACACATGGCCTAAAGCCACGTTCAGTCACCTTCATCTCTCATTTTGACAAGTACGCAGGAGTCACTGATGAGTGGGTCATTCCAGAGAAACAACACTTCAGAGATTTGGGAAATCTAGTACTGAAAGAGGAGGCAGAAAATAAAATAGATCAGTATGGTAATGATTTTTGAGTTTCCACCACACTTGCATATTCTGGAGTAATATAAGGGATCCTATTTCCCCCAAAGCAGGAGCAAGATAAACAGATAGAGAAGTGTCAGTCACTCAAACATGGTTGCTTCATTTCAATTGTGTGTTGGTGGCTGGGGGGAGTGGAGGTTAAAAGCATCAATGTCCAACTACTAAGAGGTACAGCTCACTGACTTTCTACTTTCTAAGAGATACTGTGGTCTTCAGCCTCAATGGATTCATAGGATGACCCTGTGGCATCATTATAAATATCATGGTGAAAGCTACCCATTTGACTATAATTAAAAGAAGCCATGATAACAAATCCTCTGCTGAGTCTTTTGGGAAGAAGGGTTTGAAAATCACTAATATAAACACCTTGCCTGGGTTTCCTAGGGTCATGTGTCAGCTTTGCAGTTTCTTAAAAATAAGAGTTCTTCACAAATGAGTTTCATGCACAATCCCAACAGATGAAAGCACAGAGTCAGAAATTTGAGCTGCTACCTGCAAGCTATGCTGGACATATAACAGACAGTAAGAGTGTATACAAGTAAACAAGACTCGAAAAGGTAGCTGGAGTATGATCACCAACTTTGGTCTTATCTGAATGAGAGAAAAACAGATACCTGGTAATGCAGGGCGACAAGCCTTACTCTTTTTTTTTTTTTTTTTTTTTAAACATCTTTATTGAAGTATAATTGCTTTACAATGGTGTGCTAGCTTCTGCTTTACAACAAAGTGAATCAGTTACACATATACATATGTTGCCATATCTCTTCCCTCTTGCATCTCCCTCCCTCCCACCCTCCCTATCCCACCCCTCTAGGTGGTCACAAAGCACCGAGCTGATCTCCCTGTGCTATGCGGCTGCTTCCCACTAGTTATCTATTTTACATTTGGTAGTGTATATATGTCCATGCCACTCTCTCACCCTGTCACATCTCACCCCTCCCCCTCCCCATATCCTCAAGTCCATTCTCTAGTAGGTCTGTGTCTTTATTCCCATCTTGCCACTAGGTTCTTCATGACCTCTTTTTTTTTTTTTTCCCTTAGATTCCATATATATGTGTTAGCATACTGTATTTGTTTTTCTCTTTCTGACTTACTTCACTCTGTATGACAGACTCTAACTCCATCCACCTCATTACAAACACCTCCATTTCATTTCTTTTTATGGCTGAGTAATATTCCATTGTATATATGTGCCACATCTTCTTTATCCATTCATCCGATGATGGACACCTAGGTTGCTTCCATGTCCTGGCTATTGTAAACAGAGCTGCAATGAATATTTTGGTACATGACTCTTTCTGAATTATGGTTTTCTCAGGGTATATGCCCAGTAGTGGGATTGCTGGGTCATATGGTAGTTCTATTTTTAGTTTTTTAAGGAACCTCCATACTGTTCTCCATAGTGGCTGTATCAATTTACATTCCCACCAACAGTGCAAGAGTGTTCCCTTTTCTCCACACCCTCTCCAGCATTTATTGTTTCTAGATTTTTTGATGATGGCCATTCTGACCGGTGTGAGATGATACCTCATTGTAGTTTTGATTTGCATTTCTCTAATGATTAAAGATGTTGAGCATTCTTTCATGTGTCTGTTGGCAATCTGTATCTCTTCTTTGGAGAAATGTCTATTTAGGTCTTCTGCCCATTTTTGGATTGGGTTGTTTGTTTTTTTGTTATTGAGCTGCATGAGCTGCTTGTAAATCTTGGAGATTAATCCTTTGTCCGTTGCTTCATTTGCAAATATTTTCTCCCATTCTGAGGGTTGTCTTTTCGTCTTGTTTATGGTTTCCTTTGCTGTGCAAAAGCTTTTAAGTTTCATTAGGTCCCATTTGTTTATTTGTGTTTTTATTTCCATTTCTCTAGGACCTGGGTCAAAAAGGATCTTGCTGTGACTTATGTCATACAGTGTTCTGCCTATGTTTTCCTCTAAGAGTTTGATAGTGTCTGGCCTTACACTTAGGTCTTTAATCCATTTTGAGTTTATTTTTGTGTATGGTGTTAGGGAGTGTTCTAATTTCATACTTTTACATGTACCTGTCCAATTTTCCCAGCACCACTTATTGAAGAGGCTGTCTTTTCTCCACTGTATATGCTTGCCTCCTTTATCAAAGATAAGGTGACCATATGTGCGTGGGCTTATCTCTGGGCTTTCTATCCTGTTCCATTGATCTATATTTCTGTTTTTGTGCCAGTACCAAACTGTCTTGATTACTGTAGCTTTGTAATATAGTCTGAAGTCAGGGAGCCTGATTCCTCAAGCTCCATTTTTCGTTCTCAAGATTGCTTTGGCTATTCGGGGTCTTTTGTGTTTCCATACAAATTGTGAAATTTTTTGTTCTAGTTCTGTGAAAAATGCCAGTGGTAGTTTGATAGGGATTGCATTGAATCTGTAGATTGCTTTGGGTAGCAGAGTCATTTTCACAATGTTTATTCTTCCAATCCAAGAACATGGTATATCTCTCCATCTATTTGTATCATCTTTAATTTCTTTCATCAGTGTCCTATAATTTTCTGCATACAGGTCTTTTGTCTCCTTAGGTAGGTTTATTCCTAGGTATTTTATTCTTTTTGTTGCAATGGTAAACGGGAGTGTTTTCTTAATTTCACTTTCAGATTTTTCATCATTAGTATACAGGAATGCAAGAGATTTCTGTGCATTAATTTTGTATCCTGCTACTTTACCAAATTCATTGATTAGCTCTAGTAGTTTTCTGGTAGCATCTTTTGGATTCTCTATGTATAGTATCATGTCATCTGCAAACAGTGACAGCTTTACTTCTTCTTTTCCGATTTGGATTCCTTTTATTTCTTTTTCATCTCTGATTGCTGTGGCTAACACTTCCAAAACTATGTTGAATAATAGTGGTGAGAGTGGGCAACCCTGTCTTGTTCCTGATCTTAGTGGAAATGGTTTCAGTTTTTCACCATTGAGGACAATGTTGGCTGTGGGTTTGTCATATACGGCCTTTATTATGTTGAGGAAAGTTCCCTCTATGCCTACTTTCTGCAGGACTTTTATCATAAATGGGTGTTGAATTTTGTCGAAAGCTTTCTCTGCATCTATTGAGATGATCATATGGTTTTTCTCCTTCAATTTGTTAATATGATGTATCACGTTGATTGATATGCGTATATTGAAGAATCCTTGCATTCCTGGAATAAACCCCACTTGATCATGGTGTATGATCCTTTTAATGTGCTGTTGGATTCTGTTTGCTAGTATTTTGTTGAGGATTTTTGCATCTATGTTCATCAGTGATATTGGCCTGTAGTTTTCTTTCTTTGTGACATCTTTGCCTGGTTTTGGTATCAGGGTGATGGTGGCCTCGTAGAATGAGTTGGGGAGTGTTCCTCCCTCTGCAATATTTTGGAAGAGTTTGAGAAGGATAGGTGTTAGCTCTTCTCTAAATGTTTGATAGAATTCGCCTGTGAAGCCATCTGGTCCTGGGCTTTTGTGTGTTGGAAGATTTTTAATCACAGTTTCAATTTCAGTGCTTGTGATTGGTCTGTTCATATTTTCTATTTCTTCCTGGTTCAGTCTCGGCAGGTTGTGCATTTCTAAGAATCTGTCCATTTCTTCCAGGTTGTCCATTTTATTAGCATAGAGTTGCTTGTAGTAATCTCTTATGATCGTTTGTATTTCTGCAGTGTCAGTGGTTACTTCTCCTTTTTCATTTCTAATTCTATTAATTTGAGTCTTCTCCTTTTTTCTCTTGATGAGTCTGGCTAATGGTTTATCAATTTTGTTTATCTTCTCAAAGAACCAGCTTTTAGTTTCATTGATTTTTGCTATTGTTTCCTTCATTTCTTTTTCATTTATTTCTGATCTGATCTTTATGATTTCTTTCCTTCTGCTAGCTTTGGGGTTTTTTTGTTCTTCTTTCTCTAATTGCTTTAGGTGTAAGGTTAGGTTGTTTATTCGAGATGTTTCCTGTTTCTTGATGTAGGCTTGTATTGCTATAAACTTCCCTCTTAGAACTGCTTTTGCTGCATCCCATAGGTTTTGGATCGTCGTGTCTCCATTGTCATTTGTTTCTAGGTATTTTTTGATTTCCCCTTTGATTTCTTCAGTGATCACTTCGTTATTAAGTAGTGTATTGTGTAGCCTCCATGTGTTTGTATTTTTTACAGATCTTTTCCTGTAATTGATATCTAGTCTCATAGCGTTGTGGTCGGAAAAGATACTTGATACGATTTCAATTTTTTTAAATTTACCAAGGCTTGATTTGTGACCCAAGATATGATCTATCCTGGAGAATGTTCCATGAGCACTTGAGAAAAATGTGTATTCTGTTGTTTTGGGGTGGAATGTCCTATAAATATCAATTAAGTCCATCTTGTTTAATGTATCATTTAAAGCTTGTGTTTCCTTATTTATTTTCATTTTGGATGATCTGTCCATTGGTGAAAGTGGGGTGTTAAAGTCCCCTACTATGATTGTGTTACTGTCGATTTCCCCTTTTATGGCTGTTAGTATTTGCCTTATGTATTGAGGTGCTCCTATGTTGGGTGCATAAATATTTACAATTGTTATACCTTCCTCTTGGATCGATCCCTTGATCATTATATAGTGTCCGTCTTTGTCTCTTGTAATTGTCTTTATTTTAAAGTCTATTTTGTCTGATATGAGAATTGCTACTCCAGCTTTCTTTTGATTTCCATTTGCATGGAATATCTTTTTCCATCCCCTCACTTTCAGTCTGTATGTGTCTCTAGGTCTGAAGTGGGTCTCTTGTAGACAGCATATATATGGGTCTTGTTTTTGTATCCATTCAGCCAGTCTGTGTCTTTTGGTGGGAGCATTTAATCCATTTACATTTAAGGTAATTATCGATATGTATGTTCCTATTCCCATTTTCTTAAATGTTTTGGGTTTGTTATTGTAGGTGTTTTCCTTCTCTTGTGTTTCTTGCCTAGAGAAGTTCCTTTAGCATTTGTTGTAAAGCTGGTTTGGTGGTGCTGAACTCTCTCAGCTTTTGCTTGTCTGTAAAGGTTTTAATTTCTCCATCAAATCTGAATGAGATCCTTGCTGGGTAGAGTAATCTTGGTTGTAGGTTTTTCTCCTTCATCACTTTAAGTATATCCTGCCACTCCCTTCTGGCTTGCAGCGTTTCTGCTGAAAGATCAGCTGTTAACCTTATGGGGATGCCCTTGTGTGTTATCTGTTGTTTTTCCCTTGCTGCTTTTAATATGTTTTCTTTATATTTAATTTTTGATAGTTTGATTAATATGTGTCTTGGTGTGTTTCTCCTTGGATTTATCCTGTATGGGACTCTCTGTGCTTCCAGGACTTGATTAACTATTTCCTTTCCCATATTAGGGAAGTTTTCAACTATAATCTCTTCAAATATTTTCTCAGTCCCTTTCTTTTTCTCTTCTTCTTCTGGGACCCCTATAATTCGAATGTTGGTGCGTTTAATGTTGTCCCAGAGGTCTCTGAGACTGTCCTCAGTTCTTTTCATTCTTTTTTCTTTATTCTGGTCTGCAGTAGTTATTTCCACCATTTTATCTTCCAGGTCACTTATCCGTTCTTCTGCCTCAGTTATTCTGCTATTGATCCCATCTAGAGTATTTTTAATTTCATTTATTGTGCTTGTCATCGTTTCTTGGTTCCTCTTTAGTTCTTCTACGTCCTTGTTAAATGTTTCTTGCATTTTGTCTATTCTATTTCCAAGACTTTGGATCATCCTTACTATCATTATTCTGAATTCTTTTTCAGGTAGACTACCTATTTCCTCTTCATTTGTTAGGTCTGGTGTGTTTTGACCCTGCTCCTTCATCTGCTGTGTGTTTTTCTGTCTTCTCATTTTGCTTATCTTACTGTGTTTGGGGTCTCCTTTTCACAGGCTGCAGGTTCGTAGTTCCCGTTGTTTTTGGTATCTGTCCCCAGTGGCTAAGGTTGGTTCAGTGGGTTGTGTAGGTTTCCTGGTGGAGGGAACTAGTGCCTGTGTTCTGGTGGATGAGGCTGGATGTTGTCTTTCTGGTGGGTTCGTCCACGTCTGGTGGTGTGTTTTGGGGTGTCTGTGGCCTTATTATGATTTTAGGCAGCCTCTCTGTTAATGGATGGGGCTGTTCCTCTCTTGCTAGTTGTTTGGCATAGGGTGTCCAGCACTGTAGCTTGCTGGTCGTTGAGTGAAGCTGGGTCTTGATGTTGAGATGGAGATCTGTGAGAGATTTTCGCCGTTTAGTATTACGTGGAGCTGGGAGGTCTCTTGTGGACCAGTGTCCTGAAGTTGGCTCTCCCACCTCAGAGGCACAGCCCTGATGCCTGGCTGGAGCACCAAGAGCCTTTCATCCACACAGCTCAGAATAAAAGGGAGAAAAAATGGAAAGAAAGAAAAAAAGAGGATAAAATAAAATAAAATAAAGCAATTATAATAAAAAATAAGAAAAAAAATTATTAAGAGTAAATTTATTAAGAAAAAAAATTTTTTTAATTTTTAAAAATAGATTTATTAATTTTTTATACTAAAAATAAGAAAAAAATTATTTAGAAAAAATTTATTAAGAAAAAATTTTTTTTAATTTTTTAAAATAAAAAATGTGAAAAAACTTATTAAAAATTTTTTTAAAAATAGAAAATAAGGAAAAAATTATTAAGAAAACATTTATTAGGGAAAAAAAAATTTTTTTAAGCCAAAAAAAAAAAAAAAAAAAAAAAAAAACGGACGGACCTAACCCTAGGACTAACGGTGAGAGCAAAGCTATACAGACAAAATCTCACCCAGAAGCATACACATCTACACTCACAAAAAAAAGGAAAAGGGGAAAAGTTAATATATCCTGCTCCCAAAGTCCATCTCCTAAATTTGGGATGATTCGTTGTCTATTCAGGTATTCAACAGATGCAGGCACATCAAGTTGTTTGTGGAGCTTTAATCCGCTGCTTCTGAGGCTGCTGGGAGAGATTTCCCTTTCTCTTCTTTGTTTGTACAGCTCCCGGGGTTCAGCTTTGGATTTGGACCCGCCTCTGCAAGTAGGTCGCCTGAGGGCGTCTGTTCCCCGCCCAGACAGAACGGGGTTAAAGGAGCAGCTGCTTCGGGGGCTCTGGCTCAGTCAGGCTGGGGGGAGGGAGCGGTACGGAGGAGGCGGGACGAGCCTGCGGCGGCAGAAGCCGGCGTGACGTTGCAGCAGCCTGAGGCGCGCCGTGCGCTCTCCCGCGGAAGTTGTCCCCAGATTACAGGAGCCTGGCCGTGGCGGGCTGCACAGGCTCCCGGGAGGGGCGGTGTGGAGAATGACCTGTGCTCGCCCACAGGCTTTTTGGTGGCGGCAGCAGCAGCCTCAGCGTCTCATGCCCGTCTCTGGGGTCCGCGCTGATAGCCGCGGCTCGCGCCCGTCTCTGGAGTTCGTTTAAGTGGCGCTCTGAATCCCCTCTCCTTGCACGCCGCAAAACAAAGAGGCAAGAAAAAGTCTCCTGCCTCTTCGGCAGCTGCAGACTTTTTCTCGTGCACCCTCCCGGCTAGTTGTGGTGCGCTAGACCCTTCAGGCTGTGTTCACGCAGCCAACCCCAGTCCTCTCCCTGGGATCCGACCGAAGCCCGCGCCTCAGCTCCCAGCCCCCGCCCGCCCCGGCGGGTGAGCAGACAAGCCTCTCGGGCTGGTGAGTGCTGCTCGGCGCCGAGCCTCTGTGCGGGAATCTCTCCGTTTTTCCCTCTGCGTCCCTGTTGCTGTGGGATCCGCGCTGATAGCCGCGGCTCGCGCCCGTCTCTGGAGCTCGTTTAGGCGGCGCTCTGAATCCCCTCTCCTTGCGCGCCGCGAAACAAAGAGGCAAGAAAAATTCTCTTGCCTCTTTGGCAGCTGCAGTCTTTTTCCCGGACTCCCTCCCGGCTAGCACCGAAGCCCGAGCCCCAGCTCCCAGGCCCCGCCCGCCCCGGCGGCTGAGCAGACAAGCCTCTCGGGCTGGTGAGTGCTGGTCGGCACCGCTCCTCTGTGCGGGAATCTCCGCTTTGCCCTCCGCACCAATGTGGCTGCGCTCTCCTCCGTGGCTCCGAAGCTTCCCCCCTCTGCTACCCGCAGTCTCTGCCCACGAAGGGGCTTCCTAGTGTGTGGAAACCTTTCCTCCTTCACAGCTCCCTCCCACTGGTGCAGGTCCCGTCCCTATTCTTTTGTCTCTGTTATTTCTTTTTTCTTTTGCCCTACCCAAGTACGTGGGGATTTTCTTGCCTTTTGGGAGGTCTGACGTCTTCTGCCAGCGTTCAGTGGGTGTTCTGTAGGAGCAGTTCCACGTGTAGATGTATTTCTCATGTATCTGTGGGGAGGAAGGTGATCTCCGCGTCTTACTCTTCCGCCATCTTGCCCCTCCCCCCCCAAGCCTTACTCTTGAAAGTAATTTATAATTTCTTAGATTTTAGAATGATACTATAATGTATATACTGTCTATTATGTAACACCTCCAAGAGGTCTAGGGAAGTACTCTTTAATCAAATACAAAATTTTTGTGGTGAAATATTTGAATGGTCACATTAAGGGGAACAAATAAAAATTTTAAAAAGCCTGAAGTCATTTAAGATCAAGTCAAAGTTTTGTTACTCAATGAATTACAAAAGGAAGGAAGGGAGAGAGGGAGGGAGGGAGGAAGAAAGGAAGGAAGGAAATTTTTAAAAATAAATTTTTAAAAATCTAAAATGAAAAAGAAAACTTCCACTTCTCAAACCTTTTTGGGTTTTGCAATTGTGCCCAAATGATTGCGGATCTATAAAAATACAAGGAAATATGCAAGCTTGGGCCTATAAGTTTGCTATATTAGACGACCAGGCTCCCAAAGAGCTGTCACTGTTACCACTTGAAAAGAAGAATAGAAAAAATAGAGATAATAAAATATGAAAAATTACCAGGCAAGCACCATCTTTGGAGTATGATTTGTGACGTATGAATGGTGCACAGCATGTGTCAACGCTTCTGACTGTTCTGTGATGGACACTGCTAAATATTACTTGACCTCTGAGTTCAGGGTTACCTATAAGCATGAGGTTGATATTTTGTTTTCTGGTAGAGCTGCAAGATGTACAGTGCTTATTTCTGACCACTGACTTTCCAGGAACATCATCTCCTACGTGTCAGGTCAGGATTCCTCTTAGGATCAGAAATATGAAGTTAAAAAGGAATTTAATAGACTTGAAGAGATACTTGTATATTCATGTTCATAGCAGCATTATTCACAATAGCCAAAAGATAGAAGCAATCCAAATGTCCATCAACAAATGAATAGATAAACAAAACATGGTGTGTGTGTGTATGTGTGTGTATATATATATATATATATATATATATATATATATATATATACTGGAATATTACTCAGCCTTAAAAAGAAAAGGAAGAAAATTGTGATACATACTACAACATGGAAGAACCTTGAACACATTATGCTAAATGAAATAAGCCAGTCACAAAAGGACAAATATTGGATGATTCCATTAATATGAGGTACCTAGAGTAGGCAAGTTCATAGAGACGGACAGGAGAATGTTGGTTACCAGGGGATGGGGAAAAGGGTAATAGGGAGTTATTGTTTAATGGGTACAGTCTTGCAAGATGAAAAGAGTTCCAGAAATGGCTGTGATGGTAACAATATGAATGCATTTAATGCCCCTGAACTGTACACTTAAAATGGTTAAGATGGTAAATTTTGTCTGATGTGTATTTTACAACAACTAAAAATAATAATAAATAAAAGGAATTTAATAGCAAAAGAAGGCATACTCCGAAAAAATATACTGAACAACCTGAAAGATGACACAGGAACTGTACAAGAAGCAAACAAAAGAGTCCAAAATTACAAGGAAAAGAGTATAGTGATGAACCAGAAAGCTATGTAGAAGAGTAAAGGAAAAGAAGACTGAACTGTTGGCCTCTGAATAAATCATCTCCTTGGAAATTTGCAGTGACCTTCGGTGTGCAGGTTGGTGGCTTTGAGATGATGTGCAGCGGGGAGTTCGCCCTACTCATTCCATCTCTTAGCTGAGGCAAAGCAACTGAACTGTTTCTAAGCCTCAATAATGATCACAAATTTGGGAGCCCAGTAAGCAGGGGTCATCAAGTAACCAAGGAAGAAGAAAGTAAATTTTTTAGGCTTTATGAGCCATACTGTCTCTGTCACAGCTCCTCAACTCTGCCTTTGTTGTATGAAAACTGCCATAGACAAACATAAATGAATGGATGCAGTTGTGTCCCAATAAAACTTTATTTATAAAACCAGGCAGTGGCCCATAATTTGCTGACCTCTGCTCCTTAAGCGAAAGAAGGCTTCAGATTTTCTAAGTGGATAAAAATTATTACTTGGGCTTCGGAAGGAGAATCTCAAATACAGAGAGGAGTAGGGTCAATATAAAACACTAGTTTCAGAGTTAAAAACAAAAACTGTGGGGAAGAAAACAGAAAGAAGGAAAACATGCTGATCCAGATGGGAACAAAGCAACTTAAGAAGCGGGTTGTAATTTTGTGTCCTTCTTTAAAAGAAAGAGAGAACTATAGAGAAAAATGGACACGGAGCACGGGAAGAACAGGAATTATGGCCCAGGCTGCAGAAGAGGTAGTTGAAAGGCACGTCAGTAGGGCGATCATTCTAACTTAAGGCCTGGAGTCCAAAGGTTGAGGAAAGGCAAGCCTTTGAAAAGGACCATTTGGCCAAGGACCTTCTGGACCTCACTGGCATGCCGGCAGCAGGGACTTAGGAATCACCACCAAGGGCACCACTGGTTCAGAACCCCATGAGCTGATTTCTCAGATGGGAACAATGTGAGGGCAGGTGGGAACCACTCCCGGAGACTGGCTCACAGATTGTAGCGTTCCGAAGAGGAAGCAACAAATGGCAGCACAGGGGTAAGAAAGCCTGGGGACTCTGCCGGGAATGAGAACAGAAATGAGCAGAAGACAGACTGTGGGAAACGCAATTTGGAGAATTCCCATCTTTAAATTTAAAGTAGCCTTCTCAATTTAGTTCTGGGCTGCCAGGAGTATATATATTAGTCCAGAAGGAAGGTTTGAAAGTTTGAGGTTTTGAACACACAGAATGTGCACTAAACAATAGATAGGGATCCTGGGAAACACAAAGAGATGACAACCACTGTGATGGTGCAGTGATGTGATGTTGCAGTGATGAACACCACCACCGCAAATTTCTAAGTTCTGCAAGTAGATGGGTATGCTTCTGGCCACAGCGATCCAGGAGTAAATCTACCCTGCAGAATATTCACTGATTCAACAAATATTGGTGTGTATTACTGTGAGAAAGGCACTGTGCTAGATACAAGAAACAGAATGATGAGGTATGTAGAGGGGAGAAGATAGTCATTAAATTACACACATGCAAAATTACAACTGCTGTAAGTTCCAGAAAGGAGAGACATATGGTGCTAGGAGAGTTTACGATGAGAACACTTGATCTGCTCAAGAAAATGGCTTCTGAGCTGAGAATTAGAAGGAGGTAAGGAAGGAAAGAGAGAGGGAAGAGGAAATGGCATGTACACAGCCCAGTGGAAGGAGGGAACATGACACACGTGAGGGATGGGAAGAAGGATGTGATAGTGAGGAGCTCAGAGAGCAAGGTGAGCAGAGCCCCACACCTGGCTAGAGATGTGGGCGGACAAGCCCCAGTGCAAAGTCTTGCAGGGCACTTAAAGAAATGTCACCTGAGCCCAGGAACAATGGAAAGCCATGGGACGAATTTAAGCAGAGTTGGGGAAAGGGTAACAGATCAGGTAAATCTCACTGTAAGAGAGAGGATCCGGAGAAGGGCAAGTGGGGAGTGGATGCAGAACAACGCTGGGATGCTTTCGTTATAGACCTCTAACTGGAAGCCATGCCGCGGTCAATCAGTAATGGTAGATTTCTACCAATTTGAAATGCCCAGGTCCTGGATTCTAGATATTTGTCACAGATTTACTGGCAAAGGTAAAACCATGAAGCCTCTCTCATTTTCTCCTGTTCTGTCTGAGCCTTAAAAACAAATAATAGGGCTTCCCTGGTGGCGCAGTGGTTGAGAATCTGCCTGCTAATGCAGGGGACACGGGTTCGAGTCCTGGTCTGGGAAGATCCCACGTGCCGCGGGGCAACTGGGCCCGTGAGCCACAACTGCTGAGCCTGCGCGTCTGGAGCCTGTGCTCCGCAACAAGAGAGGCCGTGATAGTGAGAGGCCCGCGCACCGCAATGAAGAGTCCCCGCTCGCCGCAACTAGAGAAAGCCCTCGTACAGAAACGAAGACCCAACAGAGCCAAAAATAATAAATTAATTAATTAATTAATTTAAAAAAAAACAAATAATATAGCCTCTGCTCTAGGCTATGGCTGATAACATAAATGGGAGTTTATCATAAAAAGAAAAAGTGTCCTTTAGGAAGTCAATCGTGTCTAGATCTTAAACAGTTGATACTTGGGTCGCCCTGTCCAAGCTCTTCAGGGGGCCTTTGGGGTTTTAGAAAAGAATTTCATAGTTAAAAAAAAAACACGTGAAGTTTACTCAACTTGTTCTCTATGTGTATAAGTCCCTTTGAGACCTTCCTGCGAGTAAATGATGATAGCAGCACAGAAGACAATATTTGAGTGATTTAATATCTTGTTCAATATTCAGGTGGTTCGAGATCCTGGATCCTCTCTAAGCAGCCTCATCCCAAGAACTGAGAGTTCTACTATGTTGGTGCTCAAAAGTGCTCTGGCCTTTCACATAATATAAACTACGCATGAGAGATCAATGTGTGCTGTTAAACCTATATTGACTGACTTCATATGAAGATGGAATTCCAATTCCATCTGAAACTCTGAAAAAGTAAAAGGTTTATTTTAAATTTCCAGGCAATTACAAGAGAGGCAAAATGTTGCTTTTTCCAGCTGTATTAGTTTTGGGGGGAAAAAAAAACCAAACAGACTTTTCCTCTTTTATGTTTCATATGCAAGCCACAAGCCAGCAAACACTGGTATTTACTCCAACGTTAATAAAAGTAAATGACTTCGTGGTTTGGGGTCACTGGTATAAAACTTGTGCTCCTTTTAGTTTATGTTACGTACAAAAGTTCAAAATTTCAGGATGCATCCAGCACTAACTGATGACTTACTTATGCTTTTCTACAGTGATTCAAAGCACTGTTTCAGTTTATGTTTGAATTACTTCTGCTTTTCTATGCCAAATGCTCTGTGATTCCTGTGGGATGCTTCTTCTCTCTTCTTCTATCTTTTTTTACCTTTATGACATTAGAACTTTTTTTTCTGCCAGAGCCATCTCCTCGATTATAATCTACTCAAGGAGGAAGTCAAATCCATGAGGAGTTACATTACCAATGAAACTCTCATCTCAAACTGTAAGTTACCAATAAAGATTTTTTTTCAGAGAAATGGAATCTAATCAATCCTTTTTGCAGTTGCCTTTTTATTTCCTAAAGGATACTAGTCAACTGGGGCCAGTGCAAACAACTTGAAAAGAACACTCTAGGACCTAATATGCAGATGCCAAACATACTGCCTCCCTCCCAAATCCATCAAGTCCACACACCAGATGTGGGGACTGCATACACCCAAAGTTCAGCATGCTTTCAAGTCAGTCTTTCCATCAGCCAGATGCTCAAGCTGACAGTTTCCTTTATAATTATTCATCACATGAAGAGAATTGTGCAGACCTGAAGCAGCAGCTCCCTTGGCAATGCTGGCCGAAATGCTAAAGAGATTGGTCTTCTGCCTGCTGTCCAAAAACATGCTACTGATTTAGACAGTCCTGCAGAACAATCAATCATGGTTTCAGCCCCGATGAAGTGCCATGGGCTGCACACATTCATTTCATTAGGATCGTACTTAGGTCTGAGGACTTCTTTATGTTTTTAAGCTAAGGTAATCACTTCCATGCAAAGCAAAGGGACAGCATGTGAGGGGGAAAATGCCACCTGGGCTAATGTTTTGCTGATGGCTTTCATAATTTAAGTCCTCAAAAAAAAAATATTCCAGATTATGCTGAGGGCCTCCCAGCCCTTAAGGAATTGCCAAGCTTTTCAGAACCTAACAGAAGTCAGACACCAGCCCTAAAAGCAACTCCGGTAAGGTCTGCCTCCCCTTTCTGCTAGTTTTGTGCTAAGTTTGTCATAGACATCCTAGGGGAATAAATCAATAAGCTAAGACTATATTCTCTCGCTCATGTGATTAGGTATCAATACAATGAAGTGGGACCACAGACCCTCAGATTCTCAAAAACCATCTGTAATTTTCTTTTATGCTTTTTAC
This sequence comes from Eubalaena glacialis, assembly GCF_028564815.1. Classification (NCBI taxonomy): domain Eukaryota; kingdom Metazoa; phylum Chordata; class Mammalia; order Artiodactyla; family Balaenidae; genus Eubalaena; species Eubalaena glacialis. The sequence continues at coordinate 67,758,071 of NC_083720.1, read as the reverse complement.
CTTTTTCCTTTTTTTAAGCAAAAGACAGTGAAAATTGTGCAACTCACAATAGAACTATGCATCAAATGAGGTGAAATCTCTTTGGTCATTTTAAGCAGTCAAAGAAATAAGTCCAAACAAATTGCATCTAGCATTGCTAGGCCCTGAGCGAGAGAAACCCGGCCAAGAACATGGATTCTGAAGCCAAACTGCCAGGGGCTGAAACCCTGTTCCTCCCCTTCCCACCCACGGGCAAGTTACACTGAAACACTTTCTGCCTCAGTTTCCTCATTTGTAAGTTAAAGATAACAACGAGGCCCAATTCATAATGATTTTGTGAAAAGTCAATGAATTCGTTAAGTGCTTAGGAAGTCCTAGTGTTTAGAAGAGGACCTGGCAGACAGTAACCACCACATAAATGTGCATCATTACTATTTCCACAAAACGATAAACCAGATTATTGCATCTTGATCATTAAACAAACGGAAAGAAATTAGGAACAAGAGAGCCATTCAGAAATGATTTGTTTGTTTGGAAGAAAAACAAAACAAAACCCAGCAATTTCCCAACGGCCAGTGGGCAGCGCCTGCCACATCCAGGTCCGTGGGGAACTCAGAAGAGCAGGAAGTTCATCTGGGCAGGCATTTCCTCACCGCCCTGCAAGGCACATTGGTGTAAACATCAACCACACAAACTGAAATAAAAGGCTTAACTACAGCAGGAAAAGCCTGAAGGACACAACTTCTCAGCCCCTCATAACAGCACGCAAGTGAACCAAGAGAGGGCTGACGGGCAGAGGAACTTGTGACCGAAGCAGGTCACTCTTTCCAAAGACTGAGTTGAGCTGGAGTGGAGTGTATGGTGGGTGGTGCTCTGACAAAGCGGGGGTTCCCGGGGCGTGGAAGCTGCAGCCGCCCCGAGAGGAACACAGAGTTTGCTGGGAACAGCTCAAGCTTCACCATAAATCTCAAGTGACAACCTTCTCATGTTCTGAATGCCATGATCAAGTCACCCTAAGTCCGCCCTATAGATTGAAATATTTAACTTTACTAAATATTAGCTCAAAGGTATGGGTAGGAAAATTATTCACAGAATTTTAGGGCTGGTTAGTTCTGCAAACTCCTCCAGAAACAAAAACCTGCCTCTTTGGCCTTCTTCCTGCCTTAACGTGGATCAAGAACCTGCCCCTGTCTCTGTCCTACCTCCTCAGAAGCCTTTGTGGCCAAGACCCAAGTTTGTGACAATCCTCCCCCCAGGACCAGAATCACCTTTGCTCTCTCAGTTCTGCTGTCTCAGCCCACCCTCCATTTCCTCTGTCTTCCAAACACCGAATCTCTCAGACTCTCTAGGGGTGGACCCATCACCAACATTTTAAACAAGATCCACCACACCCCCAGCCCAAGGAGACTCTTACTCTAGTTTAGACAGTGCATTCCTTGAAGTGGCAGAGCTGTAACTTTTGTTCGCTATGCCCAGTGCCTATCGCAGTGCTGGTCACACAGTAAATGCTCAAAAATATTTATTTAATGAACGAATCCACAGTAATTTCAACTTCAGAAAGGACTTAAGTCTTCGAATCTCTTTTTTTGCAAATGAGAGGCTCCTCCATTCCATGTCTGCCTCACCTCAAACCTCATCTGCGCCCCACCCTCTGCAGCATCTCCTGACAGATATTGAACTCAGAATGTTTCCTAATGGCAGCATCTGCTTCCTTGCTATCCATTTACCCTTGACACTACCTCACACCTACTGGATCAACTTTTCATTTCCATCAAGATCTCCAATCGCCCTATTCTACTATCCCATTGCTTCTGTTTTGGCTTCGATGACCTTTCTTTGCAGCTAGGCTGCATGACTGACAATTTTAGATGGAATCACCGTCTCCTGATTTGCCAAGGCTTGGACCACATGGTCTACTCTGTACCCTTAAACAAAGTCACAAATTCTTAGTGGGTGGCTCTCTTCCCAAAAGTTCAACTATCACTTGTATGAGAACAACTTTTACATTTATATTCTCAGCCCAATCTCTAACCAGACCCAAATATGATGGCCAAGATAGCTTCACACGTATAGCTTGCTGGATCCTCAAACCTACCATGGTCCAAAACAAGCTTAGTATCTCCCCACCCAGAGAAGATTCTTCTCGCAGTTTCCCTATCACTACCAAAACTACTACAAGTGCATTTGCCACAAAGACAAATTTCAGTACCTGTCTTCTCTTTATTCCCACCGCCACGCCCCGAGCATTCCACAAGTTTATAAGGTCTGTTCATTTTACCCCTTCACTGCCTCTCACATCTGAATTTACCTTTCTATTTGCACTTCCTTAATACACCTTCATGACAGCATATAGACCAGCACTGTCCAATAGAACTTTCTGCAATAATGGAGATGTTCTATATTTGCATTGTCCAATATGGTAGCCACTAGCCACATGTGATTGTTGAGCACTTGAAATGCAGCTAGTGCACCTAAGAAACTGAATTTTTAATTTCATTTAATTTAAATCACCACATGAGATTAGTGGCTACCATATTGGACAGCATAGATATAGCCAATTATAATTCCATCTGTGCCAGTCATTTCTTTGCTCTCAGATCCATTCCCTACTGCCCAAACCCCCTCTCTGCTTTATATTACAGGGGACTTCTAATTCCCTGCCTCGATTGACAACTGGCTTCCAGGTAAGTTGTCAGTGAGAGGCTTTGGTGGAGGACTAGGGCAGGAGGAATAGAAAGGTCAGAGAGCTTCTCCCTCCCTAGCTTTGCCTCAGGTGGCATCTCCAGCAGTAGTTATCTCTCCTCCACAGCTCCAGCTCTCATGCGTCAGCCCCTCCCTCCACATTGCCAGCACTCATTGGCAGCCTTCACCACAGTTCTAGTTCCCACTGAGCAGCCTCAGTGTCTGGGCTCAGGTAACACTATCTTCTCCATGTGTCCCTTCAGCCCTAGGAATAGTGGCAGCCATTCTGTCATTACTAATCTCTGATTGGCTCACTGTCCCGTTGGGTTTCTTAGCCCTTAAACCATCCATGTAACCAACTCCCTCTATTAATTTCCCTCTGTTAAAACACCCAATATGGTTTTTGTTTTCCTTACTGAAGACTGATACTCCATCTTAACTGGAGTTTCCTCTTTAACTTTAATTCATCCGAATAATTGCTGCCATGAAACCAGCCATGACCGTCATCTTCTCCACCAAAATAGTATATGATATAAAAGTACATCAGAAATCATCACTTATTTGGTGCGTGCATGTCAAGCATTACGTTGGGATTTTTACATATCATAGCTCATTTTTCCTTATAAAACCCTAAGAGGTCAGTATTTCTATCCCCATTTTTATAACTGAGTCTAATGAGGCTTAGAGAGCAACTTACACAGGTTAAATAGCAACTAAGGGAGTGATTCAGCATGCCTCAAGAGTTCATGTCAGGTCATGCAAATTCCTTCCTCTCTAGTATACTATTCAGACACTGTCAATTACTCCTCATTGTCTCAGGAAAAAGTTCAACTTCCTCAGCCTGCTCTTCAAAAAAGATTCTCAGCATTCCAGCTTTAATCACCTTTCCAGTCATAGCCCTACTTTCTCCTTAGTCATATCCAGATTGACTATATGCTGTTTTCCCCAGATGTGTGATTAGTGTTTTCTCACCCCTGTTTTATCCCTCAGGTACCTCTCAAGACCTATTCAAAATTCGATTTAATTTCAGCATAATTAATATTTATTAATTGCCTACTGTTTCCAAAGCACAGTCATCTCTCCTTTCACTGAAGTTTCCCATTTCATAAGTTCTCATTCATTTATCTATTGTTTGGCTTATATTCTAGTTGTATTCTTGTTTTAATACCTTTATAAAAGTGTCAAGTGTTTGGGGATAAGTCATGGTGTTTTAAAGATTTTTTTTAACTCTCCCATCAGCATCTAAGAGTGACTTTTACAAACCACTTTTAGATGATCTGCAAACATTTGTTGAACTCATTTACACAACTCTTCACAGATGCAGCATCATGTGATTTCTCAGAAGAAATGGAAGTCAAAGGCCTAGGCTTTGCCCAAATTCTTTACCTTCACCATGTTAGGGACATGGATTCTAGAGTCAAACTACCTAGGCTTTAACTCAGCTCCAGCACTTAACACCTGTATAATTTGGGATGAGCTACTTAACTACCAGGGCTACTGTTTTCTCACCTATAAAATGAAAATAATAAAACTACTTGCCTCATAGTACTATTGGGAGGATTAAATGAGCTATTTATATCCAGTACTTACAACAGCGCCTGGAATATACTAAGTGCTCAATAAATGTTAGTTCTTATTAATATGACATCACCTCCCAAACCAGCAGCATGATGGACCTGGTTAAAATGCACATAATTTCCCTAAGTCATGGAGTATACATCTCAGATCCATAATCTCCCTCTAGGTCTTATTCTGGCCTCCAGAAAACAAGTAGTCTATACCTATAAAACAAGATGATCAAATTTATTATAAGCAGAATAATGTCAATAAGACTGTGAAAGCAAGATAAAATTAATTGACCACTGAGAAGTTAAAGTATTTCAGAAAACTTATCTAAATTGAGAGTTGTGTGTCCAGTAAACCCACTATATTTGTTACATCATGCCTATTACAGAGAAAACACAGACATTTTCCCTGTATCTAACCAATATATGAACTCTGGATTTTTAGGTTTGCTGTGCCCAGTTTCCAAGTGGTCCTTTTCCTCTGTGTGCTAGCTCTGATGGTCTTAGCATCAATGACAGAGTACTGGTTGGCCTCTCCTTCTTACATAGTAACAGAATATTGTTCTTGTCCTTGAAACCCAGCCCCTGTATTTTGAGGAAGCCCAGGCCACACGGAGGGGCCATATGTAGATACTATGGTGACAGTCCTAGCCAAGGTCTCAGCTGACCTCCAGCATCAACCATGAGACATGTGAGCAAGCAAGCTGCAGATGATTCCAGGCCCCAGCCTTTGAGCTGACCCAGCTGATGTTGAATGCAACAGAGACAAGCTATCCCTGTAGAGCTCTGACCAAATTGCAGGTTTGTGAGTGAAATAAAGTGTTTCACTGTTTTCAGCCACTAAGTTTTGGAGTAATTTGTGAAACAGGAACAGTAACTAGAGCAGACAGTATGTTATGTAGCAAAAGCTATCTGATAAAGGCAGTATCTTCTACCTGCTTCTACCTTAGTGTATCTTCCTCAAAACTGCAACATTGGTCAAAGAAGGTGGTCCAGGGCACACAGTATTGTTTTAAATCTAGACCTGATAATTTTTTTATTTGTTTAATTAGTTGCTTAAGACAAGGTACATTACTTACTGCACCAGAGGAATTTGTGGTTGCTCTTTTGGACAAGAAAACATCACCCCTCTCCCCAAAAATCAAATAAATATAATAAGAGAAATAAGAAAATGCATCAGAGTAATACAGATTTCTGAAATCTCCAAGAACAGAGAATCCAGCTGGATCGTTCATTTTCTCTGTTAATAAAATGATATGGTGTGAACCCTAAAACAAATATTAATAATAAACTGTGTGAGAAATATAAAGATAGCCATGTTTCAAAATAATAGCCGATAAAGCTATGCTGCTATTGAGTCCTAAGTTTTATAAGCTCTGATAGACCAAATATCCTTATTAACAAAATCATTATTGTAATAAAAGATATGGTCTAGCTGTTCCACTGATATTATAAGAACCCAAACCCATGCAGGCAAAAAAAAAAGAAAAAGAGGCAGATGTCTCAGATCCGGGAACTGAACAAAATCAGAAATAAAGTTATGTTAAAATACGAACTTACTAACTGGATAAGTAACTATATTATATTAGTAGGTCTAAACGAACAAGGAATTTCTAAGTCTTTAGGGTCAAATCAGAAACTATTACCATCGGATATCTTGTCTGAAGCCAAAGAGTCCGTGCTTAGGAACAGGTTAATGTAGCCAAAATGATTAACAAAACTCTTGACAATACAGAGTAACCACAGCAGTTAACAATATAGAACTTAAATAATTCACCAAACTCAGAGCATTAAATTTATCTGTGCACTGAGTCAAAGCAACCAAATGCAGAGGTCCTCATCAGCACGTCTGCAGGACGGCTGTTTGTTTGTTTGCTATAAATCATTTGGGGCAGTGAATGAAATAAATCTAAAAGAAGACTAAGTAGATGATGTCAAACACCTACTGGAAATAGCTGCAAGCTGCAGCCACATTCTTAGAAGCTGATTTAAAGTAATAACTAAACATCATGTACGGCTGACCTTGCACAAAGCAGTGTCCTCCCCAAACGCCCAGGCTCAGCTGTAAGGACCAATGCAAGCCGCATCTCTCTTCAAACCACACAATGCAGCCCTGCCCTGCCCCCCGGCCCCCCACCGCCCCCCGCAAGGACTGCTTCCAGCCTCATCCCTCCTGGCTCACCCCCTCCTTTTAGGGTCAAAGGGAACACACCCAGATGCGGTCAACCAGAATTTGCTCACAATATTGCTTGATACATTAAATAACAAGTCATCCTTTTATCTAAAGCCATATGTTTAAACACTATAATTGATAGCTGCCTCCCCTTTCTTCATCTTTCAGAATAGTCAGCTATTGCTTGCCTTCTAATCTGGGAAAACTATATTCTAGAAAAGAAACTACATATAACTATGTACAACAGTCAAGCCCCCAGAGAAATACAGTATATTTTACGTCTGTATCTATAGTATTCATGTCAATAACCCCAAACTAACCAGTTAAAGGAACACGTTTGCATTAAAGTTGACTACATGTGCACTCATGCACGCGTGTACACGTTCATGCACGTGCACACACACAGCTGTAAAACCCTCAGAAATGCATTTTCTGTGCTATCAAAGCATGTGATGCAGAATCAGAGAAGGTCAGGACTTCGATCTCCCATTTTCTCACCACTGAGCATGGAATTGCCCTTAAGGCACACCTACCATGTGTGAAAATAGCCTAATAATCAGATCAGATTCACAAGTGCTCCCTAGAAAATAGCCTGCTGTGAATGTTGACGTGCCTTGCATAGCTTATGCCTCGGCTTTATCTTTTAGAAACAGCTGTAAGATGGGCACTGCCACTAGACACACCACCTAGCGTCACTCTCAGAAGGCTGTTCAAATGCCACAGATTTCTCCGGAGCCTACTGGGCAAACACACCAGGAGGGGTGTGGCACCCTCGGCACAGGGTGAACAGCTGGCCGCACCCACTCCCAGATACGCAGCCATTTTGCTTCCAGAGGTGTATTCTCTCTCTCTTGATCATCCACCCATTTGAAAAAGCTCCATTTTCATTCACTTCCATTTAGCAAGCATATACATTTTTTTTAAGAATGCCAGTGGAAGTCTTTAAACTTCTCTACCAACTGATGAAATAGAAATTAAATTTTAGTTTAATTTAATAAAGGGTGATCAAAGAGAACCACTCGGCTGCTAAATTTACTCACTCCCTTATTTACCAAGAAGATTCTGTTGCAGCCCTTCAAGGGGTTTACATCGTAGTGGTGGATAAAAACATTAAGCTGCATGTAATTGCAAATAGTGGTCAGGCCATGAAGGGGTCATGAAGGCAGTTATGGAAAAGGATAATGGGGCGGGGGTGATTTACATGAGTTGGGAGGACAGGATTGGATAGGCCTCTCCTGGTATTTAAACTTAGCTCTGAAGGATGAGAAGGAGTTGACCAGGTTAAGAGGTCAAAGGGGGTGGGGCAAGGAGAAAAGGGTGGAAGAAGAAAAGTGAAAACAGGAAGAATGTTTCTTCCAAAGAACAGTACGAGTGGAGGTGCTCAGTCAGGAAGTTAATTCTGAGAATCAAGCTATATGTAACAAATAAATTGGGGACATGAAAGAGCATTAAAATTGTTAATATAGAAAGAGGTAATACAAACAATAAGACAAATACCCCAAAAGAGAAAAGAACAAAGGACATGAACAGAAATCTTACAAAAGGAAAAAAATATATATATCAATACATATATATGCTAATATTCATAAGATGCCCAACTTAACTAACGTTCAAAGTAAATTAAAGCCAAGAGATACCATTTTCTCTCTGTCCTACTAACAAAGAGACTGGTAATCTCAGCACTGGGGCAGGTGTGGGGTAAAAAGTCCTCTTGTTTCTGAAGTCTTTCTAGAACACCATCTGGCCACCGATCAACAGCCTACAATAAGTGCATATCTTTTGTCGGCAACCCCTAACTGAATACAATAAAGTAGGAAGGGTGTGAATGATTTCTCAGAACATACCAGGCACTGAAGTATATACACAAATATTTACCAAGCACCTAAAATGTACAAGGCACAGGTACTGTAGGTGCTGCAAAGATGAGTAAGGTCTTCTCTATCCTGAAGAGCTAGTTTATCTACTGGGGGCAACAGAAAGGTACACATTTAGGTATAAGATGGGTCAGACAGCAATAAGCATGAAAGAGATGCAAATAAAATGCTTCAGGCTCATCCCCAAAGAAGGAAGAACCATCTGATTTTGAGGGCTCAGGGAAGATATGGCATCTGAAATTGGCCTTGTAGTACAGGAGAGGGATGAAGGAGTTGGATTTAGGTAACTCCTGGGGGTGGAAGGGTGAAGAAACAGGCACTGTCCCTGCCTCTTAGAGTCTACAGTTTGGCAAGGACATTAAACAAGTGTGATGAGAAGACAAAAGTTCAGGGAGCTATGAGAATATCATAAAGGCAAGCATCAAAAAAGACAACAAACTCCAGTGTTAGTGAAAATATATGTAACTGAAACTCAAATTCAGTCCTGATGGGAGAGTAAGTTGGCATAATCAGTTTGAGAAGCAACTAACTGATCAAAATATAGAAAGGCCGAAGAAAACACAGCTCACATGACTCAACAATTATACAAATATACTTAGAGAAACTCGTACAAGGACATGTGCAAAAGTGTTCCATCCATCAAGGTTTGCTACAGTGAAAACTTGACAAGCCCTAAGTGTTTATTAACAGATGACATGAATAAGTAATGGTTTTTTCATATAATAAAACTCAGTAGCAAAAATTATGAATTAGAATTACACGAATAAATCTCAAAGGCAAAGAAAATTAGTTACAGAATGATACAATCAGTGTGTTACTATTTCTATAAAGTTCAAAAACATGCAAAACAATATTATATGTAGTTTATGGATACACATATACAATAAAAATATATAAGTGTGCATGGGAATGATAAAAACCCCAAAATCAGGCTAGTGGTTGCTTCTAAATATGCAAAGAGAGCGGAATTGGGGAGAGGTATAGAATGGGCTTCAAATATATATTATACATACTCCCTTCCCTGGATAGACTGGAAGCTTTTGAAGCCAGGACAACACACATTATCTCTAAGTCCTCAGCATCTACACTATGCCCCACAAGTTATCCGTCCTCAAAAGTCTGTTGAATGAGTCAACATTCTATATGAGTGTTAGTCGGATGCTTGCTGCCATGGTTTTGCTTGGGCACATCACTCCTCTCTACTGTATTTTCTAGCTGTGCAACAGATGCAAATGTTTGCATACTTCCAAGGGAATCTGAATGATTGGAAAACCCAGTAATAAGCTGACACAACGGCAGCCCTTAGAAAGGCAGTCTCAATAAGAAAGAGCTACTGAAGTAGGAGATGGCCAAAGACGAAATGGGATTCCCCAAAAAGAGTGACTTTCCAGACCCTGAAGGTATTTATAGTGGAGTGAGAAATCTACTTGGTGCAAAAGTTATAAAAGGGATTCAGGAACCACATGACCTCAAAGACTTTAGGATTCTTGCTTCAATGACCACCAAAAAGCAGTGACCTCAAATTCCTAGTCATGTCACTAGAAGCCATCTGTATGCTCCCCTTCATTGCCTGCACACGATTCTGTGTTTTCCCACGCACGATCTTCTGGATATCTCCATCCATACTAATGGTAGGAATTAAAGCAGTCCCTGAGAGCTGTTTGTAGGTCAACCATTGTTAGGAGGAGTAAAGAATTTTTGCCTTCACAATGGCCCAAAGGGAGCTATCATGTGTTAAGTCCGAACTTTTGAAGATACTACCCTACTTCAGATTTACAGCCAATTCATCATCCAAGACACATTTTCAAACTGAGAGTGCATAGCAAGCGGACGCACCACCTCACACAGAGGGACTTGTAAGTCTGTCTAGCAACAGAGAAATGCTCTAGAGGCCATAGGCAGGGGAAATAGCCTAGATTATCTGCAGAAGAAATCCATACACCAAACAGTTATAGTAAAGGTTCTGAAAGGAAACAAGGCAAAGCCTTCAAATGAGGACTGGGAACAGTGAAAGCATTGAGCCCCGCTATTTGATAACTTTATGCAAATTAGCCTTCACAACTAGGAAATATCTTCAAAAGGGAGCTAAGAGATAGCAAAAAGGAGCTAAGAAGTACCAGGTTGCCATGGTAGCAAAAGCACGCTTTGCCTTTTTGCAGTTCTTTCCGTACTGGAGGGATGGGGGTTCTGTAGACTGGAGCTTGAGCCTATAGGAAGAGCCTGGCAGGGGCTGGGTTGTCTGATGGTGAAAAGAAAATAGTTCGCCCAGAAAGCCTGTCCTAGGGCTTATGAGGAAGCAAAGTGGCAAGTGAAGACTCCCTCGAGAAACACGCCCTAAGCTGGCAGAGGCTCCCAAAAGTAAGAGGATGGGGTGGGTGGAGCTTAGCTAAAGAGATGAATATTTGTGCAGCATAAAAAGAAGAAAGAAAAGCAAACAGTGCAATAATTGAATGTGCAGTGCTACCCAAAAGGTAAAAGTTTAAACTGAACACTGTAATAAGGTAGCAAATAGCAAGGCAACTCTTTGAAACCAGGAACTGCAGGTCTGTGGAATGCAAAGGTTTCTCATGAGCTCAAAACTTAAAATATTTCTGCTTTCAGCTACAGGATTTGAGATGAAATATGAAATGTTGCATGTTGACACAACAGGCCAATCCTCAAATATTCCTGAACCAGCACACGACTGGGAAGGGGAGGACCTAGGAGGAGGAAAAACTCCCAGGAGTTGGAAATGGAAGAGGGTATATAGCAGGAGGTGGGCTCTGAGTTTTCTTTTGACCATGAAAATAAATGTTTTAAAAACACTTTTTGAGGGTACTTCTTTTTTTCCATGTAATGTAAATAATTTTTCCATGTAATGTCTGTATTTCTGAAGACTAACATGAGAAGGAAAGGGAGACCCTAGTGGTAATGAATTTATTTTATGCGAACTCTCTCCTCATAACCGTATTTCAGCTCCTATACTTATTCTGTGATAAGCTATACACACGAAGTAAATTATCCAGCTTAAAACTCAGTCTATTCTGATAAAGGACAATTTTAGACTAATTCAAATATGTAAGTACCCCTAGATTATACAGCAACATTTCCTACAACTTTTACATTGCAAAATTAAATTTTCTCCCTTACTATTTTACTCCCTGCAGCGAATCTGCTCCATAGACATTTATGGAGTGCCAACAACCTGCCAGGTACCCCACTCCATTCTCATACCTACCTAATTTTCCTAACACAGGTTCACCCAATATTCCTATTCTGATGTTACTTTCCAAACACTGTAATTTTCTAAGTGCCCCCAATCCAATAAATCTATAAAATTCAATTGATAAAATAGGTTAAATAGGTCTTCAATAAAGAGAAATATATCCTGTCCCTGATTAGAAAAAGTCAATATTATATGTATATTTACCTCCCTAAATAAAATTTAAATTCAATTTTGTATCAATCAATGTATGACTTGAATTGTGTTCCCCTCTCTCTGGTTCAAATGTTTTAGTCCTAACCCCTAGAACCTCAGAATGTGACCTTGTTTGGAAATTAGGTCATTACAGATGTGATTAGTTAAGCTGAGGTCATACTAGAGCAGGGTAGACCCCGAATCCAATTTGACTGGTGTCCCTATCAAAGGGGAAGTTTTGGACACAGGCACACATATTGGAGAATGCCATGAAGACAGCCAAGGAGAGAGGCTCAGAACAGACCTTTCCCTGGAAGCCCTCAAAAGGAACCAACCAGGCCAACACCCTGATGTTGGACTTCTTGCCTCCAGAACTGTGAGACAATAATTTCTGTTGTTTAAGCTACCCAACTGGTGGCACTTTGTTACAGAAGCCTTAGCAAACTGACATAAGCAACATCCCCATAAACAAGCTTTAATGCTTGGAATCACTTCAATCTGATATTCAAGTCACTCCACAATCTGATCGCAATGTATTTTTCTGGATATTTTTTTAAGTATGACAAAAAATGGCATAGACATTCTAGGAATGTATCCTACGAAGACAAGTGGAAATGTGCAGAGATTCATGTACAAGGGAAAATATTCTTTACAACATTGTTTCTAATAGTTTAAAAAAAAAAAAGAAAGTAAGCAATCTACAAGTTTAACCCCTGTCATCTAGCATGGGATACTGACAAATAAATTTATTGTTATAATAAATAGGTATGGACTGTTAAGGGAAGGGAAGGGTAGGAACACCGAACTGTGCTCAGGAGATTAAAGAAGACTAGCAGAGGAGGTATACCTGGGCATATTCTCTAGGAATTAGAAAGAGTCTCTAGGAATTAGAAGGACAAAGATTGAGACAGCGTTCGAGGCACAGGGAACAGCTAAGATACAGTGTTGGCATGGTGGGGAAAAAAAACTCGGCATCTAAGAAAACTACCTGGAGTTTGTGAGAAGGGGATTGGAAGCTGCTGGAGGGCAGAAAGAGAGACCAAGAGGTCAGCTGGGCCCTTACCTAAGTGGGCTGAACCAAGGGCATCAAAATAGTGCAGGGCACACGGAGAGGTGTGTGGGGCAAATATCAGCTTTCCTACTTCATCAGTGTGTGTTTGATAATATAATACTTTATTAATAGCGTGACATATATAGTTTATAAATGTATTTCTATATAATAAATTGTGTCAGCCTGGATGTGGAAGTTCATCTCTTTCCTCAAGGCTTCTGTTGAGTCAGTACCATCAACCCAAGAGAAGGAGGATTGGGGGACCATGATGGCTAAAGGGTACGGGGTTCCCTTTTGAGATGATGGATGAAAATGTTCAAAAATTGATTGTGGTGATGCTTGCACAACTCTGTGAATACACTAAAAACACGATTTGCATACTTTAAGTGGGTGAATTGTATGGTATGGTATGTGAACTATTTCTCCAAAAAGTTATCAAAAACACTACAAAGATAAAAGAACTAAAGAATTGTGCTTCCTTATACATTACAAACATTGTATCTATTATAGTTCCTGGGTCAGTGCAGGCCAAGGGGAAGGCAGGAAACAGCTAGGAGCACTCTGATGAATGAAAGCATTTCTTCCTCAGACAGGTGCCGGCAGCTGAACCTGCAGGTATGCTGTAGCTTCTGAATAAGGGACTGGAGAGCTGGGGCTGCCTGCAAGCCCTGTGAGTCAGACAGGGCCCTAGCCTGAACCAGCCAGCCTCACCTCTCCAGTCTGTGGTGGGATTTTCTGGTCTAGCCAAGCCTAAAGCAGCCTCCAAAGCTGAGGCTCTAGAATACAGGAAAAATAATGTTTTACCTCATTGACCACGTACACCTGTGTGGACACACACGCAGAGCACGGATACAAAGTTTGAAAAACAGTACTGACCTTTTGCTAGAGCCAATGTACTGTGATATTTTCTATTCCATTTCATTTTTTAAGATGCTAGTCACAACGCACTAGCTTGATTTTATTATCCTCAAAAGGGTCACAACCAGCAGTTTAGAAATCACTGCTCTGTGGGTAAGAGGTGAGACAAACGGGCATTTGTCTCAATATGCTCTTCTCCACTGTTCCACATTCCTTGGATCTAGAATTAATCCACTGGACAAGAATTTTCCCTCAGTTTAATAAAAGATGTAGTGATTGACATATGTTCCATATTATAAAAAACAGATTTTTAAGAGCAGATGTGCAAATCGCAACTCCATTACTTTCTTAAAAAAGAACATTTGGTTTTCCTTGAAGATTCCATGAATCATAGTCCTCTAGTTTGGATTGACATCACTGCAGTAATAATAAAAACAGCATTTTGCTGCCTAACAATCATATTACTTATTTCCAGACGTAGGCGCGAATGGTGATCCTGTTAAAGAAGCAAAAATCAGTATTTAGCTCAACTTACCCCAAGGCCCTGTAGCCTTCTCACATGACACTTGCTCCTCTTGTAATGAAATGAATTAACTTAACCTTCAGATTTGTCTCTGATGCTTCCATTACACTGATCTACATCAGAATCTTCAACTCAGAAACACACACACACACACACACACACACAAACATCATTCTTCCTTTTCCTCTCACAGTAATTCAATTTCTGAAGCCACTTTCCATTTTAAAGAAACTTTGAAAGATCAAGAAAAACACGTGGGATTTTATCACTTATCTTTTGATAAAGCATTACCAATTAGATTTATATACAGGCGTTTACTAGTTAAATCATAAACGCATGGTTTATTCCTTTAAATTCCAGCTAATGGCCTTAGGGCTCACGTTGTCTTCCACCACTTACTCAGCACATCTCTCCATTTGTTCACCATTCCAGAAAGGTTAGAGGATGTGTGGCACATTAACTCGTTAGCTGGTATGAAAATAAAGCAATCAGCATTCAAAACTCACTTTATTCCAGCTATTTCCATGCTGCGCTCTGAACACTGACTTCTAAAAGTTATGGTTCCACTATCTGTATTTGTGACTCTCTTAGGATAATCTTTCCTTCCCGATTGATTAGGGATCTAGTTTTTCATCTAGTTTAACATACACTTGTATGAGGCATTCATAGACTCAGAGGTTTCAAAAGTGCAACAGGAATAGGAATGCTAGTTTAAATCCTCTGGACCCTGCTACACACCCCGACGCCACGCTGCCCCAATCTTACAGGTCCCCTCTGTTATGACGGCCAGAATGGAGACTTTTCCCCTACTCCGCTGCAACTGAACCTGCAGTTGAGAATTGTGCCCCTCATCTTCAGCTTGGAAATAGACTGGCAGCAACCCTCAAACCCTTTGACAAGAAAGACCTCTTTTAGAACAATCACTAGAGGTACTGAGGCTTCGAACCATAATCCTTTAGGGAAACTTCATTATACCATATTTGAACTCTTAATTCTTTCCACAATGGCAATTCTCTAGGAATTCATTCATAGAGGGAAATAAAACCCACTCTAAGATGATATATATTTATCTTAGCCACAAAGAACCAAAGTCCTCCAAAGATTGCATTTGTTTTATCAAACCATTCTGGGAAATTGCCCTGGAAGAGAAAGGTACTGCCAAGACCAACAGATAATAAAGCAAGATATCAAGGTCAGTAGCTACCCCGTCTCCAGAATGGACAGAAACTCAGGTCATCATGCAAAATTAATTTCCATTTTTAGGCTAAATAAATTCCATTTGAAAAGTATTGTGGAAAGATACAGGTCAGTGGACAAACAGATAAGGGAAACTTCACATATTTTTATGCTTTCCTTGATTACCTATTGGAGGAACTAATTGTAACAATCTACTTTTACTATTTTTCTTAAAAATACTAAGAGTGCTTCAACTGCAATATTTATTGCCAAAAAATTTAAGGACAAAAATTCCACAGGTGTCTCTGATCCTTTCCACCTTATGGTTACTTTACAGGGGCTCTCATTTCAGAGGACTGCTATCATTTTCCACCTAAACTAGTGCTGGGGAACACAGGACGCGATGAGTCCACCTTTCACGGGCAATCAATGAACTGATCATCAATCAGAGGGTTGAGATCCTAAGATGCTTCCTACAAGTTAATAAAGAATGGAAAAACAGTGAAGATTCTCTTAATCTGTACCTACAAAGACACATATTGGTTATTGAGCAAGACCATCTAGCCAGTAGAAGTTGGCAACATCACCAATAAATCACCCAGCACTTTGACCTCAGTCTAGTGGTCTGGTCATCACAACAGAGACTGTGGATGGGCAGATTTAGGCAAAATATAGTCCACAAGATTTCTTTTATGAGTATTATATCCATAACCACTAGGGAAAGGAAGATTATCCTAAGAGACACTCAAATCCCCAGTGTTGAGCAAGACTGAAAATCCCATTGCTCTGAGGGTCAGCCCAGGGGGCACTGAGGTTTCTAGGGATGCCCCTCCTTAGGGCAGATGGGATCTCATGTTGTTGTACTTGGCAAGGGTTTGTGGTTGTGTCAGCTCCTCTGTTCCCAGGGTTATTTGAGGAGGGAAGCGCTGCTGTGATATTTTGACTGCCTGAGGAGAGGTAGAGTTTGCCAGGCAAAGAGGCCGTTGTGTTGGGCAATGAAGAGTCACCACGAGCACAAGTTATGAACTGGCCTGACACCCACCAAATAGTTTTAGGACCAGTGACTTGACCAGTGACTTACCTTGAAGGTCAAGCTCATGTATTGGCATGGATTGTCCCCCAAATTCTGTAATTGTATATCATCCTTATCACATCTCAAAGGAACTAGAAAAATAAACTAATGCTATGCCCTGAATAAAACAGAGAGAAAAAATTTACATAGGGCACTGGAAAGTCACCAAGTGGCTGTTTAGGAGTATCAAAAATAGAATGTTGTACAAAGAAAACCTGCCAGATCTTAAACTCAAACCAAACGAGTGTCTAAGTTTTGGGAACTATTCAGACTCATGCAAACTGGAAGAGCTCTTCTGTCTCTAAGCCATCTCCTGCATGCACTTTGGCTCCCTTCAGTCCCATTGACAATAGCTATCCAGATAGAGATATCCGCATTGTCTCTGATTAGCTTTCTCTGAAGGATGCAGCCTTTTCTATCAATCACAGTTTTCATTAGGTCTAGGTCAACTTGCATTTCCTTGAGTCAGTGAGTTTTATGTGGGCACGCTCTTCAAACCAAAGCAAGCAACATAGAAGGAAATTGCTGAGTTGCTTATATTAATAGATCTCAACCCTTGAGGCCAAGGGTTGAGGCAAATCTCCTCCCGTCATTTTCACGCTGGAATTAGAGACCCAGCAGCACCTGCTCTGTGAGTCTCTCTCAGCCAAGCTGCTCCCTTGGTTAAATGAGAACATTCCATTTTATCTGGCAGGAGAGCTTTCCTTCAACAGGTGTATTTCTGATGTTTTCAGAAAAGAGTTTATCCATGGCTTACAAATACCGTATATTAAAAGAACTTCATTTCTCCTAGGAACTGGTGCTTTTGAATCACATGTGAGGTTTTGAAAAATACAGCTGCCCTGGCTTCCTGAAATCTGGAAAGCTTTACAACATGAAAGAATGTTTTCATTGGATAATAATCCATTTGCAATAAGAGCAAGGTCCATATTACTATTAAATGTGTTTATCCACTGATTCATCTGAATTCTCCTTGATTTGCTTTAAATACTATAATCAAATGTTGTTACTTAATTCAACATAGATTCAGGAAAGCAATCTGGAGTCTCACAGGTGGTCTGAACTCACTACATTGCTCACATGTGCTGCACTGCCAGGGCAGAAAGAAAAAGACATCCAATGTAATTTTTTTTCTCTTTACATCGGAGCATGAGACACAAAGCTTTTATGCAGGAACTCATTCCCAAAAGGTGAGACTGTGGCTTGCTAGCTTATGTTTCCATTTAAACAAATCTCTAACTAAGCACACATGAAAACCGATATGACCCTTCCTTTGATAAAAATCTAGCGTCAAACATTGACAGGCAAAATTTAAGTCACTTCCTGAATTGCTGAACAGTTACACAAAAAGAATCACCAAACACAACACATTCATATTTTTCCCTTCCATTTACTTAGCAATTCCTTTCCTCAAATTAAAAACTGTAGTTTTCCAGCAATTATTGTTTATCCTGGTTAAACTACTGATGTCTAATAATGTAATTACATGTGATAAAATGGAGTGAGGCAGGAAAGGAGACATGTGCCGCTGATATGATTAAAACTCAACCCATTATTATTTCCATATTGCATCACTATAACATGAGTGCTTTTGTGAGAAGCTGTATTTGGACTTCTGAGTGTTAGAAAGTCTCTTCCTTCATCAAGACGGTCAACAAAATGAATACAGAAAGTCTGTTTGGAAAATACAGGTGATTTCAACCCACAGTGGAGACCCACGCTAGTGAAGATCTCAACTATCACCGAAATCAGTTATCCTGATTTCACTCATTTGCTTCACAAATATATACTGAGAGCCATCTGTGCCAGGGAACATGCTAAACATGTGTACAACAGTGAGTCTATTTTAGACACGACTCTAAATGGCCAAACTCGTATCTTTTGTAAAATACTTTTTTTGGTGGTCTGTTCTGGCCCATCTGTCCTCTTTTATTTTAAAATTAATGTCTAAGAGAAGGAATCACAACCCTTGTTTCCCGTACTGTCTCCAAGTTCCCACTAACCCAAGAGTTTAGGGACAGAGAGAGACAAAGAAGCAAAACTACTCCTGATTCTAATTACTCTCTATTTCCTTAGCAGAGGTCCCACTCCCAAAAATGTAAAATTAATATATTTTTAGCTTATACTATTATTAGTTTCTACAAGCAAATGAGTTTATGTTAGCAAAGTAGACATTTAATATTAATTTTTTTATAAAAATTTAATAAAAATTTTATAAAATTTAATAAAAATTTTATAAAATTTAATAAAAATTTATTAAAAATTTATATTTATTAAAAATTTATAAAAATTTAACCTTTTATAAAAGGTCTTTCATTCTGTAGGAAGTCAAAGCAAAACCCAAGGAAAAGAAAAATAGAGATTATTATATACCACTTAGCAACCTAAGCTCCTAAATGAAATAGCACTATTCAGAAATCAGAACTCTTCACTACTGAGAAATGCATTTCTTAAGTATCTGTGAAAGATCCTGTTTCGAATTTGTTTTCCAAATCCCATGCATATTTTAGACAGTGGGGGTGGGGAGGAAGAAATATTCCAAATATTTAATACAAATTCCACTCCCACCTTCATTTTCCCTCATATTAAGACTAAGGCACAATGATGCCTTTACCAGAGAGAAAAAAATAAATCACAGATTTGAGAGACAGCACACCCTGAGTACTGAAGTCTTTCTCTTTAGAAACTCAAAAACAGAGCCAGAGAGAATCGAGCCGAGGAATCTACAACAAATACCAGTATTTTTTAATATATTCATTAGATCTTTACTTAAGATATTACTAATAGATTTTATTTGTAAAGAAGCTATTTGATTTTCATTTTCCATGAAAACTGAACTAAATTTCATTTCTACTGATTTCTATAATAATTTAGACATGTATTTGCATATTCTCTCCAAGTAATTTCAGTGCAAGAGATCAGCTGAATCAAGAATCCCCAGCAATCCATGTCATGCTTGACTTTCCAAGGCAAAGAAGTGGTAGAAAGAAGGACTGAAGTCATTACCACCTATACATGCAGCACCAAGTGAAACAGACCTCCAAACCATGAGACGGGAGTGAAATCTAACATGAAGGGAAAGAATCTGTGAACAATGAGAGTCAAAGACTTAAGACCAAACTTCTTATTCTGCCACTTCATATTCAGAGTCACTGTAAAGGCTTTTGAGAGTGTCACGAATTTTTTTTATACTTGGTCACCATAGAATTAGGTCTGCTCATATTACCAAAAACAGACAATGGTATTTTTTTCTTCATTTTGTAGACCCTAAAATTCTAGACGATTGTTTATGCCATTTTGGGCCAACAAACCCAAATGGTACCATATTGCACCATTTAACCAGTACTGGCTCACATAACAAATTATTCTGCTAAGTACAGGCAGTTTTCACACTCCTGTCTGACAGGCTTTATTCTTAAGGAAAGTGTTAAAGTCAAAAAATATTTCAGCAAGACATGATTTTTTCCATAGAAACATTGTTCTAATTAAATGCTAGTTTCCTGATTAATATCCTTAAAAAATAAAATTACTACAAATACCATGTTTAATCACATATAAAGGATATAATTAAGCATTAAACATTTTCTCGAAATTGTTACTTACAGAGGACCAACTAATAACAAAATTAATACTAAAGTTTATTTAACAGTAAGTATCTTCTTCTTACTTCTTCCCTTCCTCTAGCAGCAGTAAACTACAACGTATAGAAATACTACCTTAATCACAAAACATCTACCAAGGTGCAAGTGTACAGGAGATGCTCAATACATGAGTTGAACGAACCGCCAAGTGATTAATAAGGACTTTGGGAGAAACTACTACAATGATGAGTATTTTGTTGCCCTCCCCTTTTTGAATCTCCCTGCCCCTCTCCCCCACATACACATTTTGTTGTAGGTGTTCGAAATCTCTTGGTGTTTCTCCTGCAGAGGAGTTTGCAATGTGTGCCCATCTGACTTGACAGCAATAACCTGGGTAGACTGGATGAGAGCACGACCTGCTGGAATTCAGGATTGTCCTGGAGAGAGTAAGGAAAGCCACACCATCTGCCAGCTGAAGGGTCCACCTTCCATGTATTCACGTTTACCCCCAGGGTTTCCTCTTTAGTCAGGCTCTGGCTTTCCCCGGACATACAGTCCCCTCACCCTTACACCAAAGTAGCGCTACTCAAAGTGCCATCTGTGAGTTCATCCTTACAGGTCCATGACATCACCATGGACTTGAGGATGAGCGTTGGAAACTTGCACAGCAATTGGCATTGCCACCCCATCCAAGCACGTGATCAGACGACGCGTCTTGCTGAGCAGGATGTCAGTTGGTTTAGGTGTTGGCCAAGTGGCTGGGTGAGTTGCATGTGATACAAGTTGTGTACTAATCACAACATAATACAGTGTGTACAGTATTACAATGGATTGGAAGTTTTAAAAAACAAAACAAAGCAAAACAGTCCTTCACCAACGAAGTTTGAGAAGCGATAAAGAGCACAGGCACCGGCGTCAAACAGACCCAGGAATGAGTTCCCCTGCTCTACCACTTGGTCACATGACCAGAGCAAGTTACTTAACCTCTCTGAACCTCCATCCTCTTATCTGAGCAGATCCAGATACAGGAAGCTGTGTCTCTGTTAAATGAGCCACTTACTCCCTGTGTCGTGTAACGGGCGACAATTTCAATATGTGTTCAATACAAGGGTCAATCACACACTGAATATGCTTCAGATGTGGTTTGTTCCACAGCTGTGTGAACAAACTGATAGCTGTTTTGGGCAACAGCTCGCCTGCAATAATATAGTGAGTCTCCTAGCATCTTCTCATACCCCGTGTGGAAAATATTTTGGCAACAAATTCTGTGCATAATGGGCTGCACAGGACTAGATCCTGTGGTCACTAGATCCTGTGGTTTGGACTTAACCACATGTGACAATTCACTTTGGGCCATTGTGAAAGCAAAAATTTCTCAACTCCATCCAACAACAGCTGAAGACCTAAACACAGCTTTCCAGATGCCTTTGATGACTTAAAGTCATAAACATGGAAAAAGATGTCTGGGAGAACTAGAGGAAAAAATTTAATTTATGTGGAAAATAGAGGGAAATACACAGAAACCTTCTAACCAGCATACATCAGGCCATTCTGGCCACTCTGTAAATGAAAAACAAAAACAAAGCCCCTTTCTCATCATCGCAAAGCCCATCTGCAACACCCCGAGCACAATATCTGGAAAGATAGCAAATAAATGCTCCCTTTTGATCCTTCTATGCCATTTTTGCCTGTAAAATCGTGCTTTAATGCTTCCTTCCTTTATGTAAGTTAATTACATTACAGAGTTTCCTTTCTATTAGTTATAAATGCCATCTGGGTGGAAACCTAACAACATGTCAGTGACACTACTCAAAATGGTTCCGAAGTTTTTCACCCTCAATCTGTAGGACAATCAGCAATAGTCTTTAAGAGGCTCCAAACAGGAAAGCTCCATAATGCCAGGGCTGCTTTATAACATCAGTCGTCAAGCTCCTTACACACTTCTGGCTCCTATTACACTAGTTGAGTGAGAGGTCACTTGGGTCACATGGGACCTTACAAGGTTTCTGGAGAGAATAATAGTTTTTCTGTATTCCTTCCTTATGAAAGACAAGTGATCAGCACTACTGTCTAGACATTCAAAGATATTTTTCATGGACACAAACTAGGATTTTTGTGTTTTTTTTTTTAAGTGAAAAACGGATTTACTTTTATTCTAAAGCATGCACCCAGCTACAGTAGCCCTTCTGGAAATTCTTCTTGAGAAGATTTTTGTGTCAGGCTCACGTTTAGAAATAACAAAGCGTAACTAAAGGGATCCGAGCTCCCTGACAGTGTTTGACACGTTACCTAGGGGACTCTGGAGATGGATTTCATTTTTAAAGAATTCACCTTTCAGTTGGACATATGGAAGACCAGCTAGAAACCATGTCTTTTTACCCTAATTTTCCACTTTATAACGTGTCTCCTTAGTGGACTTCTTTCTACCAGTGCCACACTTCCAATATAGACCTGGACACTCACCAAATCTATGTTTCCCATCCTCTGCAAACAAAGCACTGGAAAACATATTGAAGTTCCTTGGGTGTGACCAAAGAGTATGCACAGAAATTTAGAAATGTCTGAATTCCACCTCCAGTTCTGACAGCATCTCTCACACAGATTGTCCTGGCACCATTATTTTAATTACTTTACATGCTGCCTCTACAATCCTGATGATAAAATGGAAAAGCTGTTTTGCTGGAACTTGTGCTGCAAATAGCACAATGACAGTGTTAGGAAAAATCTCTCATGGTTTTAACTGGCTCACAAAGATTATTCTTAACACAAGCTCTCCCCAACATATGGATATTATTTCTGAGTGACCCAGATCGGTGAGCAGGTCCAATGAAGCCTGTGATCCCAATCCTCCAGTGGGGACAACAGCCCACCTTTCCTAGGTCAGAACAGCTCAAGGAGAAGTGACCTGGAGGTGTGCCCAACTCACGGTCCAGTGGTACCACAACGATGGGCAAGTGCAAAGAATGAAGAAGCCTGGTGTCCAGAAATCTAGAAGGAGATGAGGAAACACGAGGCTCAAACTACCCCCACCAACGTCACCTCCAACGATGGAACGAGGATTACTGGCATCCTAATTTGGAAATCAGAAGGGTTTTTTTTAATTAGAAAAACAGATTTTCTTGTGGTTCTATGGCTTTTGCCATCAAAAGAAATTAGAACAAATGAACTTTGTCAAAAACTGTAAATGAACTGAAGACTGCCTACACCACTCAAAGTAGAGTAACTATGGTATATTGGTTATTTCTTAAGGAGTCAAAGTCTTCGAAAGTAAGGATGAGTGGATCATTTAGTCATGTAGTGGCAATTGTTTTCCTATTATTTCTAGGAAGGTAGTGTCAGTAAATTGTTACAATTTTCTACTTTGATACATTTTGGTACAAGACCATGCTCTTGCATGATGTTCCCAGAGAGCTTCTCTGTGGCTCAGAAAGAACTGAGCTCTAAACCCGGTTTAATCGTTAACCATTCAATCTGGACAAAGCTACTGAACTTCACTCCCTACCCTTCAAAGTTCTTATTTGTCAAATAGACAGAAATAATATCTTACTAGGAGAATGAATGTGGAAAAAAATAAAGCTAATTCTAGCTCTGTTCTGCACCCAGATGAACAATGAAATTGTAGCTTCAATGTTTCCAAGTGACTTTATTTAGTTTTCTACTGCTGCTGTAACAAATTACCACATTACTTTTAGCGGATTGAAACAACACAAATTTATCCTCTTACAGTTCTGGAGGTCAGAAGTCTCACATTAAGGTCTTGGCAAGGCTGCTTTTTTTTTCACAGCTTCACAGGAGCTTTCCTTGCCGTTTCCAGCTTCTAGAGGCTACCTGCGTTCCTTAGCTCATGGCCCTTTCCTCCATCTTAAAAGTACGTCACTCCAACATCTGATTCTGTCACCCTGTCTCACTCTTACAAAGACCCTTGTGATTACATTGGATGTACTCAGATAAGCTAGGATAACTTTTCCATCGCAAGATCCTTAACTTAATCACACCTACAAAGTTTCTTTTGCCATGTAAGATAACATATTCAGAGGTTCTGAGGATTAGGACATGAATATATTTGGTGGCCATTATTCAGACTACCAGAAGAAGGGAGACCTAATTGTAGACAAATCTGGCAAATATTTAGTCCAATGAAATAAAAGGTTCCATTAAGTTCAGTCTTTTTAGGCATCATGATCAATTGCTCAGATTTCTTGCTCTCCTCCTGGAGAGAGGGGGTTATATCTCCATTATTACAGTGACATGAGATATGGGGAACACAAATCAAATGGTGTCCTCTTAATCCTGGGTACCCTCTGCTGCAAAGTGACCAGTCTGGGCTGCTGCCTGGCCTGGGGACCACAGAAGTGAGATTGGCTAGATCTATCACCCTTGATATCCCATGGGCACCTGCTATTGACAACCATAGCTGGTGGTCAGGGCCTTGGGTACCACCAGCCAGCCTCCAGCGGTGCTAGAGCCAGCTCTGGGTCTCAGGCTCCACCCAGGTCCTGCCCTAAGCCCACTATCTTTTTTTTTTTTTTAACATCTTTATTGGAGTATAATTGCTTTACAATGTTGTGTTAGTTTCTGCTGTATAACAAAGTGAATCAGCTATACATATGCATATATCCCCATATCCCCTCCCTCTTGCATCTCCCTCCCACCCTCCCTATCTCATCCCTCTAGCTGGTCACAAAGCACTGAGCTGATCTCTCTGTGCTATGTGGCTGCTTCCCACTAGCTATCGATTTTACATTTCGTAGTGTATATATGTCCATGCCACTCTCTCACTTCGTCCCAGCTTACCCTTCCCCCTCCCCGTGTGCTCAAGTCCATTCTCTACATCTGCGCCTTTATTCCTGCCCTGCCCCTAGGTTCATCAGAACCATGTTTTTTTTTAGATTCCGTATATATGTGTTAGCGTACGGTATTTGTTTTTCTCTTTCTGACTTAACTTCACTCTGTATGACAGACTCTAGGTCCATCCACCTCACTACAAGTAACACAGTTTCGTTTCTTTCTATGGCTGAGTAATATTCCATTGTATATATGTGCCACATCTTCTTTATCCATTCATCTGTCGATGGACACTTAGGTTGCTTCCATGTCCTAAGCCCACTGTCTTTTAACGCAGCTACTTTCTGAGTCCTCTCTTGAAGAAATTAAGAACTTTTGATGCCACCACACAGGAGCTGAGAGAGGACTGTGAGTGCAGCTGAGACCTCCTTTTACCTGACCTCACCGTTGTGTCCTCTTACGTTGCTGTTCACCCCTTCCAGGTTGGCATGAGGATACTTCACGTACCAGCCTCCACTCAGAATCCTGAATAGGAAAGTGGGACAAAACTTGCCTCTGCCTTTGGCATTTCCATCAGCCAAGACAAGGCCCTCTGCCCTCAGTACCCCCTCTACCTATCTACTTTTGGCCATCGATCCCTTCCCTCCCTTTAAGCATACACCTCTCCATCCATCAAGAGGTGGGGTCTATTCCCCCCCCCCCGCCCTTGTACCTGGACTGACTCTAACTTCCTTTGACCGATAGGATATGGTGAAAGTAATGTTCTGGAATTAGCCTTAAGAGGACTGTCAGCTTCTGCTTTCTGCAGCTTGGAAGCCAGCTACCTGAGGAAATACAACTGTCCGGAGATCTCCATGTTATGAGAAGCACTGACGTACAAGACATGGCAGAAAAGACTTCTTGGACCTTTCAGCCCAGACTCTCAACACCAGCTGAAAACAATGACCTGCCAACACCACTTGGAACAGGACTGCCCAGCTGAGCTAGTCAACTCAGAAAATCTTGACAAATAATAAACTGCAGTTATTTTAAGCCCATAAGTTTGGATGGTTTCTTACACAGTTAATATGTAACTAAAACAGTCAGAAAAATAGAAAAATAAGATATAAATATATTAAAGCGTTTCCTAAAATGTAATCACAGTGACACAGTAGTAAAGACACATACAAAGTGACAAAAATGTGGGAAGCAGCCATTTCAACAGAATGCCCACTCGTTTGGAAGAGTTTTGTTGTGCTTTATTTTTCTAACTAAATGCACTCACACATTTAATTCATCTGTAGCCAAAGAACCACTTACACTACTTTTTTCCTTCCCCAATTAGCATGCAGGGATTTCCATCCTGATTAAGAGAATGTGATATGCAAAGTCAGTGGACCACTGTCTTGCATAACAAACCAAAATCTTTTGACATCAGTGAGAAAATTCCTCAAGAATGCAGAGGACATAATGCCAATTGTTAAGTGTGAAATTCCAGGGTATTAACCCTTTGAGAGATGCTGTCATGTTCAGTCTTATTTGAGGCTGATCAAAAGGACCATGAAACTAGATCGGAAAATTATGCACCAGCCTCCACTGCCTACTTAAAAAAAAATTATAATAGAAACTTGATCCTTTTAAGAGCTCCCAAGCGTCCTGCATTTTAGCAACCAGGTTTTAAGTCATGAGAGATCACTATCATTTAAGAACGGTGTCCAGCCAAGTAAGCCTCTTAATTCAGAGTAAAAGTCCCAATCAATAGCCATCACCTAGGCCTTAACACTTTCTTTAGGAAATGTTTTTAAATGGAAAACTGACCACAAAGCCATGCCCAAATGATATTATTAAAAACAAGGACATAGGGCCCCTGGATTCACTTACTAGACCACTTTGTTTAGAAAGTTGTCAGCGGTGAGGGAAATGAGGGAGTCATTTAGACAGGAAGGTACGGGCTGTTTGCTTTCTCTAGTTTCTATCTGTACCTTTCTTCTTCTCATTCCTAACCCTTCCATTACGGATGCAGACCAGGGGCCCCGCGTACACAAAATCTGAAGTTACAAATGGAGCGTCACACCAAGGACAGGATTCCAGGTCTCAAAACTCCCTCTCAGGCATCAAGAGCAGCCCCACACATATTTTAAAGTCACCCAGACAAGCAAGTTTAGATTGTACAGAAAGACCACAATTCACCCTGTTATTTTTAGTTGCCATGATTTATCTACTCAAGCTGTGTTCACACAGCATTCATCAGCCAGGAACGCAACCTCCTTATTTTGAACTCAAACTTGTCTGTACAATAGAGCTCAGAGGGGAAAAACAAGCTATTCTGAAATCAAGGGGTCTGGATTCAAATTCCAGGAACAGCACTTGTTAGCATTTACTAAGTATATTGCTCAGGGCAAATTATTTAACGTCCTAGACTGAATTTCTTCATCTATAGCTACATTACAGGGTTGAGGGAACATTAACTAGGATTTTAGATGAGAAAAGAAAACTTTAATTACTAGCTGGGCACAGATTCAATTAGTGTTAGTTATGATCATTAAAAGTATTGCAGTTTTTGTTTTCCTTACCTATAGTATTGGCACCCAGCCCCTTAGCCCTTAATCATTGCTCACTATAGTAATCACTCAAAACTCAAAAGAGCATCAGATAAGATTTATAAGTTAAGAAAAGCAGTTAGAGGGATTCAGTGTATATGGAATCTAACAAGATGATGAGTGAGGAGAAACGTGAACAGAGGAGAAAGCAGACATACATTATAATTAATTAAGAGCTTTGCTAAGTCAGCTGTGACTGTGACCCCAAGAGAATTCAAAGTCTTTTTTTTTTTTTTTGGCAAGTTAATGGAAATCCAATTCAGCTATATGCCTTTTACCTCCTTGACTTATTCCCATGAGATAAAATCCGATGAAATCCTTTGAAAACCAGTAAGCATTGTGCCAATAGGGAATATTTATTGGGTGCTTATTACATTGCTGGCATTTTATGTACACCGTATACTGAACTCTCACAACAACCCTCTGAAACAGTTTTTATGTTCCTCATTTTATGGAAAAGGAAACTGAGCCTTAAAGAGATTAAGCAACTTGCCCAAGGTTGTCCAGGTAGCAAGAGGCCGGCCAAGATTTCCACTTGTGTCCATAGGACCCAAGCGTCTGTTCTTTCTACCAAGGAGGAGGAGGTGGTATGTCTCAAAGTTTTGAGACCTCTGAATGTTGCAGAGATGAACAGGAAATGGATTACACAATCATTTTTCATTTCATGTCTAGACTCTAGGAAACAACCCATAACCAGCAAGGAAGCAGACAAGCAGCATGGGGCTGTGAACCAGCACTGAAAATTCCTGAGGAGGATGGAGAAATAACAATCTGGACATTCAGCTGCAGTTTAGAAGGTCAGCACCAACTTCAGACAGACGTCTGATATTTTAAACGGCAAATTTGCTTGTATATTGTATATTGTGCAGAATTGCTACACTTTCAGTTATGAAGCCATAATGCTGGTTTATTTCCAATCTCAGCGCTGAAGGACACATAGGAAAAAAATAGAAAACCAATTGGCTTTCAATGGAATTTTGTCTGAGTTTTTAGCCAGCATGTAATAAAGAAGTTATTCTCCTTAGGCACATTCAATTTTTAGACTGCTAAAGCATGGCAAAAACACAAAAACTGTGTGTTTCATAATGATTCAAAGGAGGACCTAAAAATTATGTGAAATTAAGTAA
Organism: Eubalaena glacialis; assembly: GCF_028564815.1. Lineage (NCBI taxonomy): Eukaryota > Metazoa > Chordata > Mammalia > Artiodactyla > Balaenidae > Eubalaena > Eubalaena glacialis. The sequence continues at coordinate 67,729,649 of NC_083720.1, read as the reverse complement.
AGCCAATTTTTCTTAACCAGATTTAAGTTCTGAAGATTATTTCACAGCTATTTGTGGCTTATGGAAAACAATTATAAAAACTGGAGAAATAGGATGATAAAGGAAACATTCCCAGGCTCTTTTAATAAAGAGATGGTTTGTTTTTTTTTTAATTTATTTATTTATTATTTTTATATTTGGCTGCATTGGGTCTTCGTTGCTGCGCGCGGGCTTTCTCTAGTTGCGGCGAGCGGGGGCTACTCTTCGTTGCAGTACACGGGCTTCTCATTGCAGTGGCTTCTCTTGTTGCGGAGCACGGGCTCTAGGCGCTTGGGCTTCAGTAGTTGTGGCACGCAGGCTCAGTAGTTGTGGCACGCGGGCTCTAGAGCGCAGGCTCAGTAGTTGTGGTGCACGGGCTTAGTTGCTCCACGGCATGTGGGATCTTCCCGCACCAGGGCTTGAACCCGGGTCCCCTGCATTGGTAGGCGGATTCTTAACCACTGCGCCACCAGGGAAGTCCCAAGAGATGGTTTTTAAACCACCTCTGCTTCATCATTATATTTTTGAAATTCCTACATGAAACTGTTTCCCCAAAATTTAATTTCTCTAAGACTAGGACACACACCGTTCATTTTTGTGTCCATAGCATTCATTACGGTTATCTGGCTTATGTAAAATCTGTGGTAGGCATTTAGTGCTGTTTACCAAATATTTCTGATTCTCCTCCCTCTAAGAACATGATAAGATTATGCTTTTCTGCCCACCTGAAGTTAGGCATGGCCATTTGACTTGCCTTGACTTGCCTTTCATTTACTGGCCAATAAAATGTGAGTGGAAATAATATCACCTCCAGGCCAAATCGCACGCATGATTCACCATGTTTCCTTCCCTTCACCATGGTAACTGGCAACATTCCAGGTGGGGAAGACTCCATCAGCCTACACGCCACCAGAAGCGAGCCCTCCATTGACAGGTAACATAAACAATAATGAAAACTCTGTTGTTTTAAGCAGCCGAGATTTGAGTGTCATTTGTTACTACAGCATAATCTATCACAACCTGACTGATAAAAAAATATTCCGAATGAAACTTCAGTGAAGAAAAACCAAGAAAGGAAAACCTGAAGACTATAGGTGGAATGACCATTCCCATTGAACTCATCGTCCTTTTTCCATAATTCTTTCTAGGTTCAAATCCGGGAACACTGTGCTTACCACACAGCCTGATACAAACATTAATACAACCAAGGTAAATCTATGTTCAAATCATGCTGCCAAAGGCCACTATGGTCAGCATCACCTCTCAAAGATACTAAAATCTGTAGAGAAGAGTCTGCATATCTTAAGCCAGAATAACAGGTTTGTTCCTCAGAAATGAGTACCCTTCGCTCAGTGGCTAAACACAGTAAATTTATATTCAAATAACCCAGGGTCAAAGCACCAGAAGCAAACAAAAACAAAAACAAACAAACAAATAAAAAACAAATGCTGCTTTGTAAAATAGGAATATTTAAAGAGCCCAAGGGGAAAATGAGAACAATAAAGCAACTCCCTACCAAAAAAAAAAAAAAAATACACATAAGAAAATGGTGTGCAGATGGACTGTAATATCAAAAATATGCTGTCAAGTTAGGCAGAAAGAATTCAGCACAGCCACTTAAGCATGTTCCCTGTGCTGGAACTCATCTGGAGTTACTGGCACCTGATCTTTATGCCACTGCTAACGTCTTACGCTCACCACCTTCTTCCTTTCCAAGGAGAGAGATTTCAAACAAGGCCCTTTCACGTGCAACTTAGAAAGGGAAAAGGTCAAAAAATAAGAAATGGAACCAAATGCTTGAGAGGCAAAGAGGAAGATACACGCAAGAAACCCATGAAAGCCTTAAGGCCGCAGCGAGCCGCTATCTTCATGAAGCAATTCAAACCCACGCCTCTCAGCCTCAGCCTTGCCCCCAGTGATACTCTTTCCTCATTCACACTCAGGAAATGGCTGAGTTACCAGGTGTGAACACTATCATCCTTCCTTAATCCTAGCTGAACCACAGCCCAGCTTCGGCTCCTAGCACGTCCCTAAAAATGGAAGCTAGGTCCATAGGTTTCTGGAGTTGGAACAAACCTAGAAGAATGTCTAGCCAGCTGAATTTGTCACCTGTGGGGAGGTTAAGTGACTTGCTTAAGGTCGCACATCTGAATAGTTAGAAGTCACTGAAGATCTCCAAATAGTCGCCTTATTGTCTACCCTTTGCTCCTCACCTACTTGCTTTCTCTGCCACTTTTATCCCCGCTGATTATCTCTTCTCATTGGAAATCAACCTCCTCCCTTGGAGTTCTTGACACTAATCTCTCCTGGCATTTTCCCACCTCTAGTTCTTTTTAATTTATTTCACAAACACTTACATAGCAGTTATTAAGCGTCAGGCTTTGTTCTAAGTACCTTAGAAATATTAAGTTCTTTAATCACTATAACATGGGGTAAGTCCTATTATTATCCCCATTGTACAGATTAGACCCAGAGAGGTTAAGTGACTTGCCCAAGGTCCACTGCTAGAAAGAGACAGAGCCAGGATTCAAAACCAAGTAGACTGGGACTTCGCTGGCAGTCCAGTGGTTAAGACTCCATGTTTCTACTGCAGGGGGCACAGGTTCTATCCCTGGTCAGGGAACTAAGATCCCACATGCCGGGCACAATGTGGCCAAAAAAAAAAAACCAAGTAGACTGGCCTCAGAGTTCTGTTCTTTACTACTACTCCATGCTGCTCTCTCCATTGCTGCGTCCCCTTGTCTCCCAAAGATTAGAAAGTCAATACTCCCCCTGCCCCATCAAGAAGTCACCTTTGACAATCTCAATTCCAGAGCAATCTAGCCATTGAGTTGTTAAGACCACCCAAGGAATACTACTTATTATTCCCCAGAACACATTTTGGAGAAATTTCTTTTCTAATTGCTGAACACATGGAGAGGGAAAAAACAGTAAACTACATTTTTTTTTTCCAAATGGACTAACCATTTGGTGTGTAAACAAGGTGAGGAAACAGAATGAAGCCCCAAGGACTAGACAATGTGGTATGAGTTAAAGATAAAGCAAAACCTTCACTGAATTCATCAGGAATGATTGATTGAAACTTAACTGGGGAACTCATTTGTTTATAGTCTAAAGAAGGAAGGAGTCCTGTTTTGGTAAGATAACCCTAAGTCTGGCTTCTGTTTTATTTTTGTTATGTATTTTTGTAACTTGGGGGCGGGTGGGGGGGAGGTTTGTATGAGCAGGAGTGCAAAGGTCTTCTGGCAAAAACTCTTTTGTTAAAATCCAGAAAAACAAACAACCAACATTGATGTTTTGGAACAGCCCACGGCTGCCCTTTCAAACATTTTACCTTCCACTGATTTAAGGAAATGAACACACAAAGGCTTCCAGAATTGTATGTGACCCTGTGGAGGTCACTGCACCGGACCCACTGATTTCTGGCATAAGACATGCAGAGGGCAGGAGGATAGGAGGGAGGAAATGGCCATGCAGACTGATAAATACAAAACTGCCCACTCTCTTGACCCTCGGGCAGAAGGAAAACAAAATCCATCATTTGTGAGCTGGCAAAGGAAGCTTTACTTTGAGGAAAAAGTTCACGTGGTACTTAAAACACACATTACATGGCCTTCCCTTGAGTCGGCAGAAATGAATAGTGCGTACAGGAAGACCCAGACAGCTCACGGTAGAAAGAGGAAAGGGGTAGGAGGAGCAATGGAAATTCTCCAAAAATTCATATTATCTCAAGGCATCAGTTTCAAAACCTCTCTCTCTCCAAACTATCCAAGAAATGCTCCGATGTAAAATAACTTAGGTCTGGCCACTTTCTCTGATCATCAGGAGGTACCAGTGATCATTCATTCACTGACTCCCCGATGCGAACTGGGCGCCACATCTTCATCTGCGGGGTGTTGCAGGTTAACTGGAATTTCGCAGAAAACATCAAGCAGGTGCGCTTTTATGTACCAAAAGTATAAATGAATGCATTTTTTACCTAGTATCTTACCTGTACTGATTATTTTAGATGAAAGGGAAGCCAACAACAATCGCTCAATAACTGAAATGTAAATGTGAGAGCTGAGATCTTCCCTAATTTCAACAAGGCTGAAGAAATGTGTTTAACAAAGACCTGCACTCAGGAATGGGGTGGCTCTTTTTAAGTAATGTTTCCACGCCAACTCTTAGTCTAAAGGGGACAGTCCCTGCTAGGAAATGACAGTTCTGTGTGGAACCAACTGCAGTACATATTAGACTCTTTACATCCAGAGAACAACCCTTTCCAAACCTCTCCTCAAATGTGAAAGGCAGTAATATGTAGAGAATCTTCAAAAGACTGAGTTACCTGAATTACTCTAAGCACATATTTCTAAAGTAAAATTGCCAGAATATGGTTATGATTCATAAATTTCACTAAAGTCTCCTATGAAACATCTATACAGAATAAATCTTTCAGCATTATAAAGAAGAATGTAGAAAAACCCTTCTTATATACATACCGTGAAAAAAAACTAAGACTCACCTGGAATTTTATAGGAATGTTTTCACTCTTTCAGATTTCATAGTTAGCCTCAGTTTCAGATCAAAACTCTTCACATGCATATAAATAAATGTTTCTAAAAACAGCAGTACCTCAGACATCCAGCCCTCAACTGTCCAGAAACCCCAGTTCACTGAAACAGCCCTGAAACTAGACATTTAAGTGTCTGCATACATGAGCAGAATCCCAGAAAAGCCTCTGACATGAAGAGTGAGTAAGAGGCAGTATGCTTGTTAGGTAACTGTTTTTAGAGATGGCAAGTGGTTGTCCAAGCCAGTGCCCACAGACACCCAGTCTGCAGGGATAAAGAACTAAGAGTCAATATAATGGTATAAAAGCAGCAGGTAGCAGAGACAGCAGGTAACAGAAATAGAGATGGGGTGGTAGGAAAGAGATCCCGAGAATACTGAAAAGTGAGGGTGGAAACTGTGCTGATGGGAAGAGAAATAGGGCAACAACTGATGAAGCTGGAACCATTCATGGCATCCCAACCCTTTACAGACATGAAGCCATTAGAAGGCATTATCTCTCTGTATTAAAACAAGTAAATTACTCTTTACAGTCTGTTTCATGTTCAAAATAATTTTAAACGTTCAGAAGAAAAACAAATATGCTCTTCTCAGTTTAAGAATCTATTGTACCAGGCCAAACCCAGGTTGTTAAAAGCAGTGAACAATGTCATCATATTCTTCAAGCAGGGATCAGGAGAGGGACTAAGAAACTGGGTGGTCAAGAGGAATATTTGTATAATCGAGAAACAGAGCTAATCAGATCCAACACAAACACCCAGAGGGAAGACCAAAGACCAAGTTTCCTCTGATTTTCTCTTTGACTGTGGGGCATAAAAGAAATACAGATTTCCTGCAGGAAACAGAAGACGAATGATACTGATGGCCACTCTGTCTGACCCAGAGGAATACAATTTTTTAAAGGCGGACTGGACAACATCTGGCAGCAGCATAAGCAAAAGTAGCTGCAAAGAACTGCTATGGTGCACAATTCCAAAATTCCGAAAGCTCTGAAAACCAAAAATATATAAGTTTGGTAAAAACTCAATTAGTGATAAAACCTGACGTGAATTTACTTGAAGTTAGGTATTAACTTTATCCAATGTGAACATTCATATAACATTATATGAATACAGGGTGCTGCTACTGGAGATGTTACATAATATGTGTTATAGGCACTGTATTAACTCCTTAAAATCTGAAAAATTCTGAAATATGAAGGTATTTGGCCCCAAGAATTTCAGATACGTGTCTGTGGGTCTGTACATGGCAAGATTACTTTAGCCTGCCAACAAGAATTTATGAAACAGTTTTTAATTTTTACCTAGATTCTTTCATTCAACCAACATTTTTAAAGCATTCACTATGTGCCTGAAACTGGGCTAGGTATTGGTGTGTTTATTTCCAAAAGGCCTCAATTTTATTTTCGCCTTGTATGTAAAACAAGATCAGGAATAAGAATCACTATAGCTACAGAAATTATTAACAGAGTTCCATGTTCATAGGAGGAAGGAAGGAAGGAAGAAGGAAGAAAAGAAGGAAGGGAGGGAGGGAGGGAGGGAGAGAGGGAGGGAGGGAGGGAGGAAGGAAGGAAGGAGGGAAGGGAGGGAGGAGAGAGAGGAAGGAACCCTGTCATATGCATAGCGCTGGGTGTGAGTGGGAAGAAAATTTCAAGGAAGATGTCTTAGTTGATCGTATCAAGGGAGGGAGGGAGGGAGGGAAAGAGAGAAAGAACAGCACTATTGGCAGAATCTTACCTAGTTATTCTGAGGCTCAGAACATCACTTGCAGGGAAAGAGTAGTCCACAGACTGGTCCTGCCAACTGGAAATAGCACTGTGCTCCTTCAGTTCCTCCCCAACCACCTCCACCTTCTCTCCGCCACATGCTTCCTTTCCCCTAAACTCCATGCCTTCACTTCAGCTTAAAACTTAACTTCTCAACTCTCAGCCTTCAACTAAGACTTCTCCCAGCTTGGGCTGATCCCAGCAAAGACCAGTATATATTAAATTTGTATCTGTTTATAAGACTTATACACACACACACACACACACACACACACACACAGAGGCTGTAAGCTTTGAGAAGGTAGGAACTTTGGACCTACTTGTCTAACATAGTGTCTGATACATAGTGGGGCCTTTAAAAAATGTTGGTTGACTATATGTCCATCAACAGATGAATGGATAAAGAAGATGTAGTACAGATACATAATGGAATACTTACTACTCAGCCTTAAAAAAGAATGAAATAATGCCATTTGCAGCAACATGGATAGCCCTAGAGATCATCATACTAAGTGAAGTAAGTCAGACAGAGAAACAAATACCATATGATATCAGTTATACGTGAGATGTAAAAAATGATACAAATGAACTTACTGACAAAACAGAAATAGACTCACAGACCTAGAAAACAAACTTATGGCTACCAAAGGGGAAAGTGGGGGGAGGGATAAATTGGGAATTTTTGATTAACAGATACATACTACTATATATAAAGTAGATAAACAAGGACCTATGGTATAACACAGAGAACTATATTCAATATCTTGTAAGAACCGATAATGGAAAAGAATCTGAAAAAGAATAGATATGGATATAGATGTACAACTGAATCACTTTGCTGTACACCTGAAACACTGTAAATTAACTATACTTCAATTTTTAAAAAAATTTTTAAATTAAAATGTTGGTTGAATGAATAAAAGAACTTAAGTAAAAGTGAGATAGTGTCCCAGTAAACTTGATTACTCATTGCTCAACGAAATATTGTTTTTATTTTATACTTTATTCAATAACTGTGTCCAAAAAAATATCCTGAGTCCTGGTTCAAAGATTCTTATTGACTGTTTAAAGTAATCTTACCATAAACATGTCCACACAGGGCCTTATTTGAAAGCCTTGGGGCCAGATACATTTTCTATTTCAGAATTTTCCAGATATTAAAAAGTTAACACAGTACATATACCCTACATTACACAAGTGAATATGCTGGCCTGCTCTCAACAAACAGTCTGCAATTCTGGTGGCTGATATCAGAAAAAGGGGGATGCCTGGAGAGGCAGTGCTAGACTCACCGTCTCCACCAAAGCAGAAATCAAATAGAGTGCTGGAAGCTGATACTGAACGCATAGTCCATGAACAAACCCTAAACCAATAATGTTGACAGTGCCAAAAATAAAATTGATAATAACCAGCATTTCCTGAGCATATTCTGTGTGCCAGGCCTTGTGGTCAGAGCTTTATGTGCTCCAAATCATTGAATGCTCATACGATTCCATATATAGATACCAGTCTTACTCCCATTTTACAGATCAGGAAACTGAGGTCCAGAAAGGTGAAATAATGTGTGTAAGCTTACTCAGCTAAGACACAGTGGGCCCAGAGCATGATATTCATTAAAAGCTAATGGAATTAATGAATTTCCTATTCACTCATTCATACAGCATAGGTTAATCAGAAAAAGTAAGTGCAGTGGGAAGAATAGGAACTTCTGCAGTCCGAAGGAATTCAGTTTGAATCCCAGCCCCACCATGACATGAATATGTGGCTATGAGGACAGGACTTGAACTCTATGACTCATCCCCTCCCCAGCATAAAGAGAGTGACTGCCACTTACTGACTGACAGCAGCACTTCACATGACTTTTTTTTTACATTCACTGTATACTTATACACCAGGCGCTATATATGTTCTATTTAATTCTCAGAAAAATCCAGTAATATAGACACTATTATGAACCTTATTTTTGACATGAGGAAACTGAAGCTTAGAGAGATTGGGTACTTGTTGGCTTTCCTTTCCCTTTCCCAGCTAAGGCTTCAGTCTAAATGAGAAAGAATAATGCGCATGTTTCTTTTCCTGGATGGAAGAATTCTCTTCCCAAGTAGAACAGGTATCTGGAAGGGTCTTTTTAATTTAGATGCTTGTGTAACATTTTCCTGGCTTGTATCCTTCATGATGATGTCAGCCTAGAAACAGAAACTTATTCTCATCTAAAACCAAGTTAAAATCATCTCCCAATGCTTAAATTTCCTGAACACGATCATGCGTTCACATACTTGATGTTTGCAAAAATTACTGCCTCAGACTCAATTTAAAATATAAGCGAAATAAGTTGTGAAAGTTAACAACCAGTGTAACAGCTACAATTGGAAATCCTAGATTCAATCAGCTGTAAAACAAACGTCTGACTTTTATATGTCTGATATAAAAGTTTTAGGAGAAAGTACAAGTGTCACATTCCAAGACATTTGTTACATCCACAGTGTCCTGCCTCAGGTGAATGAAGTGATCGCTTTCAGTCCTGAATGGCTGATGAAAATCGGTGGTTTTGTAGAGGTTTTGCTGAAGCAGGGACGTGCCTGAGCTTACTATTCTCCAGTCTATAACTCCAAGCAGACACCGCCTATCTCCATGTGTGTCCATGGTGTGCCTAGAGCAAATCAGGAAATCACGACAAGCTGGTCTGGGGGCACCCTAGGGACATCCCCCGCTTGGCTAACTCTACATCCTCTCTCCTTCAGGAAATTCTCCAGAAGCCCCCAACTTACCCATTCCTCCGCCTCTGCCAGCAGACCACCACCGTAATTTCTCACATCTCCTCCCACCTCCACTCCCAAATCAATACCCTAGTGCTCTCCTCAGAGCTCTGTGGGATTTTTTTCTTACCCCAAGACAACAGACTTGTATTTAATACAAAGCATTTTTCAACTCATTCGCAAAATTCATTTTAACAGCCTCTTGATCGTGTTGGTGTGCGTCCCACCCAAAACTCTCTCCCAGGCCGCATGAAAGTCACATGTTTCCATTTGTGGATGGCTGTAGTCAAAGCCAAAAGGCTTTCCCTTAAGCAATTACCCTTGGAAAGAAAAGTAATGACTTCAAGCCAGTTCATAAATTTGCCGAGTCTACTTCATCATATCACACAGAGGGTTTCTGACGATGTTTATCACACACCCCATGAATGCTAGCCTTCAGAGCAGTCGCCTAGGAGGGCATTCACTTCTTGCATTGAGGCAGACATGGGTGACAGAGAATGCCATTTGAAATTTTCCATCAATCTGCTGGGACCACATGGGAAAAAAATCACAATCTTGCCACACCTTTGGCTTTTTAACTCCAAATTGATGATTCATCTACCATTGTCTTGTTTTACTTTTGAAGCCACTTTCTGTTTCTGAAAAAACTATCCAGTGATTTTCTCCATTTTTTTTAAGAAAAGTGTCCTCAAATTTTTTGTTTTTAAAAATTAATATTAAAACAACGTAATGCTGATTGTTCAGGCAATTTCCAAGGAGAAATTCAGGTATATTTGCGAATGACGGCATCAGGAAAAGTCTATAACCTCATTTCAAAAGGGAAAATGTTCATGTGACGTATACATTTCTAGTTCATTTTTTAACTGTATTCTTTTATAGTTTTGTCTCAAGGGAAAGTTTATTTGACTGTAATATTGGAAATATCATTTTCAGTGTTATGCTTTTCACCCTCATTATGAAATTAGGAGGCAGATACGAAAAGATCAGTGGCATACTAAAAAAAATCAACAAAGTAACATCAGGAGTCATTTCAAAATAACCACTATGAACCTCAGTTTCCCGATATGTAAATCAGAGTTAACAGCACAACTACTAATGTGCTATTACAATAACCTTAAATATCCTAATATGCTACTTTCTGAGTTTATGTTTTAAAATCATAACCAATAACAGTTCAGCACAAGAAAAAGTAGAAAGATTACTAGACATAGAACCAAGAGATTCACGTTGGGTCCCAGGCCTGCAAATGTGCTTACTCAAGCCAGCAATGTGATGTCTGGATCTCCATCTCCCCCCACATAAAGTCTTGGTTCAGGCCCAGGCACTACTCAAAGGGGCTCATAGATATTAACTTAATCCTCACATCACTCCTCAGAGATGTGTACTACGAGCCTCACTTTACAATGAGGAAACAAGTCACAGAGTAGTTAAATAAGTCAACCAACATCTCACAGCTAATCATCGAACCTGGATTCAACCCCAGGAAGTCCAGAATCACAGCATCAATAGCCTTTATTGATGCTCTGCCACACTACAGGGGATACCATTCCTGGACTGACCCTAAGAACCACCAGGGTCATTGCTGTAAGGCCCAAAGATCCAGGTCAAGGTGTGAATGTGAATGCTGTACAAATATGAGCATTAGTTATTCTTGTATTACTTCAGTAAACCTGGAATGCAGCTTGTGACATAAACTCTACAACAATTACGTCTAGTAAGAATAAATTCAAATTGGCCCACGTACAGTAAAATGTGCTTTCTACAGCGTTCTTGCTGAGGAATCTCTGTCATCTAGCGCTTGGCACACACAAGGTAACACCTGCCATCAAATCTCCCCAAGCCAAAGCCATCTCTTCCACGCTCTGCACTGCAGAACTTGGGAATTTCAGTGGAGGACCTGCCAAGGGTTGAGCAGAGCCCATCTCAGGAGCCTCCTGAGGCGAGCGTGTTGACCCTGCCTTCAAGGCTTCCTTGGGGAGGAGGAATCAAGTTAAGTAAAACTAAGGTGTGGCTCCTATGGTGAAGTCCTATGCCCAACTCACTATCAAATAACTAAGTTGTAGCCAACTCTTGAAATAAAGCTGGCAAATAATGGAAGAAAATCGACTCCTCCAGTGATCTCAAGAAGCCAGCCTAGATTCTGGCATCATCCTTTTCAGTCCTACTCTGTAAATCTAAAGCATGGCTCCAGTAGACCTTTTATTCTGGCCTCTACTGCCAACAGATTTCTATATAGATGACATGATGATTAATTCAACTAACAGACACGCAAAATTGTGGTGCGGGGGGAGATTTTTTTGAAGCCCTACTATTAGTATAATTTAAGGCTTTTATGCCCCAAAGCAGTATGCCGGGCATTCTTGCAAGTTACTTCAGTTAATCCCAACCAACTGAACAGATAGGTATCATCCTGTCCCATCTGCCACCATTTACACCGGGGAAAAATGAAGTTCCCAGGTCTAGCCAACAGTCCCCCCCATAACTTCTCATCATTCAGGTCTCAACTGAAAGGTCAGCTCCACAGAGAAGCACTCCCAGAGCACCCATTCGAAAGCAACAGTTCCCCCTCCACTTCTCAGCCCCCTCTTCATCACATGCTCTTGTTTAGTTTCATTTACAGTGCTTAATACTATCTGAAATTCTTATTTATTTATTGTCTGTCCCCAGTAGAATGTCAGTTTCTGAGAGCAAGTGAACTTGTCTGTCTGGTTCAGAGCTCCAATGCCAATAATAAAGTGTGGTATATTTCCAACGCCAATAACAATGCCTGTCAAAGAATAGGCACCTAAGTACGAGAGGAAGGAAGGGAGGAAGGAAGGAAGGAAGGAAGGGAGGGAGGGAGGGAGGGAGGGAGGAAGGAAGGAAGGATGGAAGGGAGGGAGGGAGGGAGGGAGAGGGGGAGGAAGGAAGGAAGGAAGGAAGGATGGAAGGGAGGGAGGGAGACAGGGAGAGAGGGAGAGAGGGAGGGAGGGAAGGAGGGAGGAAGGAAATACCTCCATAACTTTTAAAGGGATAAAGGCTTATCTTAGACATTAGAGAGAAAGAACTTTGTGGCTTAGAAATGATGTCAAATTCTAAGATGCACTACTAAAGGAAGTTGTGAAGTAACTGGAGATTCAGAGGTGAATTAAGCACTGTCTTTCTGAAAAAAAATGTTAGTGCAGTCTTTTGAGAAATGTCGGTGACTTTAAATTCCAGGGCCATTCGACCTTTCAGACACCTTCATTTTCTCACTGCTGACATTCAAAACCTCTGAAGAAGAAGATACATGTTTGTTCTCTGGTTGGAAATTGCTTATTGATTGCTCTTCATTATTGTCCCTTCCCCAACACACACACACACACACACACACACACACACACACACACACACACACATGCCCTGTCAGCCCCCTAAAAGCCTGAGTTAACACAGTTTCACAGTCACAAGCAGCATTCTAAAATTGGAATTTGGCTGCACGACCACACACACTAGCCCTGGAATTCAGCAAACATCTGGGCCAGTGAGTGTGAGAAAGTTCTGTGGTAACAAAAGTCTCTGAGGCAACAATGAGAGTTGGAATCCCACAGGCAACAAGGGGCAGGTGCCTACGAGGCTTACCAACCAGGTGACAGGACTGCAGACTTCCTGCCCCAGTGTGGCTCTGGGAAGCCGGGCGACTTCACTGGCACATACACACTTGGCGATGGACTCCTCAAGCAGCCCTACACAGTTTCATAGTCTACACCAGCACGGGGGCGACCAGAGGATTCCTACGCCAGCTGCTCAAACAGCGGCTCACCCAGGTTGAGGACCTTCTCATACCTGGGTGAATGGAGAAGGCAGATTTAATTAACTTTTACAACTTCCCTGTAATCTAGCATAGAGTCGTTTGGTATACTAAATTTTTGAAAGTTAGAGACTTTGCTCCCTAACGGAAAAGAAGCATTTGCTGGCTAGAAGGTTGTATTCTTTTTCACAGTCACTGAGGTTTCATACTATATTATTTATTAGCTAAAGCTTCCCTCACCCTCACAAATATGGCAAATGAGAATCAAATGCAAGTGAATTGCTGAGATCCAGGAGACGAAGAAAATGGGGGGCAGGGGGAGGAAAAAGGAAGAAATCTGGGGTATCTTTTGTTTTGAATAAGAAAACAAAAGTTTCTTTTGTTGAAAACTATCCTTTACTGCTTTATTTTATTGACTATAAAATAATACTTGCTCACTTTAAAAAAATTTTTTTCAAACCAAATGGAAAAGTACGCTACAGAGAGCAAAAGCTCCCCCATAAATTCAGTCCCCAGAGACAACCACTGTTAATTTTTGGTGGATGACCTATCAGGGGTGTTTCTTCTCTGCTTAATAAATATATATAACACTCTGCATACTGCTCTCTGACCTGCTTTTCATCCATGTCCAAAATATTCTGTACCTCTTTCTATGCTAGTCAATGTAACTCTACCTCATCTGTAAGTTGAGGATAATGGCATCCAGATTTGATAGGGACGTTGTAAGGATTAAATGAGATATTTGTTAAATGCTTAGAATAGGACCTGGTACATGACAAAAATGCCAATATGTATTATTATCAGCTGCCCAGTATTAAATGTTATAATAGCATTAGTTATTTAGCAAATGCCCTAGTGATAAAAGTTTATAATTCTCACTATTATAAACTACCACAATAAAGATTATAGCTTAGGTTTCAATATTATGACTTTTTTATTTTCTTCTACTGCCCAACATTTTCCAATGTACGTAAAATATTCACATTCGTTCATTTGAGCTCACATCAATGATTTGTAGGAGACAAATCAGGTGTGACGCTCATTTGAGAGACAAGGAAATTGCGGATTTAAAAAAGTGAGTAAGTGGCTCAGGACCACCCAGCAAGGAAGCCTGAAGTCATGCCTTGATTCTTGCCATGTAATCATTCGACATGTGTTTACTAAGTCGGTATTCGGCGCCAGGCTCTCTTCTGGGCACTGGGAATATAAAAATACATAAAACGCCCTCAAAGAACTCAAGAGTCTCACGGGTAGGCAACTACTATTTTTTTAAATAACCATATGGTATTCCAAGCATAATAGTGGCATGTATACAAATAGCAATACCAGACGTAGACAAAGAAAGCAATGACTAACTAGAGCCACAGAAGTAGCAAAAGAGCTGGTGATAATTTCAAAATCTGTCCTCTAAAACTGAAGACAGATGCACGGGCAAGGGTGGTTTCAGACTTCTGACTTCCAGTCCTGTTCTTTTTCTACTGCAACATGCTATTTCATACACTCAAAGCATTTAGATCGTTTATGCCAGCAAAAAAAAAATCATATGCACATTATTGCCACCAAAGTTCTCTTCAAGGGGGGGAAGGGGACAAGAGAGGGGATGGAAAGCTTAAATAATTAATTGGATGTTTAAAAACAATCATTATTGGGCTTCCCTGGTGGCGCAGTGGTTAAGAATCTGCCTGCCAATGCAGGAGACACGGGTTCGAGCCCTGGTCCGGGAAGATACCACATGCCGCGGAGCAACTAAGCCCGTGCGCCACAACTACTGGGCCTGTGCCCTAAAGCCTTCGAGCCACAGCTACTGAAACCCGCGCGCCTAGAGCCCGTGCTCCGCAACAAGAGAAGCCACCGCAATGAGAAGCCCACGCACACCAACGAAGACCCAACGCAGCCAAAAATAAATAAATAAATAAATTTATTAAAAAAAAAAAATCATTATCACGTCACCTCCCAATAATAAACCGTGAAGACATACTACTGGCATCTCTGCCTTGCTTTAAAGGGCACTAAGACAAAAATAAATATGTTCTACAACATCAGTAACAACAACAGGCATGAATCCCTCTCCATTTTGAGGAAGGTACTATAAATCCAAGATGTTAAGAGTGGTAATTTTATTATTTATTTCTTCATTATTATTAACTGAAGCTAGCCTTTCTTGAGCACTCACAATATGCTAGGCTAAAGCCTTTATATTCATCATCTCATTCATCACAACATCTCTATGAAACAGGTATTACGCTATCCCCATCGTATACATGGGGGAAACGAGGTTGAGAGAGATTAAACAACCAGTAAGTGACAGGACCAAGACTCAAACTAAGATTTGATTTCAAATCCCATGCTCCTAATCATTCTATTATGCTTACTTTCCATTCTATCAATAACACTTGCTTTTTTGAATATTTTGAGTATACTATGTACACAACACTCTTTAAAAGCATTGAATGATTTTATTTTTTAGATATTAAGAACCACCTGTGAGATTTACGTTGTTTTAAAGAACAAATTTAGGAAACTTTATCATCATGGCTGGCTGACATCTGAATTTGAAATTGGCCCCTTTTATTGCATTTCATTCTCCGGAAATTAGACAATCAGGACCCACATCAAACAAAGGCTTCCGTGATGATTAGTTGACACAGCAACATAATGCACAATTTTACATCAGGTTCCAGGTCCAACATAATTTATGTTCATAACAAAAATGGCAGTCACCCAGTATCTGTCATATGGAATTATGGGCTTGGCTGTGGCCAAGTCAAAGCACATTAGCCTAGTGTGTCTAAACATCTGACTCTAATCACTACAGTGAGCATCAAGTCAGGCATTTGAGGCTTATAACTGTATTTCTCTGAGTGTGGGAAGTTGAGAGGAAAATAGCTTTTAGGGAGGGGATGTCGGGGTGATTTTTTTTAAATTTTAAATCATCAACAGTCAGTAGGATGTGAGTTGTCTCTTCCGCCCCATCTCCTTTCCTCACGGTAAGAATTCAGCTATGTCCAATGTTGTCTAGCCAAGAAGGTCAGGCAGAAGACAGAGGAGAAGATTCTGTGGGAGTCTTATCATCGTTAGCCATCATCTTATTCATTGTTCTATATCATCCACACACACCCTCTTCCTGCCTCCCCGATCCCGTTAATATGAATAACAGAGCATTATTTAGTTTTTTATTCACTCCCAGGTATTTGGGGGAATGAGTTATAATAAATCTGTAATCTAATCCTTCCTCATATAAATATAAAGAACTAAAGTTTAAACTAAATATATTTATTATCCTCTAATGATATTTCCCATTCTACCAGGAAGTATGGAGGCAAGGCTCCACCACCCCTTACTCTCAAGGTCTGCATCGAAATCCTGCACCAGCTACCCTGGTCTATTAATCCTCAGTCATCCATCTCCTCCCCGACGACTTCCTTTTTATAAACCACAGCAACCTCTGCTAGTCTTTTTTTTTTTTTTTAACACATTTATCCTCCTCCTACTTGAGGTCAGCTTTCCATTATGTGGAACTGATCTGGACATTAACCACTGCACAACAAAAATCACAACCATGCTAAATAAATATTCATAGCCACAGGATAAATGGGGTAAGATGTTAGTGTCTCATCATTTCTCCTGGTGTTTATGTTAACATCTTTGCTATTTTCTTAAAAGTTAAATCATAGAGGGTATCCTCCCGGCCCCGCAAAGTTTCAAACCATTTGGCCAGATAATAACCTCCAGAAGATCCCTTAAACATACAAAAGCTCTGCTTTTTTTTTTTTTACTTATTAAGTCTACATGCTGCATATATAAAATGGTTCTTTATGAGGTTTTATAAGAGAAAGAAGACTCAGCACAAAACAATGTCATAAGGAAAAATTTAGACAACTTATAGATCAGTATATAAAGAAAGGAGAAGGGAATTTCACATTTATCAAGTACCAGATACTGTTATGTACATGATTTCAGTTAATCTCACAGGTGGTAGGTAACTCACCCCCCAACACCTTTCAGGTTAGGTATGGGGCTCTCCAAACTTGAGGCTCCAGCCAGGTCCAGTAACTTACTCAGGTTACAAAGCTGGTAAGCCCAGAGTTGTACTAAACCTTTTTTTAAAATCCAGAGTCAACTATACCATACTGGCCCCCAAGATGAACACCTTCTCTTTCCATTACTTTTGTCTTGACATAGTGGATCCTTCTCACCATCTGTTTGGCCAGAAAGCAAAGATCAAATGTACCTGAAGCCAGAATGATGTGTTTCAGTCCTGGCTCTGTCCTTACCCCTCTAGCCTCTTGGTCAACCCGTTTAACCTTCTAAGGCTCATTCCTCCTCTCTAAAGCACGATTCCAATATGTGACAGTATTAGAATATAATGCAAAAAAAGTCTTCCCTTTCCAATGCATGTGTCTTTCTCATATACATGCATACATATATAAACTGACTCAATTACCACATTCTTTTTTTTTTTCTGTCTTTTTTTAAATTTTACACTTTATTTATTTATTTATTTATTTTTGGCTGTGTTGGGTCTTCGTTTCTGTGCGTGGGCGTTCTCTAGTTGTGGCAAGTGGGGGCCACTCTTCATCGCGGTGCGCGGGCCTCTCACTGTCGCGGCCTCTCTTGTTGCAGAGCACAGGCTCCAGACGCGCAGGCTCAGTAGTTGTGGCTCACGGGCCTAGTTGCTCCGCGGCATGTGGGATCTTCCCAGACCAGGGCTTGAACCCGTGTCCCCTGCATTGGCAGGCAGATTCTCAACCACTGCGCCACCAGGGAAGCCCCACATTCTTTTTTTAATACTGCCCTAAATGTTAATATTTTAGAGTTTCCCATTTTACCTCTAGTTCCTGCTATGACTATAAAACATCAGGTCACTTAGTATCCTTAAGTAACCTCTACAGATACTGGGACCATCTAAAAGTCTTCAAATATGAAAAATGAAGGAAAAATATGAGTTGAGATATGAAATTCAGCACCTAAAACAACAGCTATCAAATATCTTCAGTACATAATTGTATTTCATTTACTAATTATCTTCTAACTTTCAACTGGACCCTTTCTTAGACACAAAAATATTTGGCTGCATGAGGCATGAGAAAACGAAGCTGCATATAAATTCTTCAATTTGTACCTAATAAATCGCTGCTCAACTGTACCAACTCCAATGCATGACTGTGAGGATGAGAGCTGTGGATTGCAGCCTCAAGGAAGAAAACATTTTTTTTAAGAACTTAATTTAAATGAGACATAGTGGGACATAGCTAATAGCCTCTGCTACTGGAGTTGTTTTGTTTTTTAATTTCTTTATTGGAGTATAATTGTTTTACAACGGTGTGTTGGTTTCTGCTTTATAACAAAGTGAATCAGCTATACATATACATATATCCCCATATCCCCTCCCTCTTGCGTCTCCCTCCCATTCTCCTTATCCTACCCCTCTAGGTGGTCGCAAAGCACCAAGCTGATCTCCCTGTGCTATGCGGCTGCTTCCCACTATCTATTTTACATTTGGTAGTGTATATATTTCAATGCTACTCTCTCACTTCGTCCCAGCTTACCCTTCCCCCTCCCCGTATCCTCAAGTTCATTCTCGACATCTGTGTCTTTATTCCTGTCCTGCCCCTAGGTTCATCAGAACCATTTTTTTTTAGATTCCATATATATGTGTTAGCATACGGTATTTGTTTTTCTCTTTCTGACTTACTTCACTCTGTATGACAGACTCTAGGTCCATCCAACTCACTACAAATAACTCAGTTTTGTTCCTTTTTATGGCTGAGTAATATTCCATTGTATATATGTGCCACATCTTCTTTATCCATTCATCTGTCTATGGACACTTAGACTGCTTCCATGTCCTGGCTATTGTAAATAGAGCTGCAATGAACATTTTGGTACATGACTCTTTTTGAATTATGGTTTTCTCAGGGTATATGCCCAGTAGTGGGATTGCTGGGTCATATGGTAGTTCTATTTTTAGTTTTTTAAGGAACCTCCATGCTGTTCTCCGTAGTGGCTGTATCAATTTACATTCCCACCAACAGTGCAAGAGGGTATGGATTTGGTTTTTAAAAATGTACATTCTCTGCAATCTTTTTTTTGTTTATTTTTGTTGTGTTTTAGTTTGCTTTTTTTCTCTGCAATTGATTTTAAGCAGGCATTTTTGACCTATGTCAGTGCTATCCTTTCTTTCTGTAGGAGCTGAGTGCATTGGCAAGTGATGGACCGAAGAAGCGGGTGGTGAAAGCGTCAACCAGGCAATGAATCGTATCAGGGCCAAACCAGAGAGAGAGGAGAACATGAGGTCTGAAGATCTCTTAAACCTTCTGGGAAACTCACTGAGAAAATGTAAAACAGCAACACAGTAATTTTGGGCTGAGAAGTTTTGATGACAACTTTGGCCATGATGAGTTAAAATGCCATGCGAGCAAAGGAATGGGTTATATATATAAAGGATTGTGTGCAAATTCTTATACCTCTATTATCCCAAGTATAAAACTGAGTAATTTAAGAAAATGGGCTCTGGAGCCAGACTACCTGGGTTGAAATCTCAGCCTGAGTATGTTCTAAATACATTTATAAGTTCCGGCCAATCCACCCTTGTGTACTTCTATAATATTCTCTATATCAGAGGAGTGTTCTGAGGATTAAGTGAATGAATATGTGTAAAGTATATAGAAGACTGCCTGGTACAGGGAAGTCTACATGCTAATGCTGTATTACCATTTCATATCATCATCGTTATCATTATTATATAATGTAAAACCTTTCCTGGGTACCAATCAAGTTCACAGAATTTTAACTGACACCAGAGTTTAAAACACACACAAACACACACACACACACACACACACACACACACACAGGTTTCCTCAATGAATATCCAACTTGAGAGAGAAAGATGAGAAACAGACACATCAGATTGGCTATTTCCACATGTAGCGATGAACTGAAATAGTCAATAGAAGCTGAACACTACAGAGAATAACGTCATTTCTAACCCTAGGATGGCACAGAGTAAAGAGAAAAGGATTCCCAGGTTCCTGGCTGTGTGGCTTTGACAAGTCATTAACTTTGAGGAATGGTTTCCTTTCTCATCTATAAAAAAATACCTACTGTTTATTCTACCTGGAACATTCCCTCCATTTTCTCACACCCAACCTTCTTTCACCAGATCTTACAGATCTTATTTTAAATCTTGCAGCCTCTGGCCCTCTCTGATCCTTAAGGTTAACTAGGTCTCCATGCTGTACAGTCACATGGCATTTCTCCACCATGTCCCAAGTGCCTAGATCTGTATCTGGCACCGAGTTGACTCTCAATAAATATTGGGTGGATGGATGGATGAATGGATGGATGGATGGATAAAAGGATGAGATACCTTTCTTCCTTCTTAAGTCCAAGTGAGACATCTAGGTGAAAATGCACACCATTAAAATGCTTTACAAATGTAGGCTATTACTCAGGGTTGAGTTTGAGAAGACTGAGAGTCTTAAATGGAGCCTAACAGAAAGGAAAAAAAAACACCTGATGATGGTGAAGAGTTTCTTGGGCTGTATAGACATCTACAAACACAATGGGCAAGACTGCAGAATGGAGTTAGTTTGCCTGAACCTGGGTCAGGCCAGGGAGGCACAAGGACCAGGAAAGTGAGACGGAAAGACAAGGTGGTACCACTGACCCAAGCAGACAAGCTCTGTGGTACAGGGAAGTCAACTAGAACAAAAAGTCAAGCAGGCATCATACATCATCCATGGGAGTCTAGAGATCACACCGAAGGCGACTGTGAACTTGGGAGAAGAAAAATTACATCTTTATTTCTGAAATTTAATATTTAACATTTCCTTTGATTAATAAACCACAGTAGTAGCAGAATCTGGGACCAAAGGAAATCAGGGATTTTTTTTTTTTTGGTCACATTATAACTGAAGATATCAAAACATCTTTAACTATCATCAATATTTTAAAATTAAGGTGCTTCTTAGAGCCACCACTGAATCTCGTCATTTAGTTTTAAAAAAAACATATATTACTATATCATAAATTTAATATTTTCACAATTTATTCCAACAGAACTGGCTTCCATATACCTATCTTATTTGATACACTTAAAACATTATTCTGAGAGAGGATCCATAGGCTTCACCAGACAATCAAGGGGTCCAGAGCACAAAAATAGGTTAAGAGCCCTTGGCTATAAGAAGGGTCCTATATAACACAGAGAAATCAACAGTGATTTTTAAAAAATGCTTGTGATCCAACAAAAAGATGATAGTAATTCTCTTGAGTTTTGCACTAAGTACGGGAAAAAAATCAGAAGAACTGCTCACTAATCCAGAGATGAGCTAACACCAGATCAGGCTAATGAACCAATCATGT
Organism: Eubalaena glacialis; assembly: GCF_028564815.1. Taxonomy (NCBI): domain Eukaryota; kingdom Metazoa; phylum Chordata; class Mammalia; order Artiodactyla; family Balaenidae; genus Eubalaena; species Eubalaena glacialis. Next base: position 67,708,420 of record NC_083720.1, on the reverse strand, counting down.
AGCAGAAACAGAAGCACATAACTTAACCCCCAAATGTCTGGGGCCCAAATACTTCTCACTGAATCTCAAGAATGAGGGAGGGAGCTGCTGGCCATGATTGACAACATGGGGGAGGAGTGTTGTTTGGCAGGGAATACAAGGAGTTCTATTTTTCATCACATTTTATTTAAGTGCACCCAAGCAGAGCTATCGTAACCAGGTCGAGACGTAATGTTTTGAGGGCAGATTCTTCAGGGGAAGGCAAAGAAGGACCACTGATAAAAGCAACAGTAATGGGAACAGGAAGAAATCTTTCCTTCCTGCAGCACCAGTAGCACAGGCCCTAATGGAAGAGTAGAAGTGAACTGAGAATGACTGTACATTGTAACTGAACCAGAAGAAGCTGCAGTGAGAATGTGAAGACTGAGTTAATCAAGACAGGAGAGCAGAATCAAATATTGTGTAAGATGCAATCTACAGGCCCGAGGAATGCTAAGCACAGCCTCCCGGGAAAGTATAAGGTACCAACTGGGCCTTGAATCACTACCTCCCTTGTTTACGGAAGGCAAGACAGTCAAAATGCATCCATCCTCTGAGGCTACACGGCTAAAATCAGCTCTGACTTTTTTTCCTGTGCTTTCATTCAGAATCTGATGGATTTTTTTCCGGTTTACATAAAAGGATTTTGGTAGCATAAGCTATAAAGCCCTTCGGTGACTCCATTTTTAGGAATTCCTAATGCAATACTCTTTCTTAGCTATTCTAAAGCAGATTAGAGAGACACCTTTAAGATTTTTTTCTCTTTCATTTTTAAAGAATTTAAATCAAAATGATTTAAGGAATCATTAAAGCCTTGAGGAAAGGCTTTAATTAAAAGGACCAGAATTTCCAGTTAAAAAATAAATAAGTCCTGGGGATGTAATGCACAGCATAAGGAATACAGTCAATAATACTGTAATAACTTTGTATGGTGACAGATGGTAACTAGACTTGGTAGTAATCATTTCAAACGTATAAAAAATATCTAATCACTTGCTGTACACCTGATGCCAACATAATGTTGTAAGTCAACTATACTTCAATTTTTTTTTTAAATATTTATTTATTTTTTATTTATTTGGCTGCGCCGGGTCTTAGTTGCGGCATGCAAGATCTTCGTTGCAGCATGCGGGATCTTTTAGTTGTGGCATGCGGGCTTTTAGTTGCGGCATGTGGGATCTAGTTCCCTGACCAGGGGTCAAACCCGGGCCCCCTGCATTGGGAGCGCGGAGTCTTAGCCACTGGAACACCACCCTAGTCAACTATACCTCAATATTTTAAAAAGAAAAAAAAAAAAAGTAAGTAAAATCCAGTATAAAGCCTTGTTGAATTTCAGGATAAACAATTGCACACAAACTTGATAATGTTCAGAATAGTAAAAGAACACTACCAGAAAAGAGTGAATAAAGTTGGCTATTACTCAGCTCAATCAACTTGTAACAAGAAAACTAATTTAGCACTGGCCCTTTTGCTTGGAATGAGTAAACAGGGCAACTTTCACACTGTTTCAAATTACACTGCAGCTGTAAAATCTGGCAACATTATTGGAGTAAAAGAGCCAAGAATGGACTTCTAAAGAATTAACACAGTGTTACTGTATTGTGACATCATGTATAGGAACCTCCCATAAGTTAATTTCAACACAATTTCTGAATAAAGGCTGGACCAGTTTATAGCTATCAAATCGTTACCCTTCCTCATTTAGGTACAAATGACAGCTTTTTAATTATATCAAGGATACCTAAATTTTAAAAAAATCAAATCAGTTAATATTTACCCAATACCAAGCTATTACTGGTGATCACTGGATACATTTTCTGACTTACCTAAATGGTGTACTGTTCAAGTTTAAAATGTCGTAATGGAATAGACTACTAGTTGGATTAATCCCCCTGATGCTCTAGGCCCAGAGGAGCCTCAAGGAATGTTGTTTGCTGAATATTTCCTAATGAACTGACCCAAAATTCAAGCCACTGACTTCAAGTGCTCATGGGTAATAATGAGTCACATGTTATTGCTTACAAACAATGTTTTTTAAATTTGTCATGAAAAATAAGCCAAGCCCTGGCATCACTGTAGGAATAAGCAGTCATATCATAGAATCTCAAGGCAAGTTTCCAAGCTTAAGTAATAAAAAAAAGTGCCCAAAACGAAGCAAGCACACTCTCCCACACTGACCTATACAACCCATGCACTGACCAGGTCAGGGCTAGTAAACATCATAAAATACTTTTAATCAGGATACAGATGCCAACAAATTATTCTGGGTCATTGGTTCCTGCAGCTAAAGTGAAAAGCCTTAATTCCAAGACTGAATTGCTGATCATCCCTGGAATTTATCAGAAACATCAGAACCGATTTAAGTGCTAGAAGATTCCACAGCAATAATTGTTGGGGTCAATAATTGTTCCATCTTGGAAGCTTACCCTCAGTATAGTCCAAATGAACTCTCAAAAGTTCAAACCCTCACAGATGTTTAATAAACAAAGTGAAGATGTTATTTCAGGTGAAAGCAACACCTGTTGATTCGACCACTATTTTTGATCCCATAAAATCACACAAGAAACAACCCTACTTAGTTTTTATTTCTCATCCATTCTCTACTTTTGCTCAGGGCAAATAGACACTATACAGTTGGAAAACCCAACTATTTTAACATGAGAAGGTGCATATTTTGAGTGCCAGCAGGGAAGTACTGGCTGTGAGAATTTGGACAAGTTCTTGACTATTCTGAGTCTCAGTTTCCTCATTTATGAAATGGGATAGTAATAGGTGTTGTGCAGCTTGTTGCAAGCACAAAAACACGCACAGTAGTCATGTTATATTTGCAGTAAATCAGAGAAATCCAACTACACAGATTCCACACAGGGAGTTCTCATGAGGGTATCTTAGGATGGGCCTTTTACTGCACTGAATAGGATGCTGGCATTAAAAGGTATCCCCTTTTCACAAAATTGACCCCTCAATGCAAATCAACTATTAATTCATTCAACAAATATGTACTGATCACTCTTCCAGGCCCTGGGATACAGCAGTGAAGGAAAGCAGCGAAATCCTTGGAGTTAACATTCTAAAGCTCAACTGAGGAAGAGTTAAGGACATTAAGGTATTTTTAAGGATAATTTTCATACATACATTTTCACCTTATTTACTGACTTTAAGTTTAATCTCTGTGTAAGATGAGACTTGGAAGTGAATTTAAAATATCATAGGTGCTTGAGGACATCATAGATGCTTAATAAATATTAGCCAAAGTAATTATTTTTGTATGCTGTCACTATGGAAATAAAGATGCACTTGATCAAGGCCAATACATTGAATACTGAGACAAGTGCCCTTCATTTCTATGATGCTTTACAGTTTACTGTTTTCATATATACATTCTCTCATTTGCATGTTCCAGCAATCTGCAGAGATACATACTGTTTCTATTTTATTGTTGAAGAAATAAGGGGCCAAGTGACTTATGTAGTAACATAGCTAGTAAATACTAAAAATTTAACCCCTAAAATTGCTCTATTTTTGAAAGGGGTCAGGGATAGGAGAAATGGCAACTCTGACTCACATGAAAGTAACTCAGTGACTATCTGTGGTCTTTTCACTGCAGAGACTAACGAACATTGATGTGCATGGGAGGAACTCGAAAGACAGGTCTTGTGGCTGTAAGCACCTAGAGTATGGTTCATCTTAGACCACGGGGGTCCACAGCCCAGCTCCACTACTCACTAGTTGGACTATGGGTGTGATATGTTACTGGCCAATGCCTGAGTTTCCTCATCTGAAAAACAAGAAAACTAATACCAACCTAATGTGTTGCTGTCAGGATTAAATGAGTTACTATGAATACTTGGAACAGGCTGAGACTACTGCCTCGTACCAAGCAGCACTCGATAAATCATAACATGAAATTTATACACACATACGCGCATATACATACACGCAAGTTGTTAGCCACCTTCACAGATATTATTAATCCTCAAAATAACACTGAGCAAAACATAACATTATCCCAATTATTAAACTTGTACCAAAGGCTCAAAGCCATATTATGGCCAGCTCAAGGTCACAGCCAATATGTGATAGAGCCTGGACAAGAGCCCAACTCTAACTCCAAACCCTACCCTTTCCACAAGCATTTCTGTGTTCCGAAGAACATTTCACAGACTGACAGCTTTAAGAAAATCAGATATTCTTATTTCTGTGCTGCAACCAGCCATCTTTGTTCAACCCTTCTCTGACCTCAGCAGCCCAGAGAGCCTTTAATTTTCCTTGACTCCTTTAAGCCCTCATGCCACTGTCCACTTGCCTCTCGTTCACTTCACTGCCTTGTATTAACACACCTGCCTGGTACTCATTCCTCACCCCTTCAACCTGATATTTTGAGCACCATTTATGGATGAGGCACTGAGCAAGGTGAGGTCTGAAATAAGGCGAGGCCAATAACTGTATATATAAATAGTTCCTGGGTATTTTGCTTCCAGGAACTCTTTCTAATGACACGCACAAAACTAAGCCCAGCAGGGCTTCCCTGGTGGCGCAGTGGTTAAGAATCTGCCTGCCAATGCAAGGGACACAGGTTCGAGCCCTGGCCCGGGAAGATCCCACATGCCACGGAGCAACTAAGCCCATGAGCCACAACTACTGAGCCTGAGCTCTAGAGCCCGCGAGCCACCACTACTGAGCCCACGTGCCACAACAACTGAGGCCTGCACACCTAGAGCCCGTGCTCCGCAACAAGAGAAGCCACGACAATGAGAAGCCCACGCATTGCAACGAAGAGTAGCCCCTGCTCACCACAACTAGAGAAAGCCCGCGCACAGCAACGAAGACCCAACGCAGCCAAAAAATAAATAAATAAAAGTAATTAATTAATTAATTAAAAAAAAAAACTAAGCCCAGCAATGTGAACTTAGTAGATCTGTTGAGCAACAAATTGAAATATCCAGAGCACTTCTAGCCTGGACTTTGAATCGAGAGAAACTGGGAAGGTAGAGAGCTATTGGCGAACAGCTTCAAATACTCAGATATTCAAGTCTAGACTTGGTATGTTTGGTTTTGTCTTGTTTTTCTTGTTTATTTGTTTGCTTGTTTTTCTTACTCCAGCACTGTACCCAGAAGGTACAGGTAGGCCAAATGACAGCACTGACGCCGCTCACCAATGGACACTGACCGCTACCTCTGGGACCCCGTTCAGGGAGGATGAAGATGACAGGAAGCAACCGGTGTGGAGTCTGGACTCACAGAGGAGTTTCTTTTGCCTGAAGCCCAAGAAGCAACAGGAGGATCAACGCAAACCCTCTTACTAGAAAACTGGAGAAATCCATTGTCATGAAAGCGAGGCTGGGCTCCACTGAAGCAGCCGAAAGCCATGAGGCACATTGACTTGAACTGATACGTGAGACCTTTAGAAAACCTTAGAACACCCAGCAATGATAGTCACATATGCCTGGAAGTGTAGAGATCACACACGCCCATGTTCTCAAACTGCCAAGAATGCCTGTGGCTTGTGAACAATTGTCACCAACTCTTAATCGTATTTCCTGAAGCATGGTAACTCTGGGAGAATCCTTTCATTGAAACTTAAAATTATATCCTTGTTGGGATCTTTTATAATGAATATATATTCTGCCTCAGTTCACTTGAATAAAAATTATTACCATACACACCAAAGGAATATATGATCATCCAGTATTTTGTTGCAATATTTTTTTAATTTAATGACAAAAATCTTGTTTGTATCTTTAGACACTGTAATCCATTGTTGGACTCTTTTAGGGCAAGTCTTCAGAAAATCCTAGTCACAAAACAAAATCCTTGACATTTCAATATTCTTTTCTCAATATAGTATCCAAACCCTTGGCTTCCATAGTAAAAGGGAAATCAAGTAACAATAGCCATCGTCCCCAGTAACCTTCTCCTTGTGCACATATGCTGAGCCTTCCCATTCACAGTGAAATATTTCCCTGTGCTTCAGCCTTCCAAGCACAGAGAAGTAAAAGTCAAGCTTCTGATGACATCATACAGCTGTTCTAAATAATTTACTGAATAAAAATGAAAGTAATCAACTAAAAGAGCTACCATAAAACACACCCAAATTCTGAAAGTAGACTTTTCGTAACTATAAATCAAGTAAATCTTTGCCCAGGGTTAGAACAGGCCTATAAAGTACTTTTAAAATGTCAGTTAATTATGTTTCTTCAAGGCAGAAACACTGGATCTGGCCCCAGAAGAATTTACTTCAACCACCCTCCTGAAACAAAGGTACTGAAGTTACAAACAGAGTACAAGTGATTTATTTATTTTTATTTATTTATTTATCTTTGGCTGCGTTGGGTCTTCATTGTTGCGCATGGGCTTTCCCTAGTTGCGGCGAGCGGGAGCTACTCTTAATTGCGGTGCGCAGGCTTCTCATTGCGGTGGCTTCTCTTGTTGCGGAGCTCGGGCTCTAGGTGTGTGGGCTCAGTAGTTGTGGCTCGTGGGCTCTAGAGCGCAGGCTCAGTAGTTGTGGCACATGGGCTTAGTTGCTCTGCGGCATGTGGCATCTTCCCGGACCAGTGATCAAACCCGTGTCCCCTGCATTGGCAGGCAGATTCTTAACCACTGCGCCACCAGGGAAGTCCCTGTACAAGTGATTGATGGAGGCTTCATTACGTCAGAAAGCTCACTTTTTTTTTCAATTTCAGGAACATTAATTGTATAAAGGCAAAGTGAAACAAACTGTTCCCTTTGAAACACATCAAGACAATATAAACAGGCTAGAACATTCCATATAGAGAACCTTCAATGCGGTCTCTCTTGTCCCATCTCCCCTCAGACTTAGTTTTGCGACTGCCTTCTGTATTAAATAATTATGGTTCTGTTCTTAGCACTGCATGACTTCAAAAGTTCAACCACTATATACGAGGAAAGTCAAATCCGTTTAACAAGCTTTTATTGAACAGCTGTTATGTACAAGGTATTGTGTGAGGCTTGAGAGATGGTAGGCTACAAAGATAAGTAAGATACTTCCTGTGCTCACCAGTTCTGAGGAAGACAAAATTAGAGAGTGACATTGCAAGTTAGGCTGTGCAATGGAAATGTAAAAGACAAAGCAAAGATGAACCAAGGGTACAGTGATTACTGAAAAAAAATGTTCAGCTGTACTCAAAGACCACACTATGTTTCATTGTCTAAATGAGATTCCTTGCCTAGAATAATTTTACTCATTATTCAGAGGTTTTTTGAGTCACCTGAATGACATGTAATAGTCATTTGACTCTTCAAATAAAACTACAAGGGAAAAATTATCCCAATGTATTATAGATGAAATTTTAAAATATTAAATAAAATTTTAATAAACTAAGATAGGTTTTTTAACTGAAACTGCTTTATAGAAATATTGAGAAAAATACAGCAAATACACTATGCTTACTCCCTGGTTATCAAATATTTAGTAAGAACACATCTGGGTAGTCTGGTAAAGAAAACAGGTCAGGTCCATATCCCAAAGGAAGTTAAAAATAATAGATTGAAAATAAACACACATACAAAAGACTGACAAAGCAATAAAAATGTGTCAAAAAAAACAAACACCAAAGATTATACAAGTAAAATAAAAATCAAGCCAATAAATAAATCAAGGCTTACATTTTGTACTTGATATATGATAGTTCAATGAATATTTATTGAAGGGATGAAGGAACAAAGGAATGAAGAAAAGAATGAACAGACAAACATGCCCTAGGATCACTTATTTGGCCAGTGCTTCCATATGCAATGCAATATTGGTTTATTGAATTCTGTTCATAAATTTTTTAATATTTATTTTATTTTATTTTTGGCTGTGTTGGGTCTTTGTTGCTGCACATGGGTTTTTCTCTAGTTGCGGCGAGCGGGGGCTACTCTTGTTGCGGTGCGTGGGCTTCTTTTTGCGGTGCCTGGGCTTCTCATTGCGGTGGCTTCTCTTGTTGCGGAGCCAGGCTTTAGGCGCCTGGGCTTCAGTAGTTGTGGCACACGGGCTCAGTAGTTGTGGCTCGTGGGCTCTAGAGTGCAGGCTCAGTAGTTGTGGCACATGGGCTTAGTTGTTCCGCGGCATGTGGGATCTTCCCGGACCAAGGCCCGAACCTGTGTCCCCTGCATTGGCAGGCAGATTCTTAGCCACTGAGCCACCAGAGAGGCCCTGCTCATAGATTTTTTTAAAAAAGAAGACACTCTCAGAGCGGCAGCATCAGACTCAAGTAGTTGGCACTGCACCCACCTTAACCTTTATTGATAGTACTCTTTCTCAAGGAAAGGCATGGAATAGTACTAGCTGTCATTGGTTTCTGGCTTTCCTGTTCAGACACAAGATTAGATGGCTCTTATCTGCCCCCTCTACAGTCAGGCATCCTGTCGGACTTGCTCTGGCCAGTGAATCACTTCTCAGCAAAAAGTTACTTTCCCCTCCCATTGTAAGGGTGACTGTGGTAATAGATAGCATGGAGGAAGCCTCTGTCAGTCTGGGTACCAACCAATATTGGACACATACCATGAATGAAAAAAAAAACTTCCATTGTGCCAACCTCTGAGATCTTGAGTTGTTTGTAACTGAAGCATAATCTAGCCACCCTGGCTCAGGTACACAGTATTAAGCATATAAAAACCATTCCCATTTCCCCTGTACCCACCCCATATCAAACACTCCTCAGTTGCACCAACACATTACATCTCAAATATCTGAAATCAATTTGTTTTTATAATATTCTTTTAAAGCAAAGTATTTCGGCAGAAAAAGAAAGAGAAGGGAAGGAGGGAGGAAAGAAGGGAGGAAGGGAGGGAAAAAAGGAAAGGAAATAATGTCTCCACCATTTCATCTTTTCATCCAACAGAATCCATCTCAATTCCAACATTTCTTCTCAGCACTTGACAACGGCATGGAATTAATGAGATTAACGAAGTCTGCCATGGGAATTCAACATACAAGTAGGTCAACTGAAATATTTTGAGTTGAAAAATATACAGGATCAATGCAGGAGCTAGGTGGGAATTACAGGGTTACTAGTGGAGAAGAACAAAACACAAAAACCCTGGTAGGTCCCTTAAAATAGAAAGAGCAACATAGTTCCTTACAGTTTAAATTTCATGTTATAAATCAAGTAAGAAATTCCATCTCCCACCCTCACCCCAGGAGAAAATTTAGTAATAAAATGTCTAATAGACAACTGGGACATTTTTACAACATTCAGTCTCCCTTCCTAGATTTGATTCACTAGGCTTATTAGTTTTTTGGACTTGGAAAATATTTAAGCCATGATAACTATATAAAATGGTCAACATGAAATATTTCATCCTCATCGAATTCCTACTCATTTCATTTTCAGCATTTGGATAGGTCTTTCTTTAATAATACAAGAAAAGTGGGCTCAAAGAACACTTAAACATATTTAGCTTTGAAATTTCTGTTGCAAATTTCCAAGGGCTAAGTTTAATTTTTGGCTAATTTCTCACATTCTCACCAAAATATGTCCTAGAATTAACATTCTAGGATCAATTTGTACATTCCTCGATTTGTTTTATATTGATATCTATTTTAAGATCTATCTAGAAAACACCAAGTAATGTTTAAACTATATTCTAGAGCCCTTGGCATTATAGCATAATAATAAGTTTAATTACTGTTGACATTCTACACTGCCTAAATAAACTGCATTAGAGCTTTATTCTTCCAATTCTATGTGTAATGAGACAGTACAGATAGAAAATTTTCCTATGTTTCAATTTTGTATTCAGTATGAATTACAAAGCACATGTAATTCTTCAAGCATTATTCATGACAGGGTCCAGTTTTAAATAGATATCGTCCCTGACATTAATAATGAACAACAAGCTGGAGAAAAAATTCACAGGATAGAATATGCATTTTATCCTTTTTGCCAAGTTGAAATACAAGGGTGGAAATTCTTCCAAGGTATCACATGACCAGTTAAGAACTTTAAGACACTCTCCCTGGACTTCAGCTTTCTCTCCTATGAACTGACCTCTAAAGACCATTTAAACTGTAAAATGCTATGCTTCTATTGCTACTGCTCTTTTTGAAAAAAATACAAAGTGATTTCAGTTGTATATTTTATTTCCTCAAGTATTCAAATGCAGTCTAGGGTAGCCATTAGGGGCACAGCCTTTGTCTAAATCTTTATTATCAGTTGAGGCTTTAGGAAAGTTAATCTCTCTAAGCTTCAATTCTCTCCTCAAAAAGAAAATGGAAATGAAAATCGTACCCACCTCATATGAGAGTTAAGACTAAAATTAGTTGAATTACATACAAAAAGTCTTATTTCTCACCAGTATGAGTACATATATTATAAGTACTCATAAACCATTAGCCAATGTTCTTGTTATAATTACCTCTTCTCTTGAAAAGTATGTCTAGAACCTGCCATAATTGACCAGCTACATGCAAGATCTTGTAATAGGGAATTTTACTTCTCTCAACCAAGAACTGCCCTCATTTACTTTAATTGAATGCAATCTCAACTTCCTCCATTGCCTCACTTTCCAGCCTCCTTCAGGCAAATATATGTTATTTCTTTTCCTTCTAAGTTCCTCCCTCTCCGCCCACCTTCTTCATCCTTTATATTTTTACAGGTTTTTTTCCTCTGATTTGTCCCACTGAGCAGTCTTAATATAAGAAACAAGCAAATAAATAAAGAAGTCTGTATTGTGTGAAACAGCAGTTTTTCAGAATAAACAATGAGACAAAGTACTGAGGCTGATTTGTACTAAGCCTCACATGAAAATCAACCTCCTTATGTTATAATAACACCTCCTGTTTCTGCTTTCCCCTTTAAGCAGGCAAGAAGACAAAGGCAAATTTTAATTTATCTCTACAAAGCTTACATAATACATCACACAGTGGCACAGCAATGGGCACCCTGTAAATGTTAGTTAGCTGAAATCTTTTCATAGAATCCTCCTTTTACATTTCTAAACACCATAACACAAGGATTTCCTAGATTTTGCCAAAATAAAAAAAGAACTCTCTTCCTGATAGACATTTGGGTTGTATTCGGGGTGAAGGAGGCAAGAGAGATGAGTATTTTTAAGTCTTTGTCAGTATCCTGCAGCGATGCTATGCTTAGGATGGGGGCACTTACTTCACACTTTTTTGCCCGCCTTTCGCTACAAGATTTTGAAAGAGAACACTGTCCTTTGGCATCAGAGGCCTGTCAGGTAGCTCATTGCAGGCTCAACAATGAGAGAAATATGCACAGAGCTGCCTTGGGCAGAACCTCTGAACTGCTCAGATTTCAGTTCAGATGGAGAAAAGGCACTCACTGTTAGCATTTTCCCAGGGTCTTGGCCAGACTTTTCATTTTACCTGCTCACTCCCCATTGAGAAGCAAGGTTCCACTGCAAACTTTTATATAATTACTAAGAGAGAGATGTGAGTTAGGACAAAACACCAAAAATATTTCTTCAAATAAAGCAGTAACGTTCCTAATTCATTAAACTCAGTCAGATGATGGAAAAGTACAGAAAGTGCTGAGACTTCAGTTCTGGCCACCTTGAAACCCTTGTATATGGGTGTCACGATTTGCTAGTATCACCTGTGATTATGAATAAATCTAGTAAATGAATGGAATAAAGGGATAACCAAAGTTCTTGGACAATATTTTTTAAGTTCTTAAAGTATCTGGGTGTACATGCAAGAGTAGTCTCCAAAGACTCTGGCATGTGGGCATACGTTTGTATCCTTTTTTTTTTTTTAACATCTTTATTGGAGTATAATTGCTTTACAGTGCTGTGTTAGTTTCTGCTTTATAACAAAGTGAATCAGCTATACATATACATATAACCCCATATTTCCTTCCTCTAGCGTCTCCCTCCCACCCTCCCTATCCCACCCCTATAGGTGGTCACAAAGCACCGAGCTGATCTCCCTGTGCTATGCGGGTGCTTCCCACTAGCTATCTATTTCACATTTGGTAGTGTATATAAGTCCATGTCACTCTCTCACTTCATCCCAGCTTACCCTTCCCCCTCCCCGTGTCCTCAAGTCCATTCTCTACGTCTGCGTCTTTATTCCTGCCCTGCCCCTAGGTTCATCAGAACCATTTTTTTTTTTTTTTTTTTTTTAGATTCCATATATAATGTGCTAGCATACGGTATTTGTTTTTCTCTTTCTGACTTACGTCACTCTGTATGACAGACTCTAGGTCCATCCACCTCACTACAAATAACTCGATTTCATTTCTTTTTATGGCTGAGTAATATTCCATTGTATATATGTGCCACATCTTCTTTATCCATTCATCTGTCGATGGACACTTAGGTTGCTTCCATGTCCTGGCTATTGTAAATAGAGCTGCAATGAACATTGTGGTACATGACTCTTTTTGAATTATGGTTTTCTCAGGGTATATGCCCAGTAGTGGGATTGCTGGGTCATATGGTAGTTCTATTTTAAGTTTTTTAAGGAACCTCCGTACTGTTCTCCATAGTGGCTGTATCAATTTACATTCCCACCAACAGTGCAAGAGGGTTCCGTTTTCTCCACACCCTCTCCAGCATTTAATGTTTGTAGGTTTTTTGATGATGGCCATTCTGACTGGTGTAAGGTGATACCTCATTGTAGTTTTGATTTGCATTTCTCTAATGATTAGTGATGTTGAGCATTCTTTCATGTGTTTGTTGGCAATCTGTATGTCTTCTTTGGAGAAATGTCTATTTAGGTCTTCTGCCCATTTTTGGATTGGGTTGTTTGTTTTTTTGATATTGAGCTGCTTGTAAATTTTGGAGATTATTCCTTTGTCAATATAGGTTTGTATCTTAAAATTACCTTTTCTTTTCTACTATTGTCAGTTCAGATGCTGCTAATTTAAAAAGCAGGGTATGATCATTAGAATAAATTAATATTGTCTAAAGGGTCCTTCCAGCTCTTTAAACACACAAAATTATCACAGTCCTTTCATGTATGCAAAACTGCAGATATAATACAAGGACATTTAATGTAACCACATTTCTATTTTAATGTTCTAAATCATTTCAGTAACTTGGGAGTCCATTAGGCTAAATATTACTGGAAAACACTAAGTGTAAATCCATATAATGTATTCTGAGAAGGGCTGTAGGAAGGGAATTAACAAATCTCTATTGGTTAGGATACTTTCAGCTGTAAATGAAACAAATAAACAAACAAACTTGCCTCAAATAATAAGGATATTATATTATCTCGTCCAGCTCTGGAGGTGAGCTCCAGAGCTGGATGACTCCACAGCTCAGCAAGTACTGACTTCATTCTCAGGCTGGTAGCAAGATGGCTGCAGTGGTTCCAGCCATCACCTATAGACACAGCAAGAGCAGAGGAAGAAAGGCAACCTTCTCTTCCTGTCCTTAGAAGTCAGGAAACCCTTCATAGATGGTCCCCCCAACTTTGGCCATGACTGAGTCACCAGCCCATTCCTTGTCCAATTTCTGGCAAAGAGCCATGAAAGCCACAGCTAGCTCACTAGAAGGGGCTGGACATAGGGAGTCAACCACAGTGACCATGGTGGGTGGCCTGGATGACAGGGCACAATAACCATTATATCAAAAACATACTGTCTTCCCAGAGTTTACTTTCTAAAAATACCCTGATGCTGGTGAACAACAAAGCCAGACGCACAACCAAAGACCACACGATGCAATCACGAAACAAACAGTATATCAACCTTCTACTCCTAGACAGGGTTAAGTACATTTTGTTGGACTGGGAAGGGCTGCGAGCTCAGAAAATTTAAATAGGTCAGTAGCAAGCGTTGCTTTCCCCAGCAAATGACACATATAAAAAAAGTGTTTAAATAGACACCTAGATTTCAATTGTTTGCATTTAACACATTGTTCTTTGGATTTGGTTTTTTGTGTTTTTTAAAAAAAACAACGGGGGCTAGTACAGGAAGAAGATGAAAGAGGCTGAGCAGAAGAAGAGCTAAATCACCTCAGGATGCAACTCACACAGGAGAAAATCTAAACTCTTTCCTTTGGCCTGTCAGATCCTACAGATCTGGTCCCATGACCTCTCTGACGGAATCTCCTATTACTGTCCCCTTCTCTCCCTCCACTCCGCCACTTCCTTCTTGTTCCCATTGCCAGAAGGGCTCTTTTCCCAGGTGTTCCTACGGCCTCCTCCCTCGTGCCTTTCAGGTCTCTGCTCAGATGTCATCTTCCCAGTGAGACCACCTCTGACCACCTTAAATACACAACATATTCTCCCTCTGAATATTTCCTATTATTACCCTGCTTTATTTTTCCCCATAGCACCTGTCACTACCCGATATATATATTTACCCCTTTTTTGTCTTTACTCTCTAGAATATGTTTCCTGAAGGCAGGGATCCCCAGGAGTTAGAAAAGTTTCTGACACATAATAGGTGCTCAAAAAAAATTTGCTGAATGCATGAATGGGGATAAGATGAAAGCATAATAGGACAACAATACACTTAATACTTTTATAAAAGTATAAATTGAGACCTAGCCACCAAGAAGTATTTTCACAGAGTAGTATAGTTTTCTTTCTTTCTTGAACACAAAAATAAAAATAATTATGTCACCACTGAGTATATTCACTTCTACTTATCCAGCTGATAAAGAAAATCCATTTTAAAAGTATAAAATACTAAAAAAAAAAAATGTATAAGATAGTATATCAAATTATTCTTTTCCAAAGTAAGCTTCCAGGAGTCAAATCAAATTATTTTTCTAAAATTAACATCTGATGCCTAACAATCATACAACATAGACAAACTTTTTCTCTTCCCTCTCCCCATTTTTTTTTTATGGGAAACTAGTTTAATGGCAAAGGTCCTAGAACTGTAAAGAATACATTCCTGATACTCCTTGTCTTATGCTGCCAGCATCAAATACTATCTTTAAATGCATTTGCAATTCAGTTTCTCAGACATCCAGCAGTATGTCTTGTCCTTTTGTCCAAAGGAGGAAGGGATGCTGTTAACTTAGATTTAATGACTGTACAGATTTTAAAGAGAACTCATGCTAGATCCTTAGTTTCTGATCAGACCTGGATCTAGGCAGTGCCTTGCCCTGAGCAATGCATATAAATGCCACAACGTGCTGCCAGGTCTCCAAGCACGCAGATTCCTGCAGCCACAAAAGATGCTCTCTGAATTGTCTGCATTGCCCTAAATACTTCCCAATTACAGAACCAAGGAGAAAGCTATTTAGGTGCTCTGCGACACATGTGATTTCCAGGGAACATGAAGGTGACTCACAATAAAGAATCTTGAATTAAAGGTCACAGAGGCCCCTACAGTCCCAGATCAAGAAGAGCAGTAATTTCCTTGGCATTTTCACTTCCACTCCCATCCATTACCAATCTCAGGAAATCCAAAGATTTTAAATACCAAGACAAAGAGTACAGCCACCCAGCTTTCCCAGCTTGCAGAGAAGTATGATAGAGATTTTCAGATTAGGTTTAGTACACAATAAGTCTTTATTCTGTACCTCCTATATGAAATTTAAGAATTTAACAGGTTCTGAGCAAATGAATATTTCATTCTTGTTCCATAGTATAATAAAAAAAAGTCCTTTTCATTGGGAGGGCTTAAACGTAACCCAAGAATCCAGCTTCTGATTCTATCAGTCTGCCACAACCAGGGGCCTATTGAAAGTGTTCATTCCTTAATGCATTCAACAATCCTCTCCTGGCCGTGCTGATGGGGCTCAATCACAAACTGCCGATAATACATAAGACAGAACCAATTCTGGCACAGCACACTTCGGAAATGGAGGGAAAATTCTTTATGTAGTTACTTTAAAACTACATGAACTAAGTTTACATAGACAAAGAATTCAGTCCCCAAAGCAAGGATAAAAAGCTGCCCTTAGATATAAAGTTTCTACTTAAGCCCATATATTTCAGACCCGGGGACATTTTATGTTATTCCAAAACCGTTGTTATTTTTCCTAATGACACAGTAAAAATAGTTGCTGAGATAATTCAATTGAAAGGGTTCCATTTTAAACATCTCCTAAAAATGAAAAAGCCTGATCCAGATGATAAAAATACATTTTGAATAAAAGTTTATTTCTTTTTGTACAAGCATCTTCAGGTCTTTCCAATTTTAGTTTATATTCATACCTACAAGTCTAGATGACTAAGAAAGGGATCCATTTTTATAGGTTGAAGGGGTCAAGATAAAAGTGTTTTTCCTTTTGTTACATAGTTTTAAAGTTCCAAATGAAACTATGTTTCTTTATTCCATAGGAGAGTATTTCTTTTATGTCCAGCAGAGTTTTCAGGCATTCAGCCTCCCTCATAGGACTATCTAGCTACATATGAGTGAGTAACTAGAACACACTTCTGTGTAACGGGCCCAGTCCTTCTCACTGGGTATGTTTAGAGAGGCTGACTTTTAGGACCCTACAATAAAGGAATCCTTTATCAAAGCACATGCCAAAACCAGTTGCAACAACCCCGCATACTCTACTAATGTACACTTTATTGCCGTGAGAGTGACATTCACAGAGATCACAGCAGAATCATCCTAATTTACTACCTGCAGCAGCTGCCACATTCTCGTCCTCAACCAAAGGGAATAAACATAGAGCACTCGCCTCCTGCCAGTTCTCTCACAAGCCGGTAGGAGAGTGGGATAAAGGAGGAAAGCCAGAGAAGACCGGCAGCCATCAAAGAGGAAGTCATCCTTTTCCGGCAACACTCAATGTCTCGATCATGAATGTACTGTGGAGTCCCATCCAACTTGCCTTGGATAAATTCAATATAAACCATATGTGCTTGACCAAAAATAAAAGAGAGAAAAATAACATTTTGAATAGCATGGACATTTGACTGGAGAAGCATATGACACTGGATAAGATGGGAGGAGACTGCCCCTTCAATCAGGCTGAGTTCCTATATGCTGCTCATAGTATAAGCATCCCAAGTTGAGTGCAATTCCAGGAGTTAAAGATACATGTTATTCCTAGAACATGACCCCAAATGAAAGCTAGCTACCCTGAGGCTCAAACAAGCAAACAGCATCCCATGCTGTTTTTCAAATATACCAACAAGCATGTGATATCTCAGGACCCTTGCACATGCTATTTCCGCTGTCTGGGAGGCTTTCCCCCCCAAAATATCTATATGGTCCACAAGGCTCATTTCCTCACTTTCTTCATATATTTACATTAAAGTCACCTTCTCACTGAGGTCTTCTTTGATCCTTCAATCTAAACATTTATCAACCCTCCAATACATTATTTCTTTTTTGTCTGCTTTACTTTCCCCAATATCACTTAACACTATTTAACATACTATACATTTTGTATTATTTGTTATCTCCTCCTACTAGAATGTAAGCTCCATCAGGGCAGAGATTTTTTTTACTGTTTTGTTCACTGCTGTGTCTCCAGCACCAGAAAAACCCATGTTAAATATTTATTGATAAAACAGTAATCTGCTCTAATACTGGAAGAAAAACAGACATGCTAATCTTCTTTCAAGGTAGCACATGGTTCTCATTCACAACATGTGGCATTCTCAAGAGAATTTAAGAAGTACTTTTTAAAAAAGAACATTATTTTTTTTTTAAACATCTTTATTGGAGTATAATTGCTTTACAATGGTGTGTTAGTTTCTGCTTTCCAACAAAGTGAATCAACTATACATATACATATATCCCCATATCTCCTCCCTCTTGCGTCTCCCTCCCTCCCTCCCACCCTCCCTATCCCACCCCTCTAGGTGGTCACAAAGCACAGAGCTGATCTCCCTGTGTCATGCGGCTGCTTCCCACTAGCTTTCGGTTTTACATTTGGTAGTGTATATATGTCCACACCACTCTCTCACTTTATCCCCCCCAAAAAATAAAAAATAACTTTAGATTTAAGAAGAGTTGCAAAGAGAGTTCCCATGTGCCCTTCACACAGCTTCCCCTAATGCAAGCATCTTACCTAACCATGTGCATGTTTTCAAACTAAGAAATTAACATTGGTACAATACTGTTAACTACAGAGTTTGTTCAGATTTCTCCAGTTTTTCCACTAATGTCGTTATTGTGTTTCATCATCATGATCCCTTAGTCTCCTCCAACCAGTGACAGCTCCTTCATCTTCCCTTGATTTTCATGATCTTGACACTTTTGAAAAGTACTTGGTCAGATATTTTGTAGAATGTCCCTCAGTTTGGGTTTGTCTGATGCTTTCCTATAACTAATCTGGGGTATGGATTGTGGAGAAGAATAACACAGGGAAGAAGCACCCTTCTCATTGCATCGTATCAGAAGACATATAAGGTTTATTATCATTGTTTTTATTATTATTATTGACATTAACCTTGAATATTTGGTAAACGTGGTGCTGCCAGTTTCCTCCACTGTAAAGCTACTGTTTTTCCCTTTCCATACCCTATTTGTTAGAAGTGAGTCACTATGTCAGCCCACACTCAGGAGTACTTTTTTTTTTTTTTTTTTTTTAATTTATTTATTTATTTATGGCTGTGTTGGATCTTCGTTTCTGTATGAGGGCTTTCTCTCTAGTTGTGGCAAGCGGGGGTCACTCTTCATCGCGACGCGCGGGCCTCTCACTGTCGCGGCCTCTCTTGCTGCAGAGCACAGGCTCCAGACACGCAGGCTCAGTAATTGTGGCTCACGGGCTTAGTCGTTCCGCGGCATGTGGGATCTTCCCAGACCAGGGCTCGAACCCGTGTCCCCTGCATTGGCAGGCAGATTCTCAACCACTGCGCCACCAGGGAAGCCCAGGAGTACTTTTAACTACACGTGATGTTTGCTTTGCGTGCGGACTTTAGAACCTAACGCCTGCAGAAACACACCTCCACGTGCACTCAGTCACCAAGAGAAGGTGAAGTGTATAAAATGTAGATGGCCTGACAAAAAATGGGATGAATACCCAGCCATGTAAGAGGATTACTTCTACGGACCCAATCAACATAGACCCCTTCTTTTTTTGACAGAGTATGACCACACAAATGGAAAAAGTAGAGCATGGAAGGATTAAAATACTATCCCAATATGACAGGATAAAACAACAAATGAGTTGAATCCAAGAATAATCCTCCTTGCTATATCCTTGGCAATGATCCAGACAATTTCTACATCGCTGCAACTGGGTAACACCCTTTGTTTTATTAACCATGTTTCATCAATAGCATTTATTTAACAGTACTGTAGAGAGAAAAAATGTGTGGCCAAGACTATTAATTTCCCCAAATTCTTCCCATATAATAGAACCCTCAATTTGTAGCTTAGGCACATGGTCAGAATAAAGACCATATCCAAGCCACCCTGGGAGCTAGGTGTGGCCACTGGATTAAAGTCCAGACATTAACATGTAAACAGAAGTTCTAAACTCAGCCCGTAAGGCTAACCAGAGCCCCTCACAAGCTTAGAGTCTACTGAGAAGGAGGGGAGCCCACACTTACAGGTAATATTTACCCTAATTTTCAAATGAAAAAAACAAGGTTCAGAGATATTAAGTCACCTGCTGAATTCCTAACTAGTCAAATGGAGAAGCCAAAAGTGAAGGCAAGTCTGGTGGAAATTTCATGGTTGCCCAATAAATCACAGGATACAAAGTTAGATTTGAATTTCAGGCAAAGAGACATAAAGATACTAAAAATGTTGTTTTTTATTCAAAACTCAAATCTAACTGGCCACGTTGTATTTTTGCTTGCTGTATCTGGCAATCCTAGTCAGACCCCAAAGCCTAGATACCTTGATACCATCTGATAATCGATGGCACGGTAACATCACACACCATGATGTGGCAGACCCTCCTACACAGCATTCCCTCTGCAGCTATTTGATGACCTGAGTTGAACTAAGCAGGACATGTATGCAGAGACAAGGAACAAGCAACAACTAGTCAACAGAATGAAGAAAACTGTATTCCTCAGAAATCCAGGGAGGCAGAGAGGCTGCCCAGCCTGAGGACCCTCCCCTCTCTGAGAAAAGCAGGTGGAGCAGAATACACCCAAGCTTTGCAAAGTAGTAAAGGGAGAAGAATACGGCAGGAAGTTGGCAGAAGGGTCACAGAAAGAGGGCACCCAAGATTTAAGGAAAAGAGGCATGTTGTTTGCTCTGCAGCTAATGCTTCTTTTCATCTTTCCAGTAAAAAAAAAAAAAAAACCATGGTGCTGATGCTTCTGTGGTGTCAATTCCCTATGATGAATGCAAAGAAGCACCAAGTCTAGCTTAAAGTACAAGAAGAAAGGCTTCAAGGCAAACCATGGGGAGCTGGGGGAGGCGGGATTTGACACCTATTTAACATAGACGGGAAGGGAAGGTGAAACCAGCACCTATTGACCATGTACATCTTTGTATTTTTCACTGATAGAACAGTTCAGGATCTAAAGCCACAGAGCAGCGGTTTCCAACCCAGCTGGCCATGACAACCACTTAGGAAGGTCATTGAAAGCAGGTACTCCAAGGCTGTGGGCAGGCCCAGGACTCTTTTTTTTTTTTTTTAATTTTTACTTTATATAGGAGTAACCTTTTTTTTTTTGACTATAATTGCTTTACAATGTTGTTTTAGTTTCTGCTGTACAATGAAGTGAATCAGCTATATGTATACCTATATCCCCTCCCTCTAGGACCTCTCTCCCGCCACCACCCCCCCATCCCACCCACCTAAGTTGTCACAGAGCACCGAGCAGCGTCCTGTGCTTTATACCATGTTCCGCTAGCTATCTATTTTACTCATGGTAGTGTATATATGTCAATCCTAATCTCCCAATTCGTCTCTATACACTAACAACGAAAAATCAGAAAGAGAAATTAAGGAAACAATCCCATTTACCATCACAACAAAAAGAATAAAATACCTAGGAATAAACCTACCTAAGGAGGCAAAAGACCTGTACTCAGAAAACTATAAAACACTGATGAGAGAAATCAAAGATGACATAAACAGATGGAGAAATATACCATGTTCTTGGATTGGAAGAATCAATATTGTGAAAATGACTATACTACCCAAGGCAATCTACAGATTCAATGCAATCCCTATCAAATTACCAATGGCATTCTTCACAGAATTAGAACAAAAAATTTCACAATTTGTATGGAAACACAAAAGACCTCAAATAGCCAAAGCAATCTTGAGAAAGAAAAACGGAGCTGGAGGAATCAGGCTCCCCAACTTCAAACTATACTGCAAAGCTACAGTAATCAAGACAGTATGGTACTGGCACAAAAACAGAAATATAGATCAATGGTACAGGACAGAAAGCCCAGAGATAAACTCACGCACATATGGTCACCTAATTTATGACAAAGGAGGCAAGAACATACAATGGAGAAAAGACAGACTCTTCAATAAGTGGTGCTGGGAAAACTGGACAGCTACATGTAAAAGAATGAAATTAGAACACTACCTAACACCATACACAAAAATAAACTCAAGATGGATTAAAGACGTAAATGTAAGACCAGACACTATAAAACTCTTAGAGGAAAACACAGGAAAAACCCTCTGACATAAACCACAGTGAGATCTTTTGGACCCACCTCCTAGAGCAATGAAAATAAAAACAAAAATAAACAAATGGGATCTAATTAAACTTAAAAGCTTTTGCACAGCTAAGGAAACCATAAACAAGATGAAAAGACAACCATCAGAATGCGAGAAAATATTTGCAAATGAAGCCACGGACAAAGGATTAATCTTCAAAATATAGAAACAGCTCATGGAGTACCGTTGATTAACAATGTTGTGTTGGTTTCAGGTGTACAGCAAAGTGATTCAGTTATACATATACATATATCTATTCTTTTTCAAATTCTTTTCCCATTTGGGTTTTTACACAATATTGAGCAGAGTTCCCTATGCTATACAGTAGGTCCTTGTTGGTTATCTATTTTAAATATAGCAGGGTGTATGTGTCAATCTCAAACTCTCAGTCTGTCTCCCCCCCCTTCCCCCCTGGTAACCATAAGCTTATTTTCTAAGTCTGTGAGTCTGTTTCGGTTTTGTAAATAAGTTCATTTGTATCATTTTTTTAGATTTCACATATAAGCAATATCATATGATACTTGTCTTTCTCTGACTTACTTCACTTAGTATGATAATCAAGGACTCTTTTTTTAAATTTCCCAAATGATTCTGATGAGCAGACAGGTTGGGAAATTCTGCTGCAGATGTCATATTAGTTTCCTTTTTCAAGTTTTGACAATCAAGTACTGAGCATCGAGGTTTTTTGTTTTAAATAGCTTTATGGATATATGATTTACACACTATAAAATTCACCCACTGTAAATATCCAATTCAATAATTTTTAGTAAATTTATAGAGTTGTGCAGCCATCACTACAAACCACTTTTAGAACATTTCCATCACCTCAAAAAGCCTCCCATGCCTACTTGCAGTTCATGCCCACTCTCACCTCCAGCCCCAAACAACCACCAATCTGATTTCTGTCTCTATAGATCTGCCTTTTCTAGATATTTCATATAAACTGAATAATACAATGCATAGTCTTTGGCATCTGGTTTCTTTCACTTAGCATAATGCTCTTGAGGTTCACCCGTGCTGTAGGATATAGCAGTAATTGATTCCTTTGTATTTCTAAGTAGCGTAGTATTCCATTGTATGGATAGACCACCTTTTGTTTATCCATTCTCCTGTTCATAGACACTTGGGCTGTTTCCACTTATTGGCTATTATGAATAATGCTGCTATGAACCTTCATGCACAAGTTTTTGTAAATATATGTTTTCAATTCTCTTATATAGATTCCTAGGAGTAGAAGTGGTGGGTCTATAGTAAGTTAAGTTTTTAAGAAACTGAATATCAAGTTTTAATTGGTGAAAATTGTGAAACAGTTGCCAAATGTAGATTTCTAAGGTAATTACCTACTGTTCCTTTGCTCATCACTCGGGTCCTCACTGAACACTACTATACCTCCTGCACAAAACTGATACGGATTTTTCATCAAATGAAATGCCTTCATCAAGAAATGGTCCCCACTGTGGTACACATGCAGAGGGCAGTTGCTTCTTTGGCTGTTAAAATAAACAATTTTTTAAGTTGAAGGAGCTTCATGGTTATGCACAGCTGGCAAGTGGTCAGTCCTGGTTATTTAACAACAGGTTTACAAAAATTGTAAAACCTTACATGTTGATTAGAGTAATAATTACTTTTTTTATTAATCTGTCTTTTTAAATAAGTTGCTCAATGATATCGTAGATGTATATTCATTGTAAAGGAAATGTGTTTACAATATATTCTAAAATAGAAATCATATGATCCCCTTTTAAATAACAATGTGTTTTTGTACCTAGAAAATGTTCACATAAGTAGATTCCACACAAAACGACTTATGAACATTTTTCTTTGTACTTACTTATATATTCTGATTTTCTGTATTTCCATATCTTTGTAATAAAGCAAATGAAAGAAAGTTTTGCTTAATTTTTAAAAAAATACAACATGCATGAGTATTTACTTAATTATTATCATGGATAACAATTTATGTCTCAGAAGTAAAACTGTTTTATTCTTTTTGCACTTTCTGGTAGCCAATTCTTCATCACTCTTCAGAGTGAGAAAAGGAGAGCCCAGATAATCAAGAAGTCTCCTTTGGACCAAAAGCTGCAGCATCCACCACAGCACACAGATATAATGGCTCCTTTAGCTAAAAAAATTAAGTATACAATTTATTTTCCTGCAGTGTACACCAGAAAACTCACCCCTGAGTATGGTGCACATCAGAAACCCCACCCTTGAAGTGATCTAATGGTTATCCAGGCTGTCCTTTTGATACACCTCTGCTAAACAGCCACACTGTTCCTAAATGCTTGAGACCAAAATGTTTTGTCAATTATCTCCCAGTATTCCACATGATGCCACATGACTGAAAACTGGGTTTCAATATCCCCCCTCCCCATTTATATTTATCCCATTTTAACTCATCAAAAGTAATTGCTAAAAAAAAAAAAAAAAAAGTAATTGCTAAGGAACAACAACAAAAAGTAATTGCTTGGCTGGTCATGTTGTAAACATATCCAGTTCAGAAAAAGACACAGCCAAAAAAGCATTGCTCATAGATTCTTGAATAATCAGAGCTTATAACTGGTGCTTTCTATGTTTCAGAAATTTCTTCTAATGCCTTTTATATATTAACTCATCTATTCTTCAAAACAGCCCTATGAGATAGGTGCTATTATCATAACTATTTCATAGATAAGGAAACGGAAGTTTGAAGAGATTAAGCAACCTTCCTAAGCTCTCCCAGCTACTAATGCTGTGGCTGGAATTCCAACCGGTCAGTCAGGCTCTCTGCCTGAGTGCTTCATCCCTCCCCTACTGAATACGTGTACTGGTGTCCCTGTAAGTCTGATGGTGCTTCTCCAAGTGGGGTCACAGAAGTCCTACTGTAGCAGCCTTTTGGAGGTCAGACACTGAGTTCTAGATGACCAATTTGGTGCTACAACTGGATGTCCTGTTGACAACTGGCTTGCCTACAGTCCCTCCACAAAAATGGTGCTGGACTTGATTCCACTTTTTAGTTCTTATTGATCAGTGCAGCAATTTGTTGACTATGTATTATATCTTTTTTGATATTTATCTCCCCCTTCTCAAAATTGTTCTAATCAAGTCACTCTAGTAACACTATTCCAGTGGTCAAGATGATGTCTAATGGAATCTCAAGGGCCTTCCCCTACCAACTCCCATCGCTCTCCGTTCATCCTTGGCCCTGATACTTACAGGTGTCTCCAAAAAGGTTGCACTACAAAGAAAAACTCATCAGGCTATTTGCTGGACCTTTTTAGAGCCCTTCTTCATGAGAAAAGGGAAATGAGATCATAAATAACACTGAGCCACACAGGGCACCAAATCCATTCTTTTTTGAGCTCACTTCCTGGATATCTGGCTACACAATCTGCATTGCTCTTTTATACCTCATTATCTAGTTTTAGAATTTTCCTTCCAGAAAAACAAATAAGAGCATTCTACCGAGTTTCCATGGTGATTTTTTTGCTCTCCTCTCTAGAACATTGTTTATAGGCAGAATAAAATGTGTTACAGCACTCTGACAAATTTGAACACCCACAGGATACGCTTGGGAGTCATCATCTGCAAAATTACATTTTTTTAACTTGTTGCAACATTTAGGGAACCCATGACAATGATTTCTGCATCACTCAAAATATCAGAAAAAAAGTCTGAATTATCAATTTAATCCAAATAAGGTGCTCAGATAACAAATGTTCTCAATCTAAAGTGCCTTTACATAAGAGGGGGCTTACTTATGTGCATTAATTTCCTAGCAAAGAAGTCTGTGCTGAAACAGTAGAACAGATGTCCTATCCATATATGCAGATAAGAATTCTTCACTTGCCTACTTATCACTAACAGATGAAGGAAGTGCATTTATTAAGGAAACAGAGCTTGCCCAAGTGGAACAGAGCCAGATCACAATTATCCATTGGTCCAGAGTATAACTGAATTTTCCCAAATTCAAAGAACAGTTAAATACACTGAAAAATCAAATTTTCAATTTGAAACTACCATAAAAGAAGTAGTCCTACCTGCTCATCCAAAGAGGATGTGTTCCCCCCCCATCAATTCTAGTTCACTTATACCCAGAAATATATTTTTTCATTCCTTTTGTCTTAAATTCCTAGATTTCTTATTCTTTTTTATGTAAGTTCTGTTACATTCCCAAGCTTATAAAGTTAAGGGAAAACCTTAGCTGTGGTTATCTGCAAGTTATCCCTGGTGGTATTTAGACTGGATTTTGAAGACAATGTTCTACTCATAGAATAATCGGAAAAAAAGAGCATCAAATTCAACATGTCCAAAATCCCATGTAGTATCTTCTCCCTTGTACACCTAAAACACAAAAAAAAACTCAGGCTGTTCTTCCTGCTTTGCTGCAAATCTCAACAAATGTCATTACTATAGGCCTAATCAGCCAGGTTAAAAATTTTGCATCACCTTATTAGCCCCTTCCTTCACCATTACCCATTCTTTCACCTATTTAAAATTTGAGTGCAGAGGATTCCATGATAACCAAGAAAGCAGAACCTAATGTGAATGCCCTTTCACTGTTCACACTTTCTCATCTCCTACTCACTGCTCACCCCACTACAGTCTGGTTTCTACCCCACCACTCCACTGAACCGGCTCCAGCTAAGATTGCCAACAGCCTTCAGTAGCCAAAGCCAGCAGTCACTTTTCAGTTCATTGTCTGCCTTCTTGGCAGCATTTGACAATTAATTTGACAATTGTGTTCACCCCTTCCTTCTTAAAAACTTACCTTCCATTAGCTTCCAAGACTCCACTCTCTTAGTTGTCCACCAACTAAGTTGTCTTCCCGATCTTAGTTTTTCAGTAAGTTCCTCTTCTACTCATCTCTTAAATGTTGTAGTTCTTCCCAGTTCCCTTTTTCTTTCTTACACACTCCCTGGTCAATTTCACCCACTGTCATAGGCTCCAGTGATATAGATCATCCCACAGTAATGATCTATAGTTCTTTTATATCCAGGCTAGTAATTTCTCCTGAACTCCACACTCTTATAACCAATTATCTAGTGGACAATCCTACGTGGAGGTTCCACTGAGCATGTCAAACGCAACTAAAACTATAAGGCTTATCTTCGTGAAACCTGTTCCTCCGACATTTCCTAAATCAGTGAAGCATATTACCTACCTCTCCATGATCATGTCAGAGACCTGGGAGTCTTCCTTGAACCATACTCCTCCATCCCCCTACAACCAATCAATCTTAAGTTCTATTGATTTTAACTCCTAAATATCTCTTACTCTATACATGTTTTCTCCAAGCCCACTCAAACCATTATCACCCACCTAGATTACTTGATGCCTCCCTGGTGTCCCTGACCCAATCTTGCCCTTCCCTCCAGTCCTTCCTCTCCACTGTAGGCCTACAGTTCTCAAGCCTGGCCAGACACCAGCACTACCCATGGAGCTTTAAATATATACACATACACATACAAGCCACATACTCTGGTCATGATGATTCAGTAGGTTTGAAGTGAGACTCAGGTATCTGTATTATTAAAAGCTCCATTAGGTGGTTCTGATGTGCAGCCAGGATGAAAAATCAATCAGTGTGATTTTCCCCAGCACAGCTCTGATCAGAATTTACAAGGTCCTTCATAATCAAGCTTTTCTGAGTTTTCTTCTGTCTCTCAAATGTGCTGTGTTTCCTCTCAATCCAGGGCCATAAAACCCACAATTTCCTGGCTTTCACTCCTCATTACCAAATCCTACCTTTGCTTTCTTTCCTCCAAGAGGCCTTCATTAGCACCGTCTGTTCCAGATTAAGGGTTCCCCCCCCCCCCGCCCATGCCCTCTCTTACTCCCCTCATCATAGCATGTACTGTGATTGCCTGTTTATCTGTGTTGCTCCCCTAGACAGACCATAAGCTCCAGGAAAGCATATACCTCTCCAGTTCACAGCTGTCTCCCAAGCACCTACACCACCAAGCCAAACACAGAGTAGGTGCTTAATAAGGGAATTAGCAGTTGATAATATTCAAGAGACAGACTTACAACTGATTTGTTAGAAGATGGAAAATTCAATGCTAAAAAGATTAACAGTCTTATGGAGGGGAAAAAACAGTGGTAAGAGCTGTAAGGGCGCTACCTTCACGAGACACGGAAGACGTCACCAGAAAGACTTTCTTGAGTGTTGAGCTGAGTTCTGAAGATTAATTAGAGCAAGGGTCCCCAACCCCGGGCCCACGGACCGGTACCGGCCCGCTGCCTGTTAGGAACCAGGCCGCACAGCAGGAGGTGAGCAGCAGCCCAGCGAGCACAGCTGCATCTGCCGCTCCCCCATCGCTCGCATCACCGCCTGAACCATCCCCCACGCCCCCACCCTCCGCCACTGTCCGTGGAAAAATTGTCTTCCATGAAACCCATCCCTGGTACCAAAAAGGTTGAGGACCGCTGGAGTAGAGAATGCCCAGAGGAAAGGGGATATTTCACATTGAGGAAACCAAATGTGCAAAGGCAGAAATGTAGAGATTCCCAAATTGTATCGATTTTACACCCAAATGTCTCTGGCAACCATCCTCTCCTTTTCAAACCTACGATTATTCCCTAATTCAGGTCTTTTGCACCAATCACTTGAACTACAGCAAAACCTTCCCTTCCGCCTCCAATTCCCCCTCCCTATTGCTGCCTAAAGTACAGACTGATTATACTGTTCTCTCTGCTATAAATAAATGGTAAATACACACATAAAACTTCTGACAGTTCTCCCTTGCCCATGAATAATCATGTTCACAATTCATACCAAGGCACCTAAAGTCTCCATGGATACAGCCCCTAACCTAGCTTTTCAGTCTTGTCTGTACCTCATACTAAGCCCATTCTACCTACAAACCCATTCTTCACGCTTGCACCACACTGGATTACTTGCTATTGTCCAGTTCAACCTCCCATTTTCACGTTTCCACGTTTTCACTCATTGTATTAGCTACCTAGTCCACAATAATGCTACATAACAAACAGCCACAAACTTCAACAGCAAACAACAATAAGCATTTATTGCTCATGCATCTGGGGTCAGCATCTAGGTAGTTCTGCTGATCTTGGATGGACCACCTCATAAGTCTAGGGCAGTGGCTCTCAATCAGGGGCAGTTTTCTCTTTGGCGTGTCTGGAGACTTTTTTGATTGTCACAACTGGAGGGGATTGGGTGCTACTGGAATCTAGTGGGTAGAGGCCCAGGAAGATGTTAAACACCCTAAAATGGACATCCCCAGAGCAAAGAATTACCCAGCTCCAAAGGTCAACAGTGCCTCTGTTGAGGAACCCTGATATAGGTGTTGGCTGGCTGGCTGCGTCTAGGATGGCCGCGTCTGGGACAACTGGGGCAACTTGGCTCCGTCCGTGGTCTCTCATCCTCCCGCAGGCTGTCTTGGGCATCACGTCATAGCGATGGCAGAGGAGCAAGAACAAGCAGAGTTACTCGAGGCATTTTACAGCCTAAGCTTGGAACTGGCACATCATTACTTCTGCCACATTCTATTTGGCAAAGCAAGTCAAAAGGCCTTCCCTGATCCACGGGTAAGGAAACAGACTCCACCTTTTTGGTAAGAAGGACTGCATTCACCTGGCAAAGGGTGCGTACTGGACGGCATGAAGAATGGATGCAGCCAACCAGACTGATTCTCTTCCCTCTATGAGGGAAACATGAATTTGGAATTATAAAAGTGTTCCTTTCTCTCTGCTCCCTCTTGTTTACGTTTCTCTTTGGGTATTTAAAATATTATATTTTGTGTTACCTTGTTTACATTTCTCTTTGGGTATTTAAAATATTATATATTGTGTTTTGTGTTTACATTTCTTTTTGGGTATTTAAAATATTATATTTTGTGTAACCTACACTCAGGGCAGCCAGTATGCACTGAACTGACTACCTGTGGCTGGCGCCACTGCAACTGGGTTATTCTGACTGGTTGCTGCTGTGCTGTTTTAATAACAGTTCTTAAACTTTTCTTACCTTTGCCTCCTCGTATTTGTATGCCTGCTTATCTCCTACACTGAGATAAAGAGTCACTCATTTGAAGCAAGAATCTCTGTCTTATTCTTCCTTGGGCATTCAGTGCCTGGCAGTACCTGGCACGTTGTAGGTGTTCAAGAATGTTTTATTTAGGACTTCCCTGGTGGCGCAGTGGTTAAGAATCCGCCTGCCAATGCAGGGGACACGGGTTCGAGCTCTGGTCCGGGAAGATCCCACATGCCGCGGAGCAACTAAGCCCGTGCGCCACAACTACTGAGCCTGCGTGCCACAACTACTGAAGCCCGTGCGCCTAGAGCCCGTGCTCCACAACAAGAGAAGGCACCGCAATGAGAAGCCCGCGCATCGCAACGAAGAGCAGCCCCCGCTCGCTGCAACTAGAGAAAAGCCCACGCGCAGCAACGAAGACCCAACACAGCCAAAAATAAATAAATAAATAATAAATAAATTTTTTAAAAAAAGAATGTTTTATTTAATAAATGAATGTATTCACACAAAGGACAGTAACTACAATATGAGCTTACACTCTGGGATGTCTGTGATTCGATGCAGAAAACAGGAAGATTCTCCTCAAAGAAACTGTGGTCAAATGTGCTCAGGTATCTGGAATTTCATACTCTTCTTTAGAATCCACCATGAAATACTGATATTTTATTCCATTATATGAACTAGGAATGATGTTATTGGCAGAAACTATAACTATATTCCCTGGATGCACATCCCTTCACACCCCCCCCACAGAAATAATCATTAAAATATGTTTTAAATCTTACATCTGCCAATGTTGCCCTGTGCATCTTACTCTCGCTTGTTTTGTCATCTGCTGGGTTCTCCACCCTGGCTGCACGATGGAATCACTCAGGGGAAACTTTTATGCAATAACAGTGCCCAGGCCCTGATCCAGATCATTTTAAATCAAAAGCTTCCAAGTGATTCTAATGTGCAGCCAGAGCTGAGAACTGCTGAGCTCAAGCTCTCCACTAACAGGGAGGCAGTAATTATTTTAAAAAATAAAATTTGAGAAAACCCTAAATCTCTGTAAGATTTTGTTGGAACAAAAAGCTCAAGAATCAAGCAAAATTTTGAGCAACATGGGTTTAGGTATAAATGGTCCATATTACCAGTGATTATCTGTATCAGGTGAGATTCTGGGCTCAGAGGCTATTTTATTCCTGTATTATTTGTTGTTGTTATTGTTTACACTTTTACAGTTTAAAAGACTAGATCCATTTTGGAAAATACATCTAGGAGAACATCTTAAACTCACCGTTTATCCAAATAGACTAGATTAGGACAAATGATTGTATGTCAGAATATCTACTACTGAATCCTTTATATATAAAGCATGATACATGATCAATTACAGTTAAAAGTACACGTTGATTCTATAGCCACTTATGGTGGTTTAAAATTCTTTGATGCTCCTCCCTTCAAAAAGTGGGACTGACATATACACACTACTATATATAAAATAGATAACTAGTAAGAACCTGCTGTATAGCACAGGGAACTCTACTCAATACTCTGTAATGGCCTATATGGGAAAAGAATCTTAAAAAAGTGGATATATGTATATGTATAACTGATTCACTTTGTTGTACACCTGAAACTAACACAACATTGTAAACCAACTGTCCTCCAATAAAAAAATTTTTTTTGAAAAGTGAAATCTAATTCTCCTCCTCTTGAGTGTGGGTTATACTTAGCGACTCATTCTTAAGGAATACAATGTGGCAGACATGGAAGCCTGTGAAGTCTGTGGCCAGGTCATAATAGGATTGTGGCATCCTCCTTACTCTCTTGAATCACTCACTCAGGAAGTGAGCTGTCATAAGGACACACAAGCAGCCCTACAGAGAGGCCTACACGGCAAGGAACTAAGACCTCCTGCCAACAGCTGGCAAAGACCTGAAGCTCCTGCTCACATGAGTGGGCCATCTTAGAAGAGGATCTTCTAGCTCCAGTCAAGCCTTCAGATGACTGCAGCCCAAGCCAACATTTTGTCTGCAGCCT
Organism: Eubalaena glacialis; assembly: GCF_028564815.1. Classification (NCBI taxonomy): domain Eukaryota; kingdom Metazoa; phylum Chordata; class Mammalia; order Artiodactyla; family Balaenidae; genus Eubalaena; species Eubalaena glacialis. The sequence goes on along the minus strand of NC_083720.1, from coordinate 67,676,919 downwards.
CAAAAAAGACCCTGAGACAGAACAACCCATCTAATCTTCCTAAATTTCTGACACACAGAAACTGAGAAATGATAAATATTCGTTGATTTAAGCTGCTATGTTTGGGATTAATTTGTTATACAGCAATAGATAATTAAGGCACCATCACAAAACTTTTAACAGTTTTCTTGACAAGTATCTAGAAGTGTCCTTTCTCCTATTTATATCTCCTCTAAATTCCCTTCCTGTATGTCCTAGGAACCTTTTCTTATCCATCATACCTTCTCACTGTTATACAATCAATGTCTCCCCTCCTCCTCTCTCAAAGCCATCTAATACGTTCAAGTCTTTCCCATCTTCAGATACAGAACAAAACAAATCCTACTGAAACCTTATGTTCCTCTCTCCCTGCTATTTACAGCTGTCTCCTTTCGTTGCTGTCAAGCACCACGAAATAATAATCTACACTCCCTCTCCCAGCTTATACACCTCTCACCAAGCCTTAAATCACTGCAATCACTCAAAGCAATTCACACTGTCCTCTTTCAGCCAAAGGACCCTGCTTCTTAAACATTCCTGAATGTCTCATAGGCTCCTCCAGTAACACATTCAAACCTGAACTCATCCTCTTTCTCCTCATATCACTCCCCTTCCTATGTTCCCTATCTCAGGAAATCAAACCACCCAGTTGATCAAGACATAAATTTGGGAGTCACTCTCAATTTCTCTGTTTCTCTCACCTCCCCCATCCATTCAGTCACTAAATCTTATCAATGTTATATCCTTAATGTCTCTCACATTCATTCCCACTTTGCTGCCATCATCACCTCTGGCTTCCCTGCTTCAGTACTGACCACCATAATCATTCTCTTCCTTGCCACCAAGGTCATCTTCCCAAAACATAATATAATTATGTCCCTTCCTTACTTTTGGTTATTCCTCATTGTTTAAAGATAAAATCTAAACTCCATTTAAAAATACTAGTAGCTGGGACTTCCCTGGTGGCGCAGTGGTTAAGAATCTGCCTTCCAATGCTGGGGACGGGGGTTCGATCCCTGGTCAGGGAACTAGGTCCCACATCCATGCCACAACTAAGCGTTCTCATGCCACCACTAAGGAGCCCACGAGCCACAACCAAGAAGTCCGCGAGCTGCAACTAAGGAGTCCACTGGCCGAAACTAAAGAGCCTGCCTGCAGCAACTCAGACCTGGTGCAACGAAAATAAATAAATAAAATAAATTTTTAAAAAATTAAAAAATAAAAATACTAATAGCTGTCAACACCTATTAAGCACTTGATATATGTCAAGTACTTTTATAGGGGCCTTCTGTGTGTTAACTTTTTGATCCTAACAGTTCATGAGGTAGACACTGAGAATACTCTTACCATTTTACAGACGATGAACTGAGGCACAGAGATGCTAAGTAAGTTCCCCAGCGTCACAGAGCTAGTAAATGGAAGGGTGAAGTTTTGAACTCAGGCTGTCTGATTCCAGAGCCCAGCCCTTTTAGTTCCAACACCAAACCCGAAGGCATGGTGCACAAGGTCTTCATTGATAGGACCCAGTCTTTTCTCCCAGCAGCCCTTTCCAAATGCTATACTCTGGCCCTGCTGCTTCCTAAACATACCCTGCTCCTGCAAATCTCCATCTCTCTGCTCAAGCTGCTCTCATGATCTAGAAGGCTCTTCTCCAACCCTTGCTCTCATCTCTCCTCACCCTTACCTTCCCCATCCAACTGACAACACTTGCTCATTTATCAAAACTCAACCCAATGCCCATCTCCTCAAAGATACTGATCCCTACCCAGGGAGAAATGTTCTCTTCTCCCTTTGTGGCTACGAGGAACCACAAACACTTTGTGATAGTCTGGAGTATTGTTTGAAGAATATTCACTCCCCTCCCCTCCTACTGTGAGCAAAATGTCTTTCCCTGTCCCACTGACTTGGCCACATCACTTGCTTTGGCAGTGGAATGTGAGTAGATGTGATGCAAGTGGAGAATTTAAATCCATTGCATGATTTGACTGGGCTCTGGTGCACCTGTCATTCATTTGCCATGAAGACATCTCCCAGGTAGCCTCTGGTCCAAGGAGAACAAACACACATGAAGCAGATCTGAACCCAGCCCACAGTCTTGACCCAAGTGCAGCCAACCCAGAGCTTGAAGCAGAACTGCTCCAGCAGACCCCTGGATCCATGAGCCAAAAAAGATTGCTATCTGCCACTGTGAGTTTTGGTGGGTGGTGTGTCACACTGCACTGCTGTACCGAGAGTTGATTAATATATACCTTAATTTCATGTGTTTTTTACACATCTTGAGAATAGTTATAACAATATTAAGAGCTCTTAATAGATTTTTTTAACATAAAACTCACTCTTTTAGATGTATAATTCAGAATATTTTAGTATTTCCACTAAGTACTATGAATAAATGGGCAAACATCACCACTATCTAATTCTAGAATATTTCTATCACCGCCAAAAGATATCCATAGGCATTATTAGTCTCTTAGTAGATTTTAAAATAATGAGTAACTTAATAAATGATATGTAAGAAAATTCTTAGAACTCTTATTCCAAACTAGCATTAATGATATAAACATTGCATTAAAAAGATGTTTTTTCAGAAATGTGTCTCCGAAAGGGTATTTTGAGATCTTTTTTATATTTTATTTTAAAAATCATTTATACTCACATTCTCCATATATCTCCATATATTTTAAATATCAATATTTAATATTCTTCTATATTGCTATTGCAAGGCAAAGTCCATTTGGGGATTTAATTTTCAATCTACAGATCACAGAGAGATGCTTACGTTAAAAGACACAAAGCATTCAGGAGGAAAAAAATTGTCACATGCTTCAAAGCTATCAGTAACTGAGGAAAACGTGACACAGAATTTGCTTTTGCACTTTAACAAAATATATTGGTCAAATGCCAAAAATAAAAATCTCAAAATTTCCACTAATAAGGACCAGAGCTTCAAAAATTAGCAAATCCGCACTTTAAAACAGAAATTTCAAAATCCAAAAAATGACAGGATTGAAAAACTATTCTCATTAGATAATTGACACCATACTTAAACACTGTTACTCTTTCTTTTTATAACAAAGAAAACTATTTTTAAAAAACCCTATAATGACAAGCTCATTTCACTCTATTATCAAAGAGAGAGAGGTCTTATTTCAGAGAGTAATTCCATTAAAGAGATGCCTTTGGAAAAAAAGTTTTATTAAAGACTTGAATGTTGAATAGTGGGAAAAATAAGAAACTCATGTTATAGGCAAAATATTCTAAACTCAAAAAACATATTTTCTACATATAGAAAAAAGCACCTTAGACTGTGTTTTGCTGTGCTATATGAAATTATTTTACCATTTAAGAAACTTAGGAAACTGTCCCTGTAACCACTACTATCCCTTAAAATAAAAAGTGAAAATCTGACCAAGGACTAGCAAAGCGACCAGTGAGCTTTCAAGTACCCTGACTCCGCCTAAACTGTCCAACCGGTTTTTATTTTTACCCTCCTCTTTCCCGTACAGGCTCTGCATAGGATCCAGCTGCGCTGTGCCAATCTGGGCCACTCAGCCAGAGGATCAGTGGGCGACAGCCGCCGTACCCACTTTTAGAAGGCCCACATGCCTGGGGAGTGCACAGGCACAGGGCCGAGCATTCTCCAGCAAACAGCAACTGTGTGGTTTTGCTATTTCTAGGCTTCAGGCTCCACAAAATACATCCTTACCTGAGGAATATGAAATTTAATGGGGAAAACAAATCAGATTCTGGTATTGGATACTTTCATTTCTAACATTTTTTAAAAGCTGCTCTTTTATAATTCAGTAAAAAGGTCAATATATATTAAGAAAAAAGGAGAATTGAAGTACCCAGTTTGGACCTTTTTATGTTATTTTTTTTCAGTTTTACTGAAATATAATTGACAAATAAAATTATAAGATATTTAAAATGTATGTTGTGATGATTTGATACATATATGTATATATATTGTGAAAGGATTCCTCCCACCTAGTTAGTTAACACATTCCGTTACCTCACATATTTATTTATATATTTGTTTTTATATATATGTGTGTATATGTATATACACACATATATATGGGATTTTTTTTTTTTTTTGGTGAGAACATTAAGTTCTACTCTCTTAGCAAATTTCAATTACACAGTATTATCAACTACAGTCACCATGTTATACATTAGATCTTCAGACTTTATTCACCTGACAGTTTGTACCCTTTTGCGAACCTCTTCCTATTTCCCCCACCCTCACCTCCTGGCAACCACTTTTCTACTCTCTGTTTTCACAAGTTCAACTTTTTTTTTAAAGATTCCACATATACGTGAGATCATACAATATTTGTCTTTCTCTGTCTGACTTATTTCACTTAGCATAATGCCTTCAAGATCCATTCATGTTGTCACAAATGGTGAGATCTCCTTTTTTACGGCTAAGTAGCATTCAACTGTGTGTGTGTATACATATGACATCTTCTTTATCCATTCATCTGTTGATGGACACTTATGTTGTTTCCATATCTTGGCTATTGTAAATAATGCTGTGATGAACATACAGATACATATATCTTTTGGAATTAGTGTTTTTGTTCTCTTTGGAAAAATACCCAGAAGTGGAAATGCTGAATCATATGGTAGTTCTATTTTTAATTTTTTGAGGAACCACCATACTGTTTTCCATAGTTGCTGCACCAATTTACATGCTCACCCACAGTGCATAAGGGTTCCCTCTTCTACACATCCTCACCAACACTTGTTATTTATTGTCTTTTTGAGGATAGCCATTCTAACAAGTGTGAGGTGATATTGTGGTTTTGATTTGCATTTCCTTGATGATTAGTGATGTAGAGCACCTTTTCATGTACTTGTTGGCCATCTGTATGTCCTCTTTGGAAAAAAGTCTATTCCGTTCCTCTGCCTATTTTTTAATCAGATTGTTTGTAGTTTTGCTATTAAGTTGTGTGAGTTATATTACTTTTTAATCAACACTTCAAAATCAATCTGATTCACTCACTCACACTTTTACACCTAGTAGAACCACTTAAGTGCTGGGTTGGGCACCTGACACTCAGTGATATCTCTAAAACTGACCCTTTTCTAATCTTCTAAAAATAGGAATGAAACAATCTATTAATGCCTTTTTTTTTTTTTTTTTAAAGTATTGTCCCCACCCCAGATCTACAGAGTCAGAGACTCTGAGGGTGAAGCCCAATAATCTTGGTTTTGTTTTTTTTTTAAATTAATAGCTACTCTATTTATCTATTTATTTATTTTTAGCTGTGTTGGGTCTTCGTTTCGTGCGAGGGCTTTCTCTAGTTGCGGCAAGCGGGGGCCACTCTTCATCGTGGTGCGGGGGCCACTCTTCATCGTGGTGCGGGGGCCACTCTTCATCGCGGTGCGCGGGCCTCTCACTGTCGCGGCCCCTCCCGTTGCGGGGCACAGGCTCCAGACGCGCAGGCTCAGCAGTTGTGGCTCACGGGCCTAGTTGCTCCGCGGCATGTGGGATCTTCCCAGACCAGGGCTCGAACCCGTGTCCCCTGCATTAGCAGGCAGATTCTCAACCACTGCGCCACCAGGGAAGCCCTATTAATGCCTTTTTTAACCAATCTTAGATTATAATCCCAAACTCACCTCCAAGAAATAGCCACTGTTCTCAGTTTTTTAACTATTTCCTTGTTTTTCTCTATAGTCTTGCCACCCACGTATGCATTCCTATATATTATCGCATTTTAATTAAAATGTTGGTAACGTTTATTGGTGATATCATCATCTATTTCCCCCAGGTTTTCCTTTAGGGAATTCACCACTTCACTGTTGGGTAGCAGCCAGTGGTAGGGATGGACCAGGGTGGACCCCGACTGACTTCAGCTAACCAACTCATCCATTCCCCTGGTGATCATGAAAGAGGGCTGTGTCTCCTTTCTCTGGCCAGAGGGTGTAAAGAGAATATGAGGACTGGAATTGCTCTTGTCCCGCCAAGTCCTCAAATGGAAAAGCCTGGACTTTCTGGAATGGTGTAGGGCAGGCATGGATACATTACATAAAACCAGAGCATAAAGCCATGCAATGTATAGCACAGTTGAAAGGCTGAGAGAATCCTTGTCCTTACTGATACCATTGAGCTGCTGAGTCAGCCTCATCTGAAGTAGGAATCTACCTCCGGACTGTCAATAGGCCAATAAACCATCTTTTTTCTAAAGCCAGTTTAGGTTGGATTTCTGTTTGTTGCAACCATCAGAATACTAACTAAAACACACAAAAGAATGTTTGGATGAAAAAAATTACTAAACACACTCAAATAAAAGCCAAATGAATAAGAAAAAAAATTTTTTTAACACATTATACAATTTACGACTCTTGATGCAAGTTAAAATTCAGTGGTTTGGTTTATTGTGTCAGAGCAACCCCAGGGCCCATCAGGCCACTTGGGAACCAAGACCACATATGCATTAGAATGTAGGGTTAGAAAGATGCCTAGGGTCTCATCTGGATAAAATCACTCTCCTTTCCAGGTAGCAGCAACTGTCAAGCAGTGTATTGGGTAAAGAGATTCATTTGGGGAGTTTCTTTAAAAATACTGAAAACATTTCTAAAGCCAACACAGGCCTCCAGCATCCTGGGGCATCATCCCCATCTCCACCCCACCCCACCTCTTCACTACTGCCCTCCCTCACCAATATCCTTCAAGGTTGCCCTTGGTGACAAGCCTGTATCACATCCCACAGCATGGTGGTTACTAGCAGAGGTAAAGCAGCCACACTGCCTGGGTTTGAAGATCAGCTCCACCACCTAATGACTGTGTGACCCTCGACTATTTACTTATTTCTCTGTAAAATGGGAGTAATAAGAGTTTGCACCTAGCTCACACGATGGTTGAGAAGTTAAATGCTTAAAATAGGGCCATAGGCGATACCCCCTCATAAATTATTTTTATTTTTTAATTTATTTATTTAATTTATTTATTTTGGGCTGCGTTGGGTCTTTGTTGCTGCGCGCGGGCTTTCTCTAGTTGCGGCGAGCCAGGGTTACTCTTCATTGCGGTGCGCGGGCTTCTTATTGCGGTGGCTTCTCTTGTTGCAGAGCACGGGCTCTAGGTGCGTGGGCTTCAGTAGTTGCAGCGTGTGGGCTCAGTAATTGTAGCACACGGGCCCTAGACCTCAGGCTCAGCAGTTGTGGCGCACGGGCTTAGTTGCTCCGTGGCATGTGGGATCTTCCCGGACCGGGGCTCGAACCCGTGTCCCCTGCATTGGCAGGCGGATTCTTAACCACTGCGCCACCAGGGAAGTCCCAAGCCCTCATAAATTATTATCATGAACTATGATAATTTGAGGAAGTGTGGAGAAAATCTGATCCCTGTTGTCCAAGAGAGAGCCAGCCACGGCCCCAGGCTAGGGCCAGGCAGCCCTGAGGACTCCCACCTCCTGCACCAGGCTGAGCAGCCCTCCCTCCACCCCGCCTTCCAGCTTCATCCCGCACCTCCCTCGCCCTGACACACCCACCTCACTGGGCTCCTCCAACTCTTTCTTTGGAGTCTTCACACACCCCTCAGCCTCCACCTGGAACACAGTTTCCTGCTCTCTTTTGTCTGGCCGGTCCCTGCTCATCCTTTGGGTCTCAGCTTAGACAGCACTTCCTCAGAGAGGCTGCCTGAGGCCCCACAGACCAAAGGAGGCCCAACCCTCTCCATGTCCACACAACCTGCTCTTCCCTTTCTGAACGTGCATCACACACACACACAACTCTGTGTTCAGGGTCTGTCTCTCTTGGAAGAGTGTAACTTCACAAGGGCAGGGACCATGTTTGTCTCATCTACTTCTGAGTTCTTAGGATATGCTCAATAAATATATAATGAATGAACGAATAATGTCCCAAACTGAGACAGGTTGCCAATATGTATATACTGGCTCAGGAAGGCCACACGAGTCACAGCCTAGAAGCCAACAACCCTCCGGACAAACCACCTACACTTACCCTCAAGTCTCAGTTTCCTCATTTCCAACTCGCCTCATTTCCAAGAGCTTCTCACCCACAACAAATAATTCGCATAGGTTCCCTTGGGGAGAAGGACGCTGCTTTAAGTACTACCAAGGCATAAAATCCCAAAGAAAAATGCCTCAGGAAAAAAAAATGCACTATTCCACCACCTCTCCAAAATCAGTAGGCGCTTCTCTGAGGAATGTTGTCCAAGGTCATCTGACAGTAGATAGGAAATGTGAAGTTCCTAAAAATGTTTCCTTAGGACCCAAGATCCTCAATTCCAGCATCAGGAATCTTCCAGCTGTTGTTTTATACATCTGTGTGTGTGTAAGCCTGTGAGTGAGAGGCAGTAAGTCTGCACAAAACATTAAGATCCAAGTATTTCTACTATAAAACAACAACGCACATTCCTAAAAATGAATCAATAATGTCCCAAAGTAAGACAAACAAACAAAAACCTCATATTTTGCAAAATCAAACACTAAAATATAACAGGGCTTATGGAAAATTTAGAGTTGGGGCAGAAGGCTCAAATCCCATTCAACTTTGTAACCAGAACACTAACAAAAACAATAAGAAACTGAGAATTACTAGCACAGATAAAAAGATGTTTTCTATATCCTATTATAGAATAAATGTGGGAATCTTACCAAAAAGGTGGGGTGGGGCAAGGGTGCACTATGGAAAGCATGTGAGGAAAGACTGATGCTGCTTCGTTATGGAGATAAGATAAATCAGACTTTTTAATAAGTGCAAAGCCAAATGGAGCCCAGAGCAAGAACAAGGTGCCATCGCCTCCCCCCCCGCACCCCGTTCACTTCCACTAGCCTCCTTTGCTTTCAATTACTGCTAACTGGTGATGCAAAATACTAAGGTGCTAAGAAAAATCTCACACAAACCACTGCAACTTGCATCTTAAAAGCATCACACCCTATTTCTCAATTGCATATGAGATAATTCACACTACGGAAACATAAATTATAGCAGAGCCAACCGTATTTGCTCAGAACACCAGGGGTCCATGCCGGGTAAGGGGTCTGAGAGTGGAGCTGCGACCAGGAGGTACCAGATGTGTGAGCCAAGAGAAGTACCATTGCGAGGGGCATCATTTAAGGGCCCTGGAGCCACATCGGATCAGAGTCCTGACCAACTTGCCTGCCAGTCTTAACATGACTAAAACTTACTGGAACAGGCACAGTAAAGACCCTTTGAACTGGTTCGGTGGGCAACAGATATGTGTTACACAAGGACTAAATAGGATGACAAATGTAGAGCAGCCAGCAGGAACACACACTAACTACACATGCTTTTCTTCCGCCTGTTAATAATAATTTCTGTTCCAGGACTACTTGAACACAGATGGGGAGCCAGGTCTCAACCAGAGGGAAAGAGATTGGTGAAGAGAAAGGAAGTAAAAATAGTTCCACCCATCGGCTATGGTTTATTCTGCTCCTGTAGTGGTTTTTCATCATAGTCGCAACCATTCGCCTGCCAAAATTTATCTTTTTAAAAGCAATGAAAGGGCTCCAGTTTCACAGAATGTGCTCAGGAATCACAGAGATGGAACTGTTTCCTAGCAACTAACAGTACCATGCACACAGAAGATGCCCACTAAACAGCTGCTGAGGGAAAGAGGAAGCCAGAGGGAGGGCAGGTCACCTGCTTGCTTAGATAGTTGGGATCATGATCCTTTTAGAAGTTTTGCTTTTACTTCTAGAGCATAGCAGTCACCAGCCCAAGCTCAAGCTCTGGAACAAAACTGCCTGGATTCAAATCCCAGCTCTGCCACTTATTAACTATGTGACTTCAGGCAAATCAATTAACATTTCTGTACTCCAGTTTTCCTGTCATGTATTGATAAAATGGGCATAAAATGGTGCTTACCTGAGAAGCACCTTATCTGCTGGGCACAGTGCTAGGTTATTACATTACATTACATTACATTACATTACATTACATTACATTACATTACATTACATTACATTACATTACATTATATAGTAACTCAAGCACCTAGACTAGCAATGCCACATGATAAGTGCTCTAGAAGTGTGTTAACTATTATTATTTTTATTTGTCACTGAACTAGCTACCTTATCACTACATTATCACATTCCGTCAACTCTTGCAACATGATGAATCAGGCTTCCACTTGTCACCCACCCCTCCTATTTATGACATTTTGCAAGGTTCCTGAGGAAACAGGCGGCAACCACATCTGTTGGTTGATAACAACATTTAGCTCCACAAGCTCCTTTTTTAATTTTCTGCAGGAAAGGCAGAAAGGATGCCATTTCTCAGTGTTTCCATTGGGTCATGACGATGAATGGTCATAGCCATAGTCACTTATTAATACCAGCTGCTGGTCATTAGTTTTTACGGGGTATTGTCCTTTTAAAAATACCTATCTAATAAGAACTCATACAGATGACCACTACAATAAAATTCCTCCGTGCTTTTTCTTTAGCTAGATCCTACAACAGGGGAGAGAGAGGAGCCTGACTGATTGGTTGAGGTGGGGAGAGAAAGAGGAGGTGAGAGTCCCAGGGCAGAATGCTGGGGAGCATGTTTATTTAAAGAAAGGAGATGTTTGCTCTCCAGCCCTGCAGACAGAAATGCCAAGTGCAGTGAGCCCTGCACCAGTCCAACCTGAGGGGAAGGGTGGCCTCCTAAATAATTCCTTCAACTGATATCACCTACCTAAGAGCCAAGAGTGGAATCACTTTCCAAGTGTCCAATCACTGACTGTCTCCAGGCAACTATTGGGTAAACTGCTTTTTTTAATCAGTCTTTTTAAAAAAAAAAAAATTTGCTTCCTGTCAGGGCAGCAACAGAGTCTATTTTCTCTGCCACGGCAGAGTCCAAGTGCCAATCAGGCAATCATAGCTGGGCACAAGCTCCTGAGAAATCTCTCGGGCAGTGGGGAATATGGCTCTGAGGCCCTAATGGGGAGCAAAGTGAATAAACTGAAGAAGAGTGGGACGATCACTAAGAACCCAGACCTTGGCCACAAGAGCTGTGGGGTTTATCAAAGTAGGCAGATCCCAAGCAACCATATATTCCTTACAATGAAATATGACAATTTTCTAATAGAGGTGAATTCTAAATGTCAGGTGTGCACAGAGAAGGATTAGTGGGCTTAAAGGAATCAGGGAGTCTGCCTCAGAGGCAGTCATATTTAAGCCCTGTCTGGAAGGATTTGTCCCTGGAGAAGTAGAGAAGGGGCACTCCAGGGTGCCCCTACCTCAAACACCATTCTCCCCTTTCTCCTAAGGAATAGAACCCAGATTATTACCTGGAAACATTACACCCTCCCCTGCAATCAGGAGCGGCTATGGTACTGAAATTCTGGGCAGTAAAATGGAACCAGAAGTGTCAGGAAGACTTTTCTAAAAGTCTTATAAGGAAAAGATGCACTCTTCATTTTCCCTTCCTCCATCTTGCTTCCTGGAAAGGTGACGTGATGATGAATCTCTAGCAGCCATGTTGGACCATGAGGAAGGGGATCTAGTGGTAAAAGAAACCTAAGTCACAGAGTTTACAATTTCTGGGGCTCCCAGATAACATGTGGCTTTATTAGTTTATAAAGCACCTTCTTTCAGAGGAATTTGGGAGACAAGTTCCCAAATCAGAGGACATCTGTGGGTCACCACCCGGAGTCTCACACAAAATTGCTCTGCTTACTCACTGAAAAGTAGGCAGGTTTCTTGCAGCCCCTTCTCACTTCAGAGTGGAGTGCAGTGTCTACAGCCCCTATTCTGTGTAAGAATTTTAATCCCAGAGTCCAAGCTCAAATGTAAATCCCAAAGTCCTCTCTGCCATATCTCCTAGAAGAGGGTCTCTTGATTTATTGTACCTTGGTCCTAAGCGGTATGTAGACCATCATGCAAACCCCACTCTGAGTGGCCGGCAAGAATATTTGAGAATTTCTGACTCAGCTCCCTTCTCCGCCCCCTCCCCTACATACACAACTTCAACACACCTGGAAAACTGTAAGAGCATAAAAGCATGTGTTGTGTGTACACACAAGCTCTTATCTCAATAAAATAGCATCAGTCTAATTCCCTTGCTCAGCACCCTTCGCTGGTCTCAGCTTAAATATTACTTTCACTATGAGTCCTTGTCTGCCTAAAGTCCTTTTCTCTTAAGTCCCCCATTCTTTGTTGTCATAGCCATTATCCCAATTTGTTATTATGAATTTATTGTTTAAGCTCTACCCCCCACACACCACAACTACATTGTGAATTTCCTGTGGGCAGGAATCATGTTTATTTTGTTCGCCACCTAACCTTGGTTCTCAGCACTACGCCTGGTATATGGTTGGAGCTTAGTTAACACTTTTCAGGAAATGAATTTTAAAGTTTGTTTAAAACACTTTCACACATTAATGCTTATTTTCACCATTAATGCTTATTTTTAGTGTTTACACTGAAGTGAACTTATAAGTGAGTGACAGCCAAGCATCCCAGATAATTATTTTCATATCTTAAACCACTTGACTGAGCCTATCCTAGCCTTCATTCAGTTTCCCATTAGAATAAAATAATTGTTTGAATATCATTTTTTAAAATATTTCTTAGGAGAGGAAAAGAGAGCCATCTACTCCACAATAAATAACTTCAATTCCTCACTTAGTGCCCCACTTGGTAAAAAATAAGGCTGAGGACTTTTTTATAACAGTATTGGGATGTAAAAATTTTTAAAAGCCCTTCTGCCCTTGACCTTTATAAAAAACAAAAACAAGTGTAGGTCTATTCTTACATGGTCTCCTAATGGGCTATTTAGGAATAGAAGGGTGGGGTACATCCCTAACTTCTAAGGTTGACCAGGAGGCCGAGCTGCCTCCTACAATGGCTGTAAATGTCACAGTCACAATGCAGAGCCGTGGAAACATGGAGCTTTCTCAGCCTAACCAATATTTTATCCTTAAGGTCCCAGCATAAATAAAAGGATACAGTTTTGCTGATAGCATAAGTTTAGTGAGAAAAGGTGTCAGCCAAGATATTCCTTAGGTGCATGTTTTATGACTACGTCACCTTGTTTTTTTCCCCTTATGCCAAAGATAATTCCCTGAGATTCGATGGCCACCCCATCAGGGTTAGCTACATGAGGACATCTCTTTGGGAATATTGTTTTCAACACTGCAAACATGGAATTTTACCACAGCAGAGCTGAACTCCATGACATCATTCTTCCTTGCAAAGAGAGATATAACATCTCCCCGTGTCCAGGAAGAAGTCTTTCCAATATTCCATCATCCTTTTTATAAGGACTATTTTTTTTCAAGGACCATTTTTTTTCCTGTATCTTCTAGTAACCCTCTAATTTAGGCTATTTTTATATTTCTCAATTACTTAAAAATAAAGTTCTATTATCCTTTCCTTTCCTCATTTGACTGCACTGAAGTCCTCCTTTTTCCCACTCTACCCTCCCCGCACAAAAAGATCCTATCTGATACCTTTCCTTTGCTTCAAAAGTAAACACACACACATCCTTAGGAACAAATGAGGGGAAATATTATACAATTGTATTGCACAGTTTTCTAAATCACAGAAGAGTGAACTGGGCTTCAAAAAAATAAAAAAATCTAGCTCCAATGAAAGTAGTTTAGTCAAAAATCCAGCAATGTTAAAAAAAAAAAAAGTTTCGATATCGCTATTAAAGTAGAAAACTGTCGGATGCTTTACACATTAAAAAAAAAAAAAATCAACCAGTGTTAAGCGATTCAGTCCTTAACCATGAAAATGAAGGCCGAAATGACTAGGGCTAGACTGGAATGTAGGTGACAGGGATGCTGACCACAACCAAGATTCCCAGAAGTCACAGAGCTACTTTGTTTAGACCCTTTAGTTCTTCAGGATGGGACCGGGATACCTGCAGGAGAGGCTGCCAATCTCCTCTCTTGGAAGGACCTGCCTCTTGGCTGAACTCAACAACAAAACTGTTCCCAGGTGAGCTCCTGTCCAAACAGGAGAACTCTCAGGTAAGAGTGAAGGAGCTGTGGTAAAGGCCTCAGACAGATGTGCCGACAGCGCTTAAACACATCAGCATGGGGAAGAGATGGCCCTTTGCACCCATAGCCTTTTGTGTTTTGGAGCACAAGACAGATCACACAGGTAGTAGGTCTTTACTCAAACTCTCTGGGGAAGGTAAAGTATGGAATAATACACCTACTCAACTTCTCCATTAGAAAATGCTAAAGCACACATGGACGATGCAATTATGCATACCCATATGGAACAGCCACTGGAGGTAAAACGGTAACAAGAGAGCCACAGTCCCTAATAGCATAAACATAAAATATTCTAGAATATCTGTCCTCTTAAGTAATCATACATTAAGGAATCAGCAAGCTTTTAAAAAATTTTTTAAACTAACTACTTACTTATTGGCCATTTGCCCTAATAAAACTTCAATGGAGTGACTGGGAGCTGTAACAACAGGAGACAGAAACCGGATTCTAGCAACCCTGAACTACAGACAATGCCATTGCCCAGTTCCGCCTTAGCAAAGTGAGGTGTGAAGGCAGCCAGCAAAGGCGCAGAGCCTGATTCCTCTTGCCTGAGGGCCTTGCGAGCACCACCTACCTGGTGTCCCGCCCCTCCCCCACCCAATGTAAGGTCTGTCCCCGTGAGGACAGCCCCTCAGTCCTGGCAGCAGAAAGGTACAAACTGTGAAGAAAAACAAACTAGGGAGCCATAGCTTCTGAAATCCACATCATGGCTCAGAAAAAAGGGGAACCTTTTTTCTGATGGGGGTCGGGGGAACCTCTGCACAGTCAGAGGGACAGAAAGCTCAGTCCTTACAGGAATTTTCACACATGGTCCTAAATGTAGGAAGCACTATAAGGGATATGATCCTGCAATCCCACTCCTGGATATATATCTGGAGAAAAACATAATTCGAAAAGATACATGCACCCCAATGTTCATAGAAGCACTGTTTACGATAGTCAAGTCATGGAAGCAACCTAAATGTCCATCAACAGATGAACAGATAAAGAAGATGTGGTGCATATATACAATGGAATATTACTCAGCCATAAAAAATAATGAAATAATGCCATTTGCAGCAACATGGATGGACCTAGAGATTATCATACTAAGTGAAGTAAGTCAGAGAAAGACAAATATCATATGATACCACTTATATGTGGAATCTAATAAAAGGATACAAATGAACTTATTTACAAAACAGAAATAGACTCACAGACATAGAAAACAAACTTACGGTTACCAAAAGGGAGGGGGGGAGAGGGATAAATTAGGAGTTTGGGATGAAAATATACACACTACTATGTTTAAAATAGATAACCAACAAGGACCTACTGTATAGCACAGGGAACTATACTCAATATCTTGTAAAAACCTATAATGGAAGAGGATGTAAAAAATATATATATATATATGTTTATATATATATGTATAACTGAATCACTTTACTGTACACCTGAAACAAATACAACATTGTAAATCAACTATATTTCAATAAAAATTTTTAAAAAAAAAGATAACAAGGGCTTCCAAGTTAGACAGCCTGGGTTTCGAATCCTGACTCTAACCAGTACTTCCTGACTAGGTGACCCTGAGCAAGTCTCCTAATTCCTGGAAGCCACAATGTCTTCAGCTGTAAATTTTGGATATCTGGGTACATTTTTTGTAGAAGTTAAGAAAGGATGCTTTCGATTAAAGTCCTAGTTTTGCCACTTACTTGTGACTTTGGGGAAGATATTTTCTCACCTGTAAATGGGGATAATAACAGTACTTACTTATAAGGAATTAATGAGTTTTTCACCCTGTGCCTGACACATAGTAAGTACTCAATAAATATCAGCTATTATCATCATGAGCACTGGTTTTATCACCATCCCTATCATTATCATGTTACCCCTAGCTATGACACTTTTAAGTTTCAGGATAGTCCAAAGCAAAAAGAGAAGTTTCCAGGCCAATTTCCAGGAGCTGCCTGGTCCCACCTAGCACCAACTGCCACTCACAGAATCACCGGCCAGATGTCCACATCATGGCTCCATTGTCATCCATCAATAGAGAGCCGGGGACCCAGAGATCCAGTTGCTGGGGACACATACCCCACTCTACCCCCCTCTTGGTGGCCAGAGCTCAGTCTGCTCATTTGGAGCTTGCCTGATGCAAACTTGGTTTCCAGGGAGATGCTGGGGCCAGAAGAGCCAGCTCCACCTCCCACTCCACTTCCCCTTTCCCCAAATCTGTGGGACCTCACTGTTCTCCTACCACGTGACACCATTGTGTCATAGCAGCCCTTGTATACAAACAAGCCAGACTATTTAAATGTCATTGTGAGAATGATGCTGCCTGCTCTCATTTCCATATCTATTCAGACCACCACTCCTTTCTTGAGCTAGCCAGAAAAGTTTTTCTTCCTCTTCCCTAGCTCTCCATACAGAGTAGAGAACCATATGCAAAGTTAAATCTTTGTTGTAGTAAAATGATGTAAGAGTCATCAAGTCCTGACAGAGGAGGAGAATTAGAATGACTATATAACTTATGGCATATGTTCATTCATCATTACATCGCAAATGTCGTATGTTACTGGCCACCAAATGCTACATTCTCTCAAAGGCTACAGATAAATTCTCCCAACTGCCAAACAATACAACAGCTTTCAGTCTTGGAGAGCTAAGGTACCCTCGGTGCTTTTAATCTTCAAAAGCAGGTCCCAGTTGAATAAGAAAACAATTCTATGTGAGCAGGGGGAGATGACCCAAAATGATGAACTGATCCCTCCCAGTACTAGTTCCCACTCATGTGAAATATGGATTAGGTCACAAATGAGATTATATGCAGCACCAAGCCCCACAGCCATGGTATGATTAAAGTTAAAGGAGTCCAGAAACGTCTCAAGTTGAGAAGTAAGGCTGAGTTGGGTTGAAATTTCCAACCCCTCCCTAAAGGCCTGGCAACTTGCTCCAAATCACAACTGAAACTGAGTTGAAGCGACATCTGTTTCTCCAGAAAGTGTTTGGCATTGCAGAGAAGAACTACAGATTACAACAGATAAATACTCTTGTGGGTGGAGAAGCAAAGGGGAGGGGGGAGACCAAGAAAATTAGAATCATCTACCTGCTAACATAGTCTTGTAACTCAATAACTACCATCACAGGGGGGCGGGGGGGGGAGGGAAAGAGGAAAAAGAGGGGAGGAAGGAGGAAGGAAAATAAATAGGGGACTTCTTCTTCTTCTAGAGGGAGTTGACACAACATCAATGAACAAAACACTGCTACACTGGAGTTGAATATTCAGACAACCACCATTTGTTTAACGATTTAATGTTGGATTGTCTGCAAGAAGAGAGGAATTGAGCATTCTGCTTGGAGTTTGGTTAACAAAGACTATGCGTTAAACTTAAATAGTCAACACAGTATTGAGGAATAATTTTCTAAACCTTAATGGACTATCTTATCAGTTGGTATAACTGGTTTTCCTCTGATGCCTAAATCTCTTTTAACTCAAGTCAGAATAACACACAACACCTACTTAACTTCTACTCCAGGTATCTGGAGCTAATAAGGTAAGACAATAGAATTAGGTCAGTAGACAACTGAATTGTATTTTTTACACTAAGAAACTCAGGGTTCTGAAGATTTTCTTCCAAAATCAGCTGTAGTTGTTATTAACAACAATAGAAATAACAACAATAATAGCAATAACAGTATTAATAAAGATAGCAGTGGTAATAGTAGCAATACTATAGTAGTAATGGTAGTAGTGATATTAATAGCAGTAGTAATATAATGGTAATAATAATAATGACCACTACTTAAGCGGCACTTCCTAAATGCTGCATACTATTCTAAGCATCTTAAATGTATTAACTTATTTCATTCTCACAGCACTCCTTCCAGGTAGGTAAGCCACTATTAGTACCCCCGTTTTACAGATGCTTTGAACAATATCTCTTTGTTATTTTTGTTGTTGTTAACGACTAGCGCTAGCTTTCAAAGAAACTATTTAGGACCAAAAGGAGCGGAAACACAGCCTGTCCAATGTCACACAGCTAGAAGGCAATACACCTGGGATTCCAACCCAGGCTGCCCAGCCCCAAAGCCTGACCTCTAACCGCTGTGCTGCACTCACTGCCCCTTTGCTTTGGAAGGCCTTCTAGAGAAGGAATGTGGAAGGAAATTAGGCCCCTGCCTGCTGGTAGCCAGAGTTAATACGTGAAGTTTGCTGTTTCCTTCAGGAGTCTCCCCAAAGCCACATTAAGACACGTAGCCTGCTCGGACGGCTATAAAAAGTCGCTGGAAGTGTTATGGAACTGTTCCCACCTGGCCTGTGACCTCCATCAGGGTTTTCACCTCTGCCAGCCAAGGCAGAAGCTGGGGGTGGGGTGAGATGGGGGCACGGTTCCCAGGCCACCGTTTCCTGCCCAGTAACACAGCCCTCAAATAGCCAAGACTGCAGGCCGAGAGAAACTCCTCACTAACAAGTTATCTCCTGGAGCTTGTTCCCTGAGCCTTTATTAAGAATGAACAGTTTTCTCACCAATCCATGACTCAAGGAAGACCAGGGACTGAAGAGGAGAGAAAAACTGCAAAGTTTGTTTATTAACCTGCTGCACCCAAGGGAACATTTTTCTGAAAGGGTGAAATTCCTGACTACTCAAAAGAAAAAGGAAAAAAAAGTCTGTGGGAAATTTAATCACCAACTGAACAAAAGTGAAAAACAAAGCCCTACCAATGAGGATGTTGCCGAAGACAACTGGGCCCCTAAAGGAGATGCAATTGCCTCGAGATAACAGTCCCCCTGGGAACTCGGCTCGCACTAAGTACTACATTATTGCTATATTAGCCGAGGAATCTTTGTTCACTGGGCAACTGCGCGCAGAACCATCTGTTACTGCTCCTGGGTTCCCCTGGTTTGCAGACGCGGCATTTACATTTCAAGAGGAATCTCCGGGAAGCAAGAGGGACGGTCTCTATCTCTCCCCGGAGCAAACACCTTTTTATACAGCCTGGGAGGGGAAGCTCTCCTTTCCGTGAAACCCAACTCCGCGATTGAAAGGAGATAGGCCGCCTCAATAATGCACACGCACAGCGCCACGACTGCTTCGTCCTAAAGCCACGCACTGCCCGTTACGGTTTTCACATTCTCAAATTGGTAGATCTGCTAAAGCATCAAGAACAATGCCCAACTGTCCATAGGGCCCAATGGGGCTCTGCTTTCTTAAGGAAGCCCTTCTTGTTTTTAAACCTGTGGAACCAGGACAAAAGCTGATATTCTGCACTGCATAATATTTAGCTTGAAATATACCACCACTTAAAAACAGACTGTGACCTGGGCTGAAGAAGATGTTTTAGATCATAATCTAAGTGGAGGCTAGAGTACTATATACCTAGGTGAAAATTCATGGAGGTGTGCACTTAAGATGTGTGCACTTTCCTGTGTGTAACTTATCCCACAATACATTTTTTTAAAGTATAGTATGTATGCCCGTGTTACTTACAATTAAGGAAATGGGGAATAAACCGCTTGCCTTCAAGAATCGCAAAGTGCTATGCTCTTATACCCTCCCCTCATCACCATCCACATCCAAAATCTCTCCTGAGAATTTTAAAGTTCAAGAACATGAAAAACATAGCTCTCCAACTCTCAACCAAGCCAGTGACTACAAATGCTTCCTGTATGTCCTGTGAGCCCAAGTATGCAGCACAGAGAAAGCACCTGTCACAGCCCAAGCCGTGCCAGCCACATCTCACAAATAAAAAGCCAAGGTCTTTTTCTCATCTGCTCATTAGCCATCAAATTATGAGACACGACTGGGGCTTTTAGCAATAGAGCCTCGAGTTTATTCTTCTGTTTCTTTAACACTATTTTTAAATAGATCTTTCTAAACTCTGCCTGACACTCTTGCTTGTATGAAGCAGGTTAACCCTGTAAGGTGCAGGCCTGTGGCTGGAGCATTAGAGCAGCATTAAGTGAGGGTGGCTTCCCCAGGCATCTCAGCAGATTTAAATCTGTACCATCGTAGCTCTGCTACCCCAGCATCATCAAGGGTGTCACTAAGTGACAATCTGAGTACTAACAGGCTTCACCATTGCTGGATCATGACTTAGCGGCACATTTCTTCCTTTTAACTACCAGGGAGGGAGAGCTGCCTGTCCCTGAGGAAAAGAGGGTCAAATTCGCCTTCCACTAAGCCTCAAGAAAGGCCGCCAGCCGCAAAACAGAGGCTCGCTGCACGCATCATAATGGGTCACCTTTCCCCGCTCGCACCCTCCTAGCGTCCTGACCCCCGCAGACACTTCATTTCGGGAGCGCAGGGCCACCAAGCTGCATCTACAGATACACATCGAGAATCAGGATCGCCCAGCGAGCGCTTCCTGGACTGAGCCGAGAGCTCCAGTGATTTCCCTGGCCTGCCACCGAGTCATTTAAGAAGTGAAATATGCCAACGGGGCCGGGTACCCAGCACCTGGGAGCCCGTCCCACCGCCTCTGCGATGGAGTGGGAGCTGCCAATGGCTGGGCAACGTCTCTGCGGATGGCGCATTCGCAGGTGGGTCTTGCAGGCTCCCCGGCCCTCTGCGCTGTGCCAGCCTCACACCTGACCCGGTGCCAGGAATACAGCCAGAGGCTCCAGTGGGTATGCGCTTCCGTGGAGACACGCACAACTCCGCTCCGGAAGGGCGGGGAGGGGGAGCCAACCGGTGGAGGTAGGACTGGGAGCAGGACCCCCGACATGCTGCGTCGGCAAGGACTCTGGGGGCTCGCGCATAATGAGGCTTTGCGGCGCTTCTGTTCGCACTGCGCTTCCTTTGGCAGCGCCTGGAAGCGGCAGGAGCTGAGATTTGCGCGGCTGGCGGTCAGGAGGGATGGAGGCTCAGGGGACCGCTTCCTGCCCCCCACACGCACAGCTAGACCGCAGTGTCCCCCCTTCGCGCCCACCCTCACCCGAGACGCCAGTGCCAAAGCGTCAGGGGGTCGCAGCTCGCTCGAGGCCCTGACGGGTGCCTGACGGGTGCCGGAGCAGCTGGCAAAAGAAAGTGGGGGGAGGCGAGGCTGGACCTGTCGTGTGTGTGCGGGTCGGTGGCTCCGGGCTGCCCCTGCAAAGCCCCCCGCCAGCCGCGGGCACCTACCTCGATCCACTTCTGCGCCTCGGAGAAGGCGGGCTCGGGGGGCGGCTCAGGCTGCAGGGGCTGAAGAGCTTCCAGACCGAGAGCGGCACAAGCCATTTGCGAAGCCCCGCGTCCACTCAAGCGCTGGGCCGCCGGGATGAGGACGGCCGCCGCCGACGCCGCCGCCGCCGACGCCGCAGGAGCGCGCTCCCCGCCCCTTCCCGCCCGCCCGCCCGCCCGCCCGCCCGCTCTCCTCCCCTGCCCGCCCCTCCCCCGCGCGGAGCAGGTCCCGGAGGAGAGCCGCGCTGCCGCCGAGGACGCCGCCGCAGCTGTTCCCAGCGCCGCCCGGCTCGGCCGCGCCGTGAGTCCCCGCGGGAGCGAGCGCGGAGGCGCCAGGAGCTCCCTCCTCCCCACCTCCTCTGCCCGCTCCACCCACCCCCTCCGGGGCGGGGGTGTCAGCCACCAACTAAAAATAACCGAGAGTGAGCACTGGGTGTCTCCCTCCCTGCCCACGACGCGACTGGGAGAGGGACTCGGGCAGCCGCCCCGCACGTCCCCGCGCCGCGCCGGCTGCGGAGGGGCGAGCGGGTCGGGCCGCACCTGGGAGACAGGCGGCGAGCCGGACGCACGCGTCCCGGGGGAGCCCGCGCTGCCGCAGCCTAGCAGTGGCCGCCCGCACCTGCTGTCCCCCACTCACGACCGCAGAAGTGGGGGGCAAGAGGCGCAGCCCTCTGACCCGATGCCAGGGATGTTCAGTCACCTGATCTTTTTGTAAGAAAAGAAAAAAAAAAGATAAACGACCCTTATAAACTTTTTTCTCTGCGGGCAAGCTACCTGTGTCCCAGTCTGTTGATTGATTTAACTCATCTTTATTGTGCACCTACTATGCGCTGGGGACACAGAGATGAAAAAAGGGAAGGGAAGGGGACGGAAGAACTGGAAGATCCAGCCCTCAAAATAATTACATTCTAGAGGGAATGGGGTAAAACAAAAGAAGGTAATGGTGGAGAGTGATATATGCTAAGAAGATAAAAGAGGAGAAAAGATCGACTATGACCTGGGAAGAGAGTATTGGCTAACTTCGAACTGCCTCTCCACCTTCACCTGGGAGGCTGGCCTGTGAGTCCAGGTTCTGGTGATGGGAGGGAGGCAGGAGGTCAGCAGGCTGGAGGAGAGGGAAGTGGGGGTATTTTTGCTGCCTCTTCTGCAAAAGGCTGCGGGGATTGGCGGCACCACTCCGCCAAGGCTGCCACTCTGTCTGGGGCCTCTCCTTGGGTTCTCTGAAGGTTCCCGGTCTCCTCTTGTGCCACCCCACTTCCCCAGGCCCGGTGGGGGTAAAGCCTTCCCCATCCTATTCTGGTTTCTGGCCTGCCCACTCCCTGCTGACGGTCTCTTAATAAACTCTTCTCAGCCACCTTTATGTGAGCACGCCTGCTGTTTTGCCTGAGAGCCCAAATGATGATCAAGGAAGGTTTTCCTGACAAGATGATGTGACGAGGTGACATGAATGAGGAAGATGTTAATCATGCAAAAATCTGGAGAAACATTTCCAGATGGGTGCAAAGGCCTCGAGGTAGAAGTAAGCTTGGTAGGGCTCATGGAACCCACAGAAAACCAGCGTTACTGGAGTGTGGTGAGCAAAGAATCAGGTGGGAATGATAGCATGGGAGAGACAGGCGAGATGGGGGGTGCCAGACCACAGTGGGCAGGGCGAGAAGTCCATGGGTACCTCAGCAGCTAAGTCTCTTTCCTGTTCAGAGTCCAAGTTTAGCCTTTGTCTAATTCTGCTGCTATAATGGGAGAATGGAACAAAAAGCAGGCCTGAAATTCCACTATTACTGGCTTTGGAGTCAGACAGGCTTTAGTTTATTTACTTTTAAAACACTTACATGGCACTTGAATTGTACCAGGCACTGTTTTAAGTGCATTGCAAATAATTGACTAACTTATTCCCTATTTCAACCCTGTAAGATACACTATTACCATCCCTATGAAAACACCAGGGGACTGAGAGGGGTGTCACACAGCTGGTGAGCAGTGAAACCCTGATTCAAGCCCAGACAGCCTGGCGCCAGATCTGCTCTTAACCGCACACCAAGCTGCCTTACTAGTCCCAGGCCAGACTCTGCCGCTTACTGTATGTGCCTCAGTTTCCTCATCTCAAATGAGGTTGAAATGGCAACATTTCAGCAAATCACTGTGAGAAGCAAACAGGAGTTCTGAATGTGAAAGGACCAAAACTGGGCCTGGCATATAATTACTGCTCAGGACAAGCCAGCTGAGCTTCCCTCCCGTCCTGCCTTCCAGAAAGGACGAGAGGGAGGAGAAGTTATAAAGAAGAGTGAAGAAGGCAAGCAGAGGAAAAGGGTTAGTAAAATATAGTCAGAAGATGACCTTGTCTCCATGAAGAAACATGGTAAAGTAAAATAATTCACAAAATGATGCAGCACACTGACACGAGATGCCACTTTGGGCCGATTCCACTGCATGAAGTGACTAGGAGTAGGGGAAGCCCGCTGACCCAAATGACATATCTGCATCCATTTGAAAACGAGTATAAAAGTTAAATCCACCATATCTCTGAAGTATCTGCTATCAAAATTGGCATTCGTACTAAAGCATATTTTTTTCTTTCAGTACTTTTTAAGTGTTTTAAGGTTTATAATCACAAGGTGACATCTGCTTTTCCTGAACTCTGCTACCAATAACAAATTCACATGTTACCGAAGACCTAAAGACTTAAATCCATAATAGAGTTCAAACCTAGCGTCATTATCAATAATATTTACAAATCATTGTTAAGCACCTACTATGTGTAAGAGATTGTACTAGCATCAGAAGAATCCACAAAGGAACACACAGAATTTTCATTTCTGTATAGTCTAGTTTTCATATATAAAAGTAATGCCTGTTGGAAAAAATCTGAAAAATATAATGAAGAAAACTAATCTGGAAGAAACCCTACAATTCAGAGATCATCATCACTATTTGGGAGGTGTGAAACAACATTTTGATTAGGAAAAAACCTGTAAGACAATATATGGTAAATGCCAAATGAGGGATATAATGTATTCAAAGAGCATGGATTTTTTGGTAACAGATTTCTTAAGATATCATTCACATACCATACAATCCACCCGCTTAGACTGTATAGTTCAGTGTTTTTTAGTATATTCAGAGTTGTGCAACCATCACCACATTAATTTTGGAACATTTTAATCCCTCCAAATAGGAAACCTCATACCCTGTAGCAGTTATCCCCCTAACCTCGCATGCCCCCAAGCCCTGGCAACCACTAATCTACTTTCTGTCTCTATAAATTTGACTGTTCTGGACATTTCATATAAATGAGATCATACAAGGTGTGGTCCTTTGTGTGTGGCTTCTCTCACTTGGCAGAATGTTTTCAAGGTTCATCCATGTTGCAGCATGTATCAGTACTTCATTCCTTTTTATGGACAAATAACATGCCACTGTATGGCTATACCATATTTTATATATCATTCATCAGTTGATAGGGCCTTGGGTTGTTTCCACTTTTTGGTTATTATGAATAATGCTTCTCTAAACGTTCATGTACAAGTTTTTGTGTGGCCATATGTTTTGGTTTCTCTTGGGCATATGCCAAGAAGTAGAATTGCTGAGTTATTTGATAACTCTATGTTTAAATTTTTTGATAAACTACCAACTGTTTTCCAAAGTATTGATAGCTACACCATCTTACATTCCCACCAGCAGTGTAAAAGGGTTCCAATTTCTCCACCTCCTTGCTAACACTTGTCATTTTCCAACTTTTTGATTACAGATATCCTAGATGGTGTGAAGTGGTATCTCCTTGTGGTTTTAATTTGCATTTCTCTGATGACTAATGATGTTAAGCATCTTTTCATGTACATAACGGCCATTTGGACATCTTCTTGGGAGAAATGTCTATTCAGATTTTTGTCCATTTTTAAATTGTTGTTTTTCTTTTTACTATTGAGTTATGAATTCTTTATATATTCTAGGTAGGAGTCACTTATCAGATATATGATTTGCAAATATTTTCTCCATTCTGTGGGTTAACGTTTCACTTTCTTGAACCTGTCCGTTGAAACACAAAAGTTTTTAATTTTGACAAAGTCTAATGAATCTGTTTTTTTCTTTTGTTGTTTGTGCTTTTAGTGTCATATCTAAGGAGGCGTTGCCTAATCCAAGGTCGTGAAGATTTATGCCTGTGTTTTCTTCTAAGTTTTATAGTTGTCATTCTTACATTTAGATACTTAATCCGTATTTAGTTATTTTTGTAAAAGCATGGGTTTTGAGGTCAAACTTAGTGTGACAGTCTGGGTCTTCTGAGAAACAGACACCAAGATTGAATTAAAGGTGCAAGGATTTTATTAGGGAAATGACTGTGAGAGAAAATGCTGGGAAAACAATCAGAGCACAATGCAAGTCTGACCTGAGTGAAGAGAGGAAAAGGAAGGTCAGGTAGAAACCTTGTTGTAGGCTGCCTTTCAGTCCAAGGCAGGTTCAACGAGGCCATCAGAAGGTCCGTGAACCAAAGTCAGCTACCAGAAGAGTCCTGGGTCTCCTAGAAACAAGCCTGCCTTAGTATTCCTGCTGTATCCCTGCCGTATTTAGTAACTGGTTGGGGGCAGCCCAGTGGGAAATGCTGTTCAATGCAAACATGGCAATGGATTTCAGAGCACAACTGCTGGGGCCCTTGGTCAGTTCGGCTCCCTGAAGGGCGCATTTCATAGATGCCACATGTTACGTAAGTGAAAATGTTATTTAACCTCTCTGAGTCTCCGTTTTCTTGATTAAGCACCTGTTTCCTTGCCTGGGACTTAGAAATCAGGGGTTAATAATAGTTTTGATGATATTATGTACATTTAAATATATATCTATTAATATATAAAATGCAATAAATCAATTGGACAAAGACCAACTCTAAATTTCATTGTGTGTAATACTTTGAAGAATTATGGTTGGTGGTAAATAAATGTACTAAACTTCTCATCCTCCAAGATCTGACTTAAATGTCACCTTTTTGATGACTTCGTTAGCAACCATGTCAAAACTAGTCATCTCTTCTTCTGTGTTCCCATAAAGTAGTGATTCTCAACATAACATAAGTAGGTATGAGAATCTTTAGGAAGGGTTTTGAAAAATAGTCCAAATTCATCATTGTTTGATTTTAAAGCCATTTAAAAATAAGGTGAATAACAATTTTAATTTCCCAGACTATGACAGACTAACTTTCCTGTTATAAAACTCATATAAATGCCACACAAAATATTTTTTAAAATTTTTTACATGAAGAGCCGAACTCAAAAGAAATTCCCAGGAAGGCAAAATGGAGAAGAAACATAAAACTAGAGCAGTGAGCTTATGAATTGACCCTCAACTGCCCTGTAGAGAGACCTAGTGAACAGTGGCCGCTAGACTCAGAAACCTAGGGCTAGGGTTTTAGTCCTAGAAGTCGAGGCCCTGGGCCTGTACCACGTGAAGAAATGAAACTGAGCAGCAACACACACACACACAAACACATATGTATGTGCAATACTCCCACAGAGAAAGAATAGACCAGAAAATATTCCACTACCACCACCACCACAGAAGGAGACAATAAGGAAGCTTTTTTTTCTTGACCTCATCTCTGGTTGGGAGGTGGGTGAACCTCCCCTGAGGATATGTGAACAAAGGCCTAATCCACTTTATGGACAACTTACACAAGATCTATGGCCTCCCAAGCTTAGAAATTAACTTAGAATTTGGTCTAGGACCTCTTAGGTACCTAGAAGAAACAAATGTAAAATCCCTTTTGAAGACATGCCCTCCATCCAAGCCTCACAGGACCCCCCCAGACAAACTGCTGAAAATAAGCTTACAATCCAAAAGTACAAAATGCATGCAAAAACCATGCAACCTAAACAAAATTCAAGAGACACAACAAAGAACTAATTAGACTCCCCAGAACAACTAGAAAGGTGTAGTCATAAATGTAAAACTCAAAGGATGTGTTACAGTACAGGTTAGACACAAGTGAAAAGAGAATTTGTGAACTAGAAGATGGATCTTTGGAAATTATATGGAATAAAGCCTAGGAAAATAGGGAAAAAAATGTTTAAAAGGGGTTAAGAGAATATGAATATTCCATAAAACTGTTCCTAGGAATTATAGAAGGACAGAATGGAGAAAATGAGGAGAGACAATATTTCAAAAGATAATGGCTAGAATCTTCTAGAATTAATGAAGTACGTGAACAATTAGATTCAGAAAGCATAATGATTCCAGGATAAAGTATTGTATTTATTTTAAAAAGACATTATTTAATGATGACGAAAAACACTGAGATAGCAGCTTCTTTATATCTCTACACATATAATACTGTCCTATGGTTAGATGTATAGTAGGAATCAGTTCTTTTCTTTGAGACTGGCACTGTCATGGCACCTATGGTTAGATGTATAGTAGGAATCAGTTCTTTTCTTTGATACTGGCACAAGTGAGTGCTGAATGTATGCATGAATGGTGATGGATAAATGTAATCTAGGACAAATAGTTTAAACCAATCTATAGTGAAGGTGAAATACACTTCTAACATGTTCTTTTTTAATTTTTCAATTGCATTTGTTTCACAAAATTTTAAGGAGATTTCATAAGAGAAATGCAAGTAAAAATTATACTGAACTAGCATTTCTGAACTATTGATTTTCTGGGTACTGAGTAACTCTCTAAAATCTGAAGAGTCATATCATTCTTCAAGTCTAAAAATGTTCATTTCTTTCAAAGTTTCCTCCCTTCCATTTTCTTTCTTCTAGGACTTCTGTTTGTTGGAGTTGTTCCTCTTGGTGGTCCTCTATGTCTCATCTTTTCTCTCGTATTTTCCATCTCGTTTTTATGCTTGATGTTCTGAGTGACTTCTTTTTTCTGGTTTTCCTATTGAATTTTTAATTTTAGTAACTATAATTTTATCACTAAGAGTTTGCTTGTGTCAAATGTTGCTTTCTCTTAGCAAAATATTCTTGTTTTGTGGATATATTAACATCTTAAACATGAATATATTAGAAATTAAAATTTTCTTCTGGGGTGATGAAAATGTTTTGCATCTTCATGGGTGGTTATACAGTTATATAAACAGTTAGAAGTCAATGAGCTTTACATTATGATTTGTGCATTTTACTCTCTGTAAATTTTGCCTTAAAAATGACTTTGCTGTTACTGGAGGAATGAGAACAAAAGTAAATCTGGGTTCTACTGGGCCTGAGGCTTTTACAAATTGCAAATATGAAATCAGGTTTGAAAGTAAATATTTATTTAGAATGAAAAAATAAAACAAAATACAAATTTTAAGAAGCTTTCAAATACCACAACCATTACAAAATCCAGAAAAATAATAAAATTATTTTTGTTAATTGCCTGACACATCTCTATAATGCTTTTTTGGGGGGGAGGGTACATCCTCTTTGATTACCTCTTCATATTACATTTTGTATAATCATTTTTCTATACAGAGAAAAGAGAGAGAGAATATTCAGTCTTGTCTTTATCATGGTAAATTGACATTTGGTTGGGTTTTTTTTTTTCACTGAAATTTTCTTTTATTAGACTTAATATACTCATGAAAAAAAAATATTAAAAACCACAATATACATTACAGTACAAAAAGGAAAAAGTAATGGATTAATATTTTTAGTAACATTACTATATTCTTTAACATGCGGAAAAAACACATGAAACATTGCTTCCAATAAGTAAACTCTGCAAAGTTGAGAGATTGATTTGCACTACGAATATTAGCATTGAAGTAATTCAAGTTGTTTCTTCAGTTTTACAATCACTGTGCTATCTATCACTGCTTATTTAGAAGCTACTGTTTAAATGCAGGGTATATATTATCATGGAGGTTAAAGACACATCTGTGTTTGAAGCAAACTGAAATTATTCTGAACCATTATGATGAACCTACTCTCAAAAAGACATGTGTGGCTGCATCAATGTGTGTCTGAGGTTAACTGTATAACTGGGAGTTTATCAAACATAACTCCCATGTGGAATATAATGCTCATTAAAGGATGAGTAATTAAAAATGGACTAATTTAAACTTTACACAACTATTGTGTTATAAAATCTCAATAGTAAAGGTAGCCATTGCTTTGAACTTAGACCAACAGAAGACTTTGTGAGAGAGGATTTTTTTTATCACTAACAATGTTAAGTTACTGGAACATGGCAATATTAAAATCTGGATTTTTGTTGATGGTTCAGAAAGCTTCTTGCAACTGTACAGTTCACTGTTGAAACATGATATAAATTTTTAAGATTGTTATCAAATCTAGGAAAACCTCTATCAAGTTTTTTTTATATGAGTTATAAGATTCCAGGCCTTTCAAGTTTCCTGTAATTCTCAGTTACTGTAATAGTGACCCATCTTAAATGCTCTTCCAATCGACAGTTCTCATTAACCATTTTGCTATTAACGTTCCTGTGGTAGTTATGTATTGAGTGTTATGTTTCCTTTGCCATCAGTACTTCGTGTTAATTCAGCTGGAAATTTAATCATAGGAATTCTGATAAATACTGTATGACACAATTTTTGTTAAAAATGTACAGTGTGTTTATAATGATACACACTGCATTTAGCAAGACTATTTCTGATTGGCTAGAACTTCCAATTTGACTAGAATTCGTTGAGAACCAAATCCTCCATCTTTGGTTTTACAAGTCTGATGATGGAAAGAGTTTTCCACAGACTAGCTCCTCGCTCCACTTCCATCTTGTTTCTCCACCACACCCACATCCCAGGGTGCCAGGTACCACAGGACATGGTCATCCCTCAATCCCGTCTCTGACCCAGCACCTTTGTGTCATGGTGCTGAGTGAATGGGCATAGTGGGCAGTAGGAATATTACTACAACTTGTTCCTATGCCAGAACTACTGCCATCCACATAAATATATCCCACTAAATCCATACTTAATGTATCCCCAACTCAACTGCTCCTTACCCAGACCCCCAAAATACCTGCAGTCATTTCCTCACCACTCAACAGGAGGGGAATCGGATAGAGGGGAAGTCTGCGTGGAAAGGGACAGCAGTCTTAACCATTGCAGTTAAAATCTCTTTTACAAATGTTACAAAAACTTTACAAAAATATATGGCCATGTGAACATTCTGAAGGCTCACCCCAGGGTCTTGGAAGAGGCCAAAGTGAGGGAGGGGATACGAAGCTTAAACTTCCTTAACTTCCCGGTTAATCCACCTCTGGATGTGAGACAGACACAAGCGAGATGAACTCTCTTCAATCATTAATTCCAAAATGCATAGTGCTCTCCAGAGTCGCTTATTCCTCACATGTTAATTGAGTGTCTGGAAGTTCAGGCAAAATATATATTAATGATATCTTTTATTCCTAGAAGAAAACTACATTGACAGAAAAAAATCACATTTATTTGAATGTCTGTTCTCTACAGGAAATGAAGATTGAAACAATGATTTCTGCTTGTCATTGTCTCACTTAGTAAAGAATATAGTTTTTGTGCTGGAGACCGCTAAAGCTTATTAATGATTTTCAGATTTCAGCAATTAGATGCTTACACTGTCTTTCTCTTATCTGATACTTACAGACACTTTAACATATTTAAGCATATACCTGAGTATCGTATCATTTATTTTCCTGTTATTAACTAAAGTTAAAGCACTTTAGGAGGGACTACTAAACATCTCTGCGGAAAATGGTAGAATAGTACAGTCCTTTCTAAAACTATCCTGATGGGGAGCCTGTTTCCTATTCAGTTCAAATGCCAGGCAGTATGGCTGCTTCCTCTGTTCCTATGGAAACCTCAGCCTTGCTGAAGTTCAAGTTAATTTCTTACCGCCATCTGCCTGTTGAGCTACAGGGCTTTCTTTAGCTAATATCGTGCAGAGGCCAGTTAGGAGAATGAAGTTTACTTAGGAACTCTCTGGGCTGTCCCAACAGGAGGTCAAGATTGAAAACAGATCCAGCTGAACCTCAGTGCAGAATTAGCTGAAGGATGAAAGGAGTTAAAATATACTGTGTGAGGTATTTTGAAAAATTAACCCATATTTAATACCAATTGACTAGATGGGATATTAAAAAGAGTTCACACTACATTGGACAAAGTTTGTGTAATGTTTTATCATCCCTTTAAACTCTAAAATTGTCACATTTCTATGTGCTTCTTGAAAATGTTAATGATATCTCAAATCAAAGGTCACAAGCTGGTGACCTGTGAATCAGCTCTGGCCTGCAGACACGGTTTTTTGGCCCACACAGTGTTTTAAAACAATGCTTGAATTAGTGGCCAACTTCTAGAAATTAGAAAACTTCATGAGAGAAAGAAAAAAGTCCTCTGGATTTCCAACTTCTCTTTAAAAAAAAAACTTGGAAGACGTGGCCAGCTCCGCATTCGTCATTGTTGAAGCCAGAGCTCAGCAGTGGCTGCCCCTGGGAGAGACGGGGGTCTCCCATTTGGCACAGTCCCTGTCACTCCTTACCCTTTCACACTGGCCCGCTTCGTTCATTAGTAGTAGCTGCCTGGCCTCTACGACACTTGCATTCACAATTCCTGCCTTAGATTCATGTAGTGGTCACTTCCTAAAGAGTAATACATAAACTCGAAAACCCAAGCGCGCACTAGCTCACAGAATACAGTATTTTTACCAGCCTAACACATAGGGTAGCAAATAATCAATCCTTTTCACGAATCGATCAGTGATATTAATCCCTTTTGTTTGCTTCTCTAGCATACATTACTTGATTTAAATAATTTGCAATGCTGCCCATCAAGTATCAGCAAAGAAGACGGTAAGCATATCAGCCTTTCTGTTTTCTACCTAAGAATGGTTATTAGTAATAATCAGCTGTATTTGTTGTTTGCTTACTAAGTGGCATCACTGTGCTTTATAGCAATACCATATCAAATCACTATAATCCTCTTCGTTTTACAGGTGAGAGAACTGAGGTTTAGGAGGATCAATAACTTGCCCAAAGTCATATAGCTAGTAGATAACAAATTCCAGCTTCACTCAATTCTTTCTGATTCTAGAGCCTGCACATTAAACCACTACAGCTTGTTTATCCTCATTTTAGGTAAATGTTTTCACCAAGAGTTTAAACTATTTCTGTATTTCTAAATCTGCCTCAGAATATGTTCAGAATGACAAAAAAGTCTGTGACACAGTCCTTTCCTTCAAGGAATATAGGATTTCAGTGAGAAGAGTCATTGTTTTAGCAGATTTTATTGCCTACACTGCCCACAAACAAATAAATATGCAATTACATGTTATCTTAGAGGGAAATAGAAGGATCTATGCTAATGCATAGAACTGAAGCATGGGTTAACCAGAAGAAAAAGTATGCACAAAGACATTTGGAAGTACAAGACAGTATGGTGCTTGGGGGAAATTGAAAGTAGTTGGCGTGAGCAAAGAACTAGAAGAGGCATTTCACAAAAGGATAAGGACAATTGGCCAATAACATGGTGGGATAATACTCTGAAATATCAGCAGACGTTTTTAAATGGGTATTTACTTTCTCCCTTTGCCCTTCCTTCCCTGCATCTCAACAGCTTGGTGTTTCATACCAATGGCCTCGAGGAAATGGTGGTATGACTAGACAGGTGGAGCCTCTGACAGCCTCACGATCCTTCTCACGTGCCAGCCTGTCACAGGGCAGCACAACGATGCCTGTGCCCCAAAGGGGGCCTCAGAAATGGTGAAGTGGGCTGTCAGAACTGAAAGCTCCTCCTGGAAAGGAATAAGGGACATCTTGACATGTTTTTGTCCCTAATCCCACAGGGACCGATGATCAAAGACCAAGTGAATAGACGGCCATCTCATTCCAATACATACTAGATGGGAAAGTAGCATCACCAGTCAGCTGGATTCCCCCCAAAACACACGCCAGGACTCATACCCAACGCCTCACACTTAGTCCCCTGGAATTTGGCTGTGATCCCACGGGAAAGTGTGTGGGACTGAGATTAAGTTCCCATCTCCCCAGTGGAATGAGGACCCAAAGACTGAGAAAATAGACTGAGTACAGAAAAATAAACAGTGCCTTTTGCACACCTGAGCTGAGGAGCAAGTGTCATAGCATCTTTTAGGAATCACTAATAATTGCGGAAATACAGATTATAATAAGATTCCATTTGTTTTGCCTAACAGATCGACAAACACTAAATAGGTTGATAGTTATGTTTGTGAGATTGCAGGGAGACAGGCAGTCACAAATACTGTTGGTGGGAGAGCAAACCAATATAAACACTCTTGAGGGCATTGTGGCACCATGTATGCATTCTAAGGAAATCGCTGGACGTGCACTCATATATAAAGAATGTTCAGTTTAGTGTTACTTGCAGTAGTGAATAATTACAGTGACATATCCAACAAAAGTGGGGTTTATTAAGTAAATTATAATAAATTATTAAAATGGGACAACACATAGCCATTAAAATAATTGAGGTGGTTCTCTGCTTACTAACATATCCAATGCTTGTAATATATAGTTAAAGCGGAGAAAAGCAAGTGTCCAAATGGTGTGTATATTATGATCAAATTCTTTTAACTACTTATACTTGCAGAAAAAAATCTGTGAGGATATGTACCAATGTATTAACAGTGACAGTCTTTGATTGACATGATTATGAATCATATAAATTTTGTTTCCATTTGACTTCTCTGTATCTTCTAATTGTTATCAATGGATATGAATTACTTGTGTTACTATTTTCCTAATGCTATTTTAAAAAAGAAAGTAGTTGAGAAAGGCTAAAACCTACGATGACCATGGATGAATGATAAGGGTAGAAATGGAGAAATGCTCAGGGATCAGATCAAGAGCTCAAGGCATTTTTTTTTCAACATCCCAGTAAACAACATAACTGTAAAAATGACTGAGCCATTTCTCTCAGCAGGCACCGAGAGACCTTGTGAATTAATACTAGAGCCAATATCTTAACATTTTTATTCTCATATAAATGATTAAATACAGATAATTGATTTTCCCTTGCCTACATTACCGAGGCAACAAAATATAGAGTCTTTAAGGTGATAATTATCTGCTCTCCATCCGATATACCACAATTATTGTTTATACTGCTGGTTCTCCTACTTTTATTCAGAGCCAGCCCAATAGGACTCTCAACAACAGGTAGTGATTTTTCAAGGAGAACCTGCTCCCCTCCCGGTACTCCCCTCCCTGGAAAGGAGGCGCTTGATACCTCCTCCAGGAGATTCTAATATCTCTCCCCCAGATACCCTGTCTGATCTATACTGTTCAGCTGTAACAAATCACACAGTACCTTGTCACATCCTTTTTCCTGGTGTAACGTTTGCATTGGTTTCCTAGGGCTGCTGAAGCAAATTACCACAAATGTGGGCCCTTAAAACAACAGAAATTTATTATTTCACAATTCTGAAGGTCAGAAGGTCCAAAATCAAGGTGTCAGGAGGGCCACTCTCCCTCTGATGGTCTAGGGGAGAACACTTCCTTTCCTCTTCCTTTTTAGGGGTTCCTGGCGTTCCTTGGCTGGTGGCAGCATAACTCCAGTCTCTGCCTCCATCTTCACATGCCCTTCTTCTCCCTCTCTCTCTCTCTCTCTCTCTCTCTCTCTCATTTTAAGACCCACCCTGAATCTCAACAAGACTTAATTGCATCTGCAAAGAACCTATTTCCAGATAAGGTCACATCCACAAGTACTGGGAGGTAGAATTTGGACATATCTTTTGGGGGGACACAATTCAACCCACTACAATGTTACACCTATGTATGATTTTCTTTTTAGATAAGGAGCTAACCATAATTACAGCTAAAATTTATTGAGAATTTATTCAGGCATTGTGTTAAGCATTTTATGAACATTATCTCAGTTAAGGTTACAAAATATCTTTCCCCCACCCCTCCGCCTCCCATCCGCTACTCAAAGATCCAGTTTCCATTACTTTGCCTTCTGGTGAGGAGAGTAGCATTTCAAAATTCCTGCCAGGGAGTAAAGCTACGGCTTTCACAAGGGAGGAAGAATTGCTGCCCCTGGACAATCACTAGTATGACCTGTTTGGTCACTTTTTTTTTTTTTACATCTTTCTTGGAGTATAATTGTTTTACAATGGTGTGTTGGTTTCTGCTTTATAACAAAGTGAATCAGCTATACATATACATATATCCTCATATCTCCTCCCTCTGGCGTCTCCCTCCCATCCTCCCTATCCCACCCCTCTAGGTGGTCACAAAGCACCGAGCTAATCTCCCTGTGCTATGCGGCTGCTTCCCACTAGCTATCTATTTTACATTTGGTAGTGTATATATGTCAGGGCTACTCTCTCACTTCGTCCCAGCTTACCCTTCTCCCTCCCCGTGTCCTCAAGTCCATTCTCTACATCTGCGTCTTTATTCCTGTCCTGCCCCTAGGTTCATCAGAACCATTTGTTTTTTTAGATTCCATATATATGTGTTAGCATACGGTATTTGTTTTTCTCTTTCTGACTTACTTCACTCTGTATGACAGACTCTAGGTCCATCCACCTCACTACAAATAACTCGATTTCATTTCTTTTTATGGCTGAGTAATATTCCATTGTATATATGTGCCACATCTTCTTTATCCATTCATCTGTCGATGGACACTTAGGTTGCTTCCATGTCCTGGCTATTGTAAATAGAGCTGCAGTGAACGTTGTGGTACATGACTCTTTTTGAATTATGGTTTTCTCAGGGTATATGCCCAGTAGTGGGATTGCTGGGTCATATGGTAGTTCTATTTTTAGTCTTTTAAGGAACCTCCATACTATTCTCCATAGTGGCTATATCAATTTACATTCCCACGAACAGTGCAAGAGGGTTCCCTTTTCTCCACACCCTCTCCAGCATTTAATGTTTGTAGATTTTTTGATGATGACCATTCTGACCTGTGTGAGGTGATACCTCACTGTAGTTTTGATTTGCATTTCTCTAATGATTAGTGATATTGAGCAGTCTTTCATGTGTTTGTTGGCAATCTGTATATCTTCTTTGGAGAAATGTCTATTTAGGTCTTCTGCCCATTTTTGGATTGGGTTGTTTCTTTTTTTGATATTGAGCTGCATGAGCTGTTTATATATTTTGGAGATTAATCCTTTGTCTGTTGATTCGTTTGCAAATATTTTCTCCCATTCTGAGGGTTGTCTTTTCATCTTGTTTATGGTTTCCTTTGCTGTGCAAAAGCTTTTAAGTTTCATTAGGTCCCATTTGTTTATTTTTGTTTTTATTTCCATTTCTCTAAGAGGCGGGTCAAAACGGATCTTGCTGTGATTTATGTCATAGAGTGTTCTGCCTATGTTTTCCTCTAAGAGTTTTATAGTGTCTGACCTTACATTTAGGTCTTTAATCCATTTTGAGTTTATTTTTGTGTATGGTGTTAGGGGGTGTTCTAATTTCATTCTTTTACATGTAGCTGTCCAGTTTTCCCAGCACCACTTATTGAAGGGGCTGTCTTTTCTCCACTGTATATTCTTGCCTCCTTTATCAAAGAAAAGGGGACCATATGTGCCTGGGTTTATCTCTGGGCTTTCTATCCTGTTCCATTGATCTATATTTCTGTTTTTGTGCCAGTACCATACTGTCTTGATTACCGTAGCTTTATAGTATACTCTGAAGTCTGGGAGCCTGATTCCTCCAGCTCTGTTTTTCCTTCTCAAGATTGCTTTGGTTATTCGGGGTCTTTTGTGTTTCCATACAAATTGTGAAATTTTTTGTTCTAGTTCTATGAAAAATGCCATTGGTAGTTTGATAGGGATTTCACTGAATCTGTAGATTGCTTTGGGTAGTATAGTCATTTTCACAATGTTGATTCTTCCAATCCAAGAACATGGTATATCTCTCCATCTGTTTGTATCATCTTTAATTTCTTTCATCAGTGTCTTATAGTTTTCTGCATACAGGTCTTTTGTCTCCTTAGGTAGGTTTATTCCTAGGTATTTTATTCTTTTTGTTGCAGTGGTAAATGGGAGTGTTTCCTTAATTTCTCTTTCAGATTTTTCATGATTAGTATATAGGAATGCAAGAGATTTCTGTGCATTAATTTTGTATCCTGCTACTTTACCAAATTCATTGATTAGCTCTAGTAGTTTTCTGGTAGCATCTTTAGGATTTTCTATGTATAGTATCATGTCATCTGCAAACACTGATAGCTTTACTTCTTCTTTTCTGATTTGGATTCCTTTTATTTCTTTTTCTTCTCTGATTGCTGTGGCTAAAACTTCCAAAACTATGTTGAATAATAGCAGTGAGAGTAGACAACCTTGTCTTGTTCCTGATCTTAGAGGAAATGCTTTCAGTTTTTCACCATTGAGAATGATGTTTGCTGTGGGTTTGTCATATATGGCCTTTATTATATTGAGGTAAGTTCCCTCTATGCCTACTTTCTGGAGGGTTTTTATCATAAATGGGTGTTGAATTTTGTCAAAAGCTTTTTCTGCATCTATTGAGATGATCATATGTGTTTTCTCCTGCAATTTGTTAATATGGTGTATCACATGGATTGATTTGCATATATTGAAGAATCCTTGCATTCCTGGGATAAACCCCAGTTGATCATGGTGTATGGTCCCTTTAATGTGCTGTTGGATTCTGTTTGCTAGTATTTTGTTGAGGATTTTTGCATCTCTGTTCATCAGTGATATTGGCCTGTAGTTTCCTTTCTTTGTGACATCTTTGTCTGGTTTTGGTATCAGGGTGATGGTGGCCTCATAGAATGAGTTTGGGAGTGTTCCTCTCTCCGCTATATTTTGGAAGAGTTTGAGAAGGATAGATGTTCACTCTTCTCTAAATGTTTGATAGAATTCACCTGTGAAGCCATCTGGTCCTGGGCTTTTGTTTGTTGGAAGATTTTTAATCACAGTCTCAATTTCAGTGTTTGTGATTGGCCTGTTTATATCTTCTATTTCTTCCTGGTTCAGTCTTGGAATGTTGTGCTTTTCTAAGAATTTGTCCATTTCTTCCAGGTTGTCCATTTTATTGGCATATAGTGGCTTGTTGTAATCTCTCGTGATCCTTTGTATTTCTGCAGTGTCTGTTGTTACTTCTCATTTTTCATTTCTAATTCTATTGATTTGAGTCTTCTCCCTTTTTTTCTTGATGAGTCTGGCTAATGGCTTATCAGCTTTGTTTATCTTCTCAAAGAACCAGCTTTTAGTTTTACTGATCTTTGCTGCTGTTTCCTTCATTTCTTTCTGATCTGATCTTTATGATTTCTTTCCTTCTGCTAACTTGGGGGTTTTTTGTTCTTCTTTCTCTAATTGCTTTAGGTGTAAGGTTAGGTTGTTTATTTGAGATGTTTCTTGTTTCTTGACGTAGGACTGTATTGCTATAAACTTACCTCTTAGAACTGCTTTTGCTGCATCCCATAGGTTTGGGTCGTCGTGTTTTCATTGTCATCTGTTTCAAGGTAGTTTTGGACTTCCTCTTTGATTTCTTCAGTGATCTCTTGGTTATTAAGTAGTGCACTGTTTAGCCTCCATGTGTTTGTATTTTTTACAGATTTTTTCCTGTAATTGATATCTAGTCTCATAGCATAGCCTCATAGTCTCATAGAAAAGATACTTTATACGATTTCAATTTTCTTAAATTTACCAAGGCTTGATTTGTGACCCAAGATACGATCTATCCTGGAGAATGTTCCATGAGCGCTTCAGAAGAAAGTGTATTCTGTTGTTTTTGGATGAAATGTTCTATAAATATTAATTAAGTCCATCTTGTTTAATGTATCATTTAAAGCTTGTGTTTCCTTATTTATTTCCATTTTGGATGATCTGTCCATTGGTGAAAGTGGGGTGTTAAAGTCCCCTACTATGATTGTGTTTCTGTCGATTTCCCCTTTTATGGCTGTTAACATTTGCCTTATGTATTGAGGTGCTCCTATGTTGGGTGCATAAATATTTACAATTGTTATATCTTCTTCTTGGATTGATCCCTTGATCATTATGTAGTGTCCTTCTTTGTCTCTTGTAATAGTCTTTATTTTAAAGTCTATTTTATCTGATATGAGAATTGCTACTCCAGCTTTCTTTTGATTTCCATTTGCATGGAATATCTTTTTCCATCCCCTCACTTTCAGTCTGTATGTGTCCCTAGGTCTGAAGTGGATCTCTTGTAGACTGCATATATACAGGTCTTGTTTTTGTATCCATTCAGCCAGTCTATGTCTTTTTGTTGGAGCACTTAATCCATTTACATTTAAGGTAGTTATCGATATGTATGTTCCTATTACCATTTTCTTAATTGTTTTGGGTTTGTTATTGTAGGTCTTTTCCTTCTCTTGTGTTTCCTGCCTAGAGAAGTTCCCTTAGCATTTGTTGTAAAGCTGGTTTGGTGGTGCTGAATTCTCTTAGCTTTTGCTTGTCTGTAAAAGTTTTAATTTCTCCGTCAAATCTGAATGAGATCCTTGCTGGGTAGAGTAATCTTGGTTGTAGGTTTTTTCCTTTCATCACTTTAAATATGTCCTGCCACTCCCTTCTGGCTTGCAGAGTTTCTGCTGAAAGATCAGTTGTTAACATTATGGGGATTCCCTTGTATGTTATTTGTTGTTTTTCCCCTTGCTGCTTTTAATTTTTTTTTGTATTTAATTTTTGATAGCTTGATTAGTATGTGTCTTGGCGTGTTTCTCCTTGATTTATCCTGTATGGGACTCTCCGCGCTTCCTGGACTTGATTGACTACTTCCTT
Organism: Eubalaena glacialis; assembly: GCF_028564815.1. Taxonomy (NCBI): domain Eukaryota; kingdom Metazoa; phylum Chordata; class Mammalia; order Artiodactyla; family Balaenidae; genus Eubalaena; species Eubalaena glacialis. The sequence goes on along the minus strand of NC_083720.1, from coordinate 67,637,131 downwards.
ACCCATATTAGGGAAGTTTTCAACTATAATCTCTTCAAATATTTTCTCAGTCCCTTTCTTTTTCTCTTCCTCTTCTGGGACCCCTATAATTCGAATATTGGTGCATTTAATGTTGTCCCAGAGGTCTCTAAGGCTGTCCTCAATTCTTTTCATTCTTTTTTCTTTATTTTGCTCTGCAGTTGTCATTTCCACTATTTTATCTTCCAGGTCACTTATCTGTTCTTCTGCCTCAGTTATTCTGCTATTGATTCCTTCTAGAGAATTTTTAATTTCATCTATTGTGTTGTTCATCATTGTTTGTTTGCTCTTTAGTTCTTCTAGGTCCTTGTTAAATGTTTCTTGTATTTTCTCCATTCTATTTCCAAGATTTTGGATCATCTTTACTATCATTACTCTGAATTCTTTTTCAGGTAGACTGTCTATTTCCTTTTCAGTTGTTTGGTCTGGTGGGTTTTTACCTTGCTCCTTCATCTGCTGTGTGTTTCTCTGTCTTCTCATTTTGCTTAACTTACTGTGTTTGGGGTCTCTGTTTCGCAGACTGCATGTTCGTAGTTCCCGTTGTTTGGGTATCTGCCCCCCGTGGCTAAGGTTGATTCAGTGGGTTGTGTAGGCTTCCTGGTGAGGGGCCGAGTGCCTGTTTTCCGGTGGATGAGGCTGGATCTTGTCTTTCTGGTGGGCAGGACCATGTCCGGTGGTGTGTTTTGGGGTGTCTGTGACCTTATTATGATTTTAAGCAGCCTCTCTGCTAATGGGTGGGGTTGTGTTCCTGTCTTGCTAGTTGTTTGGCATAGGGTGTCCAGCACTGTAGCTTGCTGGTCGTTGAGTGGAGCTGTGTCTTAGCATTGAGATGGAGATCTCTGGGAGAGCTTTCGCCGTTAGGTATTATGTGGAGCCGGGAGGTCTCTGGTGGACCAATGTCCTGAACTTGGCCCTCCCACCTCAGAGGCACAGGCCTGACAAGCAGCTGGAGCACCAAGACCCTGTCAGTCACACAGCTTCAGTGTCTTTCTCATTCCCCCTCCTTTCTTGGTCACTTTTTGAAGCTAGACTTACACATGGTTGTAATGCCAACGTGATCTGCAAAACAATATCTGATGCAAAACAGGCTCTTTTTAAGGAATATAGTCTCTATCTACTTCTCGATTTATACCAAATGCCTGTGTCAAGCTATAACATCATAATGCACACTGGGTTTTTTTCCAAAATTTTGTTTTGAAAAATTTCAAACATACAACAGAATTGAAAGAATTTTACGGTTAACACCCATACAGTCTCTACCTAAATGCTACATTAACATTTTACTATTCTTGCTTTGTTCTGTAATTAGGCATCCACCTGTCCTATCTATCCATGAATCCATCTTATGTTTTCTCCCCAGTACTTCAACATGCACATCATTGAACCAGACCAGAACATAGGCTCTTCAATGGCAGGCAGATCCCTAAAGAGAAGAAAGAGGGAAGAGGTTAGCTGATCATACCCAGTTTCTTCCTTCACACTACCAATTAAACCAGGCACCCCTCTCGCCATGGGATAAGAAGTGGCAAGAGAGGCCAAGAGTGTGACAGTAGGGATCTCTCTCCACAAGGTAACAGGAGGAGTGGGAAATATATTCCCTTACAAAGAGTACACTGAGTGATTTAGTGGATGAGCATCTTCAGTAGCATCCAAATAATAAACATAACAGTTTCCTGGCATTCCTAACACTCCTACCTAGCAGCAATTTGGACTTCAGTAACTCTAGTGTCTTCCATTTTTCACAATTCTCCTATAAATGTATCCATCTCTGTTTCTCTTCACTTTTATTTGCCTGTTGCTCTCATTCTCTCACACTCCAAAAACTCATTCTCCATGCAAAGAGGAATATGGTGGCCCATGGTGATGGACTTACATCCCAAAAGTTCCCTGCTCTGAGAGGAAAAAGAATTATTTATTTCCAACTCCAATTTCAAGGAAGGACTAAAATTGGTCCAGATTGGATCACATGTCTATTTTGGACAAAGCACTGGGGCCAAGAGGTTACGTGTCAACTCCTGTGTTCAAAGGGATAAAGTCTACTATAGAAAGAAGTTAGGGATGCTGGGCCTCACTAGAAACACAAAGGAATTCCAACGTTCTAACTCATTTATTTAACCCTTTTACCTCAATGCCCACTCCACCCATAAACTTTATTAAAAGTTGAAACTCCTGTTGATGTTATAGTGAGAAAATCTCTTTAGCAAACATTTTTTATATTGTAACATTGGGGGGAGCAGTGATTTTTTTTTTTTTAAGGATCTGTTTCAACTGAGTGATTAGTGAAAGATTAACATGCTTTCATATCAAAGAATACTAATAGTTTTTACTTAGATTGATCTTGAAATTTTTTGTTCTTGAAATTGTTGAGTCAAATAGAAGCTTTAAGGATGAATTCAAACATCTAAGGAACTTGGTATGAAGGGGAGAATAAACTGTTTAACCTCTGTTTAACCTTCTCTAGAATGTTTATTTAAACATTCTGCCAATGTTGATATGATTCACCCAGGAATGTAACCCAGGTTATGTACAGTTAGATATAATTTATTTACAAATCTGCAGAACTTTGGTTATGTCTATAACAAACTTTAAGAAAATAAACTGAATGTGCAACTGCTTTAATCAAACAGCGTCCACATATATAAAAGTAAGAACAAAATTGAGAAAATTCCAACCCTTAACAACAACTTTGTTTTTCCAGCTCAAAGATTTGACCAGTAGCCAAATAAAGAGATATTAGAACAAATAAAACAAGTCCAGTGTCTCATATCAAAATCTCGCCCTTCTCCAACTTTAATATCAATAATCAATCCATTCTATCAAAATCAAACCAACCAAAAACCCATTTTCTTTTGCAAAAGCTACAATCTTCTCTTATGACACTGTTAGCAGAACTAAAATTCTGGGACTCCTTATCTTTCCCAGCACATGGGTTTTAAAATCTCAAATACCCTCATTTTTTCAAAGTACAAGGGCTCAATCCTACAAGGAATTGGAACGTGGGTTAAAATGTACTTTAAAATGCAATGAAAGAAAGAAATAAACTATCAAATGGCTCCCCTGTAAGACAGCTTCAGATATTCAGTTTAGAGTTATTTCAGTGATGCTGAGTAAATTCTGACCTGATTCTAAACCAAATGCCCTTGGGAGTCCCCAGCTGAATGCCAGAGTCTTCCATAGTGTTGTGATTAGACCCTCTCTTGGACCCTCCTCATGCATGCTCTGTTCCTGCTTTGCAGACAGCCTATCTGCCGGGGGAAATTCTGCCTATCAGTCCAAAAGGCCTGGGTGGGGTTTCGCCACAACTGAGTTAGCCTGCTTCTCTGGATCCTTTGCAAGAGAAGATGGATGAATTGGACAGTTGAAACATAACAGGAAAGTGGTTCCTCCAGGTTCCTGCACCAGGAAATAGCTCCTAGTGCCAAGACTCTAACTCCAATGCCAAGACCACAATCATACGGAGGTTGACATTCTGTGTTCAGTTCCACTGCTACTAAAGGAATAATGCTTTGCAAAAAGCCATGATGTCTACAGTGCATCCTGTTCAGCATAGGGCCTTGAGCAAACACAGAAACATTTGTCCCTGCTTCTATCGTATGGTGGACAAAGACTACCAGTCATAATTCTCTTCCCCTTCTCATCTTCTCAATCAATCCTTTTTTTAAAAAATGGAAAATTAAAAGTAAGACATTAGAACATTGGAATGACTGAGCCAGACCAGAGGGCAATCCCATTCAGCCCAATATTTTGTTTTTAAGAGTGGAGACTCATGACTGTTTCAAGGAATAGTGTTGTTGCCCTTCATGATCTAAGCCCAAAAGGTATTGCTGGGTCCCAAATATCTCTAATTGCCCTTAATTATAGCCTACAAGTCCTCATAAACCTAACTCAGTCATATAACACTTCCACCTTTGACCCAGCCAAATTACCTTGGGGCACACATAGAGTCATCACTCAGCATTCAAGGAGTTAACTCCTGAAGTTTCTGCTTCTCTTACTTCCTCCTCTTCAATTCTCCTTGAACATCCTTCAACACATTTTTTTTTTTTTGTCTTAGCCTTTCCAGTTTAATGGACTGATGATTGCCTCTTATGGATTCTAACCTAAGGTTCTAGTTCTTGCTTTGTAAATGCCTATGTCCTTCTGACTGTTGTTTGTCACAAACGTGCTATTGGGAGCCACATTACCTATTTACATCACCATTTCACCCAGGCAAGTCACACTGAGTATGGCCTAACCTTCCAGACATACTGTTTTATGGGTAATGCATTCCCCAAGTTAATTGCCCCTCCCCTTTATATTGTAACACTTTTCCTTATTCACAACAAACCACTTGGTTCAAGCATCTAAGCCCATAGTTTCCAAAATGCATATTAGAATCCAGTGGGGCATTTTAAAGACCTACCTATGCCTGTATCTCACCCCCAGAGTCTGACTTAATGAATATAGGTTGCAACAGGGATTCTTCAAAGGCTGCAAAGTTGAGAATTCTTAGACTTGGAGCATACATTTCAGTTCAAGGCAACTTAGCCCTCTCCACATCTGTCTTTACTGACTGAAAAGTTTAAATCTTTTTAGTATGACTTCTTACAGAATTCTTCTAACCTCTTGATTATTTTAACTGCTGCTCTCAACTCAGTAAAGTTTGTAATGTTAATTTGGACAGGTGAAAAGAATAACTGATACCACCTGCAGACCACAGCAGCTAGAAGTCAAGCGGATGGAAACAATCATATTGTAAGCTTCTCAAAGGAAGGGACATGCCTTACCCTTCTTTGTATTTCCACAGCATCCACCATAGTACTTGGATCAAAGTAGGTGCCTAATACATATTTAGGAGGGAAAGTAGGATAACCTGTATATAGGATCTGCTTCCAATTTTTTAAATATCTGTAATATATATGATGTTCATGTAGTTGGAAAATACATCATTTGGTGGGGAGCAACCAGTATGTTTTCAATTGGCTCACTTTTTTTTTAAGCAGCTTTATTGGGATATAAATCACATACCATACAATCCACACTTTTAAAGTGTACAATTCCATGACTTTTAGTATATTCAGAGGGTTGTGTAACCAACACCATAATCAATTCTAGAACATTCATCACCTTAAAAGGGAACCCCAGACCCATTAGCAGCCACTCCCCATTCCTCCCCAATCCCTTTCCCCTCAGACCTAGGCAACCACTAATATACTTTATGTCTCTATAGATTTGCCTATTCTGGACATTCATGGAAATGGAATCATACAATACCTGGTCTTATGTGTCAAGCGTTTTTCACTTTGTATGTTTCCAAGATTCATTCATGTTGTAGCAGGTACCAACACACCATTCATCTTTTTTTTTTTTTTAATACTTGGAAATACTTCTTTTTTTTTTTATAATTCTTTATTTTATTTATTTATTTTTGGCTGTGTTGGGTCTTCGTTTCTGTGCGAGGGCTTTCTCCAGTTGCGGCAAGCGGGGGCCACTCTTCATCGTGGTGCACGGGCCTCTCACTATCGCGGCCTCTCTTGTTGCGGAGCACAGGCTCCAGACACGCAGGCTCAGTAGTTGTGGCTCACGGGCCTAGATGCTCCGTGGCATGTGGGATCTTCCCAGACCAGGGCTCGAACCCGTGTCCCCTGCATTGGCAGGCAGATTCTTAACCACTACGCCACCAGGGAAGCCCACCATTCATCTTTATTGCCAAATAATATTCCACTGTATGGATATAAAGTATTTTATTTATCCATTCATCAGCTGATGGCATTTGGGTTATTTTCACTGTTCGCTATTATGACTAATGTTGCTATGAACTTTTGTTTTTATATGGACCTATATTTTTATTTCTCTTGGGTGTACACACAGGAGGAGAATTGCTGAGTCACCTGGTAACACTATGTTTGACCTTTTGAGGAACTGCCAAATGGTTTTCTAAATTGGCTGCACCATTTCACATGGCCACAATCTCCCCGTCCCTCCTCCTTCCCTCCATTCAAGCAGTTAGGCCTTTCTTTTCCCATTGCTTCAGGGGAAGGATGTGACTGAAAGAAAAACCAAAGCAGTGTTCCTGACTTTCATTTCCAAAAGTATACACCTTTAGGGGACCAGTAAAGACTGGCAGGACAGACAAAAAGAAGACAGTTGCTGGGAGTTAATGGGTCCCAGAAGGGTGTTGTTGGATGGGCAGTGTGATATCCTTAGTAAGAAGACCCCTTAAAAGCTCAGGGAGGAAACTGCTGCCTGAGGAACCTAGGCCCCTGGGTCTTTAGAGAGCCTTGCAGATGTTTCCTCACCCAGTATGGCAAGAAACGCAGATAGTTTATCTGCACTCAAAGTTGACACAGTAGAGCCAGGTTGCAGGAATAAAGAACAACTCACTGTCAACATAGAGATGAGGGACCCGGAGCCTGCTCCCAAACCCCTGGAACTACACACACCTCCTGGAATTTAGGTTTAAACTCAGGGGGAAGAAGTGATGAGAGAACCCCAAACTGAGCAAGATTCATTTTCTACCAGTGTAGCAAAATACAAGTTCAAAATTAAAATTCATTTGTGTTTGGGTAAAGTGAAAAAATTGTATTTCTGAGTTATGCACTGAGAGGAGTACCCACCACATAAGATTGAAAGAAAGACTAAAGAAGTCAATGTCCAATAAATATATGAAAAAACAACTCACCGCTGACAATACCATGTGCAGCAAGGATGTGGAACAAAAGGAATTCTTCTGAACTGCTGGTAGTGATCAACTGGAACTACAACTTTGGAGAGCAACTCAGCAGGACTTAAATTGAACAGCTGCAGGATCTGTAACCCAGCGACTGCTCTCCTCCGTCTGTAAGGTAGAGATCTCTTGCACAGGTGTGCCAAGAGAGACGCAAAAAGAAAAAAAAAAGCTCACCGTAACATTGTTTGTAATGGCAAAACAAAAATTTACAGACAAGCTAAAAGTCCATCAGCAGGGGACTAGATGAATAAATTGTGCCATGTGCATTCAAAGGAATACTATACAGCCCTTTTCCCCAAAATGTGATTCCTCACCAGCCTCACTCACTCCACCTGAGAACTCCAGACCTACCCAAACAGAATCTGTATTTTAACAAGATCCCCTGGTGATTCTTGTGCCTATAAAAGTTTGAGGGCTTCCCTGGTGGCGCAGTGGTTAAGAATCTGCCTGCCAATGCAAGGGACACAGGTTCGAGCCCTGGCCTGGGAAGATCCCACATGCCGCGGAGCAACTAAGCTCGTGTTCCACAACTACTGAGCCTGAGCTCTAGAGCCCGCGAGCCACAACTCCTGAGCCCACGTGCCACAGCTACTGAAGCCCACATGCCTAGAGCCTGTGCTCCGCAACAAGAGAAGCCACGACAATGAGAAACCCGCACACTGCAACGAAGAGTAGCCCCCGCTCACTGCAACTAGAGAAAGCCCACGCACAGCAACAAAGACCCAACACAGCCAAAAATAAATAAATAAATAAATACATTTATTTATTTAAAAAAAAAAGTTTGAGAAGTGCGGTTCTAGGCAGTTAAATGAACGAACTAGGGCTGCTTGTGTCAACCTGGATAACTCTTAAATACATAATATTCAGAGAAAAAAATATACAAGTTGCCAAAAGTTGGTATAGTATGATGCCATTTAAATAAAATTTGAAAACATGAGCAAATTTTTATGAGTATATTCATATGTAGTTGACATTAGGACATGCAGAAAATTTTATAAACACCACATCCTGGATACTGGTTACCTCTGGAGGGAAAGGGAGAGGAGCAGAAAGCTACAGAAGAGGAGGCTTCAACTGTAATTACAATGATGACTTGTTCTAAAGCTGCATGGTGAGTACACTTGGGTTTCTTTCATATGTTTTTACAGGCCCAAAATTTTCATTTGAACAAGGAGCTTTTCAAAAACTGTATTTAAATCTGGGTGGATAATTTTAATTTTTTTCTGAGTATGTTTAATATTTTCCAAATATTTACAGTGACCATATATTGCTTATATAGTCTAAAAGTCTATTTTAAGACTAATATTGAATTCTTTGTTTTTGATGAACTAGGCATCTTTTTACTTAAAACACCAAACTAATTGCCAGTCTTATTGCTTTCTAGCCACTCACTCCAATCTCCCACATCACGCCTTACTTTAGCACACAGACTGGGGTTCAGGACTCGCTGGTGCCCGAAGATGTACGCAGGGTGGTGGCTGGCACAGAGGGATGGGAGATGATTCTGAATTGGAGCTCTGGTGGTTGTTCTGCCTTTGTCACCTGAAACCGTGTGGAATCTGGAAAAACATGTCATTTCTCGGAGCCTCTCTTTTCTTTAAAATGGGGATAATAACTCATGCCTGGTTTATCTCGCAAAAGAGAGAAGAAACATGAAAATAGTTTTGAACTTTACAATGCTTTGGAAAAGTCAAGTTCTTCCTCAACTGGTCAGCTGCATGTATTAGTTACCAGTCCTGGGCTACCTAGAGATTACTGTAGCAATTCCATCCAAGAGGGTTTCCAACCTTCGTTCCATGTCTGGTTGGTGGGGTAGTCTATGGGGTTGCTCCCCAACTTTTCCTGGTTTCTCCCTTTTCTGGGCACATGGTAGGATTGCACTTTCCCGTCTTCTTGAAATCAGATATGGCCATGTGAGTTGGTGTCTCCAGTGAATTTTGAGCATTAAGTGATGTGTGTCCCTTCCAAGAAGAAACTTGAAGAGTGGTTTGGGGGGTCACCACCTCACCTTCCAACTGCAGGGTGATGTGGAAACACACGAGGTGATGCAGCCTCAGAACTCCTGTGTCTCTGAGTGACTGAGGTAAGCAGATATATACATACCTACAGTGGAGAGTAGCATGGATGAAAAATAAACTTGTTACAGTTAGGACGTGAGATTTGGAGACTATTTATAACCACAGCAAAACTAAGTCTAGCCTGATCGATGCAGCTGGCTAAAATTAGTGTAGTATGTGTATTAAAGAAAAGGATGGGTGACAACAACACGTATTCATCAGAAATAAAAGTAACAGGGGTATAACAGGATGTGGATTCATGATTCCCCTTCAGTTACTCCCTCCATGACTCAGCAGAGACTTACACTTTCTCATTTAAGACCAGAAGGACAGCAATTTCCAGGCTCTTTTTGACCCTTGCAAAGAAGTACTCCCATCTCTTTCAGAGAGGGTTTTACACCCAATAATAAATGGCCAAGTCAAGGATTGGCATGATAGCTACTAAAGCTGTTTGCCAAATATTTCTTGTTTTCCTCCTTTCCAGGAATATGGTAAGATTGTACCACCTATTCCTCTTGGGATTGGGTGGGGTCATGTAATTAGTTTGGGGCAATGAGTTATAACCAATTAATTGCCAGTGCAAAACCCTCCAGTTTTTCCCTCTGGTCTGATGACCCACAGTGTTAGAGATGATGGCTGCTCCATCAGCAGGAGAGCAGGAGTTCCTAGATATGACGGGCCAATCCCTCCTGCCCAATCCAAAATGGACATGTAATCTTACATGAAAAATTGTTTTAAGCCAGTGAGATTGTGGCTTGTTTGTTACAGCAGCGTAACCTAGCTTTTCCTGACTGATATAGAGAGAAATCCTGAAATAAAGTTACTGCTTCCTTTGAAATGGTCACAACCATCACAAGCCTCAAGTGAAGTTATGCATTCCTCTCCATAATCTGGCTAACTGAGCAAAAACAAAATAAAATAGAAACAAAGCAAAAAGAACACTGAGTCCTCAGAGGCTTTATTAATGGAGCCAAAGTCCTCTGGGGAGGCACTTACATGTTCCTCCAGTAAGCGTTAAGTCTGGTTCTCAGGTACCATCTCATCTGTGGCTTTATCACAGGGGCATCTCTGAAGCTGGGAACACAGAGCTCAAGAAAGTATGTTGTTTTTCCTCCTGCTTCCAGTTCCAAGGTTGAGTCCCCAGAGGTGAGTTAACAAGTGAATTTTTCTTATTCTTTATTATTATTGAGATATAATTGACATATAACATATTAGTTCCAGGTGTACAACATAATGATTTGATATATGTATATACTGTGAAATGGTCACCACAAGTTCACTTAACATCTGTCACCACACTTAGTTACGATTTTGTGTGTATGATGAGAACTTTTAAGACTTTCTTAGTGACTTGTAAATATGCAATGCAGTATTTTTAACTATAGTCACCATGCTGTACATTACATCCCCATGACTTATTTATTTCATAACTAGAAGTTTGTACCTTTTGACCACCTTCACCCATTTTGCCCACACCTCTGCCCCTGACTCTGGCGACCACCAATCTGCTCTCTATAAGCTGGGTTTTTTGTTTTTGTTTTGTTTTGTTTTATTTCTTTAGATTCCACATATGAGTAAGACCATACAGTATTTGTCTTTGTCTATCTGACTATTTAACTTAGCATAATGCCCTCAAGGTCCATCCATGTTGGAATTCCCTTTTTATGGCTGAGTAATATTCCACTGTATAGATGTACCACATCTTCTTTATCCACTCATCTGTTGATGGAAACTTAGATTGTGTACATGTCTTGGCTATTGTAAATAATCCTTCAGTGAACATGGGGGTGCATATATCTTTTCGAGTTAGTGTTTTTGCTTTCTTCAGGTAAATACCTAGAAGTGGAATTTTTGGATCATACAGTAGTTCTATTTTTAATTTTTTGAGGAACCTCCATACTGCTTTCCATGGTGACTACACCAATTTACATTCCCACCAACAGTGCACAGGGTTCCCTTTTTTCCACATCCTTGTCAACAAGTGAATATTCAAGGTCTGTTAGTGTTCATGAGCTTTTCTAATCGTTTTCACAGTATTTACTACTTACTCAGTATTCCATACGTGTGTGTTTTCTTTTAAATGTGTTTGTTCTTCTGAGAAATAAAAAGAAAAAAGCTGCCTTATGCAGTCAGGTGATCTCTAGTCGGTGATCAAATGTTATAACTTTGACCTTGGAATCCCCACAGAGCTTTTTTTCAGTTGCCTTGTGCAAAGTACTTTATTTCAAGTGCTTGGAAGAATACCTGAAGAATTACTCATCAACTGAGGTTCTCATCTCCGTATGAAGCATTTTTACCTCAGCCTTTATTTGGTTTTGTTCCTGAGACAACATCTCTGAAACTCTCAATTCATTGCCAAGCACACTTAAACTTTATTTATTCAATGGACTGATCCCTGAATTTTTAGAAACATTTATTTATATGTGTTTTCATCTGATTACGGAGAAGTTCAGAAGATAAAGAATGTAATCGCCAAAGAATATCCATCTATAGCAGGAGAAATGCTCTGCAGTGATGTTCAGATGTTGACACAAGTGGTGGAGGAAATTGTTTACAGATTCTTTGAAACTTAATTGAATAGCTGCTTTGAGAGAAAAGAGAGACACCTTCAGATGAGGCTGTTATGGGCATACTCAGTTGTCAGAAGAAGAAGCTAGGCTACTGTAAACTAATTGAACTGCCTTCCCTCCTTCCTTCAGCCGGGTTACTCCACTCAACCTCCTGGTCTCCAGCTAAATATTGCTCCCTCAGCAAACCATCCCTGACACCCTAATAGGTCGGACCCTTCATACACTCTTTTATAGAACTGCATATATTTCCATCCTAGCTTCACGATGATCACTAAATAAGCATTTCTATAATTGTTCGTTGTCCCCTCCAATAAATCATAAGCTCTGAGACAGCAGTGGTCACATTTGTATTGTTTGCCACTATTCCAGTACCAACTTACCAATTCAACAAATATTTATCAAGTGTCTTTTATGTGCCAGGCCACTGTACTAGTTCCTTGGGATGCTTGGTGCACAAAACAAAGTTTCCTGACCTGATGAAACTTACATGCAAGAGCAAGAACTCAAACAATAAATGATCAACATAAAGTACATGGTATGTTAAAAAATGAAAAGCACCATCGAAAAAGGAAAAGGTAGAGCAAGGTCAAGAAGGGAAGCTGCTTGCAGTGTTAAATAAAGTGGTGAGCTTAAGCATCATTGAGAAGGTGGGATTTGAGCAAGACTTGGAGAAGGGAAGGAAATTAGCCAAGCAGATACCTGGTTAATAGTGTTCTCGGCCCAGGATCAGGTAAAGCACATTCTTTAAGGCAGGGGGGGTGCCTGGTTTGTTCTACTAACAGCAACGGGGCCAGTGTGGCTAGAATGGAGAAAGCAAGAGAGCAGAAGGGAAGGTCAGAGATGCTCAGTAAATGTTTGTCAAGGGAATGAATGAAAAAACAAACACTTGTGTTTAAAATGTGCTTTGCAGGATTTTCACACGCTTTGTGTGTTTTCCCATAGGTGAGAAAAGTCTCTAGATTCATCCAGTCCACAAACTGTAATCTCATGTATATTAAGTGGCAACTCTAGAAGGCATTGTGTCCTTCTACTGCCAAAGAGGAAACATCTGGCTGTGTCAAGGGACGGCCATGCTCTCAACCCTAAGTCTCCGGGCCCTCCTGGACTGGATTCACACAGCAGAGTCTGAAGCTGAGGAGGATAAAGCTGATTCTGTGGCTCCACTCAGAAGCCCGTGGTACTGGCAGTCCACTCCACCTTCAAGGCTGACGTGATGGGAACCCAAGTGAGACCACAAAGCGTTCAAAGAGGCCAAGAAGCATTATCTCACTCAGTACACTGAGCAGATAGAGGTAGAAAGGAAAATGGGCTCTTTGTGAACAAATGGCTTCCCCTCACTGACACTCACTCTATGGAAAGGTTCTGAAATCCCATACATTAATGGTATATGTCAGTGGTTTCCAAGCGCCGCTGCGGGATTCGTTGTGAGATGCTTGGCTAACTCAGAATCTCCTAAGAAGTTTTCTCAAAATATGGATCCTGGGAGCCTACCTTTGGAAGATCTGAATCAGCGGGTCTAGGTGGGCTCGGGAATTCGTACTTTTAACCACTTCCCAAGGGATTATCATGAGCAGCCAAGACTGAGAAACACTGTTGTAATGTTCTGATCATGTACCTGCATTTGGCCAGAAAGCAACATCTCTTGCTAATGGTGTCAGTTTCTACTGGTGGAATCTCAGCCATTGGTGATCAAAAGAAGTTATGTTGAGGTAATAGGGATGAGGAGGCCTGCTGGAATTTCTGTAATCACAGGACTGAAAGGCCATCTTCACAGTGCAAATGTTCCATGGGACAGCAATGAGAGAATTTGTCCCCCTTCCCAGGTTTCTCTGAGCCTCTACCAGCAAGTTCTTCCAATGAGGTCACCAGTTTGAAAGCAGCTGGAGAATTTTGTGCATATGGAAGAAATTGTAACAGGAGAAATAGGAAGTTTGGGAATCTTAGAATTTCTACAAATAATCTAGTAAGAGGTGGTGAGGGAGATGGGCAAGGGCGCCAGTCCCCAAGATGACCCCCAAGGATCCCTACCTCCTGGCAGTCATGCCCTTGGGTAGTCTCCTTTCACCGTGCTAGGGCTGATCTATGTAGCCAACAGCATACAGCAGCAGTGATGGTATGTCACTTCTACAATTAGGCTATAAAAAAAAAAAAGAAAACACTGTGGCTTTCATCTTGGACTCTCTTTCTCCCTCACCTTTCTCACTCTGGAGGAAGCTAGCTGCCATGATGTTAGGACACTCAGGCAACCTATGGAAAGGGCCGCATTATGAGGAACTGAGAACCCAGCCAACAGCTGACAAGGAACTGGGGCCTGCCAAAGAGGTGAATGAGGGGAGAAGTGGATCCCCCAGGCCCAGTCAAGCTTTCAGACGACTAAAGCCCCAGCCAACAGTTTGAGTGCAACCTCATGAGAGACTCTGAGCCAGAACTACCTAGCTAACCCACCCCCAGACTCTTGACCCTCAGAAACCATGTGAGAGAACGTTTGTTGTTTTAAGCTACTAAGTTTTGGAATAATTGTTATATAGCAGTACATAATACAATAGTGAGTTCAACAGTTCACCAGAAAATTATTCATGTAATCCCAACTTAGACTTTTCTTTCCAGTTAAGTCATATAGCATTTCAATAAACTTTTATTGAAGTATAACGTATATGTTAAAATGTATACCAATCCTGGGGCTTCCCTGGTGGCGCAGTGGTTAAGAATCCGCCTGCTAATGCAGGAGACACGGGTTCGATCCCTGGTCTGGGAGGATCCCACATGCCGCGGAGCAACTAAACCCATGTGCCACAACTACTGGAGCCCGTGCGTCTGGAGCCCGTGCTCCACAACAAGAGAAGCCACCACAATGAGAAGCCCGCGCACCGCAACAAAGAGTAGCCCCCGCTCACCGCAACTAGAGAAAGCCCACATGCAGCAACGAAGACCCAATGCAGCCAAAAATAAAAATAAAAAAAATTTTTTAAAAGGGAACACTCTTGCACTGTTGGTGGGAATGTAAATTGATACAGCCACTATGGAGAACAGTATGGAGGTTCCTTAAAAAACTAAAAATAGAACTACCATACGACCCAGCAATCCCACTACTGGGCATATACCCTGAGAAAACCATAATTCAGAAAGAGTCATGTACCAAAATATTCATTGCAGCTCTGTTTACAATAGCCAAGACATGGAAGCAACCTAGGTGTCCATCATCGGATGAATGGATAAAGAAGATGTGGCACATATATACAATGGAATATTACTCAGCCATAAAAAGAAATGAAATGGAGGTGTTTGTAATGAGGTGGATGGAGTTAGAGTCTGTCATACAGAGTGAAGTAAGTCAGAAAGAGAAAAAGAAATACAGTATGCTAACACATATATATGGAACCTAAGGAAAAAAAAAAAAAGGTCATGAAGAACCAAGTGGCAAGACGGGAATAAAGACACAGACCTACTAGAGAATGGACTTGAGGATATGGGGAGGGGGAGGGGTGAGATGTGACAGGGTGAGAGAGTGGCATGGACATATATACACTACCAAATGTAAAATAGATAGCTAGTGGGAAGCAGCCGCATAGCACAGGGAGATCAGCTCGGTGCTTTGTGACCACCTAGAGGGGTGGGATAGGGAGGGTGGGAGGGAGGGAGATGCAAGAGGGAAGAGATATGGGAACATATGTATATGTATAACTGATTCACTTTGTTATAAAGCAGAAACTAACACACCATTGTAAAGCAATTATACTTCAATAAAGATGTTTAAAAATTAAAAAAAAAAAAGTATACAAATCCTAAAAGAATACATCCCTTTATATAGGACTCATATCAGAAAAAAAAATATTACCAAGATCCCAGAAGCCTCTTCACACCCCCTTCCAGTTACATAGCCACCTTAAAGGTAACCAGCAAGGCACACAGAATACTTTTGCCTGCTTTTGAACTTTAAAAATTAATTCATACAATATATACATTTTTTTGGTCTGTCTTCTTGAACTCATTATGTTAGTGATATTCATTCATGTTACTTTGTGTATTGAAAGTATCTGTTGAATTATATTGATTTGTAAGAGTTTGTTATATATTCTGGATACCAATCCTTTGTCAGTTATATAAAATACAAGATGTCTTCTCTCATGTTATGGTTTTTTTATTCTCTTAATGGGATCTTCTAATGAAAGAAGTTCTTATTTACGTAATCCAATTTATCACATAATTTGTGGTTTGTGCTTTTTGTGCCTTGTTTGAGAAATACTTGCCTACACCAAGGTCATGAAAATATTTTCTTTGTTTTCTCTTAGAAGCTTTATTTTGTTTTCCTACAATTCATATAGCATTGATTGTTGCATATCATGTAGGACAGAGATCATAATTCATTTTCTTCTCTGTGGATATCCAATTTGATTCAGCACAATTTACTGAAGACCATTATTTTCCTTGTACTTTATTGTCCCTTTGGCATAAATCTAGTGACTTTATATGGTCTGTTTCTGAACTGTCTATTCTGTTCCAGTCTCTGTCTACCCTTGTATCATCACTGTCTTAGTTATGGTAAGTCTTGATATCTAGTATGTTCTCCTTCAAGATTGCCTTGGCAATCTTGGTCTTTTGCACTTCCATATAAATTAGAATCAGCAATTTCCCATACACAAAATCTGCAGTGATTTGGGGGGATTACATCAAATCTGTAGATCATTGTGGGGAAAATTGGTGTTTTTAAAATTTGAAGTCCATTGATTCATGAATATGGTATATTTCTCCATTTATTTCAGCCTCACTTATTTTATTTCAGTAATATTACATAGTTTCCAGTGTACAGTGTCTAGCATTTTTTTGTTTTTTTTCCTTTTTATTTTGAAATAGTTTTAGACTTATGAAAGAGTTACAAAGATAGTACAGAGCTCCCACATACCCATCACTCAGCTTTGCCTAATGTTAACATCACAGTACATTGATCAAAACTAAGAAAATTAACATTGGTAAATATTAACTTAAACTGCAGACTTTATTCAGGTTCCCACCAATTATCCCACTGTCGTTTTTCTATGCCAGGATCCACTTCAGGTTACCACATAGCATTTAGGTGGCCAGCATGTTTAGAGAGCGGATTCCTGTCTGTGGTCAGCATTTGCTTATCTCCCTTCATTCCCAGGCACTCCCATCACCACTGGAGCTTCTGCTCTTCTTCTGCAGGGCTTCCCCACATCCCATCTAGCAGAAGGATGGTGAGCCAGATAAAAGTTACAGCTGATGATACTCCACAGTAGTGGAAAAGTTTCTGCACAGAACACTTCTCTTCCAGAAAACTGCATACCTCACTCTGTAGCTCCATTTGGGTCTCTGTTCAAATGTCCTTCCTCAAAGATGTCTTCCTTGAACATTCCATCTAAAATAGCACTCTATCACTCTCTAACACCCTTACCCTGCTTCTTTTTTTATCCATAGGACTTATTACCACCTGACATGACATATACATGTTGGCATGTTTATTGTCTGTCCTCCCCACTGAGATGTAAGCTCTCTGAGGACTAGGAAAGTTTTCTCTCTTGTTCTCTTTTGTATTCTCAGCATTTAAAACTATTCTTGGCACCTGGTAGGCCCTCATTAATTTTTTCTTAAGTTACTGAATGAATGAATGTGCAGCTTTATTCCCACGGAGAACCTTCAAAGAGGTTTCAGGGTTGGGGAAAGTGTGTGCAAAAGTACCTGTTGCAGAAAGCCTTGTATTCTCCTGGAAGGGAATAGAAAGAACAAAGTATATGGAGTCAGAACTCACTTTGAATCCTCTCACTTACCAGCTTTTAGCTATTTTTTCTGGGCAAGGTACTCTGAACTCAAATATTCTCATCTGTAAGATGGATCCAGGAATACCTACCCTGCAAGGTTGCTCTAAGAATTGAAGGCATTAATATATGTGAATTGATGGTCACTTGTGCAAGCATTCATAAATTACTGGTGAAACAGTCTGTGTGCATGGCTGCACCGTGGTAAGGTTTGGGGCGCACTTTGAGGTTAAATATCTGAAATGAGGCCAGAGACATGAAAACTGGGGTCTCATATTTGCAAAGGGCTTTGTTTGCATGAATGTCTCAAATCTTAGCTCCATCACTTGATTAGAGATTAAAAAGAAATGAGGGGAAAAAATATCCAAAGACTCAATAGAAACAAGGGAGCAAGTAGAACAGCAGCATAGAAGTGCTTGAGAATTGAGTGGCCACGTGACAAGCTGGATGCTGGACCAGCCGTCTCAGGGTGATTCTGTGGCAAGATCAGGATAAGAATCCATGTGTTTTCCTCCCCTACCAGCCAGTCTTCCTTCATTTCAGCCAACACTGTCTGCTCTTTATTTATAGTCTAGTTAAGAAGCTGCAGCCCTGCTTAAATGTCCATATAAATTCCTCATATCCACAGCACATGTTTGACAAACAGAAAGTAGATGTCTGAGTATAAAAAACCAAGTAGTTCATTAAGAAAAAAAATCCCATGTGTTTTAGTTGGAGCTTAAGTCTCTTCTGATTGAAAATGGCAGGACTGAACTCAAACCAGCTTTTAAAAAAAAAAAAAAATTAGTGGTTCATGTAGCTGTAGAGTCCAGGTGCGGCTAGGAGCTCATGTGATTCAATCAGGACCAGTTTGTCTATTTCTTAGCTCTGCTTCCTCTGTGTTGACTCCCTTCGGCTTTGAGTCTCCCCTCACCAACAAACAATGGCTGCCAGTAGATCCTGGAGTTACATACTTCCTGATTCACAACCACAGGAAAAAAGCAGGGAGCTCCTTCTCTGAGAACTCAAGGAAAAGTCATGAATCGAGTCTCATTGTCTCTGATTGGCCTGACTTGAGCTCTTTATCTGTGAGCCAGTCATTGACTCCAGGTTCTGACTAGTTCATATCTAGGCTACATGCTCTCCTCTGAATCAGAAATGCAACCCCACCTGAAGACCAGGGAATAAGGAGGGGGGGGGTCCCTGGGGGAGGAATCAGGCTATTTGCCAGAGGGTGGATGGATGCTGAAGGACAAAAATAACAGATGTCTACTGGGCCATGTCTTCAAACTCATAGTCTGCATTCTTTGTCCACAGAACAACCATAACTTTTTAAGACTGAGGTCATTTTTTTTAGGTTAAGCCTCACTTGTTGGCTTTACTTCTGTAAAGGCCATATATTTTGCAGATCTATTCAGGCTCACAGAAAGAATCATTTAAGCATTCTTAAATAAATCTGTCCAGCTATGCCAAAAAAAAAAAAATCTGTAAGAAGAAGGGAAACTAATTTATATGGGAGAAGACAGAAAGTAGAGAGAGAAGCATAAACTGAAAATAGACAGAGAAAATGCCATAACTAAGAAAGCATAGAGGAGCAAAGCCCATCAGAAATTCCAGTGTCTATTTGAATATTTCCTCCTTGCTTCTTACATTGGGTTTCCTAAAAGCAGATCCAGGGAATGCTCTCAGGAGAAGGGGAGCGAGGGAAGTAGCATAGGGCAGGGGGGCAGCTAAGCAAAGATGCTATCTCACTTGAGACGAGCTTGAGTCTGATCCCACAGGAAAGCTCTGGTACACAAACTGTACCATTGTAACACCCAGAGGCAAGGGGTGGCCTTTTGCACCTTGTGCCATTCAATCGTGGGGTGGAGTAGGAGATAGCTCCTGTTCAGCCAGAAGCAACTTTCCAGAGAAAGAGCCAGCTGTGAGTTGCTATCAGCCAACACAGCAGCTAGGGGATGGGAGATTAGCAGATGAATAGGATGGGGGAGGGAGTACCAACAGCAACCACTACACCTGTGACCTGTTTTTCACTACATTTTGCCTATAACTCTCATCTGAGCTTTAATACAATGTCCCACGGTATTCACTGTCTATTCCCTATTCTCTAAAAATAACCTAGTTGTGTGGCCCCCAATAAACCATGCTTCCCTGTAGTCACATCTTTGTGCTGTCTCCTCCCACATGGCTTTGACCAGTCAACTGCAGTAGAAATGACATTGTGCAATCTCTGAGGTAGGCCTTGAGAAGACTTGAAGCTTCAGCTTTTGCCTTCTTGGAATGCTCTCACCACTATGTACGAAAACATGGCCTAGACGCTAAATGATGACCAAGCACTCAGGATGAGAGAGAAAGGCCTTGAGACCATGTGGATAAAGAGGCCTGTCCAGCCCTCTGCTGACCTATCAGCTAATGCTGCCATGTGAGTGAGCCCAGGTGAGACTAGAAGAGCCACCCAACTGACTCACAAGATTATGAGAAATAGATCATCATTGTTCTAATTCACTAAGTTTGGGGTCATTTGTTATAGTGATAATTAAAACACTTCTTGCTTTTATCTCCTCACTGCTTCCCAGTTCTTTCCAAGCCTGTATCTGAACATATCTCTTCCCTGCTTAAGAAAACCCTGATGAACCTCTCTTTGCAGAATCAGGTCTCAGCTCCTTATCCTGGCATGTGGCATATGCCACAACTTAGCCCTCACTTACTGTTCCATCCTAGTCTTCAATCATGAAACCTGTGCTCTAGGCACCATGAGCTTCTCCCCTTACTCTGGTCCCGCCATGTTGTCACATGCCATCCCTGTCCAACCCCCCTCACCCCCCAACCCGGTTCCAAGGATAAATTCTCCTTCCAGCCCTCCTCAGCTCCTTCAGATAGAGTCCACCACTCTTGTCTCTTTGAGCCTTCTTACCTTCACTACAGTTCTTATCACATTTGACTTGTGCCCATCTCCTCCTACTGACAAACTCCTTCATTGCAGGGGCCATGCTGTATTCATTTGTGAACCTCCAGAACCTAGTTCAATGCCTGCCATGTAGTTTAGCCATCAGTGACGACTGACTGATTGTGAAGTATTGCTGACTATGTGCTTCTTGCGAGCAGGTGTTACCGAAACAGGTTCGTTTTGCCCGCTGCCCAACAAGCCAAAACGCTGAGAGGAGGGGTTTGCAGCAAAGAGCGGGTTTGGTTACAAGGCAGCCAAGCGAGAAGCAGGAATAACAAGTCTCAGATCTGCCTCCCTGACACAAAGAATAAAGAAACAGGGTGGTCTGAGGTGTGGGGAGCGTGGGGAAAGGTGATTGAAAGAAAGTGTAGTAAATAGTGTAGTAATAGTCTTTCTGCGCAGGTGTAACTAAGCTACAAGCTGCTGCCCATGAGAAAATGGAGGCACTTAGCAAGACCTGAGGGTGGAGTTTCCAGCCCTCTGACACCAAAAGGTCACTGAGCAGACACTCACACATGCCTAGTTGGAGGGCCAGTGGTCCTACCCAGTCTTAACCAGGTCAGCTTGAACTAGACACAGCTGACTCCAAGTTCCGGGAAAACAACTTGGGCAAACTTATTGTTTAGTCTACATGCTGTATGGAGGACATGCACGTCTTTTATAGCAACAATTAAAATGACCCTGCTTAGTGAAGGTAGGTGAAATGGATTTGACTAATGATTACTCACGGTTTCACAGGCACTAAATCTCATTCATCTCATGGTGCTTGGTTCAGAACCTAGAACATGATAGGTATTCACGGAGGATTTGATTGAATTGAGTGATGGGAAATAGAAAAGTTAAGAAGCAAGAAAGCAAAAGGAGGGCTTCCCTGGTGGCGCAGTGGTTGAGAATCTGCCTGCCAATGCAGGGGACACGGGTTCGAGCCCTGGTCTGGGAAGATCCCACATGCTGCGGAGCAACTAGGCCCGTGAGCCACAACTACTGAGCCTGCACGTCTGGAGCCTGTGCTCCGCAACAAGAGAGGCCGCGATAGTGAGAGGCCCGCGCACCGCGATGAAGAGCGGCCCCCGCTCGCTGCAACTAGAGAAAGCCCTCGCACAGAAACGAAGACCCAGCACAGCCAAAAATAGATAAATAAATAAATAAATAAATTTATTAAAAAAAAGAAAGCAAAAGGATAGAAAACAACAAATTAGAAAGCAAGGAGGAGACAGAGTCTTAAGAAAGACAAAGTCAAGTAGACGCTCTCAGGAAGGAAGAATCCTTACATTCTCTAAACACTTTGATTTTAGTTGGTTCTCAATTTATCCCTCTATTTCTTTTTTCTTTTTTCAACATCTTTATTGGAGTATGATTGCTTTACAATGGTGTGTTAGCTTCTGCTGTATAACAAAGTGAATCAGCTATACGTATACACGTATCCCCATATCTCCTCCCTCTTGCATCTCCCTCCCACCCTCCCTATCCCACCACTCTAGGTGGTCACAAAGCACCGAGCTGATCTCCCTGTGCTATGCGGCTGCTTCCCACTAGCTATCTATTTTACATTTGGTAGTGTATATATGTCCACTCTCTCACTTCGTCCCAGCTTACCCTTCCCCCTCCCTGTGTTCTCAGGTCCACTCTACACGTCTGCATCTTTATTCCTGTCCTGCCCCTAAGTTCTTCAGAACCTCTTTTTTTTTAGATTCCATATATAATGTGTTAGCATACGATATTTGTTTTTCTCTTTCTGACTTACTTCACTCTGTATCACAGACTCTAGGTCCATCCACCTCACTACAAATAACTCAATTTCATTTCTTTTTATGGCTGAGTAATATCCATTGTATATATGTGCCACATCTTCTTTATCCATTCATCTGTCGATGGACACTTAGGTTGCTTCCACGTCCTGGCTATTGTAAACAGAGCTGCAATGAACATTGTGGTACATGACTCTTTTTGAATTATGGTTTTCCCAGGGGGAAAAAAAAACCTAAAAATAGAACTATCCCTCTATTTCTTTTTGAACCAAGTGGTAAGTTTGAATAGAAGATGAAGAGCCCTGCAATGGGGTTTGAGGGCCGATATCACTGACTTTTCTCAGACACCTCCCCACAGAGGCTCTGGCACAGACCCTGCTCATAGACTGGGTTTTAGTGAGGTGGTGTCAAGATGGAGTCCAGGACGGCAGGAACAACCATTCACACTTATTTCCATATGTTGTCTGATCTGCCACGATAAACTGGAGCCACTTCAGACAGGCCTAGAGCACACACCCTTCCTTTCTTGCTGGCCCTGGGGCAAGGAGAAGAGAGATTTTCCCAGGGTTTCTACACTTGGCTTTATTGTTCAGAGAGCTCAGAGTGATTTCCATTTTCAATCATTTAAATCAGGGGTGAGGCATGGGTTTGCATTAACTATAGTTCAGGAGAGTCACAAATTGTGCCATTAGTGAGAAGGAAGACTGGACACTCAGGTATATATAAACAAATCCCTGGACCAGTTGTTCTCAAACGTTAGCTGCATCAGAATCATCGGGAGGGCTTGGTAAAACAGACTGCTGGGCTTACCTTCAGAGTCTGATCATTTGCCTTTCTAACAAGTTCCCAGGTAATGCTGAGTCTGCCAGCTCAAAGACCACACTTTGAGCATACTACCCTAGACCATGAACTTCTTGTACAGAAGGAACTGGCCTTTTCTCTCTGTATGTGCAATGCCTAGCACATAGGAGGTGTTCGTGTATGCTTTTTTTATTTGAATTACATGAAAGATAATTACAATTGTTAGAAAAGTTATTCAAAAAGTCATTCTAGGGCTTCCCTGGTGGCTCAGTGGTTAAGAATCCGCCTGCCAATGCAGGGGACATGGGTTCGAGCCCTGGTCCGGGAGGATCCCACATGTTGCGGAGCAGCTAGGCCCGTGAGCCACAACTACTGAGCCTGTGCTCTAGAGCCCACGAGCCACAACCGCTGAGCCCACATGCCACAACTACTGAAGCCTGTGCACCTAGAGCCTGTGCTCCGCAACAAGAGAAACCACCGCAATGAGAAGCCCGCGCACCGCAACGAAGAGTAGCCCCTGCTCGCCGCAACTAGAGAAAGCCCACGCGCAGCAACAAAGACCCAACACAGCCAAAGATAAATAAATAAAATAAATAAATTAAAAAAAAAAAAGAATGAAGGCTTAAACACATGTAAGTGTATTTACAAATACTTAAAAAAA
The DNA here is from genome assembly GCF_028564815.1 of Eubalaena glacialis. Classification (NCBI taxonomy): domain Eukaryota; kingdom Metazoa; phylum Chordata; class Mammalia; order Artiodactyla; family Balaenidae; genus Eubalaena; species Eubalaena glacialis. The sequence continues at coordinate 67,613,870 of NC_083720.1, read as the reverse complement.
AAAAGAAGTCATTCTAGGGACTTCCCTGATGGTCCAGTGGTTAAGACTCCGAGCTCCCAATGCAGGGGGCCCGGGTTCGACCCCTGGTCAGGGAACTAGATCCCTCATGCCGCAACTAAAAGAGCCCGCATGCCGCAATGAAGATCCCGCGTGCCACAACTAAGACCTGGCTCAGCCAAATAAATATTGTTTTAAAAGCCGTTCTATCATGTGTCTGTAATGCCATCTTTTTGTATCTCTTGGCTTAAGGAAAAAACACATCTTCATAGAGCTTAGTTCTCCCCTTTTATCTCCACCAGCAATTTCTACTGAAGAGATCAACTCAGATAACACTGTTTCCAGCAGTCAAATAGAGTCTAGAGATACACATCATTCAAGTAAGTGCTGGAAAAAGAACTTTGCCTGGTGGTGATCATAAACTGTTCTTGATGTTGTGTTGGGTTGGCCAAAAATTTCATTTTTTTTCTTCCGTAAGATGGCTCCAGTAGCGCTTAGTTGTCTTTAACTTCATTCAAAACAATTTTCTGAGGTTGTCTTGTGTCAGCTGTCATATCAGCGTGCATTTAAAAAAAAACATCAAAATTGGTGAATTTTTGTGTAGCCATTTTAATATTGAAGATGGAAGAAAAAAAGCAACATTTTTGGCATATTATGCTTTATTATTTCAAGAAAGGTAAAAACGCAACTGAAACACAAAAAAAGATTTGTGCAATGTATGGAGAAGGTGCTGTGACTGAGTGGACGTGTCAAAAGTGGTTTGTGAAGTTCCGTGCTGGAGATTTCTCACTGGACGATGCCCCACGGTCGGGTAGACCAGTTGAAGTTGATAGCGATAAAATCAAGACGTTAATTGAGAACAATCAATGTTATACCACGCGGGAGATACCCGACATACTCAAAATATCCAAATCAAGCATGGAAAATCATTTGCACCAGCTTGGTTATGTTCATCACTTTGGTGTTTGGGTTCCACATAGGTTAAGTGAAAAAAACTTTCTTGACCATATTTCCACAGGCAATTCTCTACTTAAATGTAATGAAAACGTTCCATTTTTAAAACAAATTGTGACGGGCAATGAAAAGTGGTTACTGTAAATAATGTGGAACGGACGAGATGGTGGGGCAAGTGAAATGAACCACCGCCAACCACACCAAAGGCCTGTCTTCATCCAAAGAAGGTGATGTTGTGTATATGGTGGGATTGGAAGGGAGTCCTCTATCATGAGCTCCTTCTGGAAAACCAAACGATTCATTCCAACAAGTACTGATCCCAATTAGACGAACTTGAAAGCAGCACTCAACGAAAAGCGTCCGGAATTAGTCAACAGAAAATGCATAATCTTCCATCAGGATAACGCAAGACTGCATGTTTCTTTGATGACCAGGCAAAAACTGTTACAGCTTGGCTGGGAGGTTCTGATTCATCTGCCATATTCACCAGATATTGCAACTTTGGATTTCCATTTATTTTGGTCTTTACAAAATTCCCTTAATGGAAAAAATTTCAATTCCCTGGAAGACTGCAAAGGCACCTGGAACAGTTCTTTGCTCAAAAAGATAAAAAGTTTTGGGAAGATGGAATTATGAAGCTGCCTGAAAAAATGGCAGAAGGTAGTGGAAGAAAACAGTGAATACATGGTTCAACAAAGTTCTGGGTGAAAATGAAAAATGTGTCTTTCATTTTTACTTTAAAAACCGAAGGAACCTTTTGGTCAACCCAAAATTTACTTGGTTTCAAGTGATAGAAACACATCTCTAAGCAAAAGATAGAGACAGCAGAACTTATTGGTTTGCAGAACTCAAGAAGAGTTAGAACAACCAAACCCAGCAGGGATGCGGCTGAGCCCAGGACTAGAACCAGGGTCCTAAAACCAGCCAGTGCTCCTTCCTCTCTTGGTCACTCTTCTTGTCTCTCTATTTTGGCTCTGTTGGCTATCACTGTAGACTGGCTTTCTCCATATTACAATAAATTCAAGGAAGAGACTCAGCTCAGCTTAGGTTAGGGGGTGGGGTCACAGAAGAAAATGCATCTCCCACAGTAGCCATGTGGGTGAGGAAGGGCACAGGTCTCACAGGCGTAGATATTAGAGATGTCAGTCACTGATGCTTTTGGACAATGAAAACCTATATAAGAGTTGATAAGTCTTTTCGTAAACATTCTTCTAAATCTTTAGTACCAACCAGATGTAATAACAGTCAGACACAAATACCATCAGATCACTAGAGAGCAGCTGAAGCCTGCAACCAAGAGGGAAGACCAGCCTGAAATTGAGATGTACTTGAGAAATATTCCAAACTACCTATGGGCTATTACATCTTGGTGCTTCTTTAAATCTTACCCTCAAATGAGGGGGTTATGAAATGTAAGGTAGAAGTTCTCTAATATATAGCAGACCCTACTCACTAGCAAATCATGTTTTAAAGGATATCAGCATGGCTTTCCTAGATCTTTGCAAGAGAGGATTTTTCTCTTCCATCTCCACATGGACCCAAAAACAGGACAAAATATTTCCTCTGCCTTTGGCTAACCCAAACCTGAATTTTTCATATTGAAAAATCCTAGCATGTGAGGAGATTCCCAAATAAAATTGCAGTCAATATGATCCATTGTCTTTTAGACATACATGAAAATCAGCCCATTCTTTCTACTCTGTTAGTTCTGAATGCTTTACAGTTTAAGTACTATAATGTCAGTTTTAGTTTAGATGAAGGCCCAGGGACAGAGATTCTTTAGAAAAAAATTAAACTGTAGCAAACACTATGATGCTGTTATTATAAAAGCTCATAAAACACAAGTTCAAGCTTACTTTGAAAATGAGTGGTTTTTTTTTTTCCAAAACGCTGACTCAAGTTCTATGTTGGGAGGATGCAGTAACACAATGCTTTGTCTCTGCCAAAATAGGTCACCAGTGCTGATTCCAGTGGACACTAACATTTCAGCTGGTGATTGCTGTGTGGTTTTCCTTTGTATGTGGCAGTCATTCAGGCGAAAACTTCTGAGGTTTCCTACTGTGTTTTTAGGCTGAAATTTAATGTTTACTTTTCTATATGCTCCACCTTCATGCTCTATTATTGTTGAAGGTGGAAATCCCGCAGGTAGATGAGTTCAGAACGTGTTGCTCTGATGAGAAAGCAAACTATGAATAAATAAAATTTGACAAATGAAAAGTGTGGGGGGGAAATTGACAATCAAAATAAAGTACCTTATGAAAGAGTGAATATTTTCTTCAAATCGCACAATGGAGAGTGGAACAAAAAAATAAAAGCTTAGTTAAGCCATCTGAAGCAGACCTTAATACCTAACAACAGGAGTAGAAGTAGAAAGTGTTTATTTGGAGACAGCGAGGCCACTGGAACATAATTTGCAGGGTGCAGATACATACACATCAAAGTGCATGGGTTATTATCTGTGCAACCGTTTATATTTCTCTTATAAATTTAGACTTACCATCATTTTGTTATTTCCAAAGAGACAGAGTCTATCCCGATCATTAATTTTATCAACAATTACAACTCTCCATTAAGTGCCAAACCCTTGAGGTAATTGCTGGAGATATAACAATAAATAGAGCTCCTGTCTCCAGAAGTTTGCCATCCAGCCAGGAGACATACATGTAAATAAGTAATTTGAAGGAAGATTACTAATCCTTACAATATAATTGTCTCCTTATAGTTAAGCACATTCAATAAGCACTGAACTGTTGAACCCTATCTGACCATGGCCGCCAAGATTCTAGGGACCAGAACAGGAAAAGCTGGATAAGCAGCACTGTTATGGGTTACTGCTTTGGCTGGAATTCTGTCTGTCTGGATCTGGAATGCATTTGATCTGAGGACCATTCAAGGCTCTATGGGACAACAGGCCGTGCCTGTGTCTATTTTCCCCTACACTTTCAACATAAGAAAAGAGTATTTGGGGAATTCCCTGGCAGTCCAGTGGTTAGGTGCTTTCACTGCCGTGACCTGGGTTCAATCCCTTGTCGGGGAGCTAAGATCCTGCAAGACAGAGAGAATAAGCTCATATGACTGTGGAAGACTATTTAAAACTCCTAACTTGAACAGGCAGAGTAATAGAGGATTGCCTTGTATAGATATAAAGACTACGAAAATAAATGAATTTTGATTCACTCTAATTTACTATCAGACTCTTGCATTATTCCTGTCAGCCCCAGGTAGAACTATATCCTGGTCAGAATCAACTGTTGAGCTTCCTGGCTGGGAGGAAGGTAGAAGACACCTAACTTCCTAATTAGGGTGGGACCAGGCCGTAGGATGGACACAGCCCACCAGAACTGTCCCCCAAGACTGAGCCTTGGTCACTCTGCCAACTATGCCCTTTGGAGATGTCCAAGCTCACCAGGGGACTCTACTTCCCACCACATGACACCAAGTTGTCACTGGGGATCCTATTTCTTTAGTTTGGATACATCTTAATCCCTCTCTTCCTTCCTCTGTGACTGTTTCTTAGCCCTTTGAGCAGGCAGGTCCAGACCCCTTACCTTTTCAATTTTCAGCTTCTAGATATGGTGCCAGGTATAACTGTACACGCCTGATGAGTCAATATGTAACCATGAAACATGAGGGCAATTTGTTTTCCAAAAGAATAGATACAATATCTAATAAGGGATTAATATCCAAAATATTCAAGGAAATCATACAACTCAATAGCAATAAAACAACCCAATTTAAAAATGGTCAGGGACTTCCCTGGGGGCACAGTGGTTGGGAGTCCACCTGCCAATGCAGGGGACACGGGTTCGAGCCCTGGTCCGGGAGGACCCCTCATGTCGCAGAGCAGCTAGGCCTGTGAGCCACAACTACGGAGCCTGTGCTCTAGAGCCTGCGAGCCACAACTGCTGAGCCCACATGCCACAACTACTGAAGCCCGCGCACCTAGAGCCTGTGCTCCGCAACAAGAGAAGCCACCGCAACGAGAAGCCCGTGCACCACAACGAAGAGTAGCCCCAGCTTGCCGTAACTAGAGAATGCCCGCACGTAGCAGTGAAGACCCAACACAGCCAAAAGAAAAAAATAAATTAAAATATATATATATTAAAAATAAAAATGGTCAAAGAACATTTTTCCAAAGACAACACACAAATGGCTAACAGGTAGATGAAAAGATGCTCAACATCGCTAATCATCAGGGAAATGCAAATCAAAACCACAATGAGATATCACCTCACACCTGTTAGGATGTTATTATCAAAAAGATAAGAGATAACAAATGCTGGAGTAGATGTGGAGAGAAACACTTGTGCACTGATTGTGGGAATGTAAACTGGTGCAGCCACTATGGAAAACAGTATAGAGGTTCCTCAAGAACAGAATTACCATATGATCCAGCAATCTCACTCCTGGATATATCTCCAAAGGAAATGAAATAATTATCTCAAAGAGTTATCTGTACTCCCATGTTCATAGCAGGATTATTCACAATAGCCAAGGTATGGAAACAACTGTCCATTGACAAAAGAATCGATAAAGAAGATGTGGTATATATAAATATACAGTAGAATATACAGTTGTAAATATACAATAAGGCTTTTTTCAGCCTTAAAACAGAAGGAAATCCTCTCATTTGTGATAACATGGCTAAATCTGGACATTATGCCACGTGAAGTAAGCCAGACAAAGATAAATACTGCATGATATCACTTATATGAGGGGAAAAAAAGTCGAACTTGTAGAAACAGAGAGTAGAAAAGTGGTTGTCAGGGGCTCTGAGGTGGGGAAAATAGGGGAAGATTGGTTAAAATGGTACAAGTTTTTTGTTATAAGATAAACAAGGTTTGAGTATCTAATGTATAAGATAGGAACTATATTTGATAACACTCTATGCGTAATTGAAATTTGCTAAGAGAGTAAAACTTAAGTTCTCTCCAAAAAAAAAAAGTAAATACGTGAGGTAATGGATATGTTAATTCACTCGAGGGGAGGGGTCCTTTCACAATGTATACACATACCAAATCACCACACTGTACACTATGAATATCTTATAATTTTGTCAATTATACCTCAGTAAAACTAGGAGAAGGGAGAAAATAGGGAAGGAAAGACAAAAAATGGCTACAATAATAATTCACCCTAGTTATTCCTCAAACTCAGAGGTGATACCTTAAAAAACAAAAAGCTGTAGATGTTTAGACATTGCCCCAGAATCAGCCATCTCTAGGAGAAGAGAATTTGACACTTTTTCAAACCCTCAGAAGTTTCTGTGGAGGAGCCAACCAATATCAAGGACTGAACTAAATGGTGCTTCTTAAATTTGCCCGGTCCAAAGAATCAGCTGGGTAGCTTGTTAAACCTTCTGAGTCCCATCTTTCTTCTGGAGACCCTTATTTAATCGGTCTGCGGTGGTGGCCCCAGAATCTGAAAGCTTAAGAGAGCCCCCAAGTGTTTTTTAAATTGAGCAAGTTTGGGAAGCACTAAACTAGGCTGGATTTCCCAAACTTCTCTTGTGATAAGAAGCACCTGGGGCTCTAGCTGGAAAGAAAATTTCTTGCCCCCAACCAGACCAACAGAATCAAAATTTCTAGCTCAGAGGTCTGGCAGCCTATTTATTTAATAAAGATCTCCACTTGATTCTTATTATCTGAGAAATGGTAATACAGGCTCATTGAGTCCCAGCTTTGGCTTGTCATTAATATTACCTGGGAACTCTGTGCATGTATATGTGTGTGTGTGTGTGTGTGTGTCTGTCTGCACAAGTCCAGAGATGAGCACGTGCATGAGTGCACATGTATGTACTAAAATACACAAACATGAAATTTACACATGTCACATTCGTGACATTTAATACATTCACAGTGTTGTGCAGTCATCACTACTGTCTAGCTCCAGAACATTTTCATCACTCATCTAGGGATTTTTAAAACATCCAGATGCCTAGGCTGTACCCAAATCAAATAAATGAGAATCCCCAGGGTGGGACCCAGGCATCAGTACTCTTTAAAGCATTCCAGCTGATTACAATGTGCAGTCAAGTTTGGAACCACTCAGAATTCCTATGCTCTGAAAGCATTTGTTAATTTGTCCCACCAGGGTCTCTCATCCTGGTCCTCTGCATTCCAAGTACATCCTTACTTTGCTTTATTCATTCTCTTTTTTATTAATTTGATTAATTTGATTCTCATACCCCATCAAGACCCTTAAGTTTTTATGTCCTTCTCAGAAATGGTGACAAAATTTCCTAAGGCTTTCGTACCCCTCCTGGGGGCCTAGTCATGGGCCTGATCCCAAAGGTTCACATTCAGTTGAATGAGTTTATTTAGAGTAACCTTACAAGGATATTTTTAGGGAGCAATTGTTTAACTAATTTGTCAAACATAGATGGAGCACCAATTATGTGCCAGGCATTATGCTAGCCCAGGCCCTACTCTCATGATGGGAATCGAGGGAAAAAGCAGATATAGGACAAGATGGCCTATACTGTGACATTCCATCACAGCAAGATGAAAATGGGAATACATAAAGAGTGGTATCTAAACCAGAATCCAAAGACTTTTTCTGTAAAGAGCCAAGAATAGGTTCCTTTGCCTTTTGGAGCCGTATACAACTGTCACACCTAATTAATTCTGCAATTGCCATTTTGTACAAGAGCAGCCATAGAAAATAATACATCTATGACTGGGCATGGCAGTGCTACAAATCAAGTGGTGGGCTTGATTTGATCTGAGGGCTGACATTCTCCATCTCCTGATCTAATACACACTGGAAAGGGAAGAGGGTGTTTCAGAAACATGGAACTGTTAAAAAATAAACTGAGACATGTTAAAATTTTTAATTATTTATTTGAGCAAAAATCTATTTGAATTGGTCAGCATCAAACCCGAAGTGGTTAGGAGTGCTCCACTCACAGGAGTTAGGGGCAAGACTTTTACAGAGAAGATGCAGAAGAGAAGTAAGGAAATAATTTGATTGCTATAGCTTAAGCAGTTGCCTTATTTAAGGGAAAGCCTAACTGGCTGTTTGTGATTGTCCTTAGATGTTGATTGAGGCTTTTACAGACATAGGTTTTGGTTTGCTTTTGTTGTCTGCTAAGGCATTAGAACACTTAGTCTAATGACCTCCTTCTTTAATTAATTTAAAAATACCAGGACACCACAGTGCGTTAAGTGGAGTTCCCTGTGCTCTACAGTATGTTCCCATCAGTTGTCTATTTTATACATAGTATCAATAATGTGTATGTGTCAATCCCAATCTCCCAATTCCTCCCACCCCACCCCTTTCCCGCTTGGTATCCATACATTTGTTCTCTACCTCTGTGTCTCTGTTTCTGCAAGGGAGGGAATATATGTATATGTATGGCTGATTCATTTTGCTGTGCAGTAGAAGCTAACACAACATTGTAAAGCAACTATACTCCGATAAAATTTTTTTTAAAAATTTAACAATATTGGAAGAAGAGTTGAAGCACTATTTGAAGCTTACTAGCAAAGATGGGGGGAGAAAGATTCCAGGCAGAGAGAAAATGTACTGCCAAATTTTCAGTTCAGTGTAGCTAACCCTGGGAAGTGGGGAGGGCTGAGACTGGAGAAGGCAGGGGCCAGATTATTAGGGCTATGTGTAGATTGTATGTGGAAGCAATAAACAGGGTTTTAAACATTTGTGAATGGTCACCCTGACCAGGGGATGAGGATGGTTTAGGTGGGTCAAGGTAAGGCAAGCCTATTAGTTAAAAGGTTGCTGTGTTGTTGGGAAAATTGGATGTCCGCACACAAAAGAATAACGTTGGACCCTGACCTAAAACCGTATATAAAAATTAAGTCAAAGTCGATCAAAAACCTAAAAGTAAGAGGTAAAGCTATATAACTCTTAAGAGAAAACAGGAAAAGCTTCATGGCATTGGATTTGGCGATGATTCCTCGTATGTGACACTAAAAGCACAGACAACAAAAGAAAAAATAGATAATTGGGTGGCATCAAAATTTTTAAATTCTGGGACTTCCCTGGCAGTCCAGTGGTTGGGACCCCACGCTTCCACTGCAGCGGGCACGGGTTCGATCCCCGGTTGGGGAACTAAGATTTTGCATGCTGCGTGGCGCAGCCAAAAAAAATTTTTTTATTCTATATGTAAAGGACACAATCAACAGAGTAAAACGGCAACCTACACAAGCCTCAAGGAGATTTCAACTGGGGAAAATAGGTAACTTCCAAGATAAAAGCAGAGAGCGAGAGTGGTATGGGAGAAATGAAAGAGGACGATGTGGTGGTGATGGCGATACAGGTTGTCAAGGTGATAATTGAGCTGTGTCTTAAATGATGAGATAGAGTCTGTTTTTCAAAGATATGGAGGAAGAGTATATCAGATGGAAGCAACGTCATGCACAAAGAAGCCAAGGCAGGGATGATCTCAGCCGGTTTTAGGAACAGGAAGAACAAAAACAAAAAAAAAGGCGAATGGGGCTGCAATCTTTTGGACTTGCTATGTTTGAAGATTTTGACCATCTCTATTAGATTTTGACCATCTCTATTAGCCATCTCTATTAGAATTCGTTCTCAGAATATGTCAGGGAGGCAGTTGGAGACACTGTATTAAATAAATGCATCATGGGGGCAGAGGGATTCATAGGTGGAGCACAGAGAATTTTTAGGGCAGAAAAACTACTCTGTATGATACTATAATGGTAGATACATGTCATTATGTTTGTCCAAATTCATAGAATGTACAACACTGAGTGAACTCTAATGTAAACTGTGGATTTTAGGTGATTATGATGTGTCAATGTAGGACCCTCAGCTGTAACAAACGCACCACTCTGGTGGGGGACATTGATGATGGGGAAGGCTGTGCATGGGGTGGGGGGCAGGAGAGATGTGGGCATCTCTGTATTTCCTCTCAGTTTTGCTGTGAACCTAAAACTGCTCTAAAATATAGTCTTTTAAAAAGCAGATTGGAAAAAACAAAAACAAAAACAAAACCTGTAGGTAAAAAGGGATTTAAGAGACAGAATTGTTTTAAGACAAAATTATAGCATCTAGGGACACACACTTCAGTGACAACAAGCAAGAAAGTGATTATCTTTAAAGTCAGGATAATGGTTCCTTTGTTGGCGGCAGCAGGGGGTTGCGACTGAGATGGGGCACACAGAGGACTCCTGGGTGGCTGGCAAAGTTCTATTCCTTCACCTGGGTAGTGATTCCAAGTGTGCTTGCCTTATAATAATTCATCAGTAATCACCCAAGGAGCAATCCTATCTTTAGGGGCTTAGGACGATTGGGACAATAAAAGATCCTGGTTTTTGACAGAGAGCTGAAAGCTGTGCAGGCAAGATGTGGGTACCACTTGGCATCGCATTTAACAGAAAATCAAGGACTCTGATACTTGGTATCCAAAATATCTATTTCAAGGCAAACACGAAGACTAAAAAATATGGTCTGGTCAAGAAAGAAAAAGCAGTCCCAGGTTCAGCAGCTAGACAGGTGGCCTTAGGAAGAAGCATGTAAGATGTTCACATGTAAGATGTTCTAAGGACACCTGAACTGCCTGCCCAACCTTGATGCCTGGAGAGTTATGGAACTTGATCACAGACCATCTCACGAGCAGGTAACAATAAGGGAAGGACCACAGAAAGGGAAGTGAAAGCCATCCAAAATACTTGCTACATTTCAATTTTACCTTGAACCAGTGCTGAGCCAGGTAAATAACATGTTAGAAGGGCAGATTTGCCGTGGGAAATAAAAGATTAGGAAACCACTCATTATTTTAAAATTTTTGTCATCAAGTTGGACAATTATTTTATAGGTCTTTCTGTTATATACTATAATTTGAAAGGTTTAAACAATAAAATATATTCATTCTAATTTTTTAAGTGCATTAAAAGCATTCTCTCCTTTAATCCTCATGACACCCCTCCCGGGTAGGTATTTTCCTGTTTAGATAATGATCCTGAGACATTAAGCTGTTTGACCACAGAAATGTATATACTTAGTGACAGAACCAAGATTCAAGTCCAAGTCTTCTGAATCTGAAATTCTTACTGACTTACACTGCCTCTCAAGATTCACAAGAGTAACAGAGAACATTTAAAAAGGAGGTCTTGAAGTGTGCTCCTTGAGAACCCCCAGGGACCATCAGTGGATTCTACTTTAGGGATTCTCATGCCTGAGGAGACCACTGCCACATATGGCGGCTCAGCCAATATCTGGTGATAAGACACTGACCTGTCCCTTCCACTCCCCTCCTTCTCTGCAGACACTTCACAAGGCAGTGGTTCCTGGATGGACACCATCAGACCAGCACCAGACTTCTCAAAGTCCTTCAATGAAGAGTCAGGTAGACGAACCTCTGAATGCCGGTAAAGTATGACAGGAAACACGTGGGAATTCTAACTTGGTCTTTTCCTCTACTGCCTCTTCCCCAGGAGAGGGTCTCCCAGGAATACCTTCTCCTTTCCCAAACCTGCTTTACACTCTCTGAGCCCCATATCAAATTCCTCAGCCCAGTGGCCCCAGTCAGAAAACTTGGTCCCTCCCCTCAGGGAAAGGAGTTTCAGGCCCTTGGTCTCTCTCTGCATTTTGCAAACATGAGCAATGGTTTGGATTCAACCAGATGTTCATGCAGGCTCTCCTCTGCTCAGTCAGTGAATACATCTATTGAGTACCTATTGTAGATTCAAGGCTGAGGAGGCTGAGGGTCTTATTCTGTGTCAGCACTGGGCTGAGATTAGGGCTTGGGGCGGGGGGATGAGGGTGGGAGCTCGCAGTGCCATGAACGAGGGCAGCTGTAAGTACCGTATTCAGTCTTCCCACCAGAGAGAGTTATAGATGATCCCTCCCAGGCACCTAAGGGGACTAAGCACACCTCACCATGACACAGTCAGCATGCTATCCATGCCTCGTGCAGAGGCAAGGGTGATTCTCCTATTAACATGGCTTTGGCCTTTCCACCCCTTTTAAAAGAAATTTGTTTTTAAGTCTTGAATGTCTGTCTACTGAGCTCCAGACATAATCCTTGGTGTTGGGAATACAGTATAAATATAGGACACTACTCCCTGCTCTTTCGCAGGGAGTTTAGCAAATAGAAGGCAAAAACTGTTGGCTTTGTCCTTTTGGAGCAACATAGACTCTGCTGTTATTGTATGAAGGAGATTTACCTCTTTCCTGCCCTGCCGAGCCTGGCTTGCATTAGTGGAGAAACCACCCAGCTGTAAACGCTCACAGTAAAGGGCAATGGCGCCAGCGCCCATTAAATGAATTTGATTCCAAGTCGCCCCTGATGGAAAAGGGGAGGGGGCTGCCACCTCTGTGAGGATCACAGAGGTTACATGGAAAACCATTTGGGCTGCTTAAAACTCTGCTTAAACTCCTCTCTGCACAGAGACAGAAGCCAAAGTCCTGAGCACAGGCTCCCAAACCCTCGTATTCCCACTGCCGTCCCACTCCCCTCACCCAGCCCTCAACTGTCAGCAGTTTCTGAATCAGAAAAGCACGCTTTCTCTCTCCCCTGTGCCTGGGACTTCACTCTGCCTGGCCCACAACACACTTTCCCCACTGACCAGGTTTTCCTGACATTCTCCTTCTCCTCAAGGCTTACCTCAGCCCCCAGCTGCCTGTGAGGCTCCACTGCCCCCTTAGCTCCCCACCGCCACAGAGTTAGAGACGTCACTCTCCCCTCACAAAGCACCCAGTCCGTGCCAGAGACCTATGAGCACTTGGGTCACGTCATCACCGTGCTCTTACTTGCCTCTCTTTCCCTCCCTCTGTCTCTGTCTCTGTCTGTCTCCGTCTCTGTCTCTCTCTGTCTCTGTCTCTCTCAGGGACTGTGTGCTGCTATTTCTGTGCCTCCAGAACCAGCACCATGTCCATGCATGATTTTACTGGAGATAAGAAAATCAGAACCGGGAGGTGGGCTTCCTATCACAATCCCAACTTCACTGCCACTCCTATCTGATGGGGTGTGTATATTGAGGTGTGTTTTGTGTTTTGTAAAAAGGGCAAGGAATGGGCTTCCCTGGTGGCGCAGTGGTTGAGAATCTGCCTGCCAATGCAGGGGACATGGGTTCGAGCCCTGGTCTGGGAAGATCCCACATGCCGTGGAGCAACTAGGCCCGTGAGCCACAACTACTGAGCCTGCGCGTCTGGGGCCTGTGCTCCGCAACAAGAGAGGCCGCGATAATGAGAGGCCCGCACACCGCGATGAAGAGTGGCCCCCGCTTGCCGCAACTAGAGAAAGCCCTTGCACAGAAACGAAGACCCAACACAGCCAAAAATAAATAAATTTTAAAAACAAAAATAAATAAATAATAAAGGAATTCCTTAAAAAAAAAAAAAAGGGCAAGGAAAAGAGGCAGATGTGAGAGGGAAGGTGAGCAAGGACAGTACTGTAAACTCTCCATTCTCCTATCATTCAAACCTGGACAGTATTCACTTTGTACCTCTATTCTGTTTCTCTCTTATTTCCCTATAGTCCATTTTCCACCCAGCAGCCAGGGAGATTGTTTTAAAACAAAAATCATATCATGTCACCCCTTTGCTTAAAATCCTGGAATGGCTTCCCATCAATCGTCTCACACAGAATAAAGCCAAAGTCCTTACAGCAGCCCGCGAGGTCTCCTATGACCTGCCCCCGCCCGTGACCTCTCTGCTCTCAGCGCTTACTTCTCTCGCCTTTCATTCACTCCTACCCCACTGGCCTCTCAGCACCAGCTCTTCCCTCTGTGGGGAATCCTCTTCCCCAGATGCATCAGTTTTGCTCAGAGTCATTTCCTCAATGAGATTGACCTTGACTGCCTCATTCAACACATTCAAGATTGACCTTGATGTTTCCATTCAACCACTTGCCTCTCCCCCACCTCCTTACCTTGCTCTGCTGTTTTATTTTTTCTTTTTTCCATAGCTTTCATCACCTTCTATCATACCAGATACTTTACTTATATGTTTATTGTTTACCCAGAGATTTTTGTCTATTTTGTGGTTATATAGATGTCTTTCCCCTACTTTCCCCTAGTCAGTTATATTGTTTCCTTTTTCACTACTATAATATTGTTAAGAACAACATCTTACTACATAAATCTTCACATAGACCTTGATTATTTCTAAGAATTTGAGTCACTTGATCAGATGCTACATACTTATAAGACTTTTGATACCTATTACAAAGTTGATTTCCTATCATGCTTTTTGAGTAGTATGTACTTGTTGAGAAGGAATGTTACCCTGTGTTGGGGCCAGTCTATAAACTTAATTATGTGCCCCAGCAATTCCACTCTAGGAGTCTACCCACACATCTGTATGGTCAGAAATGAAAACACATCCACACAAACACATGTATATGACTGTTCAGAGCAGCATTGTTCATCATAGCCCCAAACTGGAAATGACACAGATGTCTATCAGCTGATGAATGGATAAAAATGATGAGGTATTTTCATACCATGGAATACTACTCAGCAATAAAAAGGACATAATTGGTACATGCTACAATATGAATGAACTTGTGCTAAGTGAAAGATGGAAACAACTACATTTGTATGCTTCTATTTATATGAAATGTCCAGAAAAAGCACATTGGTAGAGACAAAAAAGCAGATCAGTCATTACCTGGGGCTGGGGTAGGAGCAGGGATTAACTGTAATCAGAAACAAGAAACTTTTGGGGATGATGGAAATGTTCTAAAACTGGATTTGTGGGGATGATTTTACAACTCTATTTACTAAAATAATAGATACTTACAATGGGTGGATTTTATGGTATGTAAAACTACACCTTAATAAAGTCATTAAGGGAATTGGGAATAAATGTAATCAGAGGGAAAGATTAGGAAGAAAATTCATATACAATGCATGCTGTGATTTTAAAAGTTTGAGGAATAAAAAGTATAGCATAAGGCAGAAAGAAAGGAAGGGGGGCAGGGAGGAAAGAAAGAGAAGGAGAGAAAGAAAGAAAGAAGGAAAAAGGAGAGAGAAATGTCATATATATATTTGAGGGCCCCTTTTGTGATAGCTCAAGACTATCAGAAGAGACCCCCACGGAAAATCCATGAAGTGAGTCGACTTGGCACAAATAATAATGAACTTATGGCCTCTATACTGTCAGCACGTGTCTTTAAAGAAGGGACATGGGCCCATAGCATCCCACAGAAGCAAATAAAGGCAAGGAGGTAAAAAAAAAAAAACAAAAACAAAAAACTAGTCCTGGTCTCTGAGCCAACTGTTATTCTTCGTTTATTTCAAAGAAGATTTTATGGGTCTTAAATGTTTAAATAATAATTATTATAAAGCTCTCAAATGTAGCATCCATGTTTTCAAAAGGAATAAAAAAGGGAGCCTTCCAGAGTGATGTGGCTCTGTTGGTGGCCTTTCCGAGCAGTACTGGGGTGGGGAGGGGACTACAGGAGGAGCTATAGAAAAAGTAGTCCCAGAGAGAGGCAGGCAGCAGCTCATACCTGAAGGCCTGGAATTCTTCGCTACACGCAAAATACGACTTTTCAGTACCATGCCTTTTTTTTTTTTTTTTTTTTTGGCCACGAGGCACAGCTTGCAGAATTTCAGTTCCCGAACCAGGGACTGAACCCGGGCCACGACAGTGAAAGTACCAAATTCTAACCAGTAGACCACCAGGGAACTCCCAAGTACCACGCATCTTAAGGCCATTCTTGTTTTAATTATATTCCTAGAGTTTGGATTTATGTGACCTTCTGTAGCAATGAGTCAAATGTGCAGGCCAGATTTCAGTAAGTGATTAAGGTTACGCATCACCTGTTTACGCGTCACCAAACTGGTGCCTGCTGACGACAAGCACCGGCAGAGCTGGGAGGGTGCTCGTGAGGCAGACTCGGGCTGCAGGCTGGACCAGGGCGCCGAGTGGCCTGACACACCCCAGCGGGAGACGCAGAATATAAAGGAGGGCTGTCGTCTCCCGGAATGTCAGCAGATTCTTCACACCCTCGCGCTCCGAGACGTGGGGAGGGCAAAGGGACTGAGAAGAACCAATGTGACTTGTTCCCGGGGCAGCCACGGGGGTCAGTGGTGGGGACCACGAACGGGTGGTTTAGAGAGGACGGTCAGGGCAGTCCAGTGACTCTCGAACATGTTGCATCGGCTTATTATGTCTGAGTTCCCTTTGGCTGCATAACAAATTACCACAAACTTAGAGGCTTGAATCAATACCCGTTTCTTAGCACACGGTTCTGTAGGCCAGAAGTCCAGCTTGGCCTGGCTGGGTTGTCTTACAAGGCTGAAATTAAGGTGTCGGCTGTGTTTCTTTCTGGAGGCTCTGGGGAAGAATCTGCTTCCGGCTGTTGGCCAGATTCAGTTCCTTCAGGCTCTAGAACTTAGACCAACATTTCCCTGCTGTCAGCCGGGGGCCACTCTCACCTCCTAGAGGCTGCCCACATTCCTTTGCCAAGAAAAGCCTAGTCCTTTCTGAGGACAGGCCAACTGAGGATAATCTATCTTAATGCCAATTTATTGGGGACCTTAATTACATCTGCAAACTCCCTTTAGTGTTTGATTGAGTGCCCGGGAGAAGGTGTTTACACACCAGGACCTGGGAGGCTTGGGAGCCACTCTGGAATTCTACCTGCGACAAGTTACTTAGGAAAGCTTCTCCAGTGCAGCTAAGTGATCCTCAGGGCGGGTGGTACCAAGCCCTAATGGATGTTTTGGAAATTTATGGGCAAATATTTTGTTGTGGTAACGGGGATATGTTCCACCAGCATTTCATATTCGGGGCCAGGTCGTAAGAAGACAGCCTCACACGGTGAGGAATTGTGCTGTATGTTACATAGTTTTCAAAGGTCCCTCAAGGCATTCGTGTCGATGAAAAATCTGTGTATAATTGTCTGAAACTCTATTTTGTTTGCATGCTGTTTGCACTGAAGTTTCCATAAATACAATAGTGGATAAGTCAGGGGAAAAATGTAATTACTTTGTTTGGGATTTTACCAAGATTTTCATCATTTGGGGAAAATTGCATGACCAATAACAAGGCTGCTCGTGGAATCTGAACTGTCAACGCGCCACCCCCTGCTCCATCTGCAGCTCTCCCTGTCTTTGTGATTCTAAATACAAGCCTCACCTCAGTTTATGTCTTCTCGTGTGACGATACCTGAGCACTTACCCATTGAAACATATTTTCTTTAAATTGATTTCTTAAGATTATGTGTGTAGGTAGGTTATATTAGCTATGAACTCTTTCAGGATTGTAAAGGGGGCATTTCAACATAGTGCTTATAATAAGGGGCCATGGATCTGAAGAGCTGAGGGCCAAAGGTCTACTGCATGCACCTCCTGAAGCTGGGATTGGCCAAGAGCGAGAATGGTGGAGCTTGTGGTATATAAACTCGTGGAGATGAGGCACTTGAATGAGCTTTGAGTCGATTTAATTATTTTATTTAAAAAAGAGGAAACTGAGGCCAGAAAAGGGAATTGGTTAATGTCACCCAACTACTTATATGTTAATACTGGACCAGACCCAGTTTTCTTAATGGTAAAGGTCAAATCCATCCATATGAAACTACTTGAAAGGGAATTCCCTGGTGGTCCAGTGGTTAGGACTCGGTGCTTTTACTGTGGTGACCCAGGTTCAATCCCTGGTTGGGGAACTAAGATGTCATAAGTGGCCTGGTGCAGTCTTAAAAAAAAAAAAAAGAAGAAAGAAACTACTTGAAAATAAAATTAACATTGTGTAACTGAAGTGTTGAGAAAAATATTATCCTAAAGATCTGTTATAACAATTTAATATTATACAATTAAGTCTACTATTTTCTAATGTTAAGATGTTGAAAGCCAGATTCTACTAATGTAGAGTTGATTATAGAATTGATTATATCAAATCAATTGTATTTGGGATAATAGCTAACTCAACATCAGCAGAGCAAGCATTTATTTAATGAACTTGTGATTTGAAATTATTCCTGCTCATTTCTATTTATTTTTCTGATAAAATAAATAGAACCTGGGCAAAATTTTGAATAGCCCAACAAGCAATTCACAAGGCTGATTTTAGCCAATCTACACTAGGACTGGTTAGTCCAGTCCAAAACAGTGGGCCAAAATGAAGGCCCAAACACTATCATACTTCTCCATCTTGCCCAGAAGGGCCAGTCACCAAAAGCTACTGGTTTTTCCTTCCTGGCTCAACTTTGTTCAAACCTACTTAGCTTTGAAGTTGCCATAAGCTTTCCTTTGCTGCCACCTACTGGATGTAGTGAGTATAGTTAAATAAAGCTTTTGTCTTCCTATGTATTGTATTTTAATATGAAATAGGGAATTCAGGTATTGGCCACTCAATTTGGACTCAAACGTCCAAACACTGGATATTTAAAGTTGTTTCCTCTAATGACTAGAGCAACTTTAATGTCAAGCAAAGCAAATAAACCTATGAATCTCCGTTTTCAAAGCCCCTCTTCTGTCCTTAAAAAGTTATACTTTAAAAAAAAAAAAAGTTATACTTTAAAGTTCAATCATATGATTCCCTTCTTAAAAATCAGTGGCCTACAAGAGGGTAAATACACTTGTATTACTCATGTCTTGATGTGAAACAGAATGTACCCCACTCACTGCAAAGAATGAGGCACTGACGGACTGGGAGCCATGAATTAGGATAATAACTTTTAGGAAAAGTTACTTCGGAAATGGGCCCTTATCCCAGGAAATGGGGGACACTTGGTAGCTTGGAATTTCAGTTGGATAAAAAGGAGAGAAGGATGCAAAGAAGATAGGTGGTGATGAAAATTAAAACCATAGCACTTGCTATATTCTAGCACACCCCAAAGCACTTCACAAGGATTCTCATGTGCTTTCACAACAACCCTACAAGGCAGATACTGAACCACTTTATAGATGAGGAAATCGGGGCTTCGGAGGGGTTAAGTTGGCCAAGGCACCCATCTGGTAAGGGGCAGAGATGATGGCACAACCCTCAGGTCTCAACCACAAGCCATGCTGCCTGGACTGGCCCCAGGAGACCACAAACAGTGGAATTGTCAAGAGCCAGAGCCAAGGCAGCACCTTGGATCAACATAATTGGTTTTAGTTCAATAAATCACAGCCAAGAGGAGCCTAGGGAGACAGGACAACTACATATCATGTGGTATCCTGGATGGGATTCTGGAACAGAAAAAGGACATTAGGTGAAAACTAAAGAAATAAAGTCTGGACTTAATAACGTATCATTGTTAGTTCATTCATTGTGACAAATGTACTACTATACTAAGGTAAGATTAAAAAAATAAAAAGCCTGTTTTTTAGAGAATGATTAACACTGTGGAAAGCATCTGATTCCTAAGAGTGAAGAGATGCATTACTAAAAAATTTGATTTTGAATCAGGTTAAGGATATTAACATGACCAGGGAAAGGAAACCGTCAAGTGACTTAAATTGTCCAAATCCAGATATTTTGTACTAGGAGGGAACATTATCCATACTATTTCATCTGCTGAGACTTCTCTACTTCTCTCTTTTGTTCATAAATATTCACACACACACACACACTCAACTCCTATAACAGTTTATGTTACATTAATAAAAATGCTCAAGGCATGGTCACGATGTGCTGAGCTCTACGTGCCTTATCTTAGGTCCATCCTCCTAATCCTGGGAGACGTCCTGTAATTCCCACTCTACAGGATTATACCAGACAACCCAACCACACAGGCAATCCACAGCACCCCACTCCTCGCTGCTACACCAAGCCAGGTCAAGAATGAAAAGGATGAACAACTTAACACTATAATACAAATGAATTAATAAGATCACATCATTCAAGGGACACAGAAAGTAACTCCCAAATGTCAAGTCATTACTGAACATGTCAGGATGTGCAGGAAACTGAACTGGTTCCAAGTAAGTTGGGGTTTAGGAGAACATAAAGATAATCATTTAAAGTTCTAAAGTAGCCTTGTAATGAAGCCCATAGAAGACAGAAGACTAAGTTGCACGGACTTCAGCTATAAACTGAAGAAACTTGGGAGGTAAACTAAACTAACCAGCAGCAGCTCAGACAGAATTCATTCATTACAGTCCTAGAGAAAAACTTAAGCTTTTTTATTATAAAAGTAATATAGCAATTTTAGAAAGCTTGGAAAATGAAGATATAAAGTTAAAATCACTCATAATCTCAATATCCAGAGGCAGGAGCAGACCCACGTTTTTTAAGGATTTGTAAATTTCACAAGGACACAAAAGCCAGGATGCTGGAAGGAGCCATTAAAGTGTGAGACCCTAAAGCTTAAACTTCATTCACCTTAAGGTAGGTCCACCTCTGCCCAGCAATGATCATTAATATTGTGGGCTCCTAGAGCCAGTCTGCTTGGGTTAGAATGTCAGCAACATCCCTCACTAGCTGAGTAAGATTGGGCAAGTTGCTTAAGCTTCGCTGTGACTAAGTTTAACTTAGAATATAGTAAACATCTAGCTATTATGGTCCTGTCTTTTCTAAACACATATGCATACACATTTTACAAAACTATCTCACTAATTTCATGCATAAACATTTTTTCATGATCATGGGTCCTTAAAACAGACCATATTATACTGAATAGATGTGTAACCTAAATATTCCTCAATTGGACATTCTGGGTATTAGTTAAAAAGGGGGGATAGCTAGCATCAGGTGGCTTTATCTATTGAAAGCACAACAAGTCACCTTCATTACATTCTCTAACACCATATACCAAAATAAACTCAAAATGGATTAAAAACCTCAATGCAGGACTGGATACTATAAAACTCCTGGAGGAAAACATAGGCATAACACTCTTCGACATAAATCGCAGCACTTTTTTTTATCCGTCTCCTAAAGCAAAGGAAATAAAAGCAAAAATAAACAAATGGAACCTAATTAAACTTAAAAGCTTGAGCACAGCAAAGAAAACCATCCACAAAACAAAAAGACAACCTACTGAATGGGAGAAAATATTTGCAAACGATATGACCAATAAGGGATTACTATCCAACATATATAAACAGCTCATATAACTCGACATCAAAAAACAAAAAACCCGATTAACAAGCAGGCAGAAGAAATGAATAGACATTTTTCCAAAGAGGAAATGCAGATGGCCAACAGGCACGTGAAATGATGCTCAACATCGCTAATCATCAGGGAAATGCAAATCAAAACCACAATGAGATATCACCTCACACCTGTCAAAATGGCTATCATCAAAAAGAACACAAATAACAAATGTTGGCAAGGATGTGGAGAAAAGGGAACCTTCGTACACAGCTGGTGGGAACGTAAATTGGTGTAGCCACTATGGAAAACAATATGGAGGTTTCTCAAAAAACTAAAATTAGAACTACCATATGACCCAACAATTCCACTCCTGGATATATATACGGGGAAAGAAAAAAAAAAACACTAATTCAAAAAGATATATGCACCCCAATGTTCATAGCAGCATTATTTACAACTGCCTAAGTATGGAAGGAACCTAGGTGTCCAGCAGATGAATGGATAAAGAAGATGTGGTATATATATATATTTATACAATGGAATATCACTCAGCCATTAAAAAAATGAAATTCTGCCATTTGCAACAACATGGATGAACCTAGAGTGTATTATGCTGAGTGAAATAAGTCAGAGAAAGACAAATACTGTATGATATCACTTATATGCAGAATCTAAAAAAGTACAACAAACTAGTGACTATAACAAAAAAGCAGCAGACTCACAGATATAGAGAACAAACTAGTGGTTACCACTGGGGAGAGGGAAGCGGGGGACAATATAGGGGTAGGGGCTTAAGTGGTACAAACTATTAGGTATAAAATAAGCTACAAGGCTATGCTGTAGGGCCTTCCCTGGTGGCACAGTGGTTGAGAATCCGCCTGCCAATGCAGGGGACACGGGTTCAAGCCCTGGTCCGGGAAGATCACACATGCCGTGGAGCAACTAAGCCCATGCACCGCAACTACTGAGCCTGTGCTCTAGAGCCTGCGAGCCACAACTACTGAGCCCACGTGCCACAACTACTGAAGCCCACGCACCTAGAGCCCATGCTCTGTAACAAGAGAAGCCACTGCAGTGAGAAGCCCACGCACTGCAACGAAGAGTAGCCCCCACTCGCCACAACTAGAGAAAGCCCACACACAGCAACAAAGACCCAACACAGCCAAAAATAAATAAATAAAGGATATGTTGTACAACAAGGGGAATGTAGGCAATATTTTATAACTACAAATGGAATATAACCTTTAAAAATTATGAATCACTATATTGTACACCTGTACTTACATAATATTGTACAGCAAACTATACTTCAATTAAAAAAACCAAAATTACTTTCATTGCTAAAGATTAGTAACATCCTAAAGAATAAGCCAACTGGACATGATCTTTGATAAATCCAAGATGTCAATTAATAGGGTTTATTGGAGAAACAAGAACCTCTTGAGTTGCACAACTCCAGGGGGTACTGCCCTCACATAGAATACAAAGTTGATGTTACCCCATGTGGTTACACATGGCTGAGGTCTCAGGGAGAGCAGTAGGGAAGATGCTGGTACTAGAGGGAAACTTCTAGAAGCCAGGCCCTTCCCAGACATCTTCACCCTGTGTTGTCCATTTTAACGTGAAACAATGAAGACGTGGGAGAGGGTAATTTCTTTGCCCAAAGTTACTGAGAGGCAGAGTGGAGGTCAAAGACATTTGATAAGCCCTGAAGTCTATCATATTGACTCCCAATCGAGGGACAGCTACCTGTAGGTGGTCAGTCCATGGCAGGTAGAATTTGGGCATGTAAACTAACCTGTGTTTCCTCAGTAAAACTGACATTTCTCTGCACCTCCAGGGTTGCAATCACCCACATACAACAGCCATTACATGACCCTCCATGGTGTGACATGCTAAGGTGTGTTAGAGTTTGTGAGCATTTTAATAATGCTTCTCATGCATAAAGTCTTACAGCTACATTTAGTGGTATAATTGTACTCTTGAGACCAAAAGCAGTATTTTCACCAGCTCTTGTTAGCAGGAAGGAGGCTTGTTCTGTTTCTTTTCCCCTAAGTCAATCTCCAAGGTGATTGCATGAAAGCCACACACCAAATTACAACTGAAAATGCATCCCTCTGGCTTCAACTCCAAGCAATTAGAATCACCTGAGTCACCATGTATTTAGTTTTCTACATTAGAAGGAATAGTAGCGATCACTTTCCCCCTAGGAACCAAAATATCCTTCACTTAGAAGTTGGAATCAGAAGTATTATCACCATAGAATAATCAGAGTTGAAAACTTAAAGGCAGCTGGAACCCAAGCTTCCTGGGCTCCTGGCAACAGACAGGATAAAGCTCTTCTGTGAGGATCACACTAAGAGCAGGAGGTCTGGGGGTTTCTTCCCCCCAGTGCTTAATCCCTCTAACTAGAGAGTAACTGTTATATTCAAGCATCAATTGTTGAGAACAAATGTCATTTAACATTTAATGCAAGCCTGTAAGTTACATACTAGTGTATCCTAATCTATAAAATAGTTAAGGTTTAACAAATGGCAAAGACATTGATTTTTTTTTTTTGAGGTTGATCAGAAACTTTTATTTGGTCCTTATCATTTATTAAGCAACCTACAAAATCATTTTCTATCTCTCTACCGCAAGCAGCAGCAGCTGCATCCAGGCCAGAAATGGAAGACACAAGTAGTGGAAGACCTTACAGAGAAAAGTTAACAG
The DNA here is from genome assembly GCF_028564815.1 of Eubalaena glacialis. Lineage (NCBI taxonomy): Eukaryota > Metazoa > Chordata > Mammalia > Artiodactyla > Balaenidae > Eubalaena > Eubalaena glacialis. Next base: position 67,590,254 of record NC_083720.1, on the reverse strand, counting down.
GTGAGATCTCTGCTTATCCAGGCTTAGGTGAAGGTAGAACAGGAAAAGTGTGTAAGTTCAGTATTCCAAAGACTCTTTTTCAAAGCTGAGGCCTGCAGAGGGCCTAGCTGAAGGAGGCAGGTACAGGCTCACAAAACTGCCCAGCTCAGCAATCAATCCAAAGTACCTTCCAGAAAAGCAAATAGAAGCTGTGGACACAGCTTCTATTGCATTATCCAAATCTCTCTGAAGGGTTTTCCACTTCGCTTGTTGAGCACAACAGTAGGCATCTTTTGCTGTGGTTTCCACAAACAGTTCCACGGCTCGTGCCAGAATGAAGCTGGCTTCCTGTCCCGCGAGCGTCACATAGGGGTCCTTCACCAAGGCCTTCACTCGCACCAGAGGCAGCCTCAAGAGACGAGCCCCGGGCGCACTCGTCGGGGCTTGGGGCTGTGGAGTTGCTGCATCCCCACCGGTGCCCTCCTCCTCCCGGGAGCCCCGTTTCCAGCCACCATCCAGGCCCCCACTGACACTGATTTTTAAAAAACTAATTTCTGGAAAGTAAACTATCACAAAAAAAAAAAAAAAAAAAATGCAAAACCCACATTGATTGGGTTATGTCAAAGGGACCCAAGAGCCAACTGAAATAGCTCTCAATGGCCAAAGCTAGAACAATTTGAACAAAATGTAGTACTGGATTACAACCCAGAGTATGAAATAGCCATGAGTTCATACTGATATAAATGAATAACTAGGGGATAAGAGACAAATCTCCCTTGCAAAAGATTTCCAGATAAAAGATTTCCTTCAAAAAGGTAGAGCTTAATTCAACTCCCTACTCCTATAGGGTCAGCTGTGCATAGACTTCTTTCCAGTATATAATAGAGGGGTGTAGGGTGGGGAAAGTAGCTTTACTCGGAGAAACCTGACAAACGCCATCCAGCCAGGTGATCAAGGTTGACATTAACCGTAAGGAATGTTGACGCTATGTACCCTGATATGACGTGATGAGACCAGCACTTTACTTGTGGTCCTCCTCCCCCAAAACTCGTAACACTAGTCTAATTATGAGAAAACATTAGGCAAATCCCAAGAGAGGGGCATCCTACAAAATACTTGATCAGTACTCCTTGAAACTGTCAAAATCATCAAAAGAAAAGCCTGGGGCTTCCCTGGTGGCGCAGTGGTTGAGAATCTGCCTGCCAATGCAGGGGACACGGGTTCGAGCCCTGGTCTGGGAAGATCCCACACGCCGCAGAGCAACTAGGCCCGTGAGCCACAATTACTGAGCCTGTGCGTCTGGAGCCTGTGCTCCGCAACAGGAGAGGCCGCGATAATCAGAGGCCAGCGCACCGCGATGAACAGTGGCCCCCGCTTGCCACAACTAGAGAAAGCCCTCACATAGAAACAAAGACCCAACACAGCCAAAAAAAAAAAAAAAGTAAATAAATAAGTCAGGAGCTCTAAAAAAAAAAAGCCTGAGAAACTGTCACAGCCAGGAAGAGCCTAAAGAGTATTCTGGATGGGATCCTGCAAAAGAAAAAAGACATTAGGTAATAACCAAGGTAATCTGAATAAGGTATGGACTTTAGTCAATAGAATTGTCAATAATGGTTCATCAACTGTTACAAATGTATCATACTAATGTAAGATGTAATGGGGGAAACGAATGAAAGGTATATGGGAACTCTAATATCTTCTCAATTTTTCTGTAAATCTAAAATCATTCTTACAGCATAAAGAATATGGTCACTAATACTGCGATAACTTTGTAAGGGCACAGATGGTTACTAGCCTTATCGTGGTGATCATTTCATGATGTACGTAAATGTCGAATCACTATGTTGTACATCTGAAACTAATATAATATTTATTATCAACTATATTTCAATAAAAATTGTTCCAAAAAATATTTAATTTTTTTTTAAGTCTACAGGTACACACAGTAACATACATGTATAGAAAAAAGTGTAGAAACACACTAAACCGATACTATTTTTATGGTAATTTTCTTACCTGTACTGTATAAGTTCTTATATGGAAGATATATATGTAAGTACTATGATAATTTGGGATACATTGGGGGGAAGGAAAAATGAAAACCAGTTTAGGCTCATCTCTTATCAGCAGAAAAATTTTATTCCTTTTAAGGACAAACCACATCCAAGGCCTTAGCTTACAGACACAAACCAAAGTAGCCATTAAAGCATTAGATACTGAGGTATAAGACATACAATGAGGGGAACGCTTTGCCATCAGAGGGTGACACCAAACTAGCTCGATGGAGCTCTGCTAGTGCATGGGTGAAGTTGCGGGTAAGTGCGCATCTGCGGAACCGAAGGGGAACAGCTGTGCTCTACAAGTACTGAAGCACTTAGACCACATAGGTAGGGATATACTTTCACGATGAAGGGAAGGAGGGAGAAAGCGAAGTGCCCCCGCCACGAGGCATTAGGCTGCCTTGCAGAGGGCCACGGCGGAGAAGCGGACCTCCCCTTGCTCACGCTCGGTGAATTCTCTGCAGACCTTGGCGGCGTCCTGAGAAGGAGGAATGTCACGAATTAAGGTCGAAACAGCACCAGCTCAAAATGAAAGCTTCAAGGGGAAAGTATTAGTAAGGTCTATTAATGCCCGAAGTTCACCCTGACCAACGTTAAACCTCCCAATAAACTTGAAAACCAGGGCTTAAGGCAAGAGGAAAATAAAATCAGGTGATGGGCAAGACAAGGTCCCACATCACAAATCCAGCTCCAGCAGCTTTGATTCCTTTATTCTTTCTACCAAACGCTCTGTGCTTCTGCCACCTTGTGCCCGGTTTTGACAAGAGAACTATACTCTTGGTGCTCTTTCCCTCAAATCCAAAGATAGAAAATTGATTTCTCTTCCATAAGGAAAAAGTTCTAACTCAGAAATTCCCGGAGTAAAGACAGACTTACTTCAAGTAAACATTTTACAAAACAGGCTTAAAGTTTAAATACCTGGTATTCCAAGTACAGATAAGTGATGGATTCCTACATATTTAGGGGATGACATGTGTTACTAATTCTAACACCTAGATTACAAAGATTGGGAAGAGAAAACTGACCCCAATGTTACTTGAGAAATTCTGGGGTTTAAATGCCTTGGGATCAGAATATCAATCACTGTTCAATTTGTTAAAAGTCCAGTGGAAAGAAAGCCCCACCAACAATGTTAAACACGAGACCTTCAAGAGGACAGTGGATGTGCTATGACAGAGAACAGTCATGGAACATCAGCTCCCAAGGCCTAAAAGTCACCAACCTCATAATGAGTTCTGGCCCTGAAAAAGCATCAACCCCACTCCGGTTTTGTTTCTGCTTTGGAACCACTTAGAAAAACTGAAGAGGACCTAGAGTAACGTCTACATTTTATTCTATCAGAATTTTTAATATATTGATATCCCAGACCTGCCTTCCCCAAAGCCACTTTCCTTTAGGACCCATGCTGTTGATTAATGTGCCTGTAAAGACAACAGCCATCTCCTACACAGACGATAAGCAGTGACCTAATTCACTCAAGTTTAGGATACTTGGGTTAAGTTTATGTATTTTCTCACCAATTTAACAAGTTAATTCGGGGTATAGTTTAGATAACCTAAAACATCTCTAACCATATAGAACCAGCCTTACTTAGGATAAGAATTTCCACTAATTAAGATGTTATTTTCTAGTCAATTAATTTAAAATGAGTTTTTTTTTTTTAAACAAAAAAAGTTTTACCTTCCCCAAACCTCATAAATTCTACTCACATAACAGTTTTAAGTATCCTATGCAGAGCACATTTTATGGTACAGGCATACCTCATTTTATTGCACTTCACTTTATTGTGCTTTGCAGATACTGCATTTTTTTTTTTTTTTTTTTTTGGCAAATTGAAGGTTTGTGGCAATCCTGCATGGAGCAAGTCTATCAGCATCACTTTTCCAGCAGCATTGGCTCACTTCATGTCTCTGTGTCACATTTTGGTAATTCTCATAATATTCCAAACTTTTCATTATTATTATATTTGTTATGGTGATCTGTGATCAGTGATCTTTGATGTTACTATTGCAAAAAGACTGACTCACTGAACACTCAGATGATGGTTAACATTGTTTTAACAATATTTTAAATTAAGGTATGTACACTGGTTTTTTAGACATAATGCTATTTATTGCACACTTAACAGACTACAGTATAGTGTAAACATAACTTTTATATGCAGTAGGAAGCAAAAAAACTCAAAACTTCTCTTTATTGTGATATTTGCTTTACTGCAGTGGTCTGGAACTGAACCCACAATGTGAGGTGTGCCTGTATTAGGATAGTGTTAGATAGGAGTTGGTATGTACCTAGGAAGCTTTACTAGATGGACCAGAATCTTTCCTCCAAACGGGTCATAACCAGAAATTCTGCCCCTGTTCTTATTCTCTCCCATAAGTGAATCCTGACTCTCATGCAAATCCCCATTCTGTTTCTGTAGGTCTAGTTCTCATTCCATATCACTATTCTCATTTACCCCTGGTATATCCAAGAATTAGCTCTGACTGATCTCAGGTGTATGTGACAGCAGGCTAGAGAAAGTGACTGTCCCTCCTAGGACTGCATAATTTGGTCCACTAGTACCTTGAGGTCATCAGGTCTATGATGTTCCAAAGACAGGTCTACTATAAAGGTAGTATTGTACAGTGGCTAAGAGCACAGACTCTAGAGACAGACTGTCTAGATTTGAACCATGATTCTGTAGTTTGCCATTGACCTTGGGCATCACTTACCTCTGCACCTCCGTTTCCTCATCTGTAAAATGTGAGTAATACTAACTACCTCACAGCATCATAAAAGAGGTAACTAACTTAGAACAGCATCTAGCATGCAGTCAGCAAACTGCAGCCTGTGGGCCAAATCCAGCCTGCTGCCTGTTTTTGTTAATAAAGTTTTAGTGGAACACAGCCATACGCATTCATTTAGACACTGCCTATGGGGCTGCTTTGGAGCTGTCACAGCAGAAATGAATACCTGCAACAGAGCCCATATGCTACACAAAGCCTAAAATATTTCCTGGCTCTTCACAGAAAAAGTTTGCCAACCCCCGGTCTACACACAGGAAGCACGCAAAAAAGTTTAACTGTTATTAAGACAAATGAAGTAATTATACCTTAACATCATTTTTAATTTTATCACAATTAAGCCATTTTCCTTTCTAACAGCAAATTGACTAAACTCTAGAGATTCATTTTTAGAGGGCAGAGGACTAGTCTACCAACTCGTGCTCAGAATTAAGAGACTTCTGCCGTCACTTTTACCAGGACGGTTACACAGTGACCCTGGATCTTAAAGTTCTGGTCAGGCATGTTTTGAATTTGCTTCCTTTGACCTGTTAACAGTGGACCGACTGTGTGGGAAGAAAACAATCACAGAGGTAACTGCCTAACCAGAATCCATAGTATGCTACCTACAAGACTGACCCAAATCCAGCAGTCAGAGAGGGATTAGGAAAGGCTTGGGTTGCTGTTCCATGAGTCTGAGTCATTGGCTATGATGTAATCTGACAAGAGGACAAGAGTCACCTTAATCCCACAAGGAAATAAACAATGGCTTTCAGGCTAAATCTAACTGTGGGCTAAAGACAGCACGCGATACAGATTAGGCAGGGCTGCTCTAAAGGATCCTGTTTAAAACTATTTGCTATAAAATAAAGCGGACAGAATTACTGAGATGATCTTTAAGCCCTAAAGACTGCTCTTATCCCAGATGATTGATGCTGCCTGTACCAAAAAAGGTTTGCACTTTAGAATAGACAAACTGGCTAAAGAAATATGGGCCCTAGTGGAAATGGATTCCAAAGGCTACCTGCAGCAGTGAGTCCTCTGAACTGGTGCCATGGTTCACTGGAAAAGGCATCCGTCCATCTGTAACGAAAAAGCCAGGCATGTCAATTTTCTCTGCACGTTTTCTGTCTACTGTGCTTGTCCAGCTTAAAGGCAAGTTTTAGATTCTTCCAAATACCACTGCCACTCCCACAAAGGTTAGGCTGGTTATGAAGCAATAGGCTGGAAATGAGTTTCAAGTGTTCCTGGATATCCATCCCAGGCAATTCTAACCTAAAGCACCAAGACCACAAGACCACACAAGGCCAAACTAGCTACCCTACTAGGAGGGCTTGTGCCCATCTCTTGGGAAGGACCACAAAGCAAAAGTCAAAAGCATTCTATGAGGTACAGGGAAGGTGGAGGGAAGAAAAAGGATCCTTGAGATTTCATTTGCCCCTCAATGACTGCTGATCAGCCCCAAGTTTTCTTTGGGCCCCCTTGCTTGCCATAGGTAGTATCTTGGCTTGAGATGACACAGCTGCAAGTCTTTCTCCATTAATACAAAGGAGATGACTCTTCTTAATACAGACATGGACAAGTCTGAATTCTTTTTACACAAACCAGGTTGTGTTCAGGCATTTACCTCCTTCCAAAAGTATTCCTTGCCTGGAAAGGATGGCGGTGGAGACCTTATACTGGTGATACTATAGTGGAAGGTGGAAAGAGAAAATCTGAACGTGTATACTTTGCACTGGCTGATCAGTTCTCTTTACTGGTTTGTGACTAAAGCCATTCATCCCGCAGGCCAGGTTCCTGAGGGAGGTGCTCTGGGTATGATAAAGGGTTAAGTGCCCCCATGAGAATACCTCAGTGTTCTGGCTTCATAAACGGATATACTAAGCACCACCATAAAGTCACACACCAGTACTGTAAGAGGAATTATGTCTGAGAGAATGCATGCATCTATATTAGATTCCAAAACTGGAGTGAAACGTACCAAGTTCATAGAGGTGGCCATCCACGTTGTTAAACAGAATAAAATGAAAGTTCACTTTGTCATCTACCTGCAGAGAGTCAAGATATTTTTTCAAAAATGAGTATTTTTTATTGTATTATAAACTGCATTTTAAAATAAAGCTGAAAGAAAAAAATTAAGATATAAATGACATAACATGTAAATTTAAGGTATACAACTTGATTTGATACACATATTTTGCAATATGATTATTTTATAAGCAGAACTTAATTTGTTAAAAATAAATTCTCTAAGTAGAATATGCTTGAACCAACCTGCCTACATATTATTTTAAATGATTATAGCTAATATTTATTTCTTATATACTAGGTACTATTCTAAGACCATTGAAGTAGATATACTGTAACTCTCAGAACTCTTAAGACTTGCTTTTTACTGAGGAGGAAATTAAGGCTTAGGGAGGGATAAGTACTTCACCCAAGGTCAAGACTAGAATGTGACAGAGTCAACTGCAGTTATACAGACACTATCACTGACTTAAATCTAATCAACAGTTGACTTGAAGGCTGTGTTCAGATTAATGGTACATTCAAGTCATATAGAAACTTTTAGTCCTTGTTGGTCCAGCTTGCTCTCCAATAGACTGTGAGAAGAGTATGTGAAATGTTCAGTTATTAAGAGGGGTGCTACTCACTCTATTAGACCCATTTGGATCTATATAAAACACTACCAGTCTGAATTTACTCAAGATTGTGTCAACTGCCAATTGGATATTTTGAAGAGCCATTTTTATGAACAGGTCTGGTCAAGGCATTATTCTGGTAGAATTTTCTGGCATTCATCAGCCTTGGGTGGAAACATGTGCTGTGTTCCAGTAACAGGTTCTTGCACATATTTCTGGGGAAACATGGGTGACACCGGGACAGCCTGGCTCTAACTTGTATTTACCCGACATTGGCCTTCCTGTGCCACGGCATCATGGGCTGCCTGGATGGCCTGCAGAAAACAGAGAAGAGTTAGCACAAAAACCTCCAGAGTTATTGAAAATCGATGCTCTAGAAGTTCTCTTCCTACCTCATTCTTTTCAAAGCATTTTGCTCTGTCTTCAGGGGACAACTTCTCTGTTTCAGAAAGAAACTGTTTCAGAACTGACCCATCCTCTTTAAAAAAAAAAAAGAAAAAAGAAAGAAAAAAAAGCATATGTTAGTACCAGTATAATGCAAATGGTTGCACACTTATTGCTGACTTAAGCCACTGCATAGTCTGTCATGTTTGGCAACCTGACTTTTTACCATGGCCTCTGAAGATGTGGATGAGCAGTGCCTCTTCCCCAGCCTCTTTTTCCAACCACTCCCCTCTCACTGCATTCAAGCCAGAGAACTCTCAGTTCCTCCAGCATGCCAAGCTCTTCCTCACACCCTCCCTGTCCCCCGACCCCTCCACCTTCCCCCTCACCCTCACCTCTCAGATCTCTTACCACCTCTGTTACATCACTGATCCACTTGTAACATGTATTCGTGAGACTTTCAGTGCCATAAAGGCAGGAACTGTCTTGTCTATTGCTCTCATCTACAGCACTTAGCAATGCACAATTAATGTTTATTGCATACATGATGTAACAACAACATTCTAATCTATCAACATCAACAGTTCTCAAATCAAGACTTTTATTTCAGGGTAGAAAATGCAATCTTAGTAATATCGTTATCCAGAGAGACGTCAACCTACAGATCTTAAATAGAAATACAAAGACCCTAACAGTCTGGCCTAGAGACAGCTAACTAGCTGATGGTTGGCATAAGCATTTTGTCATTGCTCAGTGTGGATGAGTCTAGGACTCAAGAGCAACTTGTATTTCAAAAGACCTAAATTTGAACTTTCAGCTCTAAACTTAAACAAATTTGTTAAATGGGGACCATTTAAAATTTGGAAGTTATAGGAATCCTCTCAACTTTATGAGGAGGGCTGTGACTCAGATTAAGCCGATGGCACCGTCATGACCATGTTTATGGAAGAGTTACAGTATCTGTGACCTCAGGAACACAGTATTCTAAAAGAAATGATACTTACTGCAGAAGAAATAAAAAGGATCAAACTACGACTTTTTAATGACTCACTCAAGTCAATATTTGAAAAAGCAACTTCTAGAAGATCTGGACCTTTGTGGCCAGACAAGCCTTTTTTTTTTTTTTTTTTTAAATTTCAGAAGTATACCAGGAGTAGAATCTTGGCCACAATTCCCTTGTTTAAATTAAAAAAAAAAAAAAAGTATTTGACCTGCTACAAGCAACAGCATGGACTGTTAGTTGAACTTATTCAATTCTCAGCCATCCCCATCCATTGTCTAAATCAGGAGTTGGCAGACTACTGCCACCTAATAAAGTTTTATTGGAACACAGCCACATCCACTGCTCTACATCTTGTCTATGGCTGCTCTTTCACTACAAGTGCAGAGATTATATGGCCCTCAAAGCCTAAAAGATTTACTCTCTGGCCTTTTAAGAAAGTTTGCTGACCCCTGACCAAAATCATACACAACGCCGTGTATTTTAACCTATTTCAATGCTGTTACTTGCGCTTCTGACAACTTAAGGGCTGAGACTCATCTCTTCTCTATCCTCCATGGCATCCACTGGAAGCGAGCTAAAATTCCTGACCCAGCTTTGTTCACAGATGGATCTCTCAAGGTGCCAGCCTGCGGCTATGCCTCCCTGCAGGATCTCACGCTGTGTCCTGCTGCTTTAGGCTGTTTTGGTTCTCCTGTTGCTTATGAGACACAGCACCATTAAAGAAAGGTCCTAAAGGTTGGCATTTTATGCTTTTAACAGCATCTCTAATTCTTTAGAATTGTCAAGACTAGCAGGAGGATCTGCACATGAAGAGCCCAGGCGGAGAGGCAAGTACAAAACTGCACTGTCACCCGCCCCGCCTCTCCAGGCGGAGGAAACCACACCATGCTTCTTGCATGCGCTTCCCTTCCTCAAAAGGGAGGAACAATGAGAATTCACCCACTGATTCTACCTGCATAAGTAGGTTTTCAAAAAAATTTAAGGCAATGGCTTTGCCAAACAGAGGCTTGGGGGTGTTGGAAGGAAGCATTACAGTTAATTAAAGGTCAACCAGAGGATGACTGGCCTCAAAACCCACTCACCAAACTCCAGTTTGTCCTGATTATTGGCCACTGCATGAATGAGTCCGATGGTTCCACAGGAGTTGCCAATGGTCTGCTTCATGAAGTACACCTTAGGACTTACTTCTTGTCCCTTCAGCTCGTCAATCTGTTTTTTCCTGAAGTTCTCATGCTGTGAGTGCAAAAAAACATTTTTACATCTCAAAATGAAAATGCAAAGAACAGACGGCAGCATAGTGAGTTCTAGCACCTAAATGGAAACAGAAGTGGGATATGTGACCAGGAGCCTTGGTTCTAGGTGCTGGCTGGCGCCCAGAGAATGGCCCGTCTGCCACCCACGCCAGCCCGTGGGGTTCTGAGAGGTTGACACTCCACCCTGATGCTGCAGTGCAGTAGCGGCCTTGGATATTGCCCAAGCCTTTGTCTAGACACCACTGCAACCTTTTACCTTGAAATGGATGGCATGCTGAAGTCAGAAAAACAGACAAGTTCGTTATTTTCTTCCTTTAACACTAATGACTTTCACACAGGCATTCCAATCAACCGCTGGTCAGTTGAATGCACAAGAACAGCTAGTTTATACCTCACTATTCTTTGAAGTTCTACTTCTATTCTGCCCAAAGACATGTCTCTTCAAAAACAAAACAAGACAAAACTTAACTAAAGAAAGGAGCAATTTAAAGAAATTAACTATTCCCTCATCCTTTTTTAGGAAGGAAAGACAACTGGTCTGGGGTGCTGGGCTGTGATTTCACAAAACCTTCTCACCCTACAAGAGGAAGATGTAACTCTTGTTTGTCCTTGACAACTATACAATTTGAGGAGACTAGTTTCCTCAAAGCATTATCTCTTTGTACAGTAATATAGTGGGCTTGTCTGGCCCTTTCACTAACAAGTTCTAAAGACCTTAAAGGTATGACTGCTCAGTTAAAAGCAGGGTGCTGATGCTACAGAAACATTAATTTCTTACTACTGGTATAAACCGTACGGAACCCAAGAAGTACATATATTTCTAATTCTAGCAGCCTTGCATTACTGTACACGGAATTGAAGTAAGCCTTGTCTGTGGTACCATCAGAGGAATAAGCTCTCTTGTCCCACAAGATCAACTTAAACTCCAACCAGTAGGAAGTTCTAGCATCATGTATCTACCTACTGGATCCTTGAACTGAGCTACTCATTGACTGTTAAGGATTTTCACTTTTCTAAAAAGGTTTAATTTTTTTGTAATGGGATAGCATCGTCCTTTAGGGTTGTTTGAGCTCTTGCATGCAGACATTTCTGTAAATATTTCACGATCCCTTAAAATGTGTTAAAAGTAGTCCATTTAGGATTTCATAATATTCTTAGACAAAATTAGATGCTTTCTAAATTAACATTAGCTTGTTTGGAAGTCAACCTATAAACCTCGACTTTTCTTTGAATTTGCTTCAGTATTTAGCCCAATAGGTGTTTTGTGTCACGTAACAGGCATTCAGTAAATCTGACAGACAGAACTGGAGCGAAAAGACAAAGTATCGAGCTCTTTCAAACATAAAACGTTCTATCCAGAATGTTCTACTAACCAAGATCTGCTTGATCCAGCAAAATGAGAGCAGTGCGCTTTTGCAAGGCAAACACGCTGCACCACTGCCTCCCAGAGGCCTTGCCTTTGAGTGCTGCCGCTCAAAAACCTCTGAGTCATCATGGTTCCTCTAATAAGAAACCTCTGGGAGAGGCTCAAATGAGAGAGAGAAGATTGCATTTGATTTGATCAATGGGGAAGCTAATTGGACTTGCAATTATTTGGGAACTCCATTTTCACCTAAGTAAAGGCTTTGGCAATAACAAACGTGTCAGTGGGACTATCCTAATAGCTTTAATGAGTGTTTTTACCCCACAATACTTAGCCCATTTACTAGGAGGAACGCCTGGAACTTCCCATAGGGCTTAGTTTATGCTGAGGATGCTTCTAGAACACCCGGCATTAGGATAGTGCTTCAGTTTAGCTCACTCTGTTTGGAACGATGCCCTATATGCTAATGCCCCAAGTTTCACTAAAGCAGAATTCAACCACTCCTCAATCAGGGGTCCAGTGGCAGCAATAGGAGATAGACGAAACCATGCTAATTAGTGGGATTCCATACATCCAAGACAACAATTACCCCAGCTACCTTTTTATATCTATGTACCTCAAAGACTGAGCATCATACACTTGCACACTTGCAGGCAGAAGACCATCTAAAGGGAAAGAAAAAGCATTTCCAAGACTGGTCTATTGCCCACCTATTCACTTAACTACAAGGGCAGAGAGGAAAGAGGTTGAGAGGTAGAAGGAGGTTCTCACACAGGAACCACACACAAATGATTAAGCTTTAGAAAAACACACTGGAGAAACTAAAAACCAAGTATGTACGTTGTAGGGAGTGGAGGGTTGGGAAGAAACCCCTGAATCCACTGAAGACCCAGGCAGCAGAGGTGGAAAATTAAAGAACCTATTGTTTTCTTGTGGTTTAGGCAAGCCCATCCCCCTCCATTTTACAGCAAGGTGGGAGTCTGAGAACCAAACAATAAAACGACACGTCACAGCCGTTAAAGGAGAACAACCAGCCAGCCATTCCTTGGCTCAAACTGCCAAAAAGCCTTGGCTCAAACTGCACTCCTGAGTAGGGTGAACTGTCTTGCTGGATCATTGGGATGATGCAACTGAGATGCTGCTTCTCCTCCAAATTCAAGGCAATACTGGATGGATGAACGACCAGGCAATAAACTCCGTTACAACAGAAGCCCAGTGAGTAGGTACCATGAAAGTGCGAGTTCCTCCCTCCATCCGCCACAAGGAAGGAGCAGTGTGCCAGCTCTGGGCGCGCAGGCCAGGACGGGAGGAGAGCCTGCACCGCCCTCAACGCCTCACTCCGGTCTGGGGGCAGCGCGCACAGCGCAGCGCCTGCGCACCCCGGGCCCCGGGCCCCACGCCCTACCTGGGCCGTGAGAGGAAAGAGCAGCAGCAGCGCGCAGGCAGGCGCCGGCACCGAGCCCAGAGACTCCTCTTCCAGTCCCAGCACGTCCTCGAAGCGCCACTGGCCGGCGACCCCCAGCCGGGCCAGCACCTGCGGGGAAGAAACAGGGCGGCCAAGCGCGGAGACAGGAAAGTGGCGGGCACCTACCGCGAGGCGGGGGAGGCGGGGCGGGCTCTGCGTCCTCGCGCCTCTCCCCGGGCCTGGGAGGAGCCCGGCCCCGCCCCGCCCCCCACCCGAGCCGAGCGCAATGACACAGCACAAAGCGCGGCCCACACGTGGCTCCCGCGACGCCCGGGGCTAGCATCTGGGCGCAGCCTCCTCCATCCCACCTCTGACTGGTTTCGCAGTCACCGCCGCCCCCGAGGCAGGGGCAGAGGGAGGGCACCCCGGCCGCGCCCCAGCCCCGCCGCCTCTGGAGCGCGCAGGACGCCGCTCGGTCCCTGCGAAACAGCCGGAGCCGGGGGGCGCCTCCGCCTCGGTGCTCCCGGGGGAGGGGGACAGAGGAAGCCCGAGACGTCACTCACTTTGTTCAGCATCTGGAAGGCAAATGCAAAGATAAAAGCAGTCATTGATACCGCTACCTGGTGAGGGCTGACCCTCGGCCCTGCGCTCCCCGAGTAACAGTGCACCTGATGCTCACCTCCGGGTTAATCTCCATCGGCTTGAGCTGCATCTTCGGGAACAACGGCAGGAAACACAACCCAGAGAAGAGGAAAAACGGAGAGCGGAGCCGCCCAGGCTGCAGCTATAAAGCACCGGCCTGACGCACTATGGGTGCTTGCGCAGGGGGGAGCAGAGGCAAAACCAAGCGAGGAGAAACGGTCAGTCGCAGCCAAATGGGCACGAACCCCCCCCTTGCGCAGTGCGGAGTGGTACGGCCAAGCCCCCAAACCTTGCAGTCTCACTTGCTGGTGAGATAATCTGGTGGTTGTGGAGATGGGTTTTGTTGGTGGGTGTTCTTGAGCGTGTGGAGCAGTCCTTTTGATGGAGTCTGATTTTTTGCGAAGTTTCTGGAAACCCACACTTTCGACCGTCCCAGTTACCTGAAAGCTTAGAGCCTCTGAAGCACTGAGAAAAAGCCCAAATTCAACAGGTATATATTTAATATGAATATAAATCTAGCAGCAGTTTGCATTTGACCTTAGATAATTCATCCTCCATGTTAAAGCAAACCAGCACCGAGGTTCGTTTTTAATTGACCGCCTAGAATAATACATAGTCTGTAATATAGCACATATTGCATTAGTGATGCTGATGTAATGTGACTCCCAGGGAAGAATTGGTTGGTCTTGGGGAAGCGGTAGAGACCTGGGGGATGTGGCTGTAATACGACACACAGAGAAGGCAGGCTGTCGGAGACTTTAGGAAACATATCCAGGGAAAAAGACAGGTATAATTTCAAGATGAGAGGCTGTAAAAGGAAACGCATTTTTTTCAAGGAATGGGAGGCTTTGAAAAATAAAACGTTAAGTTCACAATAGAATACTCCCAGTGAAGAAGAAAGGTAATGCCAACTTAAAAAACCGCTGTTCTCTAATAATCTCAGGTGGGGTTTGGGTTTTTTTCTACCAGCATATTCAAAAGATGGAGACAAATAGCATATGCCTAAAAATGAATAAAAAGTGGAACAAAATCTGTAAGAATAGTGCAGGAAAACAAAACCTCAGAATGAAGTGGGGCTTGCTGAATCCTAAGAAAAGAAGAAGGTTGGGTATTTTTTCACTTATGCTCAGAACAAGATAATGATGATGGTGAAAGAATAGACCTACTGTTTAGGGGATCCAAGGTTAAAAGATGACAGAGAGAAGGGAGGGGATCTGCTGTTTCTGAGTTATTATCTCTACACTGGATCAGATTTTTTGCATGTCATCTCACAACCCTTAGAGAAGCCAATGAAGAAACTCTTCGTAGTGCAGTTTTACAGCTCAGAATCCGTGGCTTAGAGAGGTTAATTTGCTTTAAGATCACAACTGAAAAGTAAAACTGAGAAGTAAACCCTGGTGAATTGGGCTCAAGGAGCCCATTCTCTATCCAAAATCCCACTACATTCCACTTCTATTTTCTTCCCATTGTTACCATCAGAAAAATGACCTTCACACGGAACATGAGAGAGGAAAAGACATTAGTAAGAAGAACTTAATGGATGAATTTTGTGGTATGTAAATTATGCCTCACTAAAGTTGTTTCTTTAAAAATAGAAGACTTGGGCTTCCCTGGTGGCACAATGGTTGAGAGTCTGCCTGCCAATGCAGGGGACACGGGTTCGAGCCCTGGTCTGGGAAGATCCCACATGCCGCGGAGCAACTAGCTGTGAGCCACAATTACTGAGCCTGCGCGTCTGGAGCCTGTACTCCGCAACAAGAGAGGCTGCGATAATGAGAGGCCCGCGCACCGCGATGAAGAGTGGCCCCCACTTGCCGCGACTAGAGAAAGCCCTCGCACAGAAACGAAGACCCAACACAGCCAAAAAATAAATTAATTAAAAAAAAAAAATCCAAAGCATCTCTCTCTGAAAAAAAAAAAAAATAGAAGACTTGAAAGTCTTGACAAGTGAGTAGTAGTACAAGAATACCTGGCTATGTTGAATGAGTTCTTGCCTTTAAGACTGAGACAAATTACATCCTAATTTACTTCATTTTTTCAACAAGTACCGATTAAGCACATACTGTGTAATGGGGATACAAAGGTGAACAAAGTAACTTCTGTCATCGAGCTCTTATCAGTAATAAGAGTGGTGTGAGAGGGAGTAGAGTTTGGGAACACTTAGCGTAGGGAATCGGGAGGGCTTCCCGAAGGAAGTGACATTTAATATAAGGCCTGATGGACCTGTAGAAGTTAGCAGTTTACAGTTATTGCCAAAATAAATAGTAAAAGAAATAATGATAACTAACATAACATTGTAAATCAACTATACTTCAATAAAATTTTTAAAAATGAAGTAATGAGGGACTTCCCTGGTGGCACAGTGGTTAGGAATCCACCTGCCAATGTAGGGGACACGGGTTCCAGCCCTGGTCTGGGAAGATCCCACATGCCGCGGAGCAACTAAGCCCCTGCGCCACAACTACTGCACCTGCACTCTAGAGCCCGTGAGACACAACTACTGAGCCCACATGCCACAACTACTGAAGCCGGCGTGCCTAGAGCCCATGCTCCGCAACAAGAGAAGCCACCGCAATGAGAAGCCTGCACGCCGCAATGAAGAGTAGCCCCCGCTCGCCACAACTAGAGAAAGCCCATGTGCAGCCACAAAGACCCAACGTGGCCAAAGATTGATTAATTAATTAATTAATTAATTAATAAAAAAGAAGTAATGATAACACTTTCAGAAATCTTCGTTAAAGGTAGTCACTCATTCACTCAACTAATATATATATATTGAGGGCCTACTATGTGCCAGGAAGCATCAGAGCAATGAATAAAACAGCTCCCTGCTTACAAGAAGATGCCAGAGACTAGACATGAACAAACTGTATCCTGATCTTTTTTTAAAAAAAGAGGGGAGAGCCAGGGGAGAATGTATCACTGAAACTGTAGACCAGGAGATTTGATATCAATCATTAGCCAAATTCTAGGACTCGTAAGTAGTGAATTCTTTGAAAAAATAGAATGCTTGCATTTTGAAGAAGTTATGTCTGCCAACCCTTATCTCCTTTTCTTTTGGGCTTACTAGCTAGATGGACTGATAGAACACTTCTCATTGTATTCTTTCTTCATGCTGCCTGGGTTGACATCAATTGATATTAAAGTTGAGGTGGTTTTATAGCTTATTGAAGTTACTCTACCTTTAAATAAGAAGTGCTGCTGAATGAAGTAATCTCAACCTGTAGCCACCCGACAATGGTTCTAATCCTGTCTTGTGCAGTTTTATTGGAGCAGAGGGAGAGAGAGGGAGAGAGCACATGCAAGCGAGAATAAGCAAACTAAATGGCAGAATCATGAGATTCAGAAAAATGAGTTAAAAATAAAATGATGAAATTTAATAGAGATTTTGGTGATGGTTGTACACCCCTATGAATATACCAAAAAACTTTAAATGGGTGAATGTTATCTTAGCAAAGGTGTTAAAAATTCAGTAGGGATATGTATGAAGCTCTGCATCAATTATCATAGTACAGTTGGTCTTTATAGTCACTTTTTTCTTGATTCTGTTGTTGTAAAAGTATGTAATAATGTGGAAAATATCAAGTGAAAAACAAGTCCACAACATTTTGTTTATAAACATTAAAAATGAATACACAAAGATCAGAAGGAAAACCATTTTTAAAAAAATCAAATATGCAGGGTAAATATGGAGTAGACCTGTTAGAGGTGGAAAAACAAAATCAATGAGTAGATAAGTTGTCCTTCATAAATAAAGATGCCATTTCTGATTCACCAGGAATAGGATTTTTATTATAAGTGGTTTTTTTTTTTAGCAATAAGATTTGGGATTGACCCTTTAAAAACCAACCTTTTTTTGATTCTGATAATTAATAAGACAGATATATTCAAACGTCCTTGGTAGAACAGTCCTACAGTATATGGGAGTCAATCCTGAAGGCTCAGCCCACAAAGTTTGTTCTCCAGCACTCCCAGTTGTTTTGTAAGCACCTAATTCCCTGTATTAAATTCCATTCTACTTAAAATGCCTAGAGTAGTTTTGGACTCCTGCATTGCTATACTGCAGGCATACCAGTAGAAGTACATGAGATGATTTTAGGTGAATCACAAACATGTAATAGTTATTTGTTTTAATGCACATCATAAAAGCTGTGTGTTCTTGTACATGTGTATAATTAGAACAAGTTTGTGATTTCACAGCTGTTAAATCTCTGGGCAAGTCTAACATACTAAGCAAATAGTATTATTGGTCTATAAGGATATTGCAAAAAATATAGGAGTCGTTCATAAATCTCGAAGATAGGAAAACTCTAATGACAAGACTGTTACTAGTTGAAGAGGTAGAGTATACAGTGTCTTTGTGAAGACAGGCGACTCAAGCGCTGAAGCAGTGCTCCCCAAATATTTTGAGAAGTGGGTATTTCTGCCTGAAATCAGAAGTTACCCAAGAAGGGAGATGAGGAAGGGAAGAGCACTAGCCTTTTTTGTTATACAAAGGACATTGTATTTGTCATCCCCATTGAATCCTCAGACCAATCCTCTGATATTCATATTTCTACCTTGATTTTGCAGGTAAGTAAACTGAGACCTCAGAGAGACTGTTTAAATTGCTAAAGTCACACAGCTACTAAGTGTCTGAGTCTGGGTTTCAACCCAAGTTTATTTGATTCAAAAACTTGTGCATGTTCAACTGTCCTGCCTACTTCCATCTAAGGGCCAGCCTTACAGTCTTAGTCATAATAAGTCATAATAAGTATGAAGATCAACCTCTGAGAAAAAAGGAACTCAAATGACTTCCCCAGTGTCCAGGGCCAGAGCAGGTCACCCAACTCTGATAAGTGTGGCTCACTTTGAGGTCTGAGAGTCTAGTTTGAATTTATAATTAGCACATAAATTATTGACAAAGTACTTCCTCAACATTTTTAAAGCTTACTTGGCAATTCCTCTGTCAATAATGTTTCCCCAGAAGCAAGGTTCTGACATCCAGATATTTTAAAGTTAAAAATAACACAATAAAAAATCACATATAATGCAAAGAAATTACCGCACTTAGTTCCCATGGTAAAGTCAATTTTCATCCTGTTTCCTAAAAGCAGTTCATTAACTGGGTATCCACAAATATGTCGGAAGGAAGAAAGATAAATGTGAGGGAGGAGAGCGCATGTCCTCATTGAATTATACCTTACTTCATATAGTCATGTATTTATTCAACACATATTTTTGAGCACCTACTATGTGTCAGACACTATACTACGCTTACCTGGGTTGGGGGTGAGATTAGCAGATGACAGCTATAAGGAATAGACCATGTTTCCTGGGCTTTTAAATGTCGTCAATTTTAAAATAAATGATCAATTTAAGAGCTTCTTTTGTTGGGGGAAGGGGGCAGATCCAGTGCATCAAATGTGTTTATCAGGTGTAAGGCATCTCTCTTTTCAGAAATGTTTAAATGTGAAAAACAGGTGCATCTTAGACACAAGGAAACACTGGTTCTGTTTTTTATCAAGCTCTTCACAATCAACTCGTATTCAGGACAGCTAGCAGCATGCACTGTCCACAGTGAAAAATAAATGCCTTATGTTTCTAAGGTATAGAGAAAGGGCTTGAGGACATAGGAGAAATATGACACAGCTGGCAACTGGTAGCAGATAATGAGAGGTGTTCTCAGGACAAGTGAAATAGAGATCCTGCCCTACTGTCCCTCAGTTACTATTTCTTGTGGAGCTGTGAAATTGGAAATCAGAGGGCTTTCGTGGACCCAGATCAGCCATCCAAAATGTGAACACAGGCAGTTTAATTAACTTCTTTACATCCCAGTTTCCTCAACAGTAAAATGAGTGTTACAGGAACACTACAATTTCTCCCAATTCTAGCATCCCAAGGACCTTGAGCAGCAGAAAATAAAAGATATATAGACCAAATCATATAAAAATTTGGGTTAAGTCTACTTTCATCTCTAATTCCTTAATTTTAGCCATTAGCCGTGTTTGATGGGACTAGGATATAATAAACAAGATTTATCAGTTAAAATTGGTTTCTGAAGTGTGCTTCAGAGCTGTTTGTTACATATATCCTTTTACCAGGAGATTAGTATATGAGGAATATGATAAGCAGAAAAAATTTAAATCTATAAATATACCAGGAAATGTCTTCTTGAGAACACTGCTGAGTTCTAAGACCTAACCAAGCATTTTTTCAGAATCCTTTGAGTAAATAGATCAATTTATAGATGTCTAGTGTCTTGGTCTTACCTGGACATTTAGCTTCAGTGGCCTAAGAACATGAAGCAATTAAAAAAAAAACTCAACCCATACATAAATTCACTACCCTAAGAAATTTACCTTTTCATTTCTCCACATATTCCTTCTAGTACTTGGCCATCTGTATAGCAAACCCTGTTGCTATCGACATTTATTATCCTCTTCCTTCTAACTTGGCTTCCCACTGTTCCAGTCCCAACTCCATACTGCTTTCTTAGACCCCAGCTCAAGTCTGTTTTCTTTTGGGGGATCATTGAGGGCAAGGAGGAGGAAGGGAGGTTGTCACTGGAGAACTCCTTTGCTCCTTGTGAGACAGACAGTATTTCAAATAGTGTGTCCTATGCACTGTGTTAGTAGACCTTCCGTGGAAGAGCCCCTTAGAGCACTGGGTCAGCCATAATGCCAGAAGCAGATACCCTGTTTTTTCCTTTTTTCTTTTATATTGGAGTATAGTTGATATACAATGTTGTGTTAGTTTCCGGTATACAGCAAAGTGATTCAGTTATACATACACATGTATCTATTCTTTTTCAGATTCTTTTCCCATTTAGGTTATTACAGAATACTGAGTAGAGTTCCCTGTGCTATAGAGTAGGTCCTTGTTGATTATCTATTTTATATATAGTGTGTATATGTTAATACCAAACTCCTAATTTATACCTCCTCCAACCTTTACCCTTTGTAACCATAAGTTTGTTTTCTAAGTCTGTGAGTCTGTTTTTGTTTTGTAAATTAGTTCATTTGTATCATTTTTTTAGACTCCACATATAAATGGTATCATATGATATTTGTCTTTCTCTATCTGACTTAATTCACTTAGTATGATAATCTCTAGGTCCATCCATGTTGCTGCAAATGGCATTATTTCATTCTTTTTATGGCTGAGTAATATTCCATTGTATATATATACCACATCTTCATTATCCATTCATCTGTCAATGGACATTTAGGTTGCTTCCATGTCTTGGCTATTGTAAATAGTGCTGCTATGAACATTGGGGTGTATGTATCTTTCCAAAGTATGGTTTTCTCCAGATATATGCCCAGGAGTGGGATTGCTAGATCATATGGTAGCTCTATTTATAGGGGTTTTTTTAATATTCTATTTATTTATTTATTTGGCTGTGTTGGGTCTTAGTTGCTGCATGTGGGATCTTTCATTGCAGCGCGCATGCTCTTCCTTGCAGCATGCAGGCTTCTCTAGTTGTGGCGCGTGGGCTCTCCAGTTGTGGCACACGGGCTCCAGAGCACATGGGCTCAGTAGTTGTAGCGCACGGGCTCTCTAGTTGCAGCACGCAGGCTTAACTGCCCCACCGCATGTGGGATCTTAGTTCCCCGACTAGGGATCGAACCCACGTCCCCTGCATTGGAAGGCAGATTCTTAACCACTGGACCACCAGGGAAGTCCCCAAGCCCTATTTATAGTTTTTTAAGGAACCTCCATACTGTTCTCTATAGTGGCTGCACCAATTTACATTCCCACCAGCAATGTAGGAGGGTTCCCTTTTTTCTACACCCTCTCCAGCATTTATTGTTTGTAGACTTTTTGATGATGGCTATTCTGACTGGTGTGAGGTGATACCTCATTGTAGCTTTGATTTGCATTTCTCTAATAATTAGTAATATTGAGCATCTTTTCATGTGCTTTTTGGCCATCTGTATGTCTTTTTTGGAGAAATGTCTATTTAGATCTTCTGCCCATTTTTTGATTGGGTTGTTTGTTTTCTGATATTGAGCTACATGAGCTGTTTGTATATTTTGGAGATTAATCCCTTGTCAGTCAGATCATTAGCAAATATTTTCTCCCATTCTATGGGTTGTCTTTTCATTTTGTGGATGGTTTCCTTTGCTGTGCAAAACCTTTTAAGTTTAATTAGGTCCCATTTGTTTGTTTTTGTTTTTATTTTCGTTACTCTAGGAGGTGGATCCAAAAAGATAATTGCTGCGATTTATGTCAAAAAGGGTTCTACCCATGTTTTCCTCTAAGAGTTTTATAGTATCTGGTCTTACATTTAGGTCTTTAATCCATTTTGAGTTCATACCCTGTTTGTTTCTTTTTATCAGCTACCAAACTTTCACCAGCAGCCCACTACTCCTTAAAAACTGCCCTTGTGAAAACTGACCAGAACGGAGCCTTATGCCTATCTCAGAAAGAGGACCTCAATCATTTAAGCAGAGTGGGAAGTACATTGTATCTCAGAAAGGACAAATTAAAGAAACACAATGTATCCCTAAAAGGAAAAATAAAAAGAAATCCATGCTTAGATATAAGTAGTGAAACTGCAGAACACCAAGAACAAAGAAAGATTTTAGAATCAGCCACAAAGAAAACATAAATGAAAATGACATCAGTCTCCTCAATAGCAACCAAGGAAGCCAGGAGACAATGGAATAATACCTCCAATGTGTTGAGAGAAAATAACTGTCATCCTTGAATTTTGTATTCAGCAAAACTATCTTTCAAAAACAAAGGTGAAAAAAATTTACATATAAACATAAGCTGAGTCTACTACTTAGAGAGTTGTACAAAAGTAACTTCTAAAAGATATAATTAAAGAAGAAAAAATGATCCAGTCGATGGTCTGAGAAAAGGGATTAAAATAATATTCAGTGGAGGCATATATGTAAATCCAAATAAATAGAATAGTGCTAAAATACGATTTTGCATAATAATATATATGATGTGAGGAAGTGCAAGGAGAGTGAATGTATTCACAGGTTCTTTATTGTTCTGGCAGAGGTTAAGAAATTATTTAACTTTAGGCTTTGTTAAGTTGTCTCAAGGGCAATTGATAAAGAAAAGAAAAAAACATATAAATCCAAACAATTAGAGCTAAATAGGAGAAGGGAAGAAACACAGTCAAACCCCCCCCCCAAAGGCAAGATAAGAGGAAAAGAAGCATAGAAAATCCAGGACAAATAGGAATAATAAGGTAAGAGAGAGAAAAGTAGAAAAAAGTCCAAATTTAAAAATCATATTAAATGTAAATGGACTAAACTTACATTTTATCAAATTAGATTCTTTAAATCTAGATATGTGCTATTTTTAAGAGACATGCCTAAGGCATAAGGATATGGCAAGATCAAAAGTAAAAGGAAGGGGAAAAGTTTTCTGGCAAAATTATTAACCAAGGAAACCTAGTGTAACTATATTAATATCTGCATAATGGATTGTTAAGCAAAAGCATTATTAAAGATAAGGGTATCATTATGATTATTTAATTCATCAGGAAGATACAACAATTCTAAAGTTGCATGCTCCTAATAAAGTAGCCTCAAATGGGTAAAACAAAATTTGATAGGACTGCAGGGGAGAATGGATAAATCCACCAATACCATGTACCCACCTTTCTTAATTATTTATAAGTCAAACTGACAATATAGTGAGGAGTATGGTACCTGGTTAAAACCTATGTGTGGTTTTTTTCAGGCCTGATCACAGGCAGTTACAAAGGCTTTACCTGGCAGGCCTCTTGGGGAAGAGGCCTACATTAGATTTGGGGTACAGCCAATGCATTGCAGCCTCTGAGAGGACTTGCAGGCAAGGACTCAGACCCCTCTGGCCAATCATGCTCTTTGGCATACTTGCATTCCTACTCCCAGAACCTTTATTTCTAAGCTTTTATCTAAGCCTTGGGCAGATCTCTTCTTCAGGTGCCTGGGTTGAGGCCTCCTTATGGGGAGCAGAGGGGAACCGTCGAAGGCACCTTTGCCCAGGCTTACTCAGTACTTTTCCACGCCTCATCCTTCCCCCCTGCCCTCAGCCCCGACCCCAGGGGCCATAAAACTATTGGTGTCTTTTGTTCCGGGGCTCCCTCAACAGTGAGATGATCCCCACATCTGCACTGATCCAGCTGGCCTGGACCAGTGTGTACTTCCCTGGGGGAAAGCGGAACAGAAGGAGTCTGCACTTTCTGCAGTTTAGCTACTTGCTTGTTCCAAAGCGGTAAGTGGTTAAGCCCTTTCATTTTTGGCTTGTTTTCATCAGCTACTCTGACACCTGGCAGCTCACTCCTCTCTCTCTCTCTCTCTCTCTCTCTCTCTCTCTCTCTCTCTCTGTCTCCCCCAGCTCAGCTGGCTGAGCTTCTGACATATAGAAGATTAAAAAACAAAACTGAATACCACAATAAAACAGTCTTAATCTAATGGTCGTATATAAAACTCTGTACCCAACAATTTTAAAATGTGCATTCTTCTCAAGCATTCATGGAGCATTTATAAACATTGATTAAGTGCCTAGTCATGAAGCATGACTCAACACATCTTATAGAATCAGTATTATGCAGATGACATTTTCTAATTGCAATGCAGTTAATTCAAATACCAATAATAAAATGACAAGTGAGACTTTTAAAATTAACTTTGGAAATTAAATGCATGCTCTTTAGTAAATCATGGGTCAAAGCCATAATTGAAATTTGAAAATATTTAGAACTAAGCAATAATAAAAGTTTATCAAAACGTATGAGATGCAATGAAAGTAATATTTGAGGGAAATTCGTCACATTAAATGCTTCTTTTAGAAAAGAAGAAATGTGGAAAATTAGTGAGCTAAGCATCCAACCTAAAAGGTTAGCAAAAGAATAACAAAATAACCTCAAGGCAAGTAGAAGAAAGTAGATAATAAGGAGCAGAAATAGATGATGTAGTAAAATAACAATAGAGATGACCAACAAACAAAAGTTAAAAAAAAAAATAAAATAGACAATCATCTGGCAGGATTTATGGGGGGGGCAAAGAGATAATGCACAAATAGATAATATTAAGGATGTAAAATGAGAATCACCTATGCATTATAAATTTAAAAGACAGTAAGAGTATAATACTATGAACAATTTTATGCCAATGAATTTCAAAACTTAGAGAAAATTTTCAAATACCTAGAAAAAAAATAGAAAGCCTGCATTGTGAAACCAAATAAAGCAGTAATTTTAAATCTTTCCATGAAGAAATATCCAGACTTAAATTCTTTTTTGGTGAGTCTTACCAAATATTCAAGGAACAGATCATAAACATTCTTACATAAACTACTCCTGAGAAGATAAAACAGGGAATGCTAACTGAGACATCAGGGAAAATGACAGTGCAAGAATCTCTAACAATTTACCCCTTTATAAAAGCAATGCTCCATATCCTACCAACACTTATTTTCCTTTTGATTGTAGCCATCCTTACGGATGTGAGGTGGTATCTCATTGTCATTTTGATGTGTCTTTCCCTGAGAGCTACTAATGTAGAGCATCTTTTCATGTGCTTACTGGCCATTATCTTCCTTGGAGAAATTTCTATTTACGATAACCTTTTGAATCTATTCCAATAATAGTTTGGCTCACAGCACTCCACCAAAATTGCCCTTGATATAGCCACTCTTACTTAAATGACCAGCAGCATTCTCTCATATAAACATTGTGGACAGCCACCTCTTCTGGGATTTCCACTCTCCCCGACACTCCTTTTCTGTCACCTTTGCTGATTCCTCTTCAGCTCCAGGATTGCTGACACTAGATGGCCCCCATGACTCAGCGGTTGAACCTCTTCTGTTTATTTATACTCACGCCCTTGAAGAACTCATCCAGCTCATGGTTTTAAATCCCATCTTCATATTGGAGACTCCCAAATTTTTATCTCCAGCCAGACCTCCTCTCTAATCTCAAGTCCAACTGCCTACTCCACATCTCCATGTTGATGTTGGATACCTAACTTGTCCAAAACTAAATTCCTCATCCTCCCCTCCTAATCTGCCCTTTTCATACTCTTCCTCATCTCAAAAACTGTCCACTTTACTGAACTTCTAATTGCTCAGGCCAGAAACCTCAGCATCAGCCCTGAGTCCTCTTTCTCTCATGCCCCAAATTCAATCTGTCAGCAAATCCTGGCAGCTCTATCTTTAAAATATATCCAGAATTCTTACCACTGAAAAAATTACAAGGTAGCCATTAAAAACAACATGCAAGACATTTTACTTAAAAACATGGAGTGGAAAGTGGCATGCAAGTCCTATGTGCAATGTGATTCCAACAATGAAAATATGCTTCTAATGAAGATTTGAAAGAAAGCCTCACAAATAATATCCTTAAAAAGCCACAGAGATATTTTCATATTGTCCCATATTTTTCTTTGAAAATATTTATCAAGCTATAAAACTTCTGGGAAGATATCAGTGTTTGTAGTACTGATGGATGTTTATGGAGCACAGTACCATTTTAAATAGCCCTTTGACATCAGTGGGGAAAGGAACCCATATTTCTGGAGACTTTTACTTGTACCACATGCTGTGCTAATTGTTTTGCACATACTTTCTCATTTAATTCTCTCACCCTTTTAAAAAAAACAGCTTTATTGAGGCATAATTGACAAACAATAAATGTTTACAATGTTTAACGTATATTTTGATGTTTTGGCATACATATACACCCGTGAAACAATCACCAAATCAAGATGGGGGCAGATCCACCACCTGAGAGGTCTCTTTGTTCCCCACCCCTCCCTGCTTCCCAGCTCCCCAAGCAACCATTGATCTACTCTCTGTCACTGTAGATCGGTTGGCATTTTCCACAGCTTTATATAAATAGAATCATACATTATGTCCTTTTTTTTTTGGTCAGGCTACTTCTGAATGATCTTTTTATGTCTTATTCACATCTTATAGCTGAAGAAATCAATTCATAGAAGTTATATAACTTTCCTAAAATCATACATTAATAAGAGATGAACCTGGAATTTCACTCCATGTCTGCTTGTCACCTCTACATGTTAAAAGTGAAGCTCCAAATGGTTAAAGGAATTGCCAAAAGTTATAATACCAGTGACTGGCCAAAGTAAGACAGAAACCCACTGTGCCACATGCCTCTTGGTTATTTATGTGGCTGTTGGAAAGAGCATTAGGACTCCTTCTAGATTTCTCTTAAGACCACATTTTTCAGAAGCCCAGTCATTAACCTGACCTTGATGATGGCCTTGGACAGAAGATCCAATGTGGTGTGCTTGGCAAAAGCTTCCTTCAACACAGTGTCTTTCAGTTTGTCAGAACAAAGAAATCTATTTCTCTAGAAACTGCCTTTGATTTCCCTTGAATTGCTGTCCTCTTCAGAAGATACCTGAACTGAGAGTAAAGGGAACCGCTTGTAGTTTGGGTCCCTCCCCCTCCATTCCTCCCCTCCCTCCCTTCTCTGCTCCTTACTCCTCCCTCCCTCTCCTCCTTCCTTTCCTTTTTTTTCCCCTCCATTTCTATTCTTCATAGTATTCATTTGCAGTGAATCTTCATCATTACTTTTGTTACCACTGCTTTATACTCTAGGTGGCCTAGACTGCCAGAGTAATGCATGGGATTGAAGCCAAAATGCTTGGTTTGTGATTCTCTAAAACTGCCACATTGTTACAGCCTGATTTCCAATTAATATATTTATATTATTATTTACGTATACTTATTAGGCTTATATGATGTCTTTGTATCTACAAGATCACATAAGTTTTAGTATCTGTGAAGTTTAATTAGTGGGTTAGGAGTTGTTTACATATCAAAAAACAAGCTTAAAAAGATGGAAAACAGTTTATATAATAAGCAGTAAGATGATACCCTGAAAAAGGTATTAAAATTATTGAATGCTTATCAGAAAGGCCTTCATAGTGTTTCTTTTAAATTTTTTATTGAAGTATAATTGATTTACAATATCGTGTAAGTTTCAGGTGTATAGCACAACAATTCAGTTATATGTGTAGGTATATATATATATATTTTCAGATTCTTTTCCCTTATAGTTATTACATAATATTGAGTATAGTTCCCTGTGCTGTACAGTAGGTCCTTGTTGGTTATCTGTTTTATACATAGTAGTGTGTATATGTTAATCCCAGCCTCCTAGTTTATCCCTCCCCCTACCCCCTTTCCCCTTTGGTAACCATAAGTTTGTTTTCTGTGTCTGTGAGTATCTTTCTGTTTTGGAAATAAGTTCATTTGCGTCTTTTTTTTCTTTTAGATTCTACATATAAGCAATATCATATGATATTTGTCTTTCTGTCTCTGACTTAGTATGATAATTTCTAGGTTAATCCATGTTGCTGCAAATGGCATTATTTCATTCTTTTTTATGGCTGAGTATATTCCATTGTGTGTGTGTGTGTGTGTGTTTCTTACTTACAGAGCCGCGCACACACATCATTTTTTTGGCCATGAGGGCATGTGGGGTCTTAGCATGGCACGTGGGATCTTAGTTCCCCGACCAGGGGTCGAACCGTGCCCTCTGCATTGGAAGCTCGGCGTCTTAACCACTGGACTGCCAGGGAAGTCCCTACCACATCTTCTTTATACATTCATCTGTCGATGGACATTTAGGTTGCTTCCATGTCTTGGCTATTGTAAATAGTGCTGCAATGAATATGGGGGTGCATGTATCTTTTCGAATTACGGTTTTCTCTGGATGTTTACCCAGGAGTGGGATTGCAGGATCGTATAGTAGCTCTATTTTTAGTTCTTTAAGGAACCTCCATACTGTTCTGCATAGTGGCTACACCAATTTACATTCCCACCAACAGTGTAGGAGGGTTCCCTTTCCTCCACACCCTCTCCAGCATTTATTGTTGTAGACTTTTTGATGATGGCCATTCTGACTGGTGTGAGGTGATACCTGGTTGTAGTTTTGATTTGCATTTCTCTAATAATTGGTGCTGTTGAGCATCCTTTCATGTGCCTTTTGGCCATCTGTACTTCACAGTGTTTTAAATCATCTGTTAAAAATTGATATTAAGGACTTCCCCGGTGGTGCAGTGGATAAAAATCTGCCTGCCAATGCAGGGGACACGGGTTCGATCCCTGGTCCAGGAAGATCCCACATGCCGCAGAGCAACTAAGCCTGTGTGCCACAACTACTGAGCCCGCGTGCCACAACTACTGAAGCCCGTGCGCCTAGAGCTCGTGCTCCGCAACAAGAGAAGCCACCGCAATGAGAAGCCCGCGCACCGCAACGAAGAGTAGCCCCGCTCACCACAACTAGAGAAAAGCCCATGAGCAGCAACGAAGACCCAATGCAGCCAAAAGTAAATTAAATTAAATTAAAATAAAATTGATTTTAATTGTGTGTAACTATTGTACTCTGTGCATGTAAACTTAAATGTTAGAAACCATATGTTTTGACAAAATTTCTGAAGCTCTTGTCTAACTTACCTATGAAAAATAATGTTCTATATCCACCAGGGCAAGGTTTTTAAGGAGATACAACAAACTGTGACAGCAGCTCCCATATCACAAATGCAAGCTAGAATACTCTGGGGAAATATATCAATATGAATGTTAATTGATACATGAGACTGACTTATAAAACTGCAAGCCGGAAAGGGATAGAAATCATCTTTAGAGTCTGGCTATATATGCCTCATATTCCTGGATTTATGCCCAGCAACTCAGCAGAGTAGGAAGAAAGTACTAAAGCATTTTTTAAATGATGATATTGATGAGTGAGGGATAAGTCAACCTCCATCCTTTCTCATGAAAAATTCGAGGTTATAGGTTTGAGGTTGTATTTATGAGACCCTAAAACAGCATTTAAATCTTTCTTTTTACAGGCAGATGAACAGTATACATTGAACCTGGCAAATTTTTAATAAAGAAATAAAATGTTACCTTTACAGAGAGATTCTTTATGACTTATAGACTTGTAAAGCCTGATTGTTTTTATCTCTAATATTTTCATACTTATCTGTTATTTGTTTTCATGTAGCATACCAGGCCTAGGAGGTTATATCCAGGGCAAAATTTATGTAGGTGATAAGAGAGAACTAAATACGGCATGGTAAAAGAAAGAAGTCAAAGTTTTTAATTTAAAATATCCAGCTGAAAAATATGAAATCAAGGGAACAAAAGTATCAAATGAACATTAGGGTAAAAGGTGGGAAATGAAATGTTCTAATTCAGGCAGGATTTCAGCTCTTTTTGACTTCAGTGACATTTAATTCTGGAGATAGCAAGTTCCTGGATCTCTCTATTTTTATATGTCCCATATTCTCTGAGCACAAAGAGTAGAGAAGACACAGAATGTGGAGGTAGATGTGGATACCCACATATTTTCCAGTTCCCTTGGTGGTTATTTCACCTGCCTGAACTTCGCTTTTCCCACATGTTAGGATGAGGCCTCTCACAGTACACACCTCCCAGAGTGTTGCTGGGATTAAGTGAGTTCATGCATGTAAAGTGCTTAGCAAATAAGCCCTCAAATATGCCAGACATTACAAAGGGAAAGTATAGAAACATATTATAAATTGGTCTGGTGGAACTCCAGTTTCTTTTCTTTTCTTACCTTGGTCCGAGGGTTGAAGGCTGTTTCCTTTTCTTTTTCAAAGCAACTATCACCAGCTCTGCTCATCAAACTCTCTGACGCACATCAAACTTTCCCACCTCAGCACCTCTTACAGAGAAGGAACTTGAACTCTGGGGACCCTCAGTTGCCTGCCTCAGGAGAGACATGCCTTTTGAGATCGTGTATTTCATCTAAAATTTTTGCCCATCTTGTACCCTACTTCATAATACATGTGCATAATGTAACATATTTACCGCAAATTTTCTGACACATTTGTCACTCCAGGAGGATGTGGGTTTATCCTATGATTTCCAATAACTCCTAGAATGTGGTTCCATGTTCCCAGGGTATAAAAACCCAGAGACCGACTCCCAGCCCTCAGGATCCGTTTAGTTAGGAAGAACTAATGAAGGCAGATCCTTTGTCCAAAGCAGGAATTTGGCTGCTCTGAGGACCTGAGCAAGCATGGTTTCACGTTTCCTGTTGCTGCCTCTCTCAGGGGCATTTTGCAGGGGGAGGCGGTTGTCTTAGGTTGGGTTCTAAACAAGCAGAGCCAGAAGAGGAATTCAGTGCACCATGATTTGTTGATGGAAAAGCATTTCTCCGGGAAAAGCCTTTAAAGGAGGGAAGGAAGCAAAATAAAGGGAAAGAGCCAGGCAGGGATGTGGTCTCAGGTAAAGTCTGACTTGGCCTGATCCACAGGGGAAAGCTGCAGAGCATGAACCACCCTGCAGAACTGTTCTTCCTCTGGGACAAGGCAGCGGCCTTTGTGCCTCTCAGTTGTTGGCTGTGCTGTCTTGCTGGGCTGTGTGAATGCTCCATCACGCCGGCAACTTCCAGCTTGTATGGTTGGGGACACAATCAGTGGATCCCTCAGTCTTGACCTCACTCCCACATTTCCTTAGCTGTAAAGTGGGTCTCCTGGCCTGCTGTGTTCCCATGCCAGGAGGAATCAAACAATCCATAAGTCCTCAGGGAGTGGTGTTGGATGAAGCCTTGCCGGCAGGAAAGGCAAAGCCATACCAATAATACATGCCTGTTTCTATGAAGATGAACTGCTGGCACTCTCACGATGGAAGGAGTTCAGTGTAGTCAACATGCTGCCACCACATGACTGGTTGGTCTCCTTGGGGAATGGCACCATGACAAGGGCTCACCAAAGCATTCAGTGTGCCAGTACCTCGTGGTCATCTGGCCTTATCAACATAATATTGTCACTGTAATGGGTCAGCATGATGTCCTCTGGGATGTCCAGAAAGTCTAGACCTCTTCACACTGTGTTATGATGGAAGATGAGAAAAGAAGCATAGCCCTGGGGCTAAACCATAAGTGTATATTGTTGCCAATTCTATGTGAATGCAAACTGTTTCTGCCCTTCTTTTTGGTTTGGAATAGAAAAATACACATTTGTCAAATCAATGACTGCACACCATGTAACTGAGGCCATAATAATTTGTTCTAGCAGAGATACCACATCTGACAGGCAGCTACGGTAAAGCTACTACTTGTGGTCTACAATCACCTTCCAGGATCCATTTGGTTTTTGCAGGGGGTGGACCATTGAATTGGAGATATTATGGGGGACCACCACTTCTGCATTCTTTGGATCCTGAAGGGTGGTGCTAATCTCCAACATCACCTACTCCCAGACTATGATATTGTTTTTGATTTACTATTTTAGCCAAGGAATTATGGTTTCAGAGCTCTTAGCCCACAGGCCAAGGACCCAATGAGGGGATTGCATCAGCAGCCAGTTATGTAAATTCCTATTTTACGTTTGAGAATCAGAGAAATGATCACTGGGTGAGTTTGCAAACCTAGTGGACCCACTGTAAGCCAGGCCTTGGTCAGATCTCCTTTTATTACTCTAACAGGGGCTGTGATAAGGTAGCAATTCAATTCAGAGCCTGTGTCCAATAGTCTTTGAAATGTCTGGGTATTACCTTTTCCCCAGTGTACATTTATGTAAGTAAATATCCATGGGTCCCTTTTAAGAGGGACCCAGGTTATCATTACCATGCATACTCACCATGGTGCTGCAGGATTCTTATTCCTGGGGACTCAGTCAATGAGTCTAGGTCTGAAAACAATCTGATCCTGAAACCAGGCAAGGACTTGCAACTTCTTATTGGGGTACCCTCTCTTAGGCTTGTGGTCTCCTATACTTGATTTCTTCTACTAAAAAGTGCTACTTCCCTGCTTGCCCAGAGGTCCAATCCATGTGAAATCATATTCATACTCCCACTGCAGATTGGTAGAATCCAAACTTCCTTCACTTTCTGCACCTCCCCCACCAAACCCTAAGTTCCAGGAACACTGAACTTTTACCATTGTCAAAATAGGCAATGCCCTTGCAGGTTTCCAGATACCAATTATACTCTCAATATTGGTTGTATCCTCCTAGTAAATTTCTACTCTTCCTTCAAGACAAAGACAAAATGTCTCTTCTGTGAAGCCCGTCCCTCACTCCCTTCCACTGTGCTCCTATAACCCTCTTTTATTCCTTGATTGTACATTTATCACACTGTATGAGAATTATCTGCTTACATGTGAGGGCTTGATGGCAGAGTCTGCCTTACTTCTCTTCCTATTGTAACTGAGCAGGACCCTATAGGGGCTTCCCGGGACAGACCTCTACCCCATATCCTCTGCTTTAGCTCCTTTCTGAAGTACCTAGATAATAATATCTAATGCATGTTTCCTGAGTTTTTCAGATGCTAAAACCACCACCAAATGGAAGAAATTAACTGCTTGATGATCTTGAGCTCCTAGCCCCCAGACCTTCTGGCACCTAAGGATTGATCACCATCAACCAATCAGAGAATTGTGCAGGAGGTGATCACCTACCCTGGGATGCCCCTCCCTCACCTTGCCTTTAAAAATGCTTTGCTTTAACCCTTCAGGGTGTCAGAGGTTTTTGAACACCCGTTCTCCTTTCTCGGCCCTGCAATAATCCTTTCTCTGCTCCAAACTCCGTTTCAGTTTGTTTGGCCTCGCTGTGTGTGGGACACACAAACTTGCGTTTGGTAACACTACCCCCTCATCTCGGCATGCTTCAGCACATGAGTTGGAGCTCAATAAATGTGTGCTGAATTAATTAAGCTTCCTTCCTAGCCGACTGTCTTCAAAGTGGCTGTGATTAGTACAGGGCAGTGTGAGTGGTCTTAATTAGCCCTATTTTGCAAAATTCATATGCTCAATTTTCTTCTTCTCATATGTTAATTTTATAATTGCACTTATTACATGTTTTATAGACGATACCTGGGAATGAGAGCCCCATCATCTCTATTCCCACAAAGATTTCAAAATAAAAATTTACCTGATATTTAAACAAGAAAAAATCCACACATAATGGATATAATCCATCTTATGTTAGAAGAAGGCCAGATATTGTCTGTAAATGTGTGAATGAGGAATGGGTTTGCCCAGAACTTCAGTTTAGGTGGTCAGCAGTTCAAATGAAGGAGGGAGGATTGGAATTTGATTATGATTAATATGTTCCTAGTATTCTAATAAAATCAGTCTGAGA
The DNA here is from genome assembly GCF_028564815.1 of Eubalaena glacialis. Lineage (NCBI taxonomy): Eukaryota > Metazoa > Chordata > Mammalia > Artiodactyla > Balaenidae > Eubalaena > Eubalaena glacialis. Next base: position 67,556,680 of record NC_083720.1, on the reverse strand, counting down.
AAGCGTGGCCTAGCATAAACCAGGAAGCCCCAAAAGCCAGAAGGTGGCAGAATCCCTCCCAGCCCTGCCCATGCCTACAGCCTGACCCCTGAATTGGAGTCCTCCAGTGCCCATGGCAGGGGTCCCCCTGCTTCCATCTGATACAAGCAGAGGCTGTCGGAACCTCAGTTCATTAAGTTCTCACGTCACACCACTCTCATCCCTTCTTCTGATTCCACCAGACCTAGCAAATGACCTTCTGGTTGTATATAATTTGGTTTCTATCACATTGTACTGGGCGTGATAGTTGCAGTTCTTACTATAAATTAAGTAATCTGCCAGTGTGGTGAATATGAAGTATTAACTATAAAGTATTCTGACCAAACTAAGTCTCTGTGACTAAAAGCTGAAACTCTGATCCAGGTTTGGCAGCCAGCCTGCCTCTATCCCGGGGAACGTTACCTTCTCTCAAACCACTACATATATGATGGTTTCCTAAACATTTGTATCTTTTTCTAAGGGGGGGGGGTCCCTTAGGACTCATATATTTCCTTATTGTATTACTTTCTTTTTGAGTATACATCTTGTCTCTTCCTTTAGATCAGTGTTCTTCAAGTATTTTTGGCTAGCATGGACTACATTTATACACATTTATTACATGTATAAACAATGTACCCCCCTCACACATTTTTAAATTGACATCTAAAATTTTTTTTCTCAAGTTTAAAGCAATGCAAAGAATATAATTTCTGGTGCATTAGATATATTTATAAAGTATTATTCTTTTAAATGTATTCAAAAGAATTAAATATCACAGCAATTTGATACTCACTATCATGTATTTTTAATATACTTAAGCCAGCTGTTCATTAATAGTTGGAAATCTTATATTGTCCCTTTTTGCTCTTTATTTCATATTTCCATTCCATTTCTCCCAGAAAATTTTGTCCTAATGTAATGTATTTTTGTCCCTAACAGTATTTCATTTATCGTTCTAGCATAATTCTCTGCAATACAGAAATTAAATTTTATTTTTATTTCCTGTGACCTAAGTCTATAAATATTTTAAAGTATCTCCTAGTTTGAGTTACTACTACCAGCAGATTATTAATTAAAGTACCATACATATGTTACAAATTTAATGAATAATTATTAAACATAAAAAGTAAAAATGTTTTTGGAAGTGCATCTCAGATGAATGAGGCTGCATTTAAAAAAATTAATTTATGTATTTTGGATGAATAAAGGTACTACTATTGCTAGAAAGTTTAATAGTAATGATAGTAAAACTTTTTCCTCTACTATTGAGACAGGGCTTGACATCAATTCCATTCCTGTTTTTCGGTGTTACAGATATAGCTTGGAGAAACCTTGTTCACATGAAAAGAATAGATGGGAATGGAAGGAATTTTGTTGTACCAATGCCACTACAATTTTTGCACTTCATCTAAGTTATATGCCAAAATCATATAAAAATTATGTTCAGTCATCTATTAGCTGATGATTCATTCCTTCAATTTTAACTGCAAAGAATCAGAATCACAGGACTTGTACACCAACACAGCTTTTATAGTCTTTAACGACCTCAGCATGTTGAACTGTACCTTTGCTTAGTTCTACACCTGAGGAAATACACCAGAGTTAGAATCAGGCTGGGACAGAGACGTGCCTTTCTTTTGTAAAGAAGATGAAGAGTGACCGTGAAAGGGAAGATGGGAAGGAGGACCAGCCTGACATAGATACCTTCCCAGGCTGACTTTTAGGAAAGATCTTTCTCTCATTGAAGCAGTTGTGAGGATTGGGGAATAGAAGCTACGGTGCTCATCACAGAGTTTTTTAGCTACTTTATGTACAGACCCTGGTTAAAAGAACTTACCCACTTTATATTTTTTCTTTTTTTTACCTTTTGGATTAATCTCTCCTAATTTCTATCTGTGTTTTCTCCAGTCTAAGAAAATTGGACATATCTGTGGATAATTATAACCAGCTAGGGAGACATTTAGTAGCTTGAGGGTATAGAGGCTGTTTCTACATGTTTAACAAATGTAATTATCTGACATTACTTTTAGAGGACATTCAATTGGTTCATGTAGTGGACATGTGTTGTTTTTGCCTACTTTAGCATTCATTCTCCTTTTATTAACAACACATCCTTTTTAGGGGGAGGGGAAAGACACCCTCACTAGTTCCCAGCCATTTGCTTTGGTGGGGCTGGACTCCCTCACTCCCTGACGTTTCTGGCTTCAAGATGGGCAGGAGCCTTAAGCCAGGCTCTCAATTCCAGGACTTTGGCCAGAGCTGGTGGGATTACTGGCCAGGAGAGTGCAGTGTGGAGCAGCTGGACACCATAATGGGGAGAGGCCCTACCAGAGGGTGATTCAGCCCAGACAGAAGCAGGGAGGCAGGAATGGAGCTGGAGAAAGACCCAGTTCTGATGATATCCTCGGAATCCACTGGTCCCAGTCATCACCAGCCTACACCCAAACTCTCTAGTTACATGTGCCAATGCATTCTCTCTTTTGCCCTAGTCTGCTCTGGCCCTATAATTCAAAGTACCTTGACTAACGTGGTGGTGGTCCTCTTCAATAAAAGTCTTTCTACTCTGCAACACCAATGAAAAAGTGGGAATTATTTTGTAAATATAGATTATTGTATGAGGTATATATCTACACTCTTGAATACAGTGAAAAAGTATTATTTCTTTATTTTCAGTGTACTTACGTAAAATTTTTTTTAAATTGTGGTACAATATGCATAACACGAAATTTTTCTTCTTAACTGTTTTTAAGTGTATAGTTCAGTGGCATTAAGTACGTTCACACTGTTGTTCACCCATCACCACTGTCCATCTCTAGAACTCTTTTCATCTTGCAAAAATGAAACTCTGAAAATATAACTCCTTATTTCCCCCTCCCCTAAACCCCTGGCAGCAGCTTTAATTATATTGTACACATAGAAGACTGTGTGAGGCTAATACCTGAGGGAAATTGTACTCTAAAATGTGAGACATTTATTGTGCCTCTCTTGTTCCTGCAAATGACATTTGGGGGATCCATTTATCAGATTTGCTGTTCGTTCTACATATTGTTGCAAAATCAATACTGAAATAAAATGGAGGTAAAATAACTCTGAACCTAGGGTGGTTTTTTTTTTTAGTGTGTGTCATCAATGTGTCACCTCAGAAAAAGACGGTAATATTTTGCAAGAACATTTTAGACTTTGTCTTTGATACCTTTGACAGTCTCTAAAGTTTAGAGATATTAGTTTATGTTAATAAAAATTTTTCTGTATGCTGTTTATCTATTTTGAAAGGTCTTTATTTGGAGTGGATGGGTGTATTGGTTTCTTAGGGCTGCCGTAATGAAATACCACAAACTGGATGGCTCAAAACAACAAAAATGTATTCCTTCACAGTTCTGGAGCGTAGGTGTCAGCAGGGCTGGTTCGTTCTGAGGGCTCTGAGGGGGAATCTATTCTACACTTCTCTCCTGGTGCTCCTGGCTTGATGCCATCTCTCCAATCTCTGTCAGGTTTAGTTGTTTTCTATTTTTTTGTTGTTGATGTTTTCAGGCCACCTTGTTTTACTAGGGTTATAAATTAGTACAAAAATGGATACTTTCAGGTAACCAACTGTGTCATCCCAGGATTACATTACAACATGGATATAGAGTTGACAGGTCTTACCCAACTTTGACATTCTTGTACCCTGGGGGTGAGTGGGTATTTAACAAAGTTTGTCTTTTTTTATTGAAATATAGTTGATTTACAGTGTAGTATTAGTTTCAGGTATATAGCAAAGTGATTCAGATATATCTATCTATATATATCTATATCTATCTATCTATCTATATATCTATATCTATATCTATATATTCTCTTTTAGATTCTTTTCCATTACAGGTTATTACAAGATATTGAGTATAGTTCCCTGTGCTATATTGTTGTTTTTTAAATGATGAAAACAGGAGCCAGTGTGTTTGTTTTCTGATGACTATAATCCAACAGGAACTTTACCACTCTAACATATATAATATTTAGTGTTGGCTTTCTTTACTGTAAGCTCTGCTGACTTTTGATGGTTTATGTTGCAGGACAACTGACCCAGTGAGGAAGAGCCTTAAAAGCTAAGGAGCTCTCTCCTTCAGGACCGAGGATGGCTTCAGTTCCAGGGATGCTACAGGCCAGTTTATAAGCAGCTAAATACTAGCTGTAGGTACTTTTGGTACCTTATAAACCAGTAATAGAGTTCAACAAAATGTTTTCTGCACTACAGTTTCGTAGATACTACAATTCTTAAAAAGAAGGTTTTGAAACCGTGCGTAATCATGGCAGAGTAGATGGGTTATCCTGGGGTAACCAACAACCCCTCAAATCCCAGTGGCTTTAAACAGCAGTGGTTTACTACCTGCTCACACTACACGTCCAAAGAAGGTCAGAGGGAGGCTCTGCTCACTATAGTCCCTCAAGGATCCGGGCTGAAGGAGGTATCACCTGGACATGAGCAAAAGGCATATTAGTTCTTAAAGTTTCCACTTGGCACTGACACATCATTTCCACTCATGTTTCACTGGACAAAGCAAGGCATACGGCGATACTTGATTTAAAAGGAGGGTGGGAAATGTAGTTCCACCATATTCCCAGGAGGAGGACAACTGGAATATTTGTGGACAGGCCTAATGTCTACCACACCCTGAGTGGCAGATGGGTGACTAAAAGCAAAGCAATTCTGGTTATTGGAACCATTCCAACTTAGTAGCATAGAAAAGGGACCCCGATGTCAGTTGGTCAGACTTTGGAGATGGGTGGCAGGTTCTCAAATGTCTTTCCTCTGCTTCATTATATTCTTGCCAGGTTATCTACTATCTGATATTCTATGTTTACTTTTCCTGTAAGAACTATATGGTGATTTGACGGCACTCTAAAATTTCTTCTATTTCAATATTCTTTTACAATAACTTCTGAACAATTACAGTTGCTAATGAGTTCTCTAATCTAGATTCTACCTTCACTTTTGATCTCTTTCCACCCACATCTGGGATTTTTTTTTTTTAGACTTTTTTTTTTTTTTAATTTATTTATTTTTGGCTGTGTTGGGTCTTTGTTTCTGTGCGAGGGCTTTCTCTAGTTGTGGCAAGCGGGGGCCACTCTTCATCGCGGTGCGCGGGCCTCTCATTATCGCGGCCTCTCTTGTTGGCGGAGCACAGGCTCCAGACGCGCAGGCTCAGTATTTGTGGCTCACGGGCCTAGTTGCTCCGCGGCATGTGGGATCTTCCCAGACCAGGGCTCGAACCCGTGTCCCCTGCATTAGCAGGCAGACTCTCAACCACTGCGCCACCAGGGAAGCCCCACATCTGGGACTTTTTATTTATTTTTTTTAAGTAACCTCTGGCCAGAGAATTGCATAGAACTCAGTTCTGCCACTCATTTGTGTACATTTAGGTAAATTATTTAACCTACATCTCCAAGGCTCAACTGCCTTACCTATGAAGTCAAATAATAATTGTTCTTACCTCCTAGGGTATTTTGAGTATTAAATGAGGTGATATTTGTAAATACTACCTAATACGGATATTAGCTAAATCTGACAAAATGCTTGTTAGATGCCAGCACCTTAGTGACCCACTTAATTTTCATAACAACTCTATGAGGTAAATATTATTATTACCCTCATTTTACAGATGAGGAAATTGAGGCACAGAGAGTTAAATAACTTGCCCAGAGACACATAACCAGTAAGTGGTGGATCAGAAAGGCAACACCAGACAGTCTGTGCCAAAGACCATCGTCTTAACCTCTGTGTTCAGTGGAGTGGGACATAGTAAATGCTCATTTTTATTTTATGAATATTATTATTATCATTTGTCTAAAATGAAGCCCTATAGTTTTCTCATGGAAAAAAGTTAAAACCTCTTCTTTCTTGAAAAATATGATATTTGATAAAAATGCATGAATTCTTCTTCTTTTTTTTTTTTTAATAAATTTATTTATTTATTTATTTTTGGCTGTGTTGGGTCTTCGTTGCTGCGAGCGGTCTTCCTCCAGTTGCGGCGAGCGGGGGCCACTCCTCCCTGCGGTGCGCAGGCTTCTCACTGCGGTGGCCTCTCCTGTTGCGGAGCACGGGCTCCAGGCGCGCAGGCTTCAGTAGTTGTGGCTCGTGGGCTCTAGAGCGCAGGCTCAGCAGTCGTGGCCCACGGGCCCAGTTGCTCTGCGGCACGTGGGATCCCCCCAGACCAGGGCTCGAACCCGTGTCCCCCGCACCGGCAGGCAAACTCCCAAGCACTGCGCCACCAGGGAAGCCCATGAATTCTTCTAATATTATTTAATGAAAAATAAACCTTAAGAGACACAATGGCATCTGTCTTGGTCTCTCCTGGTCTGTCTTGGCCTCTCTCTCTCTCTCTCCCTCCTCCCTTTCTCTTGGATCACTTGCTCTAGGGGAATCGAGTGGCTATGTCCCATGTCATGAAGATACTCAGGCTGCTCACATGAGGAGGAACTGAAGTCTCTGGCCAACATCCAGGTAGACACTGAGGACTGCCAAAAATCACGTGAGCAAGTGTGGAAGCAGATTTTCCCCAGTCCAACTTTCAGATGACTGCAGTCCCAGCTAACAGCTTGACTGCGATCTCATGAGAGAATCCAGCTAAGACGCACCCAGATGCTTTCCCCACAGAAATGGTGAGACAAGAAATGTTTGTGATTTTCAGCCGCAAGGGGTAATTTGTTACACAGCAATTCATAACTAAAACAGATATTGGTACCTGGAAATGGGGTGCTGCTATAATAAAAACTTAAAATGTGGGAGTGGCTTTTTAAAGAAATTGTTTTAAGTCCTTTACCTTTCTATATAAATTTCATATTTGCTTGTCAATTTTTTGTTCTTTTTTTAAAAATTTATTTAGGCTGAACTGGGTCTTAGTTGCGGTATGCGGGATCTTTAGTTGCGGCATGCGAACTCTTAGTTGCGGCATGCATGCGGGATCTAGTTCCCCGACCAGGGATCGATCCTGGGCCCCCTGCGTTGGGAGTGCGAAGTCTTACCCACTAGACCACTAGGGAAGTCCCTTGTCAATTTCTTTGTATAAGTATGCTTGGATTTTGGCTGGGATTGCATTTAGTCTATAGAACAACATAGGGGCCATTGCCACCTTACCAAATTGATTCCTCCAATCCACAAATATGGTATATCTCTTCATTTAATTATAAGGTTTTCTTTAACTTTTCTTTGCAGTATTTTGTAGTTTTAGGCATATAGCTTTTACACATCTCTCATCATTTTTATTCCTGATTTTTTATGCTATTAAAAATGTTTTTAAAACTTTCAATCATCACCAGTAAATAGAAATACAAGTTTTTTGATGCTACCATAATTCTTAAAAAATTTCAGTTGTTCATTGCTTGTAAATAGAAATTCAGTTTTTGTGTGTGTGAGCATTGGCCTTGTATCCTGTGACTCTTTTACATTTCCTTTTTGGTTCTAGTAGCTTCATTATAGATTCAGTTGGATTAGCTATATAAATCATCATGTCATTTGCAAATAAAGACAGTTTTACTTCTTTCTAATCTGAATTCCTTTAATATGTTTAACACATACAAACACACACACAGGTACAACAACATGTGTATGTGCAGCTGGATGCAATTTGCTAAAATTTTGTTAGGAGATTTTATACCTACATTCTCTGTAGTTCTTTTTTCTTGTCTGTGTTTATCTGGTTTGGTATCAGAATGATTCTGGCTTCATAAAATGAGTTAGGAAGTTTTTCCTCCTTTTCTATTTTATGAAAAAGTTTATTTAGAAGTTTTACTATTTCTTCTTTTAAAGTTTCATAAAATTCACCAGTGGCTTGAAGTTTTCAATTTCTTTAATGTATATAGGGCTTTTCAAGTTTTCTTTTTCCTCTTGGGTCAGTTTTGGCAATTTTTGTCTTTTAAGGAACTTGTCCATTTCACTCAGGACATCAAATTTATTAGCATAAAGTTGTTAATATTCTTTTATTAACTTGATATTGGTAATTTATAAATTTTATTTTTCTTTGATCAGTCTAACTAGAGGCTTACCAATTTTATTGATTTATTTCAAGGAACCAGCATTTATTTTCATTGATATTTTCTACTATTTTTTCAATTTCTATTTTACTAATACTGGTATTTCTTATCTCCTAGTTACCTTGGGCTTAATTTGTTGTTTTTTGTTGTTGTCATTTGTTTTGTTTTGTTTTGTTTTAGCATGAAAGCTTAGATTATTGGTTTGAGTATTTTCCTTTTAAAAAAAGTATTTAATGCTATAAATATTCCTCTAAAGACTTAGCTGCATCCCACAAATTTTGATATTTTGTATTTGCATTCAAACTATTTTCTAATTTTTCCTGTTGTTTCTCCTTTGACTAATGGATTACTTAGGAGTGCATTGTTTAATTTTCAAATATTTGGGGATTTCCCAGATAGTCTATTAGTGATTTCTAGTTTAATTCTGTTATGATCAGAGAAAAAGCTTAGGATGATTTCAGTTTTTCATGTGTACTTGAAACCTTTGTGTATCTTGCTGTTGTTAGCCAGATTATTCTATAAATTTCAATTAAGCCAAGTTGGTGGCTAGAGTATTCAAATCTTTTTTTAAATAGAAGTATAGTCTATTTACAATGTTGTGTTAATTTCCAGATCTTTTATATCCTTTCTGATTTTTTGTCTACTTGTTTTACTCACTACTGAGAGAGGAGTGTTGAAGACTCCGTGTATAATTGTATATTTGTCTCTTTCTCTTTTCACTTCTATCAGTTTTTGCTTTGTGTATTTTTGGCCTTGGATTTTTAGGTGCACACACATCAAGATTGTTGTGTTACTGACAAATCAATCCATATCTCATTTTATAATGTCTGTCTTTAACCCTGGTAATTTTTCTTGTTCTGAAGTTACTTTATTTTATATAAATGTAACTAGTCCTGCTTCTTCTGATGTCATAGACTGAATTGTGCCCCTACTCCCCAAATTTATATATTGAAGCACTAACCCCCAAGTACCTCAAAATGTGACTATATTTTGGAGATAGGGTCTTTAAAGAGGTAATTAAAGTTAAATGGAGTCATATGGTTGGGCTCCAATCTAACATGACTGGTGTTCTTATAAGAAGAAGAAGAGACACTAAGCTGGTACTTGCACAGAGGAAAGGTCATGTGAGGACAAAAGAGAGAAGGAAGCGATCTGTAAGCCAAGGAGAGAGGCCTCAGGAGACACCAACCCTGCTGGCAACTTGATCTTGAACTTCCAGTCTCCAGAACTGTGAGGAAAATAAATTTCTGATGTTTAAGCCACCCAGTCTGTGGTATTTTGTTATGGCAGCTTTAGAAAAATAATAACATTTGATTAGTGTTTTCATCATATATTTTCCCCAATATTTTAATTTACCTATATAATTATATTTAAATTGGCTTTCTTGTAGATAGCATATAATTGGGTCATCTATTTCTATAGCCAATTTGAGAATCATTGTCTTTTAATTAGAGTGTTTAGACCACTTACATTTAATATAATTATTAATATGGCTAGAAAGGTCCACAATTTTATTATTATTTTTGCTTGTTTCCTATGTTTTGTTCTTCTCTTCTTCCTTTCCTATATTCTTTTGGATTATTTAAATACTTTCAGTATTCTCTCTTACTTTGTGGATTGTATTTTTAGCTATGTCTCTTTTTCTTTTAGTGGTTACTCTAGGGACTATTAAATGTAAGCAGTGTAAAACACTGGTTAAAAGAAAGAAATCTGTTTATTTTTTCTTTGTGACTTCCCTTGCAAATCTTAGGAGATTAATATAAATGAGGCACTGTCATCTTAAACCTCATTGGAATTGAGGTTAATAATCCTAACCACACTGGATTTATATAAACACAAGTCACTTTGACAAAGACAATGTGCTTGACTGATTTTCTGCATCTCACTGACTTTTTTCAAGATCAAATCCAGGAAAAATAAAGTGAGAACAATAGACTTCCGTGCAGGAGTTTTGTCTCAGCCAAAGTAGCATCAGATTTAAGACAATATAAAAAGTCAAGTCATCTTACTAATATCATTCTCAAACTTGAAAAATTGCATGGGTTTTCCTGGGCTTAGAGTTTAGTAGATGTAGAGACTGTTTGTTAAAATAAGGAAGCTTAAATAAATGGAAAAATGTTATACATGTATGTATGAGATTATTCAACAGAGCAAAAATGTCAGTTCTCCTCAGATTAATCTATATGAAATATAATACTAATCAAAATTTTAAACATATTTCATCAAAATGATATATTTACTATAAATTTTATAAGGAAGATATATTGTGAATGAAGGGTTATGGCAGATTTGATAAAGCAGAAGAAAGAAGAGAGGCTTACCCTAGCAGATATCAAGATATATAACAAAGGTACATTTCTAATTTAGTTCTTTTCTTACAATAAATAACATGTACATGATGATATTGTCTCCATCTCCTCAAAACTATTATATGATTCAATAATACAAAATTTGGGGACTTCCCTGGTGGCACAGTGGTTGAGAATCTGCCTGCCAATGCAGGGGGCACGGGTTCAAGCCCTGTTCCAGGAAGATCCCAAATGCCATGGAGCAACTAAGCCCATGCACCACAACTACTGAGCCTGCACTTTAGAGCCCGCGAGCCACAACTACTGAGCTCATGCACCACAGCTACTGAAGCCCGCGCACCTAGAGCCCGTGCTCTGCAACAAGAGAAGCCACCGCAATGAGATGCCTGCACACGGCAAGGAAGAGTAGCCCCCGCTCGCCGCAACTAGAGAAAGCCCGCGTGCAGCAATGAAGACCCAATGCAGCCAAAAGTAAATAAATAAAATAAATAAATAATAATACAAAATGTGATGTAATTTCAATGAAACTAAATGTTTTTCTCTCAGTGATAACCTTCTAGACAGGATAAGAAGCTAGAACAAAAAAGTAAAAAATGGTAGAATATCTGCCTGCTCCACCTTTCCAGTTTCTGGACTCTATCCTATTCCTCCACTTCTTGGGAACTTTTTTTGTTGTTGTTGAACTATAGTTGATTTACAATGTTTCAGGTGTACAGCACAGTATATAGTAGTGTGTATCTGTTAACCCCAAATTTCTAATTTATCCCTCCCCCACATCTTGGGCATTTTATTTCAAGATTATTGCTAGTGCACAGTGGAAGAAAAGATATTGTATTTTATCATGTTTACTAATGTTGTGACTGATTTTTTTTTCCTTTTTAATTGAAGTATAGCTGACATACAATATTATGTTAGTTTCAGGTGTCTGTAACTTTGATTTTTAACTTCTATAATCTAAAGAACAATTATTACCTGCAAAGTCTTTGTCTTGAAAACTATTTTCATGAGAAATCATAACTCATTTCATTAAAATAAAGACAGAAAATTCATCCTCAAAGAAAACTCATTTGTCTTCTAAGAACAGCATTTCAGAGATTCAAAGAAATCAGAGGTGGAAAAATCAATTAGAGCTAATCTACCAGCTTGTCAGAAAGGATTGCTTTCTACAAAATATATTCTAATTCTTTGTCCAGGTTAATTTTTAAATGTCTCAAGGGATGGAGCACTTGTTATATCCCTCTGAAGTCTTTCCTTTTATATAATTGACCTTCCCAAGAATCTTGTTTTTTTCTAATATCTAACCTCCGTGTTAGTTATTAATTCTGTGCTATTGCTTTTAATTATACTTCTTTTTCCTGTAGTAATTCCTCTTCTCCCAAATTCTGTTTTTATACTCTCAGATATTTGTAAGAAGCTAGGCTTCATTTAAATTAATTACATATGTTTACTTATAATAAAAAATCTTTTCCATCAAAGAGATCGTTAGGTCTTTTTCTCCATTTTCCCTTTTTGTCCTGTCTGTCTCTCTCTGACACTCTCCCCTCCTCCCTCCTTCCCTCCTTCCCTCCCTCCCTCCTTTCCTTCCTTTCTTCCTTCCTTACATTCTTTTTGTAGACAAGGCAATGGGGTGCTTAAAGGTGGAAAGTACTGGCAGGAACAAGTAGAGAAAGGAGAAGACAAATTTTTTGCTTGATCCAGAAGACTATCAATTCCTTTGCAAAGTAGCAATATAGTTCTTGTCTATCTCTGTTATGACTGAAGCATTTTTCTCTTGTTAATGATTTCTGGTTCTTTTATAACCTCTTTTGTCTTTCAACTTTATTTCAGGTTTCCCCCTTTCTATTTAATTATGTTTATATAAATTTAAAATTCAGTATTTTTCCAGATTGGATGGTATTATTTGTTTTACCCTTTGAACATGAAGGTGATGGGTTTCCTCCATTTACAAGATTTAAATTCTTGCCCTTATCTGTGCAGATGATTAATAGTGAGATATCAGGTACATTGGTACTCTGGACTAAAATTTCTACTGTCTGAAGATAAGCAAAACAAGGATTTTAGAAGGGGTGAGAGAATATCATATGGCCAGTGACGGAGATTGCCCTGAGCATAAGAACATAAATTCTTTGTAGCCAGGGTCAGTTCAATAAATGCCACAGTCTGCAGTAACAACTCTTGGTAACCTGGGGGAAAGGCAGACACAAAGAATGTGATGAATTTTATTGTGTGCTTATGTGCTAATAAATTGAGTTTCTATCAATTCCTGTATAAAGTCCATGCATTATCATTGTTCAAGAACCATGGAATAAGTGTTTATAAAATTTACTAAATATATTTTTAATAGTGAAAATTTACAGAGCAATTTAATTAGCTTTCTCCTCTTACCAGGAAGCTGTCAGGGCTTTAAAACAAAACTTGTGGTGGAATTCCCTAGAAAAAGGACCATATACTACCTTTCACAGAGTCATAACATCTCATTAGGTAAGAGCCTAAGCTCTGGGACAAGACCGCCTTGCTCAAATTCTGCCTCTGTCTTTTAATAGCTGTGTGACCTTGGAAAAGTAACTTAACACCTCCGTGCCTGTTTCCCCTTATAAAATGGTGATACAGCCTGAGAAAGAATTGAGTTATAAATTGAGAATAAACGGAGTTAAAATTGTAAAGTGCTTAGTACAGTATCTTAATAAAAGCTAATTTTCATTTTCTCTTTTCTTCATTCATTGAACAGATATTTATCAAGTGTCTTCTGTGTGATAAGGCCAGAAATAGGAGTTCACAGTATAGCAACAAAGAATCATACAACATCTAACTGTATGCAGGGGGTGCTACAAAAACATATGTCAGGCTCTGGAATCAAGAAATAAGCAATTAACTGTTACTGAACCGAACTTGGGTCCACTCACCCAGTGCACAGGAAAGCCAACTTACTGACACCAGGTTGTGTTAAAGGAAAGTACACCATTTATTTGTAGGGTGCCCAGCAAGAAGTGTGAGTGGCTCATGCTCAAAGGCCCCGAAATCCCCAGTGGCTTTCAGTGAGGGGTTCTTAAAGGCAAGAACTGGGGTGAGGGCTGCAGGGTGTGTGAGTTTTTTTCTATCTGGTTGGTGAAATAACAGGGTGAAGTTTCAGGAATCTTAATCATCAACCTTCTGGGTTCCAACCAGTCTGGGGTCTACATGCTTATAGTCACCAGCCTCCACCTGGGTGGGTCGGGTGCGGGGGCCTTAGTTCCTGTAGAACAACTTAAAGAGTGTCAGAGTGTTATGTATATCCCTTAAGGAGGAAGTAGGACTCTGTTTTCTTGCTGAATTATTGTCATTATATTTCTTGTTTAACTACTTTTACTTTGTTTCTGCACTCTCTCAATTCTCTAATTAGTAACTGCTTATGCCTATTCTTTGGAACTCAGGAAAGGCCTAGGAGACTAAAGCTTTTTTCTATAAAGAAGAAACAGGTGACTCAGAGGGGCTTTTGTACCTGGGAGGGCCCTGCAGTGTCCTGCTCAGTTTCATAACATGTGTAGTACATTCAAGGAGGAATCTTGATCTTTAAAGAAGAAGTATGATTTTGAAAAGTGCACAAGGTGAATGGATAAAGCAGGGAGTCTAAAGTAAATAGCATAAGCAAAGGCACAAAAGCATGGAAGTACATGATGTTTGCCAGTGAGTGATCAAGCATGGGTAACACATCAGGGGGTGGGAGAGTTGGGGAGGGGATAAGGCCCTCTTTCCATTTTTGGTGAATCCCCTATTGTATGAATTTGGGTTGTGGGAGGCCCTACCTCCCAATAGGGAATCTGAAGGGAGGCAAACGTTCCCTCTCTCTGCCTTCTGGCTGCTGAGGCATGGGCGTGTGACCTTAGATATTTCCACCTGTGAACTTGAATAGGGAGACTGTGATGCCACCAGTGGCATGGTGGTGTAGCTAGGATTTAAACCTGGGTAGCCCGAACACAGCGTCTGTCACGGATGAGCTGGTCATCACTTTTTCCTAGGAGAGTTGACTAAGATTTTGTACTAGAGATAATAAGAAAGAATAAGTAGGATTTTGCCAGGTACAGAATACATAAAAGGGTCAGTTCAGCTTGAGAAGGGTGTGTGCAAGGGCAGAGACAAGAAAGGCCATTATCTATTCCAGGAATGCCTCATGGAGCATTGGTTGTCAGTGCAGGGGGTGTACTGGGGGCGTGGAGGTGGGGAACGGGTGGCCGAAAGTGAAGTTGGTAGTAGAGGAGTCCAAATATAGGTTGGAAATGGAATGGGGGCGGGATGGTCATATGAGTCCTTAGGTTTAGTAGCTTTTATCCTTAAGCAACTGGAAGTCATCAGTAGTCTTAAGGAAAGGGAGTGACATCATCAGTGTCATTTTTTAGAAGGATCACTCTGGCAGCAGCACGGAGGAAGTGCTTGGACTGGGAGTGATGAGTGTCCCTAAGGTCAGTCAGCAGGATACTGAAACAGTGCATGAAAAGCCAATGAGGACAGTGGGAGTGGGACAGAGAGGAAGGCCCAGATTTGAGAAACATCCCTGAGGTGGAAGCAACAGGGCTTGGTGACTAATTTGATGCGGGTGATTAAGGAGGAAGGAAGAATTGAAGATGACTGAGATTTCTAGTTTGGAAACCTGAGTAATTGGTGATATCGTTAACTGAAATAGGAATGGAAGGAAGGAAATCTCTGTGAGGCCTACCAGAAGATTTATATGTGTTATTTCATTTAACCCTAAACAAACCGATGATGAAAAGATTAAGATGCCCATTTTGTAGATAAGAAAATCAAGGTTCAATGAGGTTGAGTAACTTGCCAAGGTCACACAGATGATAAATAAAAGAGCTGGGATGTGAAATAAAGTTTTACTCCAAAGCCGGTATCTTTCCATGATGGTATTCTACACTCTGACAACAATTTTAGTTTGGAAAAATAGGACTAAAGCTCAGAGGAAAGCTAGATAGAGCTAAAAACATGGTTCCTTTCAGAGGAGGAAATGATTAAGAATGAGGAGAGATTAAAGTCTTACACTATTGGGATAAAGGACTAGAGCAGCACTGTCCAATAAAATTTTCTGCAGTGATGGAAGTATTTTATACTTGCACTGTCCAATATTGTAGCCATTAGCCCACACGACTATTGAACACTTGAAATGGGGCTAATATGACTGAGGAACTGAAATTTTAATTCTAATGATAATGAATATAAGTTAAAAAACCATATGTGGCTAGTGACTATCACATTGGACAGTTTAGAACTAGATAAACCAGCCAGACATGGAGACAGTCCATCAGAGGAGAGGCCTTGTTGGTAACCCCAAAAATCACTAGGTATTTGATCATCCACCTTATATCTGTGGGTAAGATTGGTCCTAAGTTTGGGGACTGTAATTCATTAATTAGGAAGGGGTTCGTTCCTGCTGCAGACAACAAATTAATTTTACCAAGTCTTATTTTTGGAAGGAGAGTAAGTACAATACTCCACTCCTTTCTTTTCTTTTCCCTTCCCTTCCCCTTCCTTTCCTTCTTTGTGCTGTACCGTGCAGCTTGTGGGATCTTAGTTCCCCAACCAGGGATTGAACCCACACCCTTGGCAGTTAAAGCGCGGAGTCCTAACCACTGGACTGCCAGGGAATTCCCCCCACTACCTTTCTTATATGAGACAAAAATCACAGTCATTTTCTCAGTATTTGCATTTTTCTGTACAGAGTGTTACTTAAGAGCTCAAGCTCCAGGCAAACACCTGGGTTCAAATCCAAGTTCTGCCACTGAACCGGTTTGTTGTGCCTTGAGTTAAATTACTTCACATTCTCAAACTTCACTTTTACTACCTGTGACATAGGGGTAACAATAGTACCTAACTCACAGAGTAATTGTGAAGATTAAGTTAAATAACCTATGTAAAACACTTAGCCAGTATCTGGTACTGGCTTAGCACCCACTAAAGGCTGGCTATTCTGTAAATAGTACCTTATTGTGATGTTTGCACTTTGCACCTCTGTGTTTTGACATTTACTTGACTCTGTTTTTGCATAAGTGAAGGTATTCTCCCAGATCTCTAAATGTCAGAACATTCCAAAAAATACACATTCATCAAGATAAAAAGGTGGGAAGGGTTCTGAAAATTCTTATTTGCAGTTATTTTTGTATTTCACTTTGATTTCTGTTTTGATAAAGTACTTTAAATCGGTACAGTGGAAAATCTTAACCCTGATATTTTGTTGTGATCATTAAAATTCCCTTGGTTTAACCTCAGTTCATACACCACATGATCATGCAAAAATACTAGAAGCTCTAAATGTTGACTCAAAAGATTTCTTGATGTCTGGAAGTTCTGAAGAATGTCGTACCGCTGTAATTACGATATTTAATGCCTAGTCTCTGATTATCTTAGAAGTAGTTGTATAGGTTGTATAGTGGTTGGATAAATCAAGTACTCTTTAAAGACTAATGACTTCAGAAGTAGGAACAAGTAATAGGATTTCTTTTGTTGCCATCGATTTTGTACTTGGTAACCTTTGGACTGAAAGCATTGTGATGTAGTCTTGCACTTTGTATAGTGTTTATGCAAATAACAAATGTATTTTTTCATTAGATTGGGATGTCAAGAAATCTGTGTTCAAGTGCCACTTCTGCTGAGTTGTCTGTTAAGGAAAAGCCATTCACCTCTTTGGGCCACAGGTCCTCTGCAGCATTTAAGAGTTGATCCAGACTTGATTCTAGAATGATCTCCTAAGTATCCTTCCAACTAAAATCCCTTGAATCTGCCTTTTCTTTCCCCCTTTGGTCTCAAAGGACGTACACAGGTAATTTTTACTTCCATGCTTTTATAAACATGCTCTTGGAATATTTCATTTCCTTGGAAAACAATTCATGGGTGAGTCAGCATGACGGGAAAAAAAAACCCACAATAGATATCAAAATTGCATGAGGTGGTGAAACGAAAAATGATTTTCTTTGTAAACCGAAATGATGAGGTACAGAGAAACCAATGACTTATTTGTAACATGCGTGGCGGGAGGCTCTAGGCAGCAGAGCTAACGTGCTGTTACTTATGTAGCAGCGCGGGGGGAGGGGGAGGGGGCTCAGGAGTCCTCTCCATACTGCCTGAAAACGGCTATGTCTGTAAACGTTCTTTTCCGTGAGGGAGAAAGAAAATGTGTGTCGGGAGGCGGAAGAAGGAAGCAAGAAAGCAAGGAAGGTTAAAAGCTCCCCCCAACCCCATCCTCTCTGGAAATAATACATCATTAAGGGAATTTCCTCCTGCAGCCACGGAACGTTCTGTGGCCGTTTCCACGTCACTATTAGGGGCAGCCAGGGATTTTGCTTTTTCTGGCGGTGACTTCCCAACTCCTCCTGCGGGTCCCCTGTGGGTCGCCGAACGTCGCCCTCCGCCCGGGACGAAGTCGAGCGGCGAGGAGGCTCGCTCGGCAAGCGGGTGGCGCAGCGGCCGGGAGAGGGCGCAGGAGCGTTTCCTGCGTGAGCGCGGCCGCCGGGCCCGTTTCCGGAAGGCTGATTGCATCAGGTGTGGAGCTCGGCACCGCCTCTGCCCAACCTGGCGGCCACTGCGCCTGCGCGCGTCGCCCCGCCACGCCCCGCCGCCGAGGACTCCACCGCGGGTTTTCCTCCCGGTCCCGAGGAGATTAAGCCTGGAGGGGCGGGCGCCGTTTACCGCCCCGGACCCCCGAGAGTGGGGATGGCAGGGCCGGACTCCTGGGGAGCTGTGGAGTCCGAGGGAATAGAGTACCTGCGGAAAGAGGACCTGCCTGGAAGGCTGGTGGCGGGTCCCGTCTCTGCTGCTGACGGGAGGGCTGGTCTTGGGCTAATTTCCTCGCCTCTCTAGGCCTGAAGGACATAGGCTAGAACTAAAAGGCGTTACAGTTAAGAGCCTGCATTTTCCCAAAGTAGGTTAAACTGCGGCCCCCAACTATCCGTGGTGCACGAACTCCATAGGCGGATCTTGGGGTGCAGAGACTCAGCCCCAAGGATGGGCACTTTCATGGGTTTATAGGGATTTCTCAGTGGCAATATTGTTTTTGCGTTGCGGAAGAAGTGACGTGATTGTTGGCCTCCAGATTGGTCTGAGGGAAATTGTTCGTGGCAGAGGTTTGGGGGTGCAAATGCCAGAAACCCCTCTTCCACAAGGCAGCTTTCCCCTACCACTCATTCCTTCCAACCCCACTCGAGTGTGCGTCAGGGTTCCACTATACACCCTTTTATACACACCTAGTAGATTTCCCTCCTAACACTCTTCATGTTTGAAATGACATTTTTGAGTGATTATTTAATGGATTTCTGACCACCTCGCTGGACTAAGCTCTATGAAAGCAGGGGTCTAGGCTTTTTTAAATTCACTGCTATCCCCAGGCTAACCATAAGATCTTGTGCGTCCTCAATAAATTCATGATGTTGAAGGAAAAACGTCATGCCGGCCCCAACTGCATCGAGTCCTCTCATGAAGAATAAGGACCGGTGGGGTGTGAGTTTGCTGTTTGAGGAAGGAGTGCATTCTGGAGGTTTGGGGAAGAGGATGAGTGAGGAGGAGCCATTACTTTGTAGTTACTATTAAATTACTTTTAGCACAATCCTCCTGAAGGAGATAGTAGGTAAGGCTGTGTGTAGAGCAGTGGTTCTCCAAGTGTGGTTCTCAGACCAGCAGCACCAGCATCACCCGGAAAGTTGTTAGATGTGCAGATGCTTGGGCCGCATCACAGACCTACCCATTCAGAGACTCTGTCCAGCAATCTGTTTCCAAAAAGCCTCCAAGCGATTCTGACGCAGGCTCAACTTTGACCACCGCATCGGTGAAGAGCAACCCCAATGATGCTTTGGGGACGCTATTCACAGTGTCTGGGGCAGAGCACTGATTACTACCTATTGAGTGTCCATTCTTATCAGAACCTTGCTTGTCTGTTTAAATTTGTTAAAATTTAGTTAATATTCCTGGAGGTGAAAAGGAAATCACGTTTTCCCCCTCCTGCAGGTGTGTTTCTTCCTTGAGGCGATCTTGCTGTGATTTTCACATCAAGAAATGGTGTGTGTGTGTGTGTGTGTGTGTGTGTGTGTGTGTGTGTCATATGCCTGGGGTTCTAGATAAGGAGACAAAAGGAAGGAGAAGATCTCGCCTACAAGTTGCAGCTGGATGGGCGTGGGCAGCTCTCATCTGAGGACATTTTCCCATTATAAGGGAATGCAGACATGTGGGAGAAAAGACTAGCCAGGGATAAGGTTACCTTTTGGTGCAGACAGACGCCGAGCCTCCTGGAGGGGTTATCATACCGGGATGCATCGCTTTGGGTCTCGACACTCTGGCCCGCATTGCCTCCCTGCCCAAAGCCTCTGCCTGCAGGGGTCGCTCTAGGAGCGCGGCCCGGCCCCTCCTTCCAGGCCCCCGCCCCCGGCCCCGCCTTTCTCGGGATCCGCCCCCGCCCGGTCGGGCCCCTCCAGCCTCTCCGCGCAGCCGCCGCCAAAGCCCGGAGAAGTGGAATCTCGCCGGCGCCGCTCTCTGCGCGGGACTCATGGAGCGGCACTGGGCATGCTCAGTGGCCAAAGCCAGTCCTGGTCTCAAGTAGGAAGCTCGTGCGCTGTACCCGCAGCTGATCTTGGCGCTCCCGGCAGGGCGAGACTGGAGCAGAGCTGCCGGGCGCCGGAGCCGAGGCGAGCGCTGCGCGCACCGCCGGTGAGCCTCGCTTTCTTCCTTGCTTTTGCTCTCGACCCCGGGGGCGGCCCGGGAGTACTGGTGAGAGACCTGGGCAGCGGCAGCAGCTTGCGGCGAGTGGCTGCGCGTAGCCGGGGCGGCTGCTCCTGTCCTCCCGGCCCCGAGGGCTACGCGGCCACTGCCGCTCGCCCAGCGCAGCCACAGCTGCAGCAGCTGCCACCGCATCTGCAGCGGGCGTCTGCTGCGGAGTCCCGTGCGCCCTGCGCCCGCGCCGCAGGGCTGGGTGGCACGGCGCCCGCGGGCTCACTCCTTGACTCCATCCCTCTGGCTTCTCGGCGCCCTCTTTCCATCGGCAGCCGGGGCTTTGCAGGGCCTGGGGCGGGGGAGACAGGGTTGGAGGGGGTGCTCCAGGCGGGGGCTGCGGAGGGGAAAAGTGAGGGTGGGCGCCGGCGGGGAAGAGCGCACACCCCCTTGCCCTGGCACCGGCCTCCTCTGTGCGGCTGGGCTCTCCCCGTGCGGCAGCGCGCTCCTGCCGGGGAGTTGAAGACCGAGCTGGCTTATAGGGGATTCAAAGGGGGAAAAGTTCATTTCCCCCTCGGAGGCAGGGAGCGTTTTAACTAGAAAATGGCTGTGCGAAGGGGACCGAATCAGGGAAGCTGGTCCTGAAATCCCCTCTGCTGCCCGCCGGGCGGAATGGAGGGTTGAACGCTAGAAATGACATTTGTGCGATGAAAAAGATTGCTGGACGGAGGGAGGGGTGCGGAGTCCCATAGAAACAATGAAAGGTGATCTTGATGTCGGCGGAGAGGTCTAGAACTGAGGGGTCAGGGGCCAAGGGCCGAAGGAGCGTGGGACCTGGATTTTAAAAATCATACATTAAAGAAATCAGATTTAGAGTTGTGGCCGTTTTGTAGTCAAGTTCAGCGCTGTTTAGAGCCATGACTGTCCCAGACGGTTTTGGATGGATGGAGTGGTTGGGGAGGACCAACACTGAGAGGAGAATAAGGTCAGTGTCGGAAGCTCAGACAAGATTGGGCGCAGGTTTTTTAGAAGTCCCTCAGTCACTGGCTTTACATTGCGCCTGATGACTTAGGTAAAATACCTAAAGGATTATCATAAAATGATGCCAGCAGTGGTGTTTGAATTCCAAGAAATGAAGAAACTTTGTGAGGTTGGCATTGGTTTGTCATTTGTTTTAATATTTCACTGATTTAAAAAGCAAGCAGTGGCATCCTGATCCGTTATTCTGGATTTGGTTCTCTTAAGTCTTTGGTTTATTTTTCTTGTCATGGATTTATACTTCAAATCTTGTCCTTAAATGGCCATGATAATTAAGAATATCTGAATTCGGGTAGATGGCCTTTCAGGAAGGGGGATTTCTTTATGAAGCCGCTTTGTTGTGTTTTCAGTTTGTAGCTTGAAAGCAGTTATTTGTTCAACAGTTGTTTATCGTAACTTGCACAGTCCTAGAAATGGAACTGTTTTGAAAGGATGACATTTGTCAGGAGAATGAGGAACGTCCACGCTGGGGGAAATGCTGAGAGAACACAGGTGGCAGTAGAGTACAATGGTCCGGTAGTCAGAACACCTGGGGAAAACAGATGCAAGGTTTCTATAGCTGTCCTTTGGTCATCGGCTTACTATATGACCTCGAAAAATCACTCAGGGTCTTCCTAGGCTGGGCTTGGTCTAGATATTTGCTCAGGGCCTTTGAGAAAGAACTCTAAAGTTGAGATCCTTTTCCAGGGAAGGTGTTTACTTTTTTCATTCTGTTTTCAAAAGGATACTTTTAACTAAGTAATTCATCTGCAGGGAGCCAGCATGGTCCCCTTTTCTGAAACTTTTATAAAGTGGTAGTGGAAAAACTCAAGCTAAAGTGTGAAAGACTGGCTTTTTACAGTTAACTGGAGTAATAAGAATACTGACTACAGAATCATCTAGGAAAAGTCTACTAAATAGTGCAAGAATCCACGTGTACAAAGATAAAATATTTTAAAACTTAACTCTTTTTATGTCATGTTTCAACTTTTTGATGACCTTTTTTTTTTCTGCCACCAGAGAAACAACAACAAACATCAGATTCTTTTTTTCTCTCTCTCTTTTCTGTTACAGCAGGAATTAATACTGAAAGGCTTGCCATTGTACTAGAACAGTGTTATGTTAATTACCCTCATTTCAGGATATCTAAATTTGTCTTTTAAGAGAAATGGAATGTTGTCTCTCTATACCTTCTTCAGTTATGCTTTTAAAATATTCAGTACCCTGATGAGAATAAAGACACAAACCTACTAGAGAATGGACTTGAGGATATGGGGAGGGGGAGGGGTGAGATGTGACAGGGTGAGAGAGTGTCATGGACATATATACACTACCAAATGTAAAATAGATAGCTAGTGGGAAGCAGCCGCATAGCACAGGGAGATCAGCTTGGTGCTTTGTGACCACCTAGAGGGGTGGGATAGGGAGGGTGGGAGGGAGGGAGATGCAAGAGGGAAGAGATATGGGAACATATGTATATGTATAACTGATTCACTTTGTTATAAAGCAGAAAGTAACACACCATTGTAAAGCAATTATACTTCAATAAAGATGTTTAAAAAAAAAAATATTCAGTACCCTGATGATATAACCCCTTAAATTTTCCAGGGGCACAGGATAGACTTTTAGTAAAGTATTGTAAGAAGATATTACTACTTATGTGGGTGATGCTTATTTTCCTATCCCAAGTTAAGGAAAATAGCATTTGTTCATTATTTACTATGTGTCAAGTCTGATATTGAGCTTCGTACATATCTTACGTGTCAGCATCTTTGACATAAATGTCAGCTTCCCAAGAAAGTCCCTCTGAGGAGGTGGACAGTCCTTTGCTTGTACAGCAATAGAACTTCAAAGTTTTATTTTATATGAGACTATCTTCAACTGTTTTCATTATTATTCAATAAGCATTCTCTTGTAAAACATATTTGTTATTTAGAATTAGACTTGATTGGAACAGCATGTCTTCAAAATGATTTGAATGTTTTTAAGAAGCCTCCATCCAGCTTTAAAAACTGTTTTATGTTCATTTATTTTCAACAATGTTGTACTACCAACAAATAAATGTAAGGAAGATAAGCCCAGATTACCCATTTTAATTTTATGTGTTATTAGTGCATATTCTGCATGTTGATATGTGTTGATGGCGTTTCTTTCGGTTGAAATAGTTTGTCAAAGGCAGAGTGACAGATTCTCCATAATAAAGGGTCTGGTGGGATTTGGCAAAAAGACCACAACCAGGGACTCCCAAGACGTGCCTTCTGGGCCAGGGTTGTCCACTACTTAAATTTACTGTGTAACCTTGGGAAGGTCAATTCACTTCTTTGAATCTCAGTTTTCCCATCTGTAAAATGAGAGCGTAACAGTAGAAAGCACCCTCTGGGTGTCTGTTGGGCCTTCATGTCCCAGTCCAGGGGCCTGTGATGCATCCATTTGGAAAGGGGGACTATAGATAAAACCTTAGATGAAGCCGATTTTGTTTCACTAAGTCTGGCCTGTCCTGCTTTGTGGAATGCCCTTCCTTCTTTTGGCCAATTCCTACGTCTGTTCTGGTTTTTATTTGTCAAAGGATGGTTGTCATAACATTAACTCTTTGTGGCGCTGCCAGGTTTAGGTAGGAGATAAGGTAATGATTAGATTTGGGTAGAGCGCCATAGATATTTGAAACGGTTTTATAGCATCTTCTGAGGAGACACTCTGCTCTTGGGCATGCAGGTAATCCAAGGAATAAGTCTCCTCTGGGGCTGTAGAGGAGGCTGCCCTGTACCTTGGTTGCCGGGGCTCACCCATGTGAAATTTGGACAAACTTTTCCCATGTCCCAGTCCTGTCGATTCAGCTGTTGATCAGAATTGCAGCCCTTGGTCTCTGGAATAAAATTATCATTATCAGTTCGTGTTAGCACCATCGCTGTATTGAGCAGGTGCTGTATTGGTCTGCTGCCGTAGTAGCAGGAGTGATGGCTGTCGGAATGCAGCTACGTGAACTTTTCTTTTGGCAAGCTATGATGATGGGGCAGAGAGCAAAGGAAACCTGGTGTTTGTAGTGTACTTTGCTTTTAAGATGGTCACAAAACTCAGCCTCATTAACGTTCAAGTGAGGCAGGTGAAGAGAAGCCAGAGTTGTCAGCGTTTAAATAAGTGATAATAAATAGACAGTAAGTCTAGAGCTTCTGATCATAACTAGGCTCCAGTGTTGCTGGGCCCGTGGTAGGAGCGGGGCAGTAACTGCGAACACCAGGTGAGAGCTGGAAGAGAGGAAGGACATGGAGGCTAGAAAGTCAAGTCATCACAACTCGGCAAGAAGTAAGAAGCCTTGATCGGTTTAAAGGTATCAGAGGCCATTGGGTATAGAGTTACAGGAGACATTCCCTCTGTACATAACCTTATTTCCATAATATTTGAATCCTACCTAGTCTTCTAAGTATTGAACAAATGCTAGGGCAGGCATTACTTTTACAAGCAAGAGAAAAGTCACAATGTATCATTTATTGGTGTATAAAATGTGCAGATTCATATGGACAGCTATGGAAAGAGAACATGGGAAAAATGAATGGTATGGAATTATGGATTAAGGTTTTTCTTTATTGTTTGTGAATGATTTGGTCATTGTAAATAAAGCAAACCATTCTATCCTTTGCCTCTTGTGAAAATCTTGCAAAATTTTGTCTGCTAGGCGATAACAGGTTTTTGCAGTGTAACTCTCCTGGAAAGTATGCTTCAGGAATGCTTGGAGTAGGAGGCAGAATGGTTTGTTTTGATTTTTACCTTTCAAGTTGACTAAAACAAATGCACTTTTGGAACTGAGCTAGGAGAAGTGTGTGCTTTGGAGGACAAGGTTGGGGAGAACTTGCAGAGCTCCAGAGAGTGAAGGGAAACGCTGTTGCTGAAGAAGGAAGACTTGGCATTACCGGTGGTATGGAATGCAGCGTTTCCCAAATCGCTGCCCTATGAATCAGAGCTTAGTTTCTACACAATATAAAAGTAACTGAGTGTCTACTCTGTGCACGTCACAGTGCTAGGGCTGTTGTCTGTTGGTGAGGTTTCCACTCTCCTTATCCAAGTGATGATGATGACGGTGTAGTGAATATTTCATAATGTGTTCAAATTAGATGTGTCCTTTTCTCTGAGATTATATCATTCGGATATGGGGGTAAGATTTCTTTTACAAATTGATGGGAATATTTTTATTTGGCAGCTTAATGGTCCATGAAATTGATAAGTCTGGGAATCTGGGCCTGAGATGTAGGGAGCTCTGCCCTCAGGATCAAGTTGAATAGTGGAGGCCAAGCCAAACTGGAGCTTCTGGGTGGGCTGATGGCGCCTCCAGGCCTTCCAGGAATGTGGAGTCACTGGTACAGACCCAAGGTCCTAGGAGCTGAGAAGAAGCTAATTTTGAAAGTGCTCTGGGAACCAGCGAGTATTTTTGAATTATAGCCCAAGAATGACAAGGAAAACGCCAAGATGAAAGACAAGGTTCTGAGAGAGCAGAAAGGACAAGGGACTGAAATGTGAATTTTAGCAGGCTGGGCTGCAAAATGACAGATCTTGGTTTTTGTTTCTTTGCATGCAGGCCTCTTTTTGCCCAAACAGCATGCTTTAGCAATTCAGGATTGGTGATTCTAGGAAATGCTGATGGAGTTACAGCCATAGAACCGGGAGTTGTGTTATGGGAGTTGTGTTATAGCCGGCTTGGTTTGGATCTCTGCAGTGCCATGCCCTCCAGGGTGAGCCTTGATAAGTCACTAGAGGAAGTTTAAGAATAATTTGCTCATGGAATTGGTATTATTCACCTTTAGTTTGAGTTGCTGTTAGTGGGTGGGAGGAGAGGAAAAAAAAAAAAACCCAAATTATTTTTGAGTTTTAAATAGTAGCTTAAGAAAATAGGTAATGTATTTTCAGATAATACTTTAAAAATCTGTGCGTAGTAATATCTGGATCTCACTGGTTGTAATAATAATATATTATTAATAGTGGATCTCTTTGTGCAAAGAGCTTTACAGCTGTTACCCTA
The DNA here is from genome assembly GCF_028564815.1 of Eubalaena glacialis. NCBI lineage: Eukaryota > Metazoa > Chordata > Mammalia > Artiodactyla > Balaenidae > Eubalaena > Eubalaena glacialis. Next base: position 67,530,652 of record NC_083720.1, on the reverse strand, counting down.
TTTAATTCTTACAAAATACTGTAGTGCTATTCCTATTTTAGAGATAAGGAAACTGAGATCCTTTTCACTAAAGGCTACACAGTGAACAGTGATGCTTGCCTTGGAACTGTAATCAACACAGAGGAGTCTATGGGTTGCTGAGGAACTGACAGGGTGAAGAAATAACATTTATTAATTAAGGGCCACCTCTGCCTGGTGCTATACGGGAAACATTTCACTTTGTCTTTTGGGGTACCCTCTTCTTTTTTCCCTTTTTATAGATGAGGAAACTCTGGTTCAGAAACATTAAAGGACTCACCCAGGCCCTAAACAAAGCCTGTATTGTTATTTCCACCGCAACATGAAACTTTCCTAGATTCAGCCTTGGGGAGAAGGTGAAAATTTCTCCTTTTGTCCATTTTCAAAATCCCGTTAACCTAAATCTGCATGCTTAGTGGTGGAGCTGTTGCCTCCAGATTATGGCCCCCATGTGCATTTCTTTCATCTGAACACAAATTGAATAGTTGGAAAATCCAAATATAATTTCTAAATATGTCTGAAACTAAGGGTTGCTGTGTTGAATCTCTCTGGGCAGATTCCAGTCTAGGATATTTCTATTGTAAATAAAATACACCAGAATCTGATTAGTTGTCACATGCCAATCATGAGGCAGTGTTGGGGTGACAGAGGCCTTTGATGACTTCAGAAAGTTGACGTGAGGATTTCAGGGCCTCTCCAGCAGCCCTGAGGCTCACTTGAGACTTCTGGCTGCTAGAGAGAGGATGGTGGGTACCCCTTTCTGGGAGCATCAAGCTCCTGCTTGATGGCTTTGTTCTTACCTTCTGATCTTCATTTGGTTTCCCAAGTAGACCTTTGTCCTGGGCAGTGGAGTCAGCCAGCAGACCTGCCACACTGAGTGTCTTGATTTGCTGGGCAGTACCCTGTATCAGTGGAAGTTATGAATAAATAGAATTTCCTTACGAGTTAGGTTTCTTGAGTTGATTCATTCTTGAGTGAACAAATACAGCTGAATTTTTGAGTAGAACTGAAGCATGGTCTGGACTCACAGCGATCTCAGAGGGGCGTAGATACTTCGGGAAACACTGATTCAACCTTGCATTCTGAGCAGAGCCTCTTATCCTCCCCGATAACCAAGCTTTATTTTTTTATACCTTTTCCAGATCACTAGTGCAGACAGACATGCATTCATTTGGGTACACTCAGAATCTTCGGCTTCGTTTGTCCATGCCTTTGTTCAGCAAATGTTTATTGAACACATACTTGGTGCCAGGTACAGTGGGAAGTTCAGGAAGACAGAAAGGAATGTACCAGAGTGTCAATATAAGGTGCTTCAGTAGAGGCATGTGTGTGAGACTCTCAGGGAGGGGAGAGTAGGGAGGCCTTACAGGCCTTATAGGAGCCGTAGCAAAGGACTATGGCAGAACCCGCTACAGAAAACCCTTCAGCTGTCCCCTTTTCCATTTTTCTTTGGCTTAGTGGAAGTGTTGTAGCCTGCTTCTTCTATCCAACACCTAGGGTTTGCCACTGCTTCTATAAAGGACCTAGAGATTTGGCCTTTCAAATCTCTGTAGCTGTGGTTCTCAGAGGGGGCAGTTTTGCTCTCCGGGGAACATTTGGCAGTACTCCCTGGAAACATTTTTGATTGTCATGATTGTGGAAGAAGTACTGCTGGCATCAAGTGGGTGGAGGCCCGGGATGGTGCTAAATATCTTGCAGTGTGTGCACAGGACAGCCCTATGGGGAGGCAGTTGGAATTTGGTGGTTACCAGCCAGACTTTTAGGATTCCAGTACTGCTCTGCAATTTCATAGCCATGTGATGTCGGACACCACAGTTACACTTGGACAACAGAATTACACAGTGCCTCAGTTTCCTCATAATGTGGTAGTTACGAGGATTTCGTGAGGTAAGGCATGATAAGGGCTTACGACAGTACTTGGGGGAGTTCCCCGGTGGTCTAGTGGTTAGGATTTCGGTGCTTTCACTGCTGTGACCCGGATTCAATCCCTGGTCGGGGTAAGCCGTGCGCTGTGGCCAAAAAAAACAACAAAAAAACCCAAAACAAACAAACAAACAAAAAAACAATACTTGGCATAAAGTAAGACCTTAACAGCTATTATTATATTTAGTTTTAAGCAAAAACTTTAACTTTTGTCTCTGAAGAGCTTGAGTTTGGAGAATCCAGGACAGCTGAGCTTATGGCACCGCCTCTCAGTATGCTTTGGGGTAAGAATTGACCATTGTTTTTGTTTCTCTGGTTCCTTTTTGTCCATGGGTTTTATTTTCCACTGTTACCACCTCTTGATTCTAGGACTTTCCTTTGCCTTTCATCCATTTTTTTCCCCAGGGACCCAAATTTATGCCTTTAATGAACCTTCCCCCTAGAGGGCTGAGAAATATATTTATGATTTTCCTTAGCTCTGTCTATTTTGGGAATGGTGAGAAAACGGGAAGCAGGTCAAGGGAGATGTTGCATTACTTCCTGATTGTCACAGCTCCCTTCTTTATAAAATTCCATGCAGGACTGAGAGGCAGGTGGTACCGTCTGCTTAGTAACTCTTCCCTCTACGCCCACCAGCTCCACCCCCAAGTTAGGTGCTTGCTATTTCCAAAATACCCTGTAATTGGGTCACAGCATTATCTGCCTGCTGGAAATCATTTCTAAAAATCAAAGTAAAGACTCAGTCTGTCTCAGAGGGATTTGAAATGTCTCAGTCCTCTACCTCTGGGCTTTGCAGAGTTGTTCTGAAAACAAAAGAAAGCAGGCTTATTATCTCGATTAGGTGGCAGTCTCTCTGTGGCCTAGCGCTGTGTCATATTTTCACTTGCAAATGCGCTCAAACCATGGTCCTTTCTGACTTTCAGCAGGAAGGTGAGCTTGTGGACTCCACACAACAGATCAAATTTACTGTTGAATTTTTATAACGTGATTGACTTGTAAAGGTTTTCATTCAGTGTTTTGAATGGTATCAACAGACTAGAGAAAAATTAAGTTCAGTTGATATAGGTTTCTGATTCCCTTCCCCATGACACTGTCCTCTCTCCCCTGAATGACAGCAGTGGCCTCTCAGTGGCCTCTCGGCTTGTCCAGCTCCATTCAATCAGTTTGGCTTTCCAAGTGCTGGGCGCCGTTCCAAACGATGCACATGGAAACTGACCGGGATGGCCACTGCCTCTGAGAGCTAAAGAACTAGCTACGGTAAAATGCGATGTGTGCTTCCCAGATCAGCATCTGCTCTGCATGGGTGTGGGGTGTGTGTCAGGCAAGCTTCCCAGGAGAAGGGATGCTCCATCTATCCCACCGCACACCTGGCCCCTCTGTCTCTGCAGCTGCGTAAGGCGCCCCTGACTCCCAGCTCCGAAGTGTGCCTCCACTTCCTTCCCACCGCTACTGCCTCTCACCTAGGAGGCTGCCGCTCCTTCTCCAGGGCCTCTCCTTGTTCTCAACACGGTCTCCGAGGTCATCTCTTGAAATCTGCAGGCCTGGGCACGCCCACCCCACCCGCAGGGGCTCCTCGCCGCCATCAGGAGGAAGCCCAGCTCCTTGGCACCGCATCTGACCCCCTCATGGCCTGCTTGCTCTGCATCTCGTGCTCTGAGGTCAGGCCTCACGGTATTTACAACGTGACAGTTTTCTCTGGCCTTTTATCCTATTCCCATCGCCTGCAACCATCCCTACCGCCTGTGGGCTCTTTACCTGCTTGACTTTCGTTCCTCCTTTCAGGAAGTAGCTTAATCTTCACCCACCTCAGTGTGCGGCAGGATGACCTGAGGGCCCGTTAAAACACACACCGTGGCTCCACCCCAGGGCTTCTGATCCCATAGGCCTGTGGTGTCTGTAGCCTGATGAAAGCTTGCACTTTAATGATTTCCCAGGAGATGCTGATTCTGCTTGTCTGGGGACTGCACTTGGAACATGGTCACCTAGGACAGGGTGACTGGTTCTTCTCGCTCCCATGGTGAGCTCCTCACACCCACTTACATCCCACCTTTGTTAGCACACAGAATTGTAACCATTTACTTCCCTGGCTCCTTTTCTAGTCTGTAAGCCCTTGAGGGACAGCACTGTGGCTTCTTCATCTTTGTGTTCCCAGTGTTTTGGAAGTCCTGGATGCTTGATTAACATGTGTCAAAGTATGAGTATGTGAATGAACAAGAATGTTATTGTTGGAGGCTTTGATAAATATGCCCCAGGACATTTTCAGCAGCTAGTTTTCCTGAGAGTTTATCCCCAGATATGATGGTATAGGCTTATAGTATGATGTTAATGGGGTCGGTATGAGTTAACATAAGAGCCGATTAACTTTGTGGTTTTTGTGTCCAGATTCTAGAGAAGTCTAGGGGAGGGGCTACCTTTAAACCCATTATTGTTTCTGGAATGAATCAAAAATACATCGTTTTCTTATAGTGGCTCAGGATGAAAATATGTGTTCACAGGAAATGCAGATGTCATTTAATTTAGCCACAGCATAAGCATGGCCCCTTTATTTGAAATAATAAATCATATTGAACTGAAATTAAGTATAATCATTTCTCCAAGCCAGAGGAAGGGATAGCCAGAATACATTTCCTTATTCATTCTGCAAATGTTTATTAAGCACTTACTATGTGCCAGTGGGCTCGAGGGGCATGGCAATGATTAAAACACTCTCTGCTGTCTCTGTGGGAGGGTCTATGAAGAAATAGAGACGGGTGATGTGATGCAAAGTGCCTAGTGGGCTCCTTTAGATCAAGTGGTCCTAGTACGTGACTATTAAGCTGTGTCCCTAGTGGCAGTAAATGATGGCCATGTCAGGATCATGGAGAGGAGCAATTTTAGGCCAGGAGAATGGTACAGAGGGCCTCACTTTAAAACATCTCTTGGTGGCAGGGAGGATAAGTTAGGAGTTTTGGATTAACAGATACACACTACTATATATAAAACAGATAAACAACAGGGACCTACTGTATAGCAGAGGGAACTATATTCAGTATCTTGTAATAACCTATAATGGAGAAGAATCTGCAAAAGAATATATATACATATATATATATATATATATATATATATATATATATATACACACACACACACATATATATAACAGAATCACTTTGCTGTATACCTGAAGCTAGCACAGCATTGTGAATCAACTATACTTTAATAAAAAAAAAAGATACTCAAGGAATACGCCCCCCCCCCCCGCAAACGAAAACCCCTTAAGGAGCCCTAATGATCCTATAGTCCTGAAAACTGGATTGATATCACATTATTATTGTGCCTGGTCATCGGTCTTCCAGGCTTCGGCTCTAGGCTTGCTTCCAGGGCCTCTAAAGCAGTGTTTCTCAAGGTGATTGGAGACCTGAGTGATTGGAAATATATTGTGAATAAAGGTTTCTGCCATTAAGTTCAGAAAATTGTATATACCTACTCTCCATCAGCATATTTAAGAAGTCCTGCTGAAAAGAAGTTTAACTTCCTTTAACCCAGCATTTGCCTGTGGGTGCATCTTGCACAGTCTCTTCTGAACTGGTGTTTCTTGGCGCACACCTTGGACAGCCAGCTCTAAAAGTTCTGCTTTGCATGCCCCTGAAAGAACGTTTCACGTGAGGCAGACTTCTCTGCTCCCTCTTCTGTTCACCCTTCAGTGTTTTCTCATCATTGCAGAGGACTGCAGGATCTTCAGTGGGGACGGGATTTCTTTTATTGGTTTTCCTCATGCCTGATAAGTTGATCAGTCCCACTGGCTTGGGTCCAAAGATAAATGGCATTTCGAGCCTGAGAGATCTGGCTGCTAATGGAGAGTGGTTTTTGACTTGAATTGTTCAAATTATGACTTCATTCCATCTTCTTTCGGGTATCTAGACATTGTCTTGGAGGCCAGCTGATTCTAAGTGGAAGGAGGGAGAGAGGAGTGACCAGCTGGAGTTGCTAAGGCTGAGCATTAGGTATGAGAAAAATAAACTTGGGGTCAGACTTGGTTAAGCCTGTCCTGGGTTTTTGCTGACATTTTGGAATCTTGAGCCCAACTTAAAAAAATATTGGCTTTTAGATTTTTTTTCTGTTGAGGTGTGTTTAGTTTTGGTCCTACCTGAGGTCAGAGCTGATGGACTAGGTCTGTCTTTGTGAAGAGTTTTATTCTCTGATCATCTTTATGGTTGTAGTTTGGCCCAGAGGCCAGGAAACGGACTAGGTCGGGCAAGCTCACTGAAAATTTTCATTTGCGGGAGAGCCCTGGATGAGTCTTTTTGAAAGAATATTTGTATAGATAGAATAATCCAGAGTCAAAGAGCGTTGGTTCAGTTGTCAGGAATGGGAGGAGGCCCCTATCCTGTGCTGCTGATTTTTTATGCTTGGGGCAACTCCCAGAAAGATGCAGTAGGACTTAACTGAGAAGAGGGTTAAAAGAAGCTGCAGATATAGATGGAATAGCCCCCAAAACCCTCCACCCAGGGAAGGAGCCAGTGTGGAGCACTAGGAGAATTAGGGCTGGAGGTCCCTGGGGGTTCCCTCTAGTTCTGGGAATTTAGACTTTGAATTTGCAATGGTTGGTGCTTTTGGGTCCCCCTTGTCAGGGTACTCTTTTCTTGGCATTGGTGCTTTCCCTAAATGGGACAGTACGTTTAGTGTGAACAGTAGATTTGCTGCATACCATTACTGTGGTCAGTATCTCCATGTCTTCAACCATCTATTATCCCAAATTTCAGGGGGGAAAAACCCTGTGTTTGAATTAATCGTATTGCAATGGTTTGAGCAGAAAATGTATGAGCAGTGGCGCAACAGAAGTAACACTCACCACCCTTATTCATGAGACTTAGCAATTGGGTCAGTGTCGTTTTCTAAAAATGTCTTTTTTTCCAGGACTTGAGGTTATTTGTACTAACATAGAGGAAGTCTTGCATTCCATCTACTTAACGTATAATGGTCTCCCGATCAAAGCCATCTCCTGCTGACTTGAGTTTTATTTTAGCTTAAATCATTTTCCTTTACTGGTACCAGATCGTACTGTTATGTGTATATCTTACAAGCTGCAAGTAGAAATAAAAAGCAAAAATAAGATGTGGCATTGTATTGAATTTTGTCTTTTTCCCCCTTTTGTTCTGAGAACATGTGGCTTACAAGAAAAACCAATAAAGACAGACGACTGGGGAGAGTGTTGATTTGTGGCATTATTATCTTTATTTCTTGTAAAGAAAACAGGATTTTCATTAGATGCTATTGTGCTGTTTTCCATTGAGAGAGATAATAGTGGGATGGATGGCCCCATTCAGAGTCTATATACATTTTTGCTTAACATTTAAATGATTTTTGTATGAACATTTGTAAAGGTGTTTCTTTCTTTCTGCAGCACCAACTATTAAACAGTGTGGTGCTATCTTGCCCAAAACAGTTTCCTTCCATAGGAGAGCTCGGTGGATACACGTTTTTATGAAATGACATTTGCCTTTCCTTAGTGTTGACCTTGAAAGCTAACTTTTGAAATGCTTGCAGATATATTTTTTTGATAGATGGTTAAGTCAAAGAAGGAGGATACCCAATGTGATGTGATTTTTTTTTTTTTTTAACATCTTTATTGGGGTATGGTTGCTTTACAATGGTGTGTTAGTTTCTGCTTTATAACAATAGTTTCTGCTTTATAACAAAGTGAATCAGTTATACATATACATATGTCCCCATATCTCTTCCCTCTTGCGTCTCCCTCCCTCCCACCCTCCCTATCCCACCCCTCTAGGTGGTCACAAAGCACCGAGCTGATCTCCCTGTGCTATGCTGATCTCCCTGTGCTATGCGGCTGCTTCCCATTAGCCATCTATTTTACATTTGGTAGTGTATATATGTCAGTGCTACTCTCTCACTTCGTCCCAGCTTACCCTTCCCCCTCCCCGTGTCCTCAAGTCCATTCTCTACATCTGCATGTGATGTGATTTTAAACATTTCGTTTGCATAAAGCAAAAGTTCGTGGGAGAATGAGTAGAAACAAGTAGAGATTTCATGGTGATGTTGGGGATGACTCTGCTGGCTTTCCCTCTCTTCTTCCCCAGCCACCCTTAGTGTTTCTATATCCTTTTAGCAATGAGTAAAAGGGAAAAACATAATTCTTATGTATTCATTCTTAATTCATCTAAAGGATGTGCATTTCAGGGGTGTTTCTTCAAGGAGACTAACGGGGAACAAAAGAGAACTGGCATCACGCTTAGTGAAATAAGCCAGTCACGAAAGGACAAATATTGTATGAATGTCCTTATATGTGGTGCCTGGAGAAGTCAGATTTATAGAGACAAAGTGGAAGGTGGTCGCCAGGGCCTGGAAGGAAGAGGTTATAATGGGGAGTTATTGTTGAATGGGTTCAGAGTATCAGGTGGGGAAGATGAAAAAGTTCTGGAGATGGATGGTGGTGATGGTTGCACAACACTGTGAATGTACTTAATTCCACAGAACTGTACACCTAAAAATGGCTAAAACGATAAATTTGGTTATGTACACTTTACCACAATTAAAAAAAAAGTTTAACCCCCCCCCCCAAAAAAAGAGAGAGAACTGGTGCTGTGTCCTCACCAGCACAGGTACCGTGACCCAAGGACTTATGACTTATTGTCAATGTGGAACCTGAAGGAGGAGTTCATTTGCACTGGACTGAAGCTTCTGGGGCCTGTTCTGATGTCTGTGCTATCTGCCCCCTGGGGCTGAGGCTCTGAGATTGTGAGGGTTCCCAGGACCCCAGGAGCTGGGGAGGGTACAGGTGCCACTCACCTGAACCTGGTCCTCAACTCCTGTGTTTTCAAAAGCTTTCATTAGTGTAGGACTAACACTGATCCAGACAAGTTTGAAATCGTGAATTGGGTATGCTCTATGTGGGTCATGTTTTTGGCCATGTGTATTACTGACTTCTACTTTGAAGATGAAGTGACTTAGTAAAAATTAATCTTCATTGGGATGTCCTCAAAAACTGTGGCACCTTTCCCATCTTTTCTGTTGAGTGTGCCCTCATAGCCAAGTGACCAGCTGGCCTCACCCTTCTTTTGCCTTGTCCATTTGTGGTTCTAAAGAGAGCATGGACTTCAGATCTAGACAGAGCCGAGTTTCAGTTTGGGCCCTGCCTTGGGGTAGGTGGATATAGGTGGGTGGCCTGCCTGAGCCCCAGTTTCTCTCTATAAAATATCTAGAATGATATCTACCTGGGTGACAGGGTTTACTGTGATAATGTGAAAATGTGTGCTATAAAGTGATCAAGATATTTACTGCCTTGATTTCCTGTTGTTGAAGTCGTTGGTAGGTGGACCAGGCATTTTAGATTAACTCCACATTGGTTACTGTGCTATGGAAGATGGTCCTTGAACAAACACATATGTTTAGTATTAAAATATTTAAACAGATAATTCTTTTAAAGAAGGCTGACGGGGAGATATTTGTAATTGGTAGTAGGTTTTTAATGCTTTATATTCAACTACATAGTCTTGGTGTTGACTGTTACCTCCCCCCTCCCCTTAAGTATCTTCAGAGAATGTGGATGACAGTTCCTCAGTGTCTTTGATGGCTCATATTATAGTTTAATAGGTTTGGAAGACCTACGGGTTGGGATTTGATCCTGGATCGGTCTCTATCAGCAAAAGTTACCTACTTTTTCTCACCTGAAGAGGATCCTGTAGAGATTATAAGGGTTAATGTTTATTGGGCACCTCCTGTGAGACAGCAGCCACTGTGATGCATGTGTTAACGTGGAGATCATTTGGCCCCATGCGCCTGTGAAGTAGCTGCTGTAGTTATCTGCAGATACAGGTGGGGAAGCTGAGGCTCACCCAGTTTGTCCCAGGGCACACAGCTAGAGCAGGTGATAGGATTGGGCTGAGTGTAGATTATGAGGACAGAACTCGGCATAGGGAAGGCACTCGGTAAATGAGAATGCAGGTGCTTGAGTACACACATACCCTTAAATTGATATTTCCCTGAGATGCAAGAGCTACTAGATTGCAAAATCAGGAAATATCCTGGGAAAGTAGAGAGAGTCTAAGGACCAACCAGCATGAGAAAGCTCGTGTCAGAAACATAAGCTGTGTTTGGTTGTAATTGTAGCTGCTTTGCATTTCTTTGTAATTGCTGTTTTAAACAAAGAAAATGTCTATACTCTCTGTAGGGTGATATATACTTTCAAAGGATTGTAACTGGGGTTGTGATGTTTTTCTTGAGGAAAAAAATCAGTTATTTCTTTAATCATTGAGCATTCTGTCCTGAGAATGCGCTCAGTATAATTAGAGAGGATAAGCTCTGGCCGCCAGGGGTGAGCAACTGGTGGTCTCGAAATGTTCTGTAAATATATTAGTCTGAAAATTGCATTTTAATGCAGTGTACTAGCAAAATTGAATTTTACTTGCTAATTTATTCCATGTTAATAGTGGCCTTTTTCTACAGGAAGCCTGTTACTTTATTAAAAAAAATATATAGGTCATTTGTTTCTTCCAAAATAATTGAATGATCCTTTGGAATAACCTATTAGTACTTCCACTTCTATTTGAGTCAGGATAGTGATGGAATACAAGAAAGCAGATAGGTCAAGAATTTGATTTTAGGAAATATCATTTTCCCTATGATGTTTGCTTTGACTAGCTTTGGTATACTGTGCATCCTGATTTAAATGCTATATTTTGATATTTAAAATGAGTTAAGGCAACTTTGTGGTCCTTTTTGCCATCTAGGTGATGCTAGTATAATAAAATGTATTCATTGAATTAGTTATCAATAATGTCATCTAAGAAAACCATCTCAAAGAATAATTCCTGTGTAGTGAGTTGGTTAACAATTATTTATGCCAGAGAATTTCCCCAAGTCTGTTTAAAAAAAAAAAAAAAAAAAATTTATTTATTTATTTGGCTGTGCTGGGTCTTAGTTGTGGCACACGGGATCTTTAGCTGCGGCATGCAGGATCTTTAATTGTGGAATGCGGGCTCTTTTAGTTGTGGCTTGTGAGCCCTTAGTTGCGGCATGTAGGATCTAGTTCCCTGACCAGGGATCGAACCTGGGCCCCCTGCATTGGGAGCATGGAGTCTTAACCGCTGCACCACCAGGGAAGTCCCTAAAGGGCCAAATTCTGAATTAGCCTGTTTTGGAAATTTCTGGTTGTTTCCTTAGCATACAGAGAAAATCAGGCTTCCAGTGTGTGGTAAAGGTATTTCACATGATTAACAGATAAAGAAAGCACAGTTGATGTAGGGTGAATGTGCAAGTTTGACATTAGACTCTGGAAGTATAGGGAAGCTATCAATGGGAGAAATTTGAAACACACCTGTTTACTTGCATAGTTGTGTACTTCATTTACATGTTTCCTTGAGGGCTAATTTTTGTTAATAAAAATTTGAAGGCCGCATGTAATCTTTAACTGTTAGCTGTAGGCCCCAAAGAATCAAAAGAGATGGATACTTCTCTTAAGAGTTTTAAAAGAAAATAACAAATGATTATAGGTCACTATTATAGAATATTGTTTGATGATTGTTCATTGGTCAAAATTCAAAAGTATTGCCTTGATGGAAGAAATGGAGAGAGAAATTAAGAGAGTGGGAAGGTAAGCAGATTATAAGTATTTTACTTTGAATTTTTCTGGTATATTAACTGGCTTCCATTCTAGGGAAATACTTGCTTTTTTATGATAAAAAAGTTTCTAATTTACTTAAAATATGTTTACATTTCGATTGTGTTCTGTTTACCTTGTATGTAAAGAAACGCTTGAATATCAAACATTTAACCCTTGAATCTCAAACATTTAACCACTCCCCTCTGTATTCAAAAGAGTGATTTGAGAACTAACAAATTTTGCACCAATCAAGAGAATTAACTGCCTAGAAAAACGGAGTCATTTCCCTGCATCTCTGGAGTCAGTTCTGTTTAAGGTATTTGTTACCTTTAGAACTGTGTCTCTCCCCTTGTGCACCACCCCCCCCCACCCCCCAAATACCTTGAAGTCTTAACCTCTGGTACTTGTGAATGTGACCTTATTTACAAAATGGTCTTTGAAGATGTCAAGTTAAGATGAGGTGAAACTGGAGTAGGGTGGACCCTTAATCCATTGTAACTGGTGTCCTTATCAGAAGCGAAATTTGGACATAGACATAGACTGGGAGAATGCCACGTGAAGACAGAGATACACAGACACAGAAGAAAGATGACTGTGTGACGACGAAGGCAGAAATTAGAGTTACACAGGGGCTACCAGAAGCTGGAAGAGGCTAGGAAGGATCCTCTTCTAGATGCTTTGGAGGGCGCGTGGTCCTGCCAACACCTTGATGTCAGAATTCAAGCCTCTAGAACTCTAAGAGAATACATTTCTGTTGGTTAAGCCACACAGTTTGTGTTTGTTCCAGCAGGCCCAGGAAACGACAAGACTTTAGAGTCAGACTGCTTGAGTTTGAATCCTGGCTTCACATTCTAATGTTGTGATCTTGAACCTCAAGTTATAAGGCAAGTTATTGAAACTCGTGGTGCCTCAGTTTCCTCATCTGTAAAGTGGACTAAAAAGAATACCTTCCTCATATAGTCACTTTGAAGATAAAGTAATCTATGTTTAATGCCTTGGCCGGTGCCTGGTGCTATTACATGTGAAAAATTCAGTCATTTAAAAACTATATAGAAATGATTTTTGATCCTTCAACAAATATCTGTTGAGCTTCTTTTTTAATGACAAGCCTCATGCTAGACAGTGAGTGTTCATGGTGAACCCTCATAGATCCTTTAGAAAGAAGATTCCATGTGGCATCTTTATGGGCAAGAACTGGGTTTGACCTTTCCTTGGACCTTGGGAAGTCCAGTACAGGACCTATGAACTGCGCAGTCAGTGAGCGTGGAGCCAAACTGCCTGGGGTCAAATTCTGGTTCTTGCTAGCTTTGACCTTGGGCGATAACAGAATCCTTAATGTTCTCTGCCTCCACATCTGCAAAATGGTGACAATAATTGTACTTTTGTCCATCGGGTTATGGTAAGGATTAAGTGAGTTAAAATACATGAAGTGCCTAGAATAGTAAGCATTTAATAAATGTTGTTATATTATTAAATAAACCCAGAAAGGTTTCAAACTTGTAAATTAATTCATTTTTTTGATATTTATTAAGTGTGGAGAAATCAGATGTGAATCAGATACAGCTCCTTTTCACACAGAATGAATAGTTAAGTCAGGGAAGATTAATTCACTTACATTTTGATGAAATAGTATATGAACAAAGAAAACGGTGATAGAAAGTAGAAAGAGCATGATTAATTCTCAGGGTTTCAGAGTATCAGGGAAGGTTTCCCACATACGGGTTTTGGAGGTTGAATAGGAGTTTTCTAGGCAGCAAAGGAAAGAAAGAACATTAGGGGAAATGGGAGTAGTGTATCCAAAGGCATGGAGTATTACCACCATGGCATGCACAGGAGATACACCCAGTGGTTACTCATAGTGGTACAAGAGTATAGGTCCTAGAGCCAGGATTCAAATTCTGCCACTTACTGCTGTGTCTCCTTAAGCTAATTTCTTGACCTCTCTGTGCCTCTGTATTTTCATCTTATTTATTTATTTATTATTTATTTATTTATTTATTTATTTTTGGCTGTGTTGGGTCTTCGTTCTGTGCTAGGGCTTTCTCTAGTTGTGGCAAGTGGGGGCCACTCTTCATCGCGGTGCGCGGGCCTCTCACTATCGCGGCCTCTCTTGTTGTGGAGCACAGGCTCCAGACGCGCAGGCTCAGCAGTTGTGGCTCACAGGCCTAGTTGCTCCGCGGCATGTGGGATCTTCCCAGACCAGGGCTCGAACCCGTGTCCCCTGCATTGGCAGGCAGATTCTCAACCACTGCGCCACCAGGGAAGCCCCTGTATTTTCATCTTTTAAATAGGGATAACGGACTTTGGGAGGATTAAATGGGCATATTAATTTGAAGTCCTTAGATCAGTGCTTGCCCAAAATAAGTGTTTTTTAAAAAGTATTGGTTCTAATTAATGTTATTACTCTTCAATTTGCTAAAAGAAGACAAGGGCTAAGAGGGTTCTCTTAAGATTCTTAATCGAGTTCAGCAATTCCTGTGGGCTTGGATAAATGATGCACCCTTGGGTCTGTATACTCTCTTGAAACAGCTTTCACCATTTGAACATTTGGGTTAGGAGTTGAAAAAAATACATTGTTTAAGTAGAGGAAAAAGTGATTAAAGTAGGCCGGACATTGGCACAAAGCTTTGTGCAGATTGCTGATTAGGCAAAATAAAAAAAATAAACCAGCATGTTGAGCCAACATGGTTTTGTTTTTAGATCTGGTGAACCACCTGTATCTTTAAGCGATCAATTTAAAGATGGTTTGGTTTATTGTTAATTGTCTCCAAATTACCCGGTGACATCAGTCTATGTTCTGAACCAGGGTAAGTTTAGAAAAACCATCACTGGAACGCAGCCCATTGGTGGTGCTGTTAAGTTGGCAGGTGTTCAGAGGTGAAAGGAGGCGTGTGGCCTCGGGATTTCTTTGGCTACACTTCTCAGAGCTGTGATGGCAAATGCGTGAATGATTTCAGCTGTGGTCCAATCTACTTTTATTTTCAGTTTTTAAAGGGGGGTGTCATTTCCAGTTGTGGTTTTCTTTGATCATGAGAGTCAAATGTACTCATTATGACAAGACTTAGGCAGAAAGAAAATAAAAAGTAAACCATCACCAGAAATGTCAACATTTGGAGATAATAATTGTTAACACTTGGGGTAGAGCCTGCTAAGCCTCTTCCCACTTGCAAACAAATTAGGCCTTTCTCGACTGCAGGGGCAGTAAGGCCAGCATTGGACACAGGGCAGGCTGGTGAGTGAGATTTTTGGGGAGATGTTTAATTAGAAAATTCAGGACAGAAACAACATAATGATGATCACGGAATTGTTTTACACTAAACTTGTTAAAAATGTTGGTGAAATAAGTGGCTGAAAAAAGGTTCTGTTTACTCACTAAGCATATATTTTTTTTATAAGTTTATTTATTTAGTTTTATTTATTTTTGGCTGCATTGGGTCTTCGTTGCTGCACGTGGGCTTTTCTCGAGTTGTGGCGAGTGGGGGCTACTCTTCGTTGCGGCGCGCGGGCTTCTCATTGCTGTGGCTTCTCTTGTTGCAGAGCATGGGCTCTAGGTGCATGGGCTTCAGTAGTTGTGGCGCACAGGCTTAGTTGCTCCACGGCATGTGGGATCTTCCCGGACCAGGGCTCGAACCCGTGTCTCCTGCATTGGCAGGCGGATTCTTAACCACTGTGCCACCAGGGAAGCCCATCATTAAGCGTATTTATTGAGTGCCAGTGAGATGCTAATGAACACAGCACAGCAGATAAAAATCTGAGCCTTTGTGGAAGTTGCATCCATTGTCAGGATTATAGACAGTAACTAAATCAAATAAATAATCGATATCATAAGGAGGAAGTACTGTGGAGAAAAATGAACCAGACCCGAGGGGTGGGGCGGTAAGGGGAAGGTGAGAAGGAGGGGATGTGATTTTATTTTATTTTATTTTTTAAATTGAAGTAGAGTTGATTTACAATGCTGTGCCAATCTCTGCTGTACAGCAAAGTGACTCAGTTATACACATATATGTATATATATACACACATTCTGTTTTTTATATTCTGTGTGATTTTAAATGGGGGGCAGTCAGGGAAGGCTTTACAGAGAAGGTGTTTGAATCAACACTTGAAAGAGGTGAGGGAGGGTGGCCTGTACTGTGCATACTTGGGGAAGGAGTGTTCCAGGCAGTGGTGTTCGAGGAGCGGGAGGGTATCAGCGTGGCTGCAATGAGGGGAGAAGGAGTGAATGGGATCAGAGAGATGAAAAGGTAGGGTGAAGGTGCTGAAACATCCCTCTAGGGCTGGTTGGGCCATTGGAACAGCCTTGACTTTAATGCCAATTAAGATGTGAAGCCATTGGAGGGTTCCCAGCCAGGGGTAACTGTCTGACTTACATTTCACAAGGGTCATCTGGTGGCCGTATGAGAATAGATTTTAGGAGTGCTGGGTGGACTCAGGGAAATCAGTCCAAAGATGGTTGTGGTAATCTGGTTTGAGAGACGATGGAGAGTTGGACAAGGCCAGTAGCAGTGGAAGTGACTGGATTCTTAGTATATTTTCAAATTGGAGCCAGTAGAATTTATTGATGGGTTGAATGTGGGGTGTGAGAGAAAGGGAGGAGTCAAGGATGATTCCAAGGATTTTAGTCTGAGCAGCTGGAAGTATGAGGCTGCTCTGAACTGAGATGGAGAAGACTATGATTCAGTGGAGTAGGTTTTGGTGAGGGAGTGTCATGGTCTGAATGTGTCCCCCCACCAAATTCCTATGTTGGAAACCTTTCCCACTAATGTGATGATACTAGGAGGTGTGGTCTTTAGATAAGGTCATGAGGGTGTGTCCCTCATGAATGGGATTAGTGCCTTTATAAGAGTTATGAGAGAGCTTGCTAACCCTCTCTGCTCTCCGCCACGTGAAGATATGAGAAGTTGGCAGTCTGTATCCTTCCTGGAAGAGGGTTCTCATTAGACACCGGATCTGCTGGTGCCTTGATCTTGGACATCCAGCCTCCAGAACTGTGAGAAATAAATTTCTGTTGTTTTTAAGCCATCACTCTATGGTATTTTGTTATAGCAGCCTGAATGGATAAAGACAGGGTGGATCAGGAGTTCAGCTTTGAATATGGCAATTTGAGGTGTTTAATAGACGTTGATTGGAGATACGGACCCATCAGCTGGATCTAGGAGTCTGGAGCTTAGGGGAGAGGTCTGAGCTGGAGTTACAGGTTTGGGAGTATAAAGATCATCCAGGGAGGGAGTGAAGTTGGAGAAGACTTGCACTGACAAGTTAGGGTTGGGGAGATGAGAGGAAGCAGAAGCAAAGGAGACTGAGAAGGACTGGGCACTGATGGAGGAGTGTGATGTCTTAGAAGCCAAGTGAAGATGTATTTCAAGGGAGAGGTGTGATCAGCTGGGTCTAATCTAAAAATAAATCACACCTCTGTGTAAAACTGTAGTAATTATTGAAAACTTATGTTTGTTCTTTAGGTTTTATCTTATTTACTTCTCAGGATATACAGAATGAAGTATAAATGCCCCATTCTTTCTTCCTGCTCCCTGTAGGTAGCATTGTTAATAGTTAATAGTCTGGGTAACCTTCCAGATGTGTGTATTTATATATCATATTGATATCTGTGTATCTATATCTGTTTGTAAACTTTTGTCTTAACAAGATATTTCAAATATACAAATATCCCAATAAGTAAAGACTAATGTATTAGATCCTGATGTGACCATATTAAAGAAATGTGGCCACTCTTCTGGACGACTTAAAATTTATCTTTACTTCCTTATTATTAGAGTTCATACGCATATGTCCACCTTCTTGCTTGTGTGCACACATGTGTGTGTTCTCTCTGTCTCTCTCCCTCTCTCCCCCCCGCCCTCCTCAGGCTCTTCCAACCTGCCCAAGGCTGTGCTATATTTTTCAGACAGCTGCAGTAACAGCAGAAACGGTGATCCTGTTCCCAGCTGGGTCTTGGGAGAGCTGCAGAATTAATGATGCAGAAAACAGCAGCCTCCACAAGGAACGCGTGAAGCTTGCTGATGAAAGTAGCCTTGGGGAGTCCCAGGTTTCCATTTGGAGAGCTCAGGAATGCCAGTGGGAGGATCATCGTCTAGGAGAAAGTCTGAGGCTTTGGTGTTCTTTAGTCTTTACCTCAAATCCTAGCTCTGGCACGTAACTGTGATGATGGACCAGTCGCATCCCAGTTTTCTTCATCTACGGACTGGAGAGATCAATTCCCACCTTAAAAGGTTGTGAGGTTTGTAGGTGATAATGTGTGTAAGTAAAGTGCCCAAGAGAGGGCCTATCACATAGTAGGTTCCAGTTACATTCATTCTTTCCCCCAGGTCTTTCTCATCTTTTACCTGTTTTACTGTTAAGGTAATCAGTGGATGAAAAAGGTTTGCAGGTATATTATTTAAGTAAATATATTCTGGTTATCTAGAAAGGAATATTGAGATTAAAGAATTTTAGTACATGAAGTAGTTGAACTGAGACTAGAATTCTACCAGTTTTTTGTTTTTGTTTTTTAAATCCAATTTCTTAGCCAGTAAGCTTTTATTTATTTATTTTTGGCTGTGTTGGGTCTTCGTTGGTGCGCGCGGGTTTTCTCTAGTTGTGGCGAGCGGAGGTTACTATTCCTTGCGGTGTGCGGGCTTCTCATCGCAGTGGCTTCTCTTGTTGTGGAGCACAGACTCTAGGCGTGCAGGCTTCAGTAGTTGTGGCATGTGGGCTCAGTATTTGTGGCTCATGAGCTCTAGAGCGCAGGCTCAGTAGTTGTGGTGCATGGGCTTAGTTGCTCTGTGACATGTGGGATCTTCCTGGAGCAGGGCTCAAACCCGTGTCCCCTGCGTTGGCAGGCAGATTCTTAACCACTGCGCCACCAGGGAAGTCCCTAGCCATGAAGTTTTAAAAGAATTTTACTGAAGGTATGTTGAATTGTTCAAAATCCAGTACACATTTATTGCACTGTGCTAGGGCAGTGTACAAGGTGCTTAGGGGACAAAAGTGAGTGCGCCAACCCCAGCCTGTCTCCCTGGGGCTCACAGATAAACAGTGTTAGCATATGGAGACCTGTTCCTTTAACACAGAAGAGGGATCAATAAATTACATCTGGGGGGTTTTAGAGAAAGTAGGAGAGAGGAGATGACATACTATGTCAGGGCCACAGTTCTACACCTGAAGAATCTGGAGCCAGATTCTTCACGTCCAGAACATTTAGGTAATGACTTCCTCGGGCAAGCTCAATGTTACGTACATTACATACACATGTTCATAAATGTGCGTTTACTTGTACTGAGGACTTCAGTCTGTTAAGATGCTTTTGTCGCTTGATTTTTGAAGTGGGCCTGTTTTGTTATCAGGTAGCTGTGGTGAGTGAGTTGTTTCGAGGAGGGGATTTGTTATCACTGTAAAGCTGCAGGGCTAGGAGAATTTAATTTACTCGTGAAATTTAAAAATTAAGGTATAGCTTCTATATAGGGAGGTACACAAATCTTAGGTGTACAGCTGGATGAGTTTTCCCATATGTATGCACCTGTGTAGCCATTAGCCAGATTAAGATAGAGAACATTTCCATCCTTCCTGCAGCTTTCCTCTTGTCCCCGTCCATAGGGTATCCCTCCCGTTACCCCTCTGTCACTGTAGCTGAGTTTTCCCTGTTTTGAACTTCACATATTTGGAGTCATACAGTACGTGCTCTTTCATGTTGGTGCTCTAATGCTCAACCTCCCATGTTATTGTGAGTTGCAGTAGTTCCTTCTTTTCCACTCTGTGTAGTCTTCCATCGTGTGAATGTACTTCCACTTATTCACATTACTGTCGACAGACAGTTGGTTTCCCGATTTTTGGCTATTGAGAATAATGGTGCTATGAATATTCTTGTATATGCCTTTTGGTGAACATGTACCATGCATTTCTTCTAGGTGTATTCTTAAGCATGGGATTGCTGGTTGTCCAGCCTTAATGGAGTCAAAGTGGTTGTTCAGGTTTACATCCCTGCCAGCTATGTGTGATGCCACCACCTTTTAACCCTTTTAGGACTTGCTGTGTTCCCCACCATCGTTAGCAGCACTACCGTCCCCACAGGCACCAAAGCTGGAAATCTTCCTGCCTGTTTAAGATCCTTTTCTTTTGCCTTGTCCAGGTAGGTCATCAACAGGAATGACCAGTCTTCTGAAATGTCCCAGGAATCTGTTTTCTCTTTTCAGCCCCCAGATGTCTTCCAAATGGAGTGGAGAGCTGAACTTCAGCAGTGATAGTAATGAGGGTCTCATTAGGATTCATTTTTGCATGGTTTGATTGTTGGCATAGCGGTAAGGGATGGCACATTGTATTTTGGAACTTCCTGGATTCTCCTTAATGGCAAACAGGTAGCAGAGAACTGAAGCTCGCGGTTGCAAAGTGAGCATGCACAGGCACCCTGCAAAGTTAGCTGCATACCAGACAAATGAATAATAACATGCTAATTATTATCCTGCCTTGGAGAAGGTCTGGTAGAGTTACAGCTTCAGGCACTGTGTAAGACCTAGCTTTTTAAGCTGGCAAAACATTGATTACTATTTTTAGTTCAATTTCTACCCTTAAAAAAAAGGTAGCATACTCCTTGCTACTCCTGGATGGTTTTATGTATTTTAATTAATGTTATCTTATTGCCTTTGTGCTCCGAGGCTGCTTTAGTGAAAGATGTAATTTCAGAAGGCTGATGAAATTAGATGGGTCTCACTGGGAAGACTCTGTTATTCATATTTATGGTTATAAAATATTTCAGATACGTCTATGTATGACATTCCTGGGCTATAGGCACACAGTGTTCTGAATCCATTTGTCTTAGAGTAGTTCAGACCAGTGGAACAGTAGTAGCTGTAGTTTAGGGGTTGTTGGTTTTGGTGTTAAACATGTCTTTACATTTTTCCCTTAGAATCTCATCATGCAATGATATGTAAAGAAATGAAAGTAATTCTATAAACCAAGCACACACAACCCTCCCAGCTTTATTACTTTATAGTCAGACCTCACATATTCTTGACTGAATTGGCATGAGATATGGAACCAGGTAGAAATCAGCTTTATTTGGGTCTGAATGAGTAGCCAACTGTGGAGCATGGAAAATATATTTTAAATCATTTGCCAGAGCTGAATGCAGTTAGTCTTGCAATAAAGTGAAAGGCAATAATTCTCTGAGAAAGAAAAAATAATGTCTTGAGTGAGGCTTGAAATAAGACACAGTCAATAAAGAGAAAGGCTATAATAAGCTATTTATTGTGATCAAATGCTGAGCAGGGTTTCTCATTAGTGGGAATTAAGAATTAACATATAAGATGTCACAAAGCTGTTGAACAGTGATTATACAGTATCTTTCCTACCTCAAAGGTTAGGGTCCTGAAAACCCTCTTGATGGTAGAACTTGAGGTTGCAAAATTTAAAATCCTAGGAGGAAGGGAAGAGTCAGGAGTATCAAGATAATAAGCGAATCTCAGGAACTTTGTACACAACTTTTTTCGAAGTTTCTCTGAAATCAAATAGCCATGTGTACTCTAGAAACCTCATACCTAGTTTCATTGTGATAGCGTGTATTCCTTTTGCTTTGTGACTATATTAAGAGGCTTTTGTTTTATCCAGGGGCTAGTCTGCTATCCAAACAGTCAATGCCTTCCCTCCCCGCCCCGCCCCTTTCCTTCCTTCCAATATTCCCATTTAGTCATTTCCTGTTTTGTACCAGGTAGTATTTTAGGCTTTGGGACACATTGAACCAAAGTCCCTTCCCTCAGTAAGATTACGTTCAGGTTGTGGAAGGTAGACAAGTGTCTCAGGGTTGGGTTTTCCTGAAGCAGACGCTGAGATGGAGTTTGGGGAACAAGATGTTTATTTGGGATCAACACGGTGAACAGAAGGGGGTGGAAGCAGCATTGGGCCGAGGAAGAAGTTGAACTGTGTTGCAGATTTGACATGACAGAGCCCCCACCAGCCTGTGGAGACCTCTGGAGTGAGGTGGATTCCCTGGCAGAGGTTCCGGCACTGAGCGATGACCTCACTCCTTTCAGGTGTGTTACCAGGTGCGGCTGCCCCAGGAAGGGTGCGGCCTCCGGCAGGAAGCTCTCTGCACTAAGGCTGACCAGCTGACCCCGAGGAGCTGGGCCCTGGAGCCCGTCTACCTGCAGCTGCTCTGCGGGTCTTAGCAGTGGATCTTCCCGTCTATCACAGTGAGTGTTTAAAGTATCTGGAGGTGACAGCACAGTGATGGAGAAAGATAAAGCTTGGGAGGGGAGTGGAGAGTGTTGGAGGGAGAAGGCCTTATGGAGGTATTTAAACAGAGATCTAAAGGAACTGAGGGCGCTGGGGCAGAGCAGGCCGGGCTATGGGAAGAGCCAGAGCAAGGGCCCTGAGGAGGAGTTTGTCTGGCCTGTTGGGGGAACATCAAGGGGCCCAGTGTGTAAGTCGGGGTACAGTCATGTGGGGCCTTTGGGCCGTGGCACGGAGTTCACCTTTTATTCTGTGTGAGATGGTGTATTAATTTGCTAGGGCTGCTGTAATAGAGTACTACAGACTGCGGGGCAAAACAACAGAAATGTATTGTTTCACAGTTCTGGATGTCCACGGTCAAGGTATTGTAGGGTTGGTTCCTTCTGATAGCTGTGAGAGAGACTCTGTTCCATCTCTCTCTCCTAGCTTTTGATCGTTTGCTGGCAGTAGTTGGTGTTCATTGGCTTGCAGGTCTCGGCCTTCATCTTCACATGGTGTTCTCCCTATGTGTGTGTCTTTGTGTCCAAATTTCCCCTTCTTATGAGGACACCAGTCATATTGGACTAGGGCTCACCCTAAGGACCTCGACTGATTAATCTGTGATGACCCTCTTTCCAAATAAGGTCACATTCCGAGGTATTGGGGGTTAAGACTTCAACATATGAATTTGTGGGGGAAACACTTCAACCCACAGCAGGTAGGAAGCCATTAGAGGGTTTTGAACAGGTTAATAATATAATAATCGGATTTATGTTTCACAAAGGATCACTCTGCTTTGCGGAGATTAGAATGAAGGGAGGAAGCAGAGGCATTGCTATAACTGAGGCAGGAGATGATGTTCGCTGTGCCAGGTGCTAGAGGTGGTAGTGAGTGGCCAGGTTCTAGATATAAGGTAGAGCTGTTATCCTGTTAGATTAGATTAGATGTGGAGAGAAGAGGGGAGAGAAAGAGAGGAAACACACGCAGAGGCAAGGATGGCTCCTGAACAACTGGAAGAATGGAGTTGCCATGTACTGAGATGGGCAAGGTTTTGGGAGGAGCCAGTTAGGTGGTAATAGTAGGAATTTGATTTAGGACTTAAGTTTGTGATGCCTGTTAGACACTCATGTAGAGAGGCTGAGCAGGCAACTGGATACATGAGGGATTCTGGAATCCAGAGTTCAAAGATGAGAAGGGACCAGCAAAGAAGACCCTAGAAAGAGGAGTCAGTGAGGTAGAAAGTGAACCCAAAGAAAGAGTGGGGGCAGGGTTTCAGAAGGCATGTAATGAATATGTTTCAAGACAGAGTAATCATCTAGTAGAATAAGAATTCAGATTGACCACTGGCTTCGGCAACATGGAGGCCATTGGTGACTTGGACAAGAGCAGTTTTGATAGAACGACAGGGATGAAAGCCTGATTGGGGTGAACTCAGTGGGAAGAGAGAAAGTAGAGGCTGTAAATATAGGCAGCTCTTAATTTTACGACTCGCTTGCTGAGGCTGGGGGCCCACGTTCACCCCAGAGGTACAGAGTAACCAGGATGCTAGAAAGGGGAAAACCTTTGGGAAACCTTTATGTAACTGTCTTAGAATGGAGGTCAGGTGCTTCTCAGGCTCCCTCCCCTTTTCTTTTACAGGGTTATTTAACCTTAACTCTGCTCGGTAATAACAACTTCATGCCAAAGTATGTTACGTTAGCCCCTCTCAGACAAGTTTTAGCTCCTTTCCCCCTAACAGGATAATACAGTAATACTGAGTTCTTGAGGGGTGAGTAAGGCAGTGTTAGGGTAATATAGGATTAGTCATGAATTTATAAGGGAAGAAAAATTTGACCTGAAAGGAAATTTATCTGGGATTCACTTGCTTGAATAAGGAAAATGAAGAAATTGTACATAATTAGCCCTCAGGATAATTTACATCCAAAAACAATTTTAGTAGCATCTCAATTTCATCCTTCGCATATCTTAAAATCAAGAATTATGAGTAAGGTGTAATTGACAGACTTGAATATCATCTCCTCTCATCTTCCCAGTCTACCAAGGTAAGGAAGCAGAAGACCCCAAAGGGCAACTGCAGTAGTTAAACAGAAGGGCCTTGGGTTGTATCCGCACCTCCTCAGTGACTCAGTGAAGCCATTAGGAAAAGCTCTGTGCACCTGCTGGGAACTGAATGTAGGTGAAGGTGTGAACTTAAACTTTCAGGGAGACCTGTACAATTTCAGAATCAAAGGAGATATTAAATGCTTTGTTTCTACAAGGCCATATTAGGTCTGAATCTTTTAAACATAAATGATAGAATTAAATTTGATCATTAATGTCCTCCCTTCTTTGAAGGGCACACCTATTCTATTAACTCACAGAATTCGCAAATGTGATTATTTTGTGAGATGAAAGGGGTTTTTTTCTTTCAGGGGTTTATTCCCTTCTACTGAGTTCACAGAAGAAAATAAAAGGTGAGGGGGAGTGGAATTAAACTGCACAACGAGAAGAGCTTTAGATTTAATAAAAGGGAAGCTTTTCCTAATGAGGCTTCTTGAGGCTGGTCGTGGCTTCTCTGTGGGATGTATAAATCACTGCCTCGTAGATGGTCAAGGTGTGGAAAGGCAGAGAGATCGGGAGACTTAAATGGGGGTGGGGAGGCCCCTTGGTCCATTGGAAGATATGAGAAAACACCTGGGCAAGTTTCACTCTACTTTTAAAGACCCTCAAGCAAGCAAACCAGCACAGCCCCACCATTCTGCAGGTTTACTTAGGCTTGTTCAAGACCCCTGGGACCACGGTGTTTGAAAGCAGTTGTGTCCGTGTAGGAGATCATGAGGTAGAGACAGACATACAGCTTTATACGGAGTCACAGACCCAAGCCTTTGCCCTCGAGACAAACGATTTCTCAGGTTTTTGTCCACTCCTCTCGTTATTGTGTTCTTGCAACTTTCCTTTTTGTCTTATCTGAGATTGGCCTCTTAAATTCAGCAATGAAATTTAGGTGGGAAAGAAAGAGGAGGATTGAAATTAGTTGGGTAGTGTTTCTATTAAATCCTGTAATGAGTTAACATTATGGAATACTGTTTTGTCTTCTTTCCCCCCGAGGCTGTAAAATATTGTCATTTCCAAGATAAAGGAAGATTCCTAGGCTGCTGTCTTCCTTTCTTCTGAATTCATATATAATCTCGCATTATTAACCCTTTGTGGCTCTTTTTTATGCCAGTGTATGTGTTATGGGAAATTTTAAATAAAGCCAGCTGTGTTAAATAGTCATAGAATTGATTTTCACTTGTTTAAAGTCTTTGGTAATTTATCTTCAGGGAATGTTAATACGGCAGTAATTCTGCATTACATTTCTTGCACCAACATTTAATTGATACTATATTTCACGAGGATTATTGCAGGTTTATTGCTGTAGTATTTAGCGTTGTGGTTCTGTGTTAGTAATTCAGAGGAATCGGATTCCTGAATCTGTTGTTTCCATTTTAATTGTGTGTGCTTTTGAGCTGACAAGTTTGAGAAGGGCCGATAACTGTTTAAAAGACCTGATGTGCAAAAACCATTTTGGTGGAGTAGACCTGGAGATACTTTGCTTGTGGATGTCGTTGTGTGAGTCTTTTTTTTTTTTTTTTAATGATGGTACGTAAATTTAATCTGTATTCCTTTTTTAAATGATATGAAAATTGATAAAATCTATATTACTTTGGTGAATATTGGTGGCTGCTTTACTTCTTAATTAAGGTACCTGGGATATCTCAGACTGTGTGAATGGCAGCAATTGTACTGCTTTTTAAAGCAGACTGATTTACATTGTTATTCTCTTTTAGAAACTGCAGTAGTTTTTCAAACCACTAGGACACCAGTATTCTAACTGTGCAGTTCTCATTGGAACCTCACACAGTAGGACAGTTAGTAGGTGCTCACTATAATATTGAAAGAACAAATAAATGTCTGTACAATGAAAGACATTTTGTTGAGTAAATACACAGATGTCCATGCACTAGAAATGGCACATATATGACACAGTAGTGGGCCCTGAAGGAAGGAAGAAGGTTTGCCCATCAATCACAGTCCTTAATAAATCCTGGTTCAATGAACGAAAAGCAGGTAAAGAGGTCAGAGGCAGTTCTAGGTGAGTAGAAGGAAAGAGTAAAAACCACAGAGGCTGGAAAGTGCGAGGCCAGGCCGAGGCCTTAGTATGTTTTATTGGATTTAACTTGGGCAGAAGAATATTCTGGAAGGAACTCCAGACTAGGCGTTGGCACTTTGGTTCTTTGCCACTGAATGTGACCTTGGGTGGCTCTGAATTTTGGGCCTCTGCCTTCCCTAAAGGCTTACTGTGAGGCTCAGATGAGAAAATTTATATGAGTGTTTTGCAAGCCATGAAGGGTCATACCTATGAGGTGTTGCTGTGAGCCTTGATGGATGCTGAGGGTCATTCATTCATCCATCAAATACTTACCGCCACCTGCAGCAGGCCATGCCTTATGATAGACAGTGGTGGGTAAAATGCAAGCCTTACCTCCTGGGTTTTCATTCTAGTGGTGAGAAAGGTATTAACCAAACAGTCACTCAAGTATGTAATTACAAACTGTGGTAAATACTGTGAAGTACAGTGTGCTAGTGGCTCATTTAGTCTGGTTCTGGGGTCTGAGGGTTACCCTGTACTGTGTGGAGTCTTTAAGGTTCTTGCAGGGAGTGACTTAAACCCAACATTGCTTTAGGAAGTTTCCTCTAGTGGATAGGATGGATTGACGAAGGGTTGGAGCCTGGGAAAACACTTAAATGAAGCTACTGTTATAGATATCATACATCTGTCATAGGACATATATATGTCATATTTTGGAATTATTTAAATGTTTTAAATGTTTAATGTTGATATTTTCATGTGCAGTTTTCTAGGGTCTTGATGTTGTTTGGTTTTCATTTGGTATATTAGTGAACATCTATGTTTAGTTAAACATGAAGTTACCATAAAATATTAGTGAACACATATAGGTTCTTGTGTGTGCCAGAGACACTGTGCTTAGTGCCTTATATATATTGACTCCTGTTAACTCTCAACAGCCACATGAGGTGCTAAGACCATGTTATCCTCATTTTGCAGATGAGGAAACTGAACCTTGCTCAAGGATATACAGCTGGTGAGTGGGACTTGGACCCAGGCCATCTAGTTCTGATTATACGTTCTTAATTACTTCGTTATCACCTTTTCACTTAAAAAGAAAGAATTAATTTAACGTTCTGTAAGAGAAGGTAAAGATGCCAGTAAAGCAATCTTTACATAAACACTGTGAATCCCTTGTCTCAATATATTTCCTTTGTGTTTTTTAAAAATAAATTTTTGCTAATTACAAAATAAGGAAGAAAACCTATTTTAATGCAAAAAAATATTTTTAGGTTATATTGTGGTTTTCTCATTTTGCCAGGAGGAATTATAAAAGTTTGGTAGTCCTTGACATTGCTTTGTAGGCTGCATGTCTCCCCATTTTTTCCTTTGTTTCATAACCAGAATAACTATCAGCCAAGTGGGTGAGCGTCCAGATCTGTCACTGTAGTAGATTTTATGTTTGCTTCTTGCCTTCCATTGCCCATAAGAGCTTCAGTCCATTTCAGTTGTATGCTTAGTTCCAGGGCAATAGAATCTTAGAGTGGGTAGCACCTGTGGTGTGTGTACATCAGCTGACTCCCAGAGATCACAGATGGGGACCCGAGAATTAAAGCAAACAGGGTCATGGTGCTAATTATCGGTAGAGCCACAGTTGGAGGGCAGGACCCGGGACATCGGCCCAGTGTCCCTCCACAACATGGTTTAGGCTTTGCGTGTGGAGGGTAGCGGCATACGCCACCCCAAAATATGACTGTAGGAGTTTAGGACGTGCCACCTCTGAATATGCCACTTTGATGTGTTGATTATTCTGAACTGTAGGCACTTGAAAAAAACAATAAATGCAAGGGAGAGGCTTTGACCCAACTCCCCTTATCTGCCTGAAAACAGATCCTCCAAAAGGAACTTAGTTGTCATAGATCCTCACTCCAGGAGCTTCATCAACCAGAGAGGACTGACTCTTATGGCGGGAGAGGAGCCTAGGTGTCGACACCACCCCCAGACAGACTTTGTCACAAACCATCATATGTCCTGCCTCATCTTCTAAGGGCCCATTCATCTTTCCAGAAAATCATTTACTTTCCGCTAAGAGGCCAGCTTCCCCCTTCCCTTTCCCTATTATGATGGTGTTTAAGTCTGAATTCTAAGGCACCTCCTTGAGTTATTCATTTTCCTCTGGGTATCTTCCATGTATACAAAGTATACATGTTAATAAGTTTCTGTTTGTTTTTCTCTTGTTAATCTGTCTTTTATTACAAGGGTTTCAGCTAAGAACTCAGAAGCGTGGAGGGAAAATTATTTTTCCTCCCCTACAGGGTTCTATGGCCCCCCCTTTTTTTTTGCATATTGTTTCCGTTCTATTTCATTTGTGTAGTATAATTGACAGTGAAATTTTGTATTAATTCAGCCAAGTCCCAGTGCTTTGAAGTGGGGGTAGGACTATTAGTTCAAAATGAGTTTTTGTTCAAATTATTTCAATTTGAGTATTAATACAATCTTAAAATTTTTTCCCTATAATTTTAGTTTTTTCAACCCAATAATGCTAAATGAGACTTATTATGTTAATTTCCCTCATCACACTATTGTACTTTTCATTTGTTTTGCTTATTTTTCCTAACGCTAAATTAAAACTTTAATCCTGTGGGCCAATGTGGATAAGCTGTAAAAAAGTCTGAGTTCAGAATTAAACTAAACCTATGGCTTTGGCTTAGTTTGGTTTATGGTTCAAAACAGCTTTCTATATTGATAGTAAGAGAAAATGTTTTGCAGTATCTCATAAAGGACTTTTTATATATTTTTGATTCTGTGCTTGTTTCTTGACCTTTGAAGGAAAGTCCCCTGAGGGCTCTGCTTTTATTTGGTTAATGCTGTTAACTGCTAAAAAGCATATTCTCTGTAGGAATTGGGTGTGGGTATAATGTTACTAAAAAGAGACATAGGCTGTGCAATTTCACAAATCGTTTCATTTTCTTTATGTGGTTAGAACCTCTTTTTGGGGTCCTTATACTTTTTGTGATTGGTGTATCTTTCTGTACATTGTATTTTGTCCCCGTTTTATCATCTACCAGTTACGTCTCAGTGATAGAGCCAGGAGGCCAGAATCTCTTGAATATTCTGTGCAGAATTTTGTGTTTACAGGATAAGCTCTCTTATCTGGGATTATCATGACCAGCAGCTGCTCAGTTGAAGTGGAGAAGTGTAAAAAAAAAATGCTACATTTATATCTTAAGCATTTTATTTTAAATTCAAACATATAAATGTACATCTGTTTGCTAATTTCTGAGGTAGGACCTGGTAAGTGGTTTCCATGTTGTTTTTTGCACATAAACCATAACCTGTGACATCTGGTCCACCTGGTTTTCGGTTTGGCTTGCTTTAAAGTGTTATAGGAACTTCAGGATACTTGTGAACTATGAATGTAGAATCCTTCCAGATTTTTCTGATTTGCCTCCCCATCCTTTGCCACTTTTTCATGCCTAATATAACAGCAGTTATTTTAGTGTTACTCTTTTATTGTGTTATTCCACAGTATTCAGATGTTCAACTTTGTTTTCATAGAAACATTTTTTCTGAACTCATATTTTATGTATTTATATACAATTATGTGTTTGGGTACAAATAAATTAAATTATAAGAACAACTGGCATAAATAGAAGTAAGCACAGCTGACCCTAGAGGAGGATACACCTTTGCTGGTGGGAGCACATCACTGCTTCTTAACCTATATATGGTGAAGGTCTAGTCTTTTTATTTTCAAGCTGTCATGGACCCATACTTTTATCAACAAAAAAGGAAAGAAATAAAAAAGACATATGATATGCAAGCTTTAATTCTTTTTAACATTTTAGAAACAACATAAATAAAATTACATCTCAGTAAGTACAAACACAACAAATATTGTGGGAAAAAATTACAAAATCTGTGCATGTTCTTCAGAAGCATGCGTGTAGGCAGTTCACATAAAGAATCACTATTACTCTAGTTAATTTGTTAATCCGGTTATAACTAAACAAAATTTGTGAGTAAAATGGTGATGCTCCACATTAAATACCCTATGTATACTTTTAACAAACTGTGTATATCAGTGTTTAAGATTTTTAGTGTCAGAAATGAACTTCTTGCTTGTTTATCTACTCTAGGCTGGGTTAGTGATAGCTTATCTTGGGGTTAATGAATAATGTATATCTAAACTGGTTGTGGGTTTGTTTTAATAACACTCATGGTAGAGGAACTGGCCTTGTAGAGGGATGTTGATGAAGATGAAAAAAGGCAAAGCAGTTTCAGCAAGTTCAAGATCTTCATTTTTCACTTTTCTTCAAAATGAAGCAAGCGATGCTCTAGCGTCGAAATTCACCTTCAGTTCTTCCTCAGTAGCCAGTTCCAACTTGTCCTTTAAACTTATGGTCAAATTTAAATGATCTTGTGATGAAAAAAAGGATGTGGATTTTTAATACATTTATATTAAAATGTATTAACAAAGTAACCTTAAACCATCCCTCATGGTCACACGGTTCTACAGCACTTGACTGGTAGGCAGCTGGTGCCTCATGCAGCTCACCTCACAAGGTCAACACCGCCAGAACTGGTCACTGAGATGAGTTCACTATTCATGCACTTGGACGTGGCAACTGTGTGTAATGACTACCCACGTTTGTAAATGCTCACTCTCTGGGCAGCTGGTAACAAATAGTTTGCAGACTGGCATCCATCTCTGGACCACACCTTGAGAAGCCCTGGGCTCAGGTAGCACCTCTTACTAGCTGTGAGCCGCTGGTGTGCTGAAACATCAGTTGTTATGCTCTACAGAGGCAGTGGGATGTGCTGATTAATCAGGCAAGTAGGTTAAAGGGGAGAGCAGTTAAGAGAGCTGCTTTTGTATAAACACCCCTGCCCCCCCACCAAGGTTCTTAGCTTTCATGAGAGTCACAGTATCAGATGTGTGTGTGTGCATATTTGTATGTATTATGTGTCTGTTTATCCAGTGACTGTGAGGATAGGGATCATGCCGTCATCTGAAGGAGTTCACGACATGCCTCCCAAAATGTGCCGCTTTGGTATATTGATTGTTTTAAACTAAAGGCTCTTGAAAAACAGCAAATGCAGTGAGAGACTTTCTCTGAACTCCCCTTATCTACCTAAAGACAGACCCTCCAAAAGGAACTCAGTTGTCACAAATCCTCTCCCCAGGAGTTTCATCAACCGGGGAAGATTACCTCTTCACATACACCACACCCAGACAGACTTTATAACAAACTGTCATGTCTCCCATCTATTCTTCTAAGGGCCCATTCATCTTACCTAAAAGTCATTTACTCTCCCCTGAGAGGCCAACAAACATCCCTCCCTTTCTTTCCCGTATTACGATGGTATATAAACTCTCAAATCGCACTGCTTTTTTTTTGGGTACTCACTTTATTTTTCCTGTGATGTCCCCATGTGTGTACTATTAAAAATGAATAAATTTGTAGACCTTTTCTCCTGTTAATCTGCCTGTTCTCAGTTTATTTTGAAGATCTGGCTATCGAACCTAGGAGGGTAGAAGGAAAGTCTCCCTCCCCCCCCATCTTTGTCCATCTTTGAATTACCCACTGGGCTTTGCATGCAGCTGCTAGATATGGCTGCATATTATATATATATATATATATATATATATATATATATATATATATATCTGGAAGTTCAGTGGAGACATTTTCTAGAGCCAAGTTCTTTAAAGTGTAGTTTTCTTCTAAGGAAACAGCACAGTTGAATTCTCATTTCTCCTCTGGTTTCCTTTGCCTGAGTATATTGCCAGGGCCCAGGAGAATTTAGCTGCTGTTACAGTGAAACATATCTTGAAAAAATGATCAGTTTGGGTGTTTCAATCCCGCACTTTTATCTTTTCACTAACTTAACAATTGTGAATGATTTTAAATCCTCCTATGAACAAGGACTGCTCGGGATAGCTGTGATTTATCCTACTTTCATGAGTTCATAGTTGAGGTAGAAGCAAGTTTTTCAAGCAAATGAAATTTTGGCCATAGTTAAAACTCATTTTCTTGAAAGTTATTAGTGGGGTCTTTGTTGTTTGAAAAAGGAGCAAATGCCCTTGTTGTAATAACCAGGTGTTTGAAAGAGAAGGCAAACAATAAAGGCTACAGAGGGAAGTGAAAATGTACTGATGATGAGTATAGATTTATCTCAGAGTAAAAAAAGTGTAGTGTGTTAATTTTAGAAGCATTTTCTTTCTTGATGTTATACCTTGCCGTTTGAAGTTTTTCAATATTCTAAAAATGAGCTGACTTGACAGTCAAAAAGTATCACTGAAAAAATGACAACTTGGCATCTTTTGCTAGGCTTTTTTCTCCTCCATCAGGTGAAAGAAAAAGCAGTTGTAGATTTCAAGCATATTTAGAGCAAAGGCATTGTGATGTAATTCTTTTTTTTAAAATATTTATTTATTTATTTACTTATTTTTGGCTGCGCTGGGTCTTTGTTGCTGCACGCGGGCTTTCTCTAGTTGTGGCAAGCGGGGGCTACTCTTCGTTGCGGTGCGCGGGCTTCTCATTGCGGTGGCCTCTCTTGTTGCGGAGCACAGGCTCTAGGCGCGTGGGCTTCAGTAGTTGCAGCACGCGGGCTCAGTAGTTGTGGCTCGTGGGCTCTAGAACACAGGCTCAGTAGTTGTGGCACGCGGGCTTAGTTGCTCCGTGGCATGTGGGATCTTCCTGGACCAGGGCTCGAACTCATGGCCCCTGCATTGGCAGGTGGATTCTTAACCACTGCACCACCAGGGAAGTCCCCGTAATTCTAATAGCTATCACATAATGAGTGCTTACCGTATCCATATGCTTGACATACTATGCTTCATTTAAACCCTAAAAGAAGCCGAGGACTTGGGCAGGATCATCCACCCCTGTGTCTGAAGTGCAAAATACTGTGCTAGACATTGGGATGTGGTGGTTTGCAAACCAGACTTAGTCCCTGCCCTCTGGTTGCTCCTAATCTAAGCAGGAGACCAAGAGCCTTTATGTAATTAGAAGTGGTGGTAGGTTCTATGAAGAGAAATCATAGGGTGCTATGAGAACACCACCAAACAGAGGGCGCTCATTAGTTCTCAAGGTTGGTCAGTGAAAGCTTTGCTGATTAAGTGATATTTAAGCTGAAACCTGAATGATATTGATGAGTGGAAGTTAGCTAGGCTAAAGTGTGTATGTGTGTGTGTGTGTGTGTGTTTGTGTGTGTGTGTATGTGTATGTATGTCGGGGTAGAGGGGTGGGAAGACATTCTAGACAAAGAGCACAGTTTGCACTGAGTCTTTGGAGTGAAGATCAAGGCTGACTCAGGGACTGGAGAGTGCAAGGGGGAGGGACCCTGATGAAGTGTGGGGTAGCGGGCAGGGCCCAGGACACCAGGCTACCACCCGGATTTTGGTTTCTATTTTAAATGCAACGGAAAACTATCTAAGAGTTTTAGGTTGGGGAAAGACATGGATAGGATTACCTTTTATAAGGATTGTTCTAGGCCACTGTGGATATAGGTCCTAGGGGAGCCATATAAAAAGGTTATTCAGTTGAAACCAACAGGCTGCTAAACCTTTGCTGAGTTGTGTATGAGTTTGGCTCTTGGCCCTTGGCTGTTTTGTCCTCCATAATCCTTTATTCGGCAAGATTCAAAGCTGGCTGCTGACATCTCCTGCTTTACAAGATGACTGTACCTTGAGTACATTCTTTTTGTTGGGAGCTGCCTGTTAATCTTTGCACGAAAGTGTGGGCAGTAACGATCTTTGGGTGTTACAGGCTTGCAGAATGGTTGTTGGGCAGGGCCCATGGCAAGTAGGTCTTTATCACCATAGTTTGGAGTCTGGCTCTCAGCTCTAATAACCTGGAGAATCAGTTCTTTTCTCAGCACACCTGTAAGGTGATTGGACTCTGGGGATTGGGCTTTTGTTAACTCAAATCGTAAGAGATTCATGTAAACTAAAATATCAGATGTTAATGTTAAAGACTAGAGCCAGAAAGGGGTCTGGACATGAGTTCTGGAGGGAAACCTACCCGGGAAGCCAAATGAGAGTGACGTCATGCATTGGTTAGATCTCAAGGGCCATCTCTGCAGAGGAGATGAGACCCCTTAGTCCACTGGACATTAATAGACATTGTACAGGTTTTTGCTGCTTTTGGTTTCTTTTTCGTTGGTTCATACACTTCCTTATCTATTTAAAATTTTTTAGTGTTTTAAACTTTTTATTCTGAAATAATTTTAGCCTTTTCAAAAAATAGCAAAAAGTATAAAGAATTCCTTTATATTCTTCATTTAGATTTTCTAAATGAAAGGGTCTTACATAATCACTGTACAGTGATCAAAAATCAGGGACTAAACATTGATTTAATGTTATTATCCAGGGACCTTATTCAAATTTTGCCAGTTAATGTCCCATTAATGTTCTTTTTGGTCTAGGATCCAATCCAGGATTACATGTTACATTCAGTTGTCATAGTGCCTTAGTCGTCTTAATATGGAGCAATGCCTCTACCTTTCTTTGTCTTTCATAACCTTGACACTCTGGAGAGTAGTGGCCAGTTATTTTGTAGAATGCCCCTCATTTTGGATTTGTTGGCTGTTTCTTCATGACTGAATGAAGGTTATGCATTTTTGTTAAGAATATTATGGAAGTGATCTTGTGTGCTTCTCAGGCCCTCACATCATTCCTCGGTTTTTAACTATAAAGTAATTTATTTGTTCTTCCTTCCAAAGGGATATGATAGTATTAAGTAGGCTCAAGCTTCTCAAACTTCAGATAATGTGGACCTCTGAGACTATGTCTGGGGGCACACATTGCAGCTTGAGAA
Source organism: Eubalaena glacialis (assembly GCF_028564815.1). Lineage (NCBI taxonomy): Eukaryota > Metazoa > Chordata > Mammalia > Artiodactyla > Balaenidae > Eubalaena > Eubalaena glacialis. Next base: position 67,495,998 of record NC_083720.1, on the reverse strand, counting down.
ACACTAACAAGAGTTAAATGCTGTCATTTCGAGTGATCTTGGTACCAGCATGCTTATAAATGCAGTTGTAGGAATTGAGATTACTTGACTGTAAGAAGGTTGGCATGTGAATGGCCTAAAGTATGCTTATATTATTATGTATTAATTTTTAAAAACATCAAAAAAAAAAAAAAAAGAAAAAACAAATAGAAAGTTTCTAGATCTCAGACTCCTGGGGAAAATGTCCCTGGACCCCCCAGTGAGGGGAGCTTTGGAGGAGGCTATGACTCCTTGCTGACTGCCTCATTTACCAGATCTTGTTAAGGGTTTTAGGAGTTCCCTGGGCTTGAACTGATTATTCAGGGTGGGTACCTCTCCCCCTCCCCCCATAACCTACTCACCTCACCTATTATACATGGGCTTCTGACTTAGAGTAACCTCATTCTGTTTTAGGGCTGTTCTAGATTCATAAAAGAAATAAAACTAGTCAACGTTTTTCTTAACAAAGTTCATTCTTCATTCTTTCCTAATTCCTTCCATTTCTAGTTTTATCTTAAAAACGTACAGTAATATTTTGTTTTCCTTTTTTTTCTCTGTTCATTTTTGGCTTTTCACCCTGGTAAAATACTATCAAAATAAATCAGCTAAATTTTAGCATAAATATAGTGAAAGCCAGCAGTTGAAATGATTGCAGCTTGAAAAATGTTAGATGGAGGCACTTTAGAAGAAAGATTTCACTGTATCACAGGCTGCTGCTTTGAAATAACTCATGTTTCTTTCCCACCTCTAAACTGTCATTTTTCCAATTCTCCTTTTTTGGAAGCTTCAGTATTCAAAGGTTTGACAACAATTTAGGAAAATGAAATCACTCCTCACTGTGTGTGACATTTGCTTGAAGATAATTCATTTGGCTCAAAATTGACAGTTGCTGAAATGAGTGAAACAATGAAATGTTTGCATGGGTTCATTGTTTGAAGGAAGGAAATCCATCAAGGTGGCCATTTAATTGCAGGGCTCTGAAAGCCTTTATCTGAATATATATCTTTGCTTGGATATTTTCTTCTTCAGTTTCATGGAAAGTTTTATGTAATGATTGGAATTCTTGGTACCTTTGCCTGTGCTGTATCCTACCTCCATCTTTGTCCATTCTTCCACCTTACTTTAGGTTGGTAATCAGTTTCCAGTATCAGGTAGAATAGATTCTATTGTAAATGGCAGAAAATTCAACTCAAATAGGCTTAAGCAGTAAAGAGTATCTGTTGGCTCAGTGAACTAAAAAGTAGAGATGACATACCGGGTTTAGGTATGGTTTGAACAAGGCTGAGGTTTCATTGCTCAGATCTTTAGGCCAGTGCTTCTCAAGCTATCTGAGGAAAGGAATTTTTTAAGAAAAAATTCTAAACCAGTGCAGATCAGTACTTTTATAAAATACAGTATAAACACAAGTGAATTACTAGAAAAATGAAATTTAAAAAGACAAATATATCCCATATTTTTAAAGTTAAATTCAACAGATGTAAAACTTTTCTGCCAAGTTGCTGTAAATGTTTCTAAACATGCTTATTTCTGTCCTGACCTTGTAATAGACTGTTACAGGCTATTGAGAAGCCCTGCTTTGGGACTGGCCTTTCCTGCCAGCTTTTTCAGTGTGTTTTTTTCAGGGTGGTAAAATGGCTGCCAGTAGCTTCCAGAATGATGTGTATCCTTGTTCACATCTAGGGAAAGAGTTTTCCCAACTGTTGTTCAAAAGTGTTGAGGTTCATACTGATAAGATCAATTCAGAGCCCTTCCCTGTGATCAGGGGAATGCCATTGGCTCCTTGTTCCTGTTATTTGTCCATTCTCGAACCACTGACTGTTAGAAGGAAGATAGGAACGTAGGGATGGTGGTGGGCAGTCTCCCTTAAACCATATGTTTGCCATTCAATGCTGGGGAGGCACCTGCAAGACTGACTACTATTTGGTATTAGTAAAACACCGATAGCCACCATTTGTATTTATGTTCAGCATATGGTGTAACAAAAAGTTAATATTTCGTCTTTGTCCCAGGTTGCTGCCACAGAGCTCCTAGAACAGTTGGAATCCCTGAGTGATCAGAATGTCCTTTGTATGCTAATGAGATGACTTCTGGCTAAGGGATGGAAGGACACTGCTAGGTAGCTTCAGGATGAGGGCTGGGCACCGGAAACACCAAGCCATGATTAGATGGTTGAGCTTCAACCCCTCCCTGAACTCGGGGGGTTGGGAGAGAAGAGAGGGACTAGAGATTAAGTTCAGTCACCAAGTGCCAGTGATTTAATCAGTCATGTTTAGGCAATGAAACCTACATAAAACCCCCCAAACGACTGGGTTGGTGAACACATTGTGGTGCCGGGAGGGTGGTGCACCCAGAGAGGGCATGTGTACCCCCTCCCCTCAGACCTTGCCCTGTGCGGCTCTTCCATTTGGCTGTTCCTGAGTTGTGTCCTATGTGATAAACCACTACATGTAAGTAAAGTGTTTTCCTGAGTTCTGTGAGCTGTTCTCGTGAACCTGAGGGGGTAGGTGTTGTGGGCTAAGTCAGATAGAAATACAGGCGACCTGGGAACTGGGTGCTCGTCACTGGCATCTGAAATGAGGACAGTCTTGTACGAGTGAGCCCTTAAACTTGTGGGTCTGATGCTCCCTCTGGGTAGTTGATGTCGAAATGGAATTGTAGGACGCCCAGTTGGCATTGGAGGATCAGAGAATCAGAGATAGTTCTTCAGCATTCCCAAGAGACAGGTGCTAATGTGACCCTAGCGTACAGTGAGGAAATAGATAAGCGATTTACCCAGTGCTACACAGCTAAAACTCGCACACCTGAGGTTCTTTGGATTCCAAATCTCAAACTGTCTTCCTTTATGTGCATGTGTTGCAGACATCTCAAATGGTCAATTAAAATACAAAATACTTGATTTTTTTGTGAGGGAAGTATTCAAGATTTAATGGTTTAGGGAAGTGGTTTATTACCCTGATGGTGAAACTTTCTGAAAATGGGGCTGAAGGGAAAATATACCCACTTAAAATCCTTTGTAAAATAAAACTTAAAAAGAAAAATGAAAATCCAGAATTACGCCCAGAAGGTGGACATTATGTTAAACTTGATATATACTTAAACACCTGGATTTAATATAGTCCTCTAAAAAATAGGTATGCTTTAAGGGATCATTTAGGAATATTCCTAAGTGAAAGGAATCAACCTCTAAGTTATAACTTTCTGTTGGTTCTAAAAATATTTGGAGTTTACTCTTTGTGCTTACATTAAAGCTAGTGTGATACAGGATTTGAAATTCAGGGGATAAAATAGCTATTTTAGTTATTTAAAAGTTACCATGAGAAGTGATATTATTATTTCACTTTTTCAGGCAGTCTGTATAAAAAATAAGTTTTTTTGGTTTGCTTTTTAAAAGGGATTTATCATCACAGAAAGTATCTTTTAAGCACTTAATTGTGCTTGTGCTGTCTGGTACTAGGAGAATTTATTGTGTTCTCTAATTAGATAAAGGGAAATTATGTGTCTTGAGATCATCTCTAAATCAAAGGAGACTTCTCTTGTGCCCTGTGTCAGTGTCTTGGAAATTTGTAGCCCTAAACTACTGATTATAATTTGTGTGTACATTCAAAATCAGTTGAGAATTCAGAGATTGAGGTTGTGATTTAAACTCTTGCTTACATTTTATTCCTAGATGAAATAAATATAGAGTCCGTTAGGATTTATCTTTACAGTTAATTTTCTTCCTTCTATGATCCCTGTCTTTGAAACATTAGAGAATGTTTATATTCATGTGAGTTTTAATTCGAAGCTATAAAAGTGTGTTACTTGAAGTATTACGGAAATAATAATTTTTTTTCCTTAAGAAAATTGTTTCTGTTTTCTCAAATCAGCTTTTCATCGTCTACTTTTCCTGCCTTCTGGGTCCACGTATTCAGTTGACAAATCATGTCACTTCCTTTTCTTTTTGGTCATTCCCAGTGGCCTAGTTCAGAGCCCTGTTAACTAGATTATTGGAACCCAAACTGGATTCCTGGCCTCCAATACATTGTCAGTGCTGCTGCTAACTCTCTCTAATACAGATCTAGTGCTACTCCCCTCATCAAACATGCTCGATGATTTTCAAATCCCCAGCAGATATTCAGGAGCTTTCCTTACCAAACTCTTTTCCCATAAAATCTTTTATCCACCAGTGCTGCTATCAGTTTAAAACATGCCAGAAACATTCCCACCTTACTAACATTGCCCAGGTTATCCTCTATGTCATATTGTCCTTTGCTCCAAATGGGCCCAAACCATCTTTTTTCAAAGTCTAGCTTAGGTCCCACCACATCCTTGAAGTTCTTCTAGAGCCTTCTCAGATAGTTCTCATCTGTCCCCTTTGAATTAACATTATGGCCTTTATCACCCTCATTAGATTGTGTCTTCTCAGAGATAATATCTTGTCTTATTCACCTTGGTATTCCATCAGCCTTGCCGTGTTGGCACTCAGTAGATAGGTGTTGAACTGAATCAACAATTAAATGGAATTTACTCTTTTAAAAGAGAGAGGAGAAGGGAAGAAGGGAGGGAGAGAGTGAAAATATGAAAATGAATATGAATGCCTGTGGGTGAGCCCAGGCATACTTCCTTTGTATAAGGTACAATGCAGAGCACTGAGAGAGATAAAAAGAAAGCTCAGCAAAATCCAGACTCTGGGAAATGCTACAGGACAATTGACCTGGTTTCCTCAATGCAGCGCTATTTACAATAGCCAGGACGTGGAAACAACCTAAACGTCCAACGATAGATGAATGGATAAAGAAGATGTGGTACATATATACAATGGACTATTACTCAGCCATAAAAAGGAACAAAATTGTGTCATTTGCAGAGATGTGGATGGACGTAGAGTTTGTCATACAAAGTGAAGTAAGCCAGAAAGAGAAAAACAAATATCGTATATTAACGCATATATGTGGAATCTAGAAAAATGGTACAGATGAACCCATTTGTAGGGCAGGAATAGAGACGGAGACGCAGAGAATGGACATGTGGACACAGGGGAAAGGGGAGGGTGGGACAAATTGGGAGATTAGGTTTGACATAAATACACTATCATGTGTAAAATAGGTAGCTAGTAGGAACCTGCTGTATAGCACAGGGAGCTCAGCTCAGTGCTCTGTGACAACCTAGATGGGTGGGGGACGGTGAGAAGGAGGTCCAAGAGGGAGGGGGTATAGGTATACATATAGCTGATTCACTTCATTGTACAGCAGAAACTAACACAACATTGTAAAGCAGTTTTACTCCAATTAAAAAAAAAAAGAGAGAGACAGAGAGACAGAGATGAATAGGGGACCTAGAGGTTAAAAGAGACTTAAGAAATATATCAACCAGTTGCAGTGTATACACTGTTTGCATTCTGATTCAAACAAACTGTAAAAAACATAAGACAATTGGGGAAATTTGAGCACTGATCAGATAACTGGTGTTAAGAAATTATGATTAATTTTCATAGGCATGATAATGTTAGTGTGTTTATGCTTTAGAGTATCCTTATATATAAGAGATACACACTGAAATACTTGTGGATGAAAGGATGTGATGCCTGGGATTTACCTTCAGACAACCTGGAGTTGGTGGGAGTGGTGGAGGGGTAGGGAATTTGTGGTTTTGGAGCGCAAACTAGATTGGGTATGAGTTGATAATTGTTGAAGCTGGATCATGGGTGTATGGGGATTCATTCATTCTTTATACTTTTTTTTGTGTTTGAAAGTTTCCATAATAAAAGGTATGAGATAAAATAAGGGATAAGACATGAATCTTGTTTTTAAAGAATTGAAAGGACATGAAATTGGCATTTGGGAGGCTCAGGTTCTAGCCCTCGCTCGCTGTCTAAGTACCTGTGTGACTTGGAGTCACCCATTCAACGCTTCTGGGCCTCACAGACTCTCCTGAGTAAATGAGCTCACTGAGTGGTCCTCATTGCCACCGGTCGATTGGAATGCTGCTCTTCTGAGGGAGACTTTGGGCCTGCACTCCAGGAGAAAGAGTCTGGATTCGAGGAGCCCTGCCTGTGAAGGGCATGATTTTATTCAAGCTGTGTATTTGCCAGATCCTACTTCCAAACTCGTTGCCTCCTCTTCCCCAGGGAAACTGGCAGCATTCTGTAATACACGTTGTCAGTCAGTTGATAGAATTTCAGGCGAAGAGCAAAGCAGCGTCCTGTCGTGAGCTGGGAAGTCTTATCCACAAAGTTGATGCTGCGTGTGTAGTGATTAAGAAGAGCTCAGGCTCGGGAGGCCAGGTTCCAGTCCCCGCTTAACTACAGGCTGTGTCCCCCGGACAGGTGACTTAACCTACCTTCCTTAGAGGGTTGTTGTGAGGATTAAATAAGCCAGTACATGCCGAGTGCTTTGAACGGTGCCTGGCACATAATAATGGCTCAATAAATGGCAGATATTCTCATTGGCTCCAGTAGTGCTGCTTGTATTTTGGATTTCTAATTCTTATAGGCTCGTTGAGGCTTAAGTACATTTGTTATCCTCAGTTGCTTCCTTCTCTCCTCTCTCTCGGGGTTAGAAGCACATTGGAGAGCTCACCATAGTCTATGGGACATGAGAGCGAGAACAGGGTAACCTGGGAAGGGAGCTAGTGACCGGAATTGCCTCTTAGACATTATCCTGTCTGCGCTGCCTGTCACTTGGCTGGTGATGGGCTGAGTTGCTGAAGGATTTGGCTGAGAGGGCATAGTTAGTGGAGCCACCTCTGGAATCCGGTCCCCTGGCTGCTGGTTATTTCTGTGGCTGTGTTCAGCTTCCTGAAGTCTCGTTTGGCATCCTCACTGATGACTAGGGTGCAGTCTTTCTGATCTATCTAGTATTTTAAAAAAATCATCCCCTGTGTTGAGAAGGAAAGTCTGGAATACCCTAGCATTTGTAGGGCAGGGAGATGGGAGGAAGCATGGTGTTCTTGGGCACTCTGACTAATTGCTTAAGCAGCAGGGATTCTGTCACTTCCTTTCTAAGGCCTCCTGATCTCAGACCCTTGTCCTCCCCATCCAGGCCGGCAGCACCTGGGAGGCCCCACCCGTTCCTTACAGCCCGCTTGCTCCAGGCCCTGGATCAGTGCCTCACAGTTGTCTGAATTACCTCTCCATCCTTGTTTTCATCCTTTATGTTTCCCAATAAATAGCATTGTTTCTCCGGCACCCACAAAGTAGCATCCTGTGATTTTTTTTTTTTTGCCCTTAAGCCTATTGCTTTCCTCCTTAATGTTATTTCTTCATTGCCTTCATTTTCTTTGGATGCATCTATTTATTTTCTGTTCATTAAGCTGAAAATAGGTTTATAAGCTTCTCTTATTTATTCCAGGGATGAGATTCCAGTTTATAGATTATCCATATCCCTTTGCTTTTTCTGCAGCTTTGAGGCACTTTACAGCTCATGGAAATTTCCTAATAACAAGGAAAGTAATATCTCTATAAGATTTGACGGATTACATAAAGATTTCATAGAGAAAATAACATACTAGACTTAAGAGTTGAGAAGGCTAATAAAAAGAAATGAAATTTAGTTATTTGTAGCTAGGTGGATGGACCTAGAGTCTGTCATACAGAGTGAAGTAAGTCAGAAAGAGAAAAACAAATACCGTATGCTAACACATATGTATGGAATCTAAAAAAAAAAAATGGTTCTGAAGAACCTAGGGGCAGGACAGGAATAAAGACGCAGACATAGAGAATGGACTTGAGGACATGGGGAGGGGGAAGGGTAAGCTGGGACGAAGTGAGAGAGTGGCATGGACATATATACACTACGAAATGTAAAATCGATAGCTAGTGGGAAGCAGCCCCATAGCACAGGGAGATCAGCTCGGTGCTTTGTGACCACCTAGAGTGGTGGGATAGGGAGGGTGGGAGGGAGACACAAGAGGGAGGAGATATGGGGATATATGTATATGGATAGCTGATTTACTTTGTTAGAAAGCAGAAACTAACACACCATTGTAAAGCAATTATACTCCAATAAAGATGTTAAAAAAAAAAAAAAAGAGTTGATGCCGAAGCACAGGCGCCTAGAGCCCGTGCTCAGCAACAAGAGAAGCCACCGCAATGAGAAGCACAGGCACCACGATGCCCCCGCTCGCCACAAGTAGAGAAAGCCCACGTGCAGCAACGAAGACCCAACACAGCCAAAAATAAATAAATAAATTTATTTAAAAAAAAAAAGAGTTGAGAAGGCTAGATTTTAACCTGGTTTGAATTTCCATTCACAAACTGTGGGTCTTTGGACAAGTTATTTTTACCTTTTCCTACCTCAGTTTTCTCATCTGAAAAATGGAAATCTCTAGGGGTTGTCGGGAGATGATGTGTTCTTGGTACTGATTGAATTTAATAAACATTAGCTAATATTACTGTGGATATTGTGATCTTACTGAGCTTCACAGTATAGTGTTTTGGTTTTTTTTTTTTGAGGTAGATCAGGTCATCTTCTCCATTTTTATCTATTTCCGTTAATTCATCTATTCCTTTCCTTTTGCCTAGGAAAAAGAGAGAGAGAGAAGGAGGGGAGAGACTGAAGGCTAATAAATTCTGTTTATAGCTGTAGCATCAAGGCTTGGTGAGTTTGAGATTTGCCCTAAAGTCCTCTCCTGGAGGAGGAGGCGAGGGGTGAGTGGAGGACTCCTTTCTGTATCTTTATACTCCAGCTTATTCTTGGTTCAGTACCACCTGAGAGGACCTGGGGGTGGGGTGGGGTGTGTGTCTGGAGCTTCTCCTTCAGTCTACTTTCATTGTCCTTGATTTAGAACCACGTCCAGGGCTCCTGAGTGCAGGTGATAGGCCAGGAGGCAGTGTGGCACAGTGGGCAGATATGCCCACTCTACTATAGAACCTTCTCGGCTCTGCTGCTGAACCTCTCTGCTCTTTGGTTTCCTCCTTTGTACAGGAGCTGTGCCATGGGATGATCTTGAGGAGCGGGACATAGGTATAAAGGGCATGACACACTTACCCAATGTTGGCTCCTTTTCGGGTTTAAAATATGTTTCTGAGTCATGCAATGGAGGGCTCCTGCTAAAGGGATTTCGGGCCGCAGCACACAGGTTGCAGAGGCATTTGGTGGGCAGTGGTAGCCTCGAAACACCCCACCCTGCCAAGAAAGGCTGGTCTAGTAGAGTTGGGACTTGCTTTCAGCCAGTGTCTGACCTTCGGGTGGGCATGAGAGTGACATTGCTTTGTCAAAATACACCTTCTGGGCTCTAAACCTGACCTACTGCCCAGACATGTACCTTTTGGAAAAGGTTCCTAGGTGCTCCTGATGCCGGCCTGGCTTAGAGCCACTGCTTTAGACAAATCAGAGTGACTGTTAATCCATTCGGTTCTCACACCAGCCCTACGAGTTCCGTGCTGTCATTATGCCCCTTCTGCATGACACGTCCGAGGTCACACAGCTAGGATGGGGTGGAGCCAGGTTTTGAGCCCCAGCGACCTGGCCTTGGAGTGCGTGCCCTTGTCCCTCGTGTTGTCCCCCTCTCTTAATCAGAGATAGAACTGCCTTGGAAATGGGCTTTGGAGAGTGTAGGTCTTACTTAAGGGCTGGGGCAAATTTGGTAAGAACCAGCAGCTTCTTTTTCTGCTGACCCTGCGTTATTTCTTGGCGTATCCTGGCCTGGTCCGGATTTCAGGAAGATTCATACGTTGGTGCAGCTGTGTGTCCTGGAGGGTGGGGATGAAGGCAGTAGAGCACATTGACAGGCCCGCCTCGCGTGTTTGCTCCTTGCGCTCTCCCACTTACTGTTCAGTAGGGGTTAGCTTGCTCCAGGGGTGAGAATTTGGGGGTCATTTCTTTGGCTTTTTTCACTGTAGCCAAAATGCTAGACTGAGTGCCCTTCGAGGGTGGCTGGTCCTTTGAGACAGCCTGAGGAGAGTAGCTTTCATTTCGTCTGTACTCGGAAGAGAGCGGAGCACAGTTCCCGAGGGCCTGCCGGCTCACGGCTTTAACAAGCCTGGTGTTAGATGGTCTTGGAGGACAGCTTTCACGCGGGAGCCGTTGCAGCCTGGGACAGAGTGTTTGATAGTCTGGGGCATACGTGCTTTAGACCGACCTGCCCAAGAAAGTTGTGGAGCCCTCAGACAAATGCAGCAGGTGTGAAAGAACGATAAAAACAGCCACTTGCTGTGTGCCGGCCACAGTGCTAAGGTCCTTTAGGACACTAGCCCTCATCTGCATGCCATCCGGAGGGTAGATGTTATGGCCCCCTTTTTATAGAGGAGGAAATGGACTCAGCAAGTTAAATGATGAGCCAGTCTCAAGGTCACACAGGTAATAAGTGATGCAATCAGGATTTGAACCCATTTCTCTCAAGACTCCAAAGCCTGTGAACTTTCCTAATACTTTCCTAAAACTGTGCACTCAGCTTCACAGCAGACATTAATTTGCAGATAAAAGTTTTCTCTTCTCTCTTCCTAATATAACATCAGGATTTACTTTTGGATAAAGCGAATAAAATAAACACTGCTAAATGTTATCCTGAAATGAAAAAAGGAAAAAGGAATGAATGAGTGAATGAATGAATGAATGGATGGACGAATGAAGCTGGATTGGTGATGGATTTAGAGAGCACAGGGAGATTCAGTGTCCTCAGGAGCTCTGGTAATTTCCTTCAGAACAATGTCTTTTGGGGATTTCTATCCCTCTTTTGTTAAAATGATACAGGATCTGGACCATGAAGGAGCAGTTTGTATTTTTAGCTACATTTAATTCCTGACATCTTTACTCTTGAATTTCCCCCCTCAATTAACTGTATTCCTATTCCTCCCCTTTTCTTTTCTCCCGCTTGTCCTTTCTAGTAGGTTTTGCTTGCCAGTATTACTTGGTTTCAGGTGGATAAAGTATGTAATTTTAATAGTTGAGATTTCTTTGAAAAAGCCTGAGAAGAATTAATAAAGCCATACCTATCAATGTATGAGCTATGAAAATATAGGATGAACTTCCCAACAAATGTTATTATTATAATAATACTTATGGTTCCATTTCCACATCAGCCATTACAGATGCCCTGAGGAAACAAACATGGGGAAAATTAGATATGATCATATTAATTATGATTTCACTTCTGTGGTTAAATAGATTTCCAGCTAGAGCTGGAGTTGCTTCTTAATTAAACAAATATTTCTTGAGGGCCTGAAATCTGCCGCACCGTGTACTAGTTTGTGATTTCACCTGTTCTTTGGGTAGCAGCACCATTTATGCTTTGAGTTGGTTTTTTAAATTCTTAGCAGCCGCCCTCAACATAATTTATTAGGCCAGAGTTTAGGAATGCTGTTCCATGAAAGCCCCTTTCCCACATGCTTGAAGGGTAATACGAATTATGAATTACGAATTACGAATTTCAAATACGAATCCTGGACTTAGGGTTTAGAATTTAGAAGCTTTCATTAGATTTTTATTGAAACATGAGCTGTTTCATACACTGTGGATATCCTTAAATTATTATTAGCAAAATATCAAATTACTTGACTTTAAAAAAAAATTTGATGATGACCAGAAGCATCAATTTGAAGTCCTAGTTCAAACTACTTATGATTTAAAATGAATCAGATGACTCACAGACTTGGATTGGGTGGCGAGACTGGGTAGAGCCGGGTTCTGGTCTCTGCCCATCAGCTGTGTGACCCTGGGTAAGCCTTTCAACATTCTGGCCTCTGGTGTGCCCCTCTGTTGAGTAAGGGATTGGATGGATATGCTGTGACCTCCCTGCTGGTTCCTACTGGGTCAGACTCTGTGGGAAGAGAAATACAAGGTGTTGACACATGGGCCAGTGTGTTGGAGAGAGAGTTTTTTTCTTGGTAGGGGGACTATTTAAAAAAAAATTATTATTTTTTAAAAAAATATATATTTATTTATTGCTGTGCTGGGTCTTCGTTGCTGTGCGTGGGCTTTCTCTAGTTGCAGCGAGCGGGGGCTACTCCTTCGTTGCGGTGCGTGGGCTTCTCATTGTGGTGGCTTCTCTTGTTGTGGAGCACGGGCTCTAGGCACACGGCCTTCAGTAGTTGCGGCACGTGGGCTCAGTAGTTGTGGCTCATGAGCTCTAGAGCGCAGGCTCAGTAGTTGTGGCACACGGGCTTAGTTGCTCCGCGGGATGTGGGATCTCCCCGGACCAGAGCTCGAACTTGTGTCCTCTGCATTGGCAGGTGGATTCTTAACCACTGCGCCACCAGGGAAGCCCTGTAGGGGGACTTAAAATGAACTATCTAGAGGTTGAAGGAACTAAAGTCCATCAATCCATAAAGAATAAGAATACAGAAGTTAAAAAGAAATGATTGGGAGTTTCTTGTACTCATTCAGAACAACAATGTTGTACTCACCCCAATTCCCAGTTATTGAAACCCAACCAGGAAAGGGACTTCCTTAAGGCAAGGACTAGCCTTTGTTTGACACATTGCATTTGCTCTACTGTTGCTAGGTAGGTTTGTGCCATTTTATACATTCCAGTAGGCATGGGTGATGGTTGGAGCTGGGCTGAGCAATGCGTCTACATATTAGAAGCATATTTCTTATCTATTAGAAACTGCCACTGTTGGAGGAAAGAAACAAAGTATACTGCCTTAAAAGATTCATCAGTATTGAGCTGATTGAAACAGTTGGAGACTTGGGGGAGAAATTGGAGCTTAGTAAATGATTTCTTGCTGGTGCTGTTGTATTCCATTTCTCTCTGTTCATTTATGGAGAGAATGATGAATGTATCAAAGGGGTGGCAAAGTATATAAAGACCAGTGTTCCTTAAATCTCAGTAATTTATGGACCTCTTTATTTAAAGGAAAAATTTCTCACAAATTCCCAGTACTAACATAAATATTTTTATTATGAAGTAGCTTAAATATGCCTGAACATAAAACTAGGTATAAACTCCTTATGCTTCCAGCTCTTATATAACTATAAAACAATGACAAATTTATAGAGTAAATTCAAGCAAAACCAATAACATTCAAATTAACATCAATTTATCACGACAGATAATCTTTTGGACTAAAAGTAAACCTCTCCTTGGAAATGTGATCATGGTTCTGACAGCCAAAGCCCCAGTTCATTTCTCCTTCTATTTCCCTATATTCAAACCTTCCTTCCTATAAAGCACCTTCATTTGGCCAGAATGTATGATTTTGGTTTTAATTTAGCTTGATTTATTTTTCTTCCTTGTCCTTGATGATTATATTTATACTACTAGGTGCCATGATGATTAGAAACATAAAAGCAAACCCACTTTTGATCAAGCCAGAAGTTGGGACTTGGTCCCTCATTGCATTGGGGTGGGTAGTGCAGGAAAGAGTAGGGTCATTGGTACTTGCTTTACTGGGTTTCAGATTTGGGTGAGAGTGAATGGTGTCATTCAGCAAAATGTGGAAACAAAGGAGAAAAAGTAGGTTTTGAGAGAAGATGATTAGTTGGAGACTCAGGTTTCTAGCTGTGTGGTGGACTGGATACTCAAACGCACTTCCTCACTAAAGCATTGTAATCTGGATAAAACATTTTTTAATGCACTTTTGGGATCACAGGAACTAAGACATCTCCAAAGTGTCAGCCACGAATTAGTAAGGTAAAACCCAAGCTGGGAGCTTTCTGTGTAAACAAACACAGAAGACGGGTTGCCTTCACCAGTGTGGTTGGAGACTAAGCCTTGGGTGAGTGGCAATGTTAGAAGAGCCTGCATTCCATTAGGACCTGTAAAAGAAGCTAAAGCAGCCCAGATAGTGCCCATTGGCTTTTGGCAGAAGCTAATGCAAATCCTGTCTGGAGGAATGCATGCCTACCTTAGACCTTAGGATTCTCCTAAGATCAACCAAATAAGAGTTCAGGATCAAAGATTTCTAACCCTGCTAGAAAACGAGCCACCAGGAGTGAGGGTCATCAGAAACAAACAGAACAATAGGCTTAACCTTGAGGACTTTAGATATTAAAATTATCTGATACAGAATATAAAGTAACCATTTTGAAATGCTTTAAGAAATAAAATATATAATCACAAATAAGTGCAGAGAGCATGAGATAAAAATTGACCAGGCTTGGGGAAGGGCGGTGGGGGAAGGATAAACTGGGAGTGTGGGATGCACATTACCATTTATAAAATGGATAAACAACAAGGATTTACTGTATAGCACAGGGAAGTATATTCAGTGTCTCATAGTAAACAATAATGGAAAAGAAGTGAAAAAAAAGAATATAGATATATACATATATATGTATAACTGAATCACTTTGCTGTATACCTGAAACTAGCACAACATTGTAAATCAACTATTCTTCAGTCAAAAAAAAAAAAAAAAATGGGGACTTCCCTGGTGGTCCAGTGGCTAAGACTCCACATTCCCAATGCAGGGGGCCTGGGTTCCATCCCTGGTCAGGGAACTAGATCCCACATGCCGCAACTAAAGTTCCCGCATGCTGCAGTGAAGATCCTGTGTGCCGCAACTAAGACCCAGTGCAGCCAAATAAATAAATAAATATTTTTAAAAAAATGACCAGGCATATTATTCAGCCATAAAAAAGAAGGAAATTCTGCCATTTGTGACAACATGGATGGACCTTGAGGGCATTGTGCTAAGTGAAGTAAGTCAAAGACAAACACTGTATGATCTCACTGATATGTGGAATCTAAAAAAAACCCAGACTCATAGAAACAGAACAGATTAATTGTTGCCGGAGGTGGGGGATGGAGGAAATGGATGAAGGTAGTCAAGATACAAACTTCCAGTTACAAGAAAAATAAGTTCTGGGTAGATAATGTACAGCATGGTGACTATAATTAATAAAACTGTATTGTATATTTGAAAGTTGCTAAGAGAGTAAATAGTCAAAGTTCTCATCATAAGGAAAGAACTGTAACTATGTGAGGTAATTGATGTTAAACTTATTGTGGTAATCATTTTGCAATATATACATAGATCAAATTATGTTGTACACTTTAATACAATGTTATATGTCAATTGTATCTCAATAAAGGGGGTGTGTGTACAAGGGCAACATAAATCTAGGTGTTTTGTTGTTACTAGAAAAAAATTAACCAGGCAGATTTGGGAAAAAAAAGCAAGAACAAAACTTAAGGGAAAAAATTATAACTGTTGACATAAAAACTCAATAAATTAGATTAGGAACAGCTAAAGAAGCAATTCATGAACTAGAAAAAAGGATTTGAAGAAAATAACCAGAATGTAACATAGAAATAAAAAGAAAAACATGAAGGTGTATTTGAAGACTATAAAGCCTATGATGAGATCTGTTCAGAGTCCCAGAAAGATGATAGAGAAAATAGAGGGAAGTAATATTTGAGAATCTAGTGGACAAATAATTTCCAGAGAGAGTTCATAAAGAACATAAATGACCGGTGTTCCTTAAATCTGAGTAATTTATGGACAAGATAAGGGGGGAAGCACAGCATATACCAATAGGATAAACAAACAGAAATCCACGTCTAGACATAGGAAAACTTAAATACACCAAAATAAGAAAGATGATTTTAAGAATACCCAGAAAAGAAAGATAGATTGTTAATCAAGGGAATAATAGACTGACAGCTGACTTCTCAGCAATAATGGAAGCTGGAAAAATATTTTCAAAATGCTAAAAGAAAATGCTATTGGTTGTATATCAGCAAAACTGTCATTCAAGAAAAAGGCAAAATATGCTTTCCAAAAAAATTAAACCTTACCACAGCCGACCTTTACTAAGAAACTTCTTAAAGGATGTTTCATGAAGAAGAAAGTGATTCCAGAAGGAAAGTCTGAAATGCAAAAAAGGAATAATAAAGAAATTGGTAAACTTGTAGATAAATCTCATTAAAATTAAATTTAGTTCCTCAGTCATATTAGCCAAATTCCAAGGCACATGTGGATAGTGACTGCTACATTGAACAACACAAATATGGCACATTTCCATCATCGAAGAAAGTTCTGTTGGACAGCTCTGTTGTGGAATCATGTAAGGGAAATACACTAAGATAATCTCTGCAGTTCATTGATTTCAGTTGCCACTGTTCATAAGAGCCACCATTATACTATGTGTATAAGATTTTAAGAAAAACATTGCCAAAAATTTTTAAGATGCTGTTTTTGTAAGGCACATCTCCATATTACCTGTGTGAAAATGGAAGAAATGTGCCTCTTAGAATGGATGCAATATGGAGTTAGAGCATGAATGAACCAGGAATTGAGATCCAAGTAGGTTGGACATAGAATAGTCAAGAGAGAGAAAGCATGGTGTGTACTTGGCATAGAGCGGGTCTCAGTAAATGTTTGATGAATGAATGGGTGATGTATCGGATGGGCGTCTTCAGACTATCCTGGTAGCTGGACTTGGCATCATGGTCGAAGTCACCCAGAAAGTTTGTATGAAGTGTGAGGAGAGTCAGGATGAAGCCTTGGTGAACACCATTGATATTCTAATGGTCATATAGAAAGGAGCCTAAGAAGGAGCCCGAGAAAGAACTTTCAGAGAGGTGGGGAAGAACCAGAGAGAACTCAGGCCGCCTGAGAACAAAGGGTGAGGAGGTGAGATGCTGCAAGGACTCTGTTAAGATAAGGCATATGTGTTCCTGAATAAGCATCAGCCTGCCCTGTGTGATAGGAGAAGCACTGAGAATCACAAAGGCATCAGTGATTATTTCCGCCAGAGCATCTGAGAAGGCTTCATGAAGGAGGTGATATTTGGGCTGGGCCTCAAAGGACGAGTCATTGGCACATCAGAGTAATAGGGTGGGACGGTCTAGGCAGGTGGAGTAACACAACAGCGTGAAATTGTGAGAAGGTGTGAAGCCCTTGGCAGTAACTCCTCATGAGGCCGACTTCACTGTGTCCAGCTTTGTTCTAGGTAAAGGGCTAATGTTGGTGAAGGAGCATGTGTTCCCTAAGATCAGAAGCGTACTTCTACTCATCTTAAGTTGGAATGGAAGGCAGTTAAAATAACTGCATACCTGACCAGACACCTCCCTAATGCTCCGAGTAGACCACACTTTATATATGATTTTTCCAACATTATCTCAGGTTATACAGTTTATTACTGAATTTTGGGATGTAAGTTCTGTATGAATGCCTATGGTATATTATTAGGATGATTAATCATATGCCATCCGTAGACTAGAGAGTGGGAAACAGATTTAGCTTGCTAAAGTTCACCAGATCAGAGTGCTAAGAAAATATGCGGCAGATAAGACTTGGGCAAAAATCCCAGATTCTTGATTTAAAAGCTGTGTAACATCAGTCAAGTTATTTGACCGCTTCATGCTTCAAGTTTCCCCATTTAAAAATAGGCATAATAATAGTTCCTACTTCGGGATGGATGTGAAGATTAATAGAAAGCACTTAGCAAAAGAGTTATTCATTATTATAATAAAAACATTCCAGTACTTTTTTCAATAAGGAAATACACTGTATCAGTGGTTCCCAGCTGTGGGAATGATGTGCATCAGCATCATTTGGGGCCAGTTAGAAAAATAAAGATTCGTGAACACTACCCCAGACCTAGTACATCAGAGCACCTGGGCTTTGGACTTTGTATTTTTTGGTAGGAACTCCGGGTTTAGGAACCCTTGCTCTTGGGCTGAGTAGCATTTTAGTCATTTTTTTACCTGCATATTTACTTTCTTCTTTGCTCTACAGTATTTTGAACATTGGCTCTTGGTATTTGTTGAGTATGTGAGCTTTCAGGTTTTTAATCCAGGAGATCGTTGTGTGACTCTTCACTCCGGTACCTTCCTTTCTCTTTCTCCTCCTTTCCTCATCTACCTCCCCATCATCCCATATTGAATTTTTAGACAGTTGGGTTGACTTATCTCCTGGACAGCCTAGTTCTCAGCACCTCCCCCCTTATCTCTTTTAAATAGATTTTTAAAAGAAACTTAGTAAAGGCAGACATTTGGCATGTTAAAATTGAACTTCGGGTTACACTAAAATTAATAATTCAACTTTTTTTATCCTTTGAAAAAAATGACTACAGGAAATGCTTCTAAAATAACTTATATTCCCCCTGTTAAAACTGAGGTTGTGTTTGGATGGATTCCAGCATTTGTTCTTTTTCCTTGGGAGGGGGGTAAGATGTGGGAGTGTTCTCCATGCCAAAATACACAAATTTAATCCCTCAGACCTAAGAGTGCCTTTCATATGATGGCAGTTATTTGGTATATTGTAAAATGTAGCCTGGGAGATTTAAGAAATAAAATATTTACTGTATTTAGATCAATTAGAATATTCCTTTTAACTTTTGTGTGTGGATATTTTGGTGAAAAAAAAATCATTGTATTGCAGCAGAAGTAGCCTTGCTAGTTACCTCTGTTTAGTTCATGTATTTTGCATTTCATTTGGATGAGGAAATGTCAGCTTCATTAGGGCAGAAATTTTGTTCAATGCTAAACCCCCAGCGCCTAGAATAGTGCTTGGCACATAGTGAGTGTTTAATAAAACTGTACGAAGTGAATGAGGTAATAATTAACCAACCCAAACTAAAAACCACATCTACCACTTCTCACCGAGAAATTTCCTCAAGGGCTTGTGAAGGTAACAATACCTGAAATTTGTCTGGTATTCGGATTAGAGGCTGCCTGCATGTTCCCATGGCCCCCTGTGCCTCTCACAAATCACACTGAGTCCCTTCACTTAGGTCCTTGCAGGAAGGGACTGGGTCGCTTGTTCATGGTTTTATCCACAGTGCTGTATCTGGCAGGTTTGTAGTTTCCTAAGTCAATATTTGTTGAATGAGTACATAAAGCTTAAAAAATTTCTGTAATGCCTTTATATTTGGTTTCATTGGTTGACAATCCCATGAAGCTGGCTGTTTTACAAATGATGGAACTAAGGTTAAAGAGTGTAAATTAGTTATTCCAGAAAGCCTTGGGTCATAAGTAGCAGAGCTGGGACCACAACCTCTATGTCTGCTGATTTCTTTGTCCCTTGTTCTTTCCGGAACAGCCTTTAGAACATTAGAAAGCATAAATTCCCTCCCCACCTCCCCCAACTGTTGAAACCCCCTTTACTTGAGAGCATGACATGGGACATTACTGGTGAAACCTTTTCCAAATTGTCATAATGTCTCCACAAACTTTGTTGGGTGGCAGTTTTGCTTACTTATAATAGATTCTTTTCAGTTTCTGGTGATGGGTAATTTAAAACAAACCCAGCCCTCTCCCAAACATTTTAAGATGTGAAATTATCAGTACTTTCAATCTAAGATTTTAAAATCAAATTTCCAGTGCCATGAGAGGAATGGTCTCTGACATAGTCTTGCCTGATCATTTTGAGAGAGAAATTTCAGAAGTATTGAGTTGGCTTGGCTGATATTTCTGGAATCAGGCTCAAGAAGGAGAAACTTTCCCTTTGATGTTAAAATAGGAAAAAAAAAAAAAAATGCTGACCATCCGTTTAAGATTCTCGGATGGTGGCAGTGTCTGGGGGTACGTTTTGCCAAAGGCATTCACTGAAGCTAAAAAACCAGCACACAGCCAAGGTTCCAAGTAAGAAAGGATTTCAAAATCAATGCATCCGATCTAATTCTAATTTGTTTAGTCTCTATTGAGAAAGATAATTTGGTGACTTCAGCAAGATTATGGCCAAATTGATTGGCAGGTCAGAGTTTATTCTACCAGACTGCTAAATTTAAACTTACTGTCATTACCTTACAAATGACTTTAAAGAGTTCCTTGAACAATACTCACCACCAAGCTTTGATTTCATTGTGAAATAGCAACAAGAATCTGATTCCTTTTGCCATCTGTGGACCTTAACCTTTAGCATCCGATCTGAGGCACAGAAAAGAATGAATAAACTGTCGATATTATTGTCTTTCCTTCAGGATCCAGCCGTGGAAATACATGGTGGGGACTTCAGGAGCAGTTTGGGGTGGAAAAAATTCGTGTTTTCTTTTTCGAGGTTGCCTGACTCCTGAGATGAGGCGGGACGGAGCTATTGTATTGGTCCCGGCACTCACAAAGGGAGCTCACATCATCCCTGGATGTGGCTTTTTTATTAGTGGCTTCACAGTTCCTGCCTTTGTGGCCCTGCTGCACAGTAGGCAAGGGGTGACGGAGGGAACTCAGTGAAGGCTTTTCGGGGAGTGTTTCTGAGTTTGTCACTGCCATCTGTCCTCTCGTCTCCCTTGCTCGTCAGGCTGTTCACATGTTGTGGGACTCGTAGGTTTCTGACTGTTGTGGCATGGACGCTGTAGGTAAACGCTGAGAAAGAAGTGGAGGTGAGCAGTGTTCCTGTACATCACTTAGAGGAAGAGAGAAAAGTCCTGCTCATCCCCAAGCTTGTAGCAGGCGTAAGATAAGAAGCATTAGGATTATTTTATTTTAGTTTTTAGTGACTCTCTTCTTTTCTTTTCCTTTCTTTCCTTTTTTCTTTTCTTTTCTTTTTCCTCCCTCCCTCCCTCCCTTTCTTTTTTTTTTTAACAATGTTTTATTGAAGTATAACTGACCTATAAAACTGTTAGTTCCAGGTACACAACATAGTGATTCACTGTTTCTGTACTTGACAAAATGATCCCCACTCTGTTTCTTAATTTTTGAAATCAGTAGTATCTCTCCCCTAAAACTTGAGTTGTTTTGGAAGGCAGAGGCTCAGACTTGATGCCTGATCATTTAGTAGATCATTTACTTCCAACACTGGGGCGA
Organism: Eubalaena glacialis; assembly: GCF_028564815.1. Classification (NCBI taxonomy): domain Eukaryota; kingdom Metazoa; phylum Chordata; class Mammalia; order Artiodactyla; family Balaenidae; genus Eubalaena; species Eubalaena glacialis. Next base: position 67,475,370 of record NC_083720.1, on the reverse strand, counting down.
GCATGCATCCCTCCTCTGTCTTACAGGTGGCTCACAGGTGCCAGTGTCGTTTTCTCTTGTTGAAAACCTCTTGTCCTGCTTTGAGCAATGGGACTGTGCTGTCATCAGCAGGGCAAGTACTAGGACCAAAAAGCTTTCAGCGTGACAGGCGGTTTCTGTTCAAGACACCTGCTGCCCAAGCACACTGCAACCATTGTTTCTCCGACGGAACGGGTTCTGGGCAGAGCCTCGTCTATTTTAGGCAGCCTTTGAGTCTCTGGTTTTTTTCCTGCATGCATTTCATTTTTGATGGAATAAATTTCTGTCTCGTTCTACTGGTTTTGCTGATATGAATTTAACATGTGCTGGTGGTTCATACGAACTTGTATTTCGAGGAGTGCACGCTGAGATGTTGTAGTGGCGGAAAGAGCACTTGGTCCCAGTGGAGCCAGGCGATCTGGACTCTCATCCCTGCCCCACCAGCTGTGTGGCCTTGGGAGAGACATTTGACCTCTCTGGGTGACAGTGTCCTCATTTGTAAACTGAGGAGGTTGGCTTCTTAGAATGATGGACTGCCAAGTACCCTAGTGTTAAGATTCTACCATTGTGTTTTGTGTTTTCTGAGATGCTAGAGTATCAGAAATGGAGTGTGGCAGTGTCCACTAAGGGCTCTGCCCCTGTGAAATCATAAGTAACACCAGGAGGCAGTCTTTTTAATTAAGTGACAATTGTATGGCATGGCTAGTGATAGAGAAGTTTGGATGCATTAGTTAAGGGGGAGGAATAACTCTGGTCTTCTTGTTTCTTTGTGACAAGTTTGCAAAATAACAAGATTTCTCGTTTCTGGAAAAGTAGTCGTTCAGCCCTGGGAGTGTTATTGGACACTCGGGTTTTGAATTTCTAAATGAAGAATTACAGAGTTCAGATAAATGAAGACTTTAAAATTTTAGCTCTTATTGTTCAGAAAAGAGGAAACCCACAGATCGGGCTAATATAGTGTATCGATATACCATTTCTGATTTGCATTCCCATACTGTTTAATAAGAAAAACCTTATTTAAAAATATTCTAATTCTACAAACAATATGTTTTAATTGTAGAAAACTTGGAAAATACTGAGATGTAAACACAAATATTTCTAATTCCATGACCCAGAAATAGCTATTATTGGTCATAATTTGGAGTCTTTAGATTGTATACACTCAGTCTGTAGAACAAAACTGGGATTATACCACACGTACATAACTTGATATCTTGCTTCTTTCCTGCCGTGTTCCTTTCAAAATGATTTTTGTGACAGAGGTTCAAATGAAGGTGGAGATTAATGTAATATTATGCTTGCCACACTTGTGACGGGGTCTGCTTTGACTTACAGAGGTAGAATTGTGGACCTAGTATCTGAAAATAACGTATGTCTCATTCCCTCCTGAACAGGCTTTCAATACTTGGCATATATTGATATTGTCATAACTATTACTATAATTAACAAAGACTTCTTAAGCTATTCTTAATTGTTCACTAATTGCTTTTATAGGATTCCCTCATTTGAGTTTCCTGTTTCTAAATTACTAGCTGCGATATCAGTGAGCCTAAGTTATTTTAACAGTTTTTCTGAATGCCTTGATTCTTCAAGCTGAAGCATAGTAGCTAGTGTGGGCCAGGCCACAGGTTTGGCATGAAGTAGGATAGTTAAATGATTCCTTTTGCCTGAATATATTATACATTTGATAATATTTATGATTCACTTGAATATTGGTTTTCATGTATCATTTTCCTCTATTAGGAAATGAAAGATGATTAGTTTCCCCTTTGGATTATTTAGCCTATGAAATTTTCTGTTACACCATTCACTTTGCCTTGAAAATACATTCTAAATCCTGAACCACGTTGGAATTTTTTATGACCTTTCCCTTATGTGTCTTTTGGTAGTGCCCTTTGAAGTCCTGAAATGTTTTTGTATTTGATTGAGATTAAATCTGGGTTTCATTTTACTTTTTCAAACATATTGAGCAAGTTAATTTTCTGTTCGGGTTCCTAAGGGGAATGATTCCAGCCCTCTGTGTCCCAAGAATCCAGACTGAGCCTTGCCAGAACATTCCTGTGGTTTTCCACAGGGCAGATGCATGTGTTCGTGAAATTTTAGTTGTAGCTCGTGTTTTCTGTGGTTAATTAAAACATCTGGCTTTTACATTTTCCGCAAACAGAGCATAAGTGTTTGGCCAGACCTTTTCAGTAATGATTAAATACTTCAGTCCTCCCCTCGGAATAGCCCAAACTTGTCTTTAGGACACCTTATAAACTGTCGTCTCTGTTCATTAATGATTTTAAACGTTTGGAAGATGCTGGGGATTATCCTGCCAAACATACACTCCTGAGAGAGAGAGTTTGTGACTGTGAATCCCTCTAATGGCTTCCGGCCTTCGCCCCTCCAGGTCGGAGCTGCCGTGGGGAGAGCAGCTGCTCTCCGTAGCCAGGCATGCTGTGGTCGGCTCTGCCCAGCCGTGGAACAGAAACATTTGCTGGATGGAAAATCCATAAAAGAAAGCTCCTGTGAAAGCCTGAGACAGACGATAACTTAAGCAAAATCAGGTTGGTATAAGATAAGAGAGGCTGGGTAAAATGGACTGGGTCAGATGGGGAAGGTGATTTTGTTCATTCCATGGAATGTTTCTGAGACAGTCCCAAATAATCATTCCCAGTTATTTGAGAGATTCCTAGCATTGTACAGATGGCAGGTATAGCCTGACAGACTTCTGTGTACAGTGTATTGTGGTCTTCCTTTCTTTCTTTTCCTTGTTCCTCTCCTCTGTCCCATCCTCTCTCTTAGAAAAGAGAGGAGGATCTTAAGCTTAAGCAAACGTGTAAGAAGCCACAAGCAGAGGTCACCCATAATCACTCCATGATCTTGGCTTTATTTTGGAGAGCAAGCCGTGTCCTCGAGAAAGCCTGGGCTTGTACTTTCAGAGACTTGCCCTCATTTGTGTTTCCACGCTAAGAAGGGTAGATTGTGAAGACTTGCCAAATCTTTGAGGGGGAGGGGTTCTTCTGTGTGTGCTCCTTCGGTTTGCTTGGCAAGTTTTTACTGACTTTTATCTCCCCCCAAACAAAAGCTAGCAACACATTCATTTTCAGCAGTGTGTGCACTTGGCATTAAGATACATAGGATGGAGGAGAAGAAATGTCCTGAAAATAATTGGAATGTGACTAAATGCCACATAGCCTCACTGTGGACCAGGAGAAGGAAACTGCATAAACAACCTCACATGTGGCAGTAAGGTGGGAAAGAATTCATTCTGAGAAAGAATATCATACAGGGACAGGCACCACAAACACTTTCTGTTGAATATTCGGTGGTTAACTCAGCATTACACGTAATAAGCAGTGGATAAATACTCAGCAAAAGGGAGGGAGTCGGCGGTCCTAAGAGCCTGTGAAGTAGTGAACGTCTCTTGGCTTTGCCCACCCAGCATCCCTTTCCTCCTCCTTTCAGTAAATCACCCAGATTTCCCCTGGGCTGTCGGTCACCCTTGCTTTGTTCTCAGCCCATGTAGTTAGAGGAGGTGACTCCACTGCCTCTTTCATGGGCATGTGACATCAGCTTGGCTAGTCAGGGTCACAAGGGTCCGTTATGGAGGTTTGGAGTTATGAAACTGTTGGAAAGAGGTTTTTCCTTTCTGTGGGTTTGTTAAGCCGGAGCTGCTAGTGACCCTCTTTTCTACCACGTAGGGAGAACCTTTCTGAGAATGAAGTCAACACAGAGGAAATCAGAGCAGGGAGATGGAGGAAAAGGAATGGGGATGAGGGGGACACATGCACACATACACTCACCCTACACCCACAACTTATGGCGGTGGATTCAGCAGCCCCTAAAGCCAGCAACTCCAGTTTCACTCTCCAGGCAGGTTAGCTAGTTAGTTTGAATTAGGTGTCCATCGCTTACATCTAAAAACATCCTTCCAGGTGGGAGGTGTTAGCATGAAATGACTGTGGCATAGTCCCCATCCTCAGGGGCTTCGCAGTGATAAGCCAGATCAGTATTAGGTTAGCTGACCCACAGTGTGAAAAATGTATCACTAGAGGTAAGAACTAAGTTCTGTGGGAGTGGAAGAGATGGGGAATTATGAATTCTGCTGGCTTGGGGAGAGACCAGCCCAGAGAGCTGTTATTTAACAAAGGAGAAACAGGAACATTTTTAGAACTGTATGTAATTCAATTACTTGCTTTTTGAGTCTGAAAGAAAGGGAGGCTTTCCAGAGCGTATAGTTAATTGCAGATAAGGAAGATAATTTCAGAGCTTCTCCAGCAGTAGAGTCTTGGTATTTACTGTACACACGATTGTGTCGGGATCAACCAAATGAGGGGTTATCAGAAAGTTGCCCAGAGTTTATTTGAACACCACAGGGGAGCAGCTGCTCTTCTCACCAAAACGTCAGTTGGCTTTCTGGTGTCAGCAGAATTCCGGGTGCGTCATGAACTTTAAAGATTTGTTTCTTCTTCTCCGTGTTAGGCTTTATGATTATTATTTTATTTTTTATGATTGACCTTGTTTGACTTTTAAAAAATTAATAGTCTTTATTTTGGGGAAGCAGTTTTAGGTTACAGAAAAATTGAGCAGAAAGTAGAGTTTCCATACCCATAGCCCTGAGTTTTCTCATAATATTATTAACGTCTTGCATTAGTGTGATGTATTTGTTAGTTGATTAGCCAATATTGATTTATTATTATTAACTAAAGTCGGTAGTCTACATTAGAGTTCACTGTTTGTGTTGTACACTGTGGGCTTTGACAACCTGCCTTTTGAACCAGCCTTTCAATAGGGATCGTGTTGAATCTCCAGATCAATTTGAGAAATATTGCTGTCTTACCAATGTTAAGAATTCTGATCCGTGAACATGGGGTGTGTTTCCATTGACTTAGGTCTTTTTAAATTTCTTTCAACGTGTTTTCGTTTGTTTTTTAAACATCTTTATTGGAGTATAATTGCTTTACAATGGTGTGTTAGTTTCTGCTTTATAACAAAGTGAATCAGCTATACATATACATATATCCCCATATCTCCTCCCTCTTGCGTCTCCCTCCCACCCTCCCTATCCCACCCCTCTAGGTGGTCACAAAGCACCCAGCCGATCTCTCTGTGCTATGCGGCTGCTTCCCACGAGCTATCTATTTTACATTTGGTAGTGTATATATGTCCATGCTACTCTCTCACTTTGTCCCAGTTCTCAGGGAACACAGCTTACACTTCCTTGTTAAATTTATTACAATTTATTTTTTTTTTCTTTTTGATGCCTGTATAAATGGAATCATTTTTAAAATTTCACTTTCAGAGTGTATATACATTGTTAGTGTATAGAAATACAGTTGTTTTCTGTATATTGCTCTTGTTTTCTTCTACCTTGTTGAACTTGTTTATCAGTACTAGTAGTTTTTTAATTGTGTATATGACTTCTTTAGGATTGTCTATATACCAGATTATGCCATCTGTGAATAGAGATAGTTTTATTTCTTGTCCAATATGGATGTTAGTCTCATTTTACAGTGATTTGAAAACTTTACTGTGACATGAGAACTACAAAGTAACATGTTATGGAGATTCTAATGAAATTATCCTATTTTGTAGCTTTATGAAAAGGACAAAGGATGGTGTTTATGAAATTTATCCCCTCGTAATTGAGCTAGTAACTCAGTCAGTGAGCTTCTTAGCCATTCCTGTATCTTCTTTGGGGAAATATCTGTTTGAATCCTTTGCATATTTTTATATTGGGTTATTTGTCTATAAGTCCCTTTTTGGATTTATGATTTGCACATATTTTCTCCAGTCTCTGGCTTGTTTTTTTGCTTTCTTAATGGTATCTTTTGAAGCTCAAACATTTAAAATTGTGATGAAGTTCAATTTATCATTTTTTTCTTCCAAAGCTTATGATTTTGATGTTTCTAAATACTCTTTGCCTAACCAAAAGTTGCTAAGATTTTCTCATATGTTTCTTTCAAAACTTTTGTTGTTTTAGCCCTTACATTTAGGTCTATGATCCATTTTGAGTTAAGTTTTGTGTATGGTGTAAGGTTCAGGTATATGTTCAATTTCTTTTTTCTCTTCTCCTCTTCTCTTCTCTTTTCTCTTCTCTTCTCTTCTTTCTCTCTCTCTCTTTTTTCCATATGGATATCCAGTTGTTCCAGCACCATTTGCTGAAAAGATTATCCTTTACCTATTGATTTATTTCAGCACCTTTGTAGAAATTTATTTATTTTAAAAAATTAATTAATTAATTTAATTTGTGTTTGGCTACGCAGTGGCTTTCTCTAGTTGCGGTGAGTGGGGTCTACTCTTCATGGTGATGCGCGGGCTTCTGATTGCGGTGGCTTCTCTTGTTGCAGAGCACGGGCTCTAGGTGCGCGGGCTTCACTAGTTGTGGCACATGGGCTCAGCAGTTGTGGCTCGCGGGCTCTATAGCGCAGGTTCAGTAGCTGTGGCGCACGGACTTAGTTGCTCTGCGGCATGTGGGATCTTCCCGGACCAGGCCTCGAACCTGTGTTCCCTGCATTGGCAGGCAGATTCTTAACCACTGCGCCACCAGGGAAGTCCCTGTAGAAGTTTAATTGACCATAAATGTAAGAGGTTTTCTTTTTTTTTTTTGGACTCTCTTCCTTATGCCAGTACCACACTTCACTTAAGTTTTTGCAATACAATTTTTCTATGAAAAAGGTTTGCTCAAGAAATGGACCTAAGCTGCAGTATAGCTCCCTTTTTTTTAAAAAAGAAACTATTGTATCTTTGCTACTTTTCATCTCCATTCCTGTTTGAGTCACTCTGTTAAAAGTATTAGTCTCTGGTTATTTCTCTTTGGGATAACAGTGGAAATCTGAAGTCGTAGGAGAGAATGCAAATCAGTCTAGATGCATTTTCTAGATTATTTTATTTCCAAAAAATACTTTGTTTTTCATAAAAGTGGTAAGCATTTTTATGCCCATTATCCATTTGTATAAAACAGACTAAATTAAATTTTTTCATTACCTCTGTCTTAATCATTACCAATAATTACTGGCTGAAAGATTTATACATTTGGTATATTATTTCAAGCATTTCAAGTATTTTCATTAATGGTTATATGAATTGGGTCTTTTATACAGAAAAAGGTAAATTTCACAAAACAATTATTTTACCAGATGGAAACTCTATGAATTGAAATGTCTTGGGTTTTGGGATTATAGTATGGTTTTATGTTTTCTGACAATTGGACATTTTTTGTAATATAATTAAAATGCTAGCTACATTTTTATATCTACCTGTGCTATTTTTGCCTTTGTGTTGGTATGGTTCTCAATAGACTGCTGTGGAGACATTAAAATAATTATATTAGAAACACGAAGACTGCAAATTTATTTCTCTTCTTTAGTTATAACTGTAAAAATTGTGAATGCGTAGAGGTTAAAAAGGAAAAAATGTCAGTGCTTTATTGTGATGTTTGGATTCCAGTTGGCCTTTGTTTTGTTTTCTAGTAAAGTTACAATTTTGTTTGGGGAATGACTTTTATTTTTAATGTGAAAAAAATATAAACTTAGTCTTGGTGAAATTCAGAGACATTTCTCTTCTCTGGCATATAGCTAAAAGCTGACTTCTGCTATTGGACTTTAATCAGATATTAAAATCACATGATTAGATTTAGAACATGTTTTCTGCCGTTGCATTAGTGGGTCAAGCCATGCCTCCCTGTTCCCGGAGGGCTCAGTTCTCCAGGATGGCTTATCTGCTTCCTGCTCTTTCTTGTAATCTTCTCATTTCCACCTGGGTAGAGCTGACGTGTTTCGTTACCTGGCCCCTTTGCTTTCCTTGCAGTCCTCTGGCTGATAATGTCACTTCATAAAAATGCACCCATGGGCAACATGGAATTACTCTTTTTATTTTCATTTAAAAGAAAAAACGGTAGGTAAGCTTTCATTTATTTCTCTAGGACGTGGGTATCATGAATTTTTTAACCCAGTCACTCCTTTCTGTCCTTTCTTTCTCTTTGGTGCCCTTTTAAAAATCTTTGTGACCTATTTGCGGAATGATGAATGACTTTATGAGGAGTGTAGTATAATGTTCTAGGAGGATACAGTCCTATTGGTCTTGTTTTTCTTAGGGAGCTGAAACATACTAGGGCAGGGTGAGGGTAACTTCTTAACTGCCCTTTATTCTGAATAGAGCCTTGTGTTGACTGAAGTTAGGGGTTTGGAATGACTGAGCCGTTGCAATTTGAGTTGTGGTACAATTGTATTTTGTGAAGGCTCCTGCCTATTTATAATCATTTGGTTGCAGAATCAGATCAATTTGGTTACATTCGGTGAGCCTGATGCAAGAATAAAGAGCGTGTCCGGAACTTGCTTTTGTTAGGAGAAACCACATTCTTGTGTAAACCTCTAATGAGGATGTTGATGATAAATATATGTACTGTATTAATAGAATTTGGAATATTACGTCTTTTGACTTTTTGCCTGTCTTTATATTTTTTATGTTAAATAATCTGTGAGGTATTTAATTTCCTTTAAAAGCCTTCAAAGGTACCATACTCCAGTGACATGTAGTCAGTTTATTTTAGTGTAATTACTGATATAAGAACAAGCAGTAGTTTCTCAGTCCCATAGTGACCTGTAATGAATAAAACATTTAGTTTGATTAGACTGTCCGAATAAGACCTATACTATTCATGACACGATAACTGTTCAGAACTTCTGAAGTTTCCAAATTGATTACTGTCTGCTCAGATAAGAATTGATCTTCATTTATAAACAAAAATAAGTCTATTGGATGTTTTTACATAGACAGTATCCAAGCCAGTCATTTATTTAGAAAATGAATATCAACATCAGTCTAGCTTACATTAGGAAATTGCTCTGTGCAATTTGCTAGTGTGCCCTTTTTAAGAATGAAAAAATTAGTTTTTCCTGCATTCTTCATGCTGCTGAGGCCCTTTGAAGACAGAATTTAGAATCTTAGTAACTCCTCCGTGCTTGGTTTCATAAGGGTGGTTTTCTTGACGACTTTAGGTTGTAAATAGTTTGTGAGTGCTGTGGCTCCTTTCTGGTGTCTGGTTAAAGCTTGACAGTGGCCGTGCCTGGGAAAGTAGGAGGGTAATTAGTGGCTTTACCAAAGACTTATCTCAGAAATAAAAAGTCTGGAGTTCCAACCAAGACTTTAGGTCCTCGATGATTCTAAAATTGGATTAAAAATAACCACTGACCTTGAGGAGGCATTCATTTATGAGTGTTAAGAGATGCTGAATTAATTTTACTTGGTTCAGTGCAATTCAGTTAAATTCCAAATGAACTTGTTAACGGTATTAACAAAGTCTACTTTGGTAGTTGCTGGAGGGAACAAAATGAAGTATCCTGGGGGAGAGATAGCCAGAATACAAGCCCTTCTGGGAGAGGTAACATTTTATTGAGCTTGTCCAGTGTGCTAAGGACTTAACACTTTCTCGGCTTCTGATGGGTTGGGACAGGGGTGGGGAGAATCCTCACAACAATCCTATGAGAGAGACAGTATTACCTGTTTTGTGGATAAAGAAGCTCAGGAGCTGAGATATCAAATGGTTTTATCCAAGTTTCACATCTACTAATTTAAATTTGAATCTAAACATTTTTTTCCTCAAACCTCATGATATACCTGTGTAAATAAAAGCACAGTCTCTCAAGTGGTTGGCCTGTAGAAAACTCTGTGTGTATCCCTTTATATATCTTTCATCATTATTATAACTAATGAGATAATAAAGGCCCAAAGTACTGTGTGAATAGGATGCTTTGGAATTTCCAAGTAGAGAGAGGTTAATATGGATGTAGATTAATCTGGAGAAGTGGCATTTTGTTATTTTTGATAAATAAACAGGAGGTAGGAGGTTGTAAGCGGATGGGGGTTTTCAAGGCTTTTTACCTGAGGAAAATACCTCATCAGACCCTCAGAGGCAGAAATAAAAATGCATGGCATGTTTGGGAGTCTGTCCACGATTTTACAGCCAAGGTATGTGGCCCAGCCATGCACTCTGTCAACTTGCTGTGAGTTACCTGGAGGTATCTGGTTACTGAGGGAATCAGACCCTCCCAAGCAGCTACTTAGAGAAGGAAGGAAGAACGTCAGCCTTGGACTTCCCTGACCGTCCCCCACCCTGATTCTGTACTTGTTGTTTGGGGGGCTTCGAGCTTCTTTGCACTGCCTGCCTTGGGGGCCCCCATGGTATTTGACAGTGGGGAGGGACCAAGGTGTTCAACTCTATGACGGTTTCAGTGTTTTCCCCTGGTAGTATTCGTAGTTGAGCACTGCTGTGGCGTAAATGGATGTGTCCCCTCCTCAAATTCACATGGTGAAATCCTAACCCCCCAAAGATGATGGTATGGGGAGGTGGTGACTTTGGGAGGTGCTTAAGTCATGATGGTGGAGCCCTCGTGAATGGGATTACTGCCTTATAAAAGAGGCTCCAGAGAGATCCTAGTTCCTTCTGCCATGTGAGGAAACAGCGAGAACGCCAGCTATGAATCAGGAAAAGGGCCCTCACCAGAAGGTGACTGTGCTAGCGCTGCGATCTTGGATGGCCAGCCTCTAGAACTGTGAGAAATAAATTTCTGTTGTTTATAAGCCACCCGGTCTGTGGTATTTTGTCATAGCATCCCGAATGGACTAGGATAAATACCTAGCAGATGATAATCTCCCCTTTCCCCCACCCTGTTCCTGCAGTTTTGTCTTAGACAAAGAATATAGAAAAAAGTGAAAGGTCAGCTACGCAGAACCCTTTATGAAGCTGTGATTGCCAGCCTCCAGCTTTGATATGTGATGCTTCTGGTTTGGTTCGTAGAGTCTGTGTTGTCTAGAAGAGCTTGACTTGTTCTGTGATGGGTTGGTTGTCTGGCAGTTTTGTGATGCAGTTTGAGACAAAGCAGGTCTGTTTTGATACTTATATTACATGCAGAAAAGGGACTGCTGTTTGAGATTGAATTATAAAGTAGATGCCACTGGAGAGCAATTTCTCAATACAGTTTAAAATTTAAAATCACCAGCAATTTCATAAATAAGTTCACTTACAACTATGTCAAGATATTTATACAAGGTATATTATATTATAGCATATTTGTAAAGAATGAAAGCTCTATATGTGTGCTGATTTGGAATTACATTATTTTTATATATACATACACATATACAACTTATATATATGTATGTATGTGCATGTGTCTATATAAAATGAAAAAATGTTTTGCAGAATCATGTGACTACCATTCCCTCTTGTATAAATGTTTTAGAGAAGATATTGTATATATGCTGGTACATACCTTTTTTCCCCCTAGGGAGATATTACACTGAAAACCTTTTTCTTTTCCATATTGTTTGAGTTTTCTAGCCATGTTCATTTATTCATTTTCTTTCCTTTTAAACAAGAATCAAGAGCTAGCTGGGCAGTGTATGATCATGACCATAACCATTCGTTGTTTTTTTTTTTTAAATAAATTTACTTATTTGTTTGTTTATTTATTTATTTATGGCTGTGTTGGGTCTTTGTTGCTGCGCTCGGGCTTTCTCTAGTTGCGGCGAGCGGGGGCTACTCTTCGTTGCGGTACGTCGTGGTCTTCTCATTGTGGTGGCTTCTCTTGTTGCGGAGCACGGGCTCTAGGCACGCGGGCTTCAGTAGTTGTGGCACACGGGCTCAGTAGTTGTGGCTCACAGGCTCTAGAGCGCAGGCTCAGTAGTTGTGGCGCACGGGCTTAGTTGCCCCGTGGCATGTGGGATATTCCCGGACTAGGGATCGAACCCGTGTCCCCTGCATTGGAGGGTAGATTCTTATCCACTGCACCACCAGGGAAGTCCCATTCATTGTGTTTTAATGTGGTTTATAAAACCTTACTAAATGTTTGTAAAAACACTGTAAATTTTTTTCTAATGTTCATTTGTCAGTCTTTCTTGCCTCTTTGCATGCAGAGGAAGAAGGTAATTTTTATGGGAAGAGTGGTAAAGTATGCACTAAGCCAGCGAATGTTCCCTTGAAAGCTTATTAGTTAAAACACTGAGTTGAGAAAGAGAAAGGAGAAAGACAGATATTTACCAAATGTGATTTGAAGGACAAAGAATCCCTTCGTGCTGAAGTATGTCTGAAAGTGTACCCTTATGCTCAGTTTCTTTGCTTTAAATATGAGCTTTGGACTGAATTGTATTTGCTTTTCAGACCACAAGGCTGGAGGTGGCAGTGGAAGTCTCCAAAATCTGATTGCTCATCAGGAAAGCTGTTTGCTGAGAAAGGCCTGCCTGTTTGGAGTAGAAGTTATGACTGAGACACAGATAAAGTCAGGGTGCCTTTTAAATATCTTCTGACTTCTGTGTCCAGATTTTGCTTTTCTTTTAATTAAAACCCCAGGCATGAGTCATAGGTCAAAGAAGATGACTCCCCTAAACTCTTCCAGTAACAGTAACTGCTTAACTCTTCCACTCTTGGTAGGCTTCTCTGGAAACCATTGTATCTGTTTCTTTATGGTGTGATTTAGCTCCTTTGGTCTTAGTTTGGATGCTGAAATTTAATCATAGGAAGAAGACAATTTTTCTTTAGAATGTAGGCAGTGGAGGATAAACCCATTGTAACATCCCTTATGTATACATAGTTTGATCTCTAATCCGTGAGGTTTTGTTTTTAAATCAACAAGGCCATGGAATTTTTCTAGTTTCAAAAGAAACTAGAAAGTTTCAAAAGAAACTTTTTTTCCCTAAAATGGTTTGATAAATAGCTCATCAGTAACATTTATTTTTGCTTTATCTTCCTTTCTTTCTGTATAGCTTCTGTACTGATATCTGACCCTCTTATACTTAGTCATGGCAAGAATTATACCCCCCATATTTCAAGGTGTTTGAACCATAGTGTAGGAATTGTAATCTATTAGGAAGGTTAATACAAAATACATATATGGGGGAGGAGGGGCAAGATGGCGGAAGAGTAAGAGGCGGAGATCGCCTTCCTCCCCACAGATACATGAGAAATACATCTACACGTGGAACTGCTCCTACAGAACACCCACTGAACGCTGGCAGAAGACGTCAGACCTCCCAAAAGGCAAGAAAATCCCCACGTACTTGGGTAGGGCAAAAGAAAAAAGAAATAACAGAGACAAAAGAATAGGGACGGGACCTGCACCAGTGGGAGGGAGCTGTGAAGGAGGAAAGGTTTCCACACACTAGGAAGCCCCTTCGTGGGCAGAGACTGCGGGTAGCAGAGGGGGGAAGCTTCGGAGCCACGGAGGAGAGCGCAGCCACATTGGTGCGGAGGGCAAAGCGGAGATTCCCGCACAGAGGAGCGGTGCCGACCAGCACTCACCAGCCCGAGAGGCTTGTCTGCTCAGCCGCCGGGGCGGGCGGGGCCTGGGAGCTGGGGCTCGGGCTTCGGTGCTAGCCGGGAGGGAGTCCGGGAAAAAGACTGCAGCTGCCAAAGAGGCAAGAGAATTTTTCTTGCCTCTTTGTTTCACGGCGCGCAAGGAGAGGGGATTCAGAGCGCCGCCTAAACGAGCTCCAGAGACGGGCGCGAGCCGCGGCTATCAGCGCGGATCCCACAGCAACAGGGACGCAGAGGGAAAAACGGAGAGATTCCCGCACAGAGGCTCGGCGCCGAGCAGCACTCACCAGCCCGAGAGGCTTGTCTGCTCACCCGCCGGGGCGGGCGGGGGCTGGGAGCTGAGGCGCGGGCTTCGGTCGGATCCCAGGGAGAGGACTGGGGTTGGCTGCGTGAACACAGCCTGAAGGGTCTAGCGCACCACAACTAGCCGGGAGGGTGCACGAGAAAAAGTCTGCAGCTGCCGAAGAGGCGGGAGACTTTTTCTTGCCTCTTTGTTTCGCGGCGTGCAAGGAGAGGGGATTCAGAGCGCCACTTAAACGAACTCCAGAGACGGGCGCGAGCCGCGGCTATCAGCGCGGACCCCAGAGACGGGCATGAGACGCTAAGGCTGCTGCTGCCGCCACCAAACAGCCTGTGGGCGAGCACAGGTCATTCTCCACACCGCCCCTCCCGGGAGCCTGTGCAGCCCGCCACGGCCAGGCTCCCGTAATCCGGGGACAACTTCCCCGGGAGAGCGCACGGCGCACCTCAGGCTGCTGCAACGTCACGCCGGCTTCTGCCGCCGCAGGCTCGCCCCGCCTCCTCCGTACCGCTCCCTCCCCCCGGCCTGACTGAGCCAGAGCCCCCGAATCAGCTGCTCCTTTAACCCCGTTCTGTCTGGGCGGGGAACAGACGCCCTCAGGGGACCTACATGCAGAGGCGGGTCCAAATCCAAAGCTGAACCCCGGGAGCTGTACGAACAAAGAAGAGAAAGGGAAATCCCTCCCAGCAGCCTCAGAAGCAGCGGATTAAAGCTCCACAAACAACTTGATGTGCCTGCATCTGTTGAATACCTGAATAGACGACGAATCATCCCAAATTTAGGAGATGGACTTTGGGAGCAGGATATATTAACTTTTCCCCTTTTCCTTTTTTTTGTGAGTGTAGATGTGTATGCTTCTGGGTGAGATTTTGTCTGTATAGCTTTGCTCTCACCGTTAGTCCTAGGGTTAGGTCCGTCCGTTTTTTTTTTTTTTTTTTTTTTGGCTTAAAAATTTTTTTTTTTCCCTAATAAATGTTTTCTTAATAATTTTTTCCTTATTTTCTATTTTTAAAAAAATTTTTAATAAGTTTTTTCATATTTTTTATTTTAAAAAATTAAAAAATTTTTTTTCTTAATAAATTTTTTCTAAATAATTTTTTTCTTATTTTTAGTATAAAAAATTAATAAATCTATTTTTAAAAATTAAAAAAAAATTTTTTGCTTAATAAATTTACTCTTAATAATTTTTTTCTTATTTTTTATTATAATTGCTTTATTTTATTTTATTTTATCCTCTTTTTTCTTTCTTTCCATTTTTTCTCCCTTTTATTCTGAGCCGTGTGGATGAAAGGCTCTTGGTGCTCCAGCCAGGAATCAGGGCTGTGCCTCTGAGGTGGGAGAGCCAACTTCAGGACACTGGTCCACAAGAGACCTCCCAGCTCCACGTAATACCAAACGGCGAAAATCTCTCACAGATCTCCATCTCAACATCAAGACCCAGCTTCACTCAACGACCAGCAAGCTACAGTGCTGGACACCCTATGCCAAACAACTAGCAAGAGAGGAACACAGCCCCATCCATTAACAGAGAGGCTGCCTAAAATCATAATAAGGCCACAGACACCCCAAAACACACCACCAGACGTGGACGAACCCACCAGAAAGACAACATCCAGCCTCATCCACCAGAACACAGGCACTAGTTCCCTCCACCAGGAAACCTACACAACCCACTGAACCAACCTTAGCCACTGGGGACAGATACCAAAAACAACGGGAACTACGAACCTGCAGCCTGTGAAAAGGAGACCCCAAACACAGTAAGATAAGCAAAATGAGAAGACAGAAAAACACACAGCAGATGAAGGAGCAGGGTCAAAACACACCAGACCTAACAAATGAAGAGGAAATAGGTAGTCTACCTGAAAAAGAATTCAGAATAATGATAGTAAGGATGATCCAAAGTCTTGGAAATAGAATAGACAAAATGCAAGAAACATTTAACAAGGACGTAGAAGAACTAAAGAGGAACCAAGAAACAATGACAAGCACAATAAATGAAATTAAAAATACTCTAGATGGGATCAATAGCAGAATAACTGAGGCAGAAGAACGGATAAGTGACCTGGAAGATAAAATGGTGGAAATAACTACTGCAGACCAGAATAAAGAAAAAAGAATGAAAAGAACTGAGGACAGTCTCAGAGACCTCTGGGACAACATTAAACGCACCAACATTCGAATTATAGGGGTCCCAGAAGAAGAAGAGAAAAAGAAAGGGACTGAGAAAATATTTGAAGAGATTATAGTTGAAAACTTCCCTAATATGGGAAAGGAAATAGTTAATCAAGTCCTGGAAGCACAGAGAGTCCCATACAGGATAAATCCAAGGAGAAACACACCAAGACACATATTAATCAAACTATCAAAAATTAAATATAAAGAAAACATATTAAAAGCAGCAAGGGAAAAACAACAGATAACACACAAGGGCATCCCCATAAGGTTAACAGCTGATCTTTCAGCAGAAACGCTGCAAGCCAGAAGGGAGTGGCAGGATATACTTAAAGTGATGAAGGAGAAAAACCTACAACCAAGATTACTCTACCCAGCAAGGATCTCATTCAGATTTGATGGAGAAATTAAAACCTTTACAGACAAGCAAAAGCTGAGAGAGTTCAGCACCACCAAACCAGCTTTACAACAAATGCTAAAGGAACTTCTCTAGGCAAGAAACACAAGAGAAGGAAAACACCTACAATAACAAACCCAAAACATTTAAGAAAATGGGAATAGGAACATACATATCGATAATTACCTTAAATGTAAATGGATTAAATGCTCCCACCAAAAGACACAGACTGGCTGAATGGATACAAAAACAAGACCCATATATATGCTGTCTACAAGAGACCCACTTCAGACCTAGAGACACATACAGACTGAAAGTGAGGGGATGGAAAAAGATATTCCATGCAAATGGAAATCAAAAGAAAGCTGGAGTAGCAATTCTCATATCAGACAAAATAGACTTTAAAATAAAGACAATTACAAGAGACAAAGACGGACACTATATAATGATCAAGGGATCGATCCAAGAGGAAGGTATAACAATTGTAAATATTTATGCACCCAACATAGGAGCACCTCAATACATAAGGCAAATACTAACAGCCATAAAAGGGGAAATCGACAGTAACACAATCATAGTAGGGGACTTTAACACCCCACTTTCACCAATGGACAGATCATCCAAAATGAAAATAAATAAGGAAACACAAGCTTTAAATGATACATTAAACAAGATGGACTTAATTGATATTTATAGGACATTCCACCCAAAAACAACAGAATACACATTTTTCTCAAGTGCTCATGGAACATTCTCCAGGATAGATCATATCTTGGGTCACAAATCAAGCCTTGGTAAATTTAAAAAAATTGAAATCGTATCAAGTATCTTTTCCGACCACAACGCTATGAGACTAGATATCAATTACAGGAAAAGATCTGTAAAAAATACAAACACATGGAGGCTACACAATACACTACTTAATAACGAAGTGATCACTGAAGAAATCAAAGGGGAAATCAAAAAATACCTAGAAACAAATGACAATGGAGACACGACGATCCAAAACCTATGGGATGCAGCAAAAGCATTTCTAAGAGGGAAGTTTATAGCAATACAAGCCTACATCAAGAAACAGGAAACATCTCGAATAAACAACCTAACCTTGCACCTAAAGCAATTAGAGAAAGAAGAACAAAAAACCCCCAAAGCTAGCAGAAGGAAAGAAATCATAAAGATCAGATCAGAAATAAATGAAAAAGAAATGAAGGAAACAATAGCAAAAATCAATGAAACTAAAAGCTGGTTCTTTGAGAAGATAAACAAAATTGATAAACCATTAGCCAGACTCATCAAGAGAAAAAAGGAGAAGACTCAAATTAATAGAATTAGAAATGAAAAAGGAGAAGTAACCACTGACACTGCAGAAATACAAACGATCATAAGAGATTACTACAAGCAACTCTATGCTAATAAAATGGACAACCTGGAAGAAATGGACAGATTCTTAGAAATGCACAACCTGCCGAGACTGAACCAGGAAGAAATAGAAAATATGAACAGACCAATCACAAGCACTGAAATTGAAACTGTGATTAAAAATCTTCCAACACACAAAAGCCCAGGACCAGATGGCTTCACAGGCGAATTCTATCAAACATTTAGAGAAGAGCTAACACCTATCCTTCTCAAACTCTTCCAAAATATTGCAGAGGGAGGAACACTCCCCAACTCATTCTACGAGGCCACCATCACCCTGATACCAAAACCAGGCAAAGATGTCACAAAGAAAGAAAACTACAGGCCAATATCACTGATGAACATAGATGCAAAAATCCTCAACAAAATACTAGCAAACAGAATCCAACAGCACATTAAAAGGATCATACACCATGATCAAGTGGGGTTTATTCCAGGAATGCAAGGATTCTTCAATATACGCAAATCAATCAACGTGATACATCATATTAACAAATTGAAGGAGAAAAACCATATGATCATCTCAATAGATGCAGAGAAAGCTTTCGACAAAATTCAACACCCATTTATGATAAAAGTCCTGCAGAAAGTAGGCATAGAGGGAACTTTCCTCAACATAATAAAGGCCGTATATGACAAACCCACAGCCAACATTGTCCTCAATGGTGAAAAACTGAAACCATTTCCACTAAGATCAGGAACAAGACAAGGTTGCCCACTCTCACCACTATTATTCAACATAGTTTTGGAAGTGTTAGCCACAGCAATCAGAGACGAAAAAGAAATAAAAGGAATCCAAATCGGAAAAGAAGAAGTAAAGCTGTCACTGTTTGCAGATGACATGATACTATACATAGAGAATCCAAAAGATGCTACCAGAAAACTACTAGAGCTAATCAATGAATTTGGTAAAGTAGCAGGATACAAAATTAATGCACAGAAATCTCTTGCATTCCTGTATACTAATGATGAAAAATCTGAAAGTGAAATTAAGAAAACACTCCCGTTTACCATTGCAACAAAAAGAATAAAATACCTAGGAATAAACCTACCTAAGGAGACAAAAGACCTGTATGCAGAAAATTATAGGACACTGATGAAAGAAATTAAAGATGATACAAATAGATGGAGAGATATACCATGTTCTTGGATTGGAAGAATAAACATTGTGAAAATGACTCTGCTACCCAAAGCAATCTACAGATTCAATGCAATCCCTATCAAACTACCACTGGCATTTTTCACAGAACTAGAACAAAAAATTTCACAATTTGTATGGAAACACAAAAGACCCCGAATAGCCAAAGCAATCTTGAGAACGAAAAATGGAGCTGGAGGAATCAGGCTCCCTGACTTCAGACTATATTACAAAGCTACAGTAATCAAGACAGTTTGGTACTGGCACAAAAACAGAAATATAGATCAATGGAACAGGATAGAAAGCCCAGAGATAAGCCCACGCACATATGGTCACCTTATCTTTGATAAAGGAGGCAAGCATATACAGTGGAGAAAAGACAGCCTCTTCAATAAGTGGTGCTGGGAAAATTGGACAGGTACATGTAAAAGTATGAAATTAGAACACTCCCTAACACCATACACAAAAATAAACTCAAAATGGATTAAAGACCTAAGTGTAAGGCCAGACACTATCAAACTCTTAGAGGAAAACATAGGCAGAATACTGTATGACATAAGTCACAGCAAGATCCTTTTTGACCCAGGTCCTAGAGAAATGGAAATAAAAACACAAATAAACAAATGGGACCTAATGAAACTTAAAAGCTTTTGCACAGCAAAGGAAACCATAAACAAGACCAAAAGACAACCCTCAGAATGGGAGAAAATATTTGCAAATGAAGCAACGGACAAAGGATTAATCTCCAAGATTTACAAGCAGCTCATGCAGCTCAATAACAAAAAAACAAACAACCCAATCCAAAAATGGGCAGAAGACCTAAATAGACATTTCTCCAAAGAAGAGATACAGATTGCCAACAGACACATGAAAGAATGCTCAACATCATTAATCATTAGAGAAATGCAAATCAAAACTACAATGAGGTATCATCTCACACCGGTCAGAATGGCCATCATCAAAAAATCTAGAAACAATAAATGCTGGAGAGGGTGTGGAGAAAAGGGAACACTCTTGCACTGTTGGTGGGAATGTAAATTGATACAGCCACTATGGAGAACAGTATGGAGGTTCCTTAAAAAACTAAAAATAGAACTACCATATGACCCAGCAATCCCACTACTGGGCATATACCCTGAGAAAACCATAATTCAGAAAGAGTCATGTACCAAAATATTCATTGCAGCTCTGTTTACAATAGCCAGGACATGGAAGCAACCTAGGTGTCCATCATCGGATGAATGGATAAAGAAGATGTGGCACATATATACAATGGAATATTACTCAGCCATAAAAAGAAATGAAATGGAGGTGTTTGTAATGAGGTGGATGGAGTTAGAGTCTGTCATACAGAGTGAAGTAAGTCAGAAAGAGAAAAACAAATACAGTATGCTAACACATATATATGGAATCTAAGGGAAAAAAAAAAAAAAAAAAAAAAAGAGGTCATGAAGAACCTAGTGGCAAGATGGGAATAAAGACACAGACCTACTAGAGAATGGACTTGAGGATATGGGGAGGGGGAGGGGTGAGATGTGACAGGGTGAGAGAGTGTCATGGACATATATACACTACCAAATGTAAAATAGATAACTAGTGGGAAGCAGCCGCATAGCACAGGGAGATCAGCTCGGTGCTTTGTGACCACCTAGAGGGGTGGGATAGGGAGGGTGGGAGGGAGGGAGATGCAAGAGGGAAGAGATATGGCAACATATGTATATGTGTAACTGATTCACTTTGTTGTAAAGCAGAAGCTAGCACACCATTGTAAAGCAATTATACTTCAATAAAGATGTTTAAAAAAAAAAAAAAAAAACAAACATATATGTGTGTATATTTGTGTATGTATGTAATTATTTATGTTTATAATATAGAAATGTCTGAAACAAGTCTGTCACAGTATATCATGAGTGAGAAAAACTGATATTACCTTCAATAAATACTCAGTTCCCAAAAGAACTTGATAATTAAAAAATTCAAGGTAACCAGTGTCTAGTATGGGGATCACAAACTCACATGCCTACCAGGACCTGACAGAAAAGTAAACAAGTGAACTGGGGCATAGAGGGGGAAAAAGGGCACAATTAGGGACTTCCCTGGTGGTCCAGTGGTTAAGACTCCACGCTTCCATTGCAGGGGGCACAGGTTCAATCTCTGGTTAGGGAACTAAGATCCTGTATGCCACGCGGTGCGGCCGAAAAAAAAAAAAAAGGTGGTGGGGGCACGATGACCACTCAGCTGTTCAGGAGTGAGGGCCAGTGTTGCCTGATATTCTAGTATTTCAAGAGAAGACATAAATTTGGATTTTTATGTGACTGCTCCCAGTCTTCAAGTGTTGACAGTATATTTAAAATAATTCAGGGCTTCCCTGGTGGCCCAGTGGTTAAGAATCCATCTGCCAACGCAGGGGACACGGGTTCCAGCCCTGGTCCGGGAAGATCCCACATGCCGCGGAGCAGCTAAGCCCGTGTGCCACAAATACTGAGCCTGCGATCTAGAGCCCGCGAGCCACAACTACTGAGCCCGTGTGCCACAACTACTGAAGCCCGTGTGCCTAGAGCCCGTGCTCTGCAACAAGAGAAGCCACTGCATTGAGAAACCCACGCACTGCAATGAAGAGTAGCCCCCGCTCGCCGCAAGTAGAGAAAGCCCGTGCACAGCAACGAAGACCCAACACAGCCATAAATAAATAAATAAAAATAAAATAATTCTAACATTGTACTCTTGGATTTTTCCCTATGATGTTCTTTGTCAGCAAGTGTTATGATTGCTGCCCATTGAGTAGGTGGAATGGGACCTGAAAAATGTATGGGATGGCTCTTGCTTTCTAGGGGCACACAGTCTAGATGGGCCAGTGGGATGTGGGATGTTTAGTATGGGCAGTAAAGGCCACAGGAACCCTGAGGAGGTAGAAACAGGCATGAGCCAGACCATCCTGGGAAGATGTCCTAGAGGAGGTGGAACCTGCAGTGAACTTTAAAGGGCAGCAAGGGCCTTAAGATCCAGGGCACTGGAGAGGAGCAGGGAGGGTGATGGAGAGCAGAGGTGGGGTGATGGGAAGGTGTCTGAGGTGTTGGGACAGGGCTGGGCGCGTGAGGAGAGGGTGGAGGGCTTCGGAGCAGGTCTGTGCCCCGAAGGGAGCTCCACTGTGAGCAGGTGATGCTGTGATGGGGGGCAGCATTCCGAGCACCAGTCCCGCTGCGGCTTGTAGGATGAAGAGAGGGGAGAATTGTAGATGGGAAGAACAAATCCTAGACTTTCACAGCCATCTAGGAATAAGGAGCAGGGTCTTGGCTGGGGCTTCGTTATTATCAGTGAAAAGGAAGAAATGTAGACATGTTTCCAAGGTCCAGTCCATCAGAAAACTTTATTGACTCGGCCTTCAGAACATACCCGTGTTGCCACCTTGACCCAGGCCACCATTCTGTCTTGCCTGAGTTATTTCAAGGACCTGCTAGCTGCTTTCCTTGATTCTATCCTTGCCTCTCTTTAGTCTGTTCTCAGTAGAGTGATCCTGTTCAAACTCGTCACTCTATGACACCCCCCTGCTCAGAACTTGAAATGACTTCTCTGTCTTCATGGTAGAAGATGAAGTCCTTCCAGTTACCTGACAGGCAGCATACTAAGCCCCCTCCTTTCCTCTCTGACCTCATTGCCTCCTATTCTCCCCCTGGCTAAGTCCACTCCAGCCACACTGGCCTTTGAACACACTGGGCACATTTCTGCCTCAGGGCCTTTACGTTTGCTATTTCTTCTTCCTGTATCCTCTTCCCCAGATATCCACCTGGTGAACTTCCTCTCTTATTTACATCTTTGCTCAGGTGTTACCTTCCCAGTGAAACCTGCCTGCCTACCCTGATGGTGTTGAAAATTGCGAACCTTCCTGCCCCTTTCCCCAAATCCCAAATCCCTCTTCTCCTTCTTTATTTTTTTTCCTATAGAACTTATCCCTTTATAACACATTGCATACTTATGTTTTAAGTTATTATCTTTCTACCCTCACTCTAAAATAAATTTGTACAATAGGAATTTGTGTAAATAGAAGTTCTAAAAGGCAGGGGTTTGGGGGGGGTTTGTGTTCACTGGTATATCCCCATCATCTAGCGTAGTACCTGGTGGCGAGTGGGTGCTTGATAAATACTTGTTGCATGAATGAATAAGTGGCTTTCAAGAGGCACGTAATATGTACTGCATGTGTGTCACTGAGAATTAAAAAAAAAAAAAAAAAGATATAAGCCCTGCCCTCAGAGCGCATGGTCTAGTGGGGAGGTGGCCAGGAATACAGAGTATATTGACTTAATATAGTGCGACCGAAGTTCTGTGCAAACACAAGTAATGGTGCAGATACAAAGGTGAGTAGATCACTGTTTCTGCTTTATAGGTTTCATCTTCTAGAGAGGATGTGTAAGTTGAGACGAAAAATGACCAGGATTGTGGCAATGGGAGTGGAGAGGTTGGAAGAGACTGGGGAGGGACCCCAGTGGTGGGATTAACAGGATGTGGTGAATGACAAAGAGTCCAGGGCTGATGGGCTGATGGCTGGGGCTTGTAGGTGGTAATGTTACCTGTATTAGGAAAGGCAGGTGGAGGAGGCAGGGTGGGAAATAGCCACTAGAGACCCAGGAGGGATGTGATAGAGAATGAAAAGTATAACATAGCTCCTAAGTTTTGTCTTTGGGAAATTAGGAGGCTGGAAATACCCATGCCCCAGTCAGGGAATTTGGGAAGGTAAATGAGTTTGTAGGACAGTAGGGGAAACGATGTGTGTATCTTACCAGACTGTCAGTTCCACGAGGGCAGGGATTTTGTTTGTTTAGTGATGTATCTCTAGCACCTAGAATGCTGCCTGCCACATAGTACAATCTCAGTAAATGTTTATTGAATTGATGAATAACATAGTCGAATTTGGAGGACGTAAATGGTTATAAGGTCATAAATTGTTAAGGCTTAAATTGAGATTAAACACATTTAAATGATACTGGTTTTGGTATTTCTTTTAAAAAGAGCTTTGGTAATCATTTAGATGTAGGGCTTTAAAACGTTACATTTTGCTGATGATATTCCTGGTCACACACCTGGTTTGAACAGAAGTCTTGATTTCAGTGTGGGTGTGTGTGTTTTATGGAAGTATAGTTGTTTAACAGTATTACATTAGTTTCAGGTGTACAACACTTAGTGTTATTTTTTAAACCCATTTCCATATCAGGAGCGGGCAGTACAGATTAACACAGCAGTACGTAATCCTGCATGCAAAGACGTGTCTGCATGAAAAGGTACACACGAAATAAGTGAGAATGTGTTTTTTTACACTTGCCTTCCATGATGATGAATGTCAACTGAATGTCCTGATTTTTCCTTGTGTTGGATCTTTGTTGCAGTGCAAATTGCTTATAAAAAAATGTGGCCTGGCAGCAGCTGGTGCTTGGAGTGTGCGCCCACCCCCAAAGACTTTTCTTTATGATTGGATTTGGTATGTAACAAAGTATTTTATAAAGGCAGTGAAAATTATATGTTGGTTTTTTTTGTTGTTATCAAAATGAGATTAGGGTCGGGACATTGTTGAATGTAATATCCTTTCATTATAAAAGAAAGGTAGTTAATGTTCAAAATAGTGAGAGTTGGGTTATCAGTTTATTGCGTAGCCTTTGGCACTGGTAGGGCTAAACAGAAGCAGAGTGTTGCCACGGCAGTGGTTCCAGCAGGGCAAAGGGCTGAATTATGTCCCCTCAAGATTCCTATGTTGAAGTCCCGACCCTCAGTACTTTGGAATGTGACTGTATATTTGGAGATAGGGTCTTTAAAGAGGTGATTAAATTAAAATGAGGTCATGGAGGTGGGCTTTAAACCATTATGACTGGTGTTCTTATAAGACAAAGAAATTTGGACACAGACACGTATAGTGGGAAGACCACGCCAGGACATCTACCAGCAGAGGAGAGAGGCCTCAGAACAAAACAGCTTTGCCAGCACCTTGATGCTGACACCTTCATCCTGGACTTAGAGACCTCTGTTGTGTAAGCCATACAGTCTGTGGTAGTTTGTTAGGGCAGTCCTAGCACACTAATACAAGCCGAAGCCAGGGTTGTTCAGGGAAACTTCCTCCTTGTGACTTTCTCCATCACCTGGTTTCAGCATCACCGTCCCCCTGGGTGTCTGGAAGAGGGTGATTCCGTGGTGCCTTGGGTATTCCCCAAAAGAACGTGTCGATCTGAATGCTTACGGGATTACCAGGCAACTATGGTGGCGATTCTTTGGTATATTCATTCACTTCTGATCATTTTTGTTTGAAGCTGCCTGCCTTGTCAGCATTTCCATTTCCCTCAGAAACTCAATTAAGAGTGTGAGATGAAGCAGAGGCGCTTATCTTACAGCTTTCCATGACTTGATGTCTCAACTTTCATTGATGTGTGTAGTCCAAGCTCTGCAGAACGAAGGAGATGCCTGCGGAGACAGGGCGGCTTTGTGGACGGCTGTCTTTGCTGGGAATTGGGCCATGTGTGTGAGACACCAGGGTTTCAAGCCAAGTCTGCTTTCTCAGGAGACCATCTCTGGCATCTTGAAATTTAAGTGAAGCTTAATTTAATCCCTGGTTTTCACAGTAAATCTGTAGGCTTAAATCTCACAGTAAATCTGTGTTACTTACAGTAGGAGTTGGAAAACCATTGACTTCC
Organism: Eubalaena glacialis; assembly: GCF_028564815.1. NCBI lineage: Eukaryota > Metazoa > Chordata > Mammalia > Artiodactyla > Balaenidae > Eubalaena > Eubalaena glacialis. The sequence continues at coordinate 67,449,954 of NC_083720.1, read as the reverse complement.
TTTAGCCTGTTTACTTGAATTTGATTTACTGGGAAAATCAAGAAACAGAGCACCAGAGGTGTTTCAAAAAACTTAAAAAATTTTCACTCCACATTCCAATAGATCTACTTTCACAGTGGGTTGGGCAAGTGGAGTCTATAATTAATTAGGTTAAAATAAATTTTGGTTTTGTTCCATGTCTCCTATGCTTAGAGAACATGAGGGGTGAGACCTTTCCTCTTGAATTCTTTCTTGATTGGGTTTCTGGGACACTCAACATCAGGATATTGAGAGCATCCGAAGGCCTATAGTGAAGTGTTCCCATTCTCTACTGTGTGTCCAGTGTCAAATAGACATGTTTGATGTTTTTTTGGGTTTTTTTGGCTGCGCCTTGCAGCATGTGGGATCTTAGTTCCCTGACCAGGGATCGAACCCGTGCCCCCTGCATTGGAAGCATGAAGTCTTAACTACAGGGATCGAACCCATGCCCCCTGCATTGGAAGCATGAAGTCTTAACTATTGGACCACCAGGGAAGTCCAAGTTTGATGTTAATACACCTGTTTTGGTCGACTTTTCTGAGTGATATCATGAAGAGTGCTTCTTCAAAGTCCTTATTTTCATGTATTGCTATTACGTAAGAAAGATGAGCTATCATTATAATTGAGAGCAATTTAAACTCTCCTGCTTTAAGTTATGAAATAACTTGTTTTGGCTGTGCCATCTCCCAGCCTGGCCTTTTCAGCAAATTTTTGTGGCTCATGGGGACAGATGACCCTGAGTGCTAGCAGCACCTGCAATCAGAATAGTTCTCATTCCAGGGCCCACACAACAGGGTGTGTTTGAAAGTACTTGGAAGCAAAGTATAAGCAACACACTGTACACTTCATCATAAAACACTGTACTGGAATCTGCCTCGCCTCAAACTTGGGAAGCCACTCTCCCCTCTATCCTAAGATTTTGTTGCAGTTCCCCTCTCTATAAAGGAAGAAAGAGTAAATGGAAATTTCTTCACTAGGATGGAAAATGAAAATACTTAGATGAGGAAAAAGGTGATAACAGAGCTTGTGTTTGAAGATGACCAAAATCTGGGTGGAAAGACAGTCCTGGAAGAGTGAATTAGTAATGTTTATTCACCTAAATAAATTGTTTATCCAGCTTATTATTCTTTAACAAAAGCAATTATTCCATGCTTAATTAATTGTAGACTATGTATCCAACAGATTGTATGGACCAGAATGTATTTCATCTATAGGAAAAGAAGAAAAAAAAAAAAACCCTTAGAAAGGATTTAAATCAGGGGTCAGAGACTTACAGCTAAGAGGCCAGATCTGGCCTACGGCCTGTTTTTGTATGGCTCACGAGCCTAGAATGGTTTTCACATTTTTAAATGACTGAAAGAAATTAAAAGAAGAATAATATTTTGTGACACGTGAAAGTTATACATATTTCAGTGTTCATCAGTAAAGTTATATTGGAATACAGCTGTGCTTATTCACTGATGTGTTGTGTCTGACTGTTATCATGCAGCAGCAGAGTTCAGTAGTTGTGACTGAGGTTCTGTGGCCTGCAAAGTGTAAGTTGGTTACTTTCTGGCGCTTTACAGAAAATCTTTGCCACTCTGGTTTGAATAATTATTTAAATTTGTTCATTTTTTTTTTTATTATTATTTACTGTGTACTCTGCTGGTTTTGATGTGCAGTGTGGAAAATCCTCATGTAGGATGGCAGGTTATTCCATAAACTCATCTTTTAGTTTACAGAATCCCTTCTATAGCATCTCTAAAGATGGCTACTGAATATCTTCTTGGTCACTGGAAATTTAGCTGCAGTCATTAGGAAAGCAGACCAGCAGTCCTTTTTATTTTTCCCTAACCAAATCATTTATTCGACAGAGGTTTAGTGAGTGCTGACTGTACACCACCCACTGTTCTGGGCAGTGGGGATGAGTGATGATCCTAACAGACAAGGTCCCTGCTCTCTGGGACCATGGGTTCTCGTGGGAGGAGATGGGCCATAGACAAATAAATATATATAATGTATTGGGGTAATAAGCACAATGAAGAAAAATCAAGGGGTGAGAGAGAGCTAGAGCAAGAGAGGGCTGCTTAAGAGGTGGTGATGGGCAAAGGCCTCCTAGAGTAGTTGCAGTTGACCAGGACTCAGTGATATGGAGACCCGGGAGGTGGCATTCTAGGTGCAGGAAACTGCAAGAGTGAAGGCCCTCAGGTGGGAGTGAACTTGGCATGTTTGAGAAACAGCAAAGGTGCCCTTGAGGCTAGGGCAGAGGGAACAAAAGGAAGAGTATTGCAGAGTAAAGCCGAAAAATATGGGGGTGGAGTGAGGGACAGGTTGCGAAGGGTACTGCAGGGCAGAATAAGGACCTAAAATATTCATTTCTCAGAGATGACAGGGTTTTGAGCACAGCTGACTTGATCTGACTTACATTTTAAAAAGGATCACTTAAACAAGTGGGACTACATCAAACTAAAAAGCTTCTGCACAGCAAAGGAAACCATCAACAAAATGAAAAGGCAACCTACTCAATGGGAGAAAATATTCACAAATCATATATTGGATAAGGGGTTAATATCCAAAATATGTATAAAGAACTCATACAGTTCTACAGCGAGAAAACCAAATAATCCAACTGAAACATGAGCAGAGAAACTGAATAGACATTTTTCCAAAGAAGACATACAAATGGCCAACAGATACTGAAAAGGTGCTCCCCATCACTAATCATCAGGGGAATGCAAATCAAAATCACAATGAGATAATCACCTCACATCTGTAAGAATGGCTTTTATCAAAAAGACAAGCACAACAAGTGTTAGTGAGGATGTGGAGAAAAGGAAACCCTTGTGCATTGTTGGTGGGAATGTAAAGTGGTGCAGCCACTGTGGAAAACAGTATGGAGATTCTTCAAAAAATTGAAAATAGAACTGCCATATGATCCAGCAATCCCACTTCTAGGTAAAAATCCCAAGGAGATGGAAACAGGATCTTGAAGAGATATTTACATTCCCATGTTCATTGCAGTATTATTCACAGTAGCCAAGATATGGAAGCAACCTAAATGTCTGTCAACCGATGAATGGATAAAGAAGATGAGAAGCTGTTATATATATACATGTATACATACACACATATACATACACGCAATGGAATATTATTCCACCTTGAGAAAGAAGGAAATCCTGCTATTTGTGACAACATGGATGGACCTTGAGGGCATTATGCTAAGTAAAATAAGTCAGACAAAGAAAGACAAATACTCTATGGTATCACATAAGTGTGGAATCAGAAAGAAAGCATTGGACTCATAGAAACAGTAGAAGAGAGGAGAGGCTTGTAAAAGGGTATAAACTTTCAGCTATAAGGTGAATAAGGTCTAAGGATTTAATGTAAAGCATGGTGACTGTAGTTGATAACACTATATTGTGTAATTGTAAGAGAATGGTACTTAAATGTTCTCACCAAAAAAAAAAAAAAAGATAAATATGTGAGGTGATGGATGTGTTAATTAGCTAGATGAGAGGAAACCTTTCACAATGTCTATGTGTATCAAATCACCACAATGTATACTTTAGATATCTTACCATTTAGTATGTCAATTATACCTAAGGCTGAAAAAAAATCATTTAAGCTATAAGTATATTTCCTCTACTGTGTAGTTTGTTGCAGATGATGGCATTTTGTGGATTAAACAACAACGACAAAAAAACAAAAACCATGTCAGTACAGTAGTCAAAACAGCTAGCTTTAAAAGGTGCCGAAGGGGAACTCCCTGGCGGTCCAGTGGTTAGGACTCCGTGCTTCCACTGCAGGGGACATGGGTTCAGTCCCTCGTTGGGGAACTAAGATCCCACATGCCGTGTGGCACAGCCAACTAACTAACTAACTAACTAACTAACTAAATAAATAAATAAATAAGAAACGGTCCTGAAATATTGTCGAGTGACTTTTCTTTGACATAATTGATGTAAGGCTGCCATAAAGGTGGGATCAAAACAGTAGTAATTAGGGCAGTATCTTGTTAAGTGAGTATTCAAAGGTTTTAGGTATATGATCAGCCCAGGTCTCATCAGGAAACAGGTGGCACATTCATACTGAGAACTTGGACAGGGTGTAGGGGAACTACCGGAGATCTGCATCGCCCTGGGGCTTGTGGCAGCCAAGCTCCTCCCACTTGGGGGCCTGAGGGGTGAGGGGGGAGACAGAGAGCTGTGTGTAGTGGGCCACTGGACAGGACTTGTGACCTGAGAGCCTGCAGGGAGGGAGCTGTTTTCCTCCTTCCTTGTGCTCTCCTGTGGTTGTCCTCCTGTGGAACCTCTGCATTGGTCAAACCCAACCAGGAGCCAGAGGGTAAGGGAGCATGTTTTTTGTTTGTTTGTTTTTATTTTTATGGAAGTATAGTTGATTTACAATATTGTGTTAGTTTCAGGTATACAGCAAAGGGATTCAGATAGATATATATATTTTTTTTCAGATTATTTTCCATTATAGGTTAATACAAGATATTGAATATTTTTCCCTGTGTTATACAGAAAATCCTTGTTGCTTATCTATCTCATATATAGTTGTATGTGTCTGTTAATCCCATACTCCTCATTCCCCATCCCACCCCACCCCACTCCTGCTCGTGTTCCCCTTTGGTAACCATAAGTTTCTTTTCTATGTCTGTGAGTCTGTATTATTTTATTTTTCTCTGTCTGATTACTTCACTTAGTATGATACTCTCTAGGTCCATCCATGGTGCATGTATCTTTTCAAATTAGATTTTTCATCTTTTCAGGAAATATGCCCTGGAGTGGGATTGCTGAATCATACGGTAACTCTTTTGAGTTTTGTTTTTGTTTTTTTAAAATTAATTAATTAATTAATTTTTTTGGCTGTGTTGGGTCTTCATTTCTGTGCGAGGGCTTTCTGTAGTTGTGGCAAGCGGGGGCCACTCTTCATCGCGGTGCACGGGCCTCTCACTATCGTGGCCTCTCGTTGCGGAGCACAGGCTCCAGACGCACAGGCTCAGTAGTTGTGGCTCACGGGCCTAGTTGCTCCGCGGCATGTGGGATCTTCCCAGACCAGGGCTCGAACCCGTGTCCCCTGCATTAGCAGGCAGATTCTCAACCACTGCGCCACCAGGGAAGCCCCTCTTTTGAGTTTTTTAAGGAACCTCCATACTGTTTTCCATAGTGGTTGCACCAATTTACATTCCTACCAACAGTGCAAGAGGGTTCCCTTTTCTCCACACCCTTTCCAGCATTTATTATTTGTAGACTTTTTGATGATGGCCATTCTGACCAGTGTGAGGTGATACCTCATTGTAGTTTGGATTTTCATTTCTTTAATAATTAGAGATGTTGAGCATCTTTTCATGTGCCTGTTAGCCATCTGTCTGTCTTTTTTGGAGAAATGTCTATTTAGGTCTTCTGCTCATTTTTTGATTGGGTTGTGTGGGTTTTTTTTTGATATTGAATTTTATGAGCTGTTTGAATATTTTGGAAATTAACCCCTTGTTGGTTGCATCATTTGCACATATTGTCTCCCATTCTGTCGGTTGTGTTTTTGTTTTGTTGATGGTTTCCTTTGCTGTGCAAAAGTTTCTGTGTTTGATTAGGTCCCATTTATTTATTTTTGCTTTTATTTCTTTTGCCTTGGGAGACTCACCTAAGAAAATATTGCTGCGATTTATGTCTGAGAATGTTTTGCCTATGTTCCCTTCTAGGAGTTTTGTGGTGTCATGTCTTATATTTGGGTCCTTAAACCATTTTGAGTTTATTTTTGTATATGGTGTGAAGGAGTGTTCTATTTTCATTGATTTACTTGAGGCTGTCCAGATTTCCCAGTATTACTTGCTGAAGACACTGTCTTTTCTCCATTGTATATTCTGGCTTCCTTTGTTAAAGATTAACTGACTGTAAGTTTATGGGTTTATTTCTGGGCTCTGTATTCTGTTTCATTGATCTATACGTCTGTTTTGGTGCCAGTACCATGCTGTTTTGATTACTGTAGCTTTGTAGTATTGTCTGAAGTCTGGGAGGTTATGCCTCCAGCTTTGTTCTTTTTCCTCAGGATTGCTTTGAGGGAGTGTGTTGTCAAGTGGGTCAGCTTCCTGGAGCAAAGAACAGAGAGGAAAAGTGGAGGGGCGAGTGGAATCTTAGATCTTAGGCGACACCTATGATGCTTTTTAGGAGTTCCAACACTCTGTTGCTTGCCCTCCCCCACCCTAACCCCACCCATAGATACACCACAGCTGAGTGCGTGCGCGTGCGTGCGCACACACACACACATACAGCCTCCGTAAGTTCCCTCTGGTGTCCTCTGATCACTTTTCTCATGAGTGCAGGGGAGCAGTCTTCTGATATATGCCATTGGACACACAAGGAAGGGTTTGGAGAGCCCCACAATCCCGTCTTTCATTCCTGAAAAATTCAAAGCACATGTGTGTTATTGATGGTAGAATAGAGCATTTTATTATTATTTTTTTAAAGTCTCTTGTATAGTTGGATACAGAAGGAAAAATACAGTGAGACAGAATTTAATACCTTGGTGAACTATATTCAGTTTTGGTTATTATTCTGGTTAAAAACAAACAAAGCAAGCATTGATTTTTAGCCTCTTTGATCCAAATGGTTTTAGTTTTCCACTGTTGGGCATGTTAAAACTTTGAAGACACAGAAGTACGATTCAGTAAACTGCTTCTTTCAGCAACTTCTGTGATGTCCTGGGGCACTGGAAGCCTTTGGTTTCCTTTCAAGGCAGGAGCAGTTAACTCTGAATCAGTCACTCTCTGTGCGAAGTCAGGACCTTTATGTTTGGTACCAGAGGGCAGAGAAGAATTTTTTTTAATGATTTGATATTTTAAAAATATTTGACTTTTCATTTGACTTAAAGAATCCAAGGTTGTAATAACAGAACGGTCAACTTGGCCATTAGAAAGAGGTCTATAGATAGAGGAATATGCACAAGCCGATTTTAGGCATTATTCTGTAGAGGGTGGTCCCTGTAGGACTAACTCAAACTGAATCGCTGGTAAAACTCATTTGCCTCTGCCCTCTTTCTGGAATCTGGATGAAAACCAAGATCTGTGGCACATTCCCTAATGTTCTTGGCCCCCGAGTTGGAGGCCTCACTGAGGACTCATGGGGAAAACAAAACTCTCTCTTTTCTATTTATGGTTATCAGCCATGTTGTAAAACTTAAATATAATTTGTTTTGCTTTAAGGTCAATGAAAAAAAGTCGTCTTGAACTTTCCATTAGTTGTCAAGCACCAGAACAGGGTATGTTTTTGTTTCATGGCTTTTGCCCGTGGGTAAGCTTTGCAGCTCAGGATCGTTCATGCGGTTGTGGACCATTGGGTTTGGGGAGCACCCACTGTGTGAGGCCGTGTGTTGACATGCGGCGGCTGAAGCATGAGTGAAGCGGGGCCCTAGTCCTGAGTTAGTTTACATGAGTCTTCTCAGGAGATTGGATGCATGAGCGGATACATGGCCTGTAGAGAAAGAGCGCCTCCAGGGATGAGGCGAGTACTGTGGACAGTTTCCGGGAGAGGGCCTGGCTTTCTGACTGGAGAGAGCAAAAGCACTGTTGGCTTTGAGCCAGGACTCGGAGGATCCCCGGCGGAACAAAGTCACGCAGTGGTGTATTTGAGTGAGTTCTGACTTCAATTGTAAGCCTCAGTTTTCCTCATCTATAAAATGGTGATGATATCTTTACCACCCATATCCCAGTACTTTTATGAGACTAACTTCCAAAATGCACCACAACCAGTGAAATACTCTCAATGCTGTTACTTATTACTATGGTTACTATTGTCAAATGGCATCTGTTAAATAGTTACATAGCTGTGAGGAGCTGTAGTTTTCCAGGAGTTAGATCTAAAAAAAGAGTTACTGTTATTCATGGTGGTTTATTAGGCTAGCTCCACATAGGAAGGTTTTTATATGTGGAAATGTAGCTGATCTCACAAATGTGGTGGCGAGAGCCATTTACTAAAGTGGAGAGGAATCCCTGAACAGTATCTGAAAGGCCGAGTTCCCTTTTTTTAGGGAAGAATCAGGCATAGGATGGTTCAGTATATTAATGTGTAGGTACCTAAAGTTCTGGGTTTGAGATGGCTATGGAGTGTGGGACTTGAAACTCTGTGATTCTTTAAGGAAAAAAACAAAAACAACAAAATCAAAACCAAAAAATAACCAATGCTTAAAAAAGAAATTGAACTTCCTAGAGTCTTTCTGAGACTTAACTTAAGAACTTGAGTTGATTTAGGGAAGTAGGAGATGTGGTAAATTCCTTCCTGGGTATGTTCATTAAAACATCGTGAATTAAGCTGGAGAAACTGGAGCCTGAAGCATGTTAGTGTTGTATGAGGGGAAGGACATACATGTATGAGATTAGGTTTAAAAAACACGTGCCACACATTCAGCTGGAGATCCTCATTTGAATTCATTCCCCAAATAGGCCCTAGTCAGATGTTTCATTGTCGCCCCTTTTGCTAGAATGACTGAACCACTGTTCTTTAAGATTGATTTTATAGGGAGTTTATGAGCCAATCAAGAAAACTGACCTCATTGTCACATTCTTTTTTCCTTTTTTAAAATAGACTTTATTTTTTTTGAACCGTTTTAGATTTACAGGAAGATTGAGAAGGTAGTACAGAGTTCTCATTAACCCTCTCACCCTGTTTGCCCTATTATTGACATCTTACATTCATATGGTACATTTGTTACAATTAATGTACCAGTACATACATTTTTATTAACTAAAGTCCATAGTTTGTTCAAATTTCCTTAGTTTTTGCCTAGGTCAAAAACTGTCCTTTTCACTCATACCCCATCACATAGGGCAGTGGTTTCCTGATAATAGTGGCTTTTCAACAATTATTGGTTGAGTGAATAAAGAAAGAAGATGCAATACCTGCCCTTATATTGTTACAATGTAGTAGGAAAGGATCAGGCTGCCATGCAAATGACATATACACACTAGTGCTTAAGAGTTTAGAAGCAGATGGGCTATATTTGAATGAAGCCTGGCACTGCCACTTACTGACCCTGTAACTGGGTAGGTCACCCAGCCTCTCAAAGCCTGTTTCCTCACCTGTGAAAAGAGGTAATGACAGCTCCTACCTCAGTGGGGTAGGAAAGAAATGAGTGAAATAAAGAATTCATGTGACAGCATGTGAACAGGGCCTCACACGTGGGAAGCTCTCAGTAAATGTCAGTTTCAGTGTTTACCTTGCAGGGTAGAATGTGATAGGTGTGCTGAGAGGTACCAGGTGTAATGGGGAGTCTGAAAAGGGGAGATGCATAAAGTGGGGTGGAGGTTAGGAAAGTTTTCCGAGAGGAGGTAGCCTTTGAGATTGACCTGAAAGAATAAATCAGCTTTCACCAGAGGCCCAGTGACTGGAGGGAGAAAAATGCCAGGTTGAGACAATGTAACACACAGAGTTACAGAGGTGGAAGGCGTGAGAGAATGTGTTCTGGAGGAAAGAAAATAATCTACTATAGATGGACTGTGGTCAAATATGGCAAGAGAATAGGACAAGGGAGATAAAACTATGGGGTCATAAATGTTTTTTATATAAATTTAAACTTTTAATTCTAAAATTTTTCAAATATAGAAGAAAGTAGAAGGAATATACTACAATGAAAACCCATAGAACCCCTATCTGATTTCAGTAACTATTAGCATTTTTCTTATTTACTTCATCTGTGTAAATTTACATATATTATTTTTTGCTGAGCCATTTCAAAATAAATTTTAGATATCATGGCATTTTGCCCCTAAATACTTTAGCATTCATCTCCAAGAAATAAAGAAGCTGCCTTATGTAAATGCAGTACTATTATGATGGCCAACAAAATTAATTGTAGTCCTCAAATATCATTTATTATCAGTCCATAGTCAAATTTCCCAAAGACTTAGTCCCCTAAGTCTTTAGCATTGAAAAAAAAGTTAAACCAGAATCCAAGCTAAAGACCGTGTACTGCATTTTATTTGATTGTCATGCCTCTTACGTCTCCTCAAATCTAAAATTCCTACTAAGATATTAAGACTCTGAGGCTTTGGAGCACCGAGAAGATTATGGTGCTTTCCCCTCCCCCACCCCATCTACCATCCATATAATTCAAAATAAAAACAATATTGAATTTCAGTAAAAGAAATGTAAGCAAGTCCAAGTAGATTCAGATTTTTTCTCCCATCAAGATGCTGACTTTGATGCTATCAAAATCTCAAGTGATCACATTTTTAAATACCTCAGCATATGCTTATTTGCCTTGAATGGTCCAGCTCTTGACTCACAGAACTCAGTAGAGATAAAGTGACTCACTGTTTTCAGTTGAGCTGAATGTCTAGCGTGTCTAAACTTCACAGATAGGAAACCACATCCTTAATAGACACACAGAAGTGATTTTTAGTCCCATTGTATATATAAGCCTTCCAGACACTAAGTTCCAATCCTTTCGTGTAATTTCACAGTGAGTTTCACAATATTTCTTTAAGGCAAAAAGTCACTTAGGCCTGTGGGTTGGAAAACAGAGGATGCAGAACCTTGTTGGTCCTACTTTAACCAGGAATACTCTGGTTACAAAGTGCCTCCTTTGTTTTTGGCCCTTCCTGAGTCACAGGTACCTATGGCCGGGCAAGAGTCCGGAATAGCTGCGGGTATGGGAGTGGGCATGAGATGCCCACCTGCCTGGGCTGCAACTTCTGCAACTCATAGGATAAACCTGGCATCCTTAGAAACAACACGGAAGAGAAGGAGGTATTTGGGGAGTGCTTTCCTGCAAACGCACACCCTCTAATTGCCTTTTCCTAATGATCTTTCCTTGTTACGTTTGGAAGGGGGGCTCCTCTGAGGACCATTTCTTTGCACCTCGCTTGCAGGTGCACGGTGAGTGCTGCTTTAATTTGTTGCACTTTGCCTTGTCGGGGAACCCAGCCCACCCCACCTCTGCTGGGAGAAACACATTTCCACCTCCTTTTCAACTTCATGAGGTTCTGTTGACCCACTTGGAAGAGGTTCATTGTAGCACCTGCTTGTTCTTTCTTCTGTCCTTAATTTGGTTTGCCTTTTATTGTCTTCCAACTGAATGGATTCTTTCTCTTTCTTTTAAGGGAAAGGAACCTGAGAAAAGCAATGCTTGTGGTGGTGACTGCTTGCTGAGGGTAATTACTGTTTTATGTTAATCTACATGTTAAAATGAGCAGACAGGGAATTGCTAAATTCACCATCTTGTTATTTCCCAAGTCTGGTCCTCTTAAGTATATTTGTTGCTTAAATAAAGATGTAGCCATGCAAAGTAGAAATGTCCAAATGTACAGTTTTTTATGCATGTGTATATATAGCATTTAAAATTTTTATTTCCATCAGCAAGAGTCATTATAGAATACTTGGAAATTATAGGAAAGCGGAAAGAAGAAACCCAGAGATAACTAGCATTAACACTCTGAATTTATGTCTGGTCATTTAGCCTACATGTTATTTCTCTTTAAATGGGCACAGTTTCACTATTACAGTCTAGGACTTCTTGCTCCTGGGAAGTGTGGTCCATAGATCAGCAGCATCAACGTCTCTTGGGAGCTTGTTAGAAATGCAGAATCTTGGTTAGCCTCTTGTCTGCATTCCCCCACGCCCCAGAAAAAGAAATGCAGAATCTTGGTTAGCCTCTTGTTTGCATTCCCCCACACCCCAGAAAAAGAAATGCAGAATCTTGGGCTCTACCGCAGACATACTGAATTGTAATTTGTATTGAATGATACTACGTATCCATTAAAATTTGGAAGCACTTCTCCAGAACACAGTATACCCAGGACAGCAGGTGAAGTGGGTAGGACCCAAAGGTCAAGACTGTTTTTCTCCATTTTCCCTGTGTCACTCTTTCCTAAAATAATTTCCTCAGTATGTGATAAAGATAAAAATGAGGTCAATTTTCTAGCAAGACATAGTAGCCTTGATAAGGAACCCAGCTGTCTCATGCATAAACATTTCATTCAGCAAACATACATTAGGTGCCTGCTGTGTTCCAGGGCACACATGCGGCAGTCACGAAGCCTGCCGTTAAGGCTTGCATGTACTGCACTAGAAACATATAGAGGGCAAGGGGAGGGGGTGGGTGGTTGTACAGGGATTGGGCTTGGAAGTCAGAAAGAAAAATGGTTTCTGGGCTGAGTCTTGAAATATAATTCAGTGAACATGAGTTATGAGTATTGCTAGGCTCTGGAGAGAGCACAGAGCTGGATAAAATGGATCCCTTCCTTCAAGGAGTCTGTGTTTGATTTAAGGACAGGGGACAGTGTTTAAAATGATAAATAAAATCTGAAGCACCTTGGTGTTAGGGTAGAACCAGAAGATCAGGGTCTGAATATCAACTTTATAACTCTGTGACCTCGGACAAGTTATTTCACCTGTCTGAGTATCCATTTCTTTCGTAGACAGAAGCAAAATAACGTAAACTACTTCACAGAATTTCAGTGATTTTTTTTTTTTTTTTTTTTTTTTTTTTTTTTTTTTTTTGGCTGCGTTGGGTCTTCGTTGCTGCGCGCGGGCTTTCTCTAGTTGCGGTGAGCGGGGGCTACTCTTCGTTGTGGTGTGTGGGCTTCTCATTGCGGTGGCTTCTCTTGTTGCAGAGCACGGGCTGTAGGCGCGCGGGCTTCAGTAGTTGTGGCACGCGGGCTCAGTAGTTGTGGCTCGCGGGCTCTAGAGCGCAGGCTCAGTGGTTCTGGTGCACGGGCTTAGTTGCTCCGCGGCATGTGGGATCTTCTCAGACCAGGGCTCAAACTCTTGTCCCCTGCATCGGCAGGCAGATTCTTAACCACTGCGCCTCCAGGGAAGTCCCTCAGTGATTTTTAAATGAGGTAACATAGTAAAGTTCTTGCCTACAGTGAGTACAGAATCAGTACCGTGTGGCAAAGATATTTAAAAAGTGTCAAGTGAGTGCCATAGATAGAAGTATTGAGGAGAAACAGAGAAAAGAGAGGCTGTTTCTACCTGGACTGTGAGAGACCTTGTGGCCAATATGGGCCTGAGGATGTGAACGAGGAAGAGAGGGCCAGTGGGAACCAAAGTGAAAGATGAAGCTGCACTTTTGAGAGTGGATAGACTGAGGAGAGAGGTAATAGAAACAAGGGATCAAGTTTGGTGGAGGAGAATTCTGTTTGCAACACATTCAGTTTGAAGCAGCTGCTGAAAGCTGGGCTTCTGGGATGCAAGTTTGCCCACCTGGAACGTTCGTTATTCAGACACATGCCCCTCTGTTCTAGGCTTGGCCAGGGCTGGGCATGAAATGAGGTGCTCAGCTTCACTGGTCCTGGTGTTTGGTCAGAATACCTCTTGCAGAGGGACTCTTTCTTGCTCACTGGGAAGGTCCACATCTATCCAGGGTTTCTCACCAGGATGGAAAACAATGCACAATTTTTTTAAACCTTGAGACTTACCTCTTCTTCCAAAGAAGAGGTATGGAAGAGAACTGAAATTATCTGTGCCTAATTTTTATCCATGTTGTCCTCTTCCTTGGGTTTCTTTTTCTCTGTAAATCTTCTTCCTCCCAACTAATGACCATTAATTGCTACAGAAGAAAAATGAATTGGAAAAAGTTTTTTGAAAAATGAACTAAATGCTGTAACACCAGTGGTCTCTGTTTCTATTTGTGTTGGTTTCAACCATAAGCTCCTTTATGATCTCTCTTCATATGGAATAGACACAGCCTACAAGTAACCGTAGTTACTGGCTTTTAGCGGTTACAACCAGCCTGCCATATAAAATGCTAACATTTTGCCAAATTTGTTTTATCTCTGTCTCTCTCTGTTGCTGTCTCTCTGTCTCTGTATACATACACTTTAAAACATTTTTGCTGAACCGGTTGAGTTAGTTATAGAGGTCATGATCCTTTACCCGAAATATTAATACTTTAACATGTATCTCCCAAACACAAGAATATTCTCCCACATAGCCCATAATACCGATTCAAATTTCACCAGTTATTCCAGTAATGTCTTTTTTTTTTTTTAATTTTATTTATTTATTTATTTATTTTTGGCTGTGTTGGGTCTTCGTTTCTGTGCGAGGGCTCTCTCTAGTTGCGGCGAGCGGGGGCCACTCTTCATCGTGGTGCGCGGGCCTCTCACCGTCGCGGCCTCTCTTGTTGCAGAGCACGGGCTCCAGATGCGCAGGCTCAGTAGTTGTGGCTCACGGACCCAGTCGCTCCGCGGCATGTGGGATCTTCCCAGACCAGGGCTCGAACCCGTGTCTCCTGCATTGGCAGGCAGACTCTCAACCACTGCGCCACCAGGGAAGCCCCCAGTAATGTCTTTTATAACCCCTCTCCTCATCCAAGATTCATCAACAGTCATTCACTGCATTTTGTTTCTTTTCCTTTAATCCAGAAGAGTCACCCTGTTTTTGTTTATTTTTGTCATTCATGGCACTGATATCTTGGAGAATGCCAAGATAATTGTCTTGTAGAAAGTACCACAAGTACTAGATTTGTTTGATTGTTACTTTATGATGAGATACAGATTAGGCCTTTTGACAAACATACTACATAGTCCCTGTGGAGACATGTGATGTTCGGTTATCCTATAATTGATTGTGCCAGCCATCACTTGGGTAAGATGGTCTGCCAGAGCTCTCCATTATAAGGATACCTTTTCCCCTCGGTAAGTGATAAGTAATCTGTGGGGTGATATTCTGAGACTGTGTGAGTATCCTGTTCCATAGCAACCCTTTCCCTAATGGTTTTAGCGTCCATTAACGACCCTTGACTGAATCAATCATTGCCTTGGTGGCTGCAAAGTGGGATTTTCTATTTCTGCTATTCCTTTGGTGTTTATTAGCTGGCTTTCTTTGTAAAGAAGAGCTTTCCACTATCCCCCTTTCCATGAATATCTGTGGATTTATGGTTCCTTTTTTAAAAATTGAGTGTGTTATAATTTATCCGTATCATTCTTTTTGTTGTTCAAATTGTACCACATTTGGCCAGTGGGAGCCCCTTCATGGCAGCTCCTGTGTCCTTCTGTCATGTCTGCATTAATATTTGAGCGCTTCTTGCTTTCTGGCATAGTAAGGTGTTCTAGGCTTATATTGTACTTTCCGTATCCCCAGGCCTGGACCCAACTATTTCTCCAGTGAGCTGTGGTGCTTAGAAAAACAACATCTGGGTACTCAAACTTTTCTTTAAAAATGCATATAATCCAGAGAAAGTTAAAATTCCTTAATCATTTGTTGAAGCTCCCCCATTCCCCAGCTTCTGCTAAAATATTGCCATGGAGTCATTGGAAGTTTAGAAGTTGGAAGGAAAGGACCAATGAGAGTAAGAGGCCGTCGAAAGAGAAGGTCATTGGGCTTTGGACCAGAGGTGGTGCAGTGATGCAAAAAGGGGAGTGAGATAGTGCCAAGACCAATTTAGATTATGTTGGAATTCTGCCCACGGAGTGACTAGAGAGCCTGAGAAAATAATTTCTGCTTATTTTCCAGGTAGACTCTGAAAATTGGTTGCCCTTTTTTATATCCAGTAATGCTAAGAGAGTGTATTCCCCTGAGCTATTATACATATGCTAATTCTTAGAGCAATTTAAGAAATACATTTTCCATACTGAGAGTTCCTAAGTGTTCTGTATTTTCAGAGTCAGTGTGAGGTGTGTATAGGTGGATGTATATTTCTGCATGTCTTCTTTTAAAAATTAAAATTCATAGTTTTTATTTTGAACACTCCTAATTGAAAATAGTATCTGAATTTATTTGCTGATTATAATATTTGGTTGCAAATTATTAAAGGTGCATATGTGCAGCATTTTAGGCAGCAACTTGTGAGACACAGAAGCCAAGAATTTCAGTTATTTTCCAAAGTAATCAACATACGTTTGATAAAATGATAGTCTCTGATCTTGAACTTGAACTGACTGATTTTTCTGGAACTCAGTATCACCTCTGTGATCTCTTTTTGTATATGATAGCATAATTAAAATATTCATTTGCCTTTTCTATTCTATGAAACAAAACAGAACAAAACATGAAATCAGTAGCTTTGTTTCCATTTGATAGGGAAGTTATGAAAATGCTTAAAAATACAAAAGCAAATTTGAAACAGAAGGGTTTTTTGTTTTTTTTCCATTGAAGTCAGCATTTTTGGAAGTAAAAAACAAAACAAAACAGAGACTAGTACATCTATACTTTGTACAGCAGTAATACGGTTATTATTCAGATGTATACACTGCATGTTACAGATGCTTTATAATTTTATAAAACAAAACCACACACACACACACGCACACACACATGCACACACACACACACAATCACTGATTTTTAATCCTCAGTGCATTCTTGAGAATGGAGAGTAGTACTAAAGCAATTGCTCTACACCAAATAGTTACTGGGTATTTGATGTGAGTAAGGCTACGCTGAAGATGGAAAGGGGCACATCCTTTAAATGTGCTGCTGGCCAGTATAGGTAAGTGAATTCAGGTTGTGTGGTGGCCAAATTGTTCCACATTGGCCCTTGACTTCAGAGTATTGTAGTTTCACCATTTAGTTCTTATGCAGTTTCAGTGCATGGAATTAAACTAAGCAGACTGATGACTAAGGAGTCACCATTTTTGGCAAATGGATTATTTTCAAAGTCCAGTTTTATGTTTATTGGGAAAATTTTAATACAACTGAGTTCTTTTGGAGGTCGTAAAGATCAATATCTCTTTCTTACTTTCTATCGAAAACTCCCCGAGTGAGGCACTCATCCCCACAACTGAATCCATTGCTTCTTGTATTTCTTTAATCTTGATCTTGTTTGAAAGGAGCTTTATCCAGAGCACAATTTCTTCATTCATAACTAAATTTCTTTCAGACATTAAGACAGCTAATATGCAATTATATAATTAAAAGTCTTCTTTCATCTGGATTTTACTAAATCCATAACTGTTTTAGCCAGTAAAAGCAAATTATATTTTGGCCTCTAAAACGGATTTATATACTTTGAACATCTCTGTTGGGACTGTATTTGCCCTTGAATTATGAGATAGAAAATACTTTCTGTGACTGGATCTGTTAATACCTGTGGAGGAAGCATCTGGTACCCTTGTTCTTGGGCTGGTGTTCATTCTACTGGCTGGAGTCACATTCAGAATTAAAGTGGGGATAAAAAGAGGTTTTTTCCCCACCAAATGCCTTAGTCCTATTTTTATATAGCGTATGGTTATTTCTAACTGTAAAAGTAGATGTGATTATTGTGGAAAATTTGGGAACCACAGGAAAATGCAAAGAAAATAAAAATTATTCTATTCTTATTCTGTTATCTCTAATTAGTAACTATACAAATGTTGACTTTTTTTCATTCTAGTCTTTTTTTCTAGGTATAGATACTTTTAAACAAAATTGAGATGATATGGAACATATCATCTTATAGTCTGCATTCCCAATGAACACTGCTTAAAAACATTTTCTCATTTTATTAAATATCTTACAGATTTTAAAAAACTTTATCCGTTGCTGAATATTTATATTTTAAAATTGCTTAAAATTGTTATTACTTTAATGGAAAACTTCTTTGTACATATCTTTATGAATATCTTGGACTTTTTTTTATGGATAACTTTAATCTTTTAAAAGTTTATTGGTTTCAAGGAATGACAAATAATTCAGTTTCTCCTCTCTAGCAACTCTGGCTAAGTCCTCTTGTCTGTAAGAATCGTATCTTTATAACACCATCATGTTGGTCTGTCCGGAATGGTGCAGTAACGCTTCATTTATCTAACAACACCATTAGGGAACTTCTCATTAATAAATTTTTCACGTAACTGAAACGCCCTTAAAAGTGTCCATACTAGGTTATTGTAAACCTAGTATGTGAGTGTGATTCTTTCTAAAATTAAATTACATATGTTGCTATCCTCTTTAACATAATGAGCATATTTGAAAATCATAATTTAACCCCTCTGGTCTAAATCACAAGCGTCCTGGGACTTCCTTTGGTGGTCCAGTGGTTAAGACTCAGCGCTTTCACTGCATGGGGCCGGGTTCGATCCCTGGTCGGGGAACTAAGATCCCATAAGCCATGTGGTGTGGCCAAAAAAACCCAAAAAAACAAAACAAAACACACAACACACAAGCATCCTTGTAAACACTAGTTACTATACAGTCAGGTCTGCTAAAATGCAGTATATGTGTTTCTAAAAACCACCATGCTATGCAGAATCATGCAGTAAACCCCCCAGTGCTTAAGGGAAAAGTAGGATCAGGGACATAACACTCAAAAACCTTTATCAGTGAGGCAACCCAGCACTGGAGCCTACCTGGGCTCTTTGGTGGGGCTGATGGTGGACGCTGGGAGGGCTCACGCCAAGGAGTACTTCCCAGAACTTCTGCTGCCAGTGTCCTTGTCCCCACGGTGAGACACAGCCACTGCCTGCCTCTGCAGGAGACCCTCCAACACTAGCAGGTTACCTGCACCACTCATAGAGCCATTTGTGAGGAAAGCCTGTCACATGGCCCTGCCGACCTGGCCACAGCTGACTGAATCACAGGGGACACGGGTTCGATCCCTGGTCCGGGAAGATCCCACATGCTGCAGAGCAACTAAGCCCGTGCACCACAACTACTGAGCCTGTGCTCTAGAGCCCGTGAGCCACAACTACTGAGCCCACGTGACACAACTACTGAAGCCCACGCACCTAGAGCCCGTGCTCCGCAACAAGAGAAGCCACCGCAATGAGAAGCCCGCGCACTGCAACGAAGAGTAGCCCCCGCTCTCCACAACTAGAGAAAAGCCCGCGCGCAGCAACAAAGACCCAACACAGCCAAAAATAAATTAAAAAAAAAAAAAACTTTATCAGTGACATTAAAAAAAAGTAAGATGGGAACTGAATAAAAATTGGAGCACAGTTTTACACATATTAGTTGGTCAAGAAGTAAATAGATAAAAAGTCCACTAAATATGGCATTTTGCCTTGAGAAAGTCGTGACGTTTCCTGTGGACTGAGGCCCTGGAAGGGTTGCAGTTTGTGAGTCACTGTGAAGTGGTGGAAGGAGGGTTACCTGAAATCAGAAGGAGAGTTGGGGCACCCAGCGTGGAGGGCTGTGGCTCGGCACACTTCGGGGGGACTGAGATCGCCGACAGATGTTTGAGACGTGGGTTTTGTGCCTTTTGTGTATCCTTAGGCAGCTGGGCTCCGCCCGGTGCAATCTTCTGCTATTACCTAATGTTTCTTGCAGTGAAATCATACCTAAACAAATGTGAAAATCAAGTTACGCTCAAGCTGCTCCCTACTGTATCAACCTTGGAACAAACACGAGTGTTATAGGAAAACTGAGTGTACTGTGTGGCACCAGGGTGATGTCTAGGGGATATTTCTGCTTGTCTCTATCCTAAATGGAGTTAACACATGTAAAAACACTTAGAGAAGAATCTGGCATGAGAGTCAATACTGTGTAAGTGTAACAATAACAGTGTAACAGTAATAGTAACTCTAAACTGTAACAGTAACAATGACAGTAATAATAAATGATGACTATTGATGTCTGTGGGATTCTGACTGCCTACCGTGGCAGCACTTCCTGCCTCCTCCTAAAGGACCTATTTCTCAATCTCTTATGGCTTTTAAATGAATTTATCACGCTTCTTAGAATTATATCTAACGTGCGGCCCAGTGTGGGAGAGCCTGACAGGTGCACAGACTTTAGGTTATGGTTTACCTGTGGCATCTGTTACACCTACTTAAACTCGTTTATCTTATGAATGAGTTATTACCTATGTATTCATTCACAGGATTGTTGGGGGAAGTAACTTACGTTTTAAGTGAGATTATCATCATGCAGAATTTTCGGATTTTCTGTTTTATTAGAAAAAAGTTGGGACTTCCCTGTTGGCGCAGTGGTTAAGAATCTGCCTGCCAATGCAGGGAACATGGGTTCAAGCCCTGGTCCGAGAAGATCCCACATGCCTCGGAGCAACTAAGCCCGTGCGCCACAACTACTGAGCCTGTACTCTAGAGCCCTTTGGCCACAACTACTGAGCCTGCGTGCCACAGTTACTGAAGCCCGTGCACCTAGAGCCCGTGCTCCGCAACAGGAGAAGCCACCGCAGTGAGAAGCCCGCGCACCGCAACAAAGAGTAGCCCCCGCTCGCTGCAACTCTAGAGAAAGCCCGCGCACAGCAACAGAGACCCAATGCAGCCAAAATAAATAAATAAATAAATTTATTAAAAAAAAAGTCAACACGCCTCTCTCTTCTCATTCCCACCTGCAAAAGTGAAGTGTGCTTCAATGGATACATCTGAAGGGCATTTACAAGTTGTTAATGAATTTCTTTAAGTTGTTATTGTTCACTTCTATTTACAACTGCTTTTGTGTTTGTGAGATGAGCTCATCTTTGGAAGGTGAGGCAGGCAAATGTGATATCGGAAGACCTTCCCTCCCAAGTCTCAGTATAATTAGAAGTCCACATCCTCCCTAAGTTGCTTTTTATGACTCCCTGAGAAGGACATTTTTATGGTGAAGGTTGCCAAGAAGCCTTGCTGATTCCGGCTTTAGTAACTTTAATAAGATGACAGATCAAAACACCATCTAGGTTTAGCAAGTCTTGTTAGTATTGTTCTGAAAGAAAAGTAGCTAATATAGCTCATCATTTAGATATTCCAGTGCAATCTGTATTTTAATTATGCAGAGACTCTGAATAGCAATGGGGTGTTTTGATTTTTAATTTCTAATCTGACTTTGAATGTTAACTTTTTGTCTCTACACAATTTCTAGATATATTCGGGCTGCCTGACCTCATTGAGTGATTGCTATTAATTAACAAGACTTGGTGGGAAAAGGGAAATTGCCTTCTGAGCTTTGTACCAAAGACCTGGGAAAAGTAAGTAATTTTCTAACTTGCTTTTTAAAAATTTTGTTATATTTCTCTCAGAAAGTTAACAGTTTGTCTGTGGCTTTTCTACTTCCTTTCTTTCCTGGCTTTGTAAGTTTTATTTGCTCTTACAGACTTGAAACATGGAAAGGGACTCAGGAGACCTTTAAAAAAAAAAAAAAAAACCTTTCAAGAGATTAGGATGAATTTCTGCAATGTGCCATTTCTTTGGGATTTCATAAACTGAGTCCTCAATGTTGTGATAAAACCTTTTATCAGGTGTTCAGTAGATGAATTAAACTCTAAAGGTAACACAGTGTAATATGGTGTGACAGAAAAGTGAGTCTAGTTTTCTGAGCTTCAGGAGTTTTAGACTTTTAGATAAGCTCTTTGGTTCTGAATTTTTTAGAATAAGAATGTAATCCATTTGGTTCTTTTCTTGTCTGGAAAGGAAAATAAAATGTGGAATCACTTGTTCAGTAAGTCCCTCATGTAGCTTGGTCTTAGAAGAATTGATGCATCTGTCAGTTTTATTGTTTTATAACTTTTTCGAGAAACTCCAAGATAGTTTAATTGAGAAACCTGTGTGAATGGCTTGACTATCTCGTAGAAAAAATTGTTTGGCGCCATAAAGTTCAATTTATTTCCCTGATCTCTTTTGAAGAGAAAGGTAAAATGGGCCCTAAAAATAATACAGTCTACTTTTTTGTAGATACTACTTGGAAATGTGAGTGACCCATAAGAATGTAAGTGAAACAACACACGTACACACACACATGCACTCACGCATGCGCGCTCACACACACCTCCTTTCTGGTGTATTCCAGAAGCAATATCATTGACAGTAGGAACTGTTTGCTCATTCAATCACTAGATAGTTTTCTAAACTTTGTATTCGTTGTGTATTACAGCTCCTCTACATTTCTGACAGTACAAATGAGATAGTTGAAACATTCCTAAAACAAAACAAGACAGAAAAGAACTATACTCTAGAAGTTCCATAGAAGCGTTAAACAGTAAGATCAGATTTTATTGTTATATTGTTTGTAGTGTAAATTTATTTATAACTGAATTGTGTGTTATTTGGAAATAATTTTAATAAGGTAAGGGTCTTTAATTATGAAGCTGTTTTGAAGTTAAATAAGATGTACTGAAAAAATATTACATACACACACCACGAAAACAGTTTCTGAGAGCCATCAAGTCTATGCTAAAATATAAATCCAATGAAAGCAAAGACTTCGAAAATTTTCTCCAAAAACATTTTTTTTTTGTTACAGTGAAATATTTGCAGTAGTGAAATTAAAATGGAATTTAAAAAAATGATAGCAATATATTTAGTTGCATTTTTTAGCCTTGTATTCACATATTAACCTTAAAATAAAGGATATTTATTCCATCCTGGAAGGATATTTGAAAGAGGATTATGTTGGAAGTCACCAATCTGTCCACAGAAGTGGAACGAAAAGAGCAAAAGATTAATTCTCTGGCCTTTAGGATCTCAATATTTGCAGTGGTGTTTAGATTGGAAATACAACTTAGCCCCAGAAAGCGAGCTACTTAAACTGCCTTTCAAATAATTTAGCATTTCTTTAAAATTTAATATAGTCCCTGGTGAAATATTTTCCTTCCATTACACCGAAATATTCCCTTTGTGATATTGCTGTAAAAGTTCCTTTTCCATTTTGTAGAAGCAAGGCATCAGTAGGACTTTTGTTCACCACAGTAAGCTAAAGACAGTCCCTGTGTTACCAAAGGGACTATGGCAGAAGGATCCCTGCTTACTGAAACTGATGTCATAGGTGAAAATTTACATGCACAGAAGGATGTTGACAGTTGACTTTTAAGTTAAAAAGAAGGTGGTTATAATGCATAAGTATGCTCTGTATATATCTAGTCCTGAAGAACTAGTTATATGGAAGTAAACATTAAGGGAGAGGGCAGGGTGGGGGGAGATGGAGGGAAGTCCCTTCTGAAATTTACAAAAGTCACAGGTGAATGTTTCTGACAGTACTTTGAAAACTGTAAGGGGTACTTAAATGAATTGGTGACTTATTTTGGGGGAGGTTAGTGCAATTTTAGGGAAAATTCAAAACCCTAAACAACCACCACACTTCCTTTTAACTCCCATTTGTCCTCTACTTTTATTTTTTTCTTAATCACAAGTATGTTTTCAAAGACTTACTTGTTTCAAGTATTTTATTTAATTATTTGAAATAGGTTTCTGGAAACTTGAGTCTATAATATTGACAAAATGTAGATGCACTTTTGAAAAATTAGCCATGAATTATTATTATTATTTTTTTAATCAGTCATCACTTTTATACACATCAGTGTATACATGTCAATCCCAATCGCCCAATTCAGCACACCACCATCCCCACCCCACCGCGGTTTTCCCCCCTAGCCATGGATTATTTTAAAAGAACTAGAAAATAGCTTCTATTTTATTATCCTGTTTAATACATATATATGTTTATTTTTATGTTAATACTAGAGTAGTATATGCTACAAATTATTTGATATCCTTTCTTTTCCACTTAATAAATAATGCATTCCCATGCTAATAAATATTTGCCTACAATATCATTTTTAGTGAAAGAGAAACAGTTGAATCTTAGCTTTTTGTTTAATTTGAGGTGATCCTGGCTTTCAGTTAGAAGGGAGTATAAATATGTGAAATATATGGTGTGGGTTTTTCATCTGTGAACAGAGAATAGACTAGGATTCGCTTTCTACAATCTCTACTGTGTTTACTGTAACCAGACATGTTCTGAACAGGAGGCTTGTGGGACTAAATATGTGTTCAAAATGGTAAATGTCACTGTTTGATGGGTACTGTGTATAAAGCTTGTGTCTTCTTTGGTCCCTTTGTTATATTACAAGAGTGCAGGTGACATCTTCCTCCCACTTAGCTGTCTTCATCAATATTTCTGTGCCTAAGGAAGGATTCTACCTATGTACTTCTCCCTCCCAAGAAGCTCTTAATATCTCAGATGAGGTGATGGGTACAGAAGGAACGTTTCATAGACTTTGGAATATAATTTATTGGAGCAAATTGAAATCCAAATTAATTGGAGATGCAAAATGTATTATAGACCTTTGCATGCCTTCTCAATTTTAGGTTCATTTATTAAGCCGACATTTTTTGCACAAGTACCATGTGCCAGGCACTGTGTTAGGAGCTCATTAGTCAAAGATGAATGAGATATGCTCTTGCTTTCAGGGAACTTAATTTGAGTTTCAAATTCAGATTGAAATAACATATATTCAGTGTGTACTATGTGACAAGCAGTGGGCTGGATATTCTCAAATGAGGCGTTTGACCACTAACATTCAGTAATGATATTCATTGACCCATCCCTTCCAAAATAAATCATGAATAGAATTTTCTAATCCTTAAGTTTTTTTTTCCATTATATTTTCCTGAACTTTTGGTACCTGCTACTACTTGTTAAGTTAAATTAGCAAATAGAAAAAAAAAAAAAGTTAATGAATAACAAGCATTTAATCAATAAACTTAGAACAATGATTTAAAAAACGTGTGTATATATTTATACACACATATGTGTGCACACACACACACATAATATTTGGGAAGCAGTATGTATATAATGTAGTTGTAATTTCTCCTAGTAGAATAATTCTTGGTTCATGTGGTACAGTTAAATATACCAAGATTTCTGATATTTTGCCCTTAGACTGGCTCCGCTGTCTGAACAAGTGTGGAAGTCATAGTAGTGAGTCACTAGATTGTCAGAGTAATTCTTAGGGTAGGGATTATTGAAACTTGGGGGGAAAATAACTCGCCAGCATTCACACAGCTAGAAAAGGTTTGAGTTAGGATTCTAACTCTGATCCATCTAACTTTAAAGCCCATGAGGTATCCATCTGACTCTGGTGAGCTTGTAGGGAAGATGGATTCACAAATGCTGTGGGCCTGCTGAGGAAGGGGCGGTCATTTCCCGAGGAATCAGGAGTCTATATGGCATTGGGCATGTTCCCCATTTTCTCAAAGTCCATCTCTTCATCTTTAAAGAAGAGTTGGTAGTAGGATCTAGCAGGGCATTGGACCAGAGCAATTAAGGAGCATTGGTAGGAGAAGTAACTAGGCATGTGAGATGGAGAAATAATAGGTCTGGGACTGGAAGCCACTGCTAGCAATTAACCCTGGGAGTGTGCTGGGAACTGTATTAAGAGTTTTACATATTTTATCTTATTTAATCCTATATATCCATTCTGAGAGGTAGGTGTTATTGCCCCATTATAAAGATTTTGAAACTGAGGCTCAGTGAGGTTAAATAACTTGTCTCATGTCACATAGCTAGGGAGTGGAGTGGTCAAGACTTGAACTCAGGTCTGTATGACCCTCATGTTTATGCTCTTAACCGCTGTGCTATGATCAGAAGTAATCCTTTCTGTGTGTCAAACTCCCTTAATACCCTACTTCAGTCTTTCATGGTATATTCTGATTTTATCTTTCATTGTTTTTAACTTGAATTGGGTTATAGTTATTTACATAATATTTAATAGACTGTGAGGTCTTGAGGCCTGGGATCCAGTCTCATTCACTTTTTTTTTTTTTTTTTGGTCTTTCATAACTCTTTGCTCAATAAAATTTGCATTGATAAGATGAATAATCTCTAAGATATTTTGTCCCTTGAAATTCAGTGTTTTAAAATTATATATGTAAAGCTTCTGTTGAAGTTATATCAAGTGTTACTTAAAAGGGGGTAATTGGATTTTAGTTTGATATTTGTTTATTTATTTATTTAATTGTTTGACATCTAGATTGATCTCTAAAGTTTCAGGAAATTCCTAATTGCCATTTTATCTTGTGACTTGCTGTCCAAAACTGAAGCTGAGACTAAAATGCACTTCTTGTAAGCCCTTTTGGAGGCTGTAAAGCTGTGCTTGCTGCTTCATTGCTATGGCAGGTATAAAACTGTCTTAAATGATATTTTTGAGTCCATAAAAAATACTACACCATCATTCATGCAGGTAAGGACCTCAGTTTGTAAAAATATGTGGAGCCCTTGTGTTGACGGTCACTCCTGTTGGTCCTGGCTGGTTTCAGATTTAGACAACAAACAGAAGTACTTTTCTGGTTCAGGGCATATTATGGGAGACCGTTGGGGTCAGGCTGCCTAGGTTTGCACCCTAGTTTCTTGGTTTATGAACTCTGTGACTCATGACAAGAAAGCATCTGTAAAATGAAGATGGATAAGAAAACAGGTTGTTATAATAGGTTCACGTACTTGGTTCACTGGGAATTTAGGGAAAAAATATCCGTATTCAGGTGGGAGCCACTTTTGCTCAGATACTCTTTAAAGGAGGCCAAAACTGTGAGCTCGTAGGACAGAATTTGACGGTTCAGTATTAGAGCCCCGTGTTTATCCCTAACCCTTTGCTGTTTTTTTTGTTGTTGTTGTTTTGTTTTTTAATTTATTTATTTTTGGCTATGTTGGGTCTTCGTTTCTGTGCGAGGGCTTTCTCTAGTTGTGGCAAGCGGGGGCCACTCTTCATCACGGTGCGCGGGCCTCTCACTCTCGCGGCCTCTCTTGTTGCGGAGCACAGGCTCAGTAGTTGTGGCTAACGGGCCTAGTTGCTCCGCGGCATGTGGGATCTTCCCAGACCAGGGCTCGAACCTGTGTCGCCTGCATTGGCAGGCAGATTCTCAACCACTGCGCCACCAGGGAAGCCCCCCTTTGCTGTTTTTAAACCAGAGTTCACGTTCTCTTGTAACTACTGCATTTATTTTCCTGTACTCTAAGGAGGTAGTTTATAGGCTTTGCTTCATGTTCTGTATGCTGGAGGAGAGTAGGAAATGAGGTCTTTTAAGAAAATGGAAAATGTTACTCAAGATCAACATTGCCTCTGGGCTTTGAAAAACTCTGGGGTTTCCTTCATCTTCCAAGACAGCTGTGAGGAAGCAAAGCAAACCCTGGGGAAGTTTCATAGCTTGTCTCTGCCGCTGTTACTGGAAAAGGGGAAAATAAGGGCCCGTAAATAGCTGTCATGGCCGCAGTGATGGCAGGTTCAGGTGTGCTAGAAATAAAGCACAGGAGCTGCTTCTTCCCACGGCTGCTGCTCGGCCTGACAGCAGGAGAATGGGTCTCAGAACGTGGCTCTACAGTGAAAACAAAGTGTCCCGTCCATCACAGGCATACATTTCATAAATTTCAAGTCGCACAAAGATTCATGATGTTATTCCGTTTTGAGGTTTAATGTCTTAGATTGCTAACAAGTTGGGTAAAAATACTCTTCAGCCTCAGTCTTATTCTTGTAGTTTTTGATTGCTTAGTTTTGCACTTTGAAGGAAGGGCAGACTTGGCCTGTACCTTCTTGATGGTGAAAAGCAGGAGCTATCAATAAATGCTGAATTTAAAAACCATTTCCAGGGTTACCTCCCGCCACTACGTGACCCTTGCAAAAAAGCTTTTGTCTGCTGTAAGCTGGTAATCCCTTAATACATGGATACCCTGGTGGGGAAAATAAAATCGGATTGTATACCTTTCCCCTTTTACTTGTGGACTAATTGTTGTTCTCCTGCATTTAAAAGCAGATGTTAAACTCTCCCTTTGATGTTCCACAGCAGACAGACTCCAGTTGTGTGTTACCGCTTCTGATGCATATCTGTTGTTAAATGAAGATCAGCTTTGGCAAATTACAGTTTGATGGTTACATTTTGACCTGGAGCCACAGAACAGAATGGCAATTTATTCTTTCATCTGACACACATTTAGTGGGTTCCTGCCTGGCCCTTTACATAAAGTGTTTTCAAATCTCACAAATACCACAAAAACCTAGCAAACTTGATAGTGCTATCTCTATTTTATAGATAAGAAAAATAAGGCATAGAGAATGATTAGAAAACTTGCTCAGGGTTACATTGAGTGGCTGGGATTTGATCTGGGGTTTTTGGCTGACTCCAAAGCTGTTACTGTGGTGGGGAGGGGCAGAGGGAGTGGGGAGACTGCGTTTTGAGAGGAGTTGATCAATGGAGCAAAGATCTTGAGGAGTTGACATAAAAAAAAAAAGTCATTAACCATGAGCCCGTCATTCATTCATTTATTCAACAGATATTTATTGAGTGTCTATTTTGTGCTAGACACTCTGCAAGGTGCTGGAAATTCAGTGGTGGGCAAGATATAATCCTTCACCAGCTTCAAGGAGGAAAAAGGTATGCAAGAAAGAGTGTTTGTTCCCCTCCAAAAGCTGCGGTGTCTTGGTTGGGAGAGCAGAAGAGCTTTTATAAAGTTTTTTTTAAGATGTGGAAATTTTGACACCTTAATGAAAGTTGTTTAGTTTATTCTTCTTTTATATCAATGTATATACTGTACTAAATTATCTACAAATAAATAGAGAGGTGGCTTCACTAGGAAACTTGGCAACTGTACTCCTTGGTTGGGCTGCTTAGCACATGCAGAAATGGAGGCTGGAGTGAAATGGTATTGAGTTGTTTTTTTTTTTTAATTAATTTATTTGGTTGCGCCGGGTCTTAGTTGTGGCTCACGGGCTCCTTAGTTGCAGCTCGCTGGCTCCTTAGTTGTGGCATGCGAACTCTTAGTTGCGGCAGGCATGTGGGATCTAGTTCCCTGACCAGGCATTGAACACGGGCCCCCCGCATTGAGGGCGTGGAGTCTTAACCACTGCACCACCAGGGAAGTCTCCTGTATTGAGTTTTAAACAAAGTGTGGCAAACAAAAATTTGAACAATGAGCTGGCAGGGAGTGACTCTAATTCAGTTTTGGGATCCCCATTTTATGTAGGAGGACTTAGCACAGTGCCTGGTATGTAGCAAGTTCCTAGTAATTCTGGTTTATTGGTTCAGTGATGAGACATAAAATAAGGAAGAGAGGGGAAAGGAAGCTTGTGGGTTGTGGGGTGTGGGTGGGAGATAAGGTAATATCGAGGAGGAGTGTGAGGGTAGCAGTAAAATAAACCGATAAATAAATAAGGAGAGCACATGACATATGACAGACTTGATTCCTATGTACAAACCCTTTTAATATCCAAGGCGGGGAGGAGGTGTGTTTATGTAAGCTGGAAATGCCATTGCGTTTGGGTGCCTGAGAGAGCATGCAGCTTTCTCTTGACCTTCTGATTGGACTCTTCTGACTTTCTGTTCACACATTAACCCACTCTGCCCCCTTTCCCACCATGAACTTTATTTCACTTTTTTGAGACTTTCGGCTTTTAAGCGCAGGGTTTGGTTCTTTAATAAGTAGGGTAGCAATATGTGTCAGTTTGCTGGGACAGTCCTGACTGTGCCTGTTGCCTGTTTTTATTTTTGATAATGCCCCCTTTCAGAACCAAGTGTTTGGTTTGGATGATAAATTAAATGGCCACCCTACTAATAAGGGAATTTGGTGACATTCTGTATCATTAAAAAAAATAATCTTTACAGCATTCAGACTACTTTGATGAATTACCTTAATGTGGATGTAGTACCTGTAAAATTTCGAAGCAGACTGGTGTCTGATCTCATATAGTAAGTAGGAAGAAGAGAAAACGAGCGGTACCTGAAAAGATTCAGATGTAGAGAGATATAAGCCAATTTCAAGAAGAACTTTAATTACAACTAATGATTGGCATAGCCTATGAGAAAGGGCATTTAAAGACTGTCCTGATGATGGGCAGTGTTGAGGGAGTCTAGCATCTTTTGAGATAATCTTGTCTTGATCACTAGTTTTTATTTAGAGTTTCAGTGTTTCCACAGCAGTGGCAATTTAATTCAGATGTACTTTCATTTGTTCTCTAAGTAGAAAGTAGAAGAAATAATTTCTTAGAACAGAGGCTTTGTCAGAGGTTTAAATAAATGACCGGAGGGGAAGTTGTTGAATTCAAGTTTTTTCCTTACATCTGTTAAATTGTGTCTTTTGTAATAATAGTAATAATATTTTAATAGTAATAATATTTTAATCAAATGAGACATTAACATAGGGACTCAGTGCACATTAATAGAATATATGCTGGGCCTTTTCTCTTAATAAATAGGGTTAAATTGGTTTTATAGTTCACATGCATGGATTTGAAGACATGAACTAGTATTTTGTCATACAGATATATGTAAAAGCTTTTTAGGTATTCAGGTAATGCTTGACAATAATTGCAGCATGAGAGTTGGGTAGGATTAAAATCATGCTTATTAGACCAGTCTTTTCCATATTAATATTGATATTTTATGAGATAATGATGCATTTACCTTCAAGTCCCATAGTTTCTTGTTCCCTGCAATGTTATCTTTCATAGGAGGGTAGATTTCCAGAGTAGAGGGACTGTTTCTATACAGTCCTAAAATTCTGTTTGTTTTGGAATAAAATTCTGGCTCTGCCGCAGGCTCTCTGTGGGTGAGTTCTTTCTCTGAGCCTCGGTTTTCTAGCCTATAAAGTGGGAATAATATCTATTGCTTAGAGTTTATTAATAGAGTGTTTATTCATTCCTGCATCTGTGATAAGCACTAACAAAAAGGTGAATGTTCTCCAAGGCTTAGGAATCAATAGCAGAAACTGAGATGGAGAGACATGTATTATTGTTGGAAGGATGAGACTCAAAATAGTTGACAGCCAGATTCTGGCCAATCAGAATGGATGCTGACTATAAACATTGGGCAGTCATCATAGTGCTCACCTACTGAATACCATCCTGTATTATGGGTATCAAGAAATCTGTTTAACCTGTGATGATTTGCAAGAAACCCATTGTGTCTCCTAGTTATAAGTTAATGCTTCCTCTTCTGAGGTGATCGGGAAAGGACACCATCTTCAAATGATGAGGTGAACCTAGCTCTCATGCGTGGATTCCTGTCCCAAGGTTCCCCTTTTCTTTGGGGACCTTGCTAATCATTGCTGCCAGCACTGTGGTAGCTCTGCTATCCCACTCTGCTTTCCTATTTCCCACTCCATCCCTAGCTTGGAAACATGTCCTTAACTCCCTATAGTAGATAAAAGTTGAGTTTATGACCTTTAACAAAACCCTGGGAGTCCCGTAAAATTGCTACTAGATATGGCATACTGAGACCCATCCTCACTGGGCCCTTACAAGGCTACCTCTCTGGCCTAGACCACCAGCCCCCTCCCCCAGAAGTGACTATCAGCATATTTAGTTGTAGAGGCCAGGCATCAAATAGATTAAGGCCCTGGAAGAGGGAAGATTTCTGCCAGGTCTTTCCTTCCTAGTTTTCATTTCTTATCTCAGGCTCTGCCTCTTCCCAGAATAATTGACATTGGGAAGTCCACCTCTCACAGGGCAGATCCTAACCGCTTACCTCAGGGATGGGACGACAATAGCCACAGGTATCAAAAAATGCAGAATCAGTGCAAAGGCTTCCATATAATCCTAGAAGGTTCCTTTCCTAAGGCAGGGGTGAGTTTGTTTAATCATATTGGGCATATACTGATGTGGTCAAGAATCTTTAAGAAATTGTTTTGTGATCACCTCACACCTGTTAGAATGGCTGTCATCAAAATTACAAGAGATAAAAAGTGTTGGTGAGGATGTGGAGAAAAGGAGCTCTTACGCACTGTTGGTGGGAATGTAAAATCGTGCAGCCACTATGGAAAACAGTATGGAGGTTCTTCAAAATATTAAAAGTTAAAAATAGAACTACCATAAGATCCAGCAATTCCACTTGTGGGTATATGTCTGAAGGAATTGAAATCACTATCTAGAAGAGATATATTTGTTCCCCCGTGTTCACTGCAGCATTGTTTACAATAGCCAAGACATGCAAGTATCCGTCACCAGCTGAATGGATAAAGAAACTGTGGCATATATATCCAGTGGACTATAATTCAGACATCAAAAAGAAGAAAATCCTGCCATTTGCAACAACATGGATGGACCTTGAAGGCATTATGTTAAGTGAAATAAGCCACACAGAGAAAGACAAATACTGTATGATCTCACCTATATGTACAATCTAAAAAAAATCCTGAATTTACAGAAACAGAGAACAGATTGGTGGTTGTCTGAGGTGAGGGGTTTGTGGGTGGGAGAGGTAGTCAAAAGGAACAAACTTCCAGTTATAAGATAAATAAGTCATGGGGATGTAATGTGCAGGATGGTGACTGTAGTTAACAATACTGTACTGTATATTTGAAAGTTGCTAAGAGAGTAGATCCTAAAAGTTCTCATCAGAAGAGAAAAAAATTTTTAACTGTACATGGTGATGACTGTTAACTAACTTATTGTGGTGATCATTTAGTAATATATACATATGTCAAGTCATTATATTGTACACCTTAAACTAATACAATGTTATATGTCAACTATAGCTCAATAAAACTGGAAAGAAAAAGAAATCATTTTGTGGGGTGACTTTTTCTGCCAACAGACTAAGGTGGTACTCCCAACCTTAAGCTCAGGAGTTTTATTAGGGAAGATGGAGGAACACTGGGAACCTAGGTTCAAGTCCTGGTTTTGCTAACTGCTAGTTGTGTGACCTTGAGTTACATAGGTACCCCTTCCTGGGGTCCTCATTTTCTTATCCATAAAATGATTTTCACATGTAATATGATTTTAAAGGTCTTTGTCCATCAGAAATTCTATGCATCTATAATAACTCCTAAAAATGCACAGTACAATTTTTGAACAAATTGAACCTCTCTGTATCTGATGATGGTGATTACCTTCCTTGACACTGCCCTGGTTTGTGACTGCAGCTGTTTTGTGGAGACCCAGGTATCTGTTGCTGGAAAAGGCCTTTCCACCCATTATCTGATATTATGCTATTCTGTCGGTATGCTTTTCAAGTGCAATGGCAGACAGGCTCACCAAGTCTCCCCTGTGATTGTCTCGTGCAAAAAGTTGTGAATTTGGTCCATTGTCAGCCTGAATGTTAGTGACGATGCCACCCTATTTTAAATGTTGAATCCTCTGTATGTCTGAATGGTAGCTTCCAATTCGCAATGTTCAATATATTACTTTATAGGTTGATTAATTATTATTAATGTCTGTTGGTCACTTGGAGCAATTCACCCTTAAAATTTATTGAAAGAGAATATGTGAGGACTTCACAATTGCAGAAATGTCTTTGGGGTTTTGATAAGGATTCCATTGAATATGTGTATCACTTTGGGTAGTATTGACATCCTAACAATATTAAGTCTTCCAATCTATGAATGCAGGATATCTTTCCATTTATTTGACTTTTCTTGAATTTCTTTCAGCCACATTTTGCAGTTTTCAGTGTATAAGCCTTTTGCCTCCTTGGTTAAGCTTATTCCTAAGTGTTTTATTCTTTTTTGATTCTATTATAAATAGAATTGTCTTTAGTTTTCATTTTGGATTGTTCATGGTTAATGTATAGAAATGCAACTGATTTTTGTGTGTTAATTTTATATCCTATAACTTTGCTGAATTTGTTTATTAGTTCTACCATTTTTTTTTCTTTTTTCTGGAATCTTCAGTGTTTTCTACATCTGTGATGGGTTTTCATGTCATCCGTGAACAGAAATAATTTTACTTCTTCCTTTCCAATTTGGATGCTTTTTATTTCTTTTTCTTACCTAATTGCTCTGGGTAGGACTTCCAGTACTATATTGAACAGAAGTGGCAAGAGTGAGCATTCTTGCCTAGTTCTTGATCTTAATGGAAAAGCTTTCAGCCTTTTCCATTATTGAGTATATTGTTAGCTGTGGGTTTTTCATATAAGGCCTTTATTTTGTTGAAGTAGTTTCCTTCTATTCCTAATTTGTTGAGTGGTTTTTATCATGAAAGTATTGAATTTTTCAGGTTTATTTTCTGCATCAATTGAGATGATCAGGTGATATTTTTTTCCTTCATTCTTTTAATGTGGTGTATTACATTGGTTGATTTTCATATGTTGAACCATCTTTGCATTCTAGCAATAAATGCCACTTTTAATATGCTGTTGCATTCTGTTTGCTAGTATTTTGCTGAGGATTTTTCCATCAGTATTCATAAGGGATAATGGTCTGTAGGGGTTTGTTTGTTTGTTTTATGTAGAAAGCTGTCATTGGTATTAGTGTAATGCTAGCTTCATAGAATGAGTTTGGAAGTGTTTTCCTCTCTTTAATTTTTTTAGGAGGACTTGAGAAGGATTCTTCTTTAAATGTTTGATAGAATTTACTGGTAAAGCCATCTGGTCCTAGGCTTTTCTTTCTGAGATTACTGATCAATTTTGTTATTAGTTATAGGTCTGATTTTCTTTCTTCATAATTCCATCTTGGTAGGTGTTTTTAGAAATGTACCCATTTCATCGAGGTTGTCAAATTTGTTACCATACAGTTGTTCATAGTACTCTTCTATAATCCTTTTTATATCTTTACAATTGGTAGTAATGTTCTCTTTTTTATTTATGATGTTAGTTATTTGAGTCTTCTTTCCTTTTTTTTAGTCTAATTAAAGGTTTGTCAATTTTGTTGGACTTTTTAAAGAACCAAACTCTTGGCTTTGTTGATTTTTCTCAGAGGTTGGCTTTTATGACTTTTATTCATTCTTACAGTAAGCAAACTGATGTTTGTATTAGTTTAGTATTAGACTTCTGTATTTTGTTTTTGTTATTTGGCAATGAGTAAGACTCCTTTGCCTTACATATATAGATATATGAAGGGTTTAAATAATCAGTGCTTTTAAAATAATGCACTTGACACTTTTTTCTTCTTGGGTGATATTTTTGTCTCACTGCTTATTGTAGTTTGTTCTTACAATTTGTTACATTCTTGTGGTTACTCTCTCAGGGATAGTTAAGGTGGTGTCCCATGATTTGGTTTCCAACTGGAAAGTTCCTTACATTTTCTTCATGTTAAACTGCTAAAAGTTCAGGTGAGATTAATTAATTTCCATTATTATTTTAAGTAAAAAGCCAATTATTTATAGAAATGCGTGAACTTAGGGAGGAAAGCTTAGAGGACTAGGTAGAAAATTACAAATTTTAATTCTGTTTTTGTGAACCATGATGCTTCATTCACTGATGTGGACTTACTGCCTCTTCCCATCTTACTCCTCCATGCAAAAATTTTGAGGTTACCAAAATTCAGTCAGTGGCCCTCTCTGTGATTATAAACCAACAGGAAGCTTCAGCATTACTTTCAAGGGAATGCCACTCAAAGCAATTCATTTCATAGCCCCCACCCTACCCCGAGCTAAAAAATCTTGTCTAGGCCTGTTGGCTTACCTTAATTACTTCTTCTTTTTTTTTCCTTTTTAATTAATTAATTATTTATTTTTGGCTGCATTGGGTCTTTGTTGCTGCATGCGGGCTTTCTCTAGTTACGGCGAGCGGGGGCTACTCTTCGTTGCGGTGCGCAGGCTTCTCGTTGCGGTGGCTTCTCTTGTTGCGGAGCACAGGCTCTAGGTGTGCGGGCTTCAGTAGTTGTGGCTCGCGGGCTTCAGTAGTTGTGGCTCGCGGGCTCTAGAGCGCAGGCTCAGTAGTTATGGCGCACGGGCCTAGTTGCTCCGCGGCATGTGGGATCTTCCCAGACCAGGGCTTGAACCCGTGTCCCCTGCATTGGCAGGTGGATTCCCAACCACTGTGGCACCAGGGAAGCCCTTAATTACTTCTTGGTAGTCCATTTATTCAATCCATTTGGACCAGATATATTTGATCTCAGGGGTATGATGAAGACTTGACTTCTGTTGTGTGATGTCCTTGTTTCTTTCATTATCCCAATCTTTATATAGACTTATTTGTGAGTCAAATAATTTATTTTGATAAGAGATTTCTATTACTTTCCCCATAGATTTGTTAGTTTCTTGTTATCTAGAAATCACTTTTATTTCACCAATAAAATAGTTTCTTGTACAGTTGCTTTATTCTGTTTATTCTTTTTTCTGTCTCATTGATTCTAAGACATACATCTTTCACACTTTAACATTCTTGAAATTTGATGTCTCTTGCAATTGCTGACATCTTATAACTATTCTTGGCAGCACTTTTGTTTTTATTCTTAGCACATAAAATAGTGGTGTAGCTTCCAATAGCACTTAGATTTGATGAAATAAGTTACTATTAATAATCATTGTAGGGCTTCCCTGGTGGCGCAGTGGTTGAGAATCTGCCTGCCAATGCAGGGGACACGGGTTCGAGCCCTGGTCTGGGAAGATCCCACATGCCGCGGAGCAACTAGGCCCGTGAGCCACAACTACTGAGCCTGTGCGTCTGGAGCCTGTGCTCCGCAACAAGAGAGGCCGCGACAGTGAGAGGCCCGCGCACCGCAATGAAGGGTGGCCCCTGCTTGCCACAACTAGAGAAAGCCCTCGCATAGAAACGAAGACCCAACACAGCCAGCCATACATACATACATACATACATAAATAAATAAATAAATAAATAAATAAAATTAAAAAAAATCATTGTAACACTTACGGTTAGACACATAATGTTAAAATGCTACTTTTACAAGAATCTGTAATGGCAATATAACAGTTTTACAATAGGAGCTATAAATGACGATATAAATATCAAGTATTACAAAAAGTTTAGAGTGGAAAAATCACCTATAAACTCCAAATCTATTTACTTTAACAAGTATTTTTGTGTGTATTTCATTCCAGTCTTTTTTTACATATGTGTATATTTTTATTTGGTTGTAGTTGTAGTATACATCTTATTTTGACCCCTTATTTTTTTATTATTGTTACATCTTAATTTCCTCTGTTGCAGGCCTTCATATTTGTCATTTTTAATGGTTCCATAATCTGTCCAGTGTTTGACCATAATAAAACAGCACATTGCCCAATTGTTGAAAATTCAGAATATTGCCATTTATCCTATGATGAATAATGCTTCAGTGAACACCTCTTTTGCGTATTTTTTGATTCTTAATTTTGACCATTTTCTTAGTGAAATATAACTTTGTAGAAGCCTCCTGAACTTTGTTTTATTGTCAAGAATCAATCTTTGTATTCAGATAAATCACCAAATAAATAGCTACTATTTTAGTGCCATTCATTCATTCATCATCAATATATTGGATTATTCTGTGTTCAGTAGTGCCAAGAGCTAAGTATTAAAAGTTCAGTAGGGCACACCTCTGACCTGTAATATCTCATAGTCCAGTGGGAGACTCAGACTGGTCAAAAATAAATACGGCAATATGAGTGATGTTGGAAAGATATGGTAAAGTTTCTTAGTTGCATGAAATTGACAGTATTGTTGATTGGTATCCTTTATGATATAAGAGGTGTGGACGTATTCATGTCACATAAAATCTTTTAAGTGTGTATAATAGGCTTAATAATATGGCAGAAATTGGTCTCATTTGACCTATCCAACCTCTTGTCCTTCACATTTAAATCTTTCTGGGAGGCTTGTGATCCAGTGTTGATCAGTGTTCCATGTGTCATGTTTCTGCAATATGCTAAGTTCCCTGTTGGCAGTAGGTGTGTCACATGCCGCATTCCTGTTCCACACCTACTACAAACTGCTGTGCTTGTAGTAAATATTGAAGAATTGGTGTTCATTTGACTTGCTTTCAGTTACTACTTTTTCAAGTGAGCGATAATATTTCACCCTTTTATAGTTTCCTTAGAACTTCATTGACTGTCAGTTTACATTGTGTGATATTGGTGAAACCAATGCCATTTTAGTTACATCTTGTCATTTGTTTAAAAAATTTAGATTAAGACGGTGTTTGAGAGATTATATACTCATATAGAGATTCTTATAGTAAAAGTTTAAAAAAAAATGTGCTACTTATGATGGTTGGAAGCAAAACCTATGCAGAATGAAACAAAACCCCTCAGTGTGTATTTCTGAATGATCTCTTAAGCCATTGGAGAGGGCGGGAAAAACAAAGAAATATTTCTATATACCTAAATATTAATTCAGGCTTTGGATACAGTGAGTCTGTTTTGGAAATAGCTGTTAGGGTTTCACCATTTTGAAATTCAGTAACTAGCTGTGAATTTGCCTCCTTTATACTTGTGTATCAGAAACTGAGCCTTATTTTAAAATTTCTCACAAAAGTAGTCTTGGAAAAAGCTTTTGAGACTGATTTCTTGGGATCCCCCCCACCTTTTCATTTCTGAAACCTAAGTAGCAAAATCAAAACCTGTGCTTTGTTCTGTACAGAGCTAAAATCAAACCTGTGCTTTGTTCTGTACAGAGCTGTGGTGATTCGATTGCATATTCACTTTGACACACACGCATGTTGCTGTGTGGAATCACTGCCCATTGTAATCTCCAAATGAAACAGGGAGCTGGGGGCGGGGTGGTGATCTGGGATTAACTGAGATGAATTTATCTCAGCTTTTCAAAACACTGTGTGAGCACAGTATAATTCACCTGGACAACTGTGGAATAAAACTCTTGTTTTAGTGGCCATTAGATATTTCATGGGAACTGACGGCACAGGAGAAGAATGTATGGTAAAAGATGCTTTGGCAGTTGATAGAATCTGAAGTAGCATTTACATCACCAACTGAAATACAATTAATTTTTTTTCCAAGGTGATTTATAGCCTGACTTCTGTGACTGAGGGATTGATCTCTTGGCAAGTCTTTATGAAATAACACCACAGGAGGGGAAATTATGTGCGTACATCAGGCTTTGCATTTACTTTTTTAGCCTTTTTTACAGAGTGCGTATAATCTTGTTCAGTATGACTAACAAAAACTGTAGCTGTACTTTGTCATGAAAGACTTCCTCAGTTTCCAGAAACAATGGGCACCACAGAGAGAGGCTTTCTTTCTTTCCATCCACATTTCTGTTAATGTCCTGATTGCACTTTACTCTTTTATGAAGCCCTTTTGGTCACATCAACAGTTTGCTCTAATCTATCTATCTTAACTTCTAGCTTCGTCTGCAAAATTTGTGTGGTTAGCCCAACACACATGCAGATAAATTGCCTAGGGTTCAGCTTTCTCAGTCTTGGAACTAAATATGCTGCAGTAGGCTGAGCTGATGGATGTAGCTTTTCAGCGATATTGATGTTTCTACAGCTGAGTATAAATCTTTGGATGCCTTGGTTTGCATTTTCATATTCATGTGCAGTTCTTGACCACTGGTTTTCAAATAGCTTCAGCTCTCAGAAAGCTCTGTGTTAAGTAGAAAGACAAAGAAAATTGTTCTTCCTCACCCACTGCTCTTCTGCCCACTCACAACAGTAAGAATCGTGAGCACAAGTCTTTTGCCAAATGTGAGTAGTGACAACTCCCAATTCACAAACTGATTACATTCTCGTGGCTTGTTGTAAAGTCAGTTAGTGGTTTTGAACTTGGAATGTGTTTTCTAATGGGAGAAAAGAATTCAAAGAATAGATAAGCCCACTAAAACTTTTAACCCATAACATTCCAGCAGTATAGTTTTATTTGTACTTTAAAACCTAACCTTCCCCCATGTTTCCCTGTGGAAAAATGTCCTTGATTCTGCTTTGGTATCATAAGGAACATAAACGTTTCATTCTTAACTTCAGGAGATGGCCACCTATCTCCACCTGTGTATCCTGGGACAATGTATCAGGCAGGGTTCTGAGACAGAAGCAATGGAGACTGGCTGGATGCTTTACGCAGAGAAGTCATTTATGGAGAAGATGCTGTTGGGTAGTTTCTAGAACTGCTAAAAGTTAGGAAAAGGTCAGGAGCAATTAGGGACCACACAGCCAGATTCATAGCCAAGGTCATATGCTATGATTAGTTCTATGCAGGATGGGCCCTGTCACTGAACACAGGATCATGCTGGTTCACACTGACCACACCATTGGGACCAGACACTTGCTACCAACTCTGTCACCTCAGCCTTTGCTGCCTCTGGGCACTAGATGTTGTTGCCATTGCCCTCACCCACGATAAGTTCCTCCTGCCCCTGTCTCCAGCTTTAGATGCAGGTCGGGCCAAGACTAGGTCCCATGCCTTAGCTGCAAGGGAGTCTGGCAAGGTGAGTGTCCAGCCATTTTTGTCTCTATGTTGAAAGGTGTGTCTCTCATCAATACTCATATGATGAGAAATTTCCCAAATATAGGAAGGGGGTTCAGATGCTGAATAGTCTCCATCCTTCTTCCCTCTATAAGGACAAATCTTCACTATAAGAAACCACAGTCTGGGCTCTGGTAGATGGGGAGTGGCCAACATGTTTATCTATTTGAAGCTGTAGTTGACCACTCTATGATAACAGAGATGGCGGATTCCCTGTTGTGCATTGGTATCCAGGGACCCTTTCATCACGTGTTAACTAAGCCTAGAGGTGTCACTTGACAATTTAGGTATAATTGACCTCTCACGGTGTGCTCCTTACTACTTTAAGATAAAATGCATTAAATGGAATTTTAACAATTTGATTAACTAGGAGGAGCAGATTAAGATTTATCTGTTTTTTAAAAAAATTTATAGTATAAAATGAAACTTCACATTATCAGTTTGTCTTAGATGATTTATAGATGGTTTATATATTTTATTCATAAATTTCTACCCTCTTAAAAATGTTTTTTATTTGCAGTAATACATATATGTAGCTTACAAGTTGCTGCCTGCTTATTTGCATCGTCATTTCCCATTTCTCAGAGGCAACTACTTTCAATTCAGTTAACTCTTCTTCTGATATTTACTTCCATGTAGCTAATTATCTTTATAATGATGTTTCTTGAAATTTTTTTTTTTCTTTTTTAGATATTAAACATTGAATTTCTATTAAGGAATATAAGGGGTTAGCTCTCTTTTATACTCCCTTCCTTAAATACCTGCCTCTCACTCTCTGAGATAGTTATATCTCGATTTATTTTCACCATAAATATTTTTCACAGCTGAGTTATGCAGTGTACTGTGATTTTATTTTCTTTCTTGTTCAGCATATTAAAAAAATCTTTTTTTTTTTTTTTTTTGGCTTCCTGTTCTGTTTATGTGCTACTTATTCATCCCCAAATTCTCAAATAAGGTCAAACACAACGGCTTGGCTCTCAGTTCTTTTGTGTGTGTCTGTGGTGTATGTGACGTTTTTCCGGGAGACTTCTGCTTGCCTGCTCCCTTCTGGACTGTTTGCTCTTGAGGCCTTATGCACAGCTGTTGACCTGGAATTTTCTTTTACTACCATGTTAGGAGTTCTTGATTGACCTGTTTACTGAGTAGCATCTCTCCTGGTTTCCTCTTTCTTTTGGGGGAGGCACATTGCCCAGTTGCTTCTTGAGAAGGAAGAATGTGTATGATGTAATTTTTTGGAGATCTGGCATGTGTGCACATATCACTTAGTCTCTCCTCACATATGATTGATACAGAATTTAAAGTTGGAAATTATTTTCCCTGAGAGTTTTGGAGTCCTTGCTTCATTTTCTTCCGCTTCCAATTTTGCTTTTGTTGGATGCTTTTCTGATTCTGGTTACTTTATATGTGACTTTTTTTGGGAGGGGTGTAGCGGGGGAGCTTTTAGAGTCTTTTATTTTTAATCCCCTAATGTTCTGAGGTTTCAGCATAATGTGCCTTGGTGTGTAACTTTTTCCATCCATTGTGATGATTTTTGTGGCAGGTGGTGGAGGATAATTTTCTTCCCACTGTTTTCTGTATTCTCTTTTCTGAAACTCTTATTTGTCAGATGCTGGAACTTTTGTATTTTTCCTCCAACTTACTTATTGTTAAAAAAAAAAAGTCCCTCATATATACACTACCAAATGTAAAATAGATAGCTAGTGGGAAGCAGCCGCATAGCACAGGGAGATCAGCTTGGTGCTTTGCGACCACCTAGAGGGGTGGGATAGGGAGGGTGGGAGGGAGGGAGATGCAAGAGGGAAGAGATATGGGAACATATGTATATGTATAACTGATTCACTTTGTTATAAAGCAGAAAGTAACACACCATTGTAAAGCAATTATACTTCAATAAAGATGTTTAAAAAAAAAAAAAAAAAGTCCCTGATCTCTATCCTTCTATTTTTTTGTTCTACTCTTGGGGAACATTTAAATCCCTATTATCTTCTAACCCTTCTATGGATTTTTTTTTTTAACAAATTTATTCATTTATTTTATTATTTATTTTTGGCTGCATTGGGTCTTTGTTGCTGTGTGCAGCTTTCTCTAGTTGCGGTGAGCGGGGGGCTACACTTCATTGCAGTGCGCGGGCTTCTCATTGGATGGCTTCTCTGGTTGCGGAGCTCGGGCTCTAGGCGCGCGGGCTTCAGTAGTTGTGGCGTGCAGGCTTCAGTAGTTGTGGCTCGCGGGCTCTAGAGCACAGGCTCAGTAGTTGTGGTGCACGGGCTTAGTTGCTCCGTGGCATGTGGGATCTTCCCGGACCAGGGCTCGAACCCGTGTCCCCTGCGTCAGCAGGTGGATTCTTAACCACTGCGCCACCAGGGAAGCCCCCTTCTATGGATTTTTAATTTCTGTGATCATAATATTAATTTCTAATAGCTCTTGTTCTCATAATATTTCTGTTTTATAGCATCCTATTCTTGTTTTGCTTTATGGATGCAAGTATCTTTTTAATAATGTGTATGAAGTTTTTTCCCCGCTCCCAGCATTGACTCTCTTTTCTCCTAAAGTTCCTGTCTGTCACGTTAGGCTCTTCATCACATGTCTGGTGATCATTTGCTGTCCATTTTTATTTATGTGAAGGCTCTTTGTGCATAAACCAGTTGACAGAGCTCTCTCATGTCACCTGGTGACCTTACTTGCCATAGGATGATTTTCTGTTTTCAGAAGCCCTCTTTCTCCCTAGTTTTGGTAACTGTAGATCTCTTTTCTTGGGCTGGTTAGAAACCCAGCAAGGGAGGGGCTGTGGGTCTCTCCACTCAGTGTACACTTTGACTCAGTCCTCTGTTTCAGGATGGTACCTCCACCCAGTCACTCTTCCTAGTGTCCCTGAGTCCAGACCTTCTCAGGCAGAAGGAGGGAGTTGACAAGCTTCATAGCTAAGGAAAGATCTGGAGGTTTACTCCTTAAAATGTCTTGCGAGCAGTTCTCCGGTTTTCAATGCCATCTCTGCACTGCCTTCTCCATTCGTCCCCCACTTTAGATGTAACTGGACTTTGTACTTTCTGAAGGGTCTGTGCCCCATATTGTCTGGCTTCTTCCTGTCAGTTCTGCTAGTAGGCATTTCAGTTTTGTCTGTCCCTGCTTTGAAAATTCACTCGTCATTTGCCCATCTGCTGTCCATTTTCCAAAAATTTTTTCCATTATTTTTCTCTTTTTCCATTCTCTTTCTTCTTGTGAGTTTATCTCTTCCTCTTATTTGGTGTCATTTAGTGGAGGGAATGCAGTTAAGCACATGATTGTAATCCACCACTTGATCCTGAAAATCCTTAATCGTGCACTTTTGAGATTTGGTCTTTCCATTTGGATACATGGTTGTCTGGTCCGTTAAAGAAGAGTTAATTTGGTTACTCTAGGATGGATTCCATTTACTATACTTTTCAGTTTCATTCAGAGATTGTTACTCTCACTGTCAAAATTGAACTAGGTGTCATCCTTTCTTGATTTGAGTACATAGTAGGAAAAAGGGTCAGTTATTTCTTAGGTATAAATTCCAAGTCTGACCTCAAACCCAGTCACAAGAATAACACACACAATTTACAACACTTCAAAGAAATGACTTCCATCCCTTCAGGTTTTCCACGGCCATAATCCCAGTTGGGTCAGTCTTTCTTAGATTCCCTACTAGTTTGACTTGAGTTGTGTCCAAGCTGGAAAAACATTCTTTTCTAAGTTCCATTTTATGTGGTGGTCCCAGGTGTATTCTGTAGGATACTGAGTTTCCATGAAGCATCTCTATAGATTCTATAGAAGAGTGTCAGACCATGATATCTTTCTCCATTCCTAGGATAAAATCTCAGAATATCTCTTGTAAAATGCAGAAGATTTCATAATGTGCCAAAGGCTTACATTATTGAACATGTAAACACCACAGCAGAATCAGGACCAAATATGACCTCTCTTTCAACTTTTTCCTTAAATTTTATTAGTTCTCCAATTTTAACATTAACAACTGATTTTTTAAATAATGTTTAATTTATTAAGGTATGTCAAGAATTACTGTAAAATTACTATGGGCCTTACTTATTCAACCATTGTAAAGCAAAGGGAAAGCCAATTCAAACTTTAAAGCTTTTTGTGTCCTGTAGGGTTTGAATGAATATAGGGGAATCTGATCTGATTCCCACCCTAGAGCTTACAGAATCCTTTTTTTTTAAAAAAAAAAATAATGTTTACCTTCATATGGTAGAATTAATATTTTCCTGTTTCAGACACCTCATGTTCTTTGTTGGTCAAGGTTGAGAGTATGTAGAGCTTCTGAGAGGAAACATTTCTATTTGAAGGTCCCTGTTTTCATCATGATAGGTAAAGGGTGCCAGGCATCTGTTTTGTGCTAAAGCTTACTAGAAGTGTCGCTGCCTCTGAGCAAGAAGCAGGAAGTACTTCTGTCCTTAAAACCAGAAATAGATGCTCTTTCTCATGATCATAACTTAAAAGATCATCTTTTTTTAATGA
Source organism: Eubalaena glacialis (assembly GCF_028564815.1). Classification (NCBI taxonomy): domain Eukaryota; kingdom Metazoa; phylum Chordata; class Mammalia; order Artiodactyla; family Balaenidae; genus Eubalaena; species Eubalaena glacialis. The sequence goes on along the minus strand of NC_083720.1, from coordinate 67,405,761 downwards.
GATGGGCTTATCCCTTGTGGTTTTCACAGATTTAATGATCAGATTATTTAATGCAGAGCTTGGAGAAAAATAGGTCTGGTGAGATAGATAATGGAGATTTTCCTGGAAGCCAAAACAACATCAACTTTGTGCATTTTCTTTTTCTCTTTGTTAAGTCTTTTTACCTCTTCTTTCTCTTTTATTTTTCATTTACTATTTTTGATGATTCTTAAAGAGATTTTCCTGTCTTATTTTAACATGGTGGTACATTTACATAATTTTCACTGTATTTTAACTTCAAAAGATCATCACCAGGGGAGAAAAAAATAATCTGCAAGAAGAATTGGATGCGTCAGGATTTAGGTATACTGTATATAGTCTAACTTGCTTTAGACAACTCTGCCAAGTATTGTGTAATGTGTTGGCAGTCGGAAGGAGAAAAATTGCTTCTTTGCTGATTTTAGGAAGTCCTATTTGTGTTTTGGAAAGTGGAGCAAGGTAAAAATAAAGGGAAGAAAGTAAAAGTAATTTAAGAGAAATAAGGTATTGTATATGAAAGTGTCTTGTAAACTGCTAAATAACATAAAGCTGGTAGTTACTATTATTGCAAGGGCATAACTTACAGTGAGAAAGCAAGGATTCAATAAAGGAAAAAGGGAAAAGAAATCATTTGAATAAGAAAAAGTTGAGGAAGAAACAAAGTGGGAATATCATAATGGGGGGAAGTTTTACATTCTAGTTTTTTTACCTGAAAATGCAGTAATACTTGTACTTCCTATTTAAACAGTTAAGTTGAAAACGTTTTATTTATTAACCAAAAGGAAAGTAGTCGAAAGTAATTTGGGAAGAGGATCTTATCATATGAGGTGGTGAGAGCTGGATAGGAACCACTAGGCAGATGACTTTCTCGGCTCTAAATAAAGATCTGTGTGTCATAGGGGGTTATGTGGTGCGTTTCCACTTAATTAAGGTCTAATTTACATTTGTTGGTATCGTCTGAGCCTTTCATTTGTTCTTCATACCTTTGCAAGGTAGGTATCATTAACCCATTTTACAGATGGGAGTAGAAGGCTAATTGACTTGCCCACAGCCACTTACTTAAGCAGTGACAAAGCCCTCCCTTCTCCAGCTTTTGAGTTTATTTCCACATTTCCCCAGGTACTTCACATCAGAGCAATTGGTTCGGTTGTGTTCCTGGATATTCAACTTATTGGGTTTCTCTAAAAGAAGTCCTTGAAATATAACCACAGTCACTTACAAATAACACCCCAGGGCATGTTTTAGGTTTGGCTGTGTCTGTACTAAATGACTTCGTGCGAGTCCTACTTAAGGAATACGATTTGAATTCTATAAGAACCAAGGAATAAACAAAAAAGATGTCTCAACTGCCCCAGTATGGGTTCAGAGTCTGTGTACTGTGTCCTTCAGAACTTATCTGGAGCTTGGTATTTTAAGTTTTAATTCTGTTATGCTTTTTAGTTTTATTTGGTTTCAAAATCATAGCTGACTTGAAGAAGGGAAAGGTTGATACTCTAAAAGCAATGAGACTCAACTCTTGACAGCAAGGGAGAGGAGATGACCAAACTATGAAAGGTAGGCAAAAATATCTCCCAAAATGTAGCAGTCAGCAACCTTTGAGTAGAGGAACAGACATCCCTCTGTGCCTGGAAAGGTTGTCTTGCCACTGGCCACTCTAGGCAAGGTCAGTCCGGTTACCAGCAGCACACACATAAAGCCAGTCCTATGCCCTGTCCCTCTATCCCATCCATTCATCTTCTGCTCACATCCTGACTCCACTTGGCTCTAGACCTGGATCTGTGACTTAGATTTCACCTTAGGCTCTCCTTTTCCTTGGTGTTTGAATTTCATCAGTCTCTTCCCTTTGATTCTCAGAGTGTCCTGTTGCTTTGGTGGGAACTCCCCATCTAGTTCTCATCATGGTGGTAGAAACTGAACATATCCCTAGTATCCACTGGGCCAGCTTCTTTTCCTCAGAGATAGTGTTCTCATGTTCTAACAGAGCATGATAATTGACAGTCATATTGATGATCCTGTGTCACCAAAGCCTAATCACATTCTGGATTCTCTGAGAAGGCATTACCTTTTAGGAAAAAAAAAATAATCCAGTATGGTTGAAATTAAACCCATTTTATTACTTAGATGGGTCATCCTTCAGCCATTATGAAACTCTTCATCATCCTCAATGCCTTACTCCTTGAGGTTTCTAAAAAGCAGAAATTATACAGTACTATAAGTGCAGAGTGATACAGAGACTTATAATTTGATGAGTTACAGAATATGTTATTTAGACCAGAATCAACTTTTTTAGTAGCTTGAACCAGCTTTCATATCAAAAAAGATGTTACATTAAACAAAGCCCTTTAAAAAATATTTCGCTTACAAATTTGTCTTTTAGGTTAATAGCAAATACTTAAGTAGAGTTGTTATGTTATAAAACAGTTAGAAAGGGAGATAGTAGAACAAGTGATTGTTGACGTGAAATGTTTATTTCGGAGAGAATTCTTGGCATTTTTGCCCCATATCAGCATAATAAGTATTTGGAGGAGAGGAGGGAAGCATTGATGTATTCGTTGAGGATTAATGTCCCTGTAGAGCATTTGTGTTAGTGAATATATTATGGATAATACCATAAATACAGTAATTAAAAACTTGCACACTAAACACTTTGTGCACTGGCATAAATATTCCTTTCCTCCCCTTGGTGGCTTGCATTCAAGTGAATGGTGTATTGTTCATCTTGGTCTCCTAGATTCTTAATCAAGAATAGGAAAAAGGATGGCAGTCTCAAAGATCTGTTTCCTTCTCCATATATTGCTGTTCAGATGGGCAGAAACAGATTGGATGTTTCAGGACCGAGTTATTTTTTAACCGTTCAGAAAAATGTCACATAGTACATACTAATAAACAAAACAACAACCCCACTATTCCTCACTTTTGGGAACTTTATCCTTAAAGTTGTTTCCAGACAATACCACAGTGCGCTTCTTGTCATGTGTAAAATGTGTTCAGTGTGATCAGTGATACCTTAGAGCTTATGCGTTATAAAAGAAATGAGATGATGCATAATATAAATATATGTTAGGATCAGAAGTTTTAAGGAAGCGAGACTTGATTATCTCATTAGGATCTGTTGCCCAGTGGGTTGAAGCTGAGCGGGTTGCTGTGTGAATGCGAATGCGCGGCTGGGAGGAGAGGCATCCTGCTGTTAAAGTAATAATGGGTCTGTCCTTCACACCAAAGGATAACAAAGAAGGCAGATAGATGTAAAGTGGGCAATTTCTATTTCTTTGTATGCTCAAAATGTTCGCACCTACTTATTTTCCCACTTAAGAGGCATCCTGTTTTTCATAATTTCATGATTTCTGATTTCTCTTAACACACAATATTTATTTATGAGTTCATAGAGACGTTCTTCTGTGAAGAGGAAAGTAAATGCAGTTGAATGCGATTTGCGGCTTGGCTCTGAGTCAGTTAGGGTGGGAAGGGAAGGAATAGAGAGACTAATTCTGTTCTCACCATTTAATTGGCCTCTTTACCTCCTCGTTGTGAGAACTCTTCGCTTATGTATTGGTTTATCGATTGATTCCATATCTATGGACTGCTTGCTCTATCTCCTGTGCCCCAGGGATACAAAGATGAATGGCCCAGTCAGTAGTCATCTGATGGCTCTGGATGCATCTCAATCCTGACTGACTTCAAGGATGATAATGATGTGTTTATCTAGAATTCTAAAATTCTGTCATCTTCCAAAGATGGCCTGGAGACATGTTCATGTGACCAGAATAGACAAACAACCCTGGAGCAGCCTCAGAGTTTGTGAGATCACAAAGGCTGCCTAGAGAACAGAAAATCTGCTTTTCAAGGTGTTTTCCGTTGCATTAGATTTTCTAATGAGCCTTGCTACTTTTGGCATCGTTGGAGTGCTTTCCAAGAGCTAAGTCACTCCACCCACTTCCGGATTCACCAAAACCTGAGGCGAAAGAGTGGGCAGGAGATGGCGCATGATGACTGCGCTGCTGTCTTAAGGGACGTTTCGCTAGGAAATCGTGGGCAGGTGCCGCTGCCAGCTCCACTCTCCTCTTCCTTTTGCCTTTTCTTTAAGATGTCTGACTCTTCATTCTCATTAGGTTAGTCGTGCTAGAAAGAATCTTTGAATTGAAGCATCTTAAGAAGCCTTGTACGATAGTGGGTAGTGGTTTCATTTAATGAAACTATATGTAAACCTTTGGAAAGGTTGGCACCGGGGACCAAAGATCATTTTAAGAAGAGTGTTCTTCTGAATCTTTTGCTTGTATGCTATTTTTTTGGTACTACTAATAAGTTCTACTGTGGGTGTGCCTATCTCGCAAATGCCCCTTCCCACCTTGATATGTACTGGCGTATATGTTTATTTACCTTAAAACAGGGTCACGCTACTTATAACAGGGTAGCATGCCAGAAACCAAGATTTTCAAGATCTGTGTCATCAAACCATTTATGTGTCAACTTATTCCTAGCAAAGAACCATGGCAGCTATTTATCTACAATACTGGTGTCATTTAGTCTATTGCCTCTAATATCCTAGTGCTGTTACCTACAAACTTACTATAACCAGATTTGTTTTCACTCCTCTAAGTCTAATATACTTCTAATATAAGAGGGTTGTGAATTCCCCCCTTCCTCTTCAAGGTCAGGCCCTTCGTTTGTACTCCTGACCCTTTTCCCCCACCTCCTTTGGGATTTTATTCCATCCTTACCTCCTCCCTCTTGAACTCTCAACCTTTCTGTCTCTACTGCTGTCAATAGGGACTTCCATTAATTAGCACCAGTGCCTTTCAACAACTGTTCGTTCTCCTTTCTCTTCTTTCACTTGCTCTGTTATCGCTGCCTCTACCACTTCAGTGAAATCACCTTCAGTCAAGGTGGCCAGTGACTGCTTAAGTGTCAAAGCCAAAGCTATAGTTTTCATTTCTTATCTTTATTCATCTCATTGTATTCCGTGGTACCTCTCTACCTTTCTTCCTTGGTCCTTTTCAGAAGATCTTTTTCCTCTGCCAGTTCTGTCATTGTCTCTACGGTTCTGCTTTTGGCACTAATTCTCCAGTCTTCTCCCTCTACCCATGTTCCTTCAGTGATGTCACCCACTAATCTAATTTCTGCTACTTTCTGTGTAGTGACCACTTCTGTGCCTTTACGTTTTGCTCAGGTTTCTTCCCCAAGCCTCACTCTCAAGAATATCTGAGTGTCCTCACTCAAATCTTCTACATCTCAATTTCTAAGGCACCAAACTAAACCTGTTGTCTTCCTTATTAAACTTGTTAATTCACTAGTATTCTCTACCTCATTTGTCACTGCCGTCCACCCACATGTAGTCAGGTACCATGTTGTTCTGCTTTTAGTGTCTGGATGTTTCCCAAGTACTAATTCTTCTCTCCTTTTCCCTTCCCCACCTACCTCCACTGCCCTAATCTTCACCCTTCCTCTCCAACCTAACTGGTGTCCCTGCCGCTACTCTGCCCTCTTTGAATCCACCCAGAGAGAGAGTAATGCATCTGAAACCCAGATCTGATCCATCAGTGGCTGTCTGCAACTAGTTTAAAGTTCTCGAATATGTGTACAAGGTTACATTCGGGCTCCAGCTTCTTTCCTGACCTCACTCTAGAGAGTCCAGCAACACTGAATACACCAGGCAGTTTCCTTACTCCTGCCTTTTCCGTTGTCTTGTCTCCCAGTCCCCGCTTGGCTAAGTCCTGCCCCGCCTGAGGACATGCCAGGCACCCCTGGTACTTGAAAGTCTTCCCCGACTTCTCCATTTCTGGGCTGCTTGCCATGAATCTCAGTCATTGTGCTCATCCCACTGCCCTTTGGGGTTAGCTGTGTGTGTTTCTTGGTCCCACTAGACTTTGCTTTCCTTAAAGACAGAGACAGTGCCTTATTCTTCTTTGTAGCGCCCGTGCCTAGCACGGTGCTTCACATATAGGAGGCGTTCAACGTATGTTTTTTAAGTGAAGACTTGATAGGGACAATAAATCAATTTGATGTCTACAAAAAAGGGCAAAAGTAATCTATGCGTAGTAGTACCTTTAGGAGGGGGCACGAAGGGGGTTTCTGGGGTACTGATAATGTTCTGGGTTTTGATCTGGTGTGTTCAGTATAGGAAGATTCATTGAGCTGTCCGTGTGTGCTATGTGTCCTTTTCTATATTTATGTTCCACTTCAATGAAAAGTTAAAAGAAAAATTAATTTGATGCCTTTCCTACCCAATGTAAAAAATTTAGTTTTTCCTTTCAAGCTTTTAGAGTTTTTTTTTACAGAATATCAGTTTAGATGTCACAACAAAGAACCAGGCTAGTGCTATTGCTTGACGTTAAGGAAGAGTGAGATGAAAAAGCATCAGCGTGGGTGGGGTTGTCTGGTCCTCTGAAGAGGGCCAGTGACGGTCCAGTGGTTAAGACTCTGCGCTTCTAATGCAGGGAGTGCAGTTTGATCCCTGGTCAGGGAACTAAGATCCTACATGCCACGTGGCGTGGCCAAATAAATAAGTAAATAAATAGAGCCAGTGAGGGCCAGCCCTGATGGATAGACTTGCAGCGACGTGCACTTCTGTCACACTTAATATAGGGGCCACATGCTAATAATCATCAACGTGCTCTGGGCCTGCCAACAGTGACAGGGAGACTTCATCTCGGATGTGACTATGAATAATTCATAAACCTGGTTATCTGGAAATTTGTGGTCATCATTAGCATTTGAATGAAAATATGCAATCATTATCCTAAATCTGTTTCTTTATTTCTACTTTCTTTTTGTCTCCCCCTCCCCATACCACAGCTTAAACATCTCAGTCTTTCCTGAGTACTTGGAGACTGCCGAGGCCCCTGATAATGTGCTGACTGGTCGCTATGGGCAGACGGTACCCAGAGGCTCACTGTTATCCAGGCAGCTCATGTATGTATGGGATTTGTCTCTCTTTTTCTTTTTTTACCTTTAATTTTCAGTGTAGAATATTGCAGGCTACTGAACTGGTGAAGGTTTATAAGATATACATGACAGTGTTTAGAAATGCAGGAGAATGGATCTGCTCTAGGGTAAGTTTTTAATATTGAATGATGAGAAATGTTATCTAAATTAGGATTTTTATAATTCAGTGGCCCTCTTATAAGACAGACCAGAAGTGTATATCAGCAATCTCCCTTTTCTGTTTCAGCGCATCCACTCACATACAGGTTTTTTTGTTTGTTTGTTTGTTTGAGTTTTCCTTTTTCATCACAATATATAACATTTGAAACAATAGCAATGCCATAAATTAGGAACATTTCCCAGTGATTTAAAAAATTCTTTTGAAATAAAAAAATTCACGGACCCAGAAGAGGTCCTCAGGGTATGTCATTGTTGAATACATGTTGGCGAGAGAGTCCCCGACTCTAATTTCTTAACATTCTCCATAGGAGGAAACTGTTGATTCCCTCAGTGATGACTTTCTGTGTCTCACAACAGTTAAGTTTTCCCATTAGTAGTCTTTTGGGAGTGGCTACAAATGCAGCCTTTTCCTGTTTGGCTCTACCCTGATAAATTAGGAGAAAAATGATTATTGCCCATTTAATGATCTCTCTTATTTCTATAAAGCATAGTTTGTCTCAAACTTATTTTTTGCTCCCTTTAGTCTTTCAGCCTTGGGCCAGCTGTTTAGGTATTTTCCTGTTTTTGTTGCTGCCCTTTGGACCTCTGGAATTTTGAATTCAAATCAGGGGTGTGTTTGGGGTAATTCCTCAGAGTGCCTTTGCTCCCCTATCCTTTCTGTAGTTAATGGTTATTCACAGTTACCGTTAAGCCCCATTTCCTTGTACATTTCTTTTTCTTTTTTCTTTGTAGAAAAGTTAGAACCACCCTCAAACCCTCCCGCAGACAACTGCTTCTAAAATAAGCCAGATCAGTAGAAACAGCAGCGGAAGGGAGCGCTGACAGCAGACTGGGGGCTCAGACCAACCACCAGTGTTAGAGCCGGCTGGGATGGGAGCAGTGGCTTTTACTGATAGACTTTCCTATCCTCCAAGGGCATCACTGTATTACTCTAAAGTCAGCCATTTTTATAGTGAACATTATCAGAAAAAGTTTACCCTTGTCATACTGTAAGACAGAGATTGGCAAAGGGTGGCCCACGGGCCAGATCTAGCCCATGCCTGTTTTTGTAGGGCCTAACAATGGTTTTCATGTTTTTGAATGGTTACCTACATAATCTGTTTTGCCTCTTGGCCCTCAGAGCCTAAAATATCTACAGTCTGGTCTGTTAAGAAAAAATTTGCCTGTCTCTGCTGTAGAAAAAGTTGGAAGGCATGTTCTACGATTCAATCACATGAAATTGTTAATATTCGACTGTTTTTGACCTACAAAAATGCTGATTGCTTATGGTTCAATCTAATATATTTTGAGGAAATTCTTCCTTTAAAATGCTTAAGATTTTAAAGTTTGGTTTCTTGGAGTAGAAGAAGTAAATTTCCTTGGAAAATGCACAAGTGTGGTCCTGCTCATTTTTCACCACCATCGTACCTCTCCTCTCCAGAGCTTTCTAAAGGGCTGTCAAGTAGTTGAGCGGAAGCACTTCTTTTTCACTTGGCTTAATTCTTACTAATACTCTCTAGGAGAAAACTGTCTTCTTATCTCACCCTTCCTGGGTGCTAGGAATGAGCTAGCCACCCCCAGAATAGAGGTGGCTGCTATGAATACGCTGAGGCCTTTGCTGGACATGTCACCTGGGCCTTTTTCTGGCGGGAAGGAGGGTGCATGTCTGCCTTGTCCAGGGGGCATGCATGATGGTCCCTTGGCCTGCAGCGTGTCTGCGTGATGCCTTCCTTGAAACATCCTTCCCTGGACCTAGAATGTGGTTCCCACCCTTCTGTGCTTTCCACCTCTCTTTCCAGTGTTATTGATCCCCTAGTCCAAAGCATTAAAACCATCATTTATTTTATGCGGTTTGTTTTCCATTCTTTCCCCCTCCCCTTTGTACTTCCCCTTTCCTGATTGTTAAGTAAGATTTGCTTGTTGAAATCTCCAGCTGACATTCTTTAGTGGCTACTCTTGGTGGTAGGAAACGTTCACCTCAGCTGCTCTGTCTCCTATCACCTAAGGCAAGAAATCTAAGATGACTTGGGGCCTCCAGGCCAGGCCTAGGTCTGATCAGGAACTTTAGACATGAATAGTTCCCTGGAGATGGGAAACTATTTCAGGGGAAAGGCATTCTCTGGAGTTTATAATTTTGTCATTAAGTGTGGTCACAACCCTCCGTCAAGGGTTGGAAGTACGTACTGCTCTGAATTGTTTCCGAGGCTTGCATGGCAAATGGGAGTTCTGGATTTTCTTTTTCTGTGTTTTGGGACCACTGTTCTGCCTTTCAAGGCTTTTTTCAGGACAGGATGCTGTTCTTTGGTGGAATGTGGAGTGGCATCCATTGAGCACCAAAGTAAGAAGTCAGTAGCTAGAGCTGACCTTTCCCCACTTTTCATATAGATATTTGTGCTTGTGTTAAGACTAGAGTTAAATTATCCTGGAAATTACTAGTCAGATTGCATCCTTATTTATTTTTGTTTGCATCTTGTAGTTTCCTTGCGTGACTGCAGTCTCCGCTCTAACCCTGACCATCAGGGTCTGGACCGTTGCAATAGTCTCCCGACCTCTGGCCGGAAGTCTCTCTCCCTGCAAATTTGACTCCTGCATAGTGGCCACATTAATCTCACAGAAGCACAGCTCTAATCACATCACTTCCCTGTGCTCAGCGCATCCCCGCTAGTCCAGAAGGTCATCCTGACATTGGAGTCCTCCACGTTTTCTTTCACTGCTCCTTATAATACCCATGATTACTGGTTGGTTACTGATGTGATGGTCATTGGTGGTATTCTTTCTCCTCAGTAGGTGTCCTGTGTTGGCCCGAGTGGGCTGCTCCTGCCGAGACACACCCTTTGCCTTTGGGTCACTCATTGTTCGTGCTGTGCCCTCTCTGGAATGAGGATCGCTCTGTGGAGAACCTGCTAAAACCCCATTCTGACTTTTGGGTGCAGCAGAGTTGCCCTCTCTCCCAGGAAGCTTCCCTCATTTCCCAGCAGGAGGCACGCGTTCCTGTAGCTCTTACATCTCCCTTGTGAAGCTTGTGTCCCAAATTACTCATTCTATCTTGGCGTGTGTGTATACTTCGTCAGACCTTTGAAACTAAACTCTGTTTCATCTCCCTCCTCTCCTCTGTGTGTGGGGACAGTGCCCCATCAGTGGTAGAAGCTCAAATATTTGTGGAATCACTTTGGGCTTAGGGGTGAGACTGGGTAACAACTGTCCTCAGGAAGCCCCTATAAAGCATTTTCCAGAGAACTTGGTGGAACCTGTGCAGACCAAGGCCAAGGCCAAGAGGGTGTAATTAAGGCCTCCAGGGCTGTCCGTGTGCTGGGCCCTGTGCTGCTTGCCCGCCCCTGGCTCTCCTGCCTTTCCTTCCCTCCCACTCACAGGGTGGGCATTTCCTCCCTTTCTTAAGAAATTGCCGTTTAAAAAGTTTAAACAGTATCAGGCAAATATGATTATTTCTTTTGGCCTTCCCTCCTTGACTTCCCCTGTTCTCAGTGATGAAAGACATTGGTTTTGTTTGTAGTCCTACTCCATGCCACTCACTGTGTACTGAATTTACTAGAAATTCTCCACTTCAAATGGGATATACTTTGAAAGGTTCATCATATCATCCCCATTTCACAGATGAGAATACTGAGGCTTGAAACAGCAAAGTAACTTGTCACAGCGGAGTTGCAGTTTGAGCCTAGGTTTATCTGCCTTCTGTCTGTGTTCTTTCCTCCCACCAGGCTTTCTAGTGACCTGGTCATCACTTGGGTGATCACTTATTTAAATGTTGTCCACTCTCCTGTTCTCCACACCATGGCTTTTAGTAACATGGTCTTAGAGGCCTAAAAGATTCTGCATCAAACGATGCTGACATCTGTCTCATATCTCCTCTTTTATCCATTATTTGAACCCAGTAATTACAGGTAATGTGAAGGCCCTAGGAGAGCACTTCATATAGAAAGAGTAATAATAATACAGAAATAGTAACAATGCTTTAAAAATCATGCAAGTAATATATGTTTAATATAGAAATTTTTTAATTTTAATTTTTATTGTGTATTGAAGTATAGTTGATCTACAATGTTGTGTTAGATTCAGGTGTACAGCAAAGTGAATCAGTTATACATATACATATATCCATTCTTTTTCAGAATCTTTTCCCATAGAGTTCCCTGTGCTATATAGTAGGTCCTTGTTGATTATCTGTTTTATATATAATAGTGTGTATATGTTAATCCCAAACTCCTAATTTATCCCACCCCTCCACCTTTCCCTTTTGGTAACCATAAGTTTGTTTTCTAGGTCTGAGTCTGTTTCTGTTTTGTAAATAAGTTCATTTGTACCATTTTTTTTAGATTCCACATATAAGTGATATATGATATTTGTCTTTCTTTGTCTGACTTACTTCACTTAGTGTGATAATCTCTAGGTCCATCCATGTTCCTGCAAATGGCATTTCATTCTTTTTTATGGCTGAGTAGTATTCCATTGTATATATGTACCACATCTTCTTTATCCATTCCTCTGTAGATGGACATTTAGGTTGCTTCCATGTCTTGGCTATTGTAAACAGTGCTGCAGTGAACATTGGGATGCATGAACCTTTCAGAATTATGATTTTCTCTGGGTCTATGCCCAGGAGTGGGATTGCTGGATCGTATGGTAACTCTATTTGTAGTTTTTTAAGGAACCTCTATACTGTTCTCCATAATGGCTGTGCTGATTTACATTCCCACCAACAGGGTAGGAGGTTTCCCTTTTCTCCATACCCTCTCCAGCATTTATTGTTTGTAGACTTTTTGATGATGGCCATTCTGACTGGTGTGAGGTTTTTTTAAATAAATTTATTTATTTACTTATGGCTGTGTTGGGTCTTCGTTGCTGCGCACGGGCTTTCTCTAGTTGTGACGAGTGGGCTTCTTGTTGCAGTGGCTTCTTGTTACGGAACACAGGCTCTAGGAACTTGGGCTTCAGTAGTTGTGGCACACGGGCTCAGTAGTTGTGGCTCACGGGCTCTAGAGCGCAGGCTCAGTAGTTGTGGTGCACGGGCTTAGTTGGTCGGCGGCATGTGGGATCTCCCTGGACCAGGGCTCGAACCTGTGTCCCCTGCATTGACAGGCAGATTCTTAACCACTGCGCCACCAGGGAAGTCCCTCTTTGTAGTTTTGATTTGCATTTCTCTAATTCTTAGCGAAGTTGAGCATTGGAAAATTTTAAAAATGACGAAAAGAGAAAATAAGTTCTCACAACCCTATATACCAAGAGATAACTGTGTTAAACACTTTGTTGACCGCTTTCCTGTACTTCCAGTATTCTCTCTTAATATATTTATTTATTCTGTTTATTTATAGAAATAGGATAATGTCAGACATTGTGTTTACTCAACAAAGTGTCGTAAATACCTTTCTAGACCAGTAGCAACTCAGAAGTAGCTGTAGCCTGTAGTGGACTTACTTACGTGATGTCCCAGAGGAAGGCAGTAAAAGCAGGTGAGTGCAGGGAGCCTGATTCCCCTCCACAGGAGGAGGGACTTTTATCGTGGTTAAAAAGATGTTGGCCAGGACCCACTGAATTGATTTTCTCCGTCCATTAACACATCTCAACTCTCAGTTTGAAAAGCACTGCCCTAGAGATTACAGAGTACTGGAGGGCAAGCTTGGGCAGACTTGGAGTTTTCAGGGGGTCGGGTGAGGGGAGGGTTCTGAACTCAGTTGGGGTTTGAGGAAACATGGGGAATTTTTTGTTCCTTTGTTTTGGCAGCACCGCGCTGCATGCAGGATCTTAGTTCCCCGACCAGGGATGGAACCAGCGGCTCTGCAGTGGAAGCGCTGAGTCTTAACCACTGGACCGCCAGGGAAGTCCCAACATTGGGAATTTGAGTTAAGACCAGGAGCCTGAGAGCAGTGCCCAAGATCGTTCACAGCCAAGTGTGGGTCTCACTGCCTGGAACAGCCAGGACGTGACGTGGCATTCCAGGAGAGGGGCTTTCTGTTCTGGTTTTCATTGGTTTTTCTGGTGTGGGAGGAAGGCCTGCAGGATTGTCCAGATCACCTGCAGGGGATCACAGCAGGGGAGCCCCTGGGGAGTCTCAGGGTTGTCGTGAGTCCATGAATGAAAAGTGGATGTATGTAGGAGTTGGGAAAGGTTAAAGGGAACACGATTTTTAAAATACACTGATTAGATTTTTCTTCTGTCCAAGAAAAAAAAAATCTATATATTCTAGAAAATGTGTAAATACTAAAAAGCCCAAGGGGGAAAAAAAAATCCTTAACATTTTGCATGTCTTTATAATCTTTGTGTGTGTGTCTATATAAGCACCTGTACTTTCATGTTAGCATTATTGTCATCATCATCTTATTTTCTGACCTACTTTTTGTTGCTTAATTCATCATGGAAATTTCTGATATTAGATGTTCTTCTGGTAGATGGTTTTTACTGATCTTATACTTTATTACAATGCATGGATGTATCATAATTAACAGTCACCCATTGTTGAACATTTAAGTTATTTCCAGTCTGTTGCTGTCCTTCTAGATTACTCATAAGTCTTTTTTTTTTTTTTTTTGTGCTTAAGAAATGTTTAGAAGTGAAATTGCTAAGTTGAAGGGTTGCTTGCACATTTTAAAGACATTGCTACACACATCCAAACTGCTCTCTAGAGAAGTTTTATTTACTTTCATCATTCTTGTGTGAAGACTGCCCATTTCTTCCTACTCTAGAAACAGAGAGAGAGAGAGAAAAAAACACTTTTCTATATGATAGGTGAAATATGCTATCTTCATTGTTGTAGTTTGCATTTCCTTTTTATTAATATTGAGGCTTAGATTTAAAATTTTTAAATTCAGTTTATCTAAACTTAAAAAAAAGGTTTGTCTGTTCAGTAGCCCAAAATCAGCCACTTTAAATATGTGTGATGCAAATGTAAGAAAAGTCAATTTGACTTGTGTTGGTAATATGACTTGTCTTCATTACACGTTGTTTGTATTGGTTATAAGCTGAAAGTCTGATTCTTTAAAGAGATAAGGTTGCTAGGTTTTTCTTATGATAATAGCTTGGGGATTTAATTAAAATATGAAACCAAGCCCTCAGACTTAGAACTCTGGACTTAAAAGTGGACAGCCTGTGAGAGAGTCCTCGGACTGGGAGATGGGAGGTCTGGGTTCTAGCCCTGGCCCTGCCGTTCCTGGGCTGAGGGCATAGACGAGTCATTAGAACCAACTGAATCTCACTTCTGACATCTGTAAATTGAGTAGTTGGACTGGATGATGTTTAGGTAACCTCTAGTTCAAAAATTCTATAGTATATTTGCTTTCCAGAGAAAGAACTGCAACTGAACCTTGGCTCTAGGGAGAACCGAGCCAAAGGCAGAGCAATTATATTCAAGACATAGAACACAAAACATTAATGGATAGTGAAGTAGTGTTTTTTGTTTTTTTTTTTTAATTTATTATTTTTGGCTGTGTTGGGTCTTCGTTTCTGTGCGAGGGCTTTCTCTAGTTGTGGCGAGCGGGGGCCACTCTTCATCGCGGTGCACGGGCCTCTCACTATCGCGGCCTCTCTTGTTGCGGAGCACAGGCTCCAGACGCACAGGCTCAGTAGTTGTGGCTCACGGGCCCAGTTGCCCCGCGGCATGCGGGATCCTCCCAGACCAGGGCTCGAACCTGTGTCCCCTGCATTGGCAGGCAGATTCTCAACCACAGCGCCACCAGGGAAGCCCGTGAAGTAGTGTTTGACCTTGGATTTTAACTGCTTAAAATACCTGCAAACAGGCCAAGACAAAGAGCATTGAAATGAGAGGTCAGAGCCCAGTAAATAAAGGTAATCCACTTTATTTATTTATTTATTTTATTTATTTATTTTTTTTTCTACACAACTGCAGTGACAAAAACACAAGTGCTTTTACATGATAGTGTTTAGATAGCTCTACAGTTTAGACAGGTGTGTTAGCACCTGTTTCCTGGTGTCATTGTGTAAATGCTTCTGATAGGAAAAGTCCTGAGAACCATTATGAATGTCATTAAGTACAGGACCTGACATATAGTAAATGCTCAATACATACATATATTTTATATATAATGAATGAACAAAGGGGATTCCTTGCACATTACAAGTTTTTCCAAATCCTAATTTCTAACACACATGGTTCTACTGCTTTAGTTGTGTTCAGGGTAGCCTCTTTCTGAACATGACAGCCCGTTTTGTTTGCACCCACCTGACTTCATCAACCCTCTCATCCAAATCTCCTTAGTGTTCTCCTCTGCAAACTGGGAGGCAGTTCTCACGCCAAACTGGGAAGTAATTCTAATGCCCTTGTATGTTTTGGTGTCAGTTTCCTTTGATTCTCTCAAGGCGGAATTATTCCTCTTCTTCTACTTACCTTTTGTATTAGTTTTCTGTTGCTGCTGTAATAAATTACTGCAAACTTGGTGACTTAACACAATATTTACTCTCTTAACTATTTTGGAAGCCAGATGTCTGCAAGGAGTCTTACTGGGCTATCAAGTTGGCAGGGCTGATTCCTCTTGAAAGCTCTAGGCGAGAATCTGCATTCCTGACTTTTTCAGCTTTTAGTGACTGCCTGTATTCCTTGGTTTGTGGCCCCTTTCTCCGTCTTCAAAGTGAATCACTCTCATCTCTGCTCACGTTACCCTCTCCTCTTCTGCAGTCAAATCTCTCTGCTTCCTCTTACAAAGACAAATTGTGATTACATTTAGGGTCCACCCAGAACATCAGCATCTCTCCCCATCTCAAGACTTTAACCTAATCATAGTTGCTGTTTTAGTGCCCATATAAGTTTCTAGGGATTAGGGTGGAGATATCTTTTGAGGGGAGGGGATGACATTATTCAGCCTACGTTTTTTCTTTTTCCACCCTGAACTTTTTCCTTTTCTACTTACTGCCAACTATTTGCTGTTATAGGAACATACACAAACACACACACAGCTATTGCATCTACCTAGAGAAATATTAGTTTCCTCCCCAAACAAACAAACAAACAAACATTCATTCCATGTCTGAATTGCTGTGCCAGGTACTCTAACCAAAAAGGGTAAGATTGCTCCTTACCTGACAGGACTAGGAGGCAAGGTATAGTACAGAGGAGAATATAAAGAAGCCCCAAATTTAAGATACTGTTTTGTTGGCAAATCTCCAACCCCTATTGAAACAAACCCTCCTTATTAGCTGAGCCATCTTCCAATTCATGAATTCCCTCTTTGGCTGTTTCTTATCTATTCCTGAACTTGCGCATTGAGGGTTTTTGCATCCCTCCCCCCCCCAAAATGAGATATAATTAACATACTATAAATTCACTCCTTTAAAGTGTAAAATCCAGTTGCATTTAGTATATTCATAAAGTTGTACAACCATCACCACTATCTAATTCCAGGATGTTTTTATCACCCTGAAATGAAACCCTGTGTCCATTATTTTTTTTTTTTTTTTTTTTTAAACATCTTTATTGAAGTATAATTGCTTTACAATGGTGTGCTAGCTTCTGCTTTACAACAAAGTGAATCAGTTACACATATACATATGTTGCCATATCTCTTCCCTCTTGCATCTCCCTCCCTCCCACCCTCCCTATCCCACCCCTCTAGGTGGTCACAAAGCACCGAGCTGATCTCCCTGTGCTATGCGGCTGCTTCCCACTAGTTATCTATTTTACATTTGGTAGTGTATATATGTCCATGACACTCTCTCACCCTGTCACATCTCACCCCTCCCCCTCCCCATATCCTCAAGTCCATTCTCTAGTAGGTCTATGTCTTTATTCCCATCTTGCCACTAGGTTCTTCATGACCTCTTTTTTTTTTTTTTTTTTTTTTCCCTTAGATTCCATATATATGTGTTAGCATACTGTATTTGTTTTTCTCTTTCTGACTTACTTCACTCTGTATGACAGACTCTAACTCCATCCACCTCATTACAAACACCTCCATTTCATTTCTTTTTATGGCTGAGTAATATTCCATTGTATATATGTGCCACATCTTCTTTATCCATTCATCCGATGATGGACACCTAGGTTGCTTCCATGTCCTGGCTATTGTAAACAGAGCTGCAATGAATATTTTGGTACATGACTCTTTCTGAATTATGGTTTTCTCAGGGTATATGCCCAGTAGTGGGATTGCTGGGTCATATGGTAGTTCTATTTTTAGTTTTTTAAGGAACCTCCATACTGTTCTCCATAGTGGCTGTATCAATTTACATTCCCACCAACAGTGCAAGAGTGTTCCCTTTTCTCCACACCCTCTCCAGCATTTATTGTTTCTAGATTTTTTGATGATGGCCATTCTGACCGGTGTGAGATGATACCTCATTGTAGTTTTGATTTGCATTTCTCTAATGATTAATGATGTTGAGCATTCTTTCATGTGTCTGTTGGCAATCTGTATCTCTTCTTTGGAGAAATGTCTATTTAGGTCTTCTGCCCATTTTTGGATTGGGTTGTTTGTTTTTTTGTTATTGAGCTGCATGAGCTGCTTGTAAATCTTGGAGATTAATCCTTTGTCCGTTGCTTCATTTGCAAATATTTTCTCCCATTCTGAGGGTTGTCTTTTGGTCTTGTTTATGGTTTCCTTTGCTGTGCAAAAGCTTTTAAGTTTCATTAGGTCCCATTTGTTTATTTGTGTTTTTATTTCCATTTCTCTAGGACCTGGGTCAAAAAGGATCTTGCTGTGACTTATGTCATACAGTATTCTGCCTATGTTTTCCTCTAAGAGTTTGATAGTGTCTGGCCTTACACTTAGGTCTTTAATCCATTTTGAGTTTATTTTTGTGTATGGTGTTAGGGAGTGTTCTAATTTCATACTTTTACATGTACCTGTCCAATTTTCCCAGCACCACTTATTGAAGAGGCTGTCTTTTCTCCACTGTATATGCTTGCCTCCTTTATCAAAGATAAGGTGACCATATGTGCGTGGGCTTATCTCTGGGCTTTCTATCCTGTTCCATTGATCTATATTTCTGTTTTTGTGCCAGTACCAAACTGTCTTGATTACTGTAGCTTTGTAATATAGTCTGAAGTCAGGGAGCCTGATTCCTCCAGCTCCATTTTTCGTTCTCAAGATTGCTTTGGCTATTCGGGGTCTTTTGTGTTTCCATACAAATTGTGAAATTTTTTGTTCTAGTTCTGTGAAAAATGCCAGTGGTAGTTTGATAGGGATTGCATTGAATCTGTAGATTGCTTTGGGTAGCAGAGTCATTTTCACAATGTTTATTCTTCCAATCCAAGAACATGGTATATCTCTCCATCTATTTGTATCATCTTTAATTTCTTTCATCAGTGTCCTATAATTTTCTGCATACAGGTCTTTTGTCTCCTTAGGTAGGTTTATTCCTAGGTATTTTATTCTTTTTGTTGCAATGGTAAACGGGAGTGTTTTCTTAATTTCACTTTCAGATTTTTCATCATTACTATACAGGAATGCAAGAGATTTCTGTGCATTAATTTTGTATCCTGCTACTTTACCAAATTCATTGATTAGCTCTAGTAGTTTTCTGGTAGCATCTTTTGGATTCTCTATGTATAGTATCATGTCATCTGCAAACAGTGACAGCTTTACTTCTTCTTTTCCGATTTGGATTCCTTTTATTTCTTTTTCGTCTCTGATTGCTGTGGCTAACACTTCCAAAACTATGTTGAATAATAGTGGTGAGAGTGGGCAACCTTGTCTTGTTCCTGATCTTAGTGGAAATGGTTTCAGTTTTTCACCATTGAGGACAATGTTGGCTGTGGGTTTGTCATATACGGCCTTTATTATGTTGAGGAAAGTTCCCTCTATGCCTACTTTCTGCAGGACTTTTATCATAAATGGGTGTTGAATTTTGTCGAAAGCTTTCTCTGCATCTATTGAGATGATCATATGGTTTTTCTCCTTCAATTTGTTAATATGATGTATCACGTTGATTGATTTGCGTATATTGAAGAATCCTTGCATTCCTGGAATAAACCCCACTTGATCATGGTGTATGATCCTTTTAATGTGCTGTTGGATTCTGTTTGCTAGTATTTTGTTGAGGATTTTTGCATCTATGTTCATCAGTGATATTGGCCTGTAGTTTTCTTTCTTTGTGACATCTTTGCCTGGTTTTGGTATCAGGGTGATGGTGGCCTCGTAGAATGAGTTGGGGAGTGTTCCTCCCTCTGCAATATTTTGGAAGAGTTTGAGAAGGATAGGTGTTAGCTCTTCTCTAAATGTTTGATAGAATTCACCTGTGAAGCCATCTGGTCCTGGGCTTTTGTGTGTTGGAAGATTTTTAATCACAGTTTCAATTTCAGTGCTTGTGATTGGTCTGTTCATATTTTCTATTTCTTCCTGGTTCAGTCTCGGCAGGTTGTGCATTTCTAAGAATCTGTCCATTTCTTCCAGGTTGTCCATTTTATTAGCATAGAGTTGCTTGTAGTAATCTCTTATGATCGTTTGTATTTCTGCAGTGTCAGTGGTTACTTCTCCTTTTTCATTTCTAATTCTATTAATTTGAGTCTTCTCCTTTTTTCTCTTGATGAGTCTGGCTAATGGTTTATCAATTTTGTTTATCTTCTCAAAGAACCAGCTTTTAGTTTCATTGATTTTTGCTATTGTTTCCTTCATTTCTTTTTCATTTATTTCTGATCTGATCTTTATGATTTCTTTCCTTCTGCTAGCTTTGGGGTTTTTTTGTTCTTCTTTCTCTAATTGCTTTAGGTGCAAGGTTAGGTTGTTTATTCGAGATGTTTCCTGTTTCTTGATGTAGGCTTGTATTGCTATAAACTTCCCTCTTAGAACTGCTTTTGCTGCATCCCATAGGTTTTGGATCGTCGTGTCTCCATTGTCATTTGTTTCTAGGTATTTTTTGATTTCCCCTTTGATTTCTTCAGTGATCACTTCGTTATTAAGTAGTGTATTGTGTAGCCTCCATGTGTTTGTATTTTTTACAGATCTTTTCCTGTAATTGATATCTAGTCTCATAGCGTTGTGGTCGGAAAAGATACTTGCTACGATTTCAATTTTTTTAAATTTACCAAGGCTTGATTTGTGACCCAAGATATGATCTATCCTGGAGAATGTTCCATGAGCACTTGAGAAAAATGTGTATTCTGTTGTTTTTGGGTGGAATGTCCTATAAATATCAATTAAGTCCATCTTGTTTAATGTATCATTTAAAGCTTGTGTTTCCTTATTTATTTTCATTTTGGATGATCTGTCCATTGGTGAAAGTGGGGTGTTAAAGTCCCCTACTATGATTGTGTTACTGTCGATTTCCCCTTTTATGGCTGTTAGTATTTGCCTTATGTATTGAGGTGCTCCTATGTTGGGTGCATAAATATTTACAATTGTTATACCTTCCTCTTGGATCGATCCCTTGATCATTATATAGTGTCCGTCTTTGTCTCTTGTAATTGTCTTTATTATAAAGTCTATTTTGTCTGATATGAGAATTGCTACTCCAGCTTTCTTTTGATTTCCATTTGCATGGAATATCTTTTTCCATCCCCTCACTTTCAGTCTGTATGTGTCTCTAGGTCTGAAGTGGGTCTCTTGTAGACAGCATATATATGGGTCTTGTTTTTGTATCCATTCAGCCAGTCTGTGTCTTTTGGTGGGAGCATTTAATCCATTTACATTTAAGGTAATTATCGATATGTATGTTCCTATTCCCATTTTCTTAAATGTTTTGGGTTTGTTATTGTAGGTGTTTTCCTTCTCTTGTGTTTCTTGCCTAGAGAAGTTCCTTTAGCATTTGTTGTAAAGCTGGTTTGGTGGTGCTGAACTCTCTCAGCTTTTGCTTGTCTGTAAAGGTTTTAATTTCTCCATCAAATCTGAATGAGATCCTTGCTGGGTAGAGTAATCTTGGTTGTAGGTTTTTCTCCTTCATCACTTTAAGTATATCCTGCCACTCCCTTCTGGCTTGCAGCGTTTCTGCTGAAAGATCAGCTGTTAACCTTATGGGGATGCCCTTGTGTGTTATCTGTTGTTTTTCCCTTGCTGCTTTTAATATGTTTTCTTTATATTTAATTTTTGATAGTTTGATTAATATGTGTCTTGGTGTGTTTCTCCTTGGATTTATCCTGTATGGGACTCTCTGTGCTTCCAGGACTTGATTAACTATTTCCTTTCCCATATTAGGGAAGTTTTCAACTATAATCTCTTCAAATATTTTCTCAGTCCCTTTCTTTTTCTCTTCTTCTTCTGGGACCCCTATAATTCGAATGTTGGTGCGTTTAATGTTGTCCCAGAGGTCTCTGAGACTGTCCTCAGTTCTTTTCATTCTTTTTTCTTTATTCTGGTCTGCAGTAGTTATTTCCACCATTTTATCTTCCAGGTCACTTATCCGTTCTTCTGCCTCAGTTATTCTGCTATTGATCCCATCTAGAGTATTTTTAATTTCATTTATTGTGCTTGTCATTGTTTCTTGGTTCCTCTTTAGTTCTTCTACGTCCTTGTTAAATGTTTCTTGCATTTTGTCTATTCTATTTCCAAGACTTTGGATCATCCTTACTATCATTATTCTGAATTCTTTTTCAGGTAGACTACCTATTTCCTCTTCATTTGTTAGGTCTGGTGTGTTTTGACCCTGCTCCTTCATCTGCTGTGTGTTTTTCTGTCTTCTCATTTTGCTTATCTTACTGTGTTTGGGGTCTCCTTTTCACAGGCTGCAGGTTCGTAGTTCCCGTTGTTTTTGGTATCTGTCCCCAGTGGCTAAGGTTGGTTCAGTGGGTTGTGTAGGTTTCCTGGTGGAGGGAACTAGTGCCTGTGTTCTGGTGGATGAGGCTGGATGTTGTCTTTCTGGTGGGCTCGTCCACGTCTGGTGGTGTGTTTTGGGGTGTCTGTGGCCTTATTATGATTTTTTTATGATTTTAGGCAGCCTCTCTTAATGGATGGGGCTGTGTTCCTCTCTTGCTAGTTGTTTGGCATAGGGTGTCCAGCACTGTAGCTTGCTGGTCGTTGAGTGAAGCTGGGTCTTGATGTTGAGATGGAGATCTGTGAGAGATTTTCGCCGTTTGGTATTACGTGGAGCTGGGAGGTCTCTTGTGGACCAGTGTCCTGAAGTTGGCTCTCCCACCTCAGAGGCACAGCCCTGATGCCTGGCTGGAGCACCAAGAGCCTTTCATCCACACGGCTCAGAATAAAAGGGAGAAAAAATGGAAAGAAAGAAAAAAGAGGATAAAATAAAATAAAATAAAGCAATTATAATAAAAAATAAGAAAAAAAATTATTAAGAGTAAATTTATTAAGAAAAAAAATTTTTTTTAATTTTTAAAAATAGATTTATTAATTTTTTATACTAAAAATAAGAAAAAAATTATTTAGAAAAAATTTATTAAGAAAAAAAAATTTTTTAATTTTTTAAAATAAAAAATATGAAAAAACTTATTAAAAATATTTTTAAAAATAGAAAATAAGGAAAAAATTATTAAGAAAACATTTATTAGGGAAAAAAAAATTTTTTTAAGCCAAAAAAAAAAAAAAAAAAAAAAAACGGACAGACCTAACCCTAGGACTAACGGTGAGAGCAAAGCTATACAGACAAAATCTCACCCAGAAGCATACACATCTACACTCACAAAAAAAAGGAAAAGGGGAAAAGTTAATATAGCCTGCTCCCAAAGTCCATCTCCTAAATTTGGGATGATTCGTTGTCTATTCAGGTATTCAACAGATGCAGGCACATCAAGTTGTTTGTGGAGCTTTAATCCGCTGCTTCTCAGGCTGCTGGGAGAGATTTCCCTTTCTCTTCTTTGTTCGTACAGCTCCCGGGGTTCAGCTTTGGATTTGGACCCGCCTCTGCGTGTAGGTCCCCTGAGGGCGTCTGTTCCCCGCCCAGACAGAACGGGGTTAAAGGAGCAGCTGATTCGGGGGCTCTGGCTCAGTCAGGCCGGGGGGAGGGAGCGGTACGGAGGAGGCGGGGCGAGCCTGCGGCGGCAGAAGCCGGCGTGACGTTGCAGCAGCCTGAGGCGCGCCGTGCGCTCTCCCGGGGAAGTTGTCCCCGGATTACGGGAGCCTGGCCGTGGCGGGCTGCACAGGCTCCCGGGAGGGGCGGTGTGGAGAATGACCTGTGCTCGCCCACAGGCTGTTTGGTGGCAGCAGCAGCAGCCTTAGCGTCTCATGCCCGTCTCTGGGGTCCGCGCTGATAGCCGCGGCTCGCGCCCGTCTCTGGAGTTCGTTTAAGTGGCGCTCTGAATCCCCTCTCCTTGCACGCCGCGAAACAAAGAGGCAAGAAAAAGTCTCCTGCCTCTTCGGCAGCTGCAGACTTTTTCTCGTGCACCCTCCCGGCTAGTTGTGGTGCGCTAGACCCTTCAGGCTGTGTTCACGCAGCCAACCCCAGTCCTCTCCCTGGGATCCGACAGAAGCCCGCGCCTCAGCTCCCAGCCCCCGCCCGCCCCGGCGGGTGAGCAGACAAGCCTCTCGGGCTGGTGAGTGCTGCTCGGCGCCGAGCCTCTGTGCGGGAATCTCTCCGTTTTTCCCTCTGCGTCCCTGTTGCTGTGGGATCCGCGCTGATAGCCGCGGCTCGCGCCCGTCTCTGGAGCTCGTTTAGGCGGCGCTCTGAATCCCCTCTCCTTGCGCGCCGCGAAACAAAGAGGCAAGAAAAATTCTCTTGCCTCTTTGGCAGCTGCAGTCTTTTTCCCGGACTCCCTCCCGGCTAGCACCGAAGCCGGAGCCTCAGCTCCCAGGCCCCGCCCGCCCCGGCGGCTGAGCAGACAAGCCTCTCGGGCTGGTGAGTGCTGGTCGGCACCGCTCCTCTGTGCGGGAATCTCCGCTTTGCCCTCCGCACCACTGTGGCTGCGCTCTCCTCCGTGGCTCCGAAGCTTCCCCCCTCTGCTACCCGCAGTCTCTGCCCACGAAGGGGCTTCCTAGTGTGTGGAAACCTTTCCTCCTTCACAGCTCCCTCCCACTGGTGCAGGTCCCGTCCCTATTCTTTTGTCTCTGTTATTTCTTTTTTCTTTTGCCCTACCCAAGTACGTGGGGATTTTCTTGCCTTTTGGGAGGTCTGACGTCTTCTGCCAGCGTTCAGTGGGTGTTCTGTAGGAGCAGTTCCACGTGTAGATGTATTTCTCATGTATCTGTGGGGAGGAAGGTGATCTCCGCGTCTTACTCTTCCGCCATCTTGCCCCTCCTTGTGTGTCCATTATTGACTATCACTCCACATTGCTCTCCTTCTCTCCAGGAAACAAAGAATCTACTTTCTGTCTCTATGGACTTGCCTATTCTGGACATTTCGTATGACTGGAATCACATAATATGTAGTTGGCCCTCTGAATCTGCAGGTTCCTCATCCATGATTCGACCAACCGCTGATAGAAAATACTTGGGAAAAAAATTCCAGAAAGTTCCAAAAACCAAAAGTTGACTTTGTCACGTGCTGGCAACTATTTACATAGCATTTACATTGTATTAGGTTATTATAAGTAATCTAGAGATGATTTAAATTAAACAGGAGGATGTGTGTAGGTTATATGCACATTCTACACTGTTTTGTATAAGGGACTTGAGCACCCGCAGATTTTGATGTTTACTAGGGGTCCTGGCACCAATCCCCCGCGGAAACCAAGGGATGACTATATGGCCTTTTGTCAGTTAACATAATGTTTTCAAAGTTCACCCATGTTGTATTGATAGTACTTAACAGCATTTTATTCTTTTTTATTGCTGAATAATACTCCATTGTATAGATATGCCACATTTGGTTTATATATTCATCAGTTTATGGACATTTGAGTTGTCTCCACTTTTTGCTGTTATGAATAATGTTGCTGTGAACAATCATGTACAAATTTTTGAGTGGACAAATGTTTTCATTAGGTAGATATATGGGAGTGGAATTGCTGGGTCATAAGGTAACCCTATCTTTAACTTTTTGAGTAACTGCTAGTGTTTTACAAAGTAGCTGAACCCTTTCACAATCCCACCAGTACTATAGGAGGGTTCCAGTGTCTTGACATCCTTGCCAAACTTTTTATTGTCAGTCTCTTTGATTATAGCTGTGCTGGTGGGTGTGAAGTGGTATCTCACTCTGGGTTTGATTTGCATTTACCTAATGACTACTGATGTTGAACATCTTTTCAAATCCTTTGTTCATTTTTAAATGGAGTTATTTACCCTTTTTTTAAATTGTAAGAGTTCTTTATATATTCTGAATACTAGACCCTTATCAGATTTATACAATTTTTCTCCTGTTCTGTGGGTTGTATTTTTACTTTCTTGATAGTGTCCTTTAAAGCACAAAAGTTTTATACTTTGATGAAGTCCAATTTATCTGGGGTTTTTTTTTTTTTTGGTCACTTGTACGATTGATGTCATATCTAAGAAATCATTGCCTAATCCAAGATGTTGAAGATTTACTCCCTTTTTTTCCTAATAATTTTATAGTTTTTAGGGCTTACCTTTAGGTGTTTGATTCATTTGAGTTAATATTTGTATATGGTCCAACTTCCTTCTCTTGCATGTTCATATCCAGTTGTACCGGTACTGTTTGTTGAAAGACTGTTCTTTCCCTTTTTAGGATAAGCTTTTTATATTCTACAGAGAAACCAGATGGGTTTTGATAGGGATTGTGTTTAATCTTTAGATTGTTTTGGGAAGTAGTGCCATGTTAATAATTTAATTCTTCCAAACCTTTGTCCATGGATAGCTTTCCATTTATTTAAGTCTCCTTTAATTTCTTTTAATAATGTTTTATAGTTTTCAGTGTACAAGTCTTGCACTTCTTTGTTAAATTTATTCCTATTTTATTCTTTTTGATGCTATTATAAATGGACTTTTTTATAAATTTCATTTTCGGATTGTTGCTAGTGCATGGAAGTAGAATTGATTTGTGTGTATGTGTATCTCTCTTTCTGTAGATCAATCGATCTATCTATAGAGAGAGAGAGGGAGAGATCTTGTTTTTTTTAATTTTCTCTTCCTTCACTTTTGGAGTTTCTAGTAGATTTTTTCAGTTTCACCTGCTATCCTTCCATATTATCCCATTTTTACTGTTTTCAATTGTTTAAATATATTTTTAAAGTCTCTTTCACACTGTTCTACTATTTTTAGCTCTTGGAGCACAGATTTTTCCATTTGCATGGGCTGTTTCTTAGAGTGGGTTTTTTTCTTGTTTGGTCTTAAACTGTGACTGTGATCGCCTCTTCCGTGAGGGTTAACATGGGAGTTTCATGGGACTGGGACTGTGGGAACCCAGAGGAGTTTTCTTATTTGTCTCAGTCAGTGCCCATGGGTATCATTGCTTCTGGACCATTTTTTTGTATTATTTTCTTGGCCTGGGGCCCTGCTACTACATGGAGATTATGTATGTGGATACCATACCTCCACGTGGGAACAGCCTTGGAATGTTGATTTCATATTGGTGAGGTTTTGAAAAGTTCATTTTTATTTATTTATTTTTACCCCATCCCCAAATAAAAGCTTCCTTGCAAAGCTTAGGGAGTGGGGGGCATGAATGTTTTCTACTGAGGGGCAACCCTGTATGACTGCCCCGTTAAGCTAATAGCTCAGCTCTAGCCAGCCAGTTTCATGGGCCCTCTTGTCTGTATGCCCCTTTCCTTCCTATAGATCATCACACTCTTAGGCCCTAGACATTAAGGCTATATCATGTTCTAATAGCCTTTAAGTCTTCAAAGCTTCAGCTTTCTCCACTGACTCTGAGTTCCATCTTCAGTTCTGGCCCAGGGATTTATTTTTCATGATTTTGACTTTTTTTCTTTGTATTTAAAAAGTTGTTAGTTCTATCTTACTCAGTTTTTCCATGTATTTGAAACAGGCAGTCATTCTTTGTCATCTTTGCTCACCATATTGATTAGAAACTTTATCACTGCAGTCTGATTAAAGGATTTATAAGACTTTTGAATCACCAGATTGCAATCCCTGATTTCCTCAGAACTTTAAGCATAAATAAGTGGTAAGTAAATATTAATTCAGTGGGTGGGTGTTCTGCAGATCCTTTTGCTGAGTTGCCTTGTACCTGAGTAACCACAGTTGTGTCGTGTAGTGAAGTGCAGTCTCATCAGTAGCCACCTCATTCCTTGTGGAACACCACTTTCTGTGCACGTCTCAGAATCAGTAGGTTAGATTCTAGGTTTTAACATGGCATGTGAACCCAGGCTGTGAAAATGGTTACCTGAGGGCTGTCTACTGGCAGTATTTTTGGTATTTACAAATATGGAGCTTATTTCATGTCTTAGTAAATAAGATTCTATCTTGATATTAAGAGAAATAAAGAAAGTTTACTTCTATATACTTGTCTTTCTCTGGAGACAGAAATCAAAGTTCAATCGTCCAAATTAAAATCTCTTCTTTGTAAATTTTTGCTTTTTTTTTTAAAAAAAAACCCTTCTCTATAATCTGCTTCTTCTGAGCTAGAGATTGGAAATCTTGTTCTGTTGTGATAAAAAAAGTCTCCTCTTCACAAGGATGCTCTGGACCTAGTGCTTTCCCCTGTAGGAACAGAAAGAGAGAACAGAACTAAGAAACGCCATGTCAGGTCTTTAGCAGTAGGAATCAACATCCTGGAAGGAAACCTGCCTGTGTAGGTTACGGAATGAGACTCTGGAAAACATGGCAAAATAGTCCGTGGAGAGAGCTAAGTGTGCCTCCCTTTTATCTTTCTAAAGACTAGCTTTCTTGCTTCAAGAGAACCTGTTAGTCGAGTGTGGTGAGTACCTGCAGACTGCATGCCCAGCCTTTCTGGGATAACTGTAGGGGGTTCTGAGCAGCCTTTTCCCCACACTCCATGTGAAGAGGATTGGGATGTTGGGGATGGATTAGCCTTCTGGATACGCAGACAGGCTTTGACTCAGAGAGATGAGAAGGATGTATTGTCCTCAGGGAGGTGGCCACAGCACTTTCTGCTAATGGAGTAACTGGGAGAAAATGCCCCAGCCAGACTGTGGGAGCTTAAGACCCATCTTCTGGGAGCAGAAGATGGGAAAGGAAAGAAGAGAAATATGGGACAACTTTATGGGACAATTTTGAAACCAAAGCAAATAGAATTATTTTTCCAGGTTTCCTGGACACTTGCTCATTTATGCAAACTTGAAATTGTTCTTGGGGGAAGTGAACTTGGATGACCTGAATGAAGGCCACAAAAACCATTACAAAATGAAACCTATAGAATTCTGAAAGGAATGATGTGGTATATTGCAGAGTCACGAGATAGGTCAGTTTGTTGTTAGCATCTGTACCTTCTAGACCTTCCTTTTATGAGTGTGTGTGTGTGTGTGTGTATTTATGTCTATGTGTGTATGTATGGATGGATGCATAGATAGATAGGTAGGTAGGTAGATAGTATAGAAATAGAAAATAACAAGCATGTACTACTGAATATTCTGTTGAGAATGTTTTATTAAAGCTATGTCTAGACTTTTTAGTCATTCTTCATCTTCTAGTTTTATGGAAAATACTTAAATCCATGGGATTACACTTGATTTCTTCTTTGAATTCTTTCTTGGGAGTGTCCAATTATGGGAAAAGTTGATCCCCATCTCCTAGGGTACAAGAACATTCCTCAAAGAGCTTAAGTTACATACTGCTTATTTGGAACTTGATACCAATAAATCCACCATGACTTGGCTAAATCACGCATACCTGCTACCATCTTATCCTTGTGACTGGGGCTTGGTTAGGGGTAAGGAGGATTTCCTGAACATCAGGAGATAGAAGCTTTTTGTTTTTGAAACCACTATTCCTCACACTGAAGGGTCCAATTTAAACAAAGCTTAAAAGAGGCTTCCTTTTTTTTCTGGTTGAGAGAGAGAGTAGAGTTAAGGCTGGAGGGGGGTGATCAGAGCCAAACAATAGATGGATTGATGCTGCATCTGCTGTACTCGAATGCTGTGCTGGCTTCTCTGGAGTATTGAGAAGAGTTACATTTTGTCCTCAAAGAGCTTATGTTTTCATATGTAGACATGACCAAAGGTAGTAACTGCATCAGTTAGACTCAAATTATGTGATGTAGCAGTTTAGAGGAGAGGAAGGCCAGTAAAGATATGTGTAATCAGTGAAGTTCAAGAGCTAAAAAACAGATTTAGAGAACGTCTTCCTCCAATAGGACATAAAGGTCTGGTATTAGGTATGATTCTGATCCTGTAGTGGCAGAGCAGCTATGGGATTGCAGGTGCCATGGGTGGTATTTGAAGAGCATGTGAAATGGGATATCATGGAGGGACCTCATGAAATAGGGTCACACGGGAAGGGTTCAAGGGACTGGATAGCCTGGTGAGAACAAAGCATGTTCATAATAATGCCTATTTATATTATTATTATTTTAAATATTTATTTATTTATTTAATTTTTGGCTGCATTGGGTCTTAGTTGCGGCACGTGGGATCTTTGTTGCGGCATGCAGGATCCTCTGCTGTGGCCTGCAGGCTCCTCGTTGTGGCACGTGGGCTCTCTAGTTGTGGTGCGTGGGCTCTGTAGTTGCGGAACTTGGGCTCTAGTTGTGGCCCACGTGCTCAGTAGTTGTGGCGCATGGGCTTAGTTGCGCCGTGGCATGTGGGATCTTAGTTCCCTGACCAGGGATTGAACCCGCATCCCCTGCGTTGGAAGGCGGATTCTTAACCACTGGACCACCAGGGAAGTCCCTATTTATATTATTATTAATGACTAACACGTACATAGCCAGACGCTGTTCTAAGCACTTCAGGTGTATCCTTATAATCCTCCCAACAACTCTCTGTGACACAGATACTACTATTATCACTCAATTACAGTTGAGGACATCAAGGCACAGAGGAGGTAAGTAACTTATTTAAGGCTATATAGTAAGTGGTGTAGTTGAGATTTGAATCCAGGCTGTCAGGCTTCAGGGTGTGTGCTCTTAACCGCTGTGCTGACTGCTTCAGTCAGTGTGAGAGGAGTCGGAAGGGGTTACAAACAAGGGAAATTGTTGGGGAGAGAGGAAATTCCAAGGTCAAGATTGCAGGGGCCAGGTCCTGGGGGTGCAGTGTCTGCTTGGTGGCCACGCTGAGGTGTTAGTGATGTAGATGGGAGTTAGAGGTCAGCGGCATCGAGCCCATCCAGGAAGCACAGGGGCAGAACTAATGGTCTGGAGCCCTTTCTGTGTGCTGGGCTCTGGGGATAGAGCATTGAATAAGGTAGGTAAGGTCGCTGCTCCCTTGGAACTTCCATTCATTCCGGTGATGGAGACGGGCGATGGGAAAGCTACTCGACAGGGAAGATGGTTATGGATTGTGGTCCGTGCTGTGGAGGAGTCAGTGGTGTGATGAGAATTACTGAGCAGGGCCCACGTGATATAGGGCGGTGGAGGGAAGATGTCCCTGGAGAAGTGACATTTGATCTGTGATCTGAAGGATGAGACAAGCCCAGCCGCGTGAAGGATGAGGAAAGCTCATTCCAGGCTTTGCGGATAGGGACAGTCCAAGGGATGGAAAGGAGGCCTGGGTGGCCCTGGCAGAACGGGCGTGTGTTGAGGCTTGGTGGGAGATGAGGTTGGGCAAGGAGGCGGGGCTCAGTTAGACTTGAGGGCCTTGGCAAGGAGTTTAGATTGTTTCCTAAGAGCAGTGGGAAGCCACTGAGTGTTAAGTAGATGGGTGGCATGGTCCCATGGGAGAGCCAGGGTGTTAACTAGATGCACCTGTTGGAGCAGGCCGGGGCAGGGAGGAGGCTGAGAGCAGCGGGGAAACAAGGTGGGGAAAGAACAGTTAGGATGTTTCTGCCCCACCTTAAAAGTTTGAATCACAGCTGATGTGGCCTTTCTGCCTGGGGAAAGATGAACCTCACGTCAGATAAAGCTTCTTAGTATTCGGGTTGTGATCAGGATTCACAGCAACAAGGCTTGATACCTACCTTTTAGCCATTTGACTACCAATTTGTACCTATATGTATAGAGAGAGAAAAACCAGAGCATATGAACCTAAAGATGAAACAACTATTTTTGCTTTTATAGGTCTTGAATTTATAAAATATGACTTTATATGTTGTAGATGCTTTTGGTGTGGGGAGCTGAAGACACTTTGGAAATACTATAATTAATTACCTTCTCTAATGGATGACTTTCTTATTTCTAAGGTGGAGACTCAAAATGGAGACACAGTTGCTCACTCACTCAGTACCCATATCCTGCTCCATTTTTGCCGTTAGAACCTGGATTTAATTCAAGGTGGTGTGGTGATCAGCCTCAGACAGTAGGTTGTGCTGGTCTAAGCCAACATGCCAGTCCTGACCCCTGACTTCCAAGCATTCCTTGTAGCCAGCATGGCCATGTGACCTAGTCCTGGTCAGTGGGACCTGAGAATAAGTCCACTGGGATGGGGGTGGGATTTGTGGGACAGAGTTATTGTGCTGATAAAACCTGACAAATGAGCCTGTCAGTACCCTTTGCTGCTTTCCTCTGCTTTCTGCCTCGAATGCTGATAAGATGCGTGAGTGCACAGCAGCCCTTCTGTCACCACGAGGTAACAAGCAGAAAGGAAAAGCCAAGGGCATCACGGAGATACCTGCCCTGACATTGTTCCTGTTGAAACAACACTAGCAGCCCTGAGCCTGTCCACTACTTCCAGTTTGTTGAATCCACCATTTGTTAGGTTTCTGATACTTAAAGGTGAGCACAATGCTAACTGAAGCAAATATGAAGATGCGGTGTTATACGTTTTGTCCTGTGTGTTGTGATTACCTCATAAATGTCCCTTGATATTCAGTATGACCTTTAGCCTGTGTGAAAACAGTTTCTGAAAAGGAAGTTCTAACTTGTATTAAAAGTTGTTCACAGTTGAAGATGATGAGTTGTGGCCTTAGAAATATAATTTTTGAAATAGATGAATTCGTCTGTGTGAGCCTGCTGTAGCAAGTACCACAGAGCCATACTTCATGGCCACTATCTTCCTTATGTCCTTTTGTGTGATGGTCTTAGTCAGTGTTCTGGTGAACTACATCGTGTGTATTTATGGCTTTATAGGAAACTATAATAGTACTAGGGGTAATAGCATAAATAGTCTGATTTCTTAAAAATGTGAAGCTCCAACAGGCTTTATTGGATTTCAGGGTAATGGTATTATTAAATTTTCTGCTTCTTTTCAAACTTTTTTATGGCTAAGTTCCACCCTGGTGGTTTCAAGAAATTTGGGGGCTGGATCTGTATTTTTATGGAAAAAAACTTGTCCTGGAATTCTCACTTGCTGAATTGAGGGGTAGGGGAAATAATTTGGATTTGTTTTTGTTTTTGTTTTGTTTTTTACTGTCTTGGTCTTTGGGTATAGCACTCAATGAATTGTTTTCCAGGGGGAAAGTAGAAATAACCAACCCTGTGGTATGCATCATGGAGATAATATAAAGTATAAAATGAAATTGTATTCTAAGCTGTTAGGGAAAAAAGGGACTATAAGTCGTAGGATCATCAAATTATAAAGAGAAAGGAATTGTAAACATCATCTAATAAAATCTCACTTTTTTCATAACCTTAGAACTTGAGACTTAAAACAATTAGTCATTCATTTAAAAAAAAAATACATGCGGTTACTCTATGCACCCTCTTCCTTAATGAAAGATTTTCCCAAGGGAACAAGGAGACATTGTTTGTATAACCCAAGGGCCTTCAGAAGAAAGCTTTATAAGCTGTCTGTTCTGACTGCCTCGTTTTACAGATAGGAAACTGAAGCCCGTAGAGGATGAAGGTTATTTCTTTAAGGTGGACCAGAAAGTAGCTCTTGGGCAGGTAGGGGCAGGACCATGAAACCTTCTAGATTTATTAACATCTTCAGGGCTGTGTGCTGGAATTCAGATGGCAGATGGATGACCTTGGGTAGATCAGCGTTTGAGCTCATCCTTGAGTGCTGCTGAGGGTTTGACAGGCACTGGGGAGGCAGGGCGTCCCAGGCAGAGCCACTGGTAGGAGCGTGTGAGTGGGACAATTTCAGGCAGTTCAGGAAAGGGTGCAGAGCCCAGTCTGGTGCCCCTTTGGGGTCAGGCGGTAGAGGAAAGGCCTGTGTCCATAGAGATTAGGGACAAGTTCAGGCCAGTTCAGGCCAGTGCGTGGAGCACCTTGAGAGCCCATCAATGGAGTGGGGATTTTATTTGGTAGCCAGTGAGGTGCTCTTAAAATAATAACGATGATGATGATAGCTAACATTTACATAGCCCAGACTGTATGCCACCCCTGTTCTGAATGCTTCACGTGCTCTCGCCTGTTTAATTCCCACAAGCCTTTGATGTAGGTACTCTCATCTCCATTTTACAGTTGAGGAAACTGAGGCACAGAGAGGTTAGATGACTTAACCCAAAGAGATACTCATAGGACATGATAGAGAAAGAATTCACACCCAGGACTGGCCCTGGAGTCCCACTTTTAATGGTCTGGAACATGGTCTGGTGGTGATAAAGGTGGTGGATTCTCTTAGGAAGATGGATCTGTAGGAGAGTGCAGGAGGACTGAAGTGAGGGCAGAAGGGTGGTCAGGAGGTGATGGAAGGCCTCCAGGAGAGAAATAAAAGCTTGGCGTGGAAATGAAGGGAGGACAATACAGCTGGCAGGAGCTTCTGAGATGGATCAGTGGTGCCAGGTCCCCAATTGCGTATGGAGGCCGGGGAGGGACAGAGTCAGAGATAATTGAGACATCGCTTGGAGGTCCGCCTCACTGGATTAGGGAAGTTGAGAAGGAGATTTGATGGGAAGGTGGTGATTTATTTTTACAGAGCCCTCTTTTCTCACTGGTTTTTAACCTGGGAAAACTATCTGGGGGAAAGAGCCACGTAAGTGTGTCCTAACAAATTTCTGAGTTTATGGACCCTCCCCAGCTCATCTATCTTAGCCTGGTGTTGGGCCCACAGTAGGTCTAAACAGTTATTTTTTAGACACTTTGTGATCTTCACAATTCTGAGGCTGCTTGTCTTCTTCCCAGCTTAAGAATATTGGGTGGGGCTTCCCTGGTGGTGCAGTGGCTAAGAATCTGCCTGCCAATGCAAGGGACACGGGTTCGAGCCCTAATCCAGGAAGATCCCACGTGCCGCGAAGCAGCTAAACCCGTGTGCCACGACTACTGAGCCTGCGCTCTAGAGCCCGTGCTCTGCAACAAGAGAAGCCACCGCAATGAGAAGCCCGCGCACCGCAACAAAGAGTAGTCCCCGCTCGCCACAACTAGAGAAAGCCCACACACAGCAACGAAGACCCAATGCAGCCAAAAATAAATAAATAAATAAATAAATAAAAATATTTTTAAAAAAATAGAATATGGGGTGTGAGAGCAGGAGAGGTGATGGGTGTGGTTCTGCATCTGGAGGTCACCTTTTGTTTCGGCTTCCCCAGCAGTGACCCTTGACTTCCGCTTTCCTGTCCGCCCTTTAGGTGTTGATGGGAGGGAGATGGAGGAGATGGTGGTGTTCCTTTGTGAGTGGGCATCCGGTGCTGGGAGGAACGCCCTGTTCCGGTGGCGGCTCTGCCCGCAGGTCAGGGCTGGGAGCAGTGTTCTTCCCTCCTGTCGCCTTTCTGAGAAGGGTGATCCTGGCCTGGCAGGTCTTCTCTGAGGCCTCTAACTGCAGGTCCCAGCTGAAGGACCCTGAAGGGACAGCAGTGGCAAGATCGGTAGCTAATATCCTTCTGGGAAAAAAAAAATCCTGAAGTGGATGAGAGAACATGGCAATTACCGTTTGGGTTTATGTTTCATCACAATACCTGCAGTCTTGGGCATTTTCTTCTCCTCCTTTTCTTCCTCTCCTCCCTCCATCATTCCTTCTCCTTCCATCCTTCTTTTTTTCCCCTCTAATCGGAGGAGTTGCTAATTGGGCAGGGTCAGTAAATGTGATGCACCTATTGTTGTATTTGATTTTGGTTTTACATCTTGATTTCCCAGAGAAAGGTAACCCTGGCAAGTCACATAAGCATCGGTTGCGTGTGGAATTTATACAGCTTGCGCTATTCTGGGTCTGGCTACAAGGGGAAGATGAAGGGACTAGGAGGCTGGGCTATCCCTGTCCTCAAGCCCCTTAAAAACCTTGGAAAGACAGGATGCATATGTGGGTTCAAGGCCTGGTCCAGTCACTAGCAAAAGGTCCATGTGTGGGTTCTCTTGTCTCTCATCTGTAAAATGGGGGAGGTAATATTTCCGTCAAAGGGGTGTTGTGATGCACAGATGGGACAGCATGTCTGAATACTGAGCACTTCTCTTATCTCCTTGTTGTCATCCAATTAAAAATTTCTGGATAGTACCTTAGGATGATCCCAGAAATACTAGAGGGAGATGGGGGAATCTAAGTATTGTGTTAAACTGCTTTATGCATGTTTATTTCATTTCTGCCTAGTAACCATGTTATTGTTATTCTTATTTTCAAGATGAGAGAACTGAAGTAAGAGATGTTGAAAACAAAATAGCATCATCACCTGCTGCAGATATGACCTGGAGCAATTATTCAGTATTTTGTTGCCTGTTACCTCATCTATAAAATGGGGATAATAATAGTTCCCTCCTCATAGGGTGATTATAAGGATTGAAATGGTTAATATACATAAGTCTTGAAACAGTGCCTGGTAAATAGTCAATGTGATAAAAGTATTAGAAATTATTGTTATTCCGACAATTTCCAAATCTCTTCTAAGCCACTCTATGGTGAAATCAGGATTGATTCATATGCATATTGTGTTGAAATGGGATTAAACTATAGTTTTTGAAATGTAGAGTGGATTTGGTTTTCATGGAGAGGGATTGGGGAAGTGATGTTAGAAGCATCAGGAAAAGTCCAAAGGAGAGAGGGGAAAGCATTTCTCTGGCAGAAAAAGAGAGCTCCAGAGATAATTAGGAGGCAGGTCAGAAGGAAAGCTCTGTGTTGCTTTTGTTATGCGATGGGAGAGAAGCCATTTCCTGATTGCTTGGTTATGGCACTCACCTTCTCCTGGAACCCGTAGGTGAGGGATCAATAAACTCTGTAAATGGGATCTTTGGAATCCCTGCTTCACCAGCTCCCTCTTTCTTTCCACTTCCTGGAAGAGGCAGTAGAGTAGAATATTAAACTAAGCATCCTGCAATCAGTAGACCAGGTTTGGAGCCTGAACCCTGCCGCTTATTAGCTGCCTGATGTTTTGCAAGTTTCTTAATCTCCATATAGCTCCGTGTCCTGCTTGTGAAAGAAGGAGAATAATGGTGCCCACCTCCTAGGGCTTGTAAGATCTGAGAAAGATTGTGCACACTGTGTATGTTTAGCTCAGAGGAAGCCTTCAACAATTGTTAGTTACCCAGGGCTTAATATTATCCCCGGAGCTTCAGTTAGAAATTCGGGCTCAGTGGGCAAGCCATATGTGGTGACATTTGGGGGCATAGCCTGTTCTGGATGAATCCCAGCCAAAACCATAAAAGACCCTTGGCTCTTATCACTGTCTCAGTCAAGGATCTGGCATGGAATCTTGAGTCGCTTTTGAGGTATACGTTTATCTGCCTCTCCTTTCCCTCAGAAAAGTGTCTTAGAGCTTAGAGGAGAAGAGAAGTGGACATAGTTTCTTCTTCTGCTGGGTTCAGAATATCTGGACCCTCATTTCCCTTCCTCTGATTTTTAATTCACAACATTACTGCACAGTGGGACTTTTATATTTAGCAATTGAAACACAATTTCATTATAAGCTAATAATTTTGCACTTGTAGTCTTCGTCATGCAGAGATTTTTCTCATTATCTCCTTTGTTCTCACTACCGAGATAGGATAGGGGAATGAATAATGGGTTTCTCTAAGAAATATTAACAGGTGACAAGGTGAACTAGATTCCTCAGAGTCACAAGTCAAGAAGTCAGATCCCATGTGTCCTGACTCCCCATTCCAGTGCTCTTTCCACAAGGCCATGGTTCCCCCAGCCTTCCGTCTTGCCTCTGTTAATAGGGCCTGCCGGGTGTTCCATGCTGTCTACGCTTGGAATGGCTTCACTTTCTGATGTAGGCATTACCAAATGACCTGTGTCAGCTCTGTGGGGAAACTTGAAATCCTTTCTTCAAAAACTCACGCATTCTACTTCAGATGAAATCATTTTCCTTGGCCAATTTAACAAGATCCTTGCTCTTTCCTTTCCTTTAATTATCTTGTTAAAAAAAAAAAAGAACTGGAGAAGACCATTGCTTTATGAGGCAGTTCATCTCTTATGTTTTCTCTGAGAGGTATATTAAAGCCCAGTTAAGCAAATTAAGGCTTCATCTCATTCTTGTTTGCGATTGTTCTGTTTGGTGCTTTGCTATCACTGCCGTCGGCGTTTCTCAGGTGTATATTTGGAATGTCTTGGAGTATAGATTTATGAAAAGATGTTACCTTTGTTCCATGAATTGCAGGCACTGTGAGCCATTTCCATATAGTGCCAAACTGTCACAACAGGGTTCTTTGCTTTTTTAATCTCTTCCTCTCACCATGAGAAGTCCTATTAACATGTTTTCTGAGCTGCAGAGTAAAATCTGTCAAATACAGCATGGAAAGCAGTTGGGTGGTAGCTGTCTTCCTTTTCACAAACTCTAAACTAGTCTTCCTTAGTAAAACTTAGCCTTATCACCGTTTACCCCAGAGCCTTCATTTATGAGTAGGAGACGTATGCAGTGCAGGTAGGGGAATGGAATGGGTTGCTTGCTACTTCTTTACCTATTTATTTTAAAAGATATATGGCATGTGTGTATATATATCTTCATGTACACACTTTATTTCTTTCAATTTGAAAATAACTTTTGCTCTGAATATGAAAACACTTCACACTCATTATTAAAAAATTTACACAGATCAACATATGAAACATTAGAAGACACTTTTCTGAATCCTACCGCACAGAGATTACTGCTGTTAACATTTTGATGAACTTGTCTATTCATTCCTTTATGAACTATTTATTAACTTTGCCAGTGTTCTGCACCTACATGAAACTTTATAAAAGTACAGAAAAATAATAAGATTAAACCCCATACAGACTTAGTATTAAGAAGAAAAAAAGGGAACACAGTTATATCCTTATAGACAATGAAAACATGCCAAAAAGATATGCTTAAAAAAAAAAACTAATATATTATTTCAAAAGAAAAAGAGATAATTAAAAATTATCCAAGACATGAAAGAACAGCATAATCTGAATTAGAAAAATCTCAGACAAGATGACAGAGCTCAAAGAATTAGAAATTTAAAAAAAAATCACTTTAAAAATAAATTCTTAGATGGAACACAAAATCAGATAAATACCACAAATACTGCCCTAAGAGAAATTGAGGGTGAAAAGGAGGAAAAAGTTAAAAATTGAAAGGAAATGAAGAAAGAAATAAAATTTGGGAAAAGGTGACAGATATTAAAAATAGGAAAAGAAGATCGAACATTCCATAATAGGAAAAGCAAACCAAAGCAAGGGAACAGTACAGATACTATATTTCAAGAAAATTTTCCTGAGAAAAAGATTTTAAATGACATTTTTAAAGGGCAAATCATGTATTTTAGGATATCAGCCTAGAACAATCAGTGCCAAGATGTTTTAGTAAAATTACTGGATTAAAAAGAAGAAAAAGCAAAGTCCTTTGGGCATCTAGAAGAAAAGAGAAAAACAGCAGCAAAAGAATTAGATTGTTCTCAGACTTTTTGAAGAAACCTTTTATATCAGAAGAAAATGGGATAACATATTTAAGGTCCTCTAAGAGAAGAAAATATGAGCCTGTACTTTTTTTTTTTTTTGAGCCTGTACTTTTTATGTCTAGCAATATTGACTTGCAAATGTGAAGAACACCAACATTGCATTAACATGCAGGAAGTGAGAGGAGGAAATATTGTTCCCATGAACTCTTCTTAAGGAATCTCCTAAAGAGTGAGCTTTAAACAATGAAAATAACTGGAGAGATACAAGATGAGCCCAGACATCTCAAGATAATAGCTAGCAAGGTTGTTATCAAAGATTATTAGGACCATGTCAAAAGGACTCAGGAGCCAATATGAAGAGGCTTCTACTGGCATGGGGCAATTAGAGCTTCAAAAATAAGAATTCCAAGTATGTTTAAATCTGTGAGGGTTGATGATAAGAAAAACAAATTATTGGTTACCTGAGGTTAATGGATCACCAATTCATTGTCTTAAAAGTGATCAAGAAAGAACCAAGTGTTTACCCTGCCTTTCTTATATGAACAGATCACTGGATAACCATGTAGTAGATGAGGGGAGGCCCTTCCTAAATTTTTTTCCACCCAATAAATGAAAATGAAATGAGAGAATTAGACTATCATTATTTTGCAACCCCCGTTGATTTAATGGATCTGGGCATTGAGCGACAATGGCATCTGACATTAGAAACCCAAGAAAACCAGATATCGTGTGCCTCCTGATGAAAGATCATACAACCAAATGGATTGAATCTCAGTGTTTTTCAAGCCTCTGGATCCAGCTGCCAATTTGCAGGAAATTCAGAGGGTGGAGGGACACGTTAACCTGCACCATGAATATGTAGTCAGCAGAATTCATACTGCGGAAACTCCATAGTTCAAGTGGTCCAGATTCTCTAAGGAATAAATTGTAAGATAAAGAGAAGGATAATGGGGGAGGTAGAGTAAACATAACTTAAAATACATGTCACATTTTTTAAAAAATGGATAAGAATTAACTGTGTTGACCAGAGTTGTAACCTTGGGTAATGATATCATAAAGAAACACAAGGAAGTGAATATGATAAGTTCAAGATAGTTTGTTTACTTTTAGAGGAAAGGAAGAAATTCATGGAGGGCATTTTGAGTTGGCTAGAAAAGTCTGTTTCTTGATCTGGGTGGTAGTTATAAGAGTGGTTTGTTTATAGTAATAAACTATTTGTTTTGTGTGATTTTCTAAATCTGTGTTTTATTTTACCATAAAAATAGTTTAAAAAATTTATGAAAGAATGACACTGTACATGCTGCCTTTGTTCCAACTTTTTATTTTAATTTTCAAACATACAGAAAAGTTGCCAGCACTGGGTATGAAATGCCAGTATACTCATCATACTGTTTTATCGTTAGTTTTTCATTCAATATTTAATAGAGATCTTTCTATATAACTAAATATAGGAATATCCTCACTTTTAAATAAATGATGCATAGTATTCCATCATATAAATTAAATCAGTCTTCTGTTGATGGACA
Organism: Eubalaena glacialis; assembly: GCF_028564815.1. NCBI lineage: Eukaryota > Metazoa > Chordata > Mammalia > Artiodactyla > Balaenidae > Eubalaena > Eubalaena glacialis. The sequence goes on along the minus strand of NC_083720.1, from coordinate 67,365,658 downwards.
TTTAACTTGTTCCTGGTAGAAATAATGGTGCTTATATGTCCTTATGACAAATTCCTAAAATTTGCTGTCATGGAATATTCTGATGTGCAACATGTAAATGGTTGTGTATTGTGAATGAACAACTGTAGAAACCAAAGATGCAGCCTATATTGATCAAGATAGTGGTATGTAACTGAGGGAGGGCATAAATCTCCAAGAAAAAACTTGATTCCCTGAAGCAGGGTCCTCACATAGCATCATACCTCCCCTGGATCAATTCAGGTTTAATCCCAATGGCTCTTCTATTGTCTCATTTTGGTTGTTGTAGGTATAGTTAGTGTTATCATTTGTCTGTTGCCACAGTAGTGCTACGCAATGAACCACCCCAAAATTTAGTGGCTTAAACAGTAGCCATTAGTTTCTACAGAATGGATGAGTCATTTTTACAGCCTTTGCTAGGTTCACTCATGTGCTTTCAGTCAGCTGCCGGTATAGTTGCAGATCTCTGCAGGGCTCTCCCACAGGTCTGATGGTCAGCTGGCTTAGGCTGATCTGAGTGGCCTTGGCCAAGAGGACTCAGCTATGCTACCCAAGTCTCCAACATCCTTTCAACAGGCCAGCCTGGGTGTGTTCTCGTGGCGGTGGTACAGATCATATCTTTCTCAGGGGGCTGGAAATGGGCTATGCTTTGCCAGCTTCTGTGCCGTCCCACTTGCTAACCTTCAACTGACCAAAGCAAGTGACATAGCAAGGCCAGTCAGTGAGAAGGGACTGCAAAGCGACAGAGCAGACAGCGAGGATACAGAGAAGTTGTTGATTGAGGCCATTAACGCATTTCATCCTCCACAGCTATCCAGCAGCAAATTTTAAGTTGGCATTTCTTTTTTTAATTGATTAATTAATTTATTTATTTTTGGATGCAGTGGGTCTTTGTTGCTGCATGCGGGCTTTCTCTAGTTGCGGTGTGCGGGGGCTACTCTTTGTTGCGGTGCACGGGCTTCTCATTGCAGTGGCTTCTCTTGTTGCGGAGCATGGGCTGTAGGCACGTGGGCTCAGTAGTTGTGGCTCGTGGGCTCTAGAGCGCAGGCTCAGTAGTTGTGGCGCACGGGCTTAGTTGCTCCGCAGCATGTGGGATCTTCCCAGACGAGGGCTCGAACCTGTGTCCCCTGCATTGGCAGGAGGATTCTTAACCACTGCGCCACCAGGGAAGTCCTAAGTTGGCACTTCTTAGAAGCATTAAACATTGCTGTTATTTCTAAACTGCAGATGTTATACCTTTGAAATATGAAAAATGGGGATCAAGTATGTTTGTGGGGGGAGCATAAAAATTTTCTTGTTAAGAGTTATAAAGGTAATTTGTAAATGGAAAAACCTACATTTATTGTTTTGTCTTGAAAATATTTCTTTTCTAGTTGTTGATATTTTCCCCTGGGATATAGTTCCGGAAACATGGTTTTTCCTGTGTTTATTTTTCTTTGTTCTTGGAGTTGGTTTTGAAATCTGGCTTTGAGAACATTGACTCAAGTAAGATAAAAAGCTAAAATCACAAATCAACCCCTTTAAGTGTTTTTGCTTCAGATATAGACATTAGCAATAGGATTAGTCCCTGTACCTTTATTGCTGCAATTTTTTCCCTCTATTTTAAGTTGTAGAAGTGATAAATTTAGGCTCTTCAAGAACAGTGATTCTTAACAGCAGATATGCAGCACCCAGGTATGCAGATGGCAAGAAATTGTACTAGTAATTATATGTCAAATTAAAGAAAAATCAAGTTTATTCCCATAGTGTGTGATATTATATGTCACACCTCTCTTCTCCATGGAAAAACAAAATGCTGAAATAAAAATTTGCGTATACATATACTTATGAAATACTCTTTATTGTGTATGCATCATAAAATTGCACACACTTTAATTGTTTAATGGAAACTGTGTGTTGTGCTAAGGCAATTTAAAGGATTTTTCAAAGTAAGTTTGTTGTCAAGTTTTGCCTCATTTTCTGACTTTAGAACCCACCTGCAGAGTGAGATACAATTTTACACACTTGTTCTTTTTTTTTTTTTTTAAATGATGGTCTGAACACAGGCTTATGTATTTATTTAGTTTTTGGTTGCGCTGGGTCTTCGTTGCTGTGCGCAGGCTTTCTCTAGTTGCGGCGAACGGGGGCTACTCTTTGTTGCGGTGTGCGGGCTTCTCACTGCGGTGGCTTCTCTTGTTACAGAGCACGGGCTCTAGAGCACAGGCTTCAGTAGTTGTGGCTCGCGGGCTCTAGAGCACAGGCTTCAGTAGTTGTGGCTCGCGGGCTCTAGAGCACAGGCTCAGTAGTTGTGGCTCGCGGGCTCTAGAGCGCAGGCTCAGTAGTTATGGCTCGAGGGCTCTAGAGCGCAGGCTCAGTAGTTGTGGCGCACGGGCTTAGTTGCTCCGCAGCATGTGGGATCTTCCTGGATCAGGGCTCGAACCCGTGTCCCCTGCATTGGCAGGCAGATTCTTAGCCACTGCGCCACCAGGGAAACCCCACCCAATATTCTTAAGCTGGGAAGAGGACAAGCAGCCTCAGAATTGTGAAGATCACAAAGTGTCTAAAAAATAACTGTTTAGACCTACTGTGGGCCCAACACCAGGCTAAGATAGATGAGCTGGGGAGGGTCCATAAACTCAGAAATTTGTTAGGACACACTTAACGTGGCTCTTTTCCCCAGATAGTTTTCCCAGGTTAAAAACCAGTGAGAAAAGAGGGCTCTCTAAAAATAAGTTCTAGAATCAACTGGGTATTAGGTTCTCAGTGGCTGAAAGAACTTCATTCTGGAGGCCTTTGGATTGGGAGTGATTGTGAACAGAGCAGTGTTTGTCTGGCGTTGTGGAGCTGGGATGGATCTGAGAGGAGGTGTCAGGAGGGATTAGACTGAGGCCATGATAGGAATTATGGAACCAGGTGAAGTACTAAGGGTCTAAAGAGGCAGTGCACAGGACAGAGAGTGAAGTAAATTGAGAGGAATTTGTCAGATTTTTTTTTTAACTGTATTTGGGGAAGAGAGGTAAAGTGAAATTCTTTGTCTTATTTTTATTTTATATCTTTTGTTTCTCTTGCATCCTTTAAAAGTACATAGGAAGTTCTCATCACAAGATAAAAAAAAGTTTTGTAACTGTGTATGGTGATAGATGTTAACTGGACTGAGTTTGGTGATCATTTTGCAATATATAAAAATATCAAATCATTATGTTCTACACCTGAAAATATAATTTTATGTCAATTATACCTCAATTAAAAAAAATAAAAATAAGTAAGGCAGTCCTCCTTTCAAGGTATTTACCCTCTGTTGGGAAAGAAGATAAAAATAAAAATTTAATGTTGTGCCTTAAGCGTAATAATAGAAGTGTGTAGAAAGTTTAGTGGTGGGATAATAGTGATTAAACAAGTAGGTAATTCAGAGAACATTTTATCAAGGATGCAGTACTTGAGCTGGATCTGAATGGATGAACACTTGGGAGTTTTCATTTATTTTTGGAAAAAAGGAGTTACACACAACTTTAGCTTACTAAGGAGTAATTTCTCATCCTTATAGCCAAAGGATCAGGCAGTGAGAGCAGGAGAAGACACCAGTTTTGCACACGGTTGCTGAAAGCTGGCTGTGAACCTCCATGGTGGTGGTGGGCAGTGCTCACCCTGCATGCTGCTCTCTCTTCCTTCAGACCGGGAGTGGTAACTTGCTCTTACTGGTCCTGGGGCCTGCATTATCTCTTGTCGTTTTCCTACTCTGCCCACTTTTTTTTTTTAAATAGTCCTTTAATTAGACCCTCCTCAAAATATTAAATTTGAATGTGTCATCTATTTCCTGTTTGAAGCCTGTTGGGTACAGTGTATAATTACATATTGAAAAAAGGTAAAATACACAACAAAAATAAGGGGAAAATTCTTTTTATTCTAAATTACAAACACAATATCACAAATAAAAAGACCAGTCAGTTACTAAGGCAAATGGAGCACATAAGGGCCTGATTATAGTGAGATAGTGTACTGTAGCATCCTTGGTCTGGGCGTATCGTATTGACAAAAATAAAGGCATTGAGGATTGGAGTGTTATCATATAAAACATTGAACTAATATATAGGTATATAATTTTGAATTTTTAGATTTATGTCCAATGGGGAGGAAGAGTACATAGCATCTTATACTGAACCAAAATACAAGTGGGCATTCAATTTACTTGTTCACTTCTTTATTTGTTTACTAGTGCTTTTGTGATTTCTACTTAGGCTGCTCCTCTGTGGTCATGTTGGACATTTATTGAGCTCCAGTGGCATTGTCACAAGGCACATAAGCATTATGGATTTTCCTAAATGCGACACATAAAAACACTGCTGGAAGGGAAACCTGTTGCTAGATTGATTCATTTAATTTCATTGTTTGTTTTGAAATCACAATTATATCTCTTTTTTTTTGGCCACGCCCCTAGGCTTGTGGGATCTTAGTTTCCCGACCAGGGATTGAACCCAGGCCCCGGGAGTGAAAGCGCAGAGTCCTAGCCACTGGACCACCAGGGAATTCCCAAAATTATATTCTTAACGTGGAGCTTGTGGTGGCCTACCCTGGGTCTTGGGTGTCTTGGCAACTCAGTATGTGATTTTTATGGAAACAAAGGCACTTGCTCTGAAAGCTGGTATACCTCCTCTAGCTTACAGCTGAGGGAGCATTTGCTTTGCTTTTTCTGGGAAAAGAAGATAGTATTTTGAGTAGGGTAAAGTTTCAGGATCCACCTACATTCCCTAGGTCAGTACTTCTCCAATAGAAATATAATTCAAGCCACATATATATGTAAGTTGAAATTTTCTAGTACCCACATTTTAAAAAATGGGTGAAATTAATTTTAACAATGCATTTTATTTAACTCATATTCAAAATGTTATCATTTCAACATGTAATCAATGTTTTAAAATTATTGAGATATTTTACATTTATTTTCATGCAAAGGCTCCAAAATCAGCATGTTTTAACACTCAACTCAGATGTAGAATTTTCACTGGAAATACTTGATCATAAAGTTTAGAGTTGGAAGTAGATTAACCTACCCAAGAAGTTCCAAACTTACTTAAAATATTTCCCCCAAAGAGTCAAGCATCAGTTTATAAATTTATATTTAAATTAATGACAGTGGGCCCTTGAGCAATACTGGATTAAGCATTCCCTCCACATCCCAGGATTCAACCAACCACAGACTATGTAGGACTACAGCATTCACTATTGAAAAATAAATGGGTGTAAGTGGATCAGCTCAGTTCAAACCTGCGTTGTTTAAGGGTCAACTGCATACTTAAATAAAATTAAAAATTCACCTTCCAAGTGTTAGCAGCTCCATGTTGCCCTTAGTGGCTACCTGCTATAGAATATTCTTAAAACCATAGTTGATTGCTTTTATACTTTCTCAGGTTATTATTTATGTAGAATTAATCCATGCTACAAAGTCCTTGGAAACTGTTTTACTGCATTACATTTATTCATCAAGGATATAAGCACCTAGGGAAAAATAGTTCTGCATTTTGTGCTTCATCTCCAGGGCTAGGGAGTGCCTTGCATAGCCTTTAGGTGTTTAATAACTTTATCCTGCTAAATCCTGTTTAGTCTGCAAATTGCAACCTAAATTTAACTTTCTCAGGGGAATGTTTCCTGACTCTCCAGGCTATCTATATCACCTGTTCCTTCATTAAATTTTCTCATAGAACTGAATTCTTTTCCTCTAAAACATATATACTTACACACTGATTTGATTAATTTTCTGATTAATATCCATCTCCCCAACTAGTCTATAAGTTCCAAAAGAGGGAAGAATGTGTTTTTTTTCACTAAAGTGCTTCGTGCTCCCAGCATAATTCATGGCACATATGGATTAAGTATTGGTCAGATCATAATACTAGCACAGGGCCTTTTTAAAAATGAAGTGATTAGCAGAATGTCCAATTATTAACTTTATAGAAATCAGAGTTTGTTTTGTGTTGGGGAAAAAGGAATATTTTATTTTAAGTATAATACAAACTAAGATATGCAAATTTTTAATTTTTGTTCAAGCCTTTTCAAAATACTCCTGTAAAGCCTTTTCTTAGCTTTCTTTCTACTTTATTGGTATTCATTTTCTTGATAGCTGTCATATCTGCTATGCTTATAACTGAAGGTATACTGAAGACAAAAACTGAAAGAAAGGAAAAGTGAATTGTGAAATACTTTTAAGGAGTTGAGAAAGATATAGGGCAGAAGCAAAGGTGCATAGAGGAAACATCTCTTGCTGTTTCAGGACGGTTTAAATTAAGCCCACCCTTTTAATTATACCAAAGTAATGAGCCTTACCCACAATATGTGCAAATATAATTTTAAAATGTATGGTGGACCAGTAGACAAGGTTGTCAGGTCATTATCTAAATCATAAGTTGGAAGTAATGCCCGTTAAAGGTTACTAGTTTGGAAAGGTTAGATTAGAATTTAGTCTTTGCAAATATAAAGTTTCTCAACTTGAATAATGCTTTAGAAAACCACTAACATTTAACTTTTTTTTAACATTTCATGGAAGTATAGTAAGCATACAGAAATGTACACATAAGGGTACATCTTGATGAATTTTCACATCCAGATCAAGAAGTATATTACCATCACAACATCCCAGAGGCTACTTTCTTGCTTCTTCCCCTTTCCTGCCCTCCAGGGCAAACTATCTTGACATAATAGATAGGTTTTTCCTGTTTTTGTACTTTATATAAATGGAATCATGCAGTATCCACATTTGAATTAATATAACGGTTTGTTATTCTAAGTGACACATCTGATAGCAACTCATTGAAAACAAAGTTTGTTTTCAGTTTTCCTTGTTATGTATCTAATGTGGTAAACTGGCAGTTTACCAGTGTATCTAGTTCTTTATTATTGCTTTAAGACATTTTCTATGTAAATGCAAGTATGTGTGTGTGTATATGCATACACACATATATATATGTATATGCTTTTAAAAATTTTACTCAAATTCGATCATGCATATTATTTACCTTTGTGATGTGTCTTAAGGCCCCTTTTGTGTCAGGTCATGTAGATTCAATTCATTTTTTTGTAATGGCAGCACAGTACTCTGTTGTATGGCTGCATCATAGTTTAATGAAGCACTTATCCACTGATGAACAGCTAGGTTGTTACTGATCTTTTGCTTTTAGAACAACAGAATCTATGTAAGTTTATTTGTAAATAAATTCTTAGGAAAGGAATTGCTGAGCAGTAGGGTCCATGCATTTTAAATTTGATCATATATTTCTAAATGGCTCTGCAAAGAGTTTTACCAGTTTTTACTCCCACCAGCAAGATTTAGAAATTCCTATTTCCAGTGTCCTTGCCTTAGATTATGTGTTATCAAGCTTATTAATCTTTGCAGTTGGCTACAGGAAAACTAGTAAGTCATTGTTATTTAAATTTGCATTTTCTTCAGTTTTGAGTGAGGTTAGTTGTTAGGACTTGTTTCTGTCCTTTGCTCATTTTCCTACAGGCTTGTTTATATTTTTCTTAATTTCAAAGAGCTCTTTCTATATAAAGGGAATTTACCTTTTTATGTCATCTATGGTGTGAACTTTTTTTTTTTAATTTGAAGTATAGTTGATTTACAACGTTGAGTTTCAGATGTACAGAAAATTGATTCAGTTATATATATATATATTCTCTTTCAGATTCTATTCCATAATAGGTTATTTCAAGATATTGAATATAGTTCCCTGTGCTATATAGTAGGTCCTGTTGGTTATCTGTTTTATATATAGTATATATATATCTGTTAATCCCAAACTCCTAATTTATCCTTCCTCCCACCTTCCCCCTTTGGTAACCATAAGTTTGTTTTCCATGTCAGTGAGTCTGATTCTGTTTTGTAAATAAGTTCATTTGTAATGAATTTTTTTTTCAGTTTGTTTTTTGTCTTTGTTGTGTTTATAGCCTTTTTTTTTTCCTTAACAGAAGGTTTAAATTTTTATGTGGTGAAATTTACCAGTTTTTTTCTTTACTGGCTTCTGAATTGTGTGTTCTTAATGAGAAAAAGCATTGGAAACTTGAGATCGATAGATAGATAACTTAACTTGGCATGGAAAAAAATCTCAAGAAATGTTTGTGGGAAATGTGGTTAAGCAGGAATTCAAATTTCAGTCAAAAGTGGTTTGGCCAACTATAAGTAAACCAAATTTGGACACTATCTGCCAAGATTTGCTTAATATTTTTAACAGCTTTTAGAAGAATTTTCAATGCTATGCTTTTTTCCTTTCATGCTTTGTTATTTGGGGTTTTAATTTCTCAAATGATCCTTCTTTTCAGATTTCAGATTATAACCTATTTCCTGCACCATTGCTGACGTCCAGTGACCCATGTCAGAAGTACTTCCAGGTCAGATATACTTTCACATGTTTCAGTGCAGCATACTAGTTGACTTAAAACTTTAACAAATATGTATACTAGATAATTGTTTTGATGTTAAACTTATGATTTACTATAATAACATGTTTTGGCTTTTTTATTGTCTTTCACTAATGTGCTAGAAAGGTGGATCTTTAAAATAAGATAGAAGAATTAATTGAACTTAACTGCATGCATGTATTAATTGCATGACTCTACTAATATCATAATGTGAAAACATTTTAGTTGACTGTAACAGAAAACTAAAACTGTCACATTTTGCCATGTAGGATTGCATGTTATAGCCTGTGAACTGTTAAATTTGAACAAAGGAGGCATTGGTGGTGAGTCTGCATAAACAGCATCTTAGGCATTGTGGGGTTTGTCTAGAATAGAGCTCCCAATTCAGAATTCTCCCTGGATCTAATGCTGATTAATTTCAGGCCTTAATAAGAAAACCAACTTAATTTCATTGTATGCCCCTTTCTCTGTGTCGTGATGGATGCTAGTCTGCATACAACGTGGTGTGGGATTTAATTCTTAGCCTCATAGTAATATAATACGAAAAAAGCAATTGCAATGACATTTTGAATTAAACATAATATAGGACTGTAAGTGGCAAATAGATCTAGGTAGATTCTATATTTGTTAGGGCACATACCACTCTGCAAATTCTGAGTTTCTAAATAAGTAAATTTAAACCATGGACAAATAGATGTTAATGTCCCTAAATTCTAAAATTAAACTCAATAAGTATGTCCAAGTCTTTTTCTCCTTTATATAACACTGCATGTTACATCTCAACAGAGAACTAAAATTAAAACATAATAAAATAAACACTAAGCTAAGTAGAGGCAGTTGAGTGACCGGAAATAGCCTTTTATTAAAGACAGCTGAAAACAATGTGACCAACCTAAATTCACACAGGAAAATTAGGAACTTAGAGGCAATTCTTAGAAGCCGGTTTAGGGGCAGGGAGTAGATTTTCTTTGTAAATCCATATTTGAATAAGTATATTAATTTTGCAAAATCAAAGCAAATACATGTGTCCTTTGACGAATACATTTTAAGTGTTGAGAAGAATTCCTTCTAGGAATTCTTTAGCATTTAAAGTATTTTATTACATTGCAAAATAGACTCAGCATGGAAACATAAGAATAAAGCTGACGAACATGTAAATGATGTGTTTCCCTCTAAATAGAGGCGAACTAATCAAATAACTTACAGAAATTTCTTATTGTCACTATATTTTGTTATACCAATTATTCACTTTTTCTGTTGTTACTCAAATTGCTTTATTCATTGGTAGTTATATAAGAGATAATGAAACCGTTATCCAGCGTGGTTTTTAATAACAGCTACTACTATCATGCATTGGTATAGGGTGTAACACATTTTACAAGGAAAACGGTATTTTTATTTCAGTAGAGTATCATTCCAGCCATTTTTTACCTGAAAATCCAATGGCAGCTAGTGAAGTAGAGTATGGACCAATAATTGGGATAAGGTTTGCTTTCAAGCCCGTTTTCAACTCTTAAGAGCTGTGACTACAGGGAGCCTTTAAAAAAACAAACATGCCAGAATGTATACCCTTATATGTCTTGGAAAATTCCTGTTGAACCTTCGAGATTCAACACAGGAGTCCTTTCCAAGTAGGTCTCAGCCTGTGACATAGTAGAGTAATTACCCTATTTCAAGGATTCTGCCATTGTTTAATGTTTTTTTTTTCTCTTTTGGAATTGACTTGAGGCCAGCTTATCAGTTTTTCAAGAAAATCTATGTTGTTACTTTAGTTTACCTACTTTTCCTCGCCTAAACCAGCTTGATCACTGACTATGTTAATCAAACTTGGCCATAAAACTCTAGAGCTATATTTAAAAAATACAGTTGTCTTCAGAAGACATCATTTAGAAGAAGATGAAATGATGAAAACAGCTTAGAAGTTGAGCAAAGAAAGTATCCTTGGGATAAGCATATAATATCCCAAGGTGACTACATCTGCTGGGTGTGATGTTGATATACCAGGTTATTTTCCCACCTGGAGTGCCTTTCTCTTCCTTGTCCACTGGTGGACCCTAACCCTAACCCTATCCTTCAAGACCCAGCTCAGCTGTTCCTTTTGTGGGAGTCTTCCTTGAACCTCTGTCCTCATCCTTAATACCTTCTTCTCGTGAGACCCTGTGCGTACTTTAGCCATTGGGAGTTTTGTTAATAATGTATCCTTGTCTCTGCCCTGTCTGAGTTTCTTGAAGAAAAGTGTTTGGTACATCTTTCTTGACTTTCCTCAGATCCACTTGGGATGTTGAGCGGAGTGAGCCCTCAGGCAGTTTAGCTGAATGGGGCATGGGAAACCCTTAGGTGGGTCAGACCTAGAGGGTGAAATCACCTCTTTATCTTAGAGCCTGGGGAAGTTGTCCTGTGAACCAGCTGTGTGAAGTTCTCCTCCTGGTTTAAAAACTTCTAAGGTTCTAATCCTGTGATCTCTCTGACCCAGGGACCCAAGCTGCCTCCTAATAACCTTTGCCTCCTTGGTTCATAGAGAAGTTCTTATCATTTTTGTCACATTGAGAGTTTACTTTCATGAGTAATTTCAGGAAACCAGCTTTATCTTGCCTCTCCTTCCTAAAAGAAAAAAAATCTGAGTTTACTTCATTTCCTTCATACTTTGAGGTCTAGTTCAAAAGGCAACATTCCTCAGGGTAGAAGTTTTGCTGTTAACTCCTCAGTGGAAATAAAGTTGTATAGCAGAAAAATTAAAAAAAAAAAAAAAAATGAAGAAAATGTGAAGTCATTTAAGAATTGGTCAGGCATTGAGCTTCCCCGGCCCGTGTGTCAATTTCCAATTTTGTTAAGCATGCCAAGGGAGCAGCGGGAGAGCAGCAGGTTATTGAAGAGAGGAGTTTCCTGTCATTACTGACAAACTTTCTTTGACGGGAGGCTAGAGGTCTCAGAAAAGAGAAGGGGGGAGGGCAGGTTTAACTCCGGGCTCCAACATGGGTTTGTATTAGGATGTCACCTGGGTTACATCTCAGGGCTGGGATCTTTGCTACTCAGGGTTTGAGGAAAACTTTGTTAGCCATGAAATTAAAGTGACCCTGGCTTACCTAATTTTAGTTAGGCTTCATAAAAAATACTCTGTGCATTATATTAACTACAGCTCTTTTACTTGCTGAAAATCTATTGGCTTTAATACCCTGGAAGTCCCAGCGCCTCATGTTTCAGGCATGACTCGTTTCAGGGATTCCAGCAATGTCATTAGGGCATGTTCACTTTCTCTCTGTTTCCTGGCTCTGTCTGCCCATTTGTTAGGTCTTACGTACACAGGTGTCTCTTCATGGTGACCTCTTAAAGCTCTAGGCTTATATCTTCTAGTTCAAGAAAAAGAGAAAAGAGAGCACTTCTCTTCTGATCATTCTGACAGAAGGCTTAGGATTGGTCATATGCTTTTCCTTGAACCAGTCACCACAGCCATGGAGATTTGCTCCTCTGATTGGCTGGGCCTAGGCCATGGACCTCATGAATAAGGGGTAGAGTCATCTCTGCCTGCAACACAGGGGCTGAATTCCTCTGTGAGAGCAGATATTTTAATTTTGTCAGTTTTGTTCGCTGCTGTCTCCTCAGCAGTTAGAACTGTGTCTGTCGCATAGTAATGCACGAAAAAATATTTGTTGAATGAATGAATGAGCGTGGAGGGAGGCTGATTCTTAAGAAAAATTGTGAAGCTTTTACCAGAAAAGGAGGAAATACATGCCAGGTCATAACAGATGTTTGTGCATCGTGCATGCAGGAGAGTGACAGCAGTAGTAATATGAGCTCTTGTCACACTCTTAGCTCTGAACGTACACCGAGCTCTGGAATAGGAATCGAGCCTCTTGGATTGATGTTGGATCTTTGTGAGTTATGCTCAAGACAGCATGATGAATAGATGCGGAGGTGATGGCAAAGTCATGGGTCCCATTCACCTTCGAGATATCCAGGGGCAGAGCCACCTTTGTACTGAAGACTGGCCCTCAGGGTTATTGGCATTTGCTTGCTCATTCCTCATTCATTTTGCTTATTTTGTACACTGTTGTGTTCTTGACCTTGAGAAGAGCAACTGGCATGTAATAGATGCTCAGAAAGTGTTTAGTTAATGAATGAGTGAAAAATATTTAGTTAATAAATGAGTGAACGATGAATGCAAACATTTATTGAGTGCTCTTATGTGCCAGGCTTTGTAAAAGGAACTGGAAACTCTGGAATATAAAAAGGAAAGGGGAATGAAAATCAAAATTAAATCACACTTGTTTGGGTAGCTATAATCAAAAAGAGACAATAACAAGTGTTGACAAGAATGTAGAGAAATCAAAACCTTTATGCATTGCCAGTGGGAATGTAAACTGGTACAAATGCTTTGCAGAACAGTCTGGCAGTTCCTCACAAGGTTTTATATACACACACACGCACACACACACACACATGTATACGTATGGTATGTATGTCTATATATACGTGTGCACATCACAGGAGAATTATAATCAGCAGTTCCGCTCTTGGATATATATCCAAGAGAATTGAAAACATATGTCCACACAAAATCTTGTACACAAATGTTCATAGCAGCATTATTCATAATAGCTAAAAAGTGTAAACAATCCAAATACCTGTTAACTGATGAACAGATAAACAAAATGTGGTAGATCCATACAGTAGAATATGATTTGATCATAAAAAGGAATGAAGTAGTGATACATACTAAAACATGGATGAACCTTAAGGATACACATAAGTGAAGGAAGCTAATCACAGAGACCACATATTGTATGAGTCTGTTTATATGAAATGTCCAGAACAGGCAAACCCATGAAGACGGAAAGTAGATTGGTGGTTTTCAGGGGCTTAGGAGAGGGAGGAATAGAGAGTGACTGCTAATGAGTACAGGATTTCCTTTTGGGGTGATAAAAATGTTCTGCAATTAGGTTGTAGCGATGAATGCACAACTCTGTGCATATGCTAAAGACCCCTGAATTATACTTTAAAAAGGTGAACTTTATGGTATGTGAATTATATCTCAATAAAACTGTCATAAAAAGCGAACAAAACAGTCACTGCCCTCAAGGCACTTGCAGTATTTGAAGGGGAGCGAGATCTCTCAATTGATATTATAGTATAGTATAGAAGTGCTGATGAGAACTGCATGTCACACACCTAGCACAGAGGATTATGTTCAGGAGTCAGAGAAGGCCTAAAGGAGGACGTGTGAGCTGGGTTTTGAAGGATTTATAGGAGTTTTCCGGCAGGAAATAGGGCAGGGGTAAAGCAGATGAGGGCAAAGGACCTTCCCGGGCAGAGGAAACAAATTCTATGTGCAGAGGCAAAGAGTTGTGAAGAGGCTTAGCATCCTCAGAAAAGTTCACTGTTGCTGTCATGTAGGGACCACGGCGGGAGGGGGAGGTGCAGTGACAGGAGATGTGATAGGAAGGGTAGATTTAGGCTAGCAGAGGAGAATTTGAAGTACCTTGTATACTGAGCTGAATTTGGACAACAGGGAGCCAGTAGAAATTTTTAAACTGAGAATTGCACGGTCCGTTTGTTTTTAGAATTACAGAGGACGAACTGTGTCAGGGTAGACTGGAGTTTGAGAGACTGTTGTGCTTGGGAGATATAGAAGGAAACTTAGAGTGGTGAGAACCTGAAAGCAGCCATAAAGATGGTGAGAAGGGGGAACTCAATTTATTGGAGAAATGTCTTCCAGTAAAATAGACAGAATTTGGTAGGATAAGAAACTCATGAAGGGCTATTCCCAGGTTTCCAGGCAGGGAATTCGGGAGAATGACAATGCCGTGAATTCTCAGTTAGCATCCAGCCCGTGCGTTAGAGGACTTAACGTCCCCTCTTTCCCCAGTTTATAGGGAGTATTATACCAAGTTTTCTTTGATCTATAACTATAGTGAAATCATGTGAGGCAGAGAAAAATGGAACCAGCTTAAATACACCAACTTTTGATTAGAGTCTCAATATAGCATCTTTCATTCTATATCCTTTCATTTCCACATCCATAGAGCATCTGTTTTTCAACATAATTTGTTATATTATTGTTATGTTGCTATTTCCCATTCTACTTAATTCTCTTCTGTTCAGTGTTATTAATGATGCAGATGGTAAACAAGAGGAGATAAGGAACAGAGGAAGGCCCGGAATTGGGTGGTGGGGATCACAGGGTGACAGGAGCATGTGTGCTGTGTACACCAGAGCCTCTGCTGGGCCTCCAGTTTTCTTCACACCAAAGCATGGAGAACTTTAAGCTGTTGGGATCACAGCTGGTGAGAAATCATGTTTGGCAAAGAAGTACACCAGTCTGCTCTGGGTCAAAAAAAAAAAAGGCTATTTGACTCTAAATAGTCTTTTCTTCTTTGGGGAGTTATGACAGAATTGAACAGGAATTTTCTTGAGCTGAGACTGAGGAGCAAAATAAATTGGTCTAGACAGTATTGAAGGATTTTATTTTAAATCTTGCCCAGATGCTGCTTGCACGGGGGGAAAGCTGAGATAACTGACCACTGATCACCTTTTCCCTTTCTGAGAGCATTAGTCTTTTTCAAGGAAAGGAAAAATGAATTTACCGTTGACTATTTAGGCAGTAATGGTGGTTTCCTTTCAATCTTTAAGAAGAAACTCAAAAATTTAACCTAGGCTTTTTAAGTAAACATTTCTTGAGATGTTAATGAAACACTTGTCTTTTTCATTTTACTCAACAGTTTATTCTACGAACATTTAACTGAGTGCCTACTGCATGCTAGGCCGCTGTGCTTGTTGCTGGAAGTCACAGCTTAGTGGTAAACTCAAATAGGTTAAAAATAAAACAGTGTGAGAAATGCTGTTATGCTATGGAGAAATGGAGATAGGTTTATGAAGGGTGTAGAAGAAGCAGCCCTGGAGCCTGTCTAGAGGGGCAAGAGAAGGCTTCCCAAAGAGGTGACATATACTCTGAATCTTGAAGGTGGAGTAGAAATTTGCCAGGAAGGAGGGAGGGATGCTGAGAATGTGTGCATGTACAAAGAACATGACATGTGTGACCAGAGTGTTTCAAGAGCCTCTGAAATCATTAACATGCATATGTATCATCTTTTTCTTTCAAATCTCTCACTTACTGCAGTGGTTCTCAGCCTTGGCCACACACTGGAATCACACAAAGAACATTCCATTTTAATACCCTGACTGGGCCCAATCCCAAACTAATTGAATCAGAATTTGGGAGTGTCTTAGGGGGTGGGACCTGGGCTTCTGGCTTTTTAAAAGCTCCCCAAGGTATGCATGCAGCTAGGGTTGGAGCAATCCCTTATTCCTGTCACACCTGTTCCCTTACCTTTCAGAGACCTCTGACCCCTTGGCCTTTTCCTTTTCCCCTAGCTCTTCACCCTCCTCCCGGCTCCGGCTCCTGCCCTCCCCACGCCAGATCCTGGAGTGTATTCCTCACTGTTCACATCTGACACCTTAATCATGTCCTCCTCTGTGCCTATTGCTTTCATTTTTAAAAATCCCATTCCATAGGTTGCCTTTTCATTTTCTGTCTGACTTACTTCACTCAGTATGACAATCTCTGGGTCCATCCATGTCACTGCAAATGGCATTATTTTTTACTTTTTTATGGCTGAGTAATATTCCATTGTATATTTGTACCACATCTTCTTTATCCATTCCTCTGCTGATGGACATTTAGGTTGCTTCCATGTCCTGGCTATTATAAATAGTGCTGCAATGAACATTGGGGTACCTATATATTTTCGAATTACAGTTTTCTCCAGAAATATATCCCCAGGAGTGGGATTCCTGGATCATATGGTAGCTCTAGTTTTAGTTTTTTAAGGAATCTTCATACTGTTCTCTATAGTGTCTATACCAATTTACATTCCCACCAACAGTGTAGGAAGGTTCCCTTTTCTCCACACCCTCTCCAGCATTTATTGTTGTAGATTTTTTTGATTCTGACCAGTGTGAGGTGATGTACCTCACTGTAGTTTTGACTTGCACTTCTCTAATAATTAGTGATGTTGAGCATCTTTTCATGTGCTTTTTGGCCATCTGTGTCTTCTTTGGAGAAATGTCTATTTAGGTCTTCTGCCCATTTTTTGTTTGGGTTGTTTATTTTTTTGATATCGAGCTGCATGAGCTATTTGTATATTTTGGAGATTAATCCTTTGTCCATTGCTTCGTTTGCAAATATTTTCTCCCATTCTGAGGGTTGTCTTTTCATCTTGTTTATGGTTTCCTTTGCTGTACAAAAGCTTTTAAGTTTAATTAGGTCCCATTTGTTTATTTTTGTTTTTATTTTCATTACTCTAGGAGGTGGATCAAAAAAGATCTTGCTGCGATTTATGTGAGAGAGTGTTCTGCCTATGTTTTCCTCTAAGAGTTTTATAGTATCCAGTCTTACACTTAGGTATTTCATCCATTTGAGTTTATTTTTGTGTATGGTGTTAGAAAATGTTCTAATTTTATTCTTTTACCTGTAGCTGTCCAGTTTTTCCCAGCACCACTTATCTAAGAGACTGTCTTTTCTCCACTGTATATTCTTGCCTTCTTTTTCATAGATTAGGTGACCATAGGTGCGTGTGTTTATCTCTGGACTTTCTATCCTGTTCCATTGATCTATATTTCTGTTTCTGTGCCAGTACCATACTGTTTTGATTACTGTAGCTTTGTAGTATAGTCTGAAGTCAGGGAGCCTGATTCCTCCAGCTCTGTTGGCTCAAAGTTTTTATCTGTCACATCCAGGATATAAAAGCCACTTAAATATTAACTCACCAAGAAATTTTGATGGTATTCTTTCTGAAAATGTTTATAATTATAAGCAGAGTAAATAAAAAATTCTCCCTAATAACATTGCTAGGATATAGTACCTAACATCGTAAAATAGCCTCATAACAATTTTTTTGCCATACCTTCTAAAAAGCTAGCAGATTGCCAGATTTTTTATAATAATGTCTCTCTAAATACCCAGAAGTCTAAACGTAATTTTCTCTTGTGTGCCCATGTTATAGTTGTGTGTCTCAGGGAAAACTTCATGTGGGTTCAAGGTGGGCCCTTTTCATATCAAATGCTGCTATGGAGTGAGGTTGAATTATAAATTGAAATATGTTTTCTGTAAAATGGTAGTAGTAGCCAAAACAGTATGCATTTTTGTTTAAAATTTAGTCATCAGAGTAGTGTTTAAAAGGGAAAAACAAACCAGATTCTCAATGAAGCCCAAGTGCAGTAGGTGCTGGGTAAGCAGGAATCCTTATAAATAATAATTCTAAAGAATGGGGCCCAAAGTCTAACCACTTTGGGTTACAGCCTTAGCTATCTTTGTGGGCCATATGGTCATTCTGTTGTAAATATGGACAGTGCCTGGAGTGTACAGTTGTTCCCTAGCTTCCAAGAAGCACACAGACTCTAGAATCAGTGGGTGACTCTTTTCTAAAATAGCTTATCCTGAGTATCGGATGATGGAAAGGGATACCTCTGAGCTCCTGAACAGTAGAACATTCTTACCTTCCTTCCCTGCGGAGGTCTCTGTTTTGCCTGGTGGAGGAAGAGGGAGTTGTCACAGTACAATTTCAGGAATGTTGGGAGCTGTGCTTTGGTTCATCTACTGCTGGTGTAGAGCCCACAGGAGGTCTCTGGAGGGCAAGGGATCAGATAAGAAAGAAGTCATTCCTCATAGACTGAGAAATCTGAAACCTTAGAAATTCTTGCTGATGAATTTTATTCCCTTCTAGTCTGAGAAACCTTCCTCTCTTCCTAGCAAGAGACACATGGAACAAATCACTGATGGTGTGAACAATATTTGAGATAAATGCAACTATCAGATAATTTCCTAGGAGTTCTGCAAGGGCTTGTGGTGACTGCAAACCGCTGAGTCTGTGTTTTAATTCAGTGGAATATATTCAGACTCCTTTGGGGACTCTAACACATCTGTAGCCAAGGGCTCAATGCTACATTATTAGTAATAGTTTTATGTGGGTATGTATGTTCTTGAGCAATTAAGCCATTTCTCCAAAATTTCTGTTTAGTACAAACAGTAAGCCCAGGTCAGAAATGTTCACAAGACATTATCAAACTCTAATGGAGGTTTGATTTTTCCTGGTGTTCAGAACACTATTTTTAAACATGGTGAAGAAAAATTACCTTGGATGTATGGTGCTTCATTGAACAGTGACCTTTCAGGTTAATTAAGAAAGCTGGAGCCCCAGAGGATTTTTGAGCAACTTTTTTGTTGCCTGAGGGAACGACAGAATAGAAATGTGGTGTAAATGTTTAGAAAGGGGATGATTTGCAAGGTTGTGAAAAAGCGAAGACCAGCTGCTGGAAGAAAATGCTTTTATATGATTTCAAAAGAGAGATACTTTTTTACTTTAAGTAAAATTTGGATCCTCAGACCTCCTAGCTTTTCTATAAATTGGCTTTTGTGTATCCAGATTAAGCCTTTTATTTGCTCCTGTTTAATGTATGAGCAAACGGTGAAAAGACAGGAAAATGGGTCCGTTCTACAAAACTGCAACGGAAGCATTGGTTCTTGCAATTTTCTGTATAGAAATGTTTGCTCACTCTCTATGCTAAGTAGTTTTAATCATGCCAGGCATCTAATGACCAGTTTTCTTTTTTTTTCCAGCTGACTCAGGTGTAGACACTTTGGCAGTGTTTATGGCCAGCAGCGGAACGACAGACGTCACGAATCGGAATAGCCCGGCCACACCACCAAACACCCTTAATCTCCGTTCCTCCCACAATGAACTGTTGAACGCTGAAATAAAACACACAGAAACCAAGAACAGCACACCCCCGAAATGCAGGAAAAAATATGCACTAACTAACATCCAGGCGGCAATGGGCCTCTCGGATCTGGCCGCACAGCCCCTGCTGGGAAATGGCTCTGCCAACATCAAGCTGGTGAAAAATGGAGAGAACCAGCTCCGGAAGGCTGCAGAACAAGGGCAGCAGGACCCCAACAGAAACGTCAGCCCCACTGCAGTCATCAACATAACTTCTGAGAAGTTAGAGGGTAAAGAGCCCCACCCACGGGATTCCACGGGCTGCGAGATTTTACCCTCCCAGCCCCGAAGAACCAAGAGCTTCCTGAATTACTATGCAGATCTGGAAACCTCAACCAGAGAACTCGAGCAGAACTTGGGCAACCAGCATGGGGCTGTGGAAGAGAAGGTCCAGCCAGGCCAGAGCCAGGCCTCCACCGTCGTCGGGAATGGCGACTTACTGCTGCAGAAACCAAACAAACCCCAGTTCAGCCCTGAAGATGGCCAGATAGCCACCATTTCATCCAGCCCAGAGACCAAGAAGGATCATCCTAAAACAGGGGCCAAAACCGATTGTGCACTCCACCGGATCCAGAACCTGGCACCGAGCGACGAGGAGTCCAGCTGGACGACCCTGTCCCAAGACAGTGCCTCCCCCAGCTCCGCAGATGAGACAGGTACCTGGGAAAGGTGTAGCCTACGGTGGCACTTTCTTTTGGTGTTTTCCCTTATTGATGGAATTAATCTCTACACTGACCCCCTCCCCCCAAATTTTCATCTGCTGGTAGAGAAGAACATGAGCCTCTTGGGGTAAAATTGGGCAATTTGTGTGAAAATATCATTAGATTCCTCAGCGGTTTCATTTTGATTCATACATAAGTTGTTTGTCCTGGGAAGCATTTTTGTAAAAGAAATAGCTCCCCGGTGTTAAGTACAGTAAAACATCACCTATTTAGCAACTATACTGCCAGTGGTTAAGTGAAGTATTTCTATATACTATGTAGAAATACTAGGTTTTGTTAAGGAAAATAATAAAAGGGAGACACTTGCCGGGGGCAGGATATAACCTGAAAAAGAGAACCAACTCTTTTAAAATTCTCAGAAAAAACTTATTTATGCTCAAGCTAATGAAAAGTTTAAGGTTTAAAAAGTTGAAAGTCTATTCATTAAAGACATTTCCCTTTTGACCTTTACTGGGGAACATTTTATTAGCCTTGTTCAAGTGATATTTGAAAGTGAGAAAGTAGTGTTTCTTTTAACGTATATTTAGAAGTTTTGGATTTTAACTGGTCTAGTTGAGACCAGTCTTTCCTGACTTTTGTCTATATTTTGTAACATCTTTGGATTTTTCAGAGGAGTGAAAATTGTCACAGAAATGAACAGGGTCCTAAAAATCAGCTACTTTTAATCTTATCTTCTCATAGCCCCTATTTTACTGATCATGAGATTAAAAGACTGGAGAACTGTATTGTGTCTGAATTCACTGTAAGCAAGCACTCACAAAGGCTTATTTCTTTAACCTAACCCTGCCTGTGGTGGATCCCAGGGCTCTGTTAATGTGATACAGATGTAACAGATAAAACCACCAGGCAAGGAACCGACATTTTCCCCACCTATAAGGCAGAGAAATTACAAGGACTACAGATGGGAAAAGAGGAGAAAGTAAGACATTAACTTGTTTAAAAAAAAAAAAAAGTGTTTTTGAAGTGCCCTTTAAAACCACAGTGCTTTAAATGATGAATTTCATCAGTCTCCTGTAGCTGGATATGGCAGTAGGGAGGTTGAGATGAACCCATTTCATCTCAGAAATGCCTGGATCTGCACATTATTGGAATCGTAATTATGTATAGTAATGTCACTGAGTTCACAACTCTCTATTACTTTTCACATTTAGAGACTTCATATCCTGTAGCCGATGGACACTGTCACCTGCTAGTGTTTGAATCTATATAAATGGCTCCTTGAGTGTCTCACATTCAAACTCAACCTCGTGTGTTCAGTGCCCTCCACTGAGGCCACACTGTCTTCCTCATGTCATGGCAGCCTTTCTGCTGCTCTTCCAGGCCCTGTGCTCCCTTCTGTAGCTACATTTTAAATTTTACTGAAAGGTATTAAGTAACAGTAAAGTCTCCTCGGTTCCTCACTCTGGCCCCCGTTTTTCCAGTGGCAACCACTACTTTTTTTTTTTCCAGAAACCATTTTAGGCATATACCCACATTTATAATAAATATTAAAATTTACCCAAATTTTATAATGATATTTTTTAAGAGTCCTTACCATTTAGAGATACATACTAAAATATTATAGTATAATATAATATACTATAATATTGTATATGGGATTTTGCCCATAAGCTGATCCTTGTTAAAGGTGGGTACGTAAGGGTTTATTATTCTGTTCTCTCTCATTTTGTATGTTTAAAAATTTCCACAGTAGAAATTAAAACAAGAAAAAAAATGACACATTACATTGTTTTATAAATGCTTTGCTTTTTCCACCAAAGTATATATTTTGAAGATCACTTCATATCAGGATGTAGCATTTTTCTACCTCAGGCTGAATTTAAGTATTAAAGCATGCTGTTCCACCCTCTTCAAGCTCCATGATTTATTTAATGATTCCCTCACTGCTGAGTGTTTAGGGTATTTCTATCCCTGGCCCCTTCGCTTATTGAGTGCTGGTGTCAATAAGGGCTGGTGGTGAGCACCAAGTTTATTTTTTATTTTTATTGATTTATTTATTTGGCTGCATCAGGTCTTAGTTGCAGCATGCGGGATCTTTTGTTGTGGTGCGCAGGCTTCTCTCTAGTTGTGGCGCGAGGGCTTCAGGGCGTGCGGGCTTAGTTACCCCACGGCATGTGGGATCTTAGTTCCCAGACCAGGGATCGAACCCGCGTTCCCTGCATTGGAAGGCAGATTCTTAACCACTGGACCACCAGGGAAGTCCCAAGAGCACCAAGTTTAAACCTGTACACTGGCTTGGTCCACTGCCACTCTCTCCAGGGGGCCTTTCCAGGGTCCCCTCGGCTCACCACTCATTTGCTCGGTGTCCTGGTGTTACTTGCTGCTGGGGTTTCTCTACAGAACCCATTACAGGGCTTGGCATGTGACGTGAACTGGATTAGAGTTTTCTGACATGTTGAGAGGATACATTCATTTTTCATTCTTAAAGTCGCTTTTGAAGACCTTGACTTTTAGAGTAAGGATGGCAGTATGGTGATGGCCTGTAATGGTTAGCTAAGGATAGACATTTTGAATCAGATGTGCTTGAAAAAGTGTGTTAGCTATGACCCAACTCTCTAAAGCTGTGAGATTGAGTTTTTTACAAACGTTAGAAGCCATCCCTTCAAAATCATCACTTCGGGATCTTTATTTCAGCCTAATGCAATGCCTCAGAATATTAATAATATTTGGGAATTCTTTTGGAATTTCCTTAGAGCCAGTTGTGAACTCCAACTGAAAAGACACCTCTTTACTTCATGATCACACAGATCACATAAATTAGCGAGTAAAATAAAATCATTGATTATTCAGCACTGGTATTTTTTTTGAGTTCATCTTTCCAGTGAAACATACTGTTAGTGTTCACAATGATCACAGTCAATTTTTTTTTTTTTTTTGGCCACACCATGTGGCACGTGGGATCTTATTAGTTCCCCGATCAGGGATCGAACCCATGCCCCCTGCATTGGGAGTGTGGAGTCTTAACCACTGGACTGCCAGGGAAGTCCCACAGTCAATTTGAATTAAACACTTCTAATGGTGAAATCATTATTATATATGTTTTATATAGTATATATGAGTTTTTATATATATATATATAAAATAAACACAAAATACTAATTGTTGAAAGAAAAGAAATAAGAGCAAGTATTTTGTAAGATACTAGTATGCAGCGCCATGGTACATATATACATATATACAAAGTGTACATACTTATACACTGTGTGCTAAGCAAATATTCATCACAGTGATGTATGTTGTATGACTAAATCTTGACCCAGTTATCTTTGGATTGTAGACTGTGCTCTGGGGAGCTTGGAAAAATAAATAGACTCATTTCTACCTTAGGGACACGCTTTCCAAGTTAGAATGCTATTTATAAAATAAAATGCGCTGCCCAGCCCAGAGATTGACCACTTTTTATTTCCCTTTCTTTCTGAATCGCCCAGGCCAGCATGTTAGTAACTTTCTTTGCACAGTCAATCATGTGTATATGTTTCTCCTCTTTTCCTCCTATGTCGTCTGTCCTTTGAGAAGCAAGAGGTTATTAGAAGCGGGGGGCGGCGGGGAAGCATCAGCGGAATTACTGAGTTTCATAGGAATTTAGATAAGTTCAAAAGAATGCCCTGACCTGGATTCTAAAGGGAAGTGTTGCATCATTTTGGTACTTGAAAGTGGGAACTTTAAGTCTGTTCAGGTTTTGCCAGAGATGCAGTCCCCTCAGTGGCCCCAGGTAAGCATGATGGCTCAGATAAATATAGGTTGGTCAGATTGTGTGTAGTCTTTCCATTTAATCACCTGGTGTTTTACGTTTGCTTCATGAAAACTTTGGAAAGACACAACATTCTGATACTACCTGGGTACCTAGTTTGTACCAACAGGTAACTTAGGTTTAATCTGGGGCTTAATAAAGTTGAAGATACAAAGTATGAAACTGGGTGGATCTTGTGGAATAGCCATTTCAAAATTAGGTTCATTACTAAAGTGTACAAAGGTAGAATATACACTGAGAAAATCAAATCTAGATGGTGCGACAGTGGGCCCAATGCTGCATTAATTTATCATTGAGAGGATGGGCTCTAGAGTCAACTTCCTGAGTTCAAACCTCAGCTGGGTTCCATGTAGGCAATTTGCATAGCCTCTCAACTGTGAAATGGGGGTGCTAGTAGGGTTTTAGCATAGATCTGTTGTGAAGATTAAGTGAGAGCATCTTTGAAGAGCTCTTAGAACAGTGTCTGGCATATAGCAAGAGCTTAATAAATATTAGTGCTTATCATTATTAGTGATCATCATTATCAGTACAGCAGTGGGATAAAAGTTTACTTCTCTCTCTTAATTACGGATTACCTATATTTTGGGCTCTGATTTAATTACATACTAAAAAATTTTTTTTAATTGGAGTGTAGTTGCTTTACAGTGTTGTGTTAGTTTCTGCTGTACAGTGAAGTGAATCAGCTTTATGAATACATATATCCCCGTTTTTGGATTTCCTTCCCATTTAGGTGACCACAGAGCATTGAGTAGAGTTCCCTGTGCTATACAGCTGGTTCTCATTAGTTATCTATTTTATACATAGTGGTGTATATATGTCAATCCCAGTCTCCAAATTCATCCCACCCCACCCCCCCTTTCCACCCCTGGTCTGCACATGTTGGGCTCTGATTTTAGTTAGGACTTTCTGCATCTTCTAAGGGCAGCGATTGGTTTGTCTTCATCTTTGTGCTGTCAGTGCCTGAAATATAGCAGGTAAACTTAGTAAATGAATAATGACTAATTGAATAAAAATGGAAGCTATCTACATATATCCCCAAATGGCCCTGATGTATTGAGTAAATCATTTAATATTATATTTTAATCGATGTCTGATTTTGATGTTGGGTACATATTTTTAACTTAATTGATGATATTGCCTCACAGTGCGGGGGGGGATACTGATTAACAAATTACTGGGGAAGGCACAGTGAAATTCTGGGTGCCAGGTCTCGTTTGTGATACTCTCTCACACTCAGGTGGCCATGCTGGGACTTGAACCAAGATCTTTGGACCTAGCATCCAGCGCTTTTCCACTGTATCATAGTTCTGAGACCTAGGCTCGTGGCACCAGTGGCTGAATACATCAGACTTTATCCACCTCAACTAGATTATCCTGATAATCTGAAAGATAGAAAATTATATTTTAGAGGACCTTTCCATTCCTGTAAACAATTGAGTTTTAGCTCAAATTTCAGCTCCTCTGTGAAACCTTTCTAGACCCTCTGAGCTGTTGAAAGTCCTTTTTCTGTACCTCAAGGAAATATTTCCAATTCTCTGTTATCACATTCCTCTCAGCAGTTTGTAACCTTACTGGAAAGTTTTTGTTTAGACTTGGAGCTCCATGAAAGTGGGAGCTAAGTCTTCATTACGTGTGTATGTGAACCTCTTCACACAGTACATAACACATAGTGACAGGCTCCATAAATGTTATCTGTTTGCTGGTTGGGTAGATGGAGCTGGACCACAAAAATGCATACTCTGAGGTTTGCTACATCAGTACAGCTGATGAAATAGAAAAGGTAAGCACAACTTGTATAAAATAATTGTTCAGAGCACCTGGATACGGTGATTCTTATTTGTATTCTAAGCTCCAGGGAGGGACGAAGAGTTGGGGCCAGTAGTTCAGTGTGTCACAAACGTTCTTTGTATTTGAGTTTTTAAGTCTGCAAGTCAGAATAGCCAGGGTTAAGGAAAAGAACCATTTTGTTTTCACTTACCTTCACACTTTGCCTTGCATTGTAAGTTGAACCATGTTGCCGGAGAGTTTGAATCCTTTGCTGTCTTAAGTTGGTTGGTTTCCAGTCTTGAGGCAAGCAAAGTGGAACTCTTTTGCAAGTTGGATAGCTGGTGAGGGCAAAAGCCAAGGCACAAACCTAATTATGTCAACACAATTGGCAGCACTAATTATTTCTGGCCTTAGCTAGCTTAAGAGTGTTAGAGCTTTGGATAAGTTTATATTATTAACTTTCCGAAACGTCTTCTAAGTGTTCATTTTATGTCAAATGGATTTTGGTAATTTCAACCATAAATTATTTTTAAATTGCTTTTTGAAAGCTCCCATCCCTTTAAAAAAAAAAAATTCCAGGATATAGAAAAGACCCAGTGTTCAGCTGGTTTGTCCTGCTGAATTAATTTTAATCTTTTAAACACCCTTTAGTGATTCACTAGCCTTCTTGTCTTGTCTTCTCAGTTGAGCGTTCCCTGATGTGACAGGAGGAATTCAAGAAGACAGATGTGAGATGTTTCCAAAATAGCTCGGACACACAGTTCTGGGATGGATGGTGTGATTTCCAAATTAGATTTTAGTACCTCGGGAGTAAGATTTATAAAAAGATTTTTTATCTCACCTCATGAACTTAAGGAAGAAAATGATTTTGCTCAATTAATTATTTTTGGAAAGTTCTAGAAACAATTTATATTCAGTTGAATGATAGGATAGGTTTTGGTTGCCTTCCATTATAAAGTATTATACGAGGTACTTCAGGGTACACAAAAAAATGAATACAGTGCAATGAGTGGCAACAAAAGTCTACCAGTCTAGTAGTGAACACAAGACCGTTGATATATTCAAGATGCAACCAGGAAGGAGCCATGAGATGGTGGAATGTTGTGGGGTAAGGAGAGCTTAGAGGAGGAAGAAACTTTGACTGGGATATGGAAGCTGAGGCATCGAAGTTATCTGTGCTGGAGATTAAATAGGTTTTCAATGGATGAGGATGTGGGGAGATCATTGCCCTTCAGAGCTGTTAAAAAAGTAAGGAGTCCTTTTCTTTTTTTAAATTAATCACTGAAGAAGTGTAATTCATGATTTTTTCCCCCACTCTTATGTCTGCTTTACTGGGATCTTGAAAATAAAAATTTTAGAACCTAGTTTGGCAGGTTGCTTGGCTTCTGGGGAGAGGGAGTGGACAGAGACAGAGTGGCTGCTTAGGAAATGCCTGGGTGGAGTCCTCCAGTAGTCCTGCGTGAAGTGCTTCCAGAAGTGCCAGTGATGCCTCTTTGGAGGAGGGCATGTCACCTCTAAGATTGTGACTCAGTGGGATCATAGAGACAAAAATACTCCCGGCCACTTGCAGAAATTTTCTGGTCAAGTTTCATCATGAACATTCTGCCCTGACCCACTGTCCTCACAAAAGAACCTTAAGTTAATAAACACATAGAGAGATTTATGGTTTTAAAAGCCAAGAGGCTATAGCAACATCCAGATAGTCGGCAAGCTTGAATGTGTCTGCATTTATGGGGAGCTGAAATGGATCTGCAACTTTACCATGATTTTCACTGAGGGGTAGTATCCATGGAAGTTAACAACCATTCAAGAGTTTGTGGGTTTGTTCGCCATTGCTTTGTTTTAATTCATCCATTCATTTTTTCATTTGTTAATTCATATATATGTACACATGCCAATTATTTTTTTAATGTCTACTCTGGGGACTGTGCTAGGTGCCCCAGACATAGAATTAAATTAGAACCAGTCTGTGACCTCAGATAGCTCACCTACAGTTTCCTGTCTCCATGGAAGACGTCCCCACTTTCTGAAATGCATCCCTGGGTTCTTTGTCCCATTTCACACGGCATGCCTCAGGAAGTATGGAAAGATAAAGCCCATCCCCAGATCCTGGGCAGTGTAAGTTTCCAAGCAAAGAAGAGAAGAAGATGTTTAGATGTTAATATTAGTTTCTCAGGGCTGCTGCAACAAATTACCATACACTTTGTTTTAAGCCTTCCGTGGTGGCGCAGTGGTTGAGAGCCCGCCTGCCAATGCAGGGCAAGTGGGTTCGAGCTCTGGTTCGGGAAGATCCCACATGCCGCAGAGCAACTAAGCTCATGTGCCACAACTACTGAGCCCGCATGCTACAATAACTGAAGCCCGCGTGCCTAGAGCCCGTGCTCCGCAACAAGAGAAGCCACCGCAATGAGAGGCCTGCCCACCGCAGTGGGCAGTGAAGAGTAGCGCCTGCTCGCCGTAACTAGGGAAAGCCCACGAGCAGCAGCGAAGACCCAATGCAGCCAAAAATAAATAAATAAATAAATTTATTAAAAAAAAAAAAACCATACCATATAGGCTTAAAACAAAGAAATTTATTCGCTTGCAGTTCTGGAGGCTAGAAGTTTGAAATCAAGGTATCAGTGGGCTTATTCACCCTCTAACGGCTCTTTCCTTGCCTCTTCCAGGCTTCTGGTGGGTCCTGGCAAAGCTTGGCATTCCTTGCCTTATAGCTGCATCACTGCAGTCTCTACCTGTGTCTTCCCATGGCCTTCTTATAAGGACAACAGTCACTGGAGTTAGGGCCCACCCTAATCCAGTACGGCCTCACCTTAACTGATTATATCTGCAAAGACCATGTTTCCAAATAAGATCACATCCTGAGGTTCTGAGTGGATATGAATTTTAGAGGAATACTGTTCAATCCAGTACAGATATCTTCGTAGATAATTCCTTAATATCTGCAACACAGAGGAGATGTGAAAGGATATTTGCAGAAATTTTGTGTTTAAATTTTTCAGGAAGGAAAGTTAATACTTGCAGATATTGTCAGAATTGATAAATGAATAGAGTATGCTACAAAGGACCTCAAGATAGTTTTGGTTGCCTTTATCCAAATTCTTCTATGAAGGAACTTAGTGTGGACCTGATACTGGTGAATCTGAAACCATAAACCCAACTGAGATTGGGAATAAGTATGGGAAGGGCAGGAAAATGTGATAAAGACACTGTAAAGCTTCACATTTAGCAGTTTGGCTTGGTTCTGAACAGGCTAGTTCAGGGAACTTGGCAATATGGGGATGGTGTTATTCCTTTGGATCAAAGCTTAAAAACAGACGGGGATATCAGCAACAGCCATGCTTTTTCTTACCTCTGTTTAAGAGACATTGCTTACCAAACATAGAGTATGTTGTTAGGAGCTATGGCAGAATATAAAAGAAAAAATAAGACCCTAACTTTAGGGCAATGCAAAGGCAATATGATGCCATGAAAGTTTCAGAGATCACAAATGCACAGTGCTGGGGAGTGTGCAGGAAGCCTGCAGACAGGTTTTGTCTAGCAGATGATGTTTTGAATTAGATGCCAATGCTTAGAAATTGGGAGCTTTTACATAGAAATATGGGTTTCCCCTTTCTTTTCTTTTTCTTTTTTTTTTTCCCCCTTTCTTTTCTAAATCCAGAAATCTCATAACACTGGGCTCAAATGCCATGGAGGCCCCAGTCAGCGGCAGCCCTTTAGATGGGTCCTGCCTTCTGGGGCTCAAGGCATTAGGCCTGTGGATTCCTGCTCTAAGTGTCAGCCATCACACACATGAAACTATTATAGTAGAAAGAACTAGGATAAAGTTGGTCTTGCCTGTTACAGCTGCGTGCAACTGTAATGCTATAGTAGCAGCACGCTTGCACCTACAGACTTCTTTTAATCATAGTCATCCTAGTCTCAGTCTCATGCCTTCTGGTAGAATTATAAAGTGTGACAGGAACTGTTAAGCAAAACATGCTTGAAAATTCCAAAGCCATCTTTAGATGACTTCTCAGAGTTCTCCATCTGTTAATCTGGTTAGAGGAGGGAAAACATTAGCTTTTCATAAGCTACGTTGTAGGTGGTTCATAACTTTTGTGCTTCAAGTCTGGCTCAGTTAATACACCCAGTTTGCTTTCATAAATGTGAGGGTAGTTACCAGTTACCCTTATAATTTTTATATTGTGTTTCCCTTTCAGATCCCTTGGGTTCAAAACAGTGAAATAAAATCTTCCTATTCGAACAGATTTGACTAGAAAATTGAATCATTTAACTATTAGAAAATCATATGTGGTCAGCATTCCACGTGTAAGGGTCAGAATGTGAGAGTACGGGATAACTCCAGCTCTAAAACATTGTTGTCAGTATCTAAGAGAGGAGGTGATATTTATTACTATGTGAGCTTTCCTTTTTTTCCCTTTTTGTTTTGCCTTCTATAGATTTACTCTTGAATATGATTGAGTTTAATCTTTGCAAGGATTCTTCTTTAATATCATTAAGGACATTGTTAGGTGATCATTCTTCTTCCTCAGCATAATTTGAAGAAGTCTTCATATAGAACTGTACTGAATTGGTACACCTAGGATATTATAAAGGTAGATCTCCATCCTGTAAGTGGCTTGTTTAGGAAGCTGATTTTGGTCTGTTATTTTTTTGTTACCAGGACACTTTTTTTCTCATACACATGGTAGTGTACGTGATGGTTAGGTATACAAGACGGCTGGCCCATAAAAGCCTACTTAGACATGTGGAATAGTATCAGTAGAACTGTAGGACCTTTTCTCAGCATATTCTAGAAGAAAAGGTGGTCACAGTTCTATGTGATTTTGTCAGAAAGTGAGAGAATGGAGATGACCCCCAACTCCAAACCATTGGGAAAGGGTTTTGGGAGGTGTAGCAAAGGAAGTTCAAGGGCTGAGGGTGGTGAGTTAGATACCTGGTAATTGGAAGCCTCCAGGGATACTTCCTTGTAATGGGCTAACTCCTCAGTTCCTACTTTTCTGTTTCTACTCCAGAGATGTGTCCTTTGGGGGACCTTTGACCAACATTTCATTTCATCCTTTGCTTACTATGGACGAGGAAGACATTCTATGACCTCCTGCCCTTCCTTTCTTTCCCCGGAATAAACATCAGCTTCTTTTCAGTGTTCCCTAGTGGCTTTCACCTTTTAGTCGATGTCTTGTCCCTCTGTCTCTTGTTTATTTTTCCTCCACATGCTATGGAATAAGAGCCCTGAGTCAGTGAATGGACTGTCTGTATAATGTATCAGAGAGAAGCATTTTCACCTCAGGTCCATTGTATCTTCAATGTAGTTAAGCATTATTGGGTTGGTAAAGTCTAGACAGTTTATTTTTAGGATACTTTTTAGTAAGGATGATAGGTTAACCTTAATCTACTCACATACTTTCAGCTGATGAATGTCTACTGAGTTCCTAGTATGTACAAGGAACTGAGCTAGTTCTCTGGGTGATTCCAAGATTGAGGCATAAGCTTTCCTTCAAGGAACTGAGAGGCTCCTTCCTCAAGATTATTTTAAATCTCTGTCTTACCACTTTCTGGGCTTTAGAGTCAAACATTCTGACTCATCCCAGTTCCATCAGTTTCTTAACCTCTGAGTCCCAAGTTTCTTATCTCTAAAGTGGGAATAATAATAGTACCGACCTTATAAAATTGTTACTTAAAGCCCTTGGTGCAATAACTGGCTCACAGAAAGCATTTTTTGAAATGTTAACTATCATTATAATTATTGTCTTATCTTTGCTATGAGATTGAAACCTTCTTCAGGATATAAGCTGTTTTGCCTTTGTTGTTGTTGTCTTTAATCCCCAGAAATGACAGCATTTGATGGGTACTCATGTTTGGGTGAATGATTAGCATAATAGGTAAACTGTATTATTTATACTAGGAGTGCAACAAATTAAAGGTAATAGTTTACCTTCAAGAAGTTCACAGTAATTAAGAGGATGCATAAATCCTCTGCTTCTCAAAGTTAACGTACAGGAAAATCTCCTGGGGATCGTGTTGAAATGTAGATTGTGATTCAGTAGGTTTGGGCTAGGGCCCGAGATTCTGCATTTTCAGCAAGCTCTGTCATAACTCTGGTGCTTGACCGCACGCTGAGTGGTAATACCGGACTGTAAGCCACAGGAGGAAGGGTCCAGTCTGTTTTATTCACTGCTTTATCCGGAGCACACAGGATAAACAGTGCCTGGTTTATGCTTGTGTTAAGAGAATAACATAAGCATACCTCAAAACATAAGTAGTTGGTACCAGCTAGATTTTTGCCAAGTGTGCAGAACAGATCAGGGTCATAAAGTTCCGGATAAGGTATTTCTCGACCTGGAGGGCTCTTGTGATGCAAGAAGAGGACAAAATTGAAAGACAAATGGGGTTTGGAGAAATAAAGAAGTAGTGGGCACATGGAAAAAAGAAACTGGAAGAAATCAAAAGAAGAGTTAGCTCTAAGGCGTGGTTCTCAAACTTTTTGATCTTGGGGACCTCTTTACACTTTCAAAAATTATTGAGAACCCCAAAGGTCTTTGCTTATGTGGATTATATCTATCAGTGTTTATTGTTTATTTATTTAGAAATTAAAACAGATATTTTTAAAAGTTACTTATTTAAAAAAGAATAAGAAACCCATTAATGTTAACAAAATAGGATGTTTTGTGAAGCACAACCATTTTTTCCCCAGAGCCAACAATTTATGAGAGAAGTGATAATTGTTTTATTTATTTGAAAATCTCTTTAATGTATGGCTTAATTGAAGGCATCTGGATTCTCTTATCTGCTTCTACCTTTAGTGTGTCTTAGTAAATTGTTTTGATTAAAGTAGATGAAGAAAATCCTTCCTACCTCTTACAGATATATAGGCAGAAATAGCCTTTTCAGGCAATTATGGATATTCTTTTTTTGATGTTACACCAAAACTTGGTAATTGGTAGTTTCTTAAAGGTTAGTTACAATGTAGAATCTGAAACCACAATAGTAAACTTTTTTGTACTGTGTTATATTAAAATCCATTGGTCTGTCATACATAATTTTGTAACATCATGCATTGGCAATTTGGAAAATGTTGGTTCAATGAGTTATGAAGATCTTCCAAATGTTGACACATTTCATTATACAATGTTAAAACATTACATTTGTTAATCTTACCACTCACCTCATCAGAAAAGTCATTAATTATTGGGAAGCTGTCAAGCTCTCAGTGGTGGATATGAGTTTTTCCAAAATTCTAGTTTTTGCTTGAAAGCTCACATTTTATCATTGGCAACAAATACTGTCAGTTGTTTTACTTGAAGTGACAGGCTCACCTCATTTGTTTTGAGAAAATGCCTGCCTGGTACCCAAGTTCGAATAACCATAGTTTGTCTGTCAGTGGTTCTGTCAAGTAAAAAGAGTGCTGGTTCCACGTGCTTTTCCTTGAAACAACAATCATACTTTTTTATGCAGCAGGAGTGCTCTATGCATAATAACCTTAAAGAAGCGTATACAAGGGTTGAGATTTAATAAAATTAATAATTTTTACTCCTTCAACAAGGACATTCTTAGGTGAAACTGGCGTTGGTTTTAGTAGGAGTATGTAGTGTTAGGGAATACAGTAATTACTAGTATAATTTGTGCCATTTTCTTGCTTTATGCTGAGATGCCAGCAATTTTATCTGTAGTTTTTGCATCCTATCAGTTAAATGTCAACTCAGTGAAAAAGGCTATAAATAACATCTTAGTATTATGAAAATAATTTTGACCTCAGAGAGCCCCTGAAATCCCCTTGGGGAACTTTTGCTTTCCATGAGAGGGTTAGTGCTTCCAGCAGTTTTGTTGGAGAGGAGAGTCTGTGAAGGATAATTGTGAGAGAGGTCAGATAGGTAGGTGGAGGCCAGACTGGAGAATGCTAACGCTTAATTGTGAACTTGCTTTTGTTAGTGAAACATGACTGATGGTTATGAGAAAAGAAGTGCCATTTGCAGGGTGGAGTTTGAGGACGGTATATCTGACATTGGCGCCTAGAATATGTCAGAGGGTCAAATGAGGCAAGCAGTTATGAGAGTTTCACAGCAATCCATTTGAGACCATGAGGACTGGAGACTAGTAGCTTTAAAAACAGAGCAGAGGTGGAAGAAAGGAATCTCTAGGATTTAGTGATAGATTAGGTATGGGTGATGAGGGAGACAAGAGAATCAAAGATGTCAGATGTTCAGTTTGAAGACTAAGAAAATGCTGGTTTTCAGAAATAGTGAGGTTAGGAGGAGGAATTAGTTTTTGGAGAAGGATGCTGTTTTTGATTTTAGATGTATGAGTTTTTGACAATGTGGGAATAGCCAGGGGGTAATGTCCTGAAGTTAGAGTTGTGGCTCTACTTGGACATAATTCTTCCACTATGTCTAGGACTTTTATATGTTCTTTTGGTGTGGCTAAGTATGTTTTAACCACACTTAGATTTAGAAGAGTGATAGGATAAGGATGGAGTGGGAATATGGGTGTCCTAACCAGGTTGGGTGGTATTAGAGGGTTGCAACAAAAAAAAAAAAAGAGAGAGAGAGAGAAAGCAAGAAAGCAAGAAAGCAAGCAAGCAAGCAAGAAAGAAAGAAAGAAAAGAAAGAAAGAAACCACTGAAATAGTTAATGATGGTTTGAACCAGTCTGCTCTTTTTTCCCATTTTAAATATTAAACATGATTTAGCCATACTTCTAGAATAATGGCTAGCTATCTCATTCACTGGTGATTGAGCTGTTAAACACAGGGATGACCCATTCCATTTCTCTTATTTTTACTTCTCTGCAGTAAGTTAAGGGGCCACAAGCATTCTTTTCCACTCACAAGTTGACACTGAGGGTCTCTGCCAGGTAAGGCGCCCAGCAGTCCTTACCTGAAGTGGTATTCGTGACCTTTCTAGCTGACAGGCTCTAAAATGCAGATCTGTCTCTTAGGGATGGACTCATTAATCAAATTCATGAGACTGAAATACTACAGCAAAAATACCAGTTTAATTTCTGATGAGAATGATCGTTCTTCCAGGCACTGGATTTCTTGACATTATACAATCAGTGCATACTCTCAGTGCCAGTGTATTATTTCCTAATTAGAAATAATTATCACATGACCTGATTTGCCCTAAACTACATGACTAGGCATTCTTTCCCTCTAGACAACCACACAGGAAACCCAGACATAAGCAGAAGTTTGCTTGGGGAACATGGTCTTAGCCAAAGGAGAGTCAGATGACGCTCATGTTTAAATGGTATCAAACTGGAATGGCCTGATGTGTCCTGAATTCCCTCCCTGTGGGATGATGCTACTACCATGGACCCAGAATCCTTGAATTGGCTAAGATGCTCTCTTGTTTGGAATTTGAGTCTATGGTCTGCTTTTTCTAAGCTACCTAGGTTTCTGACATAGGGTCTGCTTTAGTCCAGGCTTGCACTTGTGTTTAAAGTGCCATGTTCCTTTTAGAGTCAGTACTGATCTAGCCAAAATTTAACAAGAATTATAATTCTAATGAAAAACATGTGTAAAAATACATCTCCTTTTAAAAAACAATGCTTTGTTTTGTTTTTGGTAGAAGCAGGAGGTGTTCTTAATTGCTGTAGGCTCCAGAAATTAAACCACTGGAAGTCTTTTCTCTGGCTCTTGACCCTGAAATGGGATCTGTGACATCAGCTTTGATGCCACATAAAGATTGAATATTTAAAATCCCAGCTCTGTCATTACTTAATGGGTGATTGTGGTTGAGTCACTTAACATCATGCGTTTCCCCCTCCGTAAAATGGGGTTAATAGTAGTACCCGCCTCATGGGTGGTTGCAAGGATTAAGTGAAGGAAGGCACGTGGAACACTTAGCACAGTGCTGGATGTGCGGTCAAAGAGGGACTAGGGGGCTTCCCTGGTGGCGCAGTGGTTGAGAATCCGCCTGCCAATGCAGGGGACACAGGTTCGAGCCCTGGTCTGGGAAGATCCCACATGCCGCAGAGCAACTAGGCCCGTGAGCCACAACTACTGAGCCTGCGCGACTGGAGCCTGTGCTCCGCAACAGGAGAGGCCGCGATAGTGAGAGTCCCGCGCACCGCGATGAAGAGTGGCCCCCGCTTGCCGCAACTAGAGAAAGCCCTCACACAGAAACGAAGACCCAACACAGCTAAAAATAATAAAATAAATAAATAAATAAATAAATAAATAAATAAAATTAAAAAAAAAAAAAGATGGCTCATGGCTGGCAAGCTTGCCTTCCACCAGCTTTAAAATCTCAGCTGAGAGAGAATGCCTCTTAAAAAAAAAAGAGGGACTAGGATCATGTACGCGAACAAACACAAAATGCTCTCAGATAAGCGCCGGAAGAGACGAAAATAGGCAGACAAGGGTACAGTTCTTAATAAAGGCCTTGCGAGCAGAAGGCTGGTCTGCTTTCCATCAGGCCCTACAGAGTTTGGTTTATGAGTCACTGCCCATGAGAATCAGCCTTAATTGAAAGGGTAGGGCGGAGGGGTGGGTCCTGAGGGTGGTGCGGTCCCCTGGGTCTGGGCATCAGGAGGTCTGGGTTCTGCCCTTGACACTCCCAGCCACAAGCCAGGGTTACTTGCACAAGAGTCCCGGTGTTTTTCCCCAGCCATCCCATGCTGCCCATTGAACAATTTTCCAAGTTTGGTTTACTCTTTTCCTCACTACTTATTCATGAGGCATCCCAGAATACTGTCCAGGAGATATCGAACATGTTGTTTAATTATTTCAGAAGAGGAATCTATAGCTGCTAAAATGAACTAAAAAGCTATGTTGATAACCAGTCAGATGAAGTATCCTACTTTTCATTCACAAAAAGGTGTTCTGAGTATTAGCTGCAGAAAGTGTTAGCAAAGATGCTTTATTTTTCATATCTTTTTACTTTGCCACCTTTCACTCTGTAACTCTCAGTATGAGTTTGTGGTATGTGCATGTGTGGGAGAGAGACAGAGGCAGACAGAGACAGGATAAAACAAACGTTCTCTTGGTTGTAGAGTGCTGTCGCTGGTAGCGTTTATAACTTTCTAGTTCAGACCATCCTAAACATTCTCATAGAAGATTCTTAAGAGAAGCCTCAGCCCCCCCTTGTGAAAGGGTAAGATGAGTAGAATCCTCAGCTAAAAAATACCTTCTGTTGTTCTGCAGATTCTAAAAGAAACCTAGAAAACTGAGGGATAAGCTAAATTAGGGAAGGAGAATTTTCAAAGCTGTAAATTTAAAAGCCCGTCTGTTTTGGGAAGAGGGGTTAAAAAGTCTAGAACTAATCTCTACATTTTGCTTCTTTCTCTGCTCATTTGCCAAAAACAAACAAACAAAATCATCTCACTTCAAACTCAGTATCAAGAAGCAGGAGAAAATTGCTGTTGTTAGAACTCTGTGTATATTTTTTTCTGTGTTCTTTGCGTATGTTTTAAAAAAACATACTATATTATCCCTTCTATATTATCAACTCAAACACATGCCATACTTCATGTTTCCAAATATAGTTTTGTTTTTTGGTTTTTTTTGTAAAATAAATAAATAAACAGAATCATTTAGTATAAGTTACTCTGGACCACCATAATTTCATCTGAAGTGTTTTGAAGGTTATATTCTTACACTTAAGGAAAGAACAGGTTAATATCAACAAGGGTATGAATGTTTCAAAATGGATGACATTCTTCAGGGGACTTTTTATCAGTACCAGAAAGCAAAATAAGAAATCTAAAAATCAGAACCTAATTTAAAATGACCATAAATCTGTGCAATCAGTAGACTAAATCCGCCACCCTCCTCTCACTATTCAGAATTCTCCCTGCTTCTTTCTCTTTTTCCCCCACTTGCCTCTGTAGAGCATATAAACCCTATTTAAATCTTTGTGAGCTGAATCTCAGAGTCTTTTGCTTTCCTTGGCACAAGTGGAAGAGAAGATGCCATATACAGTTTGGAGTAACATGGTGAAACATAGTTTTAAAATGATGAATGTAGTTTGGGATGAAATAAATCACTATTTAACCTGCATTACTTTGCCCACGTGGATGCACTTGGACCCACCACGCATTTCCTGCATGATGGCGTATTTGGACTGGATTCCATCAAGGCGAAGCATTTCCCCCAAGAGCTTGCCATAGTTCTGTCAAGAGCTTTCTGGAAGTCTGAAAGGTTTGGAATGGTAGGCTAATGAAATGCTGAGCTATTTGCTGAGTTCCTTTTTCTTTTCTTTTCTTTTTTTTTTTTGGTATAAAATGTGGTTATGGCACAAGTGCTTTCATGAGAAATGATTAACTTTGGATGAATTTCACCACTTGTTTTTGGCACTTTTGTAAAATGAACACTTGTCTCAGGTTAGACACCTGATACAGCTGGAATGTTCGCGTGATGCTGGGCAACAAACTAGGCAAAGTCTGTCAGTTTTAGGTTAAGTATTATTTTATAAAACAGTTTTTAGAGTTGGGTAAATAACGTGTATTTACTGGATTATGAAGAGAAAATGCATTTCTTACTTTCACCGCATTCTGGGGGGCGCAGTGGAAAAAGAGTGGTATTTAGAGTCAGGTATATCTAGGTTTCAAATCCCAGATCCGCTTCATTGTTCTGTGTCCTTGGGCAAGTTATTAGGCGTCTCTAAGCCTCAGTTTCTTCATTTGTAAAGTGGGCTGATGTCACCTTCCTCATAAAGCTCCTGTGGTGATCGAATGAGCTAACAACATGTGGAAAGCGTATGTGCTAAAATATGTGCAAATTGTGTGTCTATGTAAAGTGTATTCCTGGCACATGGCAGGAATCAATAAATATCTAGTTTCCTAGAAAATTAGTAATGCTCATTGGTGATTCCTTTGATTTGGTGTTAACATGGTCCAAGCTATTATTGTAGAGCCAGCAGAATGGAACTTGCACTAGAGTAGATTTTATGGGTCTGAACCCTACTGCTTGCTCTGCCGAACGACTGTCTTACGTTGCTCAGGCTGCCTGTGTGCTGTAAGCGCCTCCTTCCCTGCCTGCCCTCCCCGCCCTCCCCTGCCCCGATCTGTAAGCCTGGCTCTGTTTAATAACGACATGTTTCAGGCCTGCCTTCAAAGATGGCATTAGGATCCGCATTTCTTTCTAGGAAATCTAGAAACAACTTGCAAATTTTTTTCATTGTCCTTTCTGATATTTGAATATACATCATGATCATATGTATATGTGTTTATAAACCCCACACATTTGCAACATACTAATATACTATGCACATAGATTCAACATACAATAATAGAAATAAGTGGATACAATAACAATTAAGTATAAATAGAAGATATACTTTCTTCATAATCCCAGTGGACTATCTTGCACATCTCCCATTTTTTAAAAAATTGTGATAAAACACACATAACACAAAATTTGCCATCTTAACCATTTTTAAGTGTACAGTTCAGTTATATTAAGTATGTTCATATTTTTATGTGACTGTCACTGCCACCCATCCTTAGAACTCTTGTAAAACTGAAACTCTATATCCATTAAATAATAACCCCCTCATCTCCCCTCCCCTCAGCCCCTGACAACCACCGTTCTACTTTCTGTCTCTATGATTTTGACTACTCTGGGTACCTCATGTAACTGGAAACGAACAGTGTTTGTCTTTTGTGACTAGCTTATTTCACTTAGCATAATGTCCTCAAGGTTGAATCATGTCTAGCAAGTGTCAGAATGTCCTTCCTTTTTAAGGCTGGGTAATATTCCATCATATGTGTATGCCATATATTGTTTATCCATTCATCTGTTGATGGACACTTGGGTTACTTCCACATTGTACCACTCCCACTTTTGAGATGATTGGTGTAGCAGGTGGGCTAAAGACCTATGGTAGGTAAGCATAGGATGGGTAATAAGAAAAGATGCGGGGTTGTCCTTGGCTAAGGATTCAACCCTGTAGTTCTCACTCTGGCTTACATTATAATCTCTTAGCTTTAAGAAATTATCTATGCTGGGCTATTCCCACCGTGAACTCTGATTTCACTGGTCTGTGATGGGAACAGTATTTATTTAAAGCTCTGGTATCAGTATTTTTTAAAGCTCTCCAGATGATTCCACTGTGCAGGCAAGGTTGAGAATCGTTGATTAACCTTGCAGAAAGTTTCACTCTTGTAAAACGCCTTGACAGTACTCACTTTATGGGAGTGATAATTGCCACCATTTCTTGAATGCCTACAGTGTGTTAGTCTCTATCCAAGCCTGAGGGAATTTAATCTTCACCACAGTCCTACCGGGAAGATCCCTCCCTCCCTCCCTCCCTCCTTCCCTCCCTCCCTCCCTCCCTCCCTCCCTTCTTTCCTTCCTTCCTTCCACTGAGGCTCAGAAAGCTGTAAGAATCATGACTTAAATTACATAGCTAAGCAACCAGAATGATCACGATTCACACCAAGGTCTGTCTCTTCGGATGGCATGTTCCCTTTCTTTTCTTTCCTTTTCCTTTTCCTGAAAATGTGATTGAAAGTCAGATGTTTGAACAGGGAACACTAAGAGGAAAGGAGTCTGTTTCTGGAGCACAGTAAGGGTCTCAAGTCCATCTTTGGGACCTCTTCTTTGATGATTAACATAGTTTTAGCATTTTGTATGTGTTCTTTCATTTTCTTCTTTTTTTTCCACTTGGACAGACAATCCACTGAAGATCTCTTTGAGGCCAGGATTTGCTCTTCCTGAATACCCAATGATTATTATCTTTGTTGCTGTTGGATTAGAAAGTCTGGTTGCATGCTATTTAATCTATGAAAGTGGCATCTGTGATAGCATCCCCTAGAGCAAACACATTCCCCTTCAGATGAAGCCCTCGTGACACAGTGATCACTCTAAAGCTCAGCGTAACAGAAACCAGGATTCAGTGGGAGGTTTGATAATCTCTGTGATGCATGCACTTCCGTAAGTCACTCTAAATTGTTTATTAGAGTAATTACAGGATAAATAAACAAGCATATTATCAAACAAAGTAAATATGTAGCTAGTTTGAACATCTGACACATTTGGGATGGCTTTGGGAAAAAAAGTACTTTCTAGTCGACTCGGGGAAATTAAAAACTCTTGCGTTTTATTGATTTCCACTAAACTTATCTGCACATTGTTTTTATAAAAGCTAAGTGATGAAAGAAAAGCCATAATTTTTGGAAGCATAGATTTTAGATGCAGAGATTTTGGTTTTGCTTCCTGGAAATGAGCCCTTTCTGCAGAGAAACGTCCACCTCTGGAAGGCATATTTCATGTACATCCTGGTGTGCTTCAGTGAATAAGCGAGGGGAGAAAGCATCTTGTGTGAGCTGAGCATGGCTTTCCTTCTGCCTCAGACCCCTGAAAAGTACAGCAAGAGGCAAGGCATAATGGATAGCTGCCTTCTTTGAGAGTCCAAGCAGGTAATAATGGTAACCTGACTGTTAATCCCATGCAGCAGTAAATGAGGTAGAAAAGGAGGCTACGTTACCAACCTCCTCTTTCTTCTCTGTATCACTGAAAAATCCATTTGTTTCTCACCCACTATATACACATTGAAAAATCCAGGAGAAGACTTT
Organism: Eubalaena glacialis; assembly: GCF_028564815.1. NCBI lineage: Eukaryota > Metazoa > Chordata > Mammalia > Artiodactyla > Balaenidae > Eubalaena > Eubalaena glacialis. Next base: position 67,324,728 of record NC_083720.1, on the reverse strand, counting down.
GGACAGCAGGAGAAAACTTCATTTATTTAGCATTCATTACAGTAATATTAATTGTATGTGTACCATGTCCTAGCCCCTGGCATTTATAAACAAAAGGGTGGATTTGGGGGGGGGGGATTAAGCTTTAGTCATTTGCATTCGAGCATAGTGGGTATTGAAATAAGGGCTTTCAGCACAAGTACAATGGGAATAACACACTTGGATCGGATCTGGTTCTGCAGCTGTGGGGATTGTGTGTGTAGCTATAATATGGCTCTGAAATTCTTGTCAGAATTAGCTTTGAATCATCCTTGGGGCACAGTCACTTAGTCATGGTGACCATTTGTTTCTCGCCCACTGTATGAACAGTCTGTTCACATCCATTATCTCATTCAATTCATAAAATATTCCTGGATGTAATTATTTCCATTTTTTTAGACATGGAAACTGAGGTTTGGAGAGATTGACTTTTGTCTGATGAATGCTAATGTTTGAGTGTAAAATCTCATTTTAATGTAGTGAAAGACCACAGACTCTTGGAATTTGAAGGGACTTTAGATTTTATCCACTCTAATTGCCTTCTAATTCCCTTCTGTTCCATCCTAAAGAGATGGTCATTAAGCACATGCTTAGGACGAATCCACTAGGTTTTTTTGGGTTTTTTAAAATAAATTTATTTATTTATTTTTGGCTGCGTTGGGTCTTTTTTTTTTTTTTTTTTAAAACATCTTTATTGAAGTATAATTGCTTTACAATGGTGTGTTACTTTCTGCTTTATAACCAAGTGAATCAGTTATACATATACATATGTTCCCATATCTCTTCCCTCTTGCATCTCCCTCCCTCCCACCCTCCCTATCCCACCCCTCTAGGTGGTCACAAAGCACCAAGCTGATCTCCCTGTGCTATGCGGCTGCTTCCCACTAGCTATCTATTTTACATTTGGTAGTGTATATATGTCCATGACCCTCTCTCACCCTGTCACATCTCACCCCTCTGCGTTGGGTCTTTGTTGCTGCGCGCGGGCTTTCTCTAGTTGCGGCGAGCCAGGGCTACTCTTCATTGCGGTGCGCAAACTTCTCGTTGTGGTGGCTTATCTTGTTGCAGAGCACGGGCTCTAGGCGCGCGGGCTTCAGTAGTTGTGGCTCCTGGGCTCTAGAGCGCAGGCTCAGTAGTTGTGGTGCACGGGCTTAGTTGCTCCACAGCATGTGGGATCTTCCTGGACCAGGGCTCGAACCCGTGTCCCCTGCGTTGGCAGGCAGATACTTAACCACTGCTCCACCGGGGAAGCCATCCACTAGGTTCTTGGAGAGATGCTCTATAGCTCACAGAATCATTCTTTTTTCTTTCTTTCTTTCTTTTTTTTTTAAGTATAGTTGATTTACAATGTTGTGTTAGTTTCTGGTGTACAGCAAAGTGATTCAGACACATATATATATGTGTGTGTGTGTGTGTATAGATATCTCCTTTTTCAGATTCTTTTCCATTATAGGTTATTATAAGATACTGAATATAGTTCCCTATGCTATACAGTAGGTCCTTGTTGTTTATCTGTTTTATATAATGTAATGTATATCTGTTAATCCCAAATTGCTAATTTATCCCCCCCTTCGCCTATGATAACCATAAGTTTGTTTTCTATGTCTGTGAGTCTGTTGGTTTTGTAAATAAACTCATTGTTATCATTTTTTTAGATTCCACATGTACGTGATATCATATATTTGTCTTTCTCTGTCTGACTTAATATGATAATCTCTAGGTCCATCCATGTTGCTGCAAATGACATTGTTTCATTCTTTTTTATGGCTGAGTAATATTCCATTGCACACACATACACACACACACACACGTGCACACACACACACACACACACACACACACACACCCCCCACACACATCTTCTTTATCCATTCCACTGTCGATGGACATTTAGGTTGCTTCCATGTGTTGGCTATTGTGAATAGTGCTGCTGTGAACTTCGGGGTGCATGTTATCTTTTCAAATTAGAGTTTTTGTCTTTTCTGGATATATACCCAAGAGTAGGAATGCTGGATCATAGGGTAACTATTTTTAGTTTTTTAAGGAACCTCCATACGGTTTTTCATAGTGGCTGCACAAATTTACCTTCTCACCAACAGTGTAGGAGGGTTCCCTTTTCTCCACACCCTCTTCAGCATTTATTATTTGTAGACTTTTGGATTGATGGCCATTCTGACTGGTGTGAGATGATACCTCACTGTAATTTTGATTTGCATTTCTCTAATAATTAGGTTATCTTTTCGTTTTGTTTATGGTTTCCTTTGTTGTGTAAAAACTTATGAGTTTGATTAGGTCCCATTTGTTTATTTTTGCTTTTATTTCTTTTGCCTTGGGAGACTCACAGAATCATTCTCCATAACGAGTTCTAGAACCAGGGGCAGTCATTAACATGGTGATACATATCTACTTGCCAAAGTTCTTCAACTTTTTCCATTTTGTGCTCACCAGCCAGAAACACCATGAGAATTCTCATGCCCTAGTTACAAATTGTACACACCGACACTATGTTCAATCCTTCATTTTGAGAAATGATGACTATATACTTTTAAATATATTTCAAAGAATTAGTCATTGGATTTGAATGTAAGATGTAAAAAAAAAGTCCTGTGAAATATATCCCTTAGGGTACAAATCATTACCTAAAGTGAACAGGAACAGTAAAATAAAGAACTGGTTCAGTGTAATTTGTAAACAAACCATCAAAGCTTCCTGCTGATTATTTTATAACTTTAGATTAAGAAATTTGCTGAACTGAGGAAGAAAACAGCTTTTTACAATTACATTGCCAAGTTCTGAAGTATGTTTTGTGCCTGACAGATTCAAAATTGACCTTTTAAACTTTGACAGCAAATCAAATGTCCACGTAATAAAAAGGATAAATTTATTACTCTTTTGATATATATACTCGGTATCTTATTATTTAACATTGAGCTTTTCTTTTCAAGTAGAGCATATTGGCAAGCTGTGGAAAAGAGTTAAAATTTTTACCTAATAATTCTCTTAAGAGTAGTAATTTCTTAACAGACACTAATTTAATTTTACTCCTATATTGCACACAAAAAAGTTTTCTTGGTCATTTTGGCTGATGTGATTTTTGGCTTTGCTTTAAATTATTGATTATGGTTAAAAAGGGGAGGGACTTTCTGATGAGAACAGCACTCTCTTTAATAGCCTTTCCCCAAAATCAATTTCTACCATTCCTGTTTTGCTCCTGTGAAGTATTGAAGTTTAATAAGAACCTTGGGAAGAATTGTGTCTCCTAAATTTGTCTTTATTATTTTTCATTATTTCCTCCTTTCTCCCCTCCATGTTTATCCAAACAATTTGCAGTGAAGATCTTCTTTTTGAGTGGTTTCTTTTGTGCTCGTAAGAGGAATGTGTATATGAGGAGTTTTTGCTGTTTAGATGACTACCTAGTATCAATCATGGGTGATGGATCAATGTAGCAGATTCATGGTCCAAATGCCCTGTTTCTTGATCTCATCTCTTGAAGGGAATAAGTCAGATCATGCATCAGTGTCTTTCAAACTGGAAGCAGCTCAGTGGTGAATGCACTTTTCTTAGTTGCTGTGTTCCCAGCCCATCCAGACAAGGAGGCATTGATGCCATTTGCATGTGGAGCTTCAGCAATGTGATGTCCAGGCAAAGGTGAATGGGAGAGGTGATTTCATTCTTCCCTAAAAGTCGATTCTGCTTGGGCTAATTAACTAAATTCTTATTTACCCACAAAACTGTTTGCCTTGCTTGGAATGAGGAGCTGACTTGGAGGTATGTGTAGGAGGATAGGAAACTGCTGAGAAATGTAATTCAAAAACCTAAAGCATGCTGGTAGCAGATCAGCTGAGAGTGGATTGTGCTGTCCCAGTGAGAGGTTGTAAGTAATCTCTTACTACCCATGGTATGTCATTGGTTAAAGCTTGCTTCCAGATTGCTTTGGAACTTTATTTTATTTATTTATTTATTTTATTTATTTTTGGCTGTGTTGGGTCTTCGTTTCTATGCGTTTCTCTAGTTGTGGCAAGCGGGGGCCACTCTTCATCGCGGTGCGTGGGCTTCTCATTGTCGTGGCCTCTCCTGTTGTGGAGCACAAGCTCTACACGCACAGGCTCAGTAGTTGTGGCTCACGGGCCTAGTTGCTCCGCGGCATGTGGGATCTTCCCAGACCAGGGCTCGAACCCGTGTCCCCTGCATTGGCAGGCAGATTCTCAACCACTGCGCCACCAGGGAAGCCCCTGGAACTTTATTTTTTACCATATCATTTTGTTGGGCTGGCAGGGGGATCATAAAAAGAGGAAATGAGCAAGTTTGAATTGATGGAGTAGCTTGGAAAGAGTGGTCTCAAAATTAAGTTCTTAGCTTTCCTGTGGCCTGAGTGGTGAGGTTTGGAAATTGTGATCCGTGGAGCTTGAAGATTTTCAAACAACTAGAATCCGTTACAAAACTTGTTTTTTCTCCTTCATGTGTCACTAATTTCTTCTCTGCGACAACCTATTAAGTTATCCAAGTAGAAAAAGTCTGTACTCAAGATAATATGAATCAGCAAGTTCATTCCAAGCCAAACGCTTTAGTGCAGGGCAAAGTAACTTTTTACTATAATGAAATACAAACCAGATCTGAAGATGTGTAATTATTACCCATGATGTTTCTCTGTTTGACATATGTCTATAAATGCTACTTTGCTCAACTTTCCAGAAATTATTTATGTTCATCTTTTTACTCAGCTTCACTCTGTCGCAAATTAACTAATCTTATCTTTTTATTATTTTAATACTTAGAGATTTAATGTGGTTAAATTGTAGCAGGATGAAAAAATATTACTTTAATTTCAGTACATCCGGTAAGAAATTTGCCGTTAATAGTAGAAATTACCATGATTTTTACCTTCTCCTTTATTACGGTTTGTAGATTAGTCATTATATTGAACGTGAAATTTAATATAACTAAAGTGGATTTTACAAGATAATGAAATCAATACTAACTTGAAAAGACCTCTCCTGGTCATAGTTATCTCACCATGGACACTGTGCTGATTGTCAGGTGTATCCTTAGGTTCTGCAGTCCTTTGTGTAGCCTCCTGAAAAGTTCTGCTTATCTACTAAGATTAACCTTGCTGAAATGGACCTTAGTTAACTCAGCTAAACATAGCTTACCACCTATGGGGTTGTTTAATTATTTTTAAAAATAATTAACTTAAGCAGAGAGTTTGAAACTTTAGTAATTTATTACCTGCATAAACCAACACATGTTCATTGAAGACAAGGTTAGATAACATAGATAGATGTAAATTAACAATTTAAAATCTCCTCTAACTCTGCTACCCAGAGGTAAGGACTGTTATGTATTTTGTGACTATCCTTTCAGACTTAGTTCTGTGGCACTCTGTCTTTTCATATGTTTATATGTCTGTTTTTTCCCTTCTTAATAAAGATGAAATTGCTGAACATTTGCTTGGTAACTTGCCCTTTTCACTTATTATTACATTAAATATTAGATATATTGATAAATTTTCATGTCAGCAAATATACTTTTATTACATGATTTTTTTTAAGTACTGACCATTTTATTTATTTATTTTAAAAAATTTTTTGGCTGTGCCACATGGCATGTGGGATCTTAGTTCCCGACTAGGCATCAAACCTGTGCAGCCTGCATTGGAAGCATGGAGTCTTCACCACTGGGCCACCAGCGAAATCCCTACTACATGATTTTTAATGGCTGCCCAGTAACTTGGGTGTGTAATGCCATAGTTTATTTAATTACTTTCATCATTGGATATTTAGGTTGGTCTTTTTCTACCACTCATTCATTTGACAAATGTTAATTGATTTTCTAGCACAGGTCAGCAGTAGAATAGATCCAAAGCACTCATGGTTCCTGTCTCATGGAACTGATAGCTTTGCAGAGGAAAGTTGGTTATACTGATCATGAGACGTGCTATGGGGAGAAAGTTCTGGTAGCCCTGAGAGTGTAGAGACAAGGGAAAGGATGGCCTTGGGGTCCCAGGAGGGTCTTCCTGAGGAGGTGATGTTTGCAGGAAGGTCTGAAAATTGGAAAAGGGTTAGCTGTGTCAACAGATGGAGGTAGGGATGAGTAGGTAGAGAAGAGGATGAGCAAAGTCCCTAGGGGTGGGTGGAGGATGGCAAGCTTGAGTTGCTGAAAGGCAGCTGGTGTGGCTACAACCCAGGCAACAAGAGATCACTGATGCCAGCTGAGGCCAGAGAGGCTAGCCGGGGCCAGATATTGAGTACTTTGGTTTTTATTAGCAAGACAGTGGGAAGCCAGGTGACAGTGACATCAGCACCATGTGAAGGTGACATCAGATTTGTGTTTTGAGAAAATAACTGTGACCGTGGTGTGAAAAATTAGCTAGCAGGAGTTCTTGCCCTTTATTGTGCTGTTGATGGCTTTGACTGTCTGATGAAGCTCAGAGACACCTTCTAAGAATGATGTTTTAAAATCTATAACATAAAACACATAGGATTACAAAGGAGACCAATTGTATTGACATATAGTTGTTGAAATATTAAACACACATGTGATGTAGTGGTATACGTGCTTCTTAACACATTAAATAGTAAGATTTAGTGGGGAGTCTAATAGCTACTGTAATTTCAAAGTAGTGATGACAGTAAAGAATATATCTAACAACTGTCATGTTATATGAAAATACCTGATTTCTGTTGGTGGCAAAATCACAACAGCATTTGGAGTATTGGTATTCTCCCAATAATATCAGCATTCTCCTAATACTAATACTAGTATGGTTTGTTGTTAACGTTCACGATTGATTGAAATGCTAAATTTCATTCTGAGATTAATGAAAAAAAGATGTAATATTTCCGGAGTTCACGGACCCTGGTTAAGAACCTCTGGGAGGAAGACAAGAGTAAAGGCTGGAAACCAGTTAGGAGGCAATCGCAGTGTCCCAGGTGAGAGATTGTTTTAGCCTGAAGAAGGTAGCAGTCGAGATGGAGGGAGGGAAGGAGATGGATGGAAGAGGGATACAGTAACCAACTATTCTCTATTCTAGGATTAGATTTAGGGGCGTGAAGAAGAGGGATTTGTCAGGAAGAGCCCTAAGTGGCTTCCGTAACTGGAGGGATGAGATAGGAATCCGGAGGACCAGGCCTCGACATGGTAAGTTTAAAGTATCCCAGTGGCGATGCCAAGTGGGCAGTCGGTGTTGTCGGGGGCTCAGGAAGGATCTGGAGCGGGGTGTAAGTGTGAGAGGAATGTTCCTAGAGATCCTAACCGGAGCCCCAGGCACGGAGGAGGTTGCCTAGAAGTTGAATCAAGTGTACAGAGAAGGGGCCCAGGCATCAGCCTTCAGCACTGAAGGCCCGCGTGGAGGCCGTGAGGGAGTCGAGGAGACTGAGGGGTGTGGGAGCGGAGCAGAACGGCCAGCTGAGACAGACAGGAGGGGGCAGTTTCCTGGAAGCCATTTTTAAAAGAGGGTTGAAAGACATAAAGAAGTGGAATAAAATGAGAATTGAAAAATACATTTTGATTTTTACCAGCAAGAGGTTATTAATGACTAGAGGAGAATAATTTCGAAGATGTGATATGAGTGGAATGCAGTTTGATGTAGCGTTAGGAGTGAGTAGGAGGTAAGAACTTGGAGGAAACCAGTGTAGATGATTCCGGTTCCAAAAGATTCAGACAGTTCTGAAGTCTAGGCTTATAAGTCAGAATTCCCTCTCGTACTCATTCCCCATCCCACCTTCTCTCTTCCCCAGAGGGAAGCTCTGTGTGTGTGTGTATATGTGTTAATGGTGTGTGTGTGTGTGTGTGTGTGTGTGTATTAGTTAGTGAAAGAAGGAGGGTAGGGGAGAAGAGGAGAGCTATGGTTGTGGCTTACTGGTTTTATTTTATATAAATGGGATCATCTATAAGTATTTTTCTCCCCTGCGTCCCCCTCCAACACATGACATGTATTGGAGATGCTGCTACTAATAGTTAACACTTTTATGGCCCTTACTCTCTATCAGGCAGTGTTCTAAGCACTTTGCTTATAAACATCCCATGAGCCCTATAAGAAGACCATTATTATTATTTGTATTTTACAGTATCAGGAAATTGAGTCCCAGAGAGGTTACAGAATTTTCCTAAGATCGTGTAGCCGGACCCTTAAACAGGGAAACAGCGATCCATGGACCACTGTTTGTTACAGCCTTGTTCATAGTAATAAACCTTGTAAGAGGTATCTGTCAAGCGTGTGGTGGAGCTGGGATTAGAATACGGGAAGTCTAGTTCAAGATTCCACATTCAATACAAAGACCTTCTCATTCTGCTACATAATAATCTCGAATTTAGGTTTATTACATTTATTTTTATTGTTCCTTATTGCCGGGCCTTTAGGTTTGTTCTTGTTTTCCTCATAACAAACTAGTCTTCTATGAATCTTCTTATGCATCTCATGAATATGTCCAGATATTTTTCTAGGGGAGTTATTTGGATACAGAATTTTTGACAGATACCACTGCCAAGAAAGTTTGCTGTTATAAACAAAGCTGTGACAAACAGTGGGTTCCTGAATCTCTGTTTCCTTATGCGTGGGCCTCAGCAACAATATTAAATATAGTATTCATCAAGAGGGTAGAGTCTTTTTAAAAAGATATTAAAATGTATTTTATTATTAATTTCATAATATGAAATACTGCACTATGTCAACATCTTTACTGGAAACTATTCTTTCTACCCACCCCCCCCCCAAAAAAAAGAGGTAACACACTAAATTCCCAGCTTCCTCTGGGCAGATTTTCTCTGCCTCTTTGCTACTAGTGCTGTCATTTCACCTCTTCAGGCTCCAAGAGACTGGATGGTACAGAACACATCACTATGGTGAACCACATGACCGTCAGGCCAGGACTGTTTTCACAGAGCAAGATGCCCTTGAGTGGGGATGTCACGGAATGCTACCTCCTTGACCCCCAACTGTTGCTCAGCCCTTGGCTTCCTTGGTGGAACAGTTCCTTTGGCCAGTGACCACATATCCTCTTTTGAAACCCTAAATTCCATGCTTAATTTTACCTAATGTACCTTTGCCCTCCATTCTCTCAGAAATTAGGTCCCTTAAGATCCCTGAAAGGAAGAAAGACAGCTCTGAACTCACTCAAAGATACCTGATTCTAGGCTCAGTGACCGAACTTTTATTTTTCTTACTTTTTTTGGCTGCACTGCACAGCATGCGGGATCTTAGTTCCCTGACCAGGGGAACCCAGGATCGAACCCAGGCCCACGGCAGTGAAAGAGCACCAAGTCCTAAGCACTGGACTGCCAGGGGATTCCCTGAACTTTTATAAAAGACAGCGCAAATGCTGATGATCTTGGAATGGGCCAGCTTCCCAGGTCGGCCCCCTGAGGGTTTCATGCTTGACCACTGTCCTAGTACAACTGGGAAAGGCGTCCCATGTCTGTGATTTCTGTAGTCTGACACACCGTCAATTTTTCAACCTCACCCAGCGATCCCTTGCCCTGGTCGTTGTGCACTGCTGCCTTCTTTTGCCTCCAAAGATCAAGATCAAGTTATGAATCTGTGAAATAGTCCACCCCCAGCATTTTAACCAGATGTTTGCTGAGCCAGGGTTTTCTTTGGATCATTTCATTAACCAGTGAATTCACCAGCAGTGTTGCAAATAAGAATGCCTTTTTTTTCTTCTCTCACGAGAGACTTCATGATTCAGGGATCAAAATATCATAGTACACAGGACTCTGGATTTAGGGATTTAGACTTGCAGTGACATTGTATTGGGTTGGCTAAAAAGTACCTTCAGTTTTTAAGTAAAAATAAAAGACACATTTTTCATTTTCACCAGGAACTTCATTGAACAACGTATCCACCCTTTTGTTCCACTACCTTCTGCCATTTTTCAGGCAACTTCATAATTCCATCTTCCCAAAACTTTTTATCTTTTTGAGCAAAGAACTGTTCCAGGTACCTTTTACAGTCTTCCAGGGAATTGAAATTTTTTCCATTAAGAGAATTTTGTAAAGACCGAAATAAATGGAAATCCGAAGGTGCAATGTCTGGTGAATATGGCGGATGAATCAGAACTTCCCAGCCAAACTGTAACAGTTTTTGCCTGGTCATCAAAGAAACATGCGGCCTTGCATTATCCTGATGGAAGATTATGCATTTTCTGTTGACTAATTCCGGACACTTTTCATCGAGTGCTGCTTTCCTTTGGTCTAATTGGGAGCAGTACTTGTTGGAATTAATCATATGATTTTCTGGAAGGAGCTCATAATAGAGGACTCCCTTCCAATCCCACCATATACACAACATCACCTTCTTTGGATGAAGACCGGCCTTTGGAGTGGTTGGTGGTGGTTCATTTTGCTTGCCCCACGATCTCTTCCGTTCCACATTATTGTGCAGTATCCACTTTTCATTGCCTGTCACAATTTGTTTTAAAAACTGAACGTTTTCGTAACGTTAAGTAGAGAATCACATGCGAAAATATGGTCAAGAAGGTTTTTTTCACTTCTTATGTGGAACCCAAACACCAAAGTGATGAACATAACCAAGCTGGTGCAAATGATTTTCAACACTCGATTTGGATATTTTGAGTATGTCGGCTATCTCCCGCATGGTATAACGTTGATTGTTCTCAATGAATGTCTCGATTTGATCCCTATCAACTTCAACTGGTCTACCTGACCATGGAGCATCGTCCAGAGAGAAATCTCCAGCACGAGACCTTGCAAGCCACTTTTGACACCTTCGATCAGTCACAGCACCTTCTCTATACACTTCACAAATCTTTTTGTGCGTTTCAGTTGCATCTTTACTTTTCTTGAAATAAGGAAGCGTAATATGCCAAAAATGTTGCTTTTTTTCTTCCATCTTCAATATTAAAATGGCTAGACAAAAATTCACCAATTTTGATAAGTTGTTTTTTTTTTAATGCACACTGATATGACAGCTGTCACAATACAGTCTAACAAAATTGTTTCCAATGAAGTTAAAGACAGCTAAGAGCTACTAGTGCCGTCTTACGGAAAAAAACAAAGGAACCTTTTGGCCAACCGAATACTAAGTCAGCTCTAGCTGTTTTGTTTGTTACTGAGACAGATAATGTTTACATACCTCCTAGAATGGTAGGGAGGAGAATATCTGTGAACTGTTTGCTTGTTCCTAATATTTTACACTTAAATTATAGAAATGTGTGTTTCATTCTTATTTTCCAGAAACAGTCCTCTTCATAGCATAGATGGGTTGGTAGATTACCGAACGAATGCCTTTTAAATCATCTTTGCTTTAGTATCGGTTCTTAGTGGATTTGAATCCCAGCACCACCATTCAGTAGCTGTATGACCTTAGGCAAGCTACTTACTCTCACTGGTCCTCATTTTCCTGGTCTGTGAAATGGGAAGCTTTGAGAATTAAATGTACAAAAAGTGCTTAGAACAGTGTCTGGTTCATGGTAAGTACTCAATAAATGTCAGCTACTCTTGTTATTTTTGCATCCTTGAATATAGCTAATGTGTCTCCCTTGTCTGTTTCCATTCTTATCCTCCCCCAGCCGTTGAGTGGGTCAGGCTGGGAAGGCGTGACACAGGGCAGTTCCAGCTCCCTTCAGAGCACAAAGTGTGTAAAGCCAGGTACATGTCAGGGGTCTGTCACCTGTTGGTTCCAAAGAGGGGACAGTTTGCCCCTTCTATACTTGCTGCATTTGAACAAGTGGAAGGACTTTTGGAACTTTGATATTGCATTTCTGAGGAAGAAGAGGAGGAGGACATCCCTGATGGTCTGCGTCCTGTGAGGAGTCCAGGTGGGAGGGAACCCTGCCCATGTGCTTTTGCTCCATCTTTGTGTTTGTTTACATTGGTTACTAAAGTTCATCCTGGGGGAGGGGGAGAGTGGTTTTGGCTTTTTTCTCCATTGAATTTATCTCCTGTGTATATTTAGGTTTAATTGTTAAAAACTAAGATTGATTTTTAAGTGATGAACAAGAAGTCACCAATATGCATTATTTTTGTGATTTTTCATTACTTCATGACCAAAGAAGTACATTTGAACACTTACAGGGGAAAATATGGAGTGTTTTTAATTCATTGAATAAATGCATGTTTTCTGATCTTGGGGGGAAAAAAAAGGGTTTACTGTAATCAGAAAACCAATCAGCCTCATCTGAAGAGAAGGATGGCTAGAATGCAGTCTCAAACATGTTATTTATTATCTCTGGTTATCATGTAAGGGATTTTTTATTTAGTGAGAATTGTTACTATAGAGAGGTGGATTAGTTTGCTAGGGCTGCCATAACAAAGTAGCACAGACTGGATGGCTTAAACAGCAGAAATTAATTTTCTCATAGTTCTGGGGGCTTGGGAGTCCAAGATCAAGATGGCGGTATGGTTGGTCTCCTCTGAGGCCTTTCTCCTTGGCTGCAAATAGCCACCGTCTTGCTTCCTTCTCACACAGTCTTTCCCCTGTATACACGTCCCTGGTGTCCTTCCTCTTCTTATAAAGACACCAGTCCTGTTGGATTAGGGCCCACTCTTTAACACCCTTATGTAACCTTAGTTGCCTCTTTAAAGGCCCCATCTCTATGTACAGTCATATTCTCAGGAACTGGGGGTTAGGATTTCAACCTAATGTTGAAATGTTACCCTAATGAAGGGATACACACTAGTCCACAACAATAGGATGTGATTTGTTGGTGACTGAGTGAGCTTGGGGGTTATTTTAAGGCAGATTCTACTTTTCTGCACCCTCAGCATGTAAGGGAAGCATAGTCCCAAACACGAATGTGACTGCTGCAGTGAAAGAATTACAGGGGCTGCACCTGGAGAGAGTAGGGACAGCCTGCACACGTCATCATGGTAGCCTAGTTGTCTACAGGGAGCAGGGACCACGCCTGCAACCAGAATGGACACTCGTTGTTTGGAGCTGATGGGTGGTTGGGAGGTGATATTCAATGAAGAACCTTCCTCGCAAGCCATACCAGTGATGTCTCAGTGTACTGTCAAATTTTGCACCAGTCATAAAATGCTAACTAATCACAGATCTTGGTGAAATGGAATTTTTTTCCCCCTAATGTGTTTACATATTTCTGTCACTACGAAGTCATTTTATCTTCAATGCTTAATTATCTCTACTAATGGGGGAGAATATTAGTATGGAAAATGCAGAGACACTGATTTACTCCCAGCCTCCTGGTCTGTGTTTGTAAATTTTACATTCTCGATTCTAATTATAGCTCTCTTCCTTGCTAACCATATCTCTATAAACAAGTTGCTTAGCCTCGTGTTCCTTACCTATAAATGGATGGGATTAGCCAAGTTAGATCACTGGTTTGCAAATTTAGTGTGCAAAAGACTCAACGTGTTAAAGTACGAGTTCTCTGGGCCCCTCCCCATAGAGATTCCAATTCAGTCAGGTCTTAGATGGGGTCCAGGAATCTCCATTGTTGGCAGGTATCCCTAAGTGAATCTGACACTTGTGGTCCTCCCATCCCACTTCAGTAACCTGAGATTTCTCCTGAAAAGAGACTGGAAGCTGAAATAGACTTGAGAAATAAACCCAAGTTGGAGAAATAGTAGGTTTTGGATACTTCTTACTGCCTTTTTTGGTCCTTATCCCTAAAGCTACACGATTTAAATTTTGTTTTGTACCCATATGCATTTATCAAGCTATGAGACTGTAAGCACTGTCTACTAGATTGCACAAAATGGAGAAGTGATCTAACTTTAGGACTATAATTTCTAGTGTTTTTGATATTGTACCAAACCTTCCCCTCTACAGTGTTATATATCTTCGAGCTGAATGGTCATACCTTTATTGGACACTCACTGGCTCTGCTGTATCCCTTCGTGGACCATATGTGGACGTCCTTTCTTTTATCACATGCCCACAGTGGAATGGCTACTGCCCTCTCAGGCCAGGGTTAGAGAAGTGTAAATGGATCCAAAATGGATGCAAAAGAAAAAAATCATGAGGAAGGCAGAGAGTGTTCCCCAGGAAATTATGGACTGGAGAAGACTGAAAAAGGTCCAGCTGGTGGTAAAATGGAGAAACAACCCTTGATTTTGTTCCCAAAAGTCTAGGTGTCCTATATTAGTTTTCTCTTGCTGAGTCACAAATGCTCACAAACATCTGTATTTCCTGTGGGTCTGAATTATGAGTATGGGTTGTCTGGGTCTTCTGATTAGAGCCTCGCAGGCTGAAGTCAAGTTGTCAGCCAGTGCTGCAGTCTCACCTGAGGCTTGGGGTCCTCTTCCAAGCTCACTCATTGTTGGCAGAGTTCATTTCCTTGTAGCTGTATGACTGACGTCCTTGTTTTCTTGCTAGCTCTCGGCCAAGACCACCCTCAGCTCTAGAGTCTGTCCTTGGGTCCTTGCCATGTGGTTCCTTCCTTTTACACATGGCAGCTTGCTTTCTTCAAGGCCAGTCTGCTGCTGCTTGTCACCTTTAAGGGCTCACCTGATTAGGTAAGGCCCATCCAGGATAATCTCCCTTTCAGTTAGCTCAAAGTTAACTGATTAGGGATCCTTTTCTTTGTGGGCGGCACCGTGTGGTATGTAGGATCTTAGTTCCCCGACCAGGGATCAAACCCGCACTCCCTGCATTAGAAGCACGGAGTCTTAACCACTGAACCTCCAGGGAAGTCCCTGATTAGGGATCTTAATTAAATCTGCAGAATCCTTCACCTTACAATGTAACATAATCACAGGAGTGATAACCCATTGTATTCCTAGGTCTTGCCCATTCTCAGGGGAGGGAACTGTTCAGAGCATGTTATCAGGAGGCAGGAATCTTGGAACCATCTTAGAAATCTGCCTACCACATATACAAAGATTGTTAATTATATGTTGGGCACCAAATCTTGACTGTTAATTGGCTAGAAACTCTATAAAAGTATTAATTTCTAGGAGTCTAGAATTAGGTGTATAGATTCTAATCTGCAACTTTTTGGAGAAACGTTGTTAAGCAGAATAAAATTTCTACCCTTTCCTTTTAGAATTTAAAATCAAAGTGTTAGAAAACCCCAGAGCTCACTCATCCAGTTACCTGCACTCCTTATACAGATTAGAAAACGGTCTCAGTGGAAGCAACTTCCCAAGGTCATGGAGTAGAGGAAGACTGGGGGTCTGCTGGCCCTTTCTATCATTTCTTTTCCTGTGTGTCTCTAAATTTTTCTCAAAGATAAACTTATTAATCAGGAGCTCATTGACTTTAATGAACAGTTTTCCTTGTTTGCCATTATTGTCTTGAATTGGAACATTTTTCTTCTAATGTGTTTATGAATTAGTTACTAAATGAAATAGAATCTTGGATAAAATGAGTGTTTGGCTGTTTGTTTGTATTTGTATAATTTTTATAGTTTTCATGATGACTCATACAGTCAAGGAGTTAGAGAGCTGAGCGTGGGGAGAGGAACCAGAGAAAGCTTTTATGATTCAACTGCCTCACCAAAAAAACCCTTTTATTGTGATGGACAGCTGGATTGATATTCATTAAGTAATTTTCCATGCTTTTCTCCCCCCATATTTGGTGATACTTGCTAGTTCTAAAAAAAATACTTATTTAAGTATAAAGCTGACTGAATATTTTCTCCATGTCTTCTTCTGTAGTAGAAGCTTACCACTGACAAGGCAGTGTTTCTCTATAGCGGTTTGTATTCAGGCTTCCTCTCCAGACTGCCCACTGCTAAATGACCTCGCAGGTGCGTAAACTCATCCTTAGCTTGAAGAGTGACTGTTACCAAATAAGAAGCTAGTTTTTGTCCCAGCATGGAGACTGTGGATGTGTCAAGCAGGAGCAGAATGCCCTTCGCTCATCTGCATGGCTTAGCCCAGCCTCAGAGCTGCCTGATTTGGGGGTGAAGCAATGGACTAATTGCCAGTTTCGGTCTGAGCACACATCTTTGGCAGTTGTCAAGGCATACTGGTGGGCAAAATACCCCAAATCGAGAAAACAATGCAACCATAGGCTATTTCTGAGTCCCATCCCTTGCATCTTCATATGTATCAGCTCTTGGTTATGGGCACAAACAGGGACATCTCTTATCTTCATGTGAGAATGGCTGAACCGTTTTGTCACTGCTTCTGCTATGAAGCCTCTTATCATCGGCCACATCACTGTAACACACCCTTCTGCGCCCTGGAGCACGTGGTTTGTGTTTTACACTCTGACATGAAACTCATTTGTACATTAGTTTTGAGATTTGTTAAATCTCCATTGGAAAGAAGGTTCCTTGATGTCAGGGACAACGTCTCCAGTGTCTTCCTGGAGGTCATCTTTCTGTCTGTCACAGACTGTAGTAATTCCTAGTCTGTGGGCCTCAGACCTCTGGGAACAAGGAGATATTTCAGGGTCTGCGTTTCTGTTTGTACCCAGTGTATATTTATATGTGTGTGACTCTTTTTCAAATGTATTTAGATGCTCTTGAGATGAATAAAGCATAAGTTTCTTTAAAAGTACACTGACTTCATTGTAATTTAGGTCTTTACCTAATCAGTACTTACTAAGAATATAATAAAAGACGCCCTCATGCTTGCATGTTGAGAGCCACTGCCCTTTCAGCATCTAGCAAGGTGCTTTGCATTTTGAGATATTTGGGATATTCCCCTATTGCAAGTCTTCCGGCATGTTTCTTCTGTGAGGTATGTAAAGAAAACTGGCAAGGCTAGGGCTTCTCGTTTGTAGCACTAATAAATTTTTCAGTTCTTTAGTTCTTTGAATGAAGAATATCTGATTAATATTCACCTCCACCCCTAGACTGGAAGCTCATAATCCCCAGGCTGAGTCTTGACCCCACTGCCTAACAGAATGACCCTCACATGGTAGCTTCAATACGTATGTTAGCGGTCAAAGGCTTTGTGACCACAACTGGTAAGTGGTTTTAGGACCACTCTTTAATATGTAGACACTTTTCTGCTTTTTAGAAGTTGGGAATTCCTATAGTAAGTAATGTGATCCCCAAAGGTCTGCAAGTCTCTGAATCAAAGGATTTAGAGGAATACCTTAGCTAATTTTAATGTTAAAATGTCTGCCACCTGGTGTCAGATTAAGAATTAGCATCTTGGTTAATTCTCATACCTAGTGAGTCCCATTAATGTTACCGTTTAGTTGTTACAGTAAATTATACAGTTCACCTAAAATTAAAACAAGCACCATTCTGAAATTGCTTTTAACTTGCTACTATGAAGCTGGAATTTTTGGATTTGTTGGATTTTTCCAGATCTAAAAAATAATTTGGAATTAAAATCTAACTTTAGTGAATTTTCTATATACTTTTGACTCTGTAGCACTGAATTTTATAGAGAGAAATAATAACTTTTGTATGAAGCAAAAATAGCCTTAAACATTATTCATATTTCATGAGTTTGCATAAACCTTATTATTGCTGATAGTTTTCCTAATAATTTTGTTCAGAAGAAGGCATAAAGATTCATTAAGAAACAAAAACCTTTGAGTAACTTAAATTTACTGGTTTGGATTAAATGAGAAAGCAGGTGTTTATTAGATTCCCTAGAATAAGTAAAGAATATGTCTGTTTTGTAAAGAATGAGGTTTATATAGCGGAAAGTAGGGTTTCTTTCTTTTCTTACTGCATTCAAATCCCTTATTTACCTGAAAGCTGTTTCTATGCACTGTATAAGCGACCTTACGGTATAATGTCCTCCCTTCTAGGCCAACCATAAGATTATATGACATAAAGTGTATGGTGCCTGGAGTAGTCAGGAGTCATAAATGTTACCAGATGAATACATTTATTACCAACGTGTAGCATATACCAAATATTGTACAAGATGCCAAAGATCCACTGTTATATCCTTCTCCATTTATAGCCGCAAGGAGCTGAAATTCTATTGCAGGAGTCCTCATGAGGAAAGAATCTAATGTCTAAGATAGTGCTATGCATACCACTGGTTCTCAACAAATACTGTGATTGCTGATATAGGCTACCCAGAAATGTTTATTTTAGACTACAAGATTTAAGGCAGTGGAATTCATTCAGCAAATTCTTATTAAGTGCCTACTGTAGTGCTGGATACTAGATAGCCCTGGGGATAAGCACTGAGTGAATTAGACTCTGTCCTTACCCTTAAAGAACTTAGTCTAGTAGGCACCAACTATATTGACAAGGGTTAAAACTCCCATAACACTCTGCTTTTCTCATAATACTCAGTGTAATTTGAAATTAAAAACTAGATGCCATTCTTTCCCTGTGGACTGCAAGCTTCATGAGGCCAATGGTGGATGTTTACTGCTAGGTCCCAACACCTAGCCCACAGCCTCGCTCCTGGCAGGTGTTCGCTGAATGAATTGATGAATGAATGAATGAGTGGTGAATGACAGAGTTCCTTGTATTTGCCAGAGAGGAAAAACTTTTTCTCTATCTTCTTAGATTCAGTGTTTGGGGCCTGCAAATTAAACTGACATAAGACAGATTAGCAGGAGAAAAAAAGATTTAATTACATACTTATGAGAGTTCACAAAGAAATGTGACTCAAAGAGGCTGTTAGACTTTGAGGCTTAATATACAGTCTTAATAGAGGATGGGGAGGGACAGAGGGTACTTCTGGGAGAATAAATGACTTTAGAAGAGGGGAGAAAGGAAACTCTGGAAAAACAAATGATTTTTGAAAGATTGGGCTCTTAGGAGAATAGGTAGGAGATATAATAGTTTGATGACAGTCTGTTTGGGCGTAGACTTCTCATCTCCCAGAGGGATTAGAGTTGCTCCCAGGGAAGGAACTTACACGACCACTGAGTTCTCTTGGGAGGCTCTGCTTTTAGGCAGATAAGGGATTTCAAGAACTCAAATGCCTTCAGCTCAAAATTATTTCTGTGCCACTGTGGCTTATTCTAGACCCTTTCTCTTCACTTTTGAGGAGTTTTTGAAAATTACTGGGTGGCTTAAAATATACAAAATTGGACAAAATAACTGCATTAGGGAATATTTGAAAGGATTATTTGAATGGATCCTTTACAAAGCAAGTATGCTAAAACAAAACAGTCTACAATTTATTTTATAACTCTAGATTTAGTTTTTGGAAGTTTTATTTTTTGTTGAGAGAGCTTTTGTTCATTTTTAGATATTGAAACCAAATATTATCTTTTTGTTTTCTTTGGTCACTGTTCTCATAAACTGATTTATCCATAAAAATATTAACTGAAGTTAAATGAAATCTTGAATGTGAATATGAAAAGATTTGTTATGCAGTATATAGCCTTTTCACATCTACATCAATGGTTAAATCTAGACCAAGAATTTGGGGGAATGTTATCCACAAAACTGGGTTTGCCTCTTGATGGGTATTGAGCTAAAAGACACAACCAAGCCAAAAATCAGGAGAAGGAAGGATTTATGACTTGCAGCAAGTAAGGGGAACACCAGGGACCTTTCCCAAAGCAGTGTCTCCTGGAACAGCAAAACTGGGGACGTTTTTAGCTAAGGGTACATGCACATTCATGAAGGGGCTTGAGCAGAGGAGAATTCAGCATAGACTTGGGACAAAGGTTGACAGAGTCCAGGCTTTACTTGATTGAATTCACGAGGGTCAGAAAAGGTCAATACCATCATTCCATCCTCCACCTGGGTAGAGCCCTTCCTGCAGAGCTCAAAGATATGTATCAGATGTTACTTATTTCTCTTGAGGAGGAACTGGGACTGTGGTTTATGCTGAACTATTGTTTCTCAACTGCTTTTCCTTTGTTCCTGCATTTCCTCACTTCCCTTAAGATCATTAATTACAGAAACCTGTTCAAGGGCAAGCATTGTGGCCAGGCTTAGATCACAAAATGGCTTAGGCCAAAAATGGCTTCTCTTATGTCAAGAAAGCCATGCCTGGTTCTCTTTCTCTGGGGACCCCCTACCCTATCTGCTTACACAAATACATTTACTAATTTTAATGCAAAATATCTGCCACCTGGCATCAGATTAAAGAACCGAAAGGTGTCAAAGGGAGCAGTTATGTGATAGACTTTCTTCCCCTGCTATTGAAACATTTTCTGGTATTAAATTAGGCGTATTAACTCCTTTGGGCCTCCAAAGCACCATTAATAAACAGAAACCAGCACTCTTTTGATGACCATATAAGGAAAACATTTCTAGGAAAAATAGTGTAGAATCCTTGAGCAGCTATGTTATCTAATAGCCTCAGGATGAGGAAATTTAAAGAGAATAAAAAGTGGCCGACTTAACCATTTTCCCACAGAGAACGTCTGGTATTTCTGCATAAAGATGTATAATGTTATCCCTAGGGATTCTCACCCCCATTATTGTGTCCTTTATTTGAATGAGTAAGTACAGAATCTAGTTCTTATAGTTCTCAGTAGTATAAAATGCCTTTTCAGCTTAAGAGTAACAGAGGAAATTACTTGTAAAAAAAATTAGTGGGGCTTCCTTGGTGGTGCACTGTTTAAGAATCCGCCTGCCAATGCAGGGGACACGGGTTTGAGCCCTGGTCCGGGAAGATCCCACATACCGCGGAGCAGCTAAGCCCATGTGCCACAGCTACTGAGCCCACGTGCCACAACTACTGAGCCCGCGTGCCTGGAGCCCATGCTCTGCAGCAAGAGAAGCCACCACAATGAGAAGTCCGCGCACCGCAATGAAGAGTAGCCCCCGCTCGCCACAACTAGAGAAAGCCCGTGAGCAGCAACGAAGACCCAACGCAGCCAAAAATAAAATAAAATAAAATTTTTTTTTTAAATTAATGAAGGAAACCAAAGATAAGAGAAGGCAGGTTCAGAAAGCCACTGGTTTGTTTCTCAATATGTTGTTTGAATTTTAGGATTAAAATGTTTCCTTCCTCCTGAGTTTGAGTCTCCTAAGGAAGAACTGTGCTCCCCTTTGTTAGGTTTCACTGGAGTTTCTCAGTCAATAGAAATACGCCAAGCCATGAGAAGACACTTCATAGCCTTGATGTAGGAATTATTCTCAGAAACGCTGGTTTGAAAGTTCACCCTTGTGAGGAACTAGTGAGTTATGGAACCATAGAGAATTCTTGGAGGACAGAGGGGCAAATGTATACTTACTGTCCTTGAGAGAGGAAGCTCTCCAGTGTTTGATAGTGACAGACCTTTATTTGTGCTGGACTTACGGTGATGGTTTGCTCGGGACTGGGAGGTTTCCTAGGATTCAGGACTTTCAGTGCTAAAATCAAGAGAGTTCCACATTTACAAAACAGACTCAGAGAACGAACTTATGGTTACGAGGGGGGAAGGGTGGGAGGAAGGGATAGTTAGGAAGTTTGGGATTGACATGTACACACTGCTATACTTAAGATGGATAACCAACAAGGACCTACTGTATAGCACAGGGAACTCTGCTTAATGTTATGTGGCAGCCTGGATGGGAGGGGAGTTTGGGGGAAAATGGATACATGTATATGTGTGGCTGAGTCGCTTTGCTGTGCACCTGAAACCATCACAACATTGTTAATCGGCTATACCCCAATATAAAATGAAAAGTTTAAAAAAATTAAAATAAAATAAAATGAGAAGAGTTCCAGGAAAACCAGGGCAGTTGGTTACCCTTGCTAGACTGCCCTGCTCATTGTAGGACATTTAGCATCTCTGGCTCCCACCCACCAGTGGTGCCTCCACCCATTGTGAGAATCCCAAACACTCCCATACATTTTCAAATGTCCCCTAGGGGTAGGGACCACTCTGAGTCTAGCCCAAGGCTAGGGAATCTCTAGGGATAACATTATATGTCACTCTGGTCCTCTGGGCAAGACCATTACTGAAGTAAGGTGGATGCAGGAGGCCACCTTCAGTCTTCAAACAAACAAAAATCCAAATGCAGTTGGTTTAAATGCCTTTGGCACAAAAAGGGAGGTAGGGAGAGGTGAAAATGGTTTTATTATTTTTTTAATTTTAAGATTAGATTTATTGATCTCAACAGATTTTCTAATAGACGATGTTAATCGAAAATCCAGTGCATGTTAAAAAATAAGAAAATTGATTCTATTTATAAACTTTTAGTCAGCTTTTTATTGTTTGTGGTTCTTATTCACAAATAATTACTAGTTCTCACAGAATTTGAAATTAATTTGTATAGTCATGCAAGATGTCCAACATTTAGATAATTTGGAAGCACCCTGCACCCCCATCCCGTCTCCATGGAATCAAAGAATCAGTTCCTAATGAGAGTACATCCTTCAGAAGGAATGAGACAGAAGAAAGACAGGTGACTTCTGAAAGGAAGATTTAGGATAATATCAGTAAGTGTAAGAGCAAGATGTGTTTTGAAAAATTCCTCACTAATTACAGGACTAGTGTGTAGAACTTAGGTGCACGTTATTGTTATATGTAAAGAATATAGATGCTAAAGCATGATTTTATTGATTAAAAACACCCAGCCTGGTTCTATTACTTAAGGGGATTTAAAGAGGTTATATTGGGTAACCTTGGTTGAGACACATTTCCTTACATTTCAAAATTGGTCAATGTATTCTTTATTTAAACTGATTGATCCTCATCCTCTCCTTTTAAACATAAGCTTGTTCACAGAGATACAGCCAGAAGTCATGTTGTCATGACAACAGTTATACCCTGGGAAGAAAGACTCTTTCAAATGGCCAGTGATTGCGTTTTTAATCACTGATTTATATTGATAGCAAAACTAAATAGGGATGGAGAATTGGTAATTATGTGTTATTTGGGCTCTATTTTCACGTCTATTACTGATATGTAATTTTTGAACATGTGTTATAATACATAAATTTTGCATTAATTCATACAATGCTATCTCATCTATTTTCTGTCTTGTCAATAATAATATTCTCAAAACATATGGAGTCTCCTGCTCAAAACTTTCGATAGCGTTTTGTTGCCTGTATAATAAATTCTGAGCTTAAAAATGTGGTTGTGTAGGGGCCCTGTGAAAAGTAGCTTCCACCTCACATTCAACTTTCTCAACGGCATCCTTTGTGGATCCCACACATATATGGTCCTTGACTCTGGTCTTCAGGAGCTGAGGGAGATGGGCGTCTCACACTGGAAACTATAATACTAATGTCGACTGAAAGAAAATCCACAGCGTAAAAGCTGTGAGTTGAATTTTATTCCAGGTCTTAGTGAATAATAGGCCGGGAGACAGCCTCTCAGCTAGCTCTGAGTGTGCATATGGTTTTGTCAGGGGAATACGCACAGTCAAGCATACATCTCAGTAAAAGGTTACTGCTAGTCACGAGGATCAGATATTTCAGTTAATGCTTTTAGTGCTTATGTATGGGAAGATGCAAGAATCGGGGTTCATTAAAAAAATTGTTTTGGGGGACTTCCCTGGTGGTCCAGTGGTTAGGACTCGGCACTTTCACCGCTGTGACCCTGGGTTCAGTCCCTGGTCAGGGAACTGAATCCCGAAAGCCCCGAGACACAGCCCCCAGAAAAAAAAAAATTGTTTTTTTCCCCCTGAGATATCTCTAACCATCTAAGCGGCCTTTTTTTTCCAAAGCACAGAGTGCCTTATCCTGTTTTCGTCTTGAATTCCTTTCAGGGTGTACTGTTTCAGGCAGCAACTGCAGTGGCTAATGACTTAATCCTTGTAGAACTGGATGGTGGGCAACATTCTTTGTTTTACCCTAAGTAGAAAATTGTCCTAAATGATCTCTAAAGGGAGGTGGTAGTACAGGGAGGAAATGGTTAATTATAAAAATGGGTGATTAGGAAAAGTCTCTTGGAGGAAGCCACCCTTGAAGGATGACCAGGTTTTAGTGTGGAGGCAATGGAGAAGAAGGGGATTCCAGCCCAGGGGAACAGCACAAGCAAAGGCACAGGGCTGCAGAAATGTATGTCTTGTTGCGAGGCACTGAGTATGCACCTGGCCTGGGCTGGAAGGGGCATAAGGGAGTGAGAGGGCAGAGGGCGCGGAAGGCATTGAAGGGGGCATTGGATGCACTGCCATGCTAAAGGAGGTCGATTTCTTTTGTGCAGGAACAAGAACAGGGAGTGGTTGAAATGGGCGTTCTCTGGGAAATTACCAGCTGCGGTATGATTAGCAGGAACAGTGTAGTCACCGTAATTGATTATGAACCATTTTCGAATCCAGGTGAGGCTCTTGAGAGCTTGGACTGATGCAGTCTGTTGGGGTTGGAGGCCGTGAGTATGAGAGCGCTGTACCGCTCCAGATTCATTTCCTGAAATGGATAGTTTTGTGTATTGATTAACAGGTACTCGGGAGCGTGGGTTCTGGTGTGCGGCCGCCTGCCTTGAATCCCAATTCTGCTGTTACTAGCTCTGGGAACCAAGAGTCAGTGACTTACCCTCTCTAAGCATCATCTATAAAATGGTGATAAGATAACACCAACCTTAAAAGGTTCTCATAAGGAGTAAGTGAATGGATAAACATAAAGTGTTTAGAACACTGCCTGGCACGTGGCAAGCACTTCAAGTAAACATTAATGTGGATGCTGGTGTTGATGAAATGGAAACATGGCTGAGTATTTGGTACTTTTTCATAATTTTTTACGCAATCTCAAGAAAATAAGTTATCTGACTCTATTCCTCCCCAAACATCTCAGTCTGCCCCTCTAGAAACACTCACTTCTGGTTAATTTGATGGGTAGTTATTGACCATCCATTATGGGCTGAGCATTGTGCTTGCTCAGTGCCAGGGATACAAGGGTGAAAATGCTGTGGTCTTGTCATAAAGGAGCCTAGAGGCCTTTAATAGGTGGCCATTGGTCCACACAAAAGAGTGCAGGAAAAAATCGTCCACATGTGACAAAGGACCACACATGTCAGAGAGAGAAAACGAGCAAGGGAGAGAGGGGGGATTACTGAACACATAATCTCTAAATTGTCACTGCCAAGGTCATTTTGATTTTAAAAAAACACCTCCCAGGAGTGGATGCTTAAATCATATATTTGTGCAACTATATTGATAAATTATATCGGGCTTTTCCAACTATATCTTATTATTTTAAACCATAGCTTTGGAATAAGTTGTAGTCGAAATTTCTTTTCCTTTAGTCTAGTTTAGAGGACTGGGCTTAAATTTCTGAAGAGTAGCATTAATCCTAGAGATGTTTTAAAATGAGAGCAATGGAAGGTTGTGAGTGGTTCAAAATTGTTGGCAATTCCTGACCTGGAATTTTAATATTTAATCCTGAACCGCTTTTATATCCTTCCAGTCAGGGGGCCATATTATGTTTTTCAGGACCTTCCAATTTGAGGCTCCAAAGAAATTTTTATAGAAAGGATCCCTCTTGTACCTCTGGCTTACTGGAGACCTCCAGACCAGTGCCATCCACTAGAAATACAATGTGAACCACATACGTAATAGTAAATATTCTAATCACATTAAAATAAGGTAAAAGAAACAGGTGAAATTAATTTTAATCGTGTCTCTTACTATTTAACCCAGTATATCTGAAATATTGGGACTTCCCTAGTGGCACAGTGGTTAAGATTCTGCGCTCCCAATGCAAGGGGCCTGGGTTCGATCCCTGGTCAGGGAACTCGATCCCACATGCATGCCACAACTAAGAGTTCACATGCCACAACTAAGGAACTGGTGAGCCGCAACTAAGGAGCCTTCCTGCCACAACTAAGACCCGGCGCAACCAAATAAACAAATGAATAAATAAAGTAAATAAATAAACAATCTCATCTTTAAAAAAATAAAATATTATCATTTTGACATATCTGTATAAGAATTATTAATAAGATATTTATATTCTTTTTATTGTGCTGAGTTTTCCAGGTTCAGTGTGTATTACACTGGCAGCACATCGTCACTCGGACTAACCACATTTCCTGTGCTCAGTAGCCCCACGTGGCTAGTGGCTACCATATTGGACATCACAGCCCTGGAACTTTGGCCTTTTCAGAGCCCTGGGCCACTTCAGTAGCTACCTAAACAGTGGCTGTTATATTTGACGATTTTTCAAAATTAGTGTTTTTATTGTTAAGGAAAATATGTAAATGTGAAAAAGTGAGTTTGATTTGGACCTCAGTTGCAGACAGTTGAGTTAATCATAGGCCACAATTCATGACGTATTTTCATCACTGGTCCATATAAAACATCTTGTTTTATGTTCTTACTTAATTACCTCCTGTTTTATTCCCTTACCTCGCTCCTATTCTCTCCCCCATGGGCAACCATCCTAATGTGTTTAATGTGTAACTTTCTGTTCAGAAGTGTACCTGCGATGTACATTATTGTTTTTTGTGTGTGTTTTCTTAATTTATTTAAAGGGTGTTTTTTCCCCATGTGCTGTGTTTTAGAGATCTATCCATAAGGCTGGGTGGACATTTAATGCATTGTTTCTAACTGCTGCATGGCACTCTGGTGTTTCCCTTTCCCCTTGTAGAATGGTGGGCTCCCAGGGTGTGCCCCTTTCCCCGGCACCGTACATAATCTCGCAGGGGACACCCTGGCTTGGATCCTCTAGTGGAATCATGTGAGGAGGTGTGAGCTCTACACTTAGTATTGCTGGGTTATAGGGTGTATATTATTTACTTGTTTTGAAAAAAAATGATATCTTTATCTTATTTTTATTGATGGATATACCTTTTTTGAAATGTATTTATTTTATTTATTTATTTTTGGCTGTGTTGGGTCTTTGTTGCTGTGCGCGGGCTTTCTCTAGTTGTGGTGAGCAGGGGCTGCTGTTCGTTGGGTGCGCGGGCTTCTCATTGCGGTGGCTTCTCTTGTTGGGGAGCACCGGCTCTAGGCGCGCGGGCTTCAGTAGTTTTGGCACATGGGCTCAGTAGTTGTGGCTCGTGGGCTCTAGAGCGCAGGCTCAGTAGTTATGGCTCGAGGGCTCTAGAGCGCAGGCTCAGTAGTTGTGGCGCACGGGCTTAGTTGCTCCGCGGCATGTGGGATCTTCCCGGACCAGGGCTCGAACGCGTGTCTCCTGCATTGGCAGGCGGATCCTTAACCACTGCGCCACCAGGGAAGCCCTGGATATATACTTTTATATAATTCTGTTCAGTGAAAAATACAGCATTACAAGTGTTTGTTGAATCAGATCCTTTTGACTGGTAAGGTGAATCAGATTGTGGCTTTTTTTTTTTAGGACTCACTAACCAATTCAATTCTTATAAATGTGTTTCTCAGACAGACCCAGTGGCCATGAAAGAGGTCAACTTTCCCAGGGTGGCCAGTTGGAATTTGGGCCAAGTGCAAGTAGCCTTTATTCACAATAAGAAAATTTGCAATTCTTGCTCTATCAGCAGAGTAGAATATATGTATTTTTAATGAATTAGTCATCCAAGCAGAAAGTGGAAGAAAAAAAGTTATTACCCTTAAAGAAAAAATCCCATGGAAAATATACACTGAAAATGCACTCTTGCTTTTAAAAGTAATTTATGCTGTTTGTTTCTCCAAAGAGAATTAAACAAAACAAAACAAAACAAAAATACAGTGTTTTATTTCACTCAACTCCTCTCCGCTCCTGGCTCCATGGTTAGGTACTTTCTACTGTAATATTTTCTAAAGGGAGGGATACATGCTCTCAGTTCATTTATCAAAGTGCACCTGTGACACAGGAAGACACACAAAGTTTGTTTCTACAAGGAGGGAAACACAAACAACTATCTTGGGTGAAGTTTCCACGTCGTCATACACTTGTCCCCACTGATCTCTGCCTGTTTGCCTGCAACAAGGAAGACTTTGACACAGCATCTGATTCATTTGCTTCCAAAGAGTATTCCTCTGTACCCACTTCTGAGATCTAAGGATCATTTGTGTGTGCTGAGCAGAGTCTTCTCTCAAAAGGCCTTTAGGTTATAGTAATTTCTTTCAGAGAGGAAGTAATGGGGAGAGTCGAGGAGGAAGATGCTTAGAACATATCAGAATTCAAGAACAGATTGACCGTCATTTACAGACGGACACTAGCTACCAGTAGATCTAGAAAGAAGGAAATGGAACTAACCCAGAACAAAAACTTTGTACAAATCAGAGTTTTCACAAGTAAGAGGCTTAGATTTTGAGACGAGGAAAAAGAAACCTATTTCTGTAGCATGATAAGTTTGGAATCCTTCCCAGACACCCTGCAGATAAGAAACCCCTAATGCTTCAGGAGCATTTTTCTAGTAGGAAAATAATTTTAGCATACTGCCTGGGATTCATGGCCTAGTGGGTAACCAGTACATTTGTGGGTAAATAAAAACTAGCAAACTGTGATTCTACTTTCTTTTTGGATGTCAGTGCAAAGTAGAACTCAGCTGGGACTCAGGAGGCAGGCAGCTTAGTGGTACAGGCCACAGCCTCATTTTCCCTCCCTCCCTCCCTTCTTCCCTAGCTCCCTTTCTTTCTTCCTCCTTTCCTTCTTTGTCCTCCGCTTTCCTAGAGCTCTCATTCATATTGGTGTTATCTCGGTAGCCTCTGCAGTTTCAGAGGATGAGATATGAGAAAAGGGAGCCACTCCCAGCTATATCCACTTACCTTCAGAAAGCTTACATTGCACACCTACTGTGCCGGAGACATGTTTGCGGTACATCACAAATGCGGTACATGTAAATGAGGTACATTTAATCGGTTGATTAAAATAAAAAGAGGAACAAGCTTGATCTTGGCTTTAAGGAATTTCGATCTGTTTAATTTGTGATTAGTAGCATCTCTATGACACTTTTTCTGATCTTTTTGCTCCTGAGGACCCACAACTTAAACACCAGATAGTTCCACATCCTGATCACTAAAGAAATCCTTCTAAACTTTGAGCACTGATTTATTGTTTGAGATTTTTGAGAATAATTATTCTGTTTACTTGTCCTTTCCTGGAATTTTGGCCCAATTACCTAATACTGTCTTATGCTTGATTCTATTACGAGAAGCATAAAAAAATGAGACTTTCTACACGTGCATCCTTGGCAGATGGGATCCACAAATACCCCTGCCTCTTTTCTGCCAGTAGCCTCAGCATCTTTGAAAAACTCAGAGCTCTGTGTACCACTCTTTCATTTCTGGAAAAGAATAACCAAGCTATTGCACAGGTGTGCATCAGCTAATAGGTTTTGCCATTTTGTTTTCCCCTGGAGAATCTTTGCTTTTGTCTCCTGACCTAGAATTGGGAGGAGTAGGGGAGGAGGATGGTATAAATCAAAGAATCAAAAGCCTTGAGTCAAATGAATGGCTGAATGTTGCTTGTGGTTGGTTGCATCCCGATAGATACTTTTTTTGAGGTTTGTGAAAAATTAGGCCCAACACAGTGTCTGCATTTGGTATTTTTTACAAGAGTTGGAGATGAGGTTAAAATGCTTGGATTGGTGGGGGTGAAAATGAATGAATGAGAACCAACGAGGTTATATTCCAGCAATATACTGTTTTGGAAAGTGTCGGAGGAGTTGGGAGTCAGGAACCTGGGTTTCTTAACTCAACTATAATTCAGACGCCTGTAAGTTTGGTATTGAATATGGGGTTGCAAAGACAATCCATTAGAAGCTGTTTCTTTCCTAGGTACTAGGTCTGGAATTCAGTTTCCTGCCATTAGATGAATGAGTTAGGATCAACTTCAACTGCTAGTAATACAAGACGCTAAAATAACAGTGACTTATTACAATAGAAATGTATTTCCCTTTCACGTAGAAACCTGGCAGTAACAGTCCACTGATATAGTGGCTCTGTTCCACAAAGACCTGAGGAACCCAAATTCCTTGACCTTACTACTCCAGCATGCCTAGGGTATAGCCAGTGTACTCAAGGTCCAAGGCAGCTTGTCTGTTCCAGACAGCAAGAAAAAAATGTGCCTGCTAGCTATTTTATAAGGAAGGCTCTTAGAAGCTGCCATACAATCCTTGTACTTACATCCCAGTAGTTAGAATGTTACCTGCCTGCAAGGGAAGCTGAGAAATGTGTTCTAGATGGCCATGTGTCCAATGAAAAGGAAGAAGACACTGGATATTGATGAATACCTTGTAGTGTCGGCTGCCTTATTTATGAGACCCAAACACCAGGCTTCTCATAGACAAAAGGAAAAGCACAGAATGGTTTGCCCAGTTAACTTTATTATTAAAAAAAAAGTTTATACGTAATTACCTAGTGTACAACATGATTATAATTTAGAACAAGATTACAAAATAAAACCACCTGGATGCAATGTGAAACGATCATCAGTTACTGCCTTTCTACTTCCAGTGCTGTTTACCACATGCTAAGTTCCTCTTAGATTTGGTGCTTAGGAAAAAGTTTCTTTTTTGGTAAACTTCTTTTATTAGATAACTAAAACTTTGTAAATTTTAGGGGCAAGAAATTAAGTTTCTTCTCAACTCCATGGCTCTATTTTCTCATGTTACTTTATTGGTTTCAAATACATTTGTATCTTTTATATAAGCTGCTTCAAATTCTCTTTTAATTTAGGTGGAGAATAAATATTTCAGAAGAGTAATAAAAAACAGCTTTTACCCTGATCCTTTTAAATGTGTTTTTAAAAGTTAATCTCAGAAAAACATTTCTCTCTGAACTCCTCCACCCCATCCATAGCCTAAAAACCCTATTTTACATTTTACATCAAATGTTAAAGCTTGTCCACTAACCACTTAGGCATACTGAACAAATTACTTCAGTTATGCTGATTTTTTTAAGGGCACTTAACCTTTAAAAATACATTTAACAAACAGAATGGTTCCCAAACAAAAATACACTGAGATTTCTCCACAGTCAATGACAACCAGTTTCCCAACCTTGATCAAGTTATATAACGTTGCTGAAATCTGTATCTTTACCTGTAAAATAGGAATAGTATCTCCTCTACCTGTCTTGTAAGATTTTGTGGGATCAAATGAGATTGAATTAGTTACAGGACTTTGAAAATTCCATAGTGCTCTAGAAGTGCATGCTCTTGTTCTTGTATCAGAAACAAAATATACACATTTTAATCTATGGGAGTATAGTTCTGTATGCTCCCACACACCGATTTTGACTTTAGAAAAGATGGCATCCACTTCCACTTGCGCTTTTAACATGCTGATAAAAGGCCAAATTGTAGTTGGTTGTTGAATACTTTGTTGATTTCCTAGATTCTCCATAATCATCTTTTGTCCTAATACTTAATGTAGATGAGAAGACAAGTCCTCTCATGCCACTGTGTAGAACAATAATGACCTTGAAGTTGGTCTAGGCAGCCCCTAGAATAGCTTCCACCTTGTTATCAGTGCTATCGTGTACCAGCCTGAGGAGGACCACAGCTCTTAAGAGAAAAGTGTATTGAAGACCCTGCCAAAATAGTGGAAAAGAAAACAGGCTTTATTTAATATACTTTCAAACCTGTCTACCTTGAAAGAGTATGGTGCCAGTAGTAATTGTATCTGTGTAATTGCATGGAAGCTAAGGAAAGATTGCTGCCCGAGGTGGCATTTTGTCTTTTCTCCAAGTGCTCACTGTGAAAGAATAATCAAATGAGGAAGATGTGTGGTTGGTTGACTGCAGACATGGCAGCTGGACACGTTCTCTGAATGATGTTGTACAGTTGTTTAATCTCCATATGATTATAGGTCTTCCTGTTACACGGTGTTTAGGCACTAAATACCTAAACTTGAAAGCAAAGAATATTAGGGCTGACTTGTTGATCTTCCTGCCAAACCTGAATATAATCCTGTCTGGTATTGAACAGGATGCATTGCTGCCATTCAGTTAGTTGAGTGGTATAGTCAGACAACTGGAGGAAAAAGTAATAAACCTCCCTAGCAATTTTACATAAATATGTTGCAACCTTTACTTTTTAAAATCACCAACAAGTTGCTGATTCAAGAGCATGGCCACCTGCACCCATTCTCCATTTTTTATTGTGAATAGACTTTTGAATTTTGGAGATTGGTTGGCTTCAACACAGGTGTTTCCCAGCACGTCTTAGAAAAACAAGATTGAGGTTATTGAAATGGTCTGTAGCTTTCTTAAAGTACTATTCTCCATTCAAGTTCTAAGGTTTTATTTTTACATTTTTTGGAGGGGAGGGAAGACTTTAAGCCTGCGGCTTCTCAATAGTGATTGTAAATTATGCTACTTTGTACTTTGTGCACACTCTAAAAGGAAATAGTGTTTTAGGTTATATTTCATATCTTAAAATTTTAGTATCTCCTTTTATAACTTGTAAGAAAATGCATGTTTTATTGTGTGTTTCGAATGAGACCTTATTATGATATTTAAAATATTCTGCAGCCAGGTCATATGATTAACTTCAGTTATATGTATGTATAGGTATGGATGTATGATTGGATATTTACAAATACCAGTTTTTCCCCCTGGATAATTTTTAGTGGCTTACATTTCATGCCCTTTAGTTTTTGTTTTTTTTTTTCCGCAGTTGCATTTTTAATTAATTAATTTATTTATTTATTTATTTTTGACTGTGTTGGGTCTTCATTTCTGTGTGAGGGCTTTCTCCAGTTGCGGCAATTGGGGGGCCACTCTTCATCATGGTGAGCGGGCCTCTCACTGTCGTGGCCTCTCTTGTTGCGGAGCACAGGCTCCAGACGCGCAGGCTCAGTAGTTGTGGCTCATGGGCCCAGTTGCTCCGCGGCATGTGGGATCTTCCCAGACCAGGGCTCGAACCCGCATCCCCTGCATTGGCAGGCAGATTCTCAACCACTGCTCCACCAGGGAAGCCCCCCTTTAGTTTTTAAATTTGTCTTTGCAGAGTCCCCCTGACTCTGTTTTGATTTTGGTTAACAGTCTGTGAACAGAGAGGCATAATTTCCCTTTTATTTTCCACCATCATCGGATCAGTTCCTATTTACATACTTTCTTCTTTTTTTTTATATATATATATTTATTTATTTATTTTGGCTGCACCAGGTCTTAGTTGAGGCATGCTGGATCTTTAGTTGTGCCATGTGGGTTCCGTAGTTGTGGCATGCATGCGGCATCTAGTTCTCTGACCAGGGATTGAACCCAGACCCCCTGCATTGGGAGTGCGGAGTCTTACCCACTGGATCACCAGGGAAATCCCTACATACTTTCTTGAGGACATAAGGTAGAGCAGAAGCAGTCTCAAAAGAAGGATGTCTTAAATAATAAAGCAGACTTCATAAACTATTTTGTTCTGATTTCATTTCTGCTTCTTTAATGGCTCAACTGCATGACATAAAGCAGCCACATGCTGTTTTTTTTTTTTTTTTTTTGGGCTGTGTTGGGTCTTCATTCCTGCGCACGGGCTTTCTCTAGTTGTGGCGAGCAGGGTCTACTCTTCATTGCAGTGCGCGGGCTTCTCATTGTGGTGGCTCCTCTTGTTGCAGAGCGCAGGCACTAGGCGCGTGGGCTCAGTAGTTGTGGCTTGAGGGCTCAGTAGTTGTGGCTCATGGGCTCTGGAGTGCAAGCTCAGTAGTTGTGGTGCACGGGCTTAGTTGCTCCGCGGCATGTGGGATCTTCCCGGACCAGGGCTTGAACCCATGTCCCTTGCACTGGCAGATGGATTCTTAACCACTGCGCCACCAGGGAAGCCCCCACATGCTTATTAAAGAGGTGCCACAAACTCAGACTAGTGGGTCCTCATGTGATACGTTGTTTCTGAATTGATATGTAAGTGACCACTGTTCTCATCTACTTTTCTTGATCTAAATAAAAGCTACCTTTTTAGTAAAAACACATTTGGTGATTGCAAACTCTCAGAACTCTTAGTTTTTCAATGAAATGCACTATGGTTGATGCCATTTCAAAAATGTTTCTATTACATAGTATTTTCCCCCAAAGCCACATTTGAATGAAGTAATGAATAGCGAATAGTAACAGACATTTACTGAGTGATTGTTACATGCCTGGCTTTGTGCTGGGCACTCTGTTCCACATCAACTGTATGGCACAGAAGCTGTCATCAGTTCTGTCATAGTAAGCAGACAGGCCATTAGAAATTAAGCTGTTTGTCTGAGGTCACACAGCTAGCCAGCATTGGAGCTGAGATTCACGGCTGTCCGCTGTCTCCAGAGCTCCTGCCTGTGATAGTAATGTGGCCCTGAAACAAATTTAATAGAGTAAGCCCAGCAAAAACTATGTCCCCAGTGAGTTTAAATTAAGAAATATTGTGTTGATCTTATGCCAAAACACTTGATAAAAATACACAAAGTATACAGTATTGCCAGGCCCAAATTTAAGAACGATTTAAATAGTGAGTTCTTGGAACATTTACTCAAGAATCTTTAACAGAGCTTGGTTCAAGATGGTGGAGTAGAAGGATGTACGCTCACTTCCTCTTGCAAGAGCACCGGAATCACAGCTAACTGCTGAACAGTCATCAACAGGAAGACACTGGAACTCACCAAAAAAGATACCCCACATTTAAAGACAAAGGAAAAGCCGCACTGAGACGGTAGGAGGGGCGCAATCACAGTAAAATCAAATCCCATAACTGCTGGGTGGGTGACGCACAAACTGGAGAACACTTATATCACGGAAGTCCACCCACTGGAGTGAAGGTTCTGAGCCCCATGTCAGGCTTCCCAACCTGGGGGTCCGGCAGCGGGAGGAGGAATTCCTAGAAAATCAGACTTTGAAGGCTAGTGGGATTTGATTGCAGGACTTCAACAGGACTGGGGGAAACAGAGACTCCACTCTTGGAGGGCACACACAAAGTAGTGTGTGTATCGGGACCCAGGGGAAGGAGCAGTGACCCTATCGGAGACTGAACCAGACCTACCTGCTAGTGTTGGAGGGTCTCCTGCAGAGGCGGGGGGTGGCTGTGGCTCACCGTGGGGACAAGGACACTGGCAGCAGAAGTTCTGGGAAGTAATCCTTGGCATGAGCCCTGCCAGAGTCCGCCATTAGCCCCACCAAAGAGCTGGGTAGACTCCAGTGCTGGGTCGCCTCAGGCCAAACAACCAACAGGGAGGGAACCCAGCCCCACCCATCAGCAGACAAGCGGATTAAAGTTTTACTGAGCTCTGCCCACCAGAGCAACAGTCAGCTCTACCCACCACCAGTCCCTCCCATCAGGAAGCTTGCACAAGCCTCTTAGATAGCCTCATCCACCAGAGGGCAGACAGCAGAAGCAAGAAGAACTACAATCCTGCAGCCTGTGGAACAAAAACCACATTCACAGAAAGACAGACAAAATGAAAAGGCAGAAGACTTTGTACCAGATGAAAGAACAAGATAAAACCCCAGAAAAAACAACTAAATGAAGTGGAGATAGGCAACCTTCCAGAAAAAGAATTCAGAATAATGATAGTGAAGATGATCCAGGACCTCGGAAAAAGAATGGAGGCAAAGATCGAGAAGATGCAAGAAATGTTTAACGAAGACCTAGAAGAATTAAAGAACAAACACCAGAAGAATTAAAGAAGAAACAAACAGAGATGAACAGTACAATAACTGAAATGAAAAATACACTAGAAGGAATCAGTAGCAGAATAACTGAGGCAGAAGAAAAGATAAGTGACCTGGAAGACAGAATGGTGGAATTCACTGCCACGGAAAAGAATAAAGAAAAAAGAAGGAAAAGAAATGAAGACAACCTAGGAGACCTCTGGGACAACATTAAACGCAACAACATTCGCATTATAGAGGTCCCAGAAGGAAAAGAGAGAGAGAAAGGACCAGAGAAAATATTTGAAGAGATTATAGTCGAAAACTTCCCTAACATGGGAAAGGAAATAGCCACCCAAGTCCAGGAAGCGAAAAGTCCCAGGTAGGGTAAACCCAAGGAGAAACACGCCGAGACACATAGTAATCAAATTGACAAAAATTAAAGACAAAGAAAAATTATTGAAAGCAACAAGGGAAAAACAACAAATAATATACAAGGGAACTCCCATAAGGTTAACAGCTGATTTCTCAGCAGAAACTCTACAAGCCAGAAGGGAGTGGCACAATATATGTAAAGTGATGAAAGGGAAGAAACTACAACCAAGATTACTCTACCCAGCAAGGATCTCATTCAGATTGGATGGAGAAATCAAAAGCTTTACAGGCAAGCAAAAGCTAAGAGAATTCAGCACCACCAAACCAGCTCTGTAACAAATGCTAAAGGAACTTCTCTAAGTGGGAAACACAAGAGAAGAAAAGGACCTACAAAAACAAACCAATGACAATTAAGAAAATGGTAATAGGAACATTCATATTGATAATTACCTTAAACGTGAATGGATTAAATGCTCCAACCAAAAGACACAGGCTTACTGAATGGATACAAAAACAAGACCCATATATATGCTGTCTACAAGAGACCCACTTCAGACCTAGGGACACATATAGACTGAAAGTGAGGGGGTGGAAAAAGATATTCCATGCAAATGGAAATCAAAAGAAAGCTGGAGTAGCAATACTCATATCAGATAAAATAGACTTTAAAATAAAGACTGTTACAAGAGACAAGGAAGGACACTACCTAATGATCAAGGGATCAATCCAAGAAGAAGATATAACAATTATAAATATATATGCACCCAACATAGGAGCACCTCAATACATAAGGCAACTGCTAACAGCTATAAAAGAGGAAATCGACAGTAACACAATAATAGTGGGGGACTTTAACACCTCACTTACACCAATGGACAGATCATCCAAAAGGAAAATAAATAAGGAAACAGAAGCTTTAAATGACACAATAGACCAGATAGATTTAATTGATATTTATAGGACATTCCATCCAAAAACAGCAGATTACACTTTCTTCTCAAGTGCACACAGAACATTCTCTAGGATCAAATCTTGGGTCACAAATCAAGCCTCGGTAAATTTAAGAAAATTGAAATCATATCAAGGATCTTTTCCAACCACAATGCTATGAGATTAGAAATCAGTTACAGGGAAAAAAAACATAAAAAACACAAACACATGGAGGCTAAACAGTACATTACTAAATAACCAAGAGATGACTGAAGAAACCAAAGAGGAAATCAAAAAATACCTAGAGACAAATTAGAATGAAAACACGACGATCCAAAACCTGTGGGATGCAGCAAAAGCAGTTCTAAGAGGGAGGTTTATAGCAATACAAGCCTACCTCAAGAAACTAGAAAAATCTCAACTATCTAACCTTACACCTAAAGGAACTAGAGAAAGAAGAACAAACAAAACCCAAAGTTAGCAGAAGGAAAGAAATCATAAAGATCAGAGCAGAAATAAATGAAATAGAGACAAAGAAAATGATAGCAAAGATCAGTAAAACTAAAAGCTGGTTCTTTGAGAAGATAAACAAAATTGATAAACCTTTAGCCAGACTCATCAAGAAAAAGAGGGAGAGGATTCAAATCAATAAAATTAGAAATGAAAAAGGAGACGTTACAACGGACACTGCAGAAATACAAAGCATCCTAAGAGACTACTACAAGCAACTCTGTGCAAATAAAGTGGACAACCTGGAAGAAATGGACAAATTCTTAGAAAGGTATAACCTTCCAAGACTGAACCAGGAAGAAATAGAAATATGGACAGACCAATCACAAGTAATGAAATTGAAACTGTGATTAAAAATCTTCCAATGAACAAAAGTCCGGGACCAGGTGGCTTCACAGGTGAATCTTATCAAACATTTAGAGAAGAGCTAACACCCATCCTTCTCAAACTCTTCCAAAAAATTGTAGAGGAAGGAACACTCCCAAACTCATTCTATGAGGCCACCATCACCCTGATACCAAAACCAGACAAAGATACTACAAAAAAAGAAAATTACAGACCAATATCACTGATGAATATAGATACAAAAATCCTCAGCAAAATACTAGCAAACAGAATCCAACAACACATTAAAAGGATCATACACCATGATCAAGTGGGATTTATCCCAGGGATGCAAGGATTCTTCAATATATGCAAATCAATCAATGTGATACCCCATATTAACAAATTGAAGAATAAAAACCATATGATCATCTCAGTAGATGCAGAAAAAGCTTTTGACAAAATTCAACACCCATTTATGATAAAAAACTCTCCAGAAAGTGGGCATAGAGGGGACCTACCTCAACATAATAAAGGCCATATATGACAAACCCATAGCAAACATCATTCTCAATGGTGAAAAACTGAAAGCATTTCCTCTAAGATCAGGAACAAGACAAGGATGTCCACTCTCGCTATTATTCAACATAGTTTTGGAAGTCCTAGCCACAGCAATCAGAGAAGAAAAAGAAATAAAAGGAATACAGATTGGAAAAGAAGAAGTAAAACTGTCACTGTTTGCAGATGACATGATACTATACATAGAGAATCCTAAAGATGCCGCCAGAAAACTACTAGAGCTAATCAATGAATTTAGTAAAGTTGCATGATACAAAATTAATGCACAGAAATCTCTTGGATTCCTATACACTAACAACAAAAGATCAGAAAGAGAAATTAAGCAAACAATCCCATTCACCATTGCAACAAAAAGAATAAAATACCTAGGAATAAACCTATGTAAGGAGGTAAAAGACCTGTACTCAGAAAACTATAAGACACTGATGCAAGAAATCAAAGATGACACAAACAGATGGAGAGATATACCATGTTCTTGGATTAGAAGAATCAATATTGTGAAAATGACTATACTACCCAAAGCAATCTACAGATTCAGTGCAATCCCTCTCAAATTACCAATGGCATTTTTTACAGAACTAGAACAAAAAGTCGTAAAATTTGTATGGAGACACAAAAGACCCGAAAAGCCAAAGCAATCTTGAGGGAAAAAAATGGAGCTGGAGGAATCAGACTCCCTGACTTCAGACTATACTACAAACTACAGTAATCAAGACAATATGGTACTGACACAAAAACAGAAATATAGTTCAATGGAACAGGATAGAAAGCTCAGAGATAAACCCATGCACCTGTGGTCAACTAATCTATGACAAAGGAGGCAAGGATATGCAATGGAGAAAAACACAGTCTCTTCAATAAGTGGTGCTTGGAAAACTGGACAGCTACATATAAAAGAATGAAACTAGAACACTCCCTAACACCATACACAAAAATAAACTCAAAATGGATTAGAGACCTAAATGTAAGACCAGACACTATAAAACTCTTAGAGGACAACATAGGAAGAACACTCTTTGACATAAATCACAACAAGATCTTTTTTGATCCACCTCCTAGAGTAATGGAAATAAAAACAAAAATAAACAAATGGGACCTAATGAAACTTAAAAGCTTTTGCAAAGCAAAGGAAACTACAAACAAGACAAAAAGGCAACCCTCAGAATGGGAGAAAATATTTGCAAACAAATCAACGGACAAAGGATTAATCTCCAAAATATATAAACAGCTCATGCAGCTCAATATTAAAAAACAACCCAATCCAAAAATGGGCAGAAGACCTAAATAGACATTTCTCCAAAGAAGACATACAGATGGCCAAGAAGTACATGAAAAGCTGCTCAACATCACTAATTATTAGAGAAATGCAAATCAAAACTACAAAGAGGTATCACCTCACACCAGTTAGAATGGGCATCATCAGAAAATCTACAAACAGCAAATGCTAGAGAGGGTGTGGAGAAAAGGGAACCCTCTTGCGCTGTTGGTGGGAATGTAAATTGATACAGCCACTATGGAGAACAGTATGGAGGTTCCTTAAAAAACTAAAAATAGAATTACCATATGACCCAGCAATCCCAGTACTGGGCATATGCCCAGAGAAAACCATAATTCAAAAAGACACGTGCACCCCAATGTTCATTGCAGCACTATTTAGAATAGCCAGGTCATGGAAGCAACTGAAATGCCCATATACAGACGAATGGATAAAGAAGATGTGGTACATATATACAATGGAAAATTACTCAGCCATAAAAAGGAATGAAATTGGGTCATTTGTAGAGACATGGATGGACCTAGAGACTGTCATACAGAGTGAAGTAAGTCAGAAAGAGAAAAACAAATGTCGTATATTAACATATATGTGGAACCTAGAAACATGGTACAGATGAACTGGTTTGCAGGGCAGAAATAGAGACACAGATGTAGAGAACAAACATATGGACACCAAGGGGGGAAAGTGCCAGGGTGGTGGTGGTGGTGGTGGTGTGATGAATTGGGAGATTGGGTTTGACATGTATACACTAATATGTATAAAATAGATAACTAATAACCTGCTGTATAAAAAAATAAATTTAAAAAAATTCAAAGAAAAAAAAAGAATCTTTAACAGAAAAATCCTCAGTTACAAATAACTATGTATTTTAGGGACACTAAATATCTTAATGTTAATTTTTTTAAAGGAAAAGAGGGAAAAAGAGAAAATCAACACTCCCAAAACTGTTAAGAGGTTTATTACAGCTGTAAAAAGAATGCAACCACAGGAAAGCTCAAGTGAGTACAATGTGTAATTTTTCTGAGGCTGTGATAGACACTTCAGGGTCCCAAATATGCCCTGCAGATAAATATCAAGAAATAGCAGGGGCCCTGAAACTGTTTTAGGTCAGCTTTCCTCCCCTCTATCTGGCAGGCCAGCAGGTCAGATTTCTGAGAGCTCACAGATTTTGGACATTTGGGGCTCATTCCCTTGTTTCCACAGTCATTGCTTTTGCCAGTTCCTTTGACTGAGGACAGTTTCACCCCGGGTTCTGAACAGCCTCTGTATGCTGCCTGGAACCCTCAGCAAACCTATAATAAATGATCCGGACCTGGAGTCCTGGCTCCACGCTCTTGTCTTCAGAAGTCGGTGGTGAAGCTGGAGGGAATGAAGAGCCTTCTTGCTGTTTTCTGACAAGGAAGTTCTAGGTCCAGAAAAAATAAAGGGACTAAGTAGTGAGTTAGGAAAGAAGAGAGAAAGGCAAAGGAAGCAGACCACCGGTGACCGGAGAAAGTGTTTTAAAGCTAAATTCAGGTAGTTTGGATTAAGGCATCTGGCTCCCTCTGGAATAACAGTGCTCAAAAGAGAAGCCAGCAGTAGCTGCAGCTAAGACTTCCGAAGAGAGAGGTTTTTCTTCTCTAAGAATGGGAGCATTGTGCAGATTACTCTTCTGATTTTGAAAACACAGACCACACAAGAGCTTCAAGAGCTTGCCTTTGCATAGAGGGTGAATCCTTAGCCCTTATGGCCTTAAATCTTATCCTAGACCACTCACATCTCATTCAGTGACTTTGTGTTGTAATGACACAACAGGCTCTTCCCTGCCACATGGCCTTTGCACTTGCTGTTCCGTCTTCCAGGAGTGCTGTTCTCTTGTCTCTTCCCAAGGCTGGTGCCCCTTCTAGTTTAGGGTGACATTGTTCCTTCCTCAGACCATCCTATCCAAATAGCCCACCCTATCCCCAGACACAATTGATCCCATTATACCTGAATTGCCTCTTTTATTCATTACTGTATTCTCAGCTTCTAGAATAGTGCTTGGAATGTATTGGAGTCCCTCAGTGCAAGAGAATGAATGAATAAATGGGAGAATAAATGAAAGAATGATTGAATATAATTCACATTTTTTATTCTCTGGAGCCAGCAGTTAGATGGAGTTTGGTGGAAAAGATTAATTACCTTTTCTGTTTTCCTAGGCCAATGGTTCTTAAAAGTGTGATCCCAAAACCAGCAGCAAGAAATCAGCACCACCTGGGAACTGTTAGAAATGCAGATTCTCAGGCCCCGCCCCAGAGCAACTGAGTCAGAACCTTGGCGGGGTTGGGGGGGGGCGGTAGTACCCAGCGATCTGTGTTCTAGCAGATCTCCAGGTGACTGTGAACCTTGAGAACCACTGCCCCAGTTCACGGATGCTGGGCCCGGGTCTATCTGATGAACTCTGCACCCCCCAGCCCTAGAACAATGCCTGGCACAGAGTAGACAGGAAATATTTGTTGAATGAGTTAATGTCTCCTCTTTCCTCACAAGGTGCTCACCCCCTGCCGTGCACACTGAAGGCACTGGGTATACAACTCTCAAGGAAGGGAGTGAGTGCCATTAAGAGGACCAGAGGGAGGCCTCTTGTGCTCTACACTGCAGACGTTGCCAAATTTAGAATCCCAGCTCACCCATCCCTCCTTCCTGTGGCCTCCGGAGCAAGATGGGAGATTTCCAGCTGCTGCTAGACGCTAATTCATTTTCATTTGACCCTTCATCCTGCAAGTGAGCCCAGGGGAGAGGGTGATGAGAGGCAGGCTTGCTTCACACACAGACCCCACCAGGGAGGAGAGCAGGAGAGAAGTGGTAGAGGTGGAGCCAGGCCGGCAGCGGCACTGGCACCCAAGGCGGCTGGAAGGGGCGGGTCCTTGCTGCTCATAGACGGGCTCCTTGTTTCTATGCCAAGTATTGCTCTTGGCCCAAGAGGCTCCCAGCACAAGAGAGACTTTCTGGGGCTCTTAGCCTTGCTATTTTTACACTCCGACTTCCAGGCCCTGCTTCTGGAACAAAACTGCAAACGACAACGTGGGCCACAGAGCCACCTAGAAAGGATATCTATAGCTTTCTGCTCTTAACCACTGAACAGTGTCCCCCTTCCCTCTTCTCCTTGAAGGCGCCTTCAGCAAGATGCAGTGATGCAGTGATGACATGACAGGAGACCATAAAGCTTCTTAGCTGTGAGATCCTGTAGGGAAGGGAGGAGGGAGAAATAGGTGGGATCTCAGTCTCTGCTGTGTGCCTGGGTGTGGAATATGATCCTCGGGTTTCCAGTGGGAGAGGCTGCAGATCCATGGACCAGCTGAAGTGGCTGCCTGTGTTTGCTGGATGCAGCATTAGGGAGGGAGACATGGAAGGGAGGACCCTATGCAAAGCCTATATTGGAAGTGTCCTTGCATGGATGTACCTAGTCTCCAGGGCAAATCTTGGTGCCCTCACTCACCAACTCTGTAACCTTGGTCAGGTCAGCTGGCCGGTCTCATAGCCTCAGACTTGAAGCCATTGTGTCCTTTCTTATGTGTCCCCCCCCCGCCCCTGCCCCGTTTATACACCTTCTAAATTCCCCCAAGCTGATCACAACTGATTTTTCTCAGATCTCTGAAAAAGTAACATCCATTTCTACATAGGGACATAGTTTACCCCCTTGGCTTTAAACCAAACTGCCGTCCTCTCCGAGCCTTAGAAATGGGATAACCATAGTGTGTCCTTCATAGGGCAGCAGTGGACACTCCACGAGCTCCTGCAATAAAGAAGCAATAAAGCAGCTGGGTATTTCAGCCCACAGCCCACATCAGCGTCCCTGTTACTTTCACTGTAAATAACAGCACAGTTGTTAACAGCTCCTGAGAACCTCATGGCAGCATTAAGAGAACTTGGGTTTAAGCCTTGAAAGGCCCGGCTTCTTGTCTTGGCTGGCTATTATTCCCACTCTTACCTTCTGGTGGGATTGATGTGAGCATTCAGCTAATCCCTGTTTTCAAGGAAAATCATGCATACAAGACCAATATTTAAAACGGATAAAAATGTTGCTGCAACAGTCAAAAGACTCTGGACAGGCCTGGAATTCCACCTACCTGCACCACTGTCCTTCTCCCCAATTTGATAACATTGGAAAACCACTGACCTGTTGAATAAGGTCCAGGGTACTTATTTAAATGTGTACATAGTTTTATGTAGGAAAACAAAGCACATTGGGGCTTTGAAGATTGAACAAAATGAAGTGTAATGGCACTGAGGTGCCTCAGAAGGCATATTTCTTGCTGTTCCTGTGGAACCTATCAATAAAAAAAAGAAACAAAATCTCACCTCCAGCCCAGGACTCTTTCCAGTTTATCATACTGTATTTCTTTTTGTCCATAACAACATTCACATATGCCTTCAAGGGAAGTAGACATGCTCTTAACTAGAAGCTAGTATTCCCGAGCCTTGTGAAGTTGCTCTGTTTTATGAAATTACACAGAACTGATTTCTTCAGAATTCTTCTTTTGCTAAGCGCCAAGCTCAATTCCCATCATTCAGGACTTCATTCACTTATTTCTCCCTCCTTCTTTGTGCATTCTTCCTTCTTATCTTCCTTTCTTCCGTCTACCCATCTGTCTATCCATCCATCCACCATCTATCCTCCATTCATCCAGCTCATTGTAATTGAACACCTGCCATGCTAGGTGTTGGAAATATGATGGTGAACATGACAGAGGTAATGTCTGCTTGCCCTCACGGGGCTTACATTCCTTACAACCAGGGTAGGGTGATGTGGAAGGGATTCTATAAATGATTCTGAACTGCTGATAATATTGTAGATGTGCCCACCTCACTTCCTCCATCATCATCTCATCATCACCAATTTTTAGCAACAGAATAACCCCGCTTGTAATTTTTATTCCAACAAAATCTCACCAGAAATTCAAAATATAAACCAAATGTAAGTGAATGGGTCTGGTTGAAACAGAATAGACCACTTTCTGCCATGCAGCCCAAGGCCCCTCTCAACCACTTTGGAAAGCCACACCTGAAGACTGCTGACCTTGGTCTCTGCCCTTGGTCTGATGTGATTTCATATTCTCATAGTGGTATGTAGCTATTCTTCATGTATGCTAATGTCCCAGCTGTAGAGACAACTGGGATACATGTGTAAATTCAGGCCCTCAGACCTTAAAAACAACAGAAACGGTAACTAGCATCCTCTTTATGTCCTTTTAGTTTCCATCTCGAGCTTGTTGTCTGTGAGCTGCTAGAATTGGATAAGGGAACACCCTTGGTAGGGTTTTCTCCAACTTAATACCAAGACCTGTGTGTTTTACCTTTC
This sequence comes from Eubalaena glacialis, assembly GCF_028564815.1. NCBI lineage: Eukaryota > Metazoa > Chordata > Mammalia > Artiodactyla > Balaenidae > Eubalaena > Eubalaena glacialis. Next base: position 67,280,255 of record NC_083720.1, on the reverse strand, counting down.
CCATCCCAGTTGAAATATCTAAAACAAAATAACAGCAGAGACAACCGTCTCACCCCCTAAAACGGAGACAGGACAGAGGAGTGTATGCACGTGTTTGTTTTGAGTTGTTTCTGAAAGATTTGGGTAGCTTGAGATTATTTAATCATGCTCAGTTTCCTGTAGGGGGAGGGGAAATTTCCATCATAATTTGAGACAAGTGGCAGTTTTGCCTCTGGCAGATTTAAATGAGAAAAGTGAATGCTGGGATGCTAAACAACCGCATGAATGCACATCTGTGCCCATAGCCTTAATCAACTTCTTTGGTTGGTTTCTTTTTTTCTTCTTGCGGCTGTAGCAGCCTCAGTGACGCCAGCCCACATGATGCAGTGACTTTTGCTGAGAGCAAGGCCCACATACTTTCTCATTTAAATTGCTGTAACGGCTCCAGCCTCTTGTGAATGACCACATAGAAAAGGGCCTCATCCTTAGAATGAAGTGATCCCCAGATTTAGAGCACAAGTTTATTAAGTTTTTCTACCTATGTATGTTGATAATAGCCGCCTGCGATTCCTCCATTATGCCTCCCTCTCTATGGATTTCTTACTCTGCTTCCTCATGTCTCTCCTCTCTTCTCTAGCACTTTAATCCATTTCATACTCAACTCAAAGAAGGCCAAAAACGAGATTTTTAAAAACAGTTATCCAGTATATTAATAAAATATTGATATAAGCCAGGAATGACTGAAATTGCCCAGTAGATGTATTTTATTTCCCACACACACACACACATACAGTTCTTAAAAAATTATTTTTTGAATTTAAATGCCTTTGGACTTTGCACATGCTTACCAGTTTGCCACAGTCCTCACCATTCTCTATTGTATCCCACACCTATCCTCCTTCATGCATTTATATTACTGGCCGGTTTTTAGAGTCAGTCTGGTTCCTTTTCGAATTCCAAGGCTTTTTTAGTCTGCCCTCCTTGGGAATCTTCTGTGTGCAGTTTAGAATTCTAGAGTATTACAAAAGACATGGCTACTTTGTAGATGTTTACAATCAAATGGGAGGAGTTGTTAAAGCAAATGAAAGGTATAAATCCAGCACTCATAAATCCAGTAATGCATCCAGAAAGCAGTTAAAGAACATTAGAGTTGTACTCATTGATGGGAATGATATATGATCCCAGACAGTAAATCTTACAAATGTACAAAGGGATACAGTAGGTTTTGTGTGTAACCTTGCAAATTTTGCTTGGGTAGTTGATTCTGACTAATGGAGCTTTAGCCTGTTCGTTCATAGGGTCCTTGGAGCTGTAAGATGACTTGATAATGGGTTCTTTATATCCATGTTCTCACGTGTCAACCTTCCAGTTCTTTCCATGTTTCTTTCCGTATTCCCCCTCTTTCCATACTTCGTGTCCATAGGATGGCTTTAGTTCTCATTTGGGCTATGGACACACCTGCCTGTGGAATTCTCCTGACTGTTGGTAGTAAAATTGGAAGACTGTAATTGTTTCCTCTTTTAATAAAACCCTCTCTTTTTTTCCATTTTCCAGCAGATATATGGACTGATCACTCCTTTCAGACTGATCCGGATTTGCCACCTGGCTGGAAAAGAATCAGTGACATCGCTGGGACCTATTATTGGCACATACCAACAGGGACGACTCAGTGGGAACGCCCTGTCTCCATCCCAGCAGATCTTCAGGGTTCTAGGAAAGGGTCCCTTAGTTCTGTAACGCCATCTCCCACCCCAGAGAACGAGGTAAAATGGAGTGTCTTTTTGATGGCTTAGTAGAGTGGATGTAACTTGTGATTTCTCTTTAGACTCATTGCTTCTGCCCCAACAGGTCATCAAGGTAAGCTTTTGATATTCATGCATGTTGCATTTGAAACCGAAATGCTTCCTCTTAGTGAATAGTGTTAATACCATCTTTCAGGGATGTTTTCATTTTTTTAATGGCTTTTGGTCTCTTGAAACACCATTTCAGGTACAGAAAGTAAGAGAGGCTGATTAATGAGAAGTGGTTAAGATTCCCTGGGGCTCACTGAGGCAGTAATTTACTCTGTAGGTGCTGTTGCATGGTGCTGGTTCCATAAAATATTTACACACAGAAGAATGTCTCTTGGCCAGATGTGTTATAATTACTGCATATCTTATTAATATCCGTGGGCTCATTTGACTGCATGGAGAGAATGTCTGCAGGAATAACCCTTGAGAGCCCTTAAATGCTTAATTTCTAATTAAAAAAAAAAAAAAAAAGGATCTGTTTATTTAGCAGAAGTGACATTGTTTTAGAAATAATTAGCAGTATAAATTTGTTCTGTCCCTGAGGATGAAATCTGATGTTTAAACAAAGAATTGAGGCATTAAAAAATTCCATCGTGGTATTTATTAATACAAAGATCCCTGCAGTGAACCTTTGTGAATCCTGATAACTAAATATTGAAGAGAATTACAGTGGAAAAAGGTCAGAGTTAAGTAATGGCTTTTCTGGAGAAAAGAAGTTTCTTTCCTAACACACGGGCACTTCTGCCTTTTTTTGATCACAGTCTTCTTCTCTTTAAACAACTCATTTTCTTTTACTTTGAGGACATGGAAGGAATTTGAACTGCATCTCTTACCCCAAAGTTTCTCTACATATTTGCCGCTATTATCACCCTTCCCTTCCTGTCTTTAAAAGTAAACAACATCTTCCATTATTTACTTGCTCTTCTCTGGGAGGCAGGAAGACTTACATTCCAGCCACATTCCTGCCATTACTGGGCTTCGGCATCTCACCCCACCTGGGCCTCAAATTCTCCATCTTTCAAGGGACGGGTTGAGGCGAGCTATAGGCCCCGTTGATAGACCAGGGCCTTGGTTTGTTGGTACTTGGCCCTGATGATCAGATATGTGCTTCAGTTCCACTGAATCACTTAGGATTTTGTTGCTTATCACTGGGTGCTTTTGATAACTTTTTATCAGCATAATATTCCTACTCTCAGGGCACATCCCATTCAGTCGATTTATTCGCCTTATGTGAGGTGTGCTGGGGGGTAAAGATGACCCAACACAGCCTGCTGCTCGTGGAGCTCAGCATGAAGTGGAGCCCTCTTCCATTCCAGTCCAGTTACCTCTTGGCATTTCTCCCTGGACCGCAGAGTGGCCTCGCAGGGGCTGAGCGGACCAGGACGCCCCTGGGCTCTCACTGAGGCACAGAGTTCCTCTTTCTTCTTCACCTGTACTGCTTGGCTCTTGGCATCTCTGTTAGAATCTTTCTCCATTCCAGGACTCCATCCCCCTTATTGTAACCCTTTACCATCTTCACCCCCAGGGAGTGCCCTGCAACCAGAGAATGCCCGGTTGGGAAGGGGGCATTGGCACCAGTGTCTGTCCGTTGCAGACAGGGAAACCGAGGCACAGAGAGGCCAGTGACCAGCAGCCACACTGGCTCTAGAACGCAGGGTTCCCGAATCCTCCTTGAATTCCAGGTCAGAGTTCTTCTCACTTGGCTTCCCTGGCTCCGAGATCTCAGCCTACCTGCTTTCTCTTGGTCCAGAGGTGAGGAACTCAGACTAACTTTGAGATACCATTTCTGTTCAATGAATCTCTTGTCCTCTGTATGTGGAAGAAATGAAGTTTGTCTCGAAGCCCACCTCCTGAGGCCGAGGCGTGGGTGGGGTGAAGCCCAAGGAGGGCATCCCGAGGTTTATGTGGCTCAGATTTTTATTTCTTTGATTAATATGGTAGACTTCCACTTTCATGTTTTCTGCGAAAAGTCTTAGGAAGAACGCGGCACAGGTGGGCTGCTGGCCCTGGGGATAATTATTGGGAAGCAGAGTCCTCTTCTCATCCCTGAGCCGCCTTCCGATGCTCACTGTTGCCTGCTCTGCCCCGTCCATGCCTGCTTCCACTCCCTCCCGCTCACTGCCTAGCCCCCCTTCCCAGGCTCAGACTGTGTCCTATGGCCGCCTGCCTCACTTGCTCTCCTGGAGTTCAGTGTTTCCATCACATCCCCACTGGTCAGCCTCCCAGCTGCTCTTCATGACTTTTTGTGGCTTTCAGGGTATTTTCATAAACGTCACTTCATTTGTCCCCTTCAAGACTCTTCACGCGGCAGAGATGACAGCTATTATGTTTCCCACTTAAGAGAAGAGGTAACTGAGGCTCAGTGAGTTGAGTAACCAGGCAAGTGGCGTCAGGGTGGCAGGATGGTTCCGTTCCTCTCTTCTGTTACCATCGTGTTGGACAAAGCCTTATCCCTCCAAGAAACGTGTTAACAGATGTGTAGTTTTTTGAAGTTTCAGAGAGAGGCTCATTCCCAGCTCTTTATTTTTTTTTATTAATTCTATTTATTTATTTTTGGCTGTGTTGGGTCTTCATTGCTGCGCGGGCTTTCTCTAGTTGCGGCGAGCGGGGGCTACTCTTCGTGGCATTGCCCGGGCGTCCCATTGTGGTGGCTTCTCTTGTTGAGGAACAAGGGCTCTAGGCGCACAGGCTTCAGTAGTTGTGGCACACGGGCTTCAGTAGTTGTGACTCGCGGGCTCTTGAGCGCAGGCCCAGTAGTTGTGGTGCACAGGCTTAGTTGCTCTGTGGCATGTGGGATCTTCCCGGACCAGGGGTCGAACCCGTGTCCCCTGCACTGGCAGACGGATTCTTAACCGATGCGCCACCAGGGAAGTCCCCCAGCACTTTAAATAGACCAATGGGATAGATGTTCTTTGGATCAACATTTCAGTTGTTTGCTTCATGTACATTTTTTCCCCTGGACATCAGGCCATCCATTAAGTCAAAGAACCAAGCAGATTTAAAAGGCAATACATTAAAATCCTAGGGGCAAAGGGATGAGCAGATAGGTAGAGAGGAGAGGAAGGGGAGAGGTGGGGGAAGACACAGACTGCTACGTTCCCAGGTCCAGCAGGTGCTGACACGGATATTAAAGTAGAAGCACTAAGGGTAATGGAGTGTTTAGGGCGCCAGCTTCATGCCTTGTCTCCTTACTCCTCATAAAACCCTATGCATCTGTACGACAGTTGTCATTACCTTTTTACATTTGACAACGCACACAGAGAGGTGAGGGAGCTTGCCCAGGATCACACACCTAATACCTAGTGGAGTCAAGCCTGAATGGAGGTCTGCTGGCCCCTGCCCCTACCTCAGGTTTCACTATGTGTGTATCGGGCCTTGGAAAGCCTTGAATGGCTTCATCTCACTCCGGGGGAGGGCGGTGACATATGCAGCACCTTCTAGAAAATGACTTCTCTTGATAACATTGTCTCAGCTGCTAATAACAGTTGAAGAGAAATGATTATATCTTTGATGCCATTTCGTTGGTCCCTAAATAGAATCTATTTTGACTAATTTGGAAACATGAGGGAAAGCAAAGTGTTAAGGGCGAGAAGAAACTTGTAATATGTCGCGTTAGAAACGCATATTTTATACAGATTTTTCCTGAGCCGGCTTAAAAAAAAAGTAAGTGCCAAATCTGTTGACTCAGCTTCACAAAAGTTTAGGACGGAAGGCTTCCTTACAGTTTGAAAATTTTACATTTCACATTCCAAAGTTCACCAGGGAAGTGTTAGGCGCAGCGCATAATGTTCCCTCTGCATACACCAGCAGTATTTTTGAAAGTTTATAAACTGGCCGGGAAGCATTTGCTGCTGAAATTTGGCCCAAAGATGATCTCCCCCCAGTCCATCAGTTTGTTCCAAGTTACTTAGATGTTGAATTTTAGAGAGAAGAGGGAGCTACACAAAATAGTGTAATGAATAACTGTTGGCCCATAAGCAAGTCTTACTTAGAATCTTTCCAGCAGAAGGTGTTTCCAAGTTCTTTAAGGATGAGAGTATGGAGGAGCAAGTGGGTCTGAAGCAAGGGAAGGTCGAATTGTTTCTCAGGACCGTGATCTCTTCTTGATCACAATTCACTCTGTTCTTGCTACATTGCCTCTGGAGTCTGGGAGAGGCCTGAGCAGCTAACTCCCCAGGAGGGGCAAAACCCACGTATTGCATTAGAACCTACAGATTTTCACATACATTTCGAAATAAGATAGCAACATAAGGGGGCCAGTCTGTCATCATTTTACTGAACTTCTTGACCTGATCAAGTAATCATGACATTTTAGAGCTGGCAAGAACCTTTGAGAAGGGCCTAGTGAATGCTACGGCAGTATTTCTCAGCCTGTGAGCCAAGGACGGTGGCCAGCATGTCCTCTGGGGCTTGTAGAACATGCTAAGTTTCCTTATTTTTACCCCAGGCCACTGAGCTAGACTCTCTAAGGGTAGGGCCTGAGAATCTGCCTTTATCATAAGCATTCCAGGAAATTCTGAGTGAGTACAAGAGCTGGTCTTCTAGCGAATCTAGTCTCCCTGTTTTTATTTATATGTCACTTCCCCTTCAATTCTTTGGCTTTCTGCTAGCATCTCCTGGGAAGGATTGTTCTCACCCGTCTGCTATGAAAGCCCTTTAACCTTTATTGCATTGTGTCTCTTTGTAGTATTCTTACTTGAGGCATGTCCGCCTCCCTTTTGGGGGGGCGTCAGGACCTGCCCCCCTCATCTTGTGTCCTCAGCACCTGGCACAGTGCCTGGTACGTAGCAATGTTCATTAAATGTTTGCTGAATGAAAAAAAAAAAAAAACTGTTTGCTGAATGAAGGAATAAACCGACTTTGTAGCGGAGGGAGCTCTTAGTTGACTTGCTGTAGCGGCAGAGCCAGCACTAGAGACCCAGGTCTCCTGATTCTCCTCTAGTTTCTAAATAGTGCTGCTGTTCACAGAGACTAATTTAATTGCACAAGCATTTGTCAGTTTGTCTTCTAGTTAGATTCTTTTTTTTAACTTCTCTGGATTTTATTTGCATGATAAACCATAACTGTTCTTTTGATAGTGTTGCATCCAGCAAAACACGGAAAGCAGTTTTAAAAGAAGGAAAAAATATACACACATATATGGATTCAGTGCTCATTAACATTGACTGGCCTATTCCTTGGAATTCCAGAATTCCAGGTACTCTGCCATTTATCATCAAGGCTACACATACCAAGGCTCAAGTCTTGACAAAAGAGGATTACAAAGCATAATTCATAACCCTTTGTAGTCCCTAGGCTCTCAAACTTTTTATTCTTACAAATGCCTTAGTAGAGACACTGCTAAGGACACTGCTATTCCTGGGCACTTTCAGGCAGCCAGCCCCTGGGCTAAGGGCTCATGTTCTTGACCTCACTCTGTCCACACTCTGGTGGGAAGTCTTCTAAGATCCCAGAAGAAAAACATGGAAGAAGAAAACTCTCAGTAGTCAAGGTTATACAGTCAGATTGATTCCCTTAGTAGGTCATGAGGGTGCCATGCTGAAAGGTCATGAAGGGTCATGGCAGGTGCCGTGCTCCAGGCACTGGGTCAGTCCCCACTGTCTCTGAGGAGCTAGGGCTCCAGGGCTCTCGAGAACCTGAGTGTCATCACCGTAATCAGGATAAGGGGTGCTGCAGCCTGGCCAAGGTCAAGACAAGCACCAGGAGGGTGTGTCCCCAGACATAACTCTGACACCACCATCTCTCAGCTGTGCAAGGCTTTAGCTGCATTGCCTGAGAGATGACCGATTGGAGGTTGTTACCCATGGAAGATGGTCCCAGTTCTTCCTCTGCTATCCTTTACCTCTCTTTGTGTCTGTCTTCCCTGGGGCATGTTGCTCGCCTGCCTTTTCCTCTTTTATTGTCTTTCTCTTTGTCTCTTCTTTCATCTCTCACTCCCATCACCCAGACTGCAGACTTTCTGTACAACCCAAGCATCTGTGTTGGTGTCTTTTTTCTTTAAATTATTAGCTAAAATGTGGTATTCTCTCTTCTTAATTAAAAAAAATAATAGATGAATAGAATATATCGTTCTTAACATTTAGGACAAATTGTTTTTGTCCTTCATTGCCCTTGACTTAAAAAAAAAAAAAGTCACTTAAATGGAAGAGAAAGTTTCTCATCTTCGATGTCAATGAAAATTTTAAATATGTGAAGGAAAAAATGGTCTTTGGCCTGTTCATAGCATGTAATGTTAGTTTCCATTTTTATTTGCTTGAGTTTTGTGCTAAAGGGTTTCTTTAGGAATACTTATGTTATTTTAAGGTTTTGCACAATCACTGTATAGGGCCTTTGTTTATTTAAATCTGTAAAAAGTGATTGTTGGAAGTTTGCCAGCTGACTCATGTCTCCGTAGCATGAGAGCTAGATTCATGCAGTCTTAGAACTATAATCAACTTTTACTTTACAGGGACTCCTACATCCGAAGAGTAAATACATAAAAAAATTTAAACACACACGTATAGAGAAGTGTTTGATAAAATGCCAAAGCCTTTTCTGAATACTTGTTTTAAAAAATGCTCTTCTTTCACTCTTTGTAGTCCTAACACAGTGTCTTTTGGGTGTAATTTCTGATATCAGATTCCCTTTGTCAGACACACATGCCTTTTTAAAAATGTCTTCACAAGAGCACAATTATCTTGAATCTTCCTAATTCACCATCTGATTACATTTTCAAAGTTCAACCTAAATGAAAACCTCGTGTGAAATGCTCACGTGTAAATGATGATGACAATTTGGGACCAAATAGGCTTGTTTTCTTTTTTAAAAAGAAATTTTAGCTTAAAATTTTATTTTGTACTTGATATTTCAAGTCCTTATCGTGAGTGTTTATTAATCCCCCTATGATGGTAACTCTAAACATTTTTCGGTCACTGGCCCTTCTGAAAACAGAAAAGTTGGGGATAAAATGCACTTGCACAAAACCCCACATCCATTTCAGGGGGTTCATAGGTTGCCACAGCTGACAGGTTAAGATTTTCCTGTAATATTTTCTTCCTGAGTAAAAACTGAACACTGCTTTTGGGGATGGAGTGAGGAAAGAGGTGAGGGGCTGGACAGCATTCCTGCTCTGTGCTCAGTAAAAGAGATTATTTAAAAAAATAAATAAACACAGTGGTCCAAGTTCTGTTTTAGTTTGAAAAGCTGCAGGTTGGGTGCCTGGTCCAGCAAAGAAAGCAACAATGACACCAACTGTGTAGAAGTGATAATGGATCCAAATTTGCAATGGCCATGCCCTCAGAGAGGCCTTCAGAGCCAAATAAATGCATTTTTCAACACCTGGGACATTTGATCTTCGCTGCTTCTTGCTTTGAGTGGCTTTAAAAATTGTATTGTGTGCAGAAGTTATGGGTCAGTACTACTGTCTCATTTTCAAAGAACTTTAGTTGTAAAGTTACTTAGTGGAAGAGTTTCTCTTATTGATTTATTATTCAAGAAAAGAGATCTTCCTGACAAGTGGAACAAGTTCATAAGGATGTGCCTGGGCGTCTTATTAGTATCATTTATTTCCCCAAATGTCACATGAAAAATATTTGAATATTCAGTCAATATAGTAGAAAGAAAAAAAATGTTTCCATTGTTGTCCGAGGTGAATAAAGGAAGGAGTTGTTTAGATTCGAAGGTCTATTGTCAGAGGTTGCCCAGCGAGGCAAGGCTTTGCACTTTGTTCTATCACTATGTTTAGAAAAGCATTTCGTGATAGAATATTAATTTGTGAAGAGGCTTGGGTGGCAAGGAAGTAGAGTTTTTTATGAACAAGAGGAATTTACATTAGATTGTCTAGAGCTATTTTTAATTAGATTAAATCTCAGCAAGATGAGGTCAGGCTGGGTTCTTTGCCCTCCATCATTGCCATTTTTTTCTTTTAAGTGAAAATAATTTGGCCCCCAGCTTTTTTATGCCCTTAGCCATGGACATTCCCGTTTCCATCCAGCACATTGACAAGCATCATCCCTAATTCCACCTCCACCTCAAGAAAACAGTTCTGTTTGGTTAATAGGAGAGAAAAGGTGCCTGTGAAATTAGGTACGCTGGGCATTTAATACTTTGATGCATAGTGTGTGCTTTTAAGACCACATTTAGAAAGTATCGATTACTTCACTGTCTGGTAATAACATTCAGCCATTTGTTTTGGTAAGTAATTAAAGCGCCCTCTCTTTCCTCCTGCCCTAGGCCTCAGGTGTTGATCTAGATCAAGGGAGAGCGAGCTCACATGCTGCCGTTAGAGTGAATTTGTTCCCTAACCCATCCTGTGATATCAATGCTAACAACAGTGTCTTGTGTGTGTGTGTGTGTGTGTGTTTTCTTTTTTTTTCCCTTTCCTTTTCTATCCTTTATTATTTTCTTTCTTTCTTTCTTTCTTTTTTTTAAATCAATGTGCTTTTTCCTTGTGAATAATTATATGTCTAGAAACAGCCATGGAGTGATTTTGCTGTTCTGAATGGGGGAAAGATTAATAGTGACATTTGGAAGGCAAGTATATTGTCAGATTTTAGCTCATTTAATATTTTGTCCTTTTTGCATGGCTGTGGCTGCATCTTCTTTGTGAATATCATGCATTCTGCAGGGACGGAGTGATGGGGCTTCTGGCTAGGGCTGTGGGACTCACACGTGTCGCCTTTTTTGATGTCTCCCATTGTGAATGACTTCAGGCTGATTGCCCCAGGTTCCTGTTGTCTTGTAAGAAGCGGCACTTGCACCAAACCGGCATCAGCAGCCCATGCATGCCTTTTTCTGCCTAAGCTCACATACACTCTCTGCCTCGTGCTGGGAGGACTTCTCTCCCCTTTGATATTTGAGGCCATGTAATGGGTCATTCCCCTTTCTACATTAACAGGGATCTCTTTTCCTCTAGGATTTGCATGCAGCCACAGTCAACCCGGACCCCAGTTTAAAAGAGTTTGAAGGAGCAACACTGCGCTATGCATCCTTGAAACTCAGGTAGGGCATTCAGGGCAGCTGCCGTAACGTGTGGCTCTGTGCAGCTAGAGATTGCAATAGAATTCTAAGCCCAATTTTCTGTTTTTCTTTCTAGAAATGCCCCACATGCTGATGATGAAGATTCTTGTAGTATCAACAGTGACCCAGAAGCTAAGGTTTGTAAGAAAGTGCTTTCAGCGACCAGGTTAATATCCTTGCATCAAAATAATGACTTTGAATAATGGCCCAGTTTTTTTTTTGTTTTTGTTTTTTTGTTGTTTTTTTTGGCTGTGTTGGGTCTTCGTTTCTGTGCAAGGGCTTTCTCTAGTTGCGGCAAGCGGGGGCCACTCTTCATCGTGGTGCGCGGGCCTCTCACTATCGCGGCCTCTCTTGTTGCGGAGCACAGGCTCCAGACGCGCAGGCTCAGTAGTTGTGGCTCACGGGCCCAGTTGCTCCGCGGCATGTGGGATCTTCCCAGACCAGGGCTCGAACCCGTGTCCCCTGCATTGGCAGGCAGATTCTCAACCACTGCGCCACCAGGGAAGCCCAATGGCCCAGTTTTTTACAAACCATCAACCCTGAGCCACTTAATAAGGAATTATTCCTCAGTCCTCTCTCTTTCCTAATCTCCCCAACAATTAAAGTAAATCCCTCGGCCAAGTTAGGTTTGGGGAGGATTTCTGTAATCATCACGACTCTGCTTGTATCTCACTACATCAGTTCTTTGTGCATCGCAATAAGTTAAAATTATCGTTCGAACAGGTGGGCTTCAGAAGCCTTTGAAGATAAGCCAGGCTCTGCCTTGCAGTGCTACGGGAGGGGCGGTTGAACAGGTGCCACAGACCCCTCACACCCACCTCCTCCAGGGCAGCCTCGCACCTGTGCAGAGCGAAAGCTCCTCCTCGTCCCTGTCCTAAACACAGGCCTGTTTCATGGTGGAAAGTGAGAGTGAACTTTCGCTCTGGACTTCTGGTGGGGAACCGGCAGGGCCAGCTGATGGGTATGTGACCAGTACAGTTGCACGGGGCCCTGCGTTGAGAATCAGGGCCCCGTGTTTTTCTGTGCAGTTGCTCTCTTGATGTTCTTCATACTTTTATCTTTGACCCTGTGCTCTGTAGATGAAGTGAAGTGGGGCAACGGAGTGTGCTCCCGGGGGTTGGAGCCTTGGCTTATGCACAGTCCTGCCACCTCCCTACCTCCCCAGTGTTTCTCAGCTGCCCGTTCCCCTGCTCCTTGGCACCTCAGGCCCTGCCACCCTCCCCATCCCTGCCCCCACCCAGCAATTACTGTTGCCTTCCACCCCTGTAGGGGGCTAGGTGTGAGCCTGGGGAGAGTTGATGCCAGGTACACAAACTCCATGGTGTCCCAGGAGGGGACAAAGTAGTGGCCTGCCCAGCTCAGGCAGACAGCACAGCAGTGTGTTCGGCGGGTGACTCAGTGAGGCCCCGCCCACTCCCAATCCAGGTACCTAGCCTGTCCCGGCACAGGTGTTGCAAACAGAGGGTCACCCATTTGCTGTGGGCTGGGGTGGTGAGTCCACGGGAAAGGGGGATTCTTGGCTCAGTTTCCCCACCCCTGGCCAGGACGTGGTGCATCGGCCTAGCAGCTGATGGTCTGTGGGTGGGCAGCCTGTGATGGTCTGCACTCACCCTGTAAGTATCCCCATGTCCGAGAGAGCGTGACATGAAATAACAAGCAAAAAACACCGTTAGGAGTTGAGAGAGAATGCAGAAGAAAGGATAAAGCTTCATGTCTTAATACTTTTTACAGCTTTCTCCCCCCTGCTTTTTGAACATGGGGCCATGTGTTTTCATTTTGCATATTTCATTTTCATTTGCAAATTATGTAGCTGGACCTAGATATTTTTCTGAATCCCAAAGTAGATCTGTGTCTATGAATAAAACAGCAGATAGGTTCCTGCAGCAGTAGTTAAGTGGGGAAGACGGTGCAGGTTCAAAACCTTGGCTCCCTGGCCGGAAGCTGCCACATTGCCATTCGTTCTATAAGAATCCCAGGGCTTCTCCGTTGCTCCTAGTTTGCTCAGCTTCATTCTAAGCACAGCCTGATCAGGTTAAGGCTGCTCCAGAGCCAGCAGTGTTCTGAACAAGTTCTTGGTTGGCCGCTGACACCCTGGCCTTTAAAGATAAATCTTATGGCAAGGAAGGGAAGGGACGCAGTAAAACAGGAAGGCAGGCTGTGAATAATTTGCTTTGCTACCAAGTGTTTTATAAGGGCTATCAGCAAAGGCTGGAGGAGGAAGGGCAAGCAGCAGCAATATTTTTCTCCACCCAGAAGGGCTGGGCCAGTGATGTCTGTAAAGCTGAGTGTGAAATTGACAAGAGTGGGCCGGAAGGGTGATGCATGGAATGGAGATTGAATGGGTGGCAGGAATAGGAGGTAATTGAGCTATTATCTAAGAGGGTGCTTTCTCTTTTTCCCTCTCAGTTGTATTGCTTACTGAATTCTTGATCTACCACTGTTCTGTTCCCAACGTGTCTATTCTAGCACCTATTAGGAATTTGTTTATGTTAATAAGGAGGCTCAGCTTTCTTAGAAGTAACTAAAGTTGTACTTAGTTCTAAACAAAAAAGCATGTGTATTGTATTATTTATTTTATATCCTTCTTTGTTCTATAAAAGATCTGAGGAGACTTATGAAAGCACTTACAAGCCACAGAAAACATAAGGGAAGAATCAGTGCATCTGTCTGTACTGGGACAGTAGATGGAGTTAGGACAGATCAGACTGGGGAGAAGGAAAAAGCATAGGACTTTTTTTCAGAGCATAGGACTTGGCATAGTTAAGAAAATTGACCTTCGGGTCCATTTTTGTACCTCCAGGTGATTATTTATACTGAGGACTCTTATGGTAAATGGCATGAATTCCTGTAAGGGCATCTCAGAATCTTGAAAAAACCTCTGCAAACTACACGTGCTTCTAACTGCCCCCATCCCACCCTAGATTCTGAAGGTGCCCCGTGCTATAGAAAGTCACTGTCACTCTTGAGGACCCTAAGTCTGTTGGGAGGGGAAAAGGGTCTCAGAACCCTGCTTTCTATGAATCTCACTGTGTATGAGGTAAAAGCATCTCAATTCCTTATGGAATATAATGGCTTTTCTAGTGCTCTGTTATAAAATAATTGTAATAATGAATATTTATTGAGTGCTAACATTTTGCCCGGCTTAGTCCTAAAGACTTCATTGCTATTGACTCTTATTCTCACGGAAATTCAAGGGGCTGACTGTCATTATTGCAGATGAGGAAAATGAGGCATAGAAAGTTGAACAGCTAGTTCAATAGTAGAGTCAGGATTTGAATCCAGGCCATTTGGCTCCAGAGCCCATGCTCACTAGACTGTCCAAAGTCTCACCTGGAGCTTCATTTAGGGGCCACCATCAATTAATGTGATCCGTGTCCTCAACAATACTCCAGACTTATGTAAAGACACATAGAAATTTGGATTTTGCTCATTGGAAGCAAAGGACAAACCCATTTCAAGTAAATTGGTGGAGGATTATGGCAGCGTGGACCAGCTTTCCGGTCTGACTTGAGGCAGAGATGAACCCTAGACTCTAGAAGTGGAATGGATGGGCCGCAGGTTTTTTCAGACCATCCCTCAGTGGTGTATGTTCAACCAGGCTTATGATAAACGTTGGGCCAGAACAGGAGGAAGCGGGGGCTGGAGTGGAGCTCATCTGTGTGTCTGGCGATTGGCCAAGCTGCCCACTTTAGATACCCCACACAGATGGCATCCCTTTGGGGAAATTGAGTCTTGCTGTGCTTCTCTGGAGGCAAGTCTCTCCACCTCCTGCTGGAAGCGGGCCAAGGGAAACCCTGCAGGGAAGGCTAAGGTGATCCTTCAGTGCTGTTTCCAACAGCACTAAACGAAATTATTTTTTACAAATTTGGAACAAGTCCATTGGTTTAGAGCTGACTTTGATGAGGCCACCTTGGAGGTATTCCCCATTGCCACCACCCTCTGGCCTCTCCCATCTGCCCCCTTAGTCACTCCTCACCTGTTTAATGCTCCCTGGGGCACCTAAGCAGGCAGAAGTGGCAAGATCTAGGTTCCCAGATGTTCAAGTTTCGATAGATCTAAAGATATCTAAAGGGTATCTTTAGTTAACCCTTTCCATTCTTTCAGTTTGCCAAGGACACAGGAACTGAGTGCCCCGCAAAGAAGCAGAGGGTATCCTTTCTTTAGGAAACAAAAATATTTAATTTCATGTACGATGGAATTCTAAATATAGTCCCCGAGGAATGATTACTAAAAAGATTATTATAGAAAATGTCTTCCTTACTCCCTCAATGAAACTTAGATGCTGGAAAAATAAAAGTCATTTTTAGACTATCAGGATATGAATCCTTCAGAATTCTCCCAAGCCACTCTGAGTCAGAGCATCTTGATAATCAGTTGTTCAGTGAAACATCTAAGTAGCAACATAAATGAACTCTTCCCCCCATGCCACCCCACCCCTGCAAAAGCAAAGTATTTTTATAACTCTGACAGTGTTTTATGAGCCTACCTAACTTTATATACAGTAAATATTTTTTTAGTTGATTGCAGTATGTGCATGAGTTTGTATATAATTCTGAGCTCTTTAACTTTTACTTTAAAATAATTAAAGATTTATAGAAAAGTCACAAAGATATTGAGTTCCCATATACCCTTCACCTATGTTCCCCTAATAGTAACATCTTCATAATCACGGACAATTATCCAAACTAAGAAATTAATATTGATACCGTATTATTAACTAAAATAGGCTTTATTCATTCACATTTTCCCATTTTTTCCACTAATATCCTTTTTAGGACCTAATCTAGGATACTACATTGCATGTACTGAGCTCTTAAAAATTTACTTCACATATTCCTTTCCACAATTCTCAGATTTATCATTCTTAATTCCATTATTATAATCCATTTAATTAATAGCACCATAATCTGTCTAAGCACCCAGTGGCCATAGGAACAATTTCCGGTACTACAGGGCAGAGTTACAACTTCATAAAAATAGGTGGCTTTTTTTCTTTTAAATCATTGCTTTGGTACAGGTTGCTAAAACGGTATTACCGGGTCAAAGGCTATCAACTTATGGCTTCTGTCACTTATTGCAAAACTGCTTTTCAGAAAAGGCTATGGCGGCATATAATTCCATCTGTAATACCCTAGAAGACACCTTTGTCCACTGCCCATTATTCTTTAGGCTTTGTCATTTTTACTTATTTACCTTATTTTATTGCATGTGAGCTACTACCTCCTACTTTAAAATTCCCCCCTCTTAAATTATCATCAACATAGGACATTTGTTTTGGTAGTTACAAAACCCTATGTTTATTATGAAACTCCGTGTTTCTGTCCTTTCTTGGCTGTCACTTGCCTTTATTTTTCTTTTTTTTCTAATAAATTTATTTTATTTATTTTATTATTTTTGGCTGCATTGGGTCTTTGTTGCTGCGTGTGGGCTTTCTCTAGTTGTGGCGAGCAGGGGCTACTCTTCGTTGCCGTGCGCAGGCTTCTCATTGCAGTGGCGTCTCTTGTTGCGGAGCACGGGCTCTAGGCACACGGGCTTCAGTAGTTGTAGCACGTGGGCTCAGTAGTTGTGGCTCGCGGGCTCTAGAGCACAGGCTCAGTAGTTGTGGCGCATGGGCTTAGTTGCTCCATGGCACCTGGGATCTTCCCGGACCAGGGCACGAACCTGTGTCCCCTGCATTGGCAGGTGGATTCTTAACCACTGCGCCACCAGGGAAGCCCTGTCCTTATTTTTCTATGCATTTTTTAAATAAAAATTTTATTTTGGAATAATTTTGGATTTACAGAAAAGTGACAAAGATAGTACAGAGAGTTCCTGTATACCCATCACCCAGCTTCCCCCAAGGTCCTATCTTACATAACCATAGTACACTTGTCAAAACTAAAAAATGAAGAGGGATACAAAACTATTACCTAAACACTTTATTCGGATTTTACCAGTCATTCTTCTAGGTCCTTTTTCAGTTCCAGGATCTAACTCAGGACAGTACGTGGTGTTTAGTCCCCCTGCATTTTTAAATTCAAAACTTTGTTATTGTAATCTTGAAGATTTTTTTCTAATTATTTTTTCTCTCTCTCTATTTTGCGTCACTTCTCCATGTGAAATGTTTTTAAATGTCTGCGTGTACAAGCTTTTTGTAGATAGTTGCCTCTTGTGCCTCATTTGTCAAGAAGGCAATTTCTAGTCATGTCTAGGTGGCCAGGTAGCTTGCACTTCTGAATCCCCACCATTCTGCACTCTGCCCCCTGGGCTCATCCTACCACCTTAGAACCCTAATTTAGCCCTTTAAAACGTTCCTTTTCTCATGGCATGTGGCTTATTGCTGGCCAAATTCTTGACTAGAATGATTAACCCTAAAATAAAAGCCAGTTATAATTAAATTGTAGAAAACTGAATGCTTTGAAAAATATGTACGAATTCCTTAGAGTGCTTTCCTCTCCTTTGTGTTCACTATGCTCAGACTTCTGTAAAGGAAGTGTTCTGCCATCTTGTGGACAGTATTAAAATTACGTCCCTAAAGAAATCAGCATTTCATTTGAAATCATTGAATTGCTTAAAGCTAGAAGTGACATTAAAGATGATCGAATGGTCCTCCTTTACAGGTGAAAAAGTGAATCCCAGAAAATTTGTGTGCATAACTTTCCTAGGGTCCCACAATTAGTGGTGGAGATGGCATTCAAAGGTGGGTCTCCTGGGCCTCTGACCAGAAGTCAGAGTGTATAACAAATCATTTTCAGGATATTTGTGAGGAGAAGTAATTAGAACTGCTTTCAGAACACTGTTCTTCGGAATCCACAACAAGGGAACTGGGTAAGGAAGATTGTTTTTTCCCAAGCGTTAAATTCTCTGGGTTTCAGCTTCCTCGGCTGTAAGATGATGTGTTATCATCTCAGAAGTCACTTCTGGTTCTGAGAAATTTTCAGATCTGAAATGAATTGAGCAGTCCTGATCTATGGCATCTAGAGATGAAATAGTTCAGTCTGGTCTATCTCCAGATCTGGAGAAGGAAAGAAAGAGTAGTTTGAGCCCAGGGCTGGAGAGAGGGAGCTGGCTTCCTTTTCTGAACACACGCTCTGCCTGCGCCCTGCACTATGCCAGGCACCTACATGCAATTTTCCTGCAAACGCAAGGCACCGTGGTTGTTACCCCCATATTACAGATAAGAAACTGGTGCTTTGAACAGGTTAAATAATTCATTTTATCACACAGCCAGTAACTGGTGGAGCTGGGACTCAAACCTAGTTGCATTTGACCCCAAGGTCTAAGGGAGCGTCGTGCCCACCCACTCCCAGGGATCGTTTCCCTAAGCTTTATGGTCACTGGCTGCCTGGGTGTCTGAGGTGGAGGTAGCAGGGATGTCAGAGGTAGGCGGGGGGGGGCGGGGGGGGGGGACTGGAGAGTCATTGCTTGGGGAAAGACTCCCCCTTCCTTTCCAGCGTCTCCCAGATGGTCCGGTCCTTGGCAGTGCCTTCAAACTTGCCTGACCATATTGACAGATTCAGGTTCAGTTGTTCTGGGGCCGGGCAAGGTACTGCAATTCTGCTAAGCTCTCGGGTGCTGCTTATGCTGCCGGTCTGTACACAACACGTCAAGCAGCAACAGTAAGAAGTTTGAAATCAGATAAATAAGGCGTCATTTCTGTGCATCCTCTACAGTCTTCCTACACAGTACCTCCCAGTTCTGTCATGGCCACTTGCAGCCAGTTCCCAGCTGCTCGGGGATGTCTTTCCCAGACACTGGTTTTTGTGAAAGCTTTGCTTGTCTCTGTCCTCTTTTGTTATAACCTGCCCCAGATGGAGAGAAAAGAGAAAGAGGTGATACACATCAGTTGGTCAGTAGGTTTGATAGAGGAACGTCCTGAAGTGAACGGTGAATGAACATGAGATTCTAATATTCATCTGTAAGCTTTATTTATCTGTGCCCTCCCTTGGTTCCTATTCACATAGATTTTCCTGAAGTAATCATATTAGTGGCTACTGACTAGATTAGCACTAATAGATAAACAGGAAGGGGTAGGGAGTATCTTTTCTCATTCAGATTTATTTCTGGTCTATGTAGCAAATTCGTTATCATTACTTAGCATTTGTATGGGATTTTTATGTTTGCATGTAGTTCTTAGAATTGATTTTTGTTCATGTGGCATGGGTTTTTTTCTTTCAGAAATCCTGATCTGTATGAGAAGTTTGGGTTTGATTTCTGTTGTTGATTCATTAATTGAGTCAAAAACATTTATTGAATGCTTAATGTTAAAGAAACGCTGTGTGTTACAATGGCTAAGAGCATGGACTCTGGGCCCCGACTGCCTTGGTTCAAAGCCAGCCTCTGCTACTTACTTAGCTGGGTGACCTTGGGCAAGTTACTTAGCCTCTCTGTACCTCAGTTTCCTCATCTAGAGAGCGGGCATAATAATAGTACCTACCCCACAAGGCTATAGTAAACATTAAATGAATTGATATAAACATAAGATCTATGTCAAGTGCTTAGAACCATCTCTATCATACTTTATGCATTAGACGTTATGACTCTTCTCTTACAAGGAGGAATGGATATGTCCCCTGCCTTCGTGGGGCAGACAACAAACAGGGAAATTCAGTGCATTGTGCTAAGTGCTGAGCTATCATGTCATGGATGCTGAGCCGGGGACATCTATCCTGGCTGGGAGTAAGGGGTGGCATATGGTTTTCCAGAAGGAGATGATACCTAAACTAATGAGTGTACTTGCATTGCAACGGGATTTAGTGATTCTCTCCCAAAATGTAAATATAAGTGCTCAAGATTAAAAAATAATTTTATATGTAATTTTGTGTTCATTTTCAGCAAATGCTTTTAGGGACAGATCTATTAAGATGAGGCCCACCCATATTTGTCCAATACTGCAGATAACATTGTTTCTGTCATCTGTTAATGTGTACACATGTTATATGCCCAAACTTGGTAGCTTAAAACAACCATTTATTTTGCTCCTGAAATAAATTTTGTGGGTTCAGGAATTTGGGAAGGGCTCAGTGGCGCAGTTCCTTTCTGATCCACATGGGGGCATCTGGGGGCAGGTGGGGCTGGAGAATCCACTTCCAAGACGGCTTCTTCACTCGCGTGCCTGGTGGCTCAGTGTTCCTTGGCCACTGCCTCTCTTCATGTGGCATCTCATCCTCCAGGGCCTCTCCATGTGGCTTGGAGTTCTCACAGTGGTGGTCTCTGGGTAGGCAGGTGTACTTCTCACATGGTGTCTGGCTTCCAAGAAGCAGGAAGCTTCCTGAAGCCACCAGGTGAGACAAGCCTGTTTCAGGAGATGGCACCCCATCACTTCCACCCTATTCTGTTGATCAGAGCAGTCACAGCCCAGACCCAAGGGTGGAGACACGGACTCTACCTCTTGAGGGAGAGTGTCAAGGTCATACTGCAGAGAGCATGTAGGATAGCGGGGGAGAGGGTGCTTTATTCCTGTCATCTTTGGGACATACAGTCTGTGACAGATGTTATTCTCACATTTTAGTTATTCAGAGAAAACGCCCTTAGTGAGGGGCATAACTGTCAACACAGTTGAATCAAGAAACCAAGGCACAGAGCCAATGACGAACATACCAAGTCCTGGCAGAATGAGATTTCATCCTCTCATGAACGGCTTTCAGGTTGACATTCACAAAGAGAAAATAAGGACCATTTCATTCAAGCCTTAGGAGAGGTGGAAGGAGCAGAGAGGCAGAGTTACCTGCCCAAGAGTGTATAGCTGGTCTGGGAAGAGCAGGACTCGAGCCAGGCTCCTGACCCTGGTCCAGCCTGCTTTTCCACTGAGCAGGGCGACACTCACTGCCTCTTGGACACTGAGCCATTGGCCTTCGGTACTCATTTTGTCTCCGCGCCCAGAGGCCAGCTTTTGTGTTTCTAAAACTGTTTTCCTCTGTTTATTTGCCAACATGACCACGCATAATGCCGTGTTTCTGGCAGAGCCACGGCTCCCTTTCCCTTATTAACTTCTGGTCACTACGCTTGCCTGAATGAGCAGTTGAGGAATTGGCAGCCATGCGAGCCCCCGGGTTCTGAAAGGCACTGTTGAAACGAGCTGCATTGTTATCCAACTGCTGGCAGCTGCTCCCTGTGGTGGGCAGATGCCTAGACGGCTAATTAAGGAGAGGCAGACTTCCTTCTTCCCTTGAAGGAAGGAAGCAGGAAACAGGTGAGATGATGGGCGGCCCCCAGCAGCGGCGGTGGAGGTGGGCGTCCTGAGAGCGCAGGGGCAGCAGATGTGTCAACCTGGCCCCGTGAGATCCTGGCAGAGAATCCTGGGCCGTGGGTATTCTCAGAGCTGAGCAGCCTCAGGTAGAAGCAGCAGCAGTGGTACCTTCATCGAGCAGGGCTGGGTCCTCTAGGAAGAGCCAGTTGGTCGAGCCCTGGGGGTCCCGAGGCTGGCATTCCGAGGCTGCCCAGAAACTTGACAACACGTACCAGGCGTCCTCTTCTCCGGGCTGTTGCCTGAGAACTTAATGCCGGTGCCAGTACTGAGGTTGTACTGTGAACACTTCTTATTTATTTGCAGTTAATGAAATTGATAGAGAAATGATAGCTCCTCCTACAGGACTATTAGAATAATTGAGACACTGAGCCATTTTAGCGAAGCCACGCTGTCCCCTCACTCCTATGCCTCCTATTTAAAATCTCATTGAAGTGTGAAGCCACAACGATCAGAGCCTGAGTTCTTCGTCTGCTCCAGGCTCTGGTGCTTCTAAGGAAATGGTTTTAATAGTCAGGTTTGCATATTTTCAGGCTCTAAATTGACATGAAGTGTGACAGCTCTCAACAGTTGTCTGTAACCAAGCCATCCATCCACTCATTCTACATATATTTATTCAACAACAATTGCATGCAAGGTGAGATAATCAGTCAGACCAAGGAGAGGAGCAGAAGAAAGTAACACAGCAGAGAAAATGGTAATCCCATTTAAGAATGGCAGTTACAATGTTACTGGACTTGAGAAAGAGACAATTTGCATCTGTATGTGGAATTTCAGTTGCTTCCTGTTGAAGGAGACATTTGAGATCAGTTCACTGAGCATAATCCATAAATAATTTAAATTGACAACCTAAGTGTTCATTAGCAGATGGATGGATAAAGGAGATGTAGTATGTATATGCAGTGGAATATTATTCAGCCAGAAGAAAGCAAGCTTGCCATTTGTGACAAGCTTTGGACACGAAGAGACCTTGAGGGTGTTATACTAAGTGAGATAAGTCAGACAGAGAAAGACAGATACTGTATGATGTCTCTTATACGTGGAATATAAAGAAGCCGAACTCTTAGAAACAGAGTAGAAGGTTACCAGGGGCCGGGAACAGGGGAACTGCGGAGGTGTTTAAGGGTACACACCTACAACTAGTAGATAAATAAGTCCCGGGGATTCAATGCACAGTGTAGTGATTATAGTCAACAATACTGTATTGAAAACTTCAAAGTTGCTAAGAGACTAGATCTTGATTGTTCCCACCACAGAAAAGAAATGATAAAAATGAGACATGATAGAGGTGTTAACAAATGCCATGGTGGTGGTCTTACTGAAATATATAAATGTATCAAACCAGCACGTTGTACACCTTAAACTTGCACAAATGTTATATATCAATTATATCTCAGTTTTTAAAGATTAATTTAGAAATAACTCAATTGACCTTAAAAGATCCTCAGACTAAAAATCACTTCATTAAGACTGTGCTTAGCTGATGAACCAGCACATTCGTAACCCACATCTCCAGCCAGACAACACTGCAGTTCACCTCCTGTGGGCACAGAGCAGAAATGTGGCCCTTTGGATTCCCTTACAGTCTCTCGTTCTCTCAGCAGACCTGCTGCTCAGGAAGGGGACACAGGTCCCCACCCAGGGCCCACTTTTCTGCTCTAACCACATTCCCAGTGGTAGGTTTGACCAGCAAGTGACCCCTGTCTCTACTGAAGCTGGAATGTTGGCCCATGTAAATGACACATGGACCCTAGAAGCAAGAATATATGATTTCTCAAAAAGCCCTTCTCCTGAGAGCCGTGATTTTTTTCAGAGCTGTGAGTTCAGATGAGATCTATAGCAACCTATTTTATAGAAAATGTCAGTTTTCCCTCTTCACCTAATGCTATAGGCCAGTGTCACTTAGCAAATAAAATACTATATGAAGCTCATCTCTACTTCTTCAGATATTCTAATACATGTCTGTCCTGTTTTGGTTGAGATCTAGAAACAATAAAATGAATGGGTATCCAACGTAGACCTTCATCATTTGGCAACAGTAGAGGGTTGGGCGGAGAAGGAAACTAACATTGCTCTGATTCCAACTATGTGCTGGGCACCCTACTGGGTGCTTTACTTGCAGCGGGCCACCTGATTCTCGGAACAGCCCTGCAAGGGGGCGGGTGATGTTGTTATTCCCACTTTACGATGAGGAAATTGAAATTCAGAGAACCCAAGTCACTTTCTTAAAAATCACAAATCAATAGTATGGACGAACTGAAATTTGAGCCTGAGTGAAGCAGACTCTAAAGCCTGTGTTCTGATAATAAAATACGGTGATGATTGCTGATGTTCATTGAGCATTTAGTATGTTTTGGGGCACATATATACCAAGGTGGTTTGGGGCCATTATTGGTAAGCTCAGTTTCTCTCTTTCAGGCTCATCTAGCACCTCTGTAAAAGGCAATAGCGAACACTCCCATGTGACTTCCACTGTCCTGCTTTCCCACAAACCCCAGGAGCTATGTTCTTTTATTTCTCCTATTTTTAGTTGAAGCTGAGGCACAGAATCTTACGTGACCTGCCCACAGTTTCAGAGCTGATAAATGGCAGAGCTGAGATGTGAACCCAGGCAGTCTGGCTTCAGAGACCAAGCTTTTAATCTCTGGGCTGTCCTTCCTCTTGTGTAGGTGGGCCTTCCCATGGTCTTGCAAGCATGCCTTTGGTTTGGTTCTCTGATTCCCTGTGTGATTGTTGTGTGGGAGTTCTATACCATGAGCTCAAGCTCACCTGAAGATGCGCAACTGTGTTAAAGATTGAGAGGAAAAATAAAATATGTTTTTATGTGTGTGCTTTGCTTTTGTGTGTATGTGTGTGTCTTTTAGTGGATTACCCAAGCACTTGACTCCCGGTGAATGACAAAAGAGGAAAAAACAGCTAGAATCTTTGTCCCTAATGCAGGGCCATGTTCCAAGGGGAAAGGGTATGAAGTAGGAGCTGGAATCCTTGGGTTCTGGGCCCAGTGCTGTCGGGGATGAGCTGTGTGACTTTGTTAACCTCTCTGAACATCACTTTTCTAATCTGTAAAATGGGATGGTACTAATGCATAGTCTGGGAAACTCATAGTATTACTGTGAAGACCAAGTAAGATGTTATACAGTAGCAGTGTTTTGCTGTACAGCACTAGCTAAACATGATGTATGGTTTTGGTCTTCCAAAAGTTTCTTTAAAAATTCGGATGTAATGGTTCCCAGCAGCCCTGTCAGTCGTGGTGATTTACCCATTTTTGCTGCTGTGTAGGTCCCGTCAGCTGGAGGCTGTGTGGGACTGAGCCCCGTCCCAAGTATGCCATCTTTAAGGCCACCCTCCCTCTCTCTCTAATCCATTTAGTTTGGGAATCATTTTGGCGATCACAGTATTACAATGTGTCATAGCTTAAGTGAAGCAGCATTACTTTCTTTTTTCCAGACCTTAGAAAAAAATTAAAATAGGAAATGTCTCGTAACACACTGGTTATTAATGAAAATGCAGATAGTACCAGCTTATATAAGTTATACGAGGAGTTTTAATCTAATTTTTGGAATGGAGGCAGTGATGATAGGAATAAAGAATTTCCTTTGTGTCAGTGGGATTGAGTGTTTCGTGCCTCATCTCATAGACAAAACAAACCTTGAAACAGGTTTTTGACTCGTTGCAGTTTGTGCGTGCGTGTGTGTGTGTGTGTATGATTTCTCACTTTACATAGAGCATATTGCTCTCCCCTTTTTCTGTATGTTAGGGCGCATTTATGTAAAGCCTTCATCAATTCAGAATTGCTCAGTGGTTCAGCTGGAATAGCAGTGAAGCACTTGAGTTCAGTAACGCAAGCCTTCCCTTCCTAGTGCGCTAGTGCCCGGGTAGAAGCCCAGGCTGGTCTCAGCCTCTAGAGTTCTGGTTGAAAAGCTTTGGGCTTCAGCCACCAGGAGCTTTATACTAGCTTTTAAAAAAAGAAAAGTTACTCCAAAGTTCTATGTACCTATTATTGACATCGAAGTTGCCCCTCTTTTACAGGAAACTCTAGAGTGTTCCTTCCTTAGTTGCTACTTCTCTCCAGCATTTACAGTGACTTCAGAGATTACAAAGACTGCCGAAAAGTGGGGGACTGCAGCAGAATCTGGCCTGCTGCCGTTAACAGCATTAAAGTACTCATACTGTCCACGAGATGGGTGTTGATAAATAATGTAGCATTTGTAAAACATCTTCCCAAAAGTCTTTTTTTTAACTTATTAAAAGTTAACATGGGGGGGGGGGAAATTGACCCAGGAAGCTGAGAAAGTCACCAGTGGCCCACAGCATATTTTGGCATCACATTACATACGGAACCTCCCCATTCCTCTAAAGTTCTTTGCGGACCTGTCTCTATGAAAGATTCAAGGCCGCAGAGGCGAGCGCATGCCGGAGCTAACTGTGTATGGGCGGTGTTGTGATGTGTGTACTGGCGGTGTTGTGATGTGTGTACTGGCGGGGTTGTGATGTGTGTACTAGGTGAGGCTGGTACTGTTCCCACAGAGCAAGCTGTGTGGAGTTAAGGTAATGCGGTGTCACCAGCCCTGGGGCACTCCACATTGTTAATAAGTGAAGATATTCTCAAGACAGAAAGATACATTTTATTTTGTGTCCTCTTTTATGTGCTTAAGTGAAGCTACCCTCTTCTCCTTCAAGATGTAAAGACTCTTCCCAAAGCAGTTTGGAAAATGGGATGGTTGAAGTTCTCATGTATTGTCATGAAATAAGTTTCACGGAGGTTGTCTTTTACATGCAGAATCGTAACCTATGTGCAGAATAAATCTCGTGTCTCTGGTCTGGTCATCTCTGCTGAAACAGGAACATCAATGGGGACAGTTAACATCCTACTTTTAAAGCTTTGCCCCAGGAGTGAAGAGTCCTCAGCCCCCTTGGTAGAGGGTTTCTTGTTTTAGTATCTCTTTTCCTTAAGAAGTTCATCATTACTGCTTTCCAGATTCTCCTTGTCTTTCCAGAGCCCCTACCCCTTGCTCGACGTCCTAGGTAGAAGGATGACTTTGGAGTGCATTTTCCCCACACTTTTTCAACTGCTTCACGATAACGCTTCTCATTCTTCTCTGAGAAAATTAATCCAGACTCCCTCCACCTTTCTTTATAATTCACAGGACTCATAGCACTTTGATTAGTTTTGGTGATTTTTCTCATGATACCCTGCATCTTCCCCTTGGAAGAAAAAAATGAATCAACAGATATTAAGTGCTGCTGGTGTGTGTGGCACTTACCTGGGCATTGTGGGAGAAGAAAAACACACACAAGGGCTCCCTGACCTCAAGTGGCTCCTGGGAGAGGGGTACGGTGTTGAGAATCAGGACACCCCACTGCTCACCTGTACCGGCCGCTCACAGGCCAGGAGACCCTGGATGAGTCACTTCCCCTGATGGGCCTCATCAGTCAAGCAAAGGGGACAAGCAAAGCTTTGAGTTCAGCTCTGAAAACAAGGCTCAGAGGCTAATGGGGGAGGTGGCATTAATTCAAAGAATAGTAGAGCATTAAGAGGTGAGCTACTGAGTATCTACAGTAAGAGTCCAGGAAAAGTGGAGATGAATTTGGGAATGAGGCTTCTCCTTGAATTTGGACCAGCAGCCTCTGGCCCAAATCACTGGACCTCCACCCCAGGTCCATTCAGGAGGCAGGGCTGCAGTTGTCCCACAGGCAGCAGTAATGAGCCTCAGGCAACAGCAGGAGCTGCCGTGACCCGAGGTGCCCTGGCCCCGAGGCTATGTACCCTGAATAATGCAAAGTTCTCTCTCCCTCCCTCTGCCCTCTGCCCCTTCCTGCCAGGAACTCCTCTCTGCCCCCGTCTGTAAGTCTCTAGCAAGGCTCGCCTGCCCTAACTGCTTACTTCCATCTCGAGGCTTTGTGACAGCATCCAATCTGCAGAGTCACTTCCCTTGGAATTTTGGGAATCCATTGCCTTGCAGCATTCTCTGGGTCCTTCCTTCTCCATGGTTATTTCATGTGATCACCAGGGAAGTCTTAGAAGTTTCCGCTTTCTGGAGCTACAGGGTTCCTTAAGGCTCCTTCTTTCCTTGTGTCCACACACACACAGGATAAAACCTGAGTGTACTTGAGACACAGGTGTGTTACCTGCTTGTGAGGAGGGGCCACAAGGAGCCTCTTTGGTCAGTCTGTCTTCAGATGGAGTCCTGGATATGTCTGTTCTTCAGATACCTTGTCATCTCTGGGAGTAGGTTTTTAGCCTTTAGTCTATTGCTGGAAATGTTCTCTTTTAATATCTCAGCTCTGTGAACATGCATTCCTACCCTACAAACTCAATATAGCTAATTTAAAGCAAAGTCTTTAAAACAACTACTTAAAATACTTCTTTCTTCTTGAATTGCCGTAAATGTCTTGGAATAGCGAGTGTTCATACTCACTTCATCTTTGCATTACACAGTGATTCCAGTTGGTCAGGTACCATCTCAGTAAGTGGCGGTGACTAAGGGAACCCTTTGGGGACAGACTTCCCTGCCCACTCCACTCCGCACAAGACAGACACTCATTCTTGTTAGCGGCAACTCTGTGCAGTGCTCTCGGGACTCGGGTCTACTCATTTGTGAAATGAGGTGGTCGGGTTCCGGGGTCCCCAGATCCCTTGGGTTCTGGGTCTCTGTGCAGTGGGCAAAGGCTCTTCCCGTGTGTGTACCGTGTAGACTTTTAGGAGTCAGCTTCAAGAGCGAGGACCTGGTGAATGCTCCCTTAAGGGGTGCTCAATCAACAGCTGTGCTTTTAATTCAGGTCTTTGCAGGTCTTCCCACTTTATGAGTTTACTGCATTCATCTCAGACACTGTAAAAAGTTGCAGATTTTTCCTTTCTTGGTGAGCAGTGCAGTTTTAAAAAAAAACTTTCTTAAAAGCCAGCAGTAAAAACTACAATCAGTCCCAATAATGATGATGAGTATATATAGCTTTTACCAGGCACCAAATACTGCTCAAAGCCTGCTTGATGTGTATGAACTCATTTAACCCTCACAGCGATCAGATTCTGTGCTTAGGGGCAGAGGAGACTGCAGACCAAGCCCCTGCCTTCATGTAATTTGTGTCCCAGTGTGGGGAGAGAAACAGCAAAACAAGTGGAATATACATACATTAGGTGAAAATACATTAGGTGAAAATATGGAGAAAAATAAAGTAGGGGAAAGAGCTAGACAGTGCTGGAAGGGGTTGCAGTTTTAAATAGTCCGGGAAGGCCTCCTGAGAAGGTGACATGAGTAAGATGTGAGAGAGGGAACCAGGGAGATAAGGGGGAGCCTGGGGGAGGAGGGATCCGCCTGGAGGCCAGCGACGAGAACCCAGGGCTCCGTGGTTCCTAGTCCCACCTACACCGACTACACCCAAATCCAGAAAGCTAGAGTGATCAAGTCCCCCTCCAGCACCCCGCACCCCCCGGCCTTGCTCTAGGAAGAAGGGCAGGTATGGTTGATTCTCACTATTGTAGTGGGTCTGTAAAGCTCTGTAAAGGCACTGCCAACACTGAATTAGCAAACACTGAAATACAGTATTCCTCGGGAAGGTGCAGAGTTAGGTTCCTGCGAGCCTCTGGTCACATTTTCGTCAACCTGTCAATACATAACCTTATTTTATGTGTGTTTCTGTTGAAAGACACCTTGTTTAATATATATTGTTGATTCATTAGCCTTGAGTCCACGGTCACCAGCACTGACTCACGCCTGAATGAAGCTTATCGAACACATGGATTTTCTCCAGAAAGCACATCACAGCCTTCTCCCGCCAGAACACTAGACAGCACTTCAGTGCTACACTTGGAGGCCGTTTTAAACAGCGAAATCACCAAGAAAAAGCACACACACATACACAAAAAGGTGCTAAATAGACCACGGAAAGGGCACTCATTTGCAGTATGGGGGCTGAAACAAGAAGACTTGTTCAACCTCAGCTGGGAACATGCACATCATGCAGCCCAGATTTTTTGCCACTCTTTGCATGTCCATGAGTGACCACAAACGTGCCACGAATATTGATGTGGAGGTTGCAGATAAATTTTGGAGAGTAGGTGAATGTGCGAATACGGAATCCACAAATAATGAGCATCTACTGTATTTGCAGTTGAGCTATTTAGAGGAAGGATTTATTCAAGACCCACGTGGCATCATTCTTAGCGGGGTCATCTATTGGGCGCATTTTAGAAGAGGATCAAATTAGTTCTGAATCGCCTCAGAAACAGCAGCGTTTGGCTAAGTGTTATTAAGAATGGTACTCTGTTTATTTGAGTTTTGCATTTTCCATGTTGCAAGTAGACTTGTTACTAGCTGAGATTGGATCTGTAACCTCCCAGTCTCCCCGGTGTCCCGGCCCCGACTATGCCCAGGTCTCCAGGTCCCCAGCCCCCAACGCAGAGGGTACAGTCTGTCTCCTGACCTCAGGCTCTCTCTGCTCCTTCCTTTGGATCAGCATCCCCTCTAGAGCTCACATGGCCATCTTGCTTGCCCCAGCGAGATAAAATGGCCAACTTTATGTGCAGAACTTGAGTATTCATTATGGTTTTACTCTGTGCTTTCTCTGCAAATAACATTTCTCAACAGAAATAATATAAATCTGTAGTGTAAATCAGCCATGTGGACCATACAACTTGCCTCTCAATCTTTTCCAAGACTCCTGTACAGGAAAACTAAAATACCACTCACACTTCCGGGGTGGAACAGTGGTTTCCCAGGAGTGAAGACGTCTGCTGCTTCTCTGCAGGAACAGAAGCGGCTCCAGCCAGCCTCGCTGCTGGGCCTGGACGGCCATGAGCTCTTACTAAAACTGTGAGAGAGTGGGCCGTGAGCTGATGTTTGCTGCCACAGACTCAGCTTCTGTTGGCATTCAGGTGTCTCCAGCTGAAAAAGTTCCCTTTTGTGTAACACATTCGCTGTCCCACCAGGAGAAGTTTCTGTGGTTACTGTCAGATTCTGATTCTCAGCGATGCTGCGTGGTGACTCTGAGTTCTCCCAGGTGTTGGGCTGCAGCGGGTCGGGCTGTCCGGGAGGGGCTGTGATTGGACGTTTGGCCGGTGGGATTTGATAGGTGCCTTAGTTGGACATGTTAGGCATCAGGTTTAAGAAGTGCCCCTCCTGCCCCTACCCTCCCTCCCTTCGTAAGAGAGCCACCGTTTCCTATCATGTAAGAAATCATCTTCTGTGGAAGCTTTTGAATTTTTGAACAGTTGAACAAAGTATTGAGTTCTACACTTGTCATTGTTGCTTGGATGAGTGTAGGAATGGTCCAGATTGTACTCTTCAGAGGCTTGGCAGGCTTGCTCCATGTCCAGAGGGACCCATCTAATGAGCCGGTCCTTGTAGCATCTTAGTGGTCTTTAGCTCAGAGTCAGGGTTGGGACGGAGGGACAGCATGACAGTGAGGTGTCTAGATCCCACTGGCACCTAAAGGGGACATTAGCACAAAGCACTGCCAGGGGACTCAGCTCCAGGACAGGACTCTTGGTCCAGCCAGGTGCCCAGAGTGTGGATCAGGAACCAACTGTAAGTGCAGAGAGAAGGGCTGCAAACACAGCAAGGGCTCAGGTTGTTCCTCAGTGCTTGTGTCCCAGGACCCTTAAATGTGGGCTGCTGTCTGCAGGGCTGTGTCAAGGCCCCACCAGCTAGTGAAGATGGGGCTCCTGATAAGCTGATAAGGATGGATTGGGCCCCAGGCAGGGATTAGCCTCCAGAAGGACTGACCCTCTGGTTTCACAGTGGAGGCACTTGGAGGCACGTGATACCTGACTCTAGCTCGCATTACTGGCTACGTGGATATTTTTATATGACTTTTATATCACTAGGCATACCCTAGATCAGATTTGTTGATAATTTAGAGCTAATCATAATAATAGCTAACACACTGAACACTTACCATGTACCGTTCTAAGCACATTAGATGCACCATACTATTTATTTCTCCCAATGTTCCTTAGGACATAAGTACTATCATTGTCTCCATCTTACAGATTAGAAAGCTGCATCACTCAGGAATTAAGTGGGCATCTGGGATTCAAACCTGGGTGCTCTGGCTTCATAATCCAGGCTGTATGCATTTGCTATGGTAAAAGTGGCTATGCCAGGCTCTCTACCAGTGCTTGGTACACCCCCTTGAGTTCTCACCAGCGTCTGTGGCATTGTCCCTCCAAGGATGCAGAAGCTTAGGTCAATTAACTAGCCTAGGGCCCAGCCAGGTTGAGGACTCCCAGTCAGATCCGGTCCACTCTTGCCACCGTACCTCAGTCTGCCTCCAGCTCAAGTGTCTTCATTTGACAAATATTTTTTTAAAATTAATTGTTTTATTTATTTATTTATTTTTGGCTGCGTTGGGTGTTTGGTGCTGCACGCGGGCTTTTCTCTAGTTGCGGCGGGCGAGCGGGGGCTACTCTTCATTGCGGTGCGCAGGCTTCTCATTGCGGTGGCTTCTCTTGTTGTGGAGCCCGGGCTCTAGGCACGTGGGCTTCAGTAGTTGTGGCTCGTGGGCTCTAGAGCGCAGGCTCAGTAGTTGTGGCGCACGGGCTTAGTTGCTCCGTGGCACGTGGCATCTTCCCGGACCAGGGCTCGAACCCGTGTCCCCTGCATTGGCAGGCAGATTCTTAACCACTGCGCCACCAGGGAAGTCCGACAAATATTTATGGAGCATGTAGCGTGGCCAGACCCTCTTTTGGGTGGCAGGCATTCAGAGGTCCACAGAACAGGCCTGTTCTCAAGGAGCCTCCTTTGGACTGAGTGCTCCGGTTTATAGAACAGCTAATGTAGAGCAAAGAATGGTGAGAGCAAGACGAGGCCTTGGATCAAGCCGGTCCACAGCTGTGTCACTTTGCTGAACTTCACTGAGCTGGTTTCCTCTTCTGTAAAATCAAGACAGTAATCCACCTTGAGTACTAAACCTCAGATCAAATTCCAGCTGCTGCTTCTTTATTGTGTGACCTTGGGCGGTTCAGCTCAGCTCTCCAGACTCAGTTTCTCACATGTATAATAAGGAGCTCCTGCTTTGTAGGGTTGTGAGAACATGTTATGCTACGTGCTGTAAGGCATGAAGCGTTGAGAAAGTGATCCATAAATGTCAGTGCCGCCTTGCTTTCCCCGCCAAGTCCAAACTCTTAATTGTGTATACAAAATAGTCAGCACAGAGTAAGCACTGGCTAAATGGCACGGCTAGAAAGACGATGACGATTGTATGTGAAGATGTCGGATGCGATATATCTGCAGGTTTATGTTTAAATATGCACATAGGTCTCATTTGTTCTGTGACATTATGGAAATACTGGGCTAAGTCTCTTGGTTGAACCCACCTCCACTCAACTTTTCCATTGATAAAAATAGGCCTCATAATGCTGGCCTGGTTCCTGGGCAGGAAATGACTAATACAATCAACTGTTTACGTATTAAATCACAAGCCGGAGGCCTGTGTCTTGCACTGGCGATGATTCTCCGAGGATCCTGGCCATCAAGACGCTGAAGCAGGCTGCCTCTGCTTGCCTCTCCGCTCATCAGCCTGCGGCGGGCTGGTGGTTAAAACTGGAGTGGATTTCCTCCAGAGGATGAATCCTCTTGTTGGCCAGCCTGAGCATCCAGTGAGACTTCCATTTCCCTCTGTAAATTAATAAATTGACATTCTGGTGTTTGTTTTTAAACGTCTATAAATTCCTCATAATGTGGTGACAGTTCACCCTGCTCGGTAACCGATTAGCAACCGTCACTGTGGACATTGCCACGGGACGCTGGCCTTTCTTTCATTGAAGAAAGCCTTTCATGGGAGAGAAAGAGCAGGACCTTGGCTGAGGCGCCCCAGAGGCCTCAGCGCCACCCTGGCTGCCCCTTAGCCCCTCCCACAGGTTGTCCCAGAGTCTAACCACCCTAGGCCTTCCCAGAGCACGGTGTGAGCAGCTGTGCAGTGGCCTAGAGGGATGAGAGCACAGGCATCATGCAGCTGATTACATTTGATTGCCTTTGCCCCCATGGAGACTCCTTACCTCCAGGGATCTGTTGCCAGGAGTAAGGGGTTGGGAGGGAGAAGGGTGATGGTGCCCCCTGGTGGAAGTGTGCACAAGAGCACCCAGACCGCCACTTCAGGGCTAGTTAGTGCCTTGTGGTAGGGACTCTCTTAGACCTCTGAGAAGTCTCAGGGCCAGCCTGGAGCAATAAAGCTAGACCTGGGAGGGGTACGAGGGTTGAAGTACTCATTCCCTGCTCAGGGGGGATTTCCTTCTCCTCAGCCTCTTCCCGCCCTTGAATTCTCCGGGGCCTCTTTAGAGTGGGACCAGGACTCCTGACTTCTGGTCTCAGCCTGGTCTAGCTGTTGAGAACTTAAGATTCTGGGGGAGGGCATGTGCACATGTGCATGGTGTGTCAGGTTGAGGGAGGGGTTATAGGTCCTCTCTGAGGTCCCTGGGTGTAGAGTGAGGTATGCCTGTCCCCCACCCCCCCTTTAGGAAAACCAGCCGTGTTACGGCTCCTAGGAGGCAGCATGGCGTGTTGACAGGGATTTGTCAGTAGGTGAACTTGGGTTTGAATGCCAGCTCCACCATATGCTAGCTGGTTACCTTAGGTTTGTATACACCACTGTATTAATCTACTCGGGCTCCCATAACAAAATACCACACAGATTGGGTGGCTTACAACAACAGAAATTGATTTCCTCACAGTTCTGGAGGCTAGAAGTCCAACGTCAAGGTGCTGGCAGGTTTGGTTTCTCCCAAAGCCTCTCTCCTTGGCTTGCAGACGGTCACCTTCTCACTGTGTCCCCATGTAGTCTTTACCCTGTGTGCTCACATTCCTGGTGTCTCTTCTTCTTTTTATAAGGACACTAGTCCTACTGGATTAAGCCCATTTTATGACCTCATTTAATCTTAATTACCTTTTTAAAGGCCCTATGTCCAAATATAGCCACATTGGGGGTTAGAGCTTCAATATATGAATTCTGAGAGGACACAATTCAGTCCATAACCACCACTCAGTGCCTCAGTTTCCTCATCTGTAAAATAGGAATAGTAATAACATCGATCTCATATGTTGCCATGAGTTGATTAAATATGTAAAAGAAAGTGACATACACACACACACACACACACACACACACATATATGTATCTGCCCCTGGTTCCTGGCACAGAGCTCCTAAAACCCTTGTAATTTCCTAAGTGATAAGAGCACTAAGGAGCATCTTTTGTTCTAATATTTGGTCTTTGACCCTTGTTCCTGACCCAGAGCTCCTAAATCCTTTGGAATTTCCTGGATGATAGCAGTGTCTTTTGTTCTAATGAGGTGACTCTAGGTAGGCTCCTGGATCGGGGCTGGTCACCAGAAAGACCAAGCCATGATTAGAAGCTTGGAATTTTCAGTCCTACCCCCATTCTCCAGAGAGGGGATGGAAATGGAGTTAATGATCAATCATGCCTTCATCATGTGAAGCCTCTGTGAAAACCCCCTAACGTACAGGCCTCAGAGAGCTTCTGAGTTGGGGAACACGTGAAGGTGCTGGGAGAGTGGCATGATCGGAGAAAGCTTGGAGGCTGCACGCCCTTCTCACACACCTTGTCCTCTTCCATCTAGATGTTCCTGAGTTATACCCTTTTATAATAAACTGGTGGTCTAGTAAGTAAACTTCCCCTGAGTTCTGTGAGCCACTCCAGCAAATGAATCAAACCCGAGGAGGGGGTCATGGGAGCCTCCACTTTGTAGCCGATTGGTCGGTCAGAAGCACAGGTGACAACCTGGACTTGCAGTTGGTGTCTGAGGGGGTGTGTGGGGCAAGCGGCCTTGTGGGTCTGAGCCCTTAACCTATGGGATCTGACTATCCAGGTAGATGGTGTCAGGATTGAGTTAAATTGTAGCGCACCCAGCTGGTGTTGCAGAGACTTGCTTGCAGTGGGGAAAACCCCCCTCACATTTGGTGACTAGAAGGGTCAGAAGTGAAGCGTTCTGGGTGAGTAGTAAAGGAGAAGTGGATTTTTCCCACTCGTTGTGTAATGTGTGCACAGACACTCGTAATAAATGCTGCGTGTGACACTGTTGTCCGCCACCTCTTTCTCGCCCACCTCAACCCCCTCCTCACCACCACATTCACAAGCGTTAGCATCAAGTGTGACGACCGCAGTGCCGCAAAGTCAGATTTTCCAAAAGGTTTTATGAAGACTTAAACTTGCCAGGGTTCCTTTAGGAGTCAGTTTCCTCTTCTCAAAAATGGGTAGAATACCTCATTCACTTCATTGTGAGAATTAAACTAAATTGAATTAGGTAATTAATTAAGGGCCTCTATCATAGGAACACAATAAATGCAAATTCCCTCCCTCCTCCTTCTCGTTCTGAAATCCCCTCACCTAAGCACTACTGAGAATTTTTTTTTTTTAACATCTTTATTGGAGTGTAATTGCTTTACAATGGTGTGTTAGTTTCTGCTGTATAACAAAGTGAATCAGCTATACATATACATATATCCCCGTATCTCCTCCCTCTTGCGTCTCCCTCCCACCCTCCCTATCCCACCCCTCTAGGTGGTCACAGAGCACCAAGCTGATCTCCCTGTGCTATGTGGCTGCTTCCCACTAGCTATCTATTTTACATGTGGTAGTGCATATATGTCCATGCCACTCTCTCACTTTGTCCCAGCTTACCCTCCCCCACCCCAGTGTCCTCAAGTCCATTCTCTATGTCTGCGTCTTTATTCCTGTCCTGCCCCTAGGTTCATGAGAACCTTTTTTTTTTTTTAGATTCCATATATATGTGTTAGCATACGGTATTTGTTTTTCTCTTTCTGACTTACTTCACTCTGTATGACAGTCTCCAGGTCCATCCACCTCACTACAAATAGCTCAGTTTCGTTTCTCTTTATGGCCGAGTAATATTCCATTGTATAAATGTGCCACATCTTCTTTATCCATTCATCTGTCAATGGACACTTAGGTTGCTTCTGTGTCCTGGCTATTGTAAATAGTGCTGCAGTGAGAATATTGTTTTTAAGATAATAATAAACACTTAGAAATATGCTTAAGGCATATGGATGTCATGATTTCGCTGCTGTGCAAAAATGCATGTCTTATGTCTTAAATTATGTCTTAAATTAAAAGCAAGACCTTAAATTAAAAGCAAGGCGTCATGATGTCAGTGCTGCTCAAACGTGTGTTTTAAGTTAAAAGTCAAAATCCAGTGCATTGGCACCGTCCCACTCCCCAGCGTGAATCCAGCCCCTCCAACCTGAGGGGAGAGGAGGAGCCCAGGCTACAGCTCTGCCCAGTTGGACTAGCTCATCTACCAAAGAGATCATGCGGTGAGGAGGCGTGAGGAAGCAAAGACACCCCAGAGACCGTTAAATATTTAAAGTCATGCAGAATCAGATCTCAGTCTTCCCAGTGTGACTGCCCTTGTGCATGCCCTTCAGCACATCAGTGGTTCAAACCTCGGTTCCGGTAAATCTCAGAATGATTGCTTTTCTCGATGTGGTAGAGTGGTGAGTCAGCAAGCGTTTTTGTAAAGCAGAAGGAGCAGTTGTGGAATAGTCATCGCAGGCAGGAGCTGACTTGGGGAATGGCACAGAGAGGGAGAAATCAAGGCACAGGGCTTTGAAAGAATCCTTCCATTTTCATCTAAGGATTTAAAGTCACCGAAGCCTTAAATCTCAGAAACCTGCATGGCTCCACGTTGTACATGAGAGATGACTACGGGCACTGCTTCTAAACTGTGGTGCATCTTCCCCTTCTTCCATTAGATAATTTAGCTTTGAGTCCCTGTCATGGCGCATGCTCTGAGCATTTCCTGAATATAGGGAATCTGGTTGGTATTCCTGCCCTCTGACCTTGTAGGTTTCCAGAGTGTTTACTAGGAACAGAGCCTGTTATTTACTAGAGACGGCGGTGACCCCCGCTGGGAACCCCCCTCCATGAACTGACCACCAGGAGCCGGGGGAGCAGGCAGGCAGGGAGGTGGGCATTGTAGACGATATTTCAGTTATGGATCAGTCCTTCGTGCCTGGCACGCTGTAAGTACCACATGCATGTTAGTTATTACGATGACTGTCCTCTTTGTAGCAGAAGCTGTCAGCATAGAATGCTCGCATAGGATGTATTTTTCCAGTAGGTGATCTTGTTCTGAAAAATAGGAAAGAGGGAGAGTTCAGTAAATGGCACTTGCGGGCCCAGTGCCCCAAAGGGCCAGGTGTCTCGTTTTCTGCCCGAATGCTCACCATGTTGCAGACAGTCTGGGGAGAAACAGAAGGAACAGCTGAAGTACTCATTGGGGTCAGTGTAGAAATGCTCTCTGGGTCCTCCCTGGCTGCCGAGGTCATTGCCGTGCTGAATAAGTAATCAGGCTGATTCTTTGCTTCAGCCAGATGGAGAACTGGGCCATGCTCCACTCCAGAGTCCCCAGGCACCTCTCTGGCCGAGCCCATTGAGATGCTGGCTTTAGAAAGCATTTCTGTGTTTCAAAGAAAAGCAGTAGCAGATGAAGCCTAATTTTATTTCAAACTGTGTCCGTAATGACAATGGTCTACATTCCTATGTATCACGACCACAAACTCTGATTTGCTAAAGACCTCCCTATTACGGAAGCCATGTCCAGGGAAGATATTTTGAACCTTGAAAAGCCTATGCATTTTTAGAACAGACTGTAAAAGTCATTTGAGGCCACAGCCCTTTGTTTACTGGCTGCCTTATTTCTTGGCAAAATCTGGATGGTCCAGCGATCGGCCGGTGGGCAGAAGTCAGGTTCGTGCTGTCTCTGATGCAGTAACTGGGAAGGGAAAGGGCAGAGGGCTGTTCTGAATTCTTAGGGAGACATCCCAGGACGTAGGCTATCAAATATGATGAATGTACCCTAAATGGGTATGTTATTGTGGCCACCAGTATGAAATAAAAAAGGATTCTCTCACAGTTTCTACGTGGGCTGTATGATTATTCAAAAGATCCTTCCTCATAGTCACATACAGTGAGAATATGTTTATTTTTTTTCCGCCTGACCCCAAGAGCACAGATGTAAAGAGTCTCTGCAGAGCAGCTCTGCGTAGCTCAGGCAGCAGCAGGATCGATATGCTCTTAGAATCCAGGTGAAATGGGCTTGAATCCCAGTCTCGTGTCCTGCGAAGTCCATGGGTTCCCCCGCACAGTTCTGCCCGTTCCCTGGGCTTATATTTCTCTTGTGTTGACTCCCTGTTCTCCACTCTTAGGCCTCCGCCACTAATTTTCCTCCACCAAGCATCTCCCCAGGGGAGGAGTACACCCTTCTCTTAATTACTGACGTCAGCCATCTCTGTAGCAGACTTTTGCTGGAGCATCAAGGGTAATATCGAGGGGGCTTACATTGCATCAAAAACAGTCACTGGTTTTCAAAACTGGCTGTTGGACTTCCCTCATATTTCTCTTTAATGGCAGTGCCTGCCATTTCCGAGGTTGTGCTTCCCCAGAGGCTGTGCAGCCCTTTCTCGTCCCCCCTACCCCCCTTTTCCCTTTCATTTAATCTGTCTCCCCTAAATTCCTGATCCTCTCTTATGTAGAGCCATTTAACCATTTTCCCCATCCACTTCTCAGAAAAGAACTCTGATGCCAGCTAGTCAGCTTTTTTCTACCCTCAGTACACGTTACCTTAATTCATGTCTTGATAAGTGAGTACTCTGGTATCCAAACTCCTTGGGATTCTTTTGAAGTATTTTATATTCCCAGAGCCTTTGGAAAGCTTTGGACCCTCTTTCCACAATATGCAAACACACACATACTTTTGGATATATTTGCAGGAGGTTTAGAACTTGCTGAAGCCCCATCCGTGGCTCTCCGAGGTCCGAGGACTCTTAGGTGGGCCTGAGGGTTCCACCTCCTGCTCCTCCCCAAGCCCCGGGCCTCTCCCCACCCCCAGGCACCCAAGGTATAGCCGTAGTGAGGTTGGATCATTAGTTGGAAAAACGAAACAGGATTGACTGGCTGACTGTTGGTGGTGTTCCTCAATCCTGACACTTTTGACAGGGATCAGAGACCTTGTGAAAGCAGTAGCCACCTTTCCTTGAGCATTCCCTATGGGCCAGGCCCTGTTCTTAGCATAAGCCTTCCCGTTAATCATGCCAGTACCCTCAGGAGGTCCATACCACTGTCCTCACTGCAACAGATGAGGAAACTGAGGCTCACCAAGATTAGGTAACTGGGCTCAGATCACACTGCTAATAGTGGCCAGCCTGGGATTGGATCCCAAGTCAGTGACTTGAAAACCTGGGCCCTAAACCACGGCGCTCACAGCCCCTCCCCCCACACCACTGCACCTTACTCTTTGTGGTTCATGTCCACAGAGCTGTGTGACCTCTGGTGTCACAGCCAAACAAATACGCCCTTCCAGTTTTCTGCAGCACTGCTCAGAGCAGAGTGTTTGGCCTCTTTGGTTCATGGATGTGCCTCCAGTACCTGGCATATAGCAGGTGTCAGTAAATCGCTGTGAAACGAATGAACCCATCCATCCTACAAGGCTCAGCTCAATACCACCTCCTTCCAGAAGCTGTCCATAACTCCCTCTCTGTGAGTTAAAAGGCTCCTCCCTCCATGAGCAACCAACGCACACGTGGGCCTCTGCGTCCCCTTATTTCTCGTTGCCGTGTCGTGGATTCCCGCTCTGTGTCTACTCCGCGTCGCGCTCATCAATCTATGTCTCCAGGAGCTAATAGGCACTCAATAAACGTTTGTTGACTTGAAGGCACAGTTGTTATTGTGCTGCAGGGTAATTAGGCTTAAATGGTAAGCAGTTCCTATAAATGAGTGTTCTTTAGGATTACATTTGTAGTGCTAGACCAAATTGTAGCTTTTCTCTTAAATTTTCTTAGTTTTTTCATACCTATAATTTAGTGTCGCTGTCAATTCTGGTATCGTTTACTTTTTCGTCATCATCCCTCCATAGTTATGTAGAGCACTGACCGTGTTCTGGGCTTCAAATGCGCTACTTCACAGACTACGCTCATTTGAGCAGCATCTTCTTTGGTGCCGTGCACGGAGGCTGTCTCGCCTGGGAGGAGGCAAGGTTTGTGTCCGACTGTAGCTCCAGTAGCTCCAGTTCCCTCGTCTCTCCCCTCCTCCATCCCCTGCCCCACCTCGTGGTCCAGGAACGAGGCCGCCAGTTTTCTGCCAGCAGGCTCTCATCTTGCTTGTCCTCGTTGAAGCTCGGACAAGGAGAAGTGGAAGGCCTGTGGGAGAACACAGGCGGCCATGAGAGGGTCTCCTGCAGCCAGAGAGAGAAGAGAGGGAACATTTGCTGAGGGCCTGCAGTGCCCCAGCCCTGACCTTCCTCGTTTGCTTTTTGGCTCTCCCGGAAGAGCTCTGAGCTTACAGTTATTGTCATTTTGCAACTGAGTAAGCTTAGGTTCGTGGAGGCTGAGCGCCCACTGATGGGAATAGAGGAATGCGGACCCGGGACCTTCTGTCCCTGGAAACCAAGGCTTGGCACTGAGTTCTACCCCTCGACGCATGTCTTAGGAAGAGGTTCTCCCCAGGCATCAGTCTCTATTAATAGAGGACTCAAAGAAACAGAAGTTGAAACAGGATGTGTGTTTCCAACCAGGATATGACAGTTGGTTCCAGTGCGGGGGAGAGAAAACTGGTGGGAGAGAAGGAAGCCCCAAGCCAAGAGCTGGGTCCCTCCCAGTTCAGCCATGACCCTGGTTCCCTAAATGCTCGTAATAACTAACAGCAGCAACAGGCACAGCGGCAAACCCTGCCCCGTTCATCCTCACAGCATAGATAGGTTGTTGTGAGACAGGGATTTTTAGCATCCACGTTTTACAGACGAGGAAACTGAGGCACAGAGAGGTTAACTAACTTGCCAGATTCGCCTTTCAGGACCAGTCGTAGGAACAGTATGACTTTGAGTAAGGAAGGGGCCGTCTATGGACGGCAGTGGTACTCAAAGTGTGGTCCTCAGACCTGCAACTTCAGTGTCACCTGGGAGGCTGTTAGAGATGCAGGTTTGGGGACCGCTGAATCAGATACGATGGGGATGGTGTCCAGTTTTCTGTGTTTTAACAAAGCCCTCTGGGTGTTTTAGTTTTGGCTGAGATCTGTTAAACTAGAGAAATCTTTAAAATCCACACATAGAGAAAAAGTTAAAATTTATCAATCGCATAATAAATGTTTGTTGAGTTCTTATTATATGCCAGGCACTATGCTAAATATTTTACCTGCATTATCTCACTTAGTCCAACAACAATACTATAAAGTGTAGGTACTGTTATTATTCCCATTTTACAGATGAAAAAACGAAGCCTTAGAGACCTAAGTGACTTCCTCAAAGTCACCAGCTGGTAGGTAGCAAAGTCATGACTTGAATCTAGATCCATCTGATGACACAGTCCATACCCTGAACCATCCATTACTCATTTTTGCCCTTTTGGTAAAGAGCTATTGAAGAATGAGCATTAATATAAGTACAAATGTTGATATTTTTTGCAAAATTTGAAAGAAGTGGGATAGGGAGGGTGGGAGGGAGACGCAAGAGGGAGGAGATATGGGGATATATGTATACATATAGCTGATTCACTTTGTTATACAGCAGAAACTAACACAACATTGTAAAGCAATTATACTCCAATAAAGATGTTAAAAAATAAATAAATAAAATGACCAACAGGTAACTTAAAAAAAAAGAAAAAATTATTTGAAAAGTCAGATTGATTAAACATTTGATTACATATTTTGATTGAATATTTTGAGCTCCTCCTATTCTCTGAAATGAGTGTTTATTCACAGAGCTGATTCTAATTTCCCGAGTTTAAGGAAAAGTGGTGGTGGTTATAAACCTTCCTAGCCACACGAGGGCAGCACCAAATAGCGCAGGTTGCTCTTTGACGCTTGGTTCTTTGAAAGGAAACGGAGCTCGCTGCTTAGTGGAGTTTCCCCTCCATAAAGCCGTTTCCCCTTCCTTTGTCCGTAGGGACCAGTGGTGAGGCTTCTCAGATCAGATACTAAATTACGTACGGAAAATTAATCATATTGTGAGGGCTCTTTTTTGAAATCCATGTATTCTTGGACTCAAGGACAAAAAAGCAGCCAGTATTCTTTTTTTTTCACGTTCTATTTTTAATTTTTAATTTTTTTTTAAACATCTTTATTGGAGTATAATTGTTTTACATTTTTGTGTTAGTTGCTGCTGTATAACAAAGTGAATCAGCTATGCATATACATACATCCCCATATCTCCTCCCTCTTGCGTCTCCCTCCCACCCTCCCTATCCCACCCCTCTAGGTGGTCACAGAGCACCGAGCTGATCTCCCTGTGCTATGCGGCTGCTTCCCACTAGCTATCTATTTTACATTTGGTAGTGTATATATGTCCATGCCACTCTCTCACTTTGTCCCAGCTTACCCTTCCCCCTCCCAGTGTCCTCAAGTCCATTCTCTACGTCTGCGTCTTTATTCATGTCCTGCCCCTAGGTTCTTCATAACTTTTTTTTTTTTTAGATTCCATATATATGCATTAGCATACGGTATTTGTTTTTCTCTTTCTGACTTACTTCACTCTGTAGGACAGACTCTAGGTCTAGCCACCTCACTACAAATAACTCAGTTTCGTTTCTTTTTATGCAGCCGGTATTCTTTTTCACCTTTCTTATTGTTAATAAATTCTTTGAGTCTTCACAGGCTGTAGGACTCTCTAGTAGGCTTTTAGAGAAAGTGGGGAAATGTGCTCCTGGCTTCTAGTTTTAGGGCATAGGACCATCCCACAGTAATGCTGGTGTATTAGGGTTCACCCCCACCAGGATCACCAGGATGCTGTACTGACAGCAGCTGCTGTTGATCTTGAACCCCATTTCCACCTGGGCATATCTCAGTATCCCATCCAAGCCTCGGTTTCTATGCCAGAGGCTGAATTCACTGAAATTTTTTTTTAAATTTATTTTTATAGAGCAGGTTCTTGTTAGTCATCGATTTTATACACATCAGTGTATACATGTCAATCCCAATCTCCCAATTCATCACACCACCACCACCACCCCCTGCCGCTTTCCCCCCTTGGTGTCCATACGTTTGTTCTCTACATCTGTGTCTCG
Source organism: Eubalaena glacialis (assembly GCF_028564815.1). Classification (NCBI taxonomy): domain Eukaryota; kingdom Metazoa; phylum Chordata; class Mammalia; order Artiodactyla; family Balaenidae; genus Eubalaena; species Eubalaena glacialis. The sequence goes on along the minus strand of NC_083720.1, from coordinate 67,237,236 downwards.
ATTTCTGCCCTGCAAACCGGTTCATCTGTACCATTTTTCTAGGTTCCACATATATGCGTTAATATACGATATTTGTTTTTCTCTTTCTGACTTCACTCTGTATGACAGTCTCTAGATCCATCCATGTCTCTACAAATGACCCAATTTCGTTCCTTTTTATGGCTGAGTAATATTCCATTGTATATATGTACCACATCTTCTTTATCTGTTTGTCTGTCGATGGGCATTTAGGTTGCTTCCATGACCTGGCTATTGTAAATAGTGCTGCAATGAACATTGGGGTGCACGTGTCTTTTTGAATTATGGTTTTCTTTGGGTATATGCCCAGTAGTGGGATTGCTGGGTCCTATGGTAATTCTATTTTTAGTTTTTTAAGGAACCTCCATACTTTTCTCCATAGTGGCTGTATCAATTTACATTCCCTCCAACAGTGCAAGAGGGTTCCCTTTTCTCCACACCCTCTCCAGCATTTTTTGTTTGTAGATTTTCTGATGATGCCCATTCTAACTGGTGTGAGGTGATACCTCATTGTAGTTTTGATTTGCATTTCTCTAATAATTAGTGATGTTGAGCAGCTTTTCATGTGCTTCTTGGCCATCTGTAGGTCTTCTTTGGAGAAATGTCTATTTAGGTCTTCTGCCCAATTTTTGATGGGGTTGTTTGTTTTTCTGATATTGAGCTGCTTGAGCTATTTATATATTTTGGAGATTAATCCTTTGTCCGTTGATTCATTTGCAAATATTTTCTCCCATTCTAAAGGTTGTCTTTTCGTCTTGTTTGTAGTTTCCTTTGCTTTGCAAAAGTTTTTAAGTTTCATTAGGTCCCATTTGTTTATTTTTGTTTTTATTTCCATTACTCTAGGAGGTGGATCAAAAAAGATCTTGCTGTGATTTATATCAAAGAGTGTTCTTCCTATGTTTTCCTCTAAGAGTTTTATAGTATCCGGTCTTACATTTAGGTCTCTAATCCATTTTGAGTTTATTTTTGTGTATGGTGTTAGGGAGTGTTCTAGTTTCACTCTTTTACATGTAGCTGTCCAGTTTTCCCAGCACCACTTATTGAAGAGACTGTCTTTTCTCCATTGCATATCCTTGCCTCCTTTGCCATAGATTAGTTGACCATAGGTGCGTGGGTTTATCTCTGGGCTTTCTATCCTGTTCCATTGATCTGTATTTCTGTTTTTGTGCCAGTACCATAGTCTTGATTACTGTAGCTTTATAGTAGAATCTGAAGTCAGGGAGCCTGATTCCTCCAGCTCCGTTTTTTTCCCTCAAGACTGCTTTGGCTATTTGGGGTCTTTTGTGTCTCCATACAAATTTTAAGATTTTTTGTTCTAGCTCTGTAAAAAATGCCATTGGTAATTTGATAGGGATTGCACTGAATCTGTAGATTGCTTTGGGTAGTATAGTCATTTTCACAATACTGATTCTTCCAATCCAAGAACATGGTGTATCTCTCCATCTGTTTGTATCATCTTTAATTTCTTTCATCGGTATCTTATAGTTTTCTGCATACAGGTCTTTTGTCTCCCTAGGTAGGTTTATTCCTAAGTATTTTATTCTTTTTGTTGCAATGGTAAATGGGAGTGTTTCCTTAATTTCTCTTTCAGATTTTTCATCATTAGCGTATAGGAATGCAAGAGATTTCTGTGCATTAATTTTGTATCCTGCAACTTTACCAGATTCATCACTGGAATTTTGACTAGAGTAACTATAATAATTTATTATGCAAATTAGGACACTTTTAAGAGTAAAAGGAGCTGCTCTTAATAATTTTTCCAGAACAACAAACATAAATCAGAACCATCCTGGGGATAATTGGAGCATAGGGTCACGCTAATTACAAATCTCCTTTCATTTTCCCCCTTTGATGACTCCTTTTAAGATGTATGTGACACTATATTTATTTGCTCTTCCACTCAGCAATGCTCATGGAGTGTTTTCTATGTGCTAGGTTTTCTGCCTGCATTATGTTGTTTTCTCCTTGTGAGAACCCTCTGAGTTAACGTTATTCCCATTTTTGCAAATAAGAAAAAAATTGGGACTTTGTAAGTTACATGGCCAAGATCACAGTACCTGTAAGTCAGAGGTAAGATTATAATTTAGGCTGTCCCTGCTCTTGGGCCAGGTACACTCAAACTGTATTGACATCACTGACTGTGTTCTTGTGCCTCTTTGTGGACCCAGCCCCATCGGATACTGTCCTTCCAACAAGCTCTCAGGCATATGGCAGAGTGGTTAAGAGTGAGGGCCTAGAAGGCACACTGCCTAACTTGAATCCTAGGTCCACCACTTATCAGCCTTGTGCTTCACTCACTTACCTTTCTATAAAATGGGTACAGTAACTTAGTATTGACCTCACAGGGTTGAGGAGAGGATTAAATGAATAAATACCTATGAGGTGACTTCTAGAACTCACCTAAGGATGGGGGCTAGTTGCCAGTGGAGCCCACCATTTTATTAGAGGGTTGGAACTTCCAGTTCCATGCCCACCTCCAGGGAAGGGAGAGGGCCTGGAGATTGAGTTCAGCCACCAGTGGCCAGTGACTTATCAGTCGCACGTATATAATGAAGCCTCCACAAAACCCAGAGGGCAGGGTTCAGAGAGTTTCCAGGCCAGTGAGCATGTGGAACTTGGGAGGAGTGGCACCTGCGGAGGGCATGGGAGCCCCGGGCCCTTCCCCCATACCTTGCCCTGTGCATCTCTTCCCTCTGGCTGTTCCTGAGTTATATCCTTTTATAATAAACTAGTGATCTAGTATACAAAATGCTTCTCTGAGTTCTGTGAGCCACTCTAGCAAATTAATTGAACTCAAGAAGGGGGTGGTCCGAACCTCGATCTGTAGCTGGTTGGCCAGAAGTACAGGCGACACCCTGGACTTGGGATTGGCATCTGAAGTTGGCGGAGGCAGGAGGTGGGGTGGGCAGTTGTTGGGGGGACAGTCTTGTAGAACTGAGCCCTTAACCTGCAGGATCTGATGCTCTATCCAGGTAGATGGTGTCAGAATTGAGTAGAATTCTCGGACACCCTACTGGTGTCTGAGAATCACTTGTTGGTGTGGAGGAAAACCTCCACACATTTGGTAAAGGTGGAAAAGCTGAGTTTTTCCATTACAAGGTGGTACGTAACAAGATGAAAATGGCGGGGGAGGGCTGGGTTGTGGCATTGTGAGTTTACTCACGAGGGACTATGTTGGGAACCAACAAGGGAGGGAAGTTCCTGGGCATAGCCCCGTGAAGTTCTGGGTAAGGGGCTGCCCTTGCACCTGTGGCATCCTCTTCCCCTTGGGCAGTTTCTCTCCAGCAGAAACACATGAGCACATGAAATGTGAGGACATCTCCCAGAACCTTTCCCCAGGACACAGGGTCCTGAGTAGCTTTTGCCGTTGTTGTAGGGATGACCTTCTCTTTTTGGTGTATTTGTAAAAGGCATCCTGTGCACCGTCAGCGAGCAGGAGCTGTTCCGCTCCAGCTGGTGACCCAGGTACCTCAGTCCTTCCCCTTTAGGACGTGAGGATCCACCTTCTGTTAGCGTAACTGGGTTGTCTTTGGTCTTTTTGTGTTTTTTTTTCCCCCTGAGAAAGTGTGATTAGCAATTCAGGAAGGAGGCACCAAGTCTGGGTGTGGGGTCTGAAACAGAGACGGTTGAACTAGAGTGAATGTGGTCACTTTGGGACAGTTTGCTGCATTTCTTCATTTTATTATGAAGTTCACTTTGGGGAACTTCAGAAGACACTCTTTGAGAAACAGCCTGTTGGCTCCACAGAAGTGTGGCACCTTATCTGCCCTCCTGTCCTTCAAAGGTGGTCCCTTCAATTGATGTGCAGCTCAGGAGGAGACCCGGGTCACAGGTCGTGGTGAGAAACCGCAGTTCCAGCCACCTGGTAAACCTGGTGATTAACAGCTAGGCAGATGCTCTAGCCAGATCGCCCTCGTATGTCCCAGGAACTTCTTTCTTTATAAATTTTTGGATTTTTTGCTTGTTACAATATGGATAAGATACTTTCTGTATTTCTTAAAATTGAATACCTGAACTTTTAAAAGGAAGACAAGGAGTGTGATCTCAAATCAAATATCTCTAAATGATAAAAGAATAAATGGAATTTGTGCTCTAAGGTATCTCACAAGTCTGTCCATTCTGCAGGCTTTCAGGATTTGGTGCTAGTAACAAACGCTGAGACCTATTATCATGAAAGCACATTTTCCCTCCTCTTTTTTTTTTTCATTTCTGGTTATTAGAGAATACATTTTGCCTCGTTGTTATTAGAAACAAGTGACAAACATGTAGCTAATTCTTTCTCCCAGGTGCTTAACAAGTAACAAATTTCACAGGGGTTACATTTCTTACTATTAAAAAAAAAAACAAAAACCTGCCTTATACTAGATAAAGGTGCTTAGAAATGTTTATACCCATTAGCCCTGTAATTCTACTTCTAGTAATCTGTTCTAAGAAAAAAGACCCGAACACACTCACACACTCACAAGCACACACACACAGAAAGTTAGGCAAGAAGATAGTTATTACTACATTTTTTTTTAATTAAATTAATTAATTTATTTTTGGCTGCATTGGGTCTTCGTTGCTACACGCAGGCTTTCTCTAGTTGCGGCGAGCAGGGGCTACTCTTCGTTGTGGCGCGCGGGCTTCTCATTGCGGTGGCTTCTCTTGTTGCGGAGCATGGGCTCTAGGCGCACGGGCTTCAGTAGTTGTGGCGCACGGGCTTAGTTGCTCCGCGGCGTGTGGGATCTTCCCGGACCAGGGCTCGAACCCGTGTCCCCTGCATTGGCAGGTGGATTCTTAACCACTGCACCACCAGGGAAGTCCTACTACATTTTTTTAATAGCAAAAAATAGCCACAATTTAATTTTCCAACAATCTAGGATTCATTGCTAAATTAGATGATTGAACATTTTGTAGTAATTAAAGACGCATTGAATACACCTTGTAGAGGATTTTAAGGTACGTTGACCTGTGGCCAGTGAGTAATCTCCTGTCTTCTGACTTTCCTCCTAGTGTTTTGCTGTGCGCTCTCTGGGGTGGGTGGAAATGGCGGAGGAGGACCTCGCCCCTGGCAAGAGTAGTGTTGCCGTCAACAACTGCATCAGGCAGCTTTCTTACTGCAAAAATGACATCCGTGATACAGTCGGCATTTGGGGAGAGGTAAGTAACAGGTGAAAATAATTAATGGCAGACTTGCTTGCATTCCACTGCTCCTCAGGAAACCCCAGAGCTCTGAGAGCCGAGAGATTTGGTACTGAGGGCTGATGAAGGTATTTATCGGGGGCACTTTCCCGTGAAGGCAGCTGGTGTAGACATGATGCACCTGTGATTTACCTATTAGCCCTGCCAGAGCCCGTTGAGGACTGGGGCCCTGGGAGAGGGCATTTCTCAGTGTCTAAATGACAGGATCTACTTCGGTATCCTGAGTCCCCAAGGATCCATGGATGGACTTAAGGGCCCAGAAACCCCCTAACCTCCATGCATAGTTGGATGTGCCAGTCTACAAGAGCAGTTTTCTGGGAAGAAGACCCATACCTCTCTCAAAGTACATTCTCAAAGGGGAACGCGACCCCCACATATACACCCAAAACTGTTGTTGCCCCTTCTCTAAAAGTTGACACGTCATCCTTTTATAATATAGTCTTCTTTATTTGCGATCTGAAAATCCACCTCGTACATGAGTTTTGGAATTGATACCTGTGTATTCTTTCTTACTGTGAAGAACAAAGCAATTCCAGTTTGAAATGTTAGTTGAGATCATTTCAGAAAGGAAAGTAATGAGTAAAAATACCAAATTTGTATAAAAATCACATGAAATTAGAAAAGCCATATTCCTACCAAGCTCTGAGACCTGTACAACAAGCATATCAGGAGCATCACGAGATAGTGGTCTGCGTGAATCCACTCTACTTGATCAGTCCCCAGTTAAGAGAATTGGCAGCAAAAGTTTGCTTTTTGAGTGGGCTGTTAGGAGCCCCTGTCACCTTTTGTCCTAGCAGCACTGTCACAGCAGGAGGTAGGTTCCCAAGGCTCCGCGTGGTAGAGTCCGTCTGCTTTAGAATGGGGCTGACCTGCATCGCCAACCAGACTTTTAGATGCCAGGCATGGGGGGAGAGGAGGAAGAATTTTCTCCTGCCAAGAAAAGGACACTTTTTTGGTATTTGCCTCTATTATCCTTTCACTGCGTTACCTTTCCAATACCCAGGCCTATTTCTCCCACCAAGTTATCCATCTGTCTTCTCTCTCCTTCATTCAAAATGCTGTTCTACCAAAGGCATAGATCTCAGCTAGGATTTAGAAGGACGGCTGGCGTAACCTATACTGCTGTGTGAGAGACTAATGAATACCACCAGGTATTTAGAAGAGCTAAGTAAGATTCTAAAGGAATCTCCAATTGGCACGATCCCAGCAGGAAAGAAAGCTTTGGATGGGCCAGCAATGCCTGAAAATCTGCTATGCCTTCCCACCTAGTTAGCCCCCGCTAGGTCATTCCTATTTTCCTCAGTTCTTTCCTCTTCTTCTGAAACGATAAATTCTTCAAGCAGTGTTTCTAGTTCATAGTATATAAAGTACAGCTCAGTGTTTAGGGTTATGAGCTGTGACTTTTTGCCATGCCTCACCACGCACAGCACAACTCCTTAAAGGTTTGTTGAACGGCTGACTGAAAATAAAGTCATGACTTTCAGATGAGTGTCCCATCTTTAGATGACACCTGCATAAGCACTGGTCGTTTGGGTTACAAAAACCAATTAGCAAGACTTTACAGTGGTCAACCAGGAGTTGCTGAGTGTTCATGAGAAAAGGGAAGGGGCACATACGGGAAGACACGAGTGTGCCTGATGAACTCAACAGAAGCCATGATGCATTTTCATTCAGGGATAGTCCACACTCAGCCAACCATTCTCACCTCAGATGACCAGCTGGCAGCTGTCACTGCTTCTGTACAGTAATACGATGACTGTCGACAGAGGTAATTGACGAAGATGGCCTGTGTTGCCTTTGTGTGGACCAGTTGTGGTTTCTAAGCTGAATCAATCCAAAAGAAATGCACCACCCAGCTCAGTGCGGGGTGGGGGGATGATTTCAGCTCATCCTGGATCTCATCTGTAGACGCTTGGCTTAGACATTGACCAGCAGAGGCACTGAAACACCCATGTCTGCCACCTTGGCAGCAGAGCTTGTGTTCACTCTGAGAACCTTTGATGGGGACCTGAAATATCGTTCTCAAAAACCAGACCAAGGAGCATCTGTCCTGCTTTGAAGATCTGCCAAGAAGCCTCACTGTGCTGCCTTGCTAGACCTCCCTAGCGTCCACGCCACAGCATCTGGGCTGACCATGACCTTCAGTGGACAGTTTAATAATTTCTTAAAATTATGCCTGAGGTTTTGCAAGGGGAGTGAAGTTGGATAGCCTAGCATTCCTACCCTCAAAGAGCCAATATGTGAGGAAACAGGAGACCAAAACCTGAAAACCTGAAGCGTGATGCAAGAAACCTCAGCCTCCCCCGTGTTGGTATCACAACAGCACATGCGCAGCTAAAGGCCTCGCGGCTTCTGTGTTAGGCCGTGAGCAGGTTACTTAACCTATAAGCCTCAGTTTTCCCATCCGCTAATCACAGATAATAAAACCAAGCTCTGAGGCAAGTTAGAGCACTCATGAGCCAAGGAACCTGAAGCCTGTGGCATAATATCTGAGATGTGATAAAGTCACTTCAGCGTTAGCTGTTGTAGCACCGAGAAGTGTCACAAAGCTGTGCCTGCTATTTACCAGCCAGATCACACAGATAAGAAGTGGTGTAAAAGTTGAGAAGAGACAGACATCGTTGTGGACCTGGGAAGGGCGTCAAGGGGATGCCTGGTAGGGTCTGGCCAGAGGGGAAGGAATGGGGACAGAGGGGTTATGAGAGGATGACAGACTTGGAGTTAGTAAGAGACCAGATTCTCCAGGGAACCCGCCATTAGCCTTTTTTCTTAGAGTAAAGATTCAAAGTGTAAATAATTAAAAATGAGAGCCAGCTAGAAAGCAGGCTAGGGATACATCTCAGAGGATTTGGAGAAGGAGAGAGAAATTGGGCATGTGAGGGGAAGATGAAAGATTTATGAATATTTTAATCAGGAGGGGATATTTCTCTCTTAGGAGAACAAATTACAGGGGTGAATTTTTGATCGTTGAACCGACACCCCCAGGTAGCCACAGACATCCCGAGGACGTGTGGTTTTGCGAGGAAGGTAACCTGTCTTCTCGTTGACTCCCAGGGGAAGGACATGTACCTGGTCCTGGAGAATGACATGCTGAGCCTGGTGGACCCCATGGACCACAGTGCGCTCCACACGCAGCCCATCGCCAGCATCCGCGTGTGGGGCGTGGGCCGCGACAACGGCCGGTGAGTGCCCCGGACCAGCGCTGTCTTTTGTCACCTCACCCAGCGCCCCAGTTTTAGCTTAACCCTGAAGCGGGGCCTCACTGTTACTGCATGTTGCTGAATATGAAACTTGACAGTAGACTCTCTATAGAAATGTGTAAAAACTTAAAGCACATCTCTATCCCTGCCTCATCAACCCTCCGAGCTCCTTGCGTTCCTTGTTTCTGTACCTCAAACCTTTTGTCAACTCTGGATCCTGCCTCTGATTCCATGTATTTCTCCCCCGCCCCCGCCACTCATCCTCATTCATCTAAGTTCCCTACTCATCCAGGCTTTCTGAACTCCCACCTTTTTTTTTTTTGTCTTCTCTGCAGTCTGTTTTAAAGTTGAGTCTCAGCTATTTCAGATGCTCTGCTATTGGTATTTTCTTTGTAGAGGGTTTGTTGGAAGGGAGAGGTTGTACAGCCTTTAATCACATGCTTTATTATTTTTTTAAATTTGTTTTATTGATGTATAGTTGATTTATAATGTGTTAATTTCTGCTGTACAGCAAAATACACACTGTACAGTATAACTGTACAGGGATTCAGTTATGCATAGGTATACATATTCTTTTCCATTATGGTTTATCATAGGATACTGAATATTTCCCCGTGTTATACAGTAGGACCTTGTTGTTTATCCAAATCGCAAGCTTTAGATCATTAACTCATGCTGATAAGGAGCTCCTGGGGTTTGAAGTTGGCTGAACTCTTTTAACGTTTGAAATGTCTGGTCATACCAAAGTTCCACTCAATGTGTATTTTTCTGAAATTGTACTGAATATTTGTCATTGCCAGCAAGTACTTCTTAATAGATGTGTTGTGCATTTTTTGCTCTCCAGAGTGACTGGAAACAAGGAAGTTCTGATTTTCAAGTACATATTCTAACTAATAAAGTAACAGTAATCATAGGCATCATACTTTGATACTTTATTAAGTAATTGGGCTACATGAAATGCATCTAACTCTTGAATTAAATTAATCTTTGTCAACTCTCGAGGTATACCCGAGGATCTCCTAGCATTTAGGGACAAGCTATAGGATGATTATTTATTGCTCTGTTGAAAAGGGGCAAGAGCATAGCAGAAGCTGCTGAAAATCCCAGACGGCAGAGAGACTGCTCCCCTGGGGTGGCTCCATTCCTGGGCATCCTGGTTTATCGGGTCATGGGGTCCTCTAGGTGGCACTGCCTTGGCTTCGCCATCCTTTGTCTCCCAAAGATGGGCAGTAGTGGATTTGATAGTTTTTTGATTCAGTTCCAAGTCCTAAGCCTGAAAGGAAAGTGGTTAAGCATTCATCAAAGAACAAGCAAAAATTTTTGCTGGAATCACAGGTGAGAAACGGTCTGCAAAAGAGAGAGCTGCAATGTCCTCTGACAGCTGATTGGATAAACCTTCGTGGGAGCACAGTTGTGTCTTTGAGCTTTTGTAACAGTGATGAACGGTGGCAGCTGGACCAGGTGCTTTGGGGGGAAATGAGCGGATAGATTATGCATCCACACCTGTCATTCAGTTGCTTAGCAGAGCTGGAGCACTGGAGTTGATGCATTGGCATGAATTGATTAATTTTACAGAGGAAAATACCTGACGATGTTCATGCATCATTAAAAACATTTAGCCTCGATGGAAGAGTGTCAGATACTTGATCCTTCCCTACTTCATGTCCTCCAAGTTTATTTTTAAGACAGGAGCCAAGGTGAAGATCATTATATACATGTACAACTGGATGGGGTTGTGGTTTTTTTTGTTTTGTTTTGTTTTGTTTTGTTTTTTAAAGAATTCCAAGATACTCTTTTTTTTTTTAAAGACACCAATTGTACTTGAACATTTGTTACTTTTTTTTTTTAATCTATTTATTATTTATTTTTGGCTGTGTTGGGTCTTCGTTTCTGTGCGAGGGCTTTCTCTAGTTGTGGCAAGCGGGGGCCACTCTTCATCGCGTGCACGGGCCTCTCACTATCGCTGCCTCTCTTGTTGCGGAGCACAGGCTCCAGATGCGCAGGCTCAGTAGTTGTGGCTCACGGGCCTAGTTGCTCCGTGGCATGTGGGATCTTCCCAGACCAGGGCTCGAACCCGTGTCCCCTGCATTGGCAGGCAGATTCTCAACCACTGCGCCACCAGGGAAGCCCCCGAGGGGTTGTGTTTTTTTCAGGTTAGCTTGTGAGTGGATTTCATCGATGAGGTTTTCAGTTCACCCCAACTCTTTAAAGTAAAGCCAAATGCTCTTTGTTCAGGGAGAAAATATGATTCAACTTCCAGTTGACAAAATTATTCAAGCCCTGAGCTTAGTTCCTCTCATCTGTGAAATGAGGATGATAATAAGGACCACAAAGCATGTGTATATATGTGCCTCTGTGTGTATAGTAATTGGCCCACTGATGGGGGATGTGGAAAATGCTTAATGAATGTTAGCTCTTGATTCGTTAAAGCAACATCCACTAGCAGAGACAGCTAATTACATGGCTTCCTTTCAAAGACAAGGAGGATGAGGGAGGGGTCAGACCTCAGGGAGGTTTCGAGGACAGTTTATCATTGATAACAGAGGGCAAGAGGCTGTTTCAGACACTGAGTTCAGTTGTCCTACAAAGCAGGAAGAACCACTCCCCTTGCCACCCAGTGATATCAGTGTAAATTAGGTTACCTTGCCTTGATTATGTTTTTGAAATGTGGGCTGAGTTACTCATGTTTTTTAAGCCATTTCTTATTCTTACTCAATGTTAGCAGATAAGTGTAATTTAGAAATACACTGAGGGTTCTGCATCAGCTGTCAGGACCTCAGAAAGCTCATGTAGTGGTTGGGGGCCCTTGAGCTAGATTGCTTTTGAAAAAGTAAATAAAAAAGTATGTTTGTCAGTGAAAGGTTGTATTTCTCCCATTGGACCCCTGAGTTTTCATTCTCTAAAAGAAGGCCTTTGTATTCCTGCTTTTTTTTTTTAATACTTTCTTTTGCTCTTGATTCCTTTTTTTTTTTTTCCTTACAGCAATTTACAAGAGCAAATTCAATTTGCAATGCTGCAAAGGAAAGGAGTTTACACTTTGCATGAATAAAACATAAAAGTGTTTCATTTTGCTTGAGAAAATGAGTCCATTTCACATTCTCTTTTGTAACCTCCCTTGCCGAGAAAATGGAATCTCTTAGGGAATTTCTTGATGTGGTTAAAATGAATATGAAAAGTATGTATACCAGAGGCTTGAAGGGCACAGTGTGTCTTGAAATTCAGAGTGCTTCACTGAGCCATGTAATTTCAGGATTTATAAAGAGGTTTTGGGTTTAGCATTTTCTTAAGGCTTTCAAGTGGATTTGATTTGCTCTGAAGAAATTCCTTACGGAGTAAGTTTACTTTGGGTGAGGGGGTGATCCAGCTGTGACACACCCCACTGATCCCCCAGGTTGATTTGTAGAAACCTCTTATTATGAATGGCTGAGAAGTCGCCATTGCATCAGATGTTGGTTCTCTGTTGGGTGCTGGTGGTTGCAGGACTGGACTGAAGTTTTTGTCTTGTTCTTGAGAGTCACGCCTGCCTTTATTATGGCATTTCTTGGAGCCCATGTGCATTACTGCCAGGCAAAGGGAGGGCTCCCTCCTCCTACTTGGGTTCCTTTTGATCACAGTGAGATAAATGTCAAGGCTCCCAGAGATGGGACTGGTGAAAGGGGTTTCATGAGCCTTGTATTTCCAATCAAAGGTAGCACCAGGGAGCACCCAGATTGACCTGCTCTGCTTCCACCCCTGTGGGAAGGAGGCCCTGGGTTGTAGAACTGGCATTTTGCCCCCAGTGACTGGGGCAGGTGACCACAGTGCCACCTCTCATCTTGTCTCTACGGACCTGCAGGCTGCCCTTCCAAGGATGGGGTGGGAGGGATTTCACAACAATTTCAGGGGCCATGCTAATCCGGCCACAGCTCTCCTATTTATTCATTCGGCCCTGGGAAGCAGCACTCTCTTTATTCTTTTAAAGAGATATCAATAGCAAGCAGACGTAACTTCTGAACATAGGAGACCTTAAACTGGGACTTTCCTTGCCTCTTGTGACAGGTAAGGGAAGGGGCACACAGATCCTTCTGTACGTTGCCGATAGGCAATAGAATCTGCTAATCCTGTCTGTTTCCCATGAGAAAGGAAAGTGGGTGGATGGTATAGTCCAGGGTTTCAGACCCCATAAGTGGGATTTCCCAGGTCAGTGTACCATGGAGCACTAATCAGGTCAAATGTTCACAGACTTCCCTTGAAAGGAAAAAAAAAGGGATCTAGGGTCAGTTGGGAAAGTGGGTTAAACTAAGTGCATCAGGCCCCTTTGCTTTGGACCCTCTGGGAGGTTCTCCTGTCCTGATGCGGACTGGAACCCTTTTCTTCATGGAAATGCAGCCTCACGGAACACACTTTGGGAAACGCTGCTCTGGTCAGTAAACTCATTAATTTAAATTAGTGGCAACACTAGATTGCTGTTTTTGTCTTTAGGAAAAACTGGAATTCCTTGTAATAAATAACCATTATAAGTGGAGACCCCACTGGGCCTGCTCTAATGAAGGTAAAATTCCTTTATAATTAAAAGCAGCCATCACAGCCATTGTGCACGAGCGCTTTTTAAAAAGCACTTTCTTATGCAGGTTAAATGTTGACCCTGTGATACTGTTTGTGCTTATAGTTTGTATAGCAGAACTTCTCTTCTGAGAAGGTGTTTTATGTGTCTCTTTTCTGCTTTTGATGAACAATTTTTAATAAAATCTTACTGTGTGATAGATTATTCATAAATTTCCAATTGTTTATCTTTTTTTTTTATAAATTTATTCATTTGTTTATTTATTTTTGGCTGTGTTGGGTCCTCGTTTCTGTGCGCAGGCTTTCTCTAGTTGCGTCAAGTGGGGGCCACTCTTCATCGCGGTGCGCGGGCTTCTCATTATCGTGGCCTCTCCTGTTGTGGAGCACAAGCTCTACACGCACAGGCTCAGTAGTTGTGGCTCACGGGCTTAGTTGCTCCGTGGCATGTGGGATCTTCCTGGACCAGGGCTCGAACCCGTGTCCCCTGCATTGGCAGGCAGATTCTTAACCACTGCACCACCAGGGAAGTCCTGGGCCTCTTGGGTTTTGATCTAATTGAAAGTTATCTCGATTTTCCCTTTGCCACTGTTTCTTTTCCTAGGAGTGATGGAGGGAGGCGGGTCTTCACAGGGAGGATGGAGAGCTTCCTAATGACATGTAGTCAGAGGGTTCTCTGAGCCAGCCAGTAATGAAAGATTGATGGAATCCCAAGATCTGATAAAAGTTTAATCTAAGGTATATGCTGCCTTGCTTCAGGGAGAAACGTCTTCAGGGAGAGAGCAGTAATTCTCTCCCTATGCTCCAGTATTATCTTGACCTCTAGAGCTAATTTCTTTTTAATATAGACACATGATAAGCAAAGGCACCAGGATTTACTTGACCATTCTGCTGACTTACACCGTACTTATATTTTATCTCTATAGAAGTGGCCTTCTTGCCTTCTCTTAATCATGCTGGGATGCTTGCTAATACTTTCAATCTAGAATAACCTTTAAGGAAAGACATTGTAAGTGATTGTCGAAGAAAAGTTTCCCTCAGAGGAATGCCTTGAGAGTGTCTTCAAGCCGATCCTTCCTTAGTGGATATATGAAGACAACAGTTTCTTCTGAGGAACGCATCCTGTGTTTTGATAACCGGTTCAGTGCATAATCCATTGTTTCTCATAAGCATGTTTCAGCACCAGGCGGTGTAGTGTGGGAGCTTGAGATTGTCGTGTCAACAGCAAAAAATTCTGATGATGATCCCTGAGCAACTTCCATCTCACGCTTCCCCTGAGTCCCAAGCCAGGTGAGGGATGGCCCATTCTGGATGTGGCATGAGGGTGGTCCATCATACTAGGCTCCAGTGATTCTCTGTCAGTCTTGAAAGTACTGCGATCTTCTTGGAACACTTAGAGCCTTCCGAAACCAGAAGTAAGAGTAGTGTCAGCGGAGAAGAAGCCTAATGACCCACGCAGACATGGATTCGTGTCTTAGAGAGCAGAAAAAGTTGTTAACTATTGTAACCCAAAGCGTCACTTGGTCACTTGGCCTGTCGTATATACTCAACAAATGAGTAAGTGTTTGATAAATCGCTAAAAGCCTTATGTTATCGCAGATGAATGGACAGTCACTGTTTTTCGTACACAGATTATCACCTTGAACTCTTTTACTTAAATGTAATCGTCTGAGATTTTGGGCTTCCTGGTGAATCCAATGATTGAGAGCATAATGCAGCTCCTCTGATTCGTTTCACTCACAGAACACTTCTGACACCAAATGTGTGGGTTTTCCACACCAAGCAACTCTCCAGGTCTCTGCCGCCAGCAACTGGGTGTCCCACAATTTAATTCCATTCTGACACTGACTACCAGGAGTTAGCCCAGACCCCTCCGCCCCCAGGTTAAGGGCTCAGTCCCTGCAAGACTGCCCTCACTTCAGATGCCAGTCACAAGTCCAGGCCACCCCTACATCTGCCCGAGAGCAGCTATAAATCAGAGGTTCCCATGGAGGTTTCTCCTTAGGTTCAATGATTTGCTATAACGGTTCACAGAACTCAGGAAAACACTTTACTTACTATTACCAGTTTCTTATAAAGGATACAAATGAACAGCCAGATGAGGAAGCACAAAGGGTGAGGTCCAGAAGGGTTATCAGCTTCTGTCCCCGTGGAGTTTGGGGTATGTCACTCTCCTGGCACCTGGATGTGTTCACTGACCCCCGACCCCCAAAGCTCTCTTGACCCTGTTGTTTAGGGTTTTTATGGAGGTTGCATTACATAGGCTGACTGATTAAATCATTGGCTGTTGGTGACTACCTCAATCTCCAGCCCTTCTCCCTTCCCTGGAGGTTAGGGTGAGACTGTAAGTTCCAACCCTTTAATCACAACCTGGTCTTTCTGTGAGCAGCCCTCACTCTGAAGCTATGTAAGGGTCCCCAGACATCTCGTTAATGTGCAAAAAGGTACTCTTGTCGTTCTGGAGAGTCCAAGGGTTTTAAAAGCTCTTGTGTCCAGAACCAGGGTCTAAGACCAAATATTATAACAGAAGATGCTCCTACCACTCAGGAAATTACAAGGGTCTTGGAAGCTTTGTGTCAGGAATCATGGACGAAAACCAAATATATATTTCTTATTATATTACAATATCATGGTGCACAGTTGGTTACTGGAGAAGACGAATTTGAGAACATCGGGTGGATCTCAGGGAGTCTCAGCACATATAATTATGTCAAGTTTTTGAGAGCCAGGTTGGTCAAGAGAAGGAATACTGGTATAGGAATCCCACCATGTGCAATTTTATCATGGTTCTTCCCTGGCACTGGTGTTGGGGACTTAGTGTCCCAGCCTCTCCATCTGCAGTGGGGATTTTTGCTGGGATGGCAGAGATGTGAAGGTGCTTTCATAGAACTGTCAGGCATTGTCCCTAGGGGCAATACTTTTATTAAGAATTAATATTTCCTTGAAATATTACCCTGGGTCAACTGTAACAGATTATAAAAATCAGGAGAAATTTTAAAACATGGGAGGTTCGCATTATTTTGTCTTTGACTTTAAATATCTAAAACTCTTCCGTTATTGGTTCCCTGTGAGTCTTGACTGATGACGTGATGCCTCTTCAAAGGCCAACACTGATGTTTAGAACCTCCCCTCTCCCTGCCCCAACCAAGTGGCTTAGTGTGTTTCTAAACCTCTTATTAAACCAGACTTGGTGCTTATGTATCACAGCTGTGAATTAAAGCCTGGCAATGAATTGTGTATGCAGGAGTTATTTTTTTAATAGAGAAAAGTGAGAATTTATGAAAATTATCCTGTAATGAGTTTTCAGACCAGTCACTTGGGATCCAAGACTTCCTGCTGCTGTCATACCTGTCTGTGTCAGCATGGGCTGTACCAGCTCCCACTGAAGCCCACGTTTCTCTTCTCCTCCAGCTCGCTGGCCTCTCTCCTTCGGCAAGAGGACAACCGGATTATGTTCCCTGTTTTCCCTCTTAGCGGCACACAACCTTTGGGCTCCAGCACCAGGTGCCCTGTTTCTTTATTATAACTTCAACTGGGAATTCTTCTTTTCTAGGCAGCTCCCAAAGAGTGCCCTGGGGAACTGCTCTTTAGAAAAGTAAAAAAGAGAAAGGAAATCAAAAACAAGAATTAAGAAATTAAAGTCAGAGTCCTCAGGCAAGGACTCAATTTCTGAGGGTAAAAAAGTCCTGGGAGCAGAATCAGGCAGGCATTGTCGCAGTGGCCAGAGATTGGAAATACCAAATCAGGCTTGGGGCCAAATGAAAAATATGTGAGCCAAGGAGTTCATTTTCAGTGGAAAGGGTAAATCTCTCTAAACCCAGGAAGAATCATTTAGATTATAAATAAAGGAACACAGAGTGGGTGACAGACTGGATCTGGTGCCATTCGCATATCCAGAGAAGTTGGATGGTAGGGGGAGTAAGAAATAAAACGTAGAAAATTTTGTCATTCTACCTGATATTTTACACCAGAAACATGTCCAAGGGCAAGGAGTGTTTGAAAGTACTTGGGTGGGATGGGCTGGGGTTAGGGATGCCCAGTTACAGGCTCTGAAGGAGCCCGGGGTTGGGGGAGGCTGAGTACAGGGCTTGCTGACGTGGCAAACAGAACCGTCAAGTAATGCGGCAGGGAGCTGGCCATGAGTAGAAAGGGCCAACCAGATGAGGACTGCCTTTCTCTACGCAGGCAGTGCCTTGTGCTTCTAATTGCTTCTCTAGGCCAAGTCATCTCCCCTGTCTTGCCAAGTCTGCCTCTTTGGGTGAGTGGCTCCAGCTGTGTTTTCAAAGGCTCCTTTTTACCTGCACAGAGCACCCTGGCCCATTGGAGATCCGCATTCAGGTAGGGCTCATGCGCCCGGGCCCCGTACCCTGAGTCGCCCAGCCCAGAATCGGGCAGGTCATGATAGAAAGGAGGGTCCCTTTGTAACTGGAAAGTTGTTTGTGGCTCCTGCCTCTTCATCTCTAAATCCTTACTTGCCACCCGCTAAAGGAGAACTCCCAAGTATCAATTTATTGGAAACAAAGTCAGAAAAATCTAAGTCTCAAATCTGTAGCCCAGTAGAACCAAATGTTTCTAGGAGGGCACCGAAACCAGGTCGGCCCCAGGAGACAAACTAAATAGAGAACGACAGCCTATGGGATAAGTTTTGCAGGAATTTTACATACAGCACCAGTAGAGGCACCAGTATCATTTCTTTGATTACCAAATCTGTGAAATAGATATTTAGTTCATCTCGAAAGTATCTGATTCTCCCTGGCCCTGACCCCTCAGCAGCCCTCCCACCCCATCTGCCTTTGGACATAATTGGAATGGGGATTGGGATAAGGATAAGAGGGCACAAATCACTCCTAAATCTGTAAGCATCTGTCTGAACTCCAACGAGTTCAGCTGCCTCATGAAAGAAGCTTCTCTCCTTACTGCAAACCACAAGGCTGTAGATAGTCGTGTGTGCGTGGCGCCTGCTTGGCTAACCTATGGCCAGGCCACCTTTGCCCTTACTCCAGTGTGGTTCATGGTTCTGCCATCTAGGCAGCTACACAGTCAACAACTTGGGGGTCCTCTTACCCCCACCACATGTAGGGAGTGGTCAGACCCTAATGCTTTGGCCTCTTAATACTTAAGTCAGCTGCCCCTCCCCAGGCTCCTCCACCTGCCGTCCAGTATGGTGGCCAAGTGCACATGCCCAGCTGCACTGGCTTGTACCCTTGGGGCACAGCCAGAGCCTATGGGAACTTACACCCCAGCACCTCCGAAGGAAGAAGCTTTATTTAACTTGATTATTATATGTGTGTATCTACCCACGTGAAAATAAATTTTGCACGGACAGTTATTAGATTTTTTAAAATTTGTGTGTGAATGCCCACGTTCTTTATAGTCATCTATTTTTCTGTGTCATTGGCTTTCAAGCTATTTTGTCCTAACCTGTAAGAAATACAGTTTATGGCATGACCTAGTTTTTCCCCCTCCCGCCTCTCTCTCTTTCCTTGACTCACACAAAAGTTTTACACAACAGTACTTATATTCGCAATGTGTTCTGTTCCTTGATTTCTTTCTTTGCTACACTCTGTTCTATTTAACTTTGATTAATTGATTATAGTTTGAATAACACTGATCTTTGGTTAACTTTTCCAAAAAGTCTTTGAACTGAACACTCTACCAGCTTAATACCTGGTGTTTAAATTTAAAAAGATTCCACAGACAAATAATGTTAGGAAACGTCCTGCTCTCAGAGAGCCCCGAATACACAGCTTAGCTATTGAAGGCTCTAAGCTGTCCTGCACTTAAAACTTGGTGAGCATAAAACACATTAATTGCTTCCTACCAATGAACTGCAGGGACTCAGTGGCATTTCTGGAGCCCGCCAGATTAGAAAACACTGAACTACACTGATCTAGGGGTTCTGAATGATGACTCTGTATCACAGTCTGTTATCACAGATCTCTATTTTTAGATGTTCCTTTGCCTAGCACTCCACCCCCCATGCCTGCACGGAAAAGTGTGGTATTCTCACAAGCATAGCTTTCAGTACAGTCAGTGAATTCTCAGAGAATTTGGCCTACGGTGAAAATTGCGTACGTTGTCACCTTTCCCTTTTTGCCAGGAAGTTTCATGTTAAATCAAACCCTCAATTGCCATAATAATAATAGACTGAACTATATGACTGCCTTTTTTGTGGATCAGAAATGGTTGAATGTGGTTCAAATTAATATTTAGCCTAACTGATTTATAGACTCACTTCTTCTTTCCATCTGGTTTCAAATTTTACTTTTCTAATTTAAGAGCGTGATAGAATGTGTGCCTTTCATTGTAAACTATTTAATCCTTTTGGGAAGCAAATGGGATATAAATTTTAATAAGTAAACAGAGTCCAGCTGTAACGCCCCATTAACCAATAGAGTGTTTAAAATACAGATTTTTTTTCTGATTTCCCTTTTATTCAATAATTGGTAAATGCTATGCATTTCACAATGAGGAGTATTTTGGGGTTTTTTTTTCCCCCCTGTACAATCCCTGGGTGGCTTTAAGAACAGCAAATTTTAAAATATATCTTTGCAGACAATTAATATTTATTGACCAATCCAAATGACATTTGTGGCTTTCTCCATGAATTAGAGAATAATAGTGTCGCAGAAATCACCTCAGCCCTCAAGGTACTTGCTTTACCAGACTAGTTTTCTCCACCACCAGGGATCTCATTACAAAGATAAACAGCAATTACTAAAAGCATTACGTCTAATGGATGGTGTGGAATTTCTTAATATATTTCCCCCGCAAATTTGGTGGCCTAGAGTAATTGTCTGTGCCCCTGTATTGCCTAGAGGAAATATTTTGATTTATCTCTATATAGCTTCTAGCTTGAGTTGCTTTGGGTTTTGTTGTTGTTGTTCGACTTAGGAAAAACTGTAGAAGATATTTATTAAGAAAGATAAAACCTAATCCTATTCATTAAATTCACTAAGTCAAGGGTTGAAATAAAAGGGAGAGAAATTTTTTTAAAATAAAAGATAAGGTTTTAATATGTCTATACTGTACGAATTAGAGTGCTTCTTTAAAAAAAAAAAGAAGAGAAGATGGTGTATATCTTAAGTCTTTAAATCTTGGGTCACTTTTAATCATAATGTTGTTAATCATTGTCTTATGCCTTGAAATCATGCTGTTAGAACAGATTATAGCAAAGAGGTATGTTAATCAGGGCAGGAGGAGAACAGAAATGGCTGTCATCATCCAGAAGGGGCACCATCTTTTTTTTTTTTTAACCTTTACAATTTAACCATAATTGTACCTGTGTATTTTTAAATGATCTATCAAGGTGGCTTTCATCATGCCCAAGGCCATATCGTCCTTATTCCTCCCTTGAAGTGTCAAGCTGTGGAATTTCTTTTCTCCCTCCTTCTTCCTCTCTTGTATGGTCCCATCTGTCTCTCTGGAAACTTAGTAGACACCCATGTATTAAGTCCCCAATATGTGTCAGCCACTATGCTTGGCACCAAGGATATAGCTCTGAACAAGCACTTCATGGTTCCTGCCTTCATGGGCAGTACTAAGTGGAATAGTAATAGGAAGTAATTAAATGAGTTCTTAAGTCCCATGAAGCACTTTGTAATATAACTACCAAGCCCTATACAAGTTTTAGATGACATTGTTGTCCTTATGACTTAGGGTCCCACCTTTTCTGTTAGCCTTTCTGTCACCATTTGCATCAGTCAACACTGGCTACTTTATGCTTCAGTAACAACCAAAAGACTCAGTAACAGTCCTCATTCTACTAAATGTCCATGGCATGTTGGCTGGAGGTACTGCTCCTTGTAGTATTGTCCTCATTCTGTGTCCAAGGCAGACGATACAGTCACTATTTAGACTAGAGTATTGCCAGCCATGGTATCAGGAGGAAGAGATGCATTGACTTTTTTTTTTTTTAATAAATTTATTTATTTTATTTATTTATTTTTGGCTGCGTTGGGTCTTCATTGCTGCACGTGGGCTTTCTCTGGTTGCGGTGAGCGAGGGCTACTCTTTGATGCGGTGTGTGGGCTTCTCATTGCAGTGGCTTCTCTCGTTGCAGAGCACGGGCTCTAGGCGTGAGGGCTTCAGTAGTTATGGCATGTGGGCTCAGTAGTTGTGGCTCACGGGCTCTAGAGCACAGGCTCAGTAGTTGTGGCGCACGTGCTTAGTTGCTCCATGGCATGTGGGATCTTCCTGGACCAGGGCTCGGACCCGTGTCCCCTGCATTGGCAGGCAGATTCTTAACCACTGTGCCACTAGGGAAGTCCTGCATTGACTCTTAAAATTTCTGCCTGGGAACAACACTTAACACTTTTGTTCACATTTCACTGGCCAAAGCAAAGTTACGTGACCAAACCTGACTTCAGGGGATGGAGAGATATACTTCCCTAGGAAGGGGACTGGATATTCACATCACTGCAGTACCCTATGATCTCTTTTATGTCCGTAGTCATGTAGATCTTAGTGGCACTTAATGTTTCAACCTTGTGTTGTTACTTAATGTTGTAAATGTGTATGTGTCCCCAGTTAGATTGTAAATTCCCTGATAGCCAGCACCATGTTTTTATACTTCCTTGTATGTAACTCAGCATGATGCTGTCCTTATATTAGGTGCTTAAAAATGCTTTTAATTGTATGAAGGAGAGAAGGGAGAATAATCAGAACTCTTTCCATGTTTTAATATAATGCTTTATAGTTTAAGGCTCTGTGTACACTATCTCCTTTAATCTTTTCAGAGACCAAAGGACATAGTATTATGCCTTTAACAGATCAGGAAAATGAGACCCAGAACTTTCACATGACTTGCTTAGTGTTGCATCAGAAAGAAAGTGATTGAGCTATATCTGAAACCATGAATTCTAAATCCTGCGCCAGTGGTTTTTCCTACTCCTTGTAGTTGTTAATATGATCACCCCAATTTTTTTTACTTGTGCTGAGGATCACACAGGGGAAGGGAGAAGGAAGCTTCAGAAAAAGAGTTGAAAGCTCCTAACCAGGATAGGGGTGTATCTCCTGGCATTTGGGTCATAGCAAAGCTGAAGGGGCCACACAGCAAAACTCCCAGCTTGAATTCAGCAGGTCAGTGTCTTCGTTTATCTAAGGCTGCTGTAACAAATTATCACAAATTTGCTGGCTTAAAACTACAGAAATTTGTTCTCTCACAGTCTGGAGGCCAGTAGTTCAACATCCATTAAGCCAAAATCAAGATGTGGGCAGGGTCCCACTCCCTCCAGAAGCCTGGGGAAGAATTAATTCCTTGCCTCTTCTTCCAGCTTTTGGTTGCTGCTGGCATTCTTTGGCTGTGCCATTCTTTGGCTCCTCCCATTTATTTTTCTTAGTGAATCTAAAAATATACAATGTTTATTAAATAATTAATCATCCTTTCCTAGAAGGGTTATTTCATCTCACGGATGAGCAGTTTATTGCCAGAGCACTACGTCTTCCTCCAAAATGATGTATAACGTGATTTGGTACCTACATTTTTAGACACTTGAATGTTTTTTCTCTCTGCCAGTTAAGCTTGAAGGTAATGTAGTGCATATTCATTTGCATTTTGTTCCTTTCAAGAAATACAGATGTGCATAGTGGGGTGACCTCATATTTTTCCATTTCTAAAGTAGTATATAGAACCTGATATGTTAGTGTACATGAATTCCAATAAATTTTAGTATTTACTAAATATTAGTATTTAGTGATAAGTACCATAGGTAATAAGCCTTCACAACATTAAGGCTATGAAGAAAAGTAAGCAGTTATGTAATTGGCAAGGAAACTAATACAAAAGTTTAAAGAAAGAAATACCAAAGCCAATTTTTTTCTCAAATGCTTTTGTGGTTTTACATACTTCATTGTCTGCCTTCAGAATCTAAAATTCTAGCAAAGTTTGTTTATAAAGCAGTCCCTTTAGACATTTGCCTTATTTTTAGGAAATGTTTATGCTAATGCTAGGTTAGTAAGTAGGGGTTACTCACCATCTTGGCTCTCATGACATGAAAGGCCTGAAATACTGGGTGGAGAAGAGCCAGGAAACCAGATCCAGGCTTGGGCGAGGGGTTCTGTGATCTGTTCGTCATGTCTGCCATGGCCATGGAGTAGGACATAGGCATGACACAGCATGAGTACTGAACAAGTAATTATTGGAATTATTGGAATTATTACTTCATCTAGGCCCTTACACGGTTGGCTTGCCCCAGAGTCATTGGTTAACAATAACTTTGATACAGGAAAGGTAAAAACTGAAAAAAAAAGGGGGGGTCAAATATTGAATACTCTCAGTACTTACCCATCATGTCTGAAATTTGGTGATTTCTTGATAGATATCTATTGAAGGAAGAAAGGAAGGAGAGAATTGTTCTAGAGTGCTGTGACCATGCATGCAATGGGAAAACTTGTTTTCAGTACCTGATTGTGAATCAGGAGGGCTCTGAGTTTGTAGCAGCTCCCGGCACGGAGCAGTTTGCAGTGCTCAAAAGGACCAAGAACACCCCGTACATTCACTGGTGGGTAAAACAGCATAGATACGGTGTTTGAATATTAAATCTTTAAAACATTTGCATTGTCTAACAACAGACACATAGTGCTGGCAACAATGTGGTCTTTTGTTTTTGTTTGCCACACCACCGGAAGGAATAAAATGGATTTTTAAGATTTGAATCCCAGCCCTGCCACCAAGTATTTATGTGTCCTTGGGCAAGTTATATAACCCCCTCAGTACCTCTGTTTCCTCATCAGAGAATTACATTGCCTACCACCTAGGAGTAACTGGGTTACTCTTGGTAAGAGCCGAGAACAGCGTCTGGCACATACGTAGTGAGAGCCCTGGTCCTTTTGCCCTCAGTTCCATTCCCGTCCTCCCCTGCTGGCCTCTGCCCCTGCAGGCTGTGTTTCCAGCCTCTGCCTGGGTTCGGCCACTGGAAGCGGCGAAAGCAGGAGGAAGGGAAGCCATGGTTCCTCTCCCCGTTCTTTGCCTCCAGGCTGTGTCTCCTCAGGGCTCCAGCCTCCTCTGCGCAGGCCGCCATGGCTGTGGCTCTGCTGGGTAGCCTCCACCTCCTTGGGCCCTTCAGCTTCCTGCTGTTGCTGATGTCTGAGTGCCTCCCTGTCTCCTGTTTGCTTTTCAGCTCTTCCATCACCCATGTCACCAATTCCATTAAATTCCCTCTGCTTCAAATATTTAGAGCAGTTGTTGTGTTCATCATTGTGCCCCGACCGATAGACTATGTAAACATTTACTGTCATTATTATTGTTGCTGTTGCTATTGTCATCATTGTTTCGTACACCTCAGAGGAAACTCTGGAGGAAACTGAGACTCAGGAGGTGAAGTGAGTTAACCGGGATGCCACAGCTGGTGGGTGACAGGCTCCAGCATGAAACCCTTTTCACTCAGTCTCTCCTTCTACGTACGGAGCCTTTGCATGGACTGGTATCTTCAACTCTCATTAGTCTGAATTTACAATGCACGTCTTGCCTAAGGGCCCCCTTCCTTTTTGACTCCCACATACTGGAAGATGTGGCTACATGACGCGTGCTGAGGAACAGCCGTCCTCACGGCCAGTGACTGCTTTTGGGGTCATACATCACCAAGTTGGAACTGACCTCAGTCCTCATGGGTCCACCACAGTGTGGGGTGTTGTAAGATCATTGATCACAGGCAACAGAAAATGATTTGAGTGATCTTAAGCAAAAGACGATTTGGGTGTCTTCTGGAACCCTGAGGCAGGGGGATGGCCAAGAGGACAGAACAGGGTCTGAAATAGTATCAGGATCACTTCTATCTTTCACCTCTGTTCTTGGCTCTGTTCTCATCTCTGCTTCTTAGTTCTTATGGTAGAAAATGACCCCGTACATTTCTTTTCCAGCCAGTCTTGGAGTGTAGTCTCTCAATTTTTAATTCCTAAGGGAAGAGACTCATACCCAGCATAGACCAGGTGCCCATCCTGGTCAGACTGACTGGCCAGGTCACTTCATACAGGATGTCACCCGGGGGCCTGCTGCTGCCACATAGGTTGGGGTGGTGTGGTGTTTTACAGAAAAGGGGATCACAGGTGTGCACTAGAGAGCCCATTTCAAGATTTCTAACAGCCTAATTCATAACCATGGGAAGCACAACTGCCATATCTGGGTGCCCACCATCCACCAGAGGCGGTGCTAATCACATTATATCTGGTTTTGTTTGTTTTGTTTTTTTAATTTTAATTCTTAATAACAGCGTTAGGAGGCAGGTTTTATTATTTGCATTTTGTAGGTGAGGAGAGGGCAAAGGGAAAACTACGCATTTGTGCAGAATAAGCAGGCCAGCTACAATGGTAAGGGTCTTTGCTTCTGGCGGGAATGAAAATACATCACCTCCGAGTGGCAACATTGGTTAGCTCATGCTGATCAGAAGTTATGAGTAGTGGCTAAGTATACCTTTGATTAACAGAGAAAAGTGGCATGGGGACAAATCAAACTAGCTTGTTATTTGTATAAGAAACATATATTAAAATAAGAGGTCCTTGGTGGTTAAAATAATAAAACGGCTCATTGGTGGTTAAAAGGACCAATTTGGTCCAACTCCTACTCTTTGAAAATAAGGAATTTTGCTTGAGGTAAGTAATTTAGCTCTTTTGTGGGAAGTTCCTTCAACTTCTAAGATGATTCAGAGTTTGGAGTTACTGATTCAGTCTTCTGACTGTATCAGGAGTGTCTAAATATACATTTTCCACTCAGTTCATAAGTCATGAATTCATTTAGATGTATCACCAGTGCACTCAGAAGTCATCAAAGTAGACTTTGAGCTGTGAGCATTTGCTTCTCTCCTTCTGGTTGATCCTGACACATCTCACATGTCATAGTTTTCCAAAATTCTAAAAATGGGAACACTTACTGTTAAAATTGATGATTAGATTGTTTTGTTCTTAAAGAAAAATTATGAACTTGCTTAAATGATACAGTCTCCTCTCTTTCCATCAAAAAATTTTCTACATGAGTGGAGAAAGTGGAATGTACGGCCTAATAGCCAGTGGTGCTCAAGCTTGAGCACCCATCGGAATGAGCTGTAGGTCTCTGTAAACACAAGGATGGCTGAGTCCCATCCTCAAAAGTTTCTGATTCAGTAGCAACAAGTTCCCAAGTGAGGCTAATTTCATCCACGGACCAAACTTAGAAAACCACTGCTCTAGGCTGCAGAGAGAATTTGCCGAGAATAGGCATAGCGCTTTCAGTTTTGTGGCTTTAAGAGAAAGTGATGGGGGTGGCAGATTTAAATGATTAGTCTGCTCAGTCAGAAGTCCGCTCTTTGCTAGGAACTCAACTTGGATTATGTGAGTTTCCTTTCTTTAGGGGGAAAGATAATACACAGAGGAGGATTTACTATTATGATAATGAAGCTTAACATTTAGGGCCCCTTTCAAGGCCCTGGGGAGGGGGCCTATTGGTAAGTGCACATGGTTTTTGTAAAATTTGCAAAAGGAAGATATTTTTGTATTCATTTTCTTAAAGAAGTCCCCAGAAATTGTCTAAGCTTTCGTTCCCATAAAACCTGAGTCAACTCTGATAATTAATGAGTATAATTAACTGATATGTATACAAGGAATAGAGTTTGTAACAAAGAGCAGTTTTTTGTAGGTTAAGCAATCCCTGAAAGTGTCAGTAATAAGGCTAAGTGGGGACATCATCTCAGAGGACATGTGAACTTTGTGTGGAACTTACTTTAATTGAAAGAGTTCAATGGAGCATTAAGCAGATGAAAATCCAAGGTGATCTTATTAGCTTGTCTACTAACTGATCAGTTTGCTGTGTGTGCTGTATTTTATTTATTACATTTTATTTATTTGTGATGAGAGCAGAAGATTTGGAGAAATGAGATAGGTTCCAGTTCTGGCTTCACCTCTAATAAATAAGTTCACTCATTCTTTCTGAGGCTATTTTGTCTGTAAAGGGAGATGGTGATAATAATAATAGCCGACTTAATAGGGCTAATGAGATTCTGTAATGAAATGATTGATATGAGCAGACATTTGTTCATACCTGAAGATATAAAATACTACACAAATGTTAGTAATTTGTAGCTCTACAATGCTATACAAATAGTACACTAATAATTCATATTAATTGAATGATTAAATGGGCCATTCTGTTGGATCAAGAGTCAGCAAACTTCTTCTATAAAAGGCCAGACTATAAATACATTAGGTTGTATGGGTCATTCTGTCTCTGTCTCAACTACTGAACTTTGCCACTGTTAGGCAAAAGTAACCGTAGACGAGATATAAATGAATGGGTGTGGCTGTGTTCCAATAAAGCGTTGTTTATTAAAAACAAGTACACCTATGCTCGATGATGTACCAGAATTGACCCAAAAAGCCACAGTCCTTCCTGATTAGGAGCTTCCAGTTGAGCATGAAGATAAAACAAATATTAGCAATTATAAATGATGTTTTTATGTAAACTCAACATTGAAGGATCAAAATGCTGGCACATTTTATCTGCTTTACTTTCCATAGGTCCCTGATGTAGCTGGTATCTCTTTGGGGGATGAGCAAAGTGGGGTGAAGGAGGGAGTCAAGTTTAAGAACAGTTAGGGGTCAGAATGCCACCTTGTTTCTTTTTATGCTTCCTGGCTCTGGAAGTGGCAGTAACAAGGTGAGCTCCTGTTTAAACTCTCCTCTAGGATTAAGACTCAACAGCAAGCTCCTAAGAATAGAGGTTCGTGACCACCAAGGAAGTAGGTGGTTCTATTTTGTAATCTCTTAATTATTTTTAAAAGATCACTGAGATTCCCAGGTCTGTGAACTTGGGAAAACTAAAATAAACCAAAGGAGTTTTAGGAAACCCATTAAAAGACAATTGCCTATACATCTTAAAAGGGAAGTTAATCATGAACCATAAATAAAGTTGTTATAAGCATTCATATACAAGTTTTTGTGAGAACATAAGTTTTCACTTCTTTTGGGTAAATACCTAGGAGTGAGATTGCTGGGTTGCATGGTAATGGCATGCTTAATTTTATAAGAAACTGCCAAACTGCTTTTTGAAGTAACTGTACCATTTTGTATCCCCACCAGCAGTGTCAGGGAGTTCTAGTTGCTCAGCATCCCCACCAGTGCTTGGTATTGCCAAGTTTTTGTTTGTTTGTGGGCTTTTGTTACTTTAGCATTCTAAAATGTGTGAAGTGGTAACTCATAGTTTTAATCTGCATTTTTCTAACAAACAGTTATGTGGATTATCTTTTTGTGCTTATGAAAACATTCTGGTTTTCTCTGGTTTTGTCTTCTCTGATGAAGTGTATGTCTAAATATTTTGCCCATTAAAAGAAATTGGGTTGTTTGTTTTCTTATTATCAGTTTTATTCATAATTGCCCCAAACTGGAAACAACACAAATACCCATCAACTGGTAGATCAATAAACAAACAATGGTATATCCATACATGAAATTCTCAACAATAAAAAGGAATGAACCACTGATACACTCAACAATTATGCTAAGTCCAGCCTCACCCTAATATCAAAATCAAACAAAGATATCACAAAAGAAGAAAATTGCAGGCTAATGTCACTGATAAACATAGATGCAAAAATCCTCAACAAATTATTATTAGCAAACCAAATTCAACAATACATTAAAAGGATCATACACCATGATCAAGTGGGATTTGTCCAAGGGATGCAAGGATGGTTCAGTATCTGCAAATCAATCAATGTGATATACCACATTAACAAACTGAGGAATAAAAATCATATGATCATCTCAATAGATGCAGAAAAAGCTTTTGACAAAATTCAACATCAGTTTATGATAAAAACTCTTCAGAAAGTGGGCGTAGAGGGAACATACCTCAACATAACAAAGGCTGTCGATGGCAAGCCCACAGCTAACATCATACTCAACAGTGAAAAGCTGAAAGCATGTCCTCTAAGGTCAGGAACAAGAGAAGGATGCCCACTCATACCACTTTTATTCAGCATAGTATTGGAAGTCCTAGCCGTAGCAACTGGACAAGAAAAAGAAATAAAAGGAATCCAAATTAGAAAGGAAGAAGTAAAACTCACTGTTTGCAGATGACATGATACTATACATAGAAAATCCTAAAGATGCCAGATACCTGCTAGAGCTTATCAATGAATTTGGTAAAGTTGTAGGATACAAAATTAATATACAGAAATCTGTTGCATTTCTATACACTAACAACAAACTATCAGAAAGAGGAATAAAGAAAACAACCCCTCTTACAATCGCATCAAAAAATATAAAATTATCTAGGAGTAAGTCTGACTAAGGAGGCAGAAGACCTGTATTTGGAAAACTGTAAGACACTGATGAAAGAAATTGAAGACAACACAAACAAATGAAAAGGTATACTTTGTTCATGGATTGGAAGACTTAATATTGTTAAAATGACTATTCTACCCAAGGCAAATACAGATTCAGTGCAATACTTATGAAAATACCAATGGCATTTTTCACAGAACTAGAACAAATAATTCTAAAATTTATATGGAAACACAAAAGACGCTTAATAGCCAAAACAATCTTGAGAAAGAAGAACAAAGCTGGAAATATCATGCTCCCTAGTTTCAAACTATACTACAAAGCTACAGTAATCAAAACAGTACTAGCACAAAAAACAGAAACATAGATCAATGGAACAGCATAGAGTGCCCAGAAATGAACCCGTACTTATATGGGCAATTAATCAATGACAAAGGAGGCAAGAATATACAGTGGGGCAAAGACAGCCTCTTCAATAAATGGTGTTGGGAAAACTGGACAGCTACATGCAAAAATATCAAAATAGACTACTCTCTCACACCATGTACAAAAATAAATCCAAACTATATTAAAGCTTAAATGTAAGACATGAAACCATAAAACTTCTAGAAGAAAACATAGGCAGTAAGCTCACTGACATTGGTCTTAGTCATTTTTTTTTTTTTTTTGATATGCCTCCTCAGGCCAGGGGAACAAAGGCAAAAATAAACAAGTGGGACTAAATCAAACTAAAAAGTTTTTGCGCACTAAAGGGAACTATCAACAAAATAAAGGCCACCTACTGAATGGGAATATTTGCAAACAATATATCTGATAACGGGTTAATATCCAAAATATACAAATAATTACTATAACTCAATAGCAAAAAAACAGTCCAATTTAAAAATGGGCAGAGGACTTAAATAGACTTTTCTCCAAAGAAGACATACAAATGCCCAAAAAGTGCATGGAAAGGTGCTCAACATCACTAATCATCAGGGAAATGCAAATCAAAACCACAGTGAGATATCACCTCATAGCTGTCAGAATGGCTATTATCAAAAAGACAACAAATAACAAGTGTTGGCAAGGATTTTGAGAAAAGGGAACCATTGTGCACTGTTGGTGGGAATGTAAATTGGTGCAGCAGCTATGGAAAACAGTATGGAGATTCCTAAAGAAATTAAAAATAGAACTAACCTATGATCTAGCAGTTCCACTCCTGGGTATTTATCTGAAGAAAACAAAAACACTAATCAGAAAATATATATGCACTCCTGTGTTTGTTGCAGCATTATTTACAATAGTCAAGATATGAAAGCAACCTACGTGTCTGTCAGTTGATGAATGGATTAAGAAGATATGGTGCGGACTTCCCTGGTGGTGCAGTGGTTAAGAATCCGCCTGCCAATGCAGGGGACACGGGTTCGAGCCCTGGTCCAGGAAGATCCCACATGCCGCGGAGCACCTAAGCCCGTGCGCCACAACTACTGAGCCTGCGCTCTAGAGCCCATGAGCCACAACTACTGAGCCCATGTGCCACAACTACTGAAGCCCGCGCGCCTAGAGCCCGTGCTCTGCAACAAGAGAAGCCATCGCAATAAGAAGCCTGCGCACCACAACGAAGAGTAGCCCCCGCTCGCCACAACTAGAGAAAGCCCGCGTGCAGCAACGAAGACCCAACGCAGCCAAAAATAAATAAATAAAATTTAAAAAGAAGATATGGTGGATATATATGCATACAAAGGAGTATTAGTCATGAAAAAGAATGAAATCTTGCCATTTGTGACAACATGGATGTACCTAGAGGGTATTATCCTAAATGAAATAAGTAGACAGAGAACGACAAATACCGTATGATTTTACTTATATGTGGAATCTAAAAAACAAAACAAATGAACAAACATAACGAAACAGAAACAGAGTTATAGATACAGAGAACAAACAGGTGGTTGCCTCAGGGGAGAGGAGTGTGGAGGGTGGGGAAGAAGTAGGTGTGGGAGATTAAGAGGTACAAACTTCCAGTTGCAAAATAAATGAGTCAGGGGTATGAAATGTACAGTGTGGGGAGTATAGTCAATAACTATGTAATATCTTTGTGTGGTGACAGATTGTAACTAGACTTATCCTGGTGATCATTTTGAAATATATAGAAATATCTAATCACTATGTTGTATAACAGGAACTAACATAGTGTGGTAGGTCAATTATACTTCAAAAACCAACGAACAAACTCAGGAAAAAGAGATCAGAGGTGGGGGAGTAGGGAGGGGGGAATTGGGTGAAGGCAGTCAAAACGTACAAACTTCCAGTTATAAGATAAATAAATAAGTGCTAGGGATGTAATGTACAACATGATAAATAAAATTAACACTGCTCTATGTCATATATGAAAGCTGTTAAGAGAGTAGATCCTAAGAGTTCTCATCACAGGAAAAATATTTTTCTATCTCTTTCATTTTGTATCTGTATGAGGCTTACTGTGGTGCTCATTTCATGATGTATGTAAGTCAAATCATTATGCTATACACCTTAAACTTACACAGTGCTGTATGTCAGTTATATCTCAATAAAACTGCAAGTTAAGAAAAGAAAGTTAGAAAAAAGACGTTGGGCCTTATAATAAAATTTATCCTTTCCTCCCCCAAAATTATGCTAAGTGATAAAAGCAAGATTCAAAAGCTCTATATGATATGATTCCATGTATGTGATATTTAAGAAAAGACAAAACTATAGGGACATAAACCAGAGCAGTGGTGGGCTCGAGATGAAGGAAAACATAATTTATTTCAAGAACTTCTCTTGGCTTCACTCTACCAGCCCCTACCCTCTTAGCCCTGCCCCACCTTCCCAGCCACGGATTTAGTATCAATTTAAGGTAGAGTTTCTAATGCAAAACAGAAACATGATTTTTCTCTCATTTTAATCATGGAAATTGCCGGAGAACAGGCATTTCCCTTGGCCCTCCAGTGTCCCTGCTGAGTGAGCATGAGGACAGCCTGGAGGTGTCTTCATCCTCCTGCTTTCAGTGCCCCTGCACCACCTTGCAGTTCTGTGTCCCAGAGAGAGCAAGCCCTGGGGCTGAGAAGGGAGATGGTTGAGCAGACGCATTTTAAGAATTGAGTGTTGTGTTGGTTCTGTTAGGATCCTGAATCCTTGAGGGTAACAGTTTATGCTCACCTCCCACCACGTAGCAGTTGGTAACGTGAGAACTGTCAGGCGGGGAGGGGGGGCCGGCGGGCGGGGAGGAGGGATAAGTCAAGTCTCTTTAAAGTACACTGAGTGCCAGGGAGTTGCTCACTGTCTTTGGTCTAGTGGGAGGTTCTGTCTGCTGAATATTGCATAAAGAAAATGGGCTATGCTCCCTACCTAGGGCTTGGAAATGTCTTCCTCTTACAAAGATTTTTGTTGTACACACTTATTATAAATAGCCTGTACATGTTATAGAGCAGAACAGGAAGACTCCGGGCCATTGAGCAAGAGAATTTTTTTTTTCTCAAAATTTTCTCTAGAGCTGAGTTAAATGAGATACTGTAGTAAAACCTGGAGGTCTTTTAGAATAAAGGTCACACCCTTGTGTGAGTGCAAGCAAATCTTCTGCTGCATCTGATGTTTTGTGGGACAGTGGGGCTTTTCCTTTACAAATGCACGTTATGGATCCTTCCAAGAGCAACCATCAAGTACACAGTCCTTTAAAATAAGTTGGGAAATATTACTCTTGGTCCACCACTCCTTGGCTTTCATTGCCAGGTTCATTGTAGATCTGAGGGTTGCATTCTTTTTTGCTGTTTCTTTGTCACTGTGGCCATGTTTGGCTAAGTTACATCTGGATTCTTGCCTCTGAAAGTGGAGTCTTTGGACTAGAGCATGGGCATCACCTGGGAGCTTTTTAGAAATGCAGGCCCCGCCCCAAACCTACTGAATTGGAATTGGCATTCTAACAAATCCTCAGAGGATGCATTTGCACATCGACGTTTGAAAGGCGCTGATCTAGGTCCTGCCCAAACACCCCCCTGCTCTGTTGATAACCTTGTTAGGATTATGTATGACCCTCAGAAATGCACCCTGGTTAATTCACTTGATGTCCCTGTAGGTGAGAGCATGGGTGCATGCCACTTTGCTACAAATGAACTTAATTTAGTAAGTGCTCAGTGCTGACCTGGGCCCGAAGACACAAAACCAAAAAAGGCATGGTTGAGCTCCCAGGAGCTCAGAGTCCAGTGGGGGACACAGAAAGTGCTACAGCATCACATTGTCCATCGTCTTTATCTGTGTCATTTGACTTCCTTCACCCACACAGAATTCCTGTCCCCTTCTCTGGAAACAGTTTCTCAGTGTACAGTGTACAGGCCACCTGCCTCCCAATCCTCTGGGTGCTTTTGTGAAAAGAGCAAGGGGTCACTCCAGCCAGACCTTCTGAATCACTCTCTTGGAGTGAGCCCGGGCATCTTCATTTTAACAATTATTATGCACATTATAATTTAAGAACCACCAATGTGGGTGCTGCTTTGATATCCTCTGTGACTCTGCATTGTGATACAAAGGAATGTTTAAAAAAAAAAAAACAAAACTCAAATGTTCAAGGAGTCGTTCGGAGCTTTCCTTATCCTAAATTCAGGGGGAGTTTCAAGTGGCCTCCAAGTTCAAAGCTGCTTTTATCTTTGGGTGAGGCAACGTAAGGATCTTTGTGTATGGGATTTAAGGATTGTTCAAATCCATATTTGTATATATTTCTAGCAGCACGTTTTTCTAGGAGCAAATTAAAATGCTTTGCCTATAATGAGTTAACAGCGTGAACATTGTTATGACAATCCCATTAGTTTCTTATTTAATGTTTATACTCATCTAATCAAATAAATTGAAATTGGATTATGGCTGTTGCACATCATAGCAGTTATTATCCAGTTTAAATACAGCTCTGAAGGAAATAAAATTGATTTTTCTGTGCTACTTGCGGACACCACAGGTTATTGGTGTGCTGTTTGAATTTTCAATTAGGTTTGTACAGAGGAGAATAAGATTAGGGCTTGGATTTTTTTTTTGCTTAATGTATTATGTAAATAAACTAATATTTCATTCTAATTAGTCAGATGCTTAAAAGTTGGGTGATCTGCTTTCATATTTTTATTTAAAGCATGTCAGGTTTTTAATGTGGTTAATAATTTTGAGGAACATCTTTATTTTTAGAAAGAAAAAAAGAAAATAATAGAGTAGAACACCATTATAATACTCAGTTACTACAGTAACAGCTACCTTATTTTTCAGGGAATGAGCTATAATATGTACCAGGATTTCACAGATAACTGAACCTATCTTTCAATAAACCAAATCCTTTTTTTAAAAATTGCCTTTATTCTGCAAACACCTTTTGTATACCTGCTCTGTGTAAGCACCATGCCCAGTGCTAGGGACTCAGAGTTGATGTAACATAGTTCTTTCACAAGAAGAGACATTTCAATACCACTGACTGCTCTGAAAGCAGAGCAATGGGCCAGAAAACACAGGCAAGAATGGCAAGCCCTAGGGAGTGGGGAAAGGCTTCAGGGAAAAGGTGACGTTTGATCTGGACCTTGGCTCAGAAGTAGGAGTTGGCAAAATGGACATCTATTCCTTAAATTGTAAAGGTATTACATGCTGATTACGTGCTCATTTCAAAAGTACCCATAAAAAAATTGTAATTTATTAAATTTGATTATTAAATGTATTAAGCACTTACTGTGTGTCAGGAAATGTGCTTGCTGCTGAAAATATGATGAGGAACAGCCCACAAAACCACTCTTAGATTCGATAATCTGCTAGAAGGATTCACAGAACTCACTCACAGCTAAAGGGTACGGATTAAACTCAGCGGAGAGAAGAGGTACATAGGGCCAGTCCAGGAGAGATCCACATAAGGGGCTTCCGTTGTCCTCTCCCCGTGGGCTCATGGACAGCATAGCCTTCCCAGCACTGATGTGTGACAGTGTGCACAGAGTATTGCCAACCAGGGAAGTTCATCTGAGCCTTGGTGTCCAGACTTGTTATGGAGGCTCCATCACGTGGACATGGTTGACCATCCATGTGGCTGAGCTACGTCTCTAGCCCCACAAGAGGTGGAACTAAGGCCAAATGACCCAAAGCCCCTACCCTAAATCACATTGTTAGACTATCTGGTGTGACCCGAGACCCCCAGGTAAACAAAAACACTCATATCAGGTATGACATTCCGTGTCTTAAAGATTACCTCCCAGAAGCCGATGGCAAGGGCCAGACCTCTTTTTGGCCAAGGCTGAATTCTTTACTATTCAGGAACAAAACTAAACCCCACTATAAGTTTATAAAACTCACCAGAAAGTGAGGAAGACGGGGACTGTGCAGGAAGAGTCTGGATGCTTGGGGTTGTGGGATGATGGGTGGTACTGTTAGGAAGATTTTTCGCAAGGAGGTAAGTAAACTAAGATCTGAAGGATGAGACGGATTAGCCAGGTGAGTAGTGCAGTGAAGAGCATCTCAGGGGTAGGAGACAGTGGGTGCAAAGGCTCTGAGGTGGGAAGTAGCTGGGCATGTTCCAGAAACTGGACGGAGAGGAGGCTGGAGCAGACAGAAAGAGGAGGGAATGTGGTTGCAGCGATGACTAGAGTGAAAATAGGGACCAGATCCCAGGAGGCCTCAGAGACCCCGAAAATGATTATGGACTTTATTTCCAACCAACAGGAAGCCATTGTAGAGTTTGCAAGCAGGAGCGTGGATGCTCGGATTTGTGATTTCTTTTTCTAAAGGGTCATGTGTGTGGCTGCAGTGAGAATAGCCAGTCAGGGACAAGAGTGAAAACAGGGAGACTCTGAGAAGACTATTACGACCATCCTGATGGGAGGAGACGGGGGCTTGGCACTAGGTGGTGACACTGGAGTCGGAGAGAGGGGGTGAGTTTGAGACAGCAGGAGGAGGTAGAGTTGGCAGGTCTTGTCATCCCTGCCAGCAGACCCTTGGCTGTCATACTGTGCTGTCACCAGTGGGCATCTGGCAGCCCCATCTGATTTGTGGCTTCCCCTTGGCTGTAGGCAGAGAAGCAGATAACCAAACTGACTAGAATTATGTGTAAGGAAGGAAAGGTGCCCTCTGACAGGGTGACAGGTGCAGTCCGGTGAAGTCAGTTCATGTCTCCAGACTAGGTGACACCTGTTCTGACTGCTGAACCCCAAGACTGAAGCCCACCCCCATGCCCACTTCTAGTATGGGCTGTGTTCCAAACAGCTGCAGTTGCCAGAGCAGTTCATTGTAAACAGTTCTTCTAAATCACTCAGGTATTACTGGTCATATATTCAATACACCATGAATTAAATCATGCCCCCCTTGAAAAACAGTCGCTAACCACAAAAGCCTAATATAAAATTGTCAGCACAGAGCCTGGCACTTAGGAAGAGCTTAATAAATGTTGAATGAGTGAGATGTTTAATCCTCTTTTAAAACAGGAACATTAAAAAAGAGTTTCCAGTATATCTGTGGTGTGTTTTACTAAACCCAGCCAAGGCCTTTTAGTTACATACTCCCTTGATTTTCCATGTATATTTTGTATTTTCTGTTCCTTTCCTTATAAATGGAGTGTATGGAACTTTGAATTTGGCAGAAAACATGGCTGATGTTCCCTGCCTGTTTCATTTTGTAATCGCTCAAATAACTTATTCTTGCCCAGAAATAATTAGGAAAAGGAAATACTTTCAGTACACATAGAATATGGTCAGTAAGAGACCTTGGGTTTTCCTTTCAGAACTGTTTTGGCCAGTGGCTGGCCAGCACTCTTACTTAAATGCTGTTGTTTAGCCAACGGGACACTTTTCTGCTTCCATGTATGTGCGGGGGGAAGGAAGCTCCCAGCTAGATGACAGTGTTGGGGTGCCATCCTGGCTTTAAGTCAACAGTGAACAAAAGATGCCTTACGAGAGGCGGAGGGGTGAACCACTGTTAGGGGCTTCGTGTAAATTGGCAGGGAATCTGTAAAAACTACTTTCAGTTCAGTTCAAAACTTGCTGCCTGATTGATTAAGCTACAGTTTGCTTCTGCTTAGTTGTAGTATTGCAGAGGCTTTCTGGCTGTGGGTTGCAGGACGGCCCCTCTCCCTGGCATTCATCAGGCAGGTCTGCCTGGTCGTAAGAGAAACCGGAAACTCAGGCCCGGGATGTCAGCTTTTTAAAGAGGTGGGATTAGGATGAAGTTTCCAAGTCCTGGGAGTCCCACAAGGGAAACATTCGTCACAGAATGGGGGTAGGTAGGGATGGGGGAACTCCGCCCCTCTCTTTTGCTCGCCTTGGCCCTGGCCCCAGCGGCTGGGAGCACCTGGCCGGGGGCACCTGGCAGGGGAGTGAGCGGTGGGCGGGGCGGGGCGGCCCACGTGCCTCTTCAGCAGCCAATGGGCTGCGGCGGCAGGCGGGCCGCGCGTGGGGAGGCGCGGATGGTACTTGCTTCAACTTGGGACGGAAGAAACGCACAGCAGCTGGTGTGAGCGACCGCTGCGGGGTGGCTGGTGCCTGCAACCTGGTTTCGTCCCCTGCACGGGGGTGGCATCCTCGCCCAGCCCCAGGGCCGCCCGGGAGGCCAAGGTGAGGGCCTTGGGGAGGGAGCGGCGCGCCTTTGTCTGCAGGTGAGCGCAGAGGTAACTGGCGGGGTGGGCGCCCGAGCTTGCGCCCGGGAGACCCGACCCGAGGGACAAAGGCTGCATCCTCTCTTCCCCGGAGTCAGTGCTTTGCGAGGTTGGGGGCGGCCGAGAGGGCTGAGGAGGGGTCTTTTCTGCCTTGCTGGAGGGAAGGATGAGTATTGTATGAAATGGAGGGAAGGTGGAGGAGTCTTTTGATGCAATTTACCAGGGTGGCAGGAAGCTGTTCAGGGGTGGGCTGTTCAGATGGTCCACTCTGGGCATTTCTGTTGTGTCCAGTGTTATGATTGAGCAAATGAGTGCATTCATCTCACATGCCCTCTGATGAATCCACGTTTATGTCCTCTTGTCTACATTAGGAGTGAAAAATATTTCAGGATCTTGGTAATCCGATTTTTGAATTAAAAGCAGTATCCTTTGGTGTAGAAAGACTGTGCAGTTTCAAATAATTTTAATTGGATGACTTACAATATTGGTGGACTTGCACGCAAATGTCTCAAATTCCCAAAAGGTAGAAAAGCTGCCAACTTATCACGTGCTTGTTCTTGGCACTGAAAAAAAAGTAGATTTTTGGTTTGGGTTTTTTTGGTTTGTTTTTTTTTTTAAAGAAAAACGTGATATAAATATTGAACACAACACTTGATTGGATTCTCGGGGAATCTGTGTCTTTTCTATGTATTATCTATTTCCCTGTACCAGTGTTGTATCCAGGCATGTCTGTCGATTCCCCAGTTAATGTGTTAGCTGTGAATCTTCATTACTGCCTTGGGTGGGAAGAGGCGGGGGAGGAGCAATCTCATTAGTCTTTTCTTTCTCTTTATAACTGCAGCTGCAGCCTAGCTTTGACTAGTATCATGAATGGTGGATTCTGCCTGCTTTCCTCGTGTTGTTCTCTTTCTGGTTTCCTTAGACCAGGAGCAGTCAGTTTCTCCTCCAGCCTTACTCTGACACAAAAGCAGTTTTTAAGCTTTCTCCCCAAAGTTCAGATCTTTGCCACTGCCCTTGAGTTGTTATTTGCTTTGTGAAGCCTTTCAGGACAGAGGTGTCCTGAGGCCTTTCCCAAGAAGTTAGACACATAATGCTTTGTGAGGAGAACAACCCTAAATCTGTATTTGTAAATTTCATCTGTAATTTTATAAGTTACCAGCGGTTTTGTCGTCCAAAGTGAGATGTGTATAACAAGCTTATAGTAGGGGAAAGACTTTCTACAAGGCATCAGCCACTGTCGTTGTAGAAAGTGCTATCGGACTTGGCTCAGAGTGAAGGCATGGGCTGTGTGTGCCGGTTTGGTCAGGAACCCCACCTTTCTGACAGCTGCTGGCTCGTTTATGAGTTTTTCTGTCATTCTAACAAGTCCTGGCTTTTGAGCAATGGGGATAATTTATTTAACAAGCGTTTATTGAACACTTGCTATGTGCTTGGCAGTGGCACTAATGATCAAATGGTAAATGCAACAAGTACCTTCTTGCTTTCTTGGATTTCACACTGTTCTAGCACAGGACCCATTTTGGGTCCTCTGAACTGGAGCATCCCCGGGGAGCAGTATGGATGACCCCGAGGTGAGCCAGGAGGATGCTGCTGCCCGGGAGGTCCGCTGAGCCCAGGCTGTAGGTACAAACAGATGGGGCCGAAGTCACCTCCGCTCCAAGGGTGGAGGTATTAATCAGACCAGTGGGTCGTTGTGCGCTGGACTCTGTCTTCTTGAACCTGCTTGCCTTGATTGTGGATACCTCTCAGAGGAGCCTGGGACTGCAAGGAGGGCCAGGAGAAGCTGAGTTCTCAAAGAGTTTGAACAGTGGCATTGTTTTTTCAGAGGTGGTAATTCCAGTCTGTTTCACAAACTATCCTTCATGCAGTCTCCTAGTCTCACCTCAGTAGCTTTCATCTTGAACAGCCCCTCAGGGAAATGAATTTCATTCTGGACCACTGACTGAGCTAAGCTTTATATCTGTCCCCAGTTTCCCAGGTGTTGAGGTGACTCCTAGGTTTAGAGACCTGGAACGTGGTTGGAAAACCCCTATCATGCACTCTCTACTTTTCATGGATTTGGGGGAGTGTACTGATGATACTTAATTTCTTACTTGTCTGGACTTTCAGACTTTTCCACGGATCCCTAGGGTCACGTGAAAACATACTAAATAGTAGTGTAACTTGTCCTTTTCAACTGCCTGTTTCAAATAAAGAATATGACATTTTTGAGAAAGTCCTAGCTCTTTGAATTCCTTTGTTCTTAACATAGTACCTGGCATAGGACGCTCTCCATAAATAATTGAATTGTTGAATGAATGTAGATGAAATATTTCATTTTCTGTTTTTAGGGTTTACCTCTGATTATCACATGTACTTGATATTTATAATCTATAGATTAATTTGCCCTTCAGCAGATGTGGAACATCCCTGTGTCGGGCATCTTGTGAGGTACATGAGGAAGTGAGAGAGATAGGGTTCAAAGAGGCAGGAGATGAGCTGGAAGAACAATTCAGGAAGCAAGATGATATGGATTATGATAAGTGCTGTGAGGTCAACAGCACAATGCAACAGAGAGAGAGTACCTCGGTGGGGAAGGGGGCCACCAAGGGGCAGCCCATCCTAGGAGGTGGCA
Source organism: Eubalaena glacialis (assembly GCF_028564815.1). NCBI lineage: Eukaryota > Metazoa > Chordata > Mammalia > Artiodactyla > Balaenidae > Eubalaena > Eubalaena glacialis. The sequence continues at coordinate 67,196,834 of NC_083720.1, read as the reverse complement.
TTTGAGCTGACCTTGAAAGCTGGGAAGAAGCCAGGTGTGTGAGGGGAGCAGGAGGAAGGAGGAAGGATGAGGGGTGCTCAGCATGTTCAAGGATGTGAGAGAAGGCCAGGGTGGCTGGAGCCCGGAGCGGGAAGTCCAGTGATATGTGCTGGGGTGGAAGAGGTGGTTGGGGCCTGGGGGACAAGATCATACAGGGCTTTTTGGTTATGGTTGAAGGTTTGAATTTTCTTTTTAATGCCATGAGAAACCTCTGAAAGGTGGTAACCAGGGGAGTGCCATGATCTAATTTGTTTCGTGAAGAAAGATCTCAGTGAATGCTGTTAAGGGGTATGGATGTCGGGAGCTGAGCTGGAAGCTGAGGGTTCAGTTATCGAGTCCTGGTCCAGGAAAGATCAAAGTGGTGGCAGAGGGGATGAAGAGAAGCGGGTTGTGGAGATTGAACTGGCAGGGTTGACTATGGAAGATGCAGGACGAGGAGTCACCTAGGACCGTAGCTGGAGTTTTAGATTCATTGTTTATTTCTGTTGGATATATGTATTAATAGAAATAATGACCGTATAAGGACAATTAGGCAATGAGCAACTCACTTTCAATTTATATTATACCAAGACCTTGACTTAATTCTGTCTTATTCCCCAGTGCAGTGAGCGGCCCTACCCAGTGGAGTGCTGTGCATTTGGCCATTTTTTCCAGGACATTTTCACCCTTCAGTGCCCTGACTATCCTTCTCAACTGGTTATCAGACCTTTGAGCATTTTCTCTGTTCTGTCATAAAAATGAAGGATCAAAGTAAGAAAGAAGACAGGTTTAAGCTTTAATCCATACAGAATTACTCTACCTTTGCTTCTAGATTTATAAGATACCATTGATAATTGCATCTGAAGTTGTTTATTTCATATACAGTATCCTCCATTGTTCCAACAACAGATATTCTGTTGTAAATAAGACTTGTTCTATATCTATTTAAAATCAGAAAGAGTAATATTCCTTAGTAACTTTGCAGGAAATTCACTGTGCATTTTGTGAGCTAGAAAAGCCATTTCCTTGTATCTAAAAAGTAGATAAATGAAATACTTGGTCTCTGATGGGATTTTTTTGGGGAGGCCCCTCCTTCTAGCTTCCAATTTGTGAACATGAAAGCTTAACAATGTCTTTGTCAGTTAACTTTGGTTTTGAAACCATCTTTGGTTTGGGTTTGCAGGAAAATATTTCTTCTGCAATCAGAATTTTAGGCAGATGAGAAGGGGCAGAAGTGACTTGGGCTGCCATCCCTTCTGATCTGGAAGCCTGGACTTGTTACCCTAGAACATGTAAGTGTGTCTGGGGATGAATAAATTATGACAGCTGAAATAATTATGATAGAGGAAAAGCAGCTGTGGAGAACACAGTTGACAGTCGGGGCTGATTTGACCTGATTCTGTCATGTCAAAGCATGCATCTGTTTGCCAGGTTACATGAAAATGCTGTTTTCAGGGAGTCCAGTGTGTTCTGTTTTTTATCCACCCCCCGCACCCCCCAAAAAAGAAAAAAGAAAAACATTCTAAGAGGAGTCATAGCCTGCTAGTGACTCTTCCGAAATAAAATGACTGGAGCAGAGACCCAAATTGATTCTGGTTCTCATTTTGGGCACCCATGTAGCATTTTAGTTGAGCAAAAGATATTTTGATTCTAAAGCTGCAAATTGGAAGAGTTCTTACTCCTGCTTCTGGGTGGAATAGTTTCCAGCTGGCCGTGGAGTTTGTCACCTGTAACAAGGATTATTCCACCATCTCAGCCAGTCGCAACGGGTTTAATACACGCTTGGTTCACTGCTCTGCTGTTACCATCTTGAAATTCGTAATGATTTTTTCACGCAGGGCCTTGCGTTTTCATTTTGCACTGGGCTCCGCAAGTTATTGAGCTGGTCCTAGTCTCCCTGTTTGTCCATGTTGTGTGTTGCACCTCTGAATCAGGCCGACATCCAGAGCAGGGTTCCACACTTGTTCTGTGAAAGTCCAGATATGAAATATTTGGGGCTCTGTGGCCTCTGTTGCAACTCCTCAGCTCTGTCATGCTGGCACAGAAGCAGCCTTAGACAGTAGGAGATGAAGGAGTACGGCTGTGTCCAGTGACACTCTGTTTATAAAAGCAGACAGGGGGTGGATGGACTCTGGTCCTGGGGCCGTTGTTTGCGACCCCTGATGTAAAGGACCTGGGTGGAAACCACAGTTCCACAACTGAAATAGAGATCTTGTCCTTTGGAAGCAAGAAGGCTCGGTCACCTTTGGGCAGCTTTATGGTGCTCTGAAAACCAGTCTCCAGAGAGCACTCCTGAAGAAGGTCAGGCTGGTAGGGGTACTTCTGCGGCAGACCGTCATTTGAACATCCCTGAACCCACGCTTGAGCTTCTTCGAGATGGCATGTTAATTCTGTTTGTCAAGTGTGAAGACATATGGACAGAAAAAGGAAGGTGAACTCGGACAGTAAAAACAGGATGCTACCGTGATGGGATTGTGGTTTTTTTTTTTTAAGATTTATTATATTTGAGGGAAAAGAAAAAGGATGCTGGAGTAAGGAGGCTAGCTGTGTATAAGAGGTAACCTCATCCAATAGGAACGGTGTGTCTTCTTTCAAACTGTATCCAGAAGTTAACCCCTGCTCAGACAGTGTAGCACCTCCTGGCTGGGGGTGCGGGGGGCATTGGGGGGATGCTCTGTGCTGCCTTATATATAGTCCAGCTCTCCACACTTCCTCTGCCTCCACGTGTATGGAAATGTGTTGTCTGGGGTCTTCTCTCTAAATGATAAACAAAAGTTTATTTCTCTTAGAGTACAAAGATAAAGAAGAGTATCTGGGGAGTCAGTAAATCTTGATAGAAATCAATATACAAGGGAAATATATATATTGATTTCTTTAGGAGCAGAGGAGCCGTTTTTCATTTAGACAAATGTTCTAAAGAAGGAATCTAGTTAGGGGCTCTGGAAACGTTGTTTCTGCTGGAGATGATCAGAGTATAGATTTGCTTTGCTTTCAAATTGAGTCACAAGAGATTAATAATCTTCTAAGAACTCGCTTCCTGCCCATTCAGATAAAATATGTTTTATTAACATTATTTCTCATTGACATGAGAACGGAATGTGAACTAAAGCCATTATGAAAGTACCAGCTGTAATAAACAATAGCAGGAGAAAAAGAAATCCAGCCAAGTCCCTATTATTCACAGCATTATTCTCTTACCAACATGATCAGGAATAAGGGAGGAAGACCTTTGTTTATGCTACTTAGTTATTTATTTTAAAATATTTATTGATTACCTATTACGTGCCAGGCAGTGATGAGTGAACACTTACCCATGGTGGTGAGTGAACAAGGCAGAAACGTTGCTGTTTGCGCGGATTTTACTTTTTTGTGGGGCAGGAGGAAGGACAGACAGTAAACAAATAAGCAGGGTAGTTTTAGATGCCTTGAGAGTTGGTGGTGACTGCGTAGTCCGGAGGGGTCTTCTGGAGGTGATGACGATGAGAAGGAGTCCTTCATGGGAGATCTGGGGGACTAAGTGTCCAGGCAGCAGAAACAGTGAGCACATAGGCTCCAAGGCAGAAGCGGTGGGCGTGTTTGTGAACAGAGTATGGCTGGAGCCCAGCAAGTGTGGGTGAGGCGGGAAGTGAGTGAGGTCAGAAAGATAGATGGGGAGTTTGGGGTTGGGTGGGGGAAGAGTCATAAGCAGGGGAGCAACAGGATAAGTGTCTGCTGTGTAAAGAATGAAATCCTCAGCCTTTGCCCTGGAAAGTTATTTAGACCAAACACAGCACTTTTTTTTTTTTAAACAATTTCTTAATACCAGGAGATCTTCCTTCCTCCCTTCCTTCCTTCCTCCCTTCCTTCCTTCCTTCCTCCCTTCCTTCCTTCCTCCCTCCCTCCCTCCCTGCCTTCTTGCATTGTGTCTTCGTTGCTACACGTGGGCTTTCTCCACTTGCGGTGAGCGGGGGCTCCTCTCGTTGCGGTGCGCGGGCTTCTCACTGCGGTGGCTGCTCTTGTTGCGGAGCACGGGCTGTAGGCACGCAGGTTCAGTAGTTGTGGCGCAGGAGCTTAGTTGCTCCGCGGCATGTGGGATCTTCCCGGACCAGGGATCGAACCCGTGTCCCCTGCATTGGCAGGCGGATTCTTAACCACTGCACCACCAGGGAAGTCCCACAACACAATTTTTGTCACCAGGTCCAGCTGTGGTGGAACCAAAAATCCAATAGGGATGGAGACAGGAGCAGAGAGCTGAGGCCACCTTTCTTCATCAAGGGGTGAGGTCCTGAGGAGAGCCCATTCATTGGGAAGGAGGCAGGCTCAGGTGCCCCCAAAACACAGAGCAAAGGCGAGACCAGCCAGGCCAACCTGTCTCCCATTTGTGGATCCACCACTTTCTAGCTTGGGGGTTTTGAACCTTAGATTCTCTCATAAAATGAGAGTCGCGAGGCTCCCCTTCAAGGTTATTGTGTGGCTTGGCGTTAATGTGCACCAAGAACAGAGCCTGGCTGGGTGGCAGATTGAATAAAATGGGAACCGCTAGTGTTATTTTGCTTTTAGCAATCAGTCATTCTAGTGTTGATGTCTATTTTTGTGTAGGTATTATTGAGTTTACAGAGTATTAGGGATTCTTGTATCTACATGTAAGTTTCCATAATTTAAGTGAAGGCCAAATGTCTTTTGGCTTTTTGTGTTATCTGTACTAGTATTCCTTCTGTCTGCACAAAGGAGTGGGGATTGGCTATATAGGTATAGCCCTAAAGCCTCTTGAAAGTTTAGAAACAGATTTAAGAATGTGTCTTCCCCACAAGAGGCCCTCCGCGAGACTGGGTGCATGGAGTTGAAGGGAATTCACCCACAGGCTTGCCGTGGTTTTAACTCAGAGCCTGGTCTGTAACCTGCCAGTGGTTGGTGCCCTTGTGGCACTTCTTGCGTGGAAACCACTTTCCCAGTACGGGGAACTGTCATCTTCCCCCCTCTGTACCAAAATCTTTAAATATTCCCTTGTTCTCAAACCTTGTCAGATAGGGGCCTTATGGGTATCAAGTATTTTGTTTTCTGTTTTACCATCTCTACTTTCAGGAAGGAAGCCAGCCCATGGTTTCACAATTCAGGTATATTTTACATTAATTTTATCCTTTGATTGTGCCCTAAACTTTATACCGTGAAACCATAATGTGGCATGAATTATCTCTCACTTGAGAACTAAATATAAGTTGTGCGTGTGTATTCTCTTTTTGCTCAGATATTCAGAGAAGCAAGGTTTTTTGGTTTTTGTTTTTAACTGTAATACAGCACAGACGAAAGCAGACGCTCGTTAATTCTTGCTGTCTTCAAAGATGCACTTAAAAAAAATCTCATTTCCTGGTTGCTCTCAAATATCCTTTTTTGCCTCATTAGTAAGCTGACTGGTAACTATTGTGTCTTCTCTCTAGTGGCATGAGAAAGTCCTTTGTTTAGAAGAATGTGCCTTGAATTTCAATAACCTTAAACCACTTTAGATCCTCAACTTCACACTTAATGCTAGTTGGAACGCGAAGGCCTGTGTCTGCCAGTCAGCAGTTAACAGGCTCCCTGGTGCTGGGGTGGGGGATAGGGGGAGACAGGAGCAGGGAGGTGGGAAGGATACTCGTTTTGCAAAGGAAGGTACACTTGTCAGAGAGAAGTGTTCCTGCTGCCGTTTGGTTCTGGGAAGGACAGAAACCTTTTCCCTGAGCTGCATTTTCTGAAACTCACTAGACACCACACGGTAAATTTGCATAAACTCAGAATTCAGTTCGGAGCTCTTTCACCTGCAGGGTGTGGATTCTAAAGGGGTCTGTGAGTGAGTTTCAGGGATTATTGAACTTTCTCCCCCACCCCCTTGCGACGGTGTGTGAAAGTGTGGGTCTGTATGTATTTCTATCTGGAGTGTTTTCATCAGAGTCCAAAAGGTTCCATGATCCAAAACAGGTTAGAAACCTTCCTCTTGGCAGACCTCCTCTCCCTCCTCCCCCTCCTCCCCCTCTCCTCTCCCTCCTCTCCCTCCTCCCCCTCCTCCCCCTCAGTTGGTAACGGCACTACTCAGCGTACCCATCAGGTCCACACTGCACGCCGTCCTGCTGTGAGAGTCTGACACGGATTCATGGGTGCGATCCTCACAGCACTCTTAGGAAATGAGTAGTACCACTTATTGCTCCCGTTTCACAGAAGAGGAAACTGAAGAACAAAGAGGCTAAGGGCCTTGACCAAATGCAGACCGTGAATAAATGTCGGGGACAAAAAACTTGAAGCTGGGGAAAAAGAGAAACTGTCAGGTTCATGAGTTGGTTTGAGAGCTTTCATGACATGAAGTTTTATGTCTTTACTTCATTGCCATGTGGATAATGCTGGTCTGTGCTGGCGCTCAGAAGGCTCAAAAGACTCTCAGTGATGACAGACGAGCATCAAAAAGTAGTACGCAGCAGAGAGTTCTGCAAACATGGAGCGAGAAGTACCCTGGCAAGTGTTTGCTTTACGTGCTCAGTTTGTGAAAAGTAGACGGTGTGCATTGCATAAGAAGTAGGTGGCTGTGCTGGGGAGATGCGTCCTCTTCCAAAGAGCTGGAGTAGACATTGTTATTCTGGTATGCTATTTTTTTTTTTTTTTTTTGAGGAATTTCCTATTCATTTGGTTGCCCGGTTACACATGCCAAGTAGTTCTGTTATTTCAGGCTTATTTTAATGAAAACATTGCCAATTACTCCTCCATTCATTTTCCCAAGAAACAACCGCCGAGAGCATGGAGATCAGGCAGCCTTCAGGTGTGAGGCTGGTGTGGAGTTCATCATGGGGTTGAATTCTTCCCACTGGCATCTTGTATAGTGAGACGGGAGTAAGCTTGCACCTGACTCTAAATTGAGCCTTCCCTGCTCTCAGAATGGCGCTTCACGCAGAAGCCCAACTTCGGGCTGATGTTTCTGCCCCAGCACATTACAAGGTGTCGAATTGGTGAAGCAGCTGCCGCTAGGACTCTGCTGCATTTTTCGAATGACATTTCAGAGATCTCTCTGAAGTGCATATTTATGGCTGGTTTTCTCTTCAACACTTAAATCAAGCAGTGTCTATTAACCCCAAACAAATTAACATTGTTAAAAGTTCAGTGTCATTTTTCTGAGTACTGCCCTCAGGGAAAAGCATAGTGGCTACATATTGATGTCATTTCCTTAAGTGAATCACTAGTAATGGGTCTGATTTCAAATATCCAAGGCGCCAATAATAATTATACACAAAAGAAACAGTCTGCGTCCTTGGGGGTCTAGACTTAAGGTTACTTAAGTATACTATGTATACTAGGCACAGGCTTTTTATTAAGAATAAAAAATTAAAAGCACCTGGCATAAATCAAAAGTTAGTCAAAGAAATGCTGCCCATTCATTTTTTTGTAGTAAGAGTCAAAGCACTTGAATTCTTTTCGGATAAAAAATCTGAGCATTAGGAGATTCCAAGAGCATGTGATCTTAGATAAGAAACCCAAGATTGAGGATAAGTGACTTACAGAGTGTTTACTCAAACTGAGACTGGAGTCCAGGTCTTTGGATCCTTTGCTGATGATCTAAATTGCCTCCAAAGACTGGTTTTGATAGTGGGGCAGTGCAGAGGGGCAGGCTCGAGGTGGAGGGAGGTGCCCTCAATGCTATGGTAAGTGGTGCCCAGTAAATCTGAGGAGAGGCCACAAATACTCCCCCAAGTGACCTCCCTTCTGTGGGAGACATTTCGTCTCAAACGCTGCCCAGCAGGACCCAACTGAGACATGACACCGTCAGGTGACCTGGGGCTGATAACTATAGTGACGCAGTCTGTCACACTTGTAACAGAACACGCATTCTTTGCACACACCATCTCATTTAATTGAGTTCCCATGATTACCCTGAGCCAGGGGCCCTTGTCCCTTTTTCACTGACGAGGAAACAGGTTCCAAGGGGCACAGAGAGGGACACCAGGAAAAAGAGAAGGTAAGTAACCAGCAGGATTTGAACATAGCTCTGACTGCTTACTCAGCTAAAGGGCCTCTCTTGGGAATTTTCAGCTGCCTTCTTCCCATGCAAAAGTTCACAGGCCTCAGAGAGGGGGGGGGGTCCCCCGTTTACCTAAAACCCCAGTGGCAAACCCTTTGCCCCATCTTGAACACCTGTGCATAGCAGCGTGCTGGTTTATTTGGGAGACAAACTGTGAGGTGATTCTGCAGGACTGTGAAGAAGCGTGGGGTTCCCGTCCTAGGCGCATTCCCAGAAGACCAGAATGAGAGTCCTGCAGGCCTACAGTCAGACGCTGACTTCCCGTGTACCTTGGTCAAGTCGCTCAACTCCTCTGAGCTTGTTTCCTTTTCTGTCAGTGAGAACAGTCGTATCTGCCTTGTCAGGTTGCTGTTAGGGCATCACAGAGCCGGAGCTCAGTGAATGGTAGTCTGGTAGTGGCTGGGAGTGTGATTGTGGTCGTCACATCTACTGCAGGGTGGTTACCTGCGCCTCGGGGCATGCGTGTCACGGTGGTTTTCCTCAAGTGTTGAGGTAGATGTTTACATATTTGTACTACAAAAGTCACGTCTTCTTATTGTATAATATTTAAACGACTATATTAAATACAGTCCTCTGTAATCCCCCCTCCAGGTAAGAGTTGACAGTTGGATGTTAAGTTGTTCCAGATTTGTTGCCACGCATATATTAAAATACACACTCAAACATTTGTTGTTTTTCCTGTAAGACCTTATATCTGCGACTTGGGTTGTTTGCTTGCTTGCCTTCCCCCCATTTGATAAGATGTCATTGTCACTGTTCGGTATCAGGGTGGACAGCTTCACCTTTCTGCCCAGTGGCGGGCGTGCTTGCTCTTTCACACCGTGATTTCAGCCCTCATCTCCGCAGGGTCCTGTTGGCCGCTCCGTGACCCTGGCCGCAGGGCCCCTGCAAGGGCGGCTTTCTGCCTTTCCTCCTCATTATCCGCCTCTTCAGTCTGTTCAAGTGGGATGCATGCCTGTGACTGACTTGGGGCTCTGTCCTCGGGCCCCTTCAAACTGGCTGTGCTGAGACCAGCAGGGTGTGGTGAGCACTGCGGGTCGGGAGGTTAAGTGGCATCATTAGCGTTGCTCTGGCAGCTCAGAGCAGCTCTGGGGATGGAACTCAAAGCGTTCAGCCCCAGACTCCAAATTGCTGTCGGCTCCTTTCCACCTTCCACCCCTCTCTTCCCCGGCACAAATCTGTTTTCTCACCTTTAAGCTCATTTACTGGCCCGGCCTCGTCCCACCTCCGCCCTTGGCCGGCTGCCCTGCTTCCGCCCCCTCCTGCTCTGTTGCCCTCTGTGGATGCAGTTCTGTGAAAGTACCTGGAGTGTAATGTTGTAGCTCTATTAATAGGATGTCAGAAGTGTTGGTAAAGCAGGTAAGGCTGTTGCCATGTCATTGTTTCCATACGTTTTTTTATTGGCAGCAGGTGGAGCTGGAAAATGAGGATAAGTACTCTGCCTGTGTTCACTGCAAATGGTTTCCTGTATTTCACTGTGATATTTTAGGCTTGATTACCTCCCCAGGTTGATATGTTGCCTCTGTAAACTCAGCTGGCATCTCTTGGCTTCATCGTAATGCGGCTCAAAATACACACTTCTGTGTGAGAGAGTTCAGCTAAAATAAGCACCGAAAGGCTATTAATTGCAGCCAAGTTGGGAAATAAGATGGGATGTCAGAGCTCAGAGTCGCTGTTAACGGGACTGTGTTATTCACCGGTTGCCATGTGAATGCTAACGTGTTGTTTCTGCTCTGTCCCCTCATGCCTTCCCGGATTCAGAGAGAGGTAACCAACCAATTTTCACTTCTCCCCCTTTGTGCTGTCTTAAGTGTCTGGCAAAGCTCACTTGCTTTCTTCATGCCCTGTCGCCACCATCATAGCCATCGCTGTCTTTGAAAGGCAGAACTTTGTTTTGTTTAACTTTTTCTCATCATCATTGTTATGTGTCCTGCATTTAAAATAGTGTGGAATTGCCTCTGGGTCCCTGATCCTCTGTTGCTTGACCCTGTTTGGGGAAGGTGTTGGGCAGAACAATGACTTGGTCCCTGTCACTACTGGCTGAGCAGAGTCTAATCAGCATGCTAGGGAGAAGGCGTGATAGAAATAGTCAGGTTAGGTACCATGTTGTGTAGGAGACTTTTTGTGCTTCTTGAAGAACTAATACTAGGACCTGCTTGTTATGACTTCTCTGTAGAGTTTCGTTGGTGAGATTTGGTTCTAGGCCAATAGCTGGAAGGACTGACTCAATTTCAGTCTGGATTATTAGCAAAAATCTATGGAATTCTTCTCCCTTCCCACCTGTAGACGAACATAATGATGAAAAGGCTGTAACTCCAAAATGAAAGGCATTTATACCTCAGATGTGTGTGTTTCCCGCACTCTGACCATCAGCCTGACCATTTGGCTGATTAGGGGCTTTTAAGCTCCATGATTCCTCAGCTCTGTCATTTAATAAAAGCTCCATTTTTGATGGAAGGAGAAAGTTTTGGAATTTTTCTCCTTGAAAAAATGACTGTGAGTACTGCTTGGCAAAGTGAAGCGACACCAGCGCTGGCCTCTTTGCTTTTTGTGCTGGAGTCCGTCCCAGGGGGCTCCCTCCTGGCTGGGGCTGAGCTCCAGCTAGCGGCCACTGTTCTCCCTTAGGATAAGCTGCTGTCATAGCTAAATGGCTGGCGGGAAGGGAGACAGCGTAGGCTGGGTGGGTAGCACTTCCACAGTCGGTCTTCCAGAGGGTCTGCTTAGGAGAATTTGGGAGCTTGATTGACTTTCTCACTACTTTTGAGGAGGCTCTGGGCCCCTGGCGGTGATGGAAGTTTCTGGAGGATGAGGGCTGTGGGTTTGGATACGAGCTCCCTTGTATGAAGTCACCACACATCAGAGTGCATGGTAAGGATGTTTTCGGATCTTTGCTAGTTCCTACCCTCCGTGTCCTTGCTGGGAACCAGTTGCTCTGAATATTAACAGCAAGACTGTTCTAGAGAGGGCTACAAATTCTGGTTCGCCCAAGCCACCTGGATTATTTGCAGGTGGTAGAATTTCAGATCTGCTGTGTACACAGTCTGTGTGTCTCCTGAAAGCACCTGGTGAGGGTTTCCCTGCAGAGAATTTGTGTTTACCCAGGTGATGAGTTGCTAGAATGCCCCTTTCAGAGTTTACAAACTTAGCATCTTCTTAAGCTTGCAAAGAAGGAGAGTTTGAGTTTATCAAACCAGAGCCTGAGCTTTGTGAAATTAACGATGCCCACATATGGTGCATGTGCCAGTGGGTACAGTTTGAAAAACAAAGTCGTGTATGTGTGTGTGTGTAACCTTCTGGATTAGCTGTTTAGGAAGATGACATTTCTCATCCCCTTTCCCCCCTCTTTCCTCCTCCAACCCCCCCAAAACAAGATTTTCAAAATGCAATCAGAAAACAAGAGCAGTTAGGCAAAGAAGAGCAGGCAGTCCTGAAAACAGCATTCCTCCCTCCAGGCCCTATGCAGGTGAGATGAAGAAGAGAGAAAGCCCTTTATCATAAAGGGCTGGGAATAGAGTGTTTAGATCCAATCTGGTTGCTGGTCTTTTGTCCTTATTTGCAGGTGGGACCCGTCCTCTGCAGTGGTAACAACGCTGTTTGCTTATTGCTTCCACAGAAAGATAAGCTGGGAGGATAAGGGTCTTTAGGTACATTTCAACAAGTGTTACTATATTCATATCAGTACAGAGGTTTATTAAAACATCCCTCGTGGATAAGGAGACAGTATTTCAAAGTGGGCTTTTTCTTTGACTTTATTTTCCTGACTTATAATAACAACTAACATTAATCAATTGCCTTCGTGTGCCAGCCTTCACAGATATGACCTGAGCAAAATACGGGTTGTGTGAAAGACGTTACCAAATCATGGAGACTTGGTCAGGAGCGCTAACAGAAAAGATTTAGCGAGAGAGTGAATGGCAGGGAATCTAACAGAAAAGAGAGGAGAGAGCTACTGCCAGACACATCTGGGCTGTCATGTGCCTGAGGAGGGCAGCTCCAGAAAGCAGAGCCCAATCCCATAGGCAAAAGTTGCAGGGAGGCAAGTTTCCATTCATCATTAAGAAAAAATATATTTTGGTTCGCAGCGAGCATTCAGCAGTGGAGCTCCTGATCCATTAAGTAAATGAGGTTTTATACCACTGATATATTCTAGGCACCACCTGTCTGGGTTGCTGTAGAAGGAGGGACTTTGAAATGTTAGCCTGGGTAACTGCTACGAGGTCTGTAGGTGCCTATAAATACCTTTTGAGGAGGGATAAACACATAAGCAGATTTCATTTGTGTAAGGGTTGTGGTGGGAGAGACTTAGGGAAAGGGTGAGCAGTTCTGTCTTGGCTACTTTTTAATAGAACCCATTTGAATAAAGAATCGTTTATTCATTCATTCCGTAAAGATGGATTAAGCCCCTACAGGGCAATTAAAATGCTGTTCAGCTGAGAACAATAAAAGCAATCTTTTGCCCTTTTTCTTTGCCATTAAGAAATTTGAGGCTGTCATGTAAGATGTCTTAGCACTGACATTTTTCCCTGTCAGAACTCGCTGGTGGTCCTCTGGGGGAATAATTACTGGGGAGAAGAGCAAAAGGAGAGGAACAAAAAGGGTTGGAGACACAAGGGCTTAGCCAACAAATGGTGAAAGGTAGTTGATGCACTTCTGTTACAGTTTAAGGAAGAAACTTAGCTATAAACCTTCCACTTCCTGGTTTATAAAGGAAATGCAGTGATCCCCTGACTGCAGGAAATAAATGGGGCAGAACTCCAGAGGGGACCGGCACCTCTTTTAGCAAACGGCTCCTGCAGGAGTGAGCTGGAGCAAAGGACAAAAGTGGTCCTTGCTGCTCAGTGTCAGACACAGTGACTCAGACGGACGGGCATCTAGCAGAATTTGTTAGAAAAGACGGCCGCCTGTTCTGACTGGACCTCGGGGGTCATTTGGGCCAGCTCTGTGGTTTTATAGACCACACCGAGGCCCTGGAGGAGACGTGACCACGGGGGGGCGGCGCGGAAGCCCATTTGATCGCATCTTGGCTCTGAGCTGTGACGCTCTCGGCGCTGTGGGCACCGGGTAGCTGGGGCAGGAGAGCCACCGAGGGCTCCGCAGGGGAGGGCTCCTGAAATGCCCCGCGGCTGGCTGGGTGACACCCGCCGACACCCGCTGCTCTGTCCTCCCAAATTCCCACACGTGGCGCTGGGCTGATCTGTCAGGGATACTCTAGCCATGGAGGCTGGTAAGTAAAGCAATTTCTTGTCCCCCTCAGAATATAGGAAAAGCTCTAGAAAATGTTAAATTGCTCTTACATATGGGCATGAGGGCTTTTAGGATTATAATACCGATTGGAAGAAAGTCTGAAAGGCTGAGTTAGGCCACACCTTGGTCATTGTGAAAGTGAATGATGGGACATGGGTTCATTGACCGTCCTCTCTACTGTGTGTTTGAGAAGTTCCAGAATGAGAAGTTTAAGAAAGGAGGAGAAAAAGAAGAGGTACTGTGTTCTTTTGACTTTTGACTCCTGCACCCCGAAGCTGGGACCCAAACTCCATTCTCCAGGGGAAGGGCCCAGCAGGCCGAGGTCACCGCAGACCTCCATGTCGCTGAGACCGAGTGGCTTGTCTCCTGATGCCCAGCCTCTGCAGCCCTGGGGACTTCTCCCGAAACTTCTCCTGGCTGTTTGGAGCCAGTCTGTCCTGGGCTTTCCTACTCCCAGAGCTCTTTTTTCACCCTTTCGTTGGGCCTTTGGCCTCAATTAGGCCTTCAAATGCCTTTCCTCCTTGGGGTCCAGACCTTGCTTTGTCTTTCTCATTCTCCACTCTCCCATCTGCTCCCCTGACCTCAGCTGCCCCCTAGGCCCAGACCACAGGCCTGAGCTCAGGGACCGACTGTCCACCTGCTTGGTGGGTGGCCCAACCCACCACAAGCACCTCACGCTATTGTCCGACCTGGAGCTCATCAGCTTCCTTCACCAGATCCTTCCCCTCCCGTCCCCAGTGTGAGGGCACTTAGCTGTCCCAGGAGGGGCCTCGGAGTTATTCTGGATTCTCCTTCTCATCTCCCACATCCCTCAGTCCCACAGCCACCCTTCCAGTACCTCTTACCCATCTGTCTTCTCCACCCTGCTCTCGTGGAGGCCAACTCAGCCTTGCCTTTTCCAGCTGTTCGAGGCTGGTGCCTTCCTTGGCTCGTGACCCTTGCGCCGGTTCTTTTACTTATAAGGAAAGTGCCTCCTCCTCTCCCTTGTAATTGTGTTGGGCCCACCCCAGATAATCCAGGATAACAGCCCCTTCTCAGGATCCTTCACTTAATCCCATCTGCAGAGTCCCTTTTGCCATGTAAGGTAACCTATTCACAGATTCTGGGAGTTAGGACAGGAACATCTTGGGAGGGTCATTAGTCTGTCTACCGCTGCAGCCTTTTTCAGAAATCAGGTGCTGAAAAGCCAAGGTTTTAAAACAACCAGTTAAGAGGTGTTTGGATTTCGTTCTGAACAATAATGAGATTAACTCAGCCATATATTTCATTGCACACAAAGGAAGTCGTCCGAACTGTCTGTGCTCCAGGTCAGAGAGAGGTCTTGCAAATCCCTGTGTTCGAGGCTTTCTGCTCTTTTAGGGTGACTTGGGATATGTTTCATGGGAGTAAAACAGGAGAGACATGCGAATCTCCTGACCCCCGCAGTGAGGAGAAGAAGGCACTTGTTTTCTCCTGGGAGGTTAGTTACCTGCAGATTTCTGCTTCTCTGATCTGTTAGCCTGGTACCTGGGAGGGAACAGGAAAAGACAAAGCTGTTTAAAAAAAAAGGGTCAGAATCCCCCAAACAGAGCCTGCGGCTGCTGAGCTGCCCTCTTGAGGAGATGTGGATTCCAAATGGTTGCCTTAGGCATTAATCACTTTCTCCTGAGCCAGAAGAAAATGAAGGTTAATAATAATAATTTTTAAAAATTACTCCTAAGGGGTTGCTTCTGAAAGAGCAGAGGGCACAGAGCTGAAGTTTGATGGGAGCTGATTATTGATCAGGGCCTGTTTGGTCCTCCGTGATGATGACCTTGCTCTTGTTACACTTGTAAGGCCGACCAGCTGTCATGGAGAGCAGGATGGATCTTGGAAGCTTACATCGTAGGATATCAGAGCCAGAAAGGGACCTTGGAAATCATGTTCCATCACTTAGAGATGAGGTTTGACTCCATGCCCAATGTTGTACAGCTCAGTGGAATCAGGAATGGGACTAGCAATTGGGTTGCCTGGATCCTGACCCGTTGCCCTCTAACTGTCCCTCACTCTCTCTCTCAGAGAGGACAGATGGAGGTAAGATCTCTACAGTAACTACTAAGGGTAGGGCGTAACAAGCTGTAATCCTTTGTGGTGCAGAATACAGATCCTGTCGGCATTCAGACACAAGCAAGGTGCTGGGGGCCGGAGGGCCAGGCAGGCTTTTGAGCTGGGCCGTACAGAGTAGGTAGAGTAGTGAGCTCCAGACGATGCAAGGAGGCCAGTGGTCACCACGCCAGGCAAGGGAAGGTACCGTGAGCGGACGTGGAGCCCCAGCTTTCTGGAGCAGAGGGGAGAGCTCCTTAATTGGAGTAAGGATGCTGGAAGAGTTGGTGGGACAAATTTTGGGACTCCAGAAATCCAGACAAAGGTCTTTGGACTTTCTGTGGGTGACCACAGAACTTCAAAGAGATTTGGCCTCAGAAAATGGCGACTGGACGTGGAATTTTGAAGAGGAAGAGTCGTGCGTGGCGAGACACTGCATATGTTACTTTAGGAACCATCCAGGAAAGAGAAGTAGCCAGAAGGAGGGGGGCCAAAAACAAGACTCCCCTTGAGCATGTCTCCAAAAGTGATGCCTTCTCGTCGTTTCCTTTTGAAGCAATATGCTGTCTCGGTGGGGGCTGAGACTAGGATGGAAAGGCCTCAGGAGCACAGTGTGGAATAGGGCTCTGCTCGCCCCCAAAGTCTGGGCCCCGCTCCTCACCCAGACCCCCAGCCCCTCAGCCCACTGTCACGGCACCCGTTCACACCTCTGACCACTGGCCAGCTTTCCCGCCGGGAGACGGGGGGCGGGGGGGGGACGTGCTGCAGACCCCTGTGCTCGAGAGAGGGGGGCACTCCGTACCGATTATGGCCGGGCCCAGACTGGGTGCTGGGAATGGATAAGGCTCAAATCGTCTTCACGGAGCTTCGAGGGGTTGTGGGGAAGACAAAACTCACGAGCAGACGCCCATGGTACCCAGTGGCGAGTGCTGTGCGTACGGGGAACACGGCAGCACCCGGCAGCGTACTCACCCAGCTTCAGCTGCGTCTTCACCCGAGGCCGGGGCATAGAGACGGTGTGAGCAAAGGCAGGGAGGCGAGACCCGCCTAGGGTGCCTGAGTGGTGGCAGGGCTGGCGAGGAAGGGGTTGGATTCAAGACACTGTCAGGAGGTAAAATCGGCTGAACACGGGGGTTGGGCGTGGAGTGCCGGGGCCGGGGGTGGGAGCATCAGGAAGTCCCCCCGGTGCTAGCGTGGAGGACACCAAGTGACGTGGGACGTGAGGGCGCAGGGGAAGGTGGGGCAGAGCAGGCCCGAGGGCAGGTGTGCACAGGCGGAGGTTCCAGTGCCTGTGGGTAAAGCTGCCCCTGGCCTGGAGCCGCTGCGGGACGGCCTGGGGCACAGCAAGGCCACGGGGCAGGCTTTCTGGCCGGGCCCTCACAGTGACCAGTTGCCTCCATCGGATAGACTTCTGTTCCTTCCCAAAGAAGCCAAGTCTGTGTTGGGGAAAAATCTATCCCAGTCTGTGAGAACACCACCAGCTGTTACCTTAAGAGAAGTAATTAATAAATTCATCCATGGTTGTATCTACAGACAGGGATCCTGGCAGAGCAACACGTGCAAAGAAGTCACTGTGATCCCTTACCAGATGGGTAAATCGGAGCATTTATTTTCCATAAACACTCTGATCTTTTAAACCACTGTCCTCAATAATAACAGTGAGAAATTTAGTTGTGTGGTGTCATTCTTTTGAAGCCAGGTCGTGTCGCGGGCACGGTATCCTTCTCGTCAGTAAAGCAGGCGCTGAAATCCAGCGCTAGCGGCACGCTCACCTCGGCGTCTGAGCTGGCAGTATACAGGGTGATGCCGCCGCCGTCGCCCCAAGCCCTGGAGTAAGAGGCGTGTTTAGCGGAATCAAGTGCCTGTGACAGGACTTCAGTCTGTGGCGTCTCTTTGTATCCCCGTGACTGTCCGTCAACTTACTCCGCAGCTGCGGGTCGGATCTGGTCTCTGGGCACACATTTACACATCAGAGCCTGTTGTTTTGCTTCTGCTACACATGACTGTAGCATCGCTCATGCAAATTCATGCTCCTCTCAAGCCTGTCTTCTGTTCTGTGATCATCATGTTTATAACCATGATATCTGCTGTTACTGTAGGTAGAAGGTTCCTGTAAAGTTCGATTTTCATTAAGCGTTGTTCATTAAGGTTCCAGGAGCTCAATAGGCAGAGCCTGGGACACACTGTAGTTATTTTACTCAGAAATGAATTCCTAGGATCCATACGGCTGTTCCTGTGTTTGAGGTGGCTGTTGACATTTGTTTATTTTTTTAACCACTGCGTACTGTGCTTACCTCTGACATGCTGGCTCCTCACTCAGTTAACATTCATTGCTAGAATGTGTGTTGTGAAGGTTCCTCATTCTAATGTACCGATGAACTTTGTTTGCACAGAGATTTTGCTTATGTAGCAAGAGACAAAGACACAAGAATTTTGAAATGTCATGTATTTCGATGTGACACACCAGCAAAAGCCATTGCCACAAGTCTCCACGAAATCTGTTCCAAGGTAAGGTGGGTCAGGGCACAGGGGCCCGCCCCGCTCCTTTTCCCCCCACCCCGCCGCTGAGCAGGGAAGGGCATGTGGAAGGACGGGGGAGTCGGCACGTTGACCTGCAGGTCGAGCTGCAGGAGCAGCAGGCCGACCGCCAGCCCAGCCAGTGTGGTTAATGCTCTTTCTGCGTGTCAGGCGTCGTGCTAAATGGCGCTCCACCTGCAAAAGGAGTACGGCCTTGGTGCCTCCCACGGTCCAGGGGGTCTGATAGGTGGACAGCGGGGTGGCGGAGGAGCTGTGTATCCCGAGCCCAGCAGGAAAGCGGGGGCAGGGAGTCAGGGCAGGTCTCCCAGGGCTGGGCCACCTGATCTGAGCATGGACCCGGGAAGAAGGGAGGGGGGTACAAAACCAGCTGGGGTGTCTGTGGAAGTGCAGGCGGCCGGGGGTTGCTGTGAACACATGCTGACGTCGCAAGACACACAGCGGCGAGGCAGGGCCACCGTCACAGTCTCACACTGGTGCGTGTCCAGCTTACTCCTCCAGAGTCACAGCCTCACCACCTCTCTCCCCCCCCTCGCAGAGCCATATGCCCACACACTCGTCCCCCCTCTGCCCGGCTCTCGTACTTGTCAGGACGTGGCTGTGTGATGCAGCGGCTCCGGCTGCTGCAGAGCCCTTCCTTGTGTGGACCTCTGTGTGTTTACTTGAGATGTGTGGCCTGTAGCAGAGGAGAGAGGTTCCTTGTTTGTCTCTTTGCTGGGCAGCTTTTGCGATTTGGAGACGGCTGGAGCTGCGCACTGTGCCTGGCACGTGTAGAGGGCTGGACACACGTGTCTGTCGTCCAGCCTTCCTGCTCCTGGCTTCCTCCTTTGTCCAGAATGCTCCCCCCTGTCGCTTCAGCCACCTTCGGGTCTCGCGGTGACCAGGCTCCTAACCATTCTCTTCTGGGCACGCTCTGCTTGGTTCCCCCGAATGAACCAGTGTTCCACAAGGGAGTCAACAGAGAACGGGCCGTGGCCATGGTGCCCTTTGACCTCCAAGGATGCATAGTTAACGTTCTCAGCAGTCCCATTACCCGCTGACCTGTGTTCCAGTAGTGGGAGCCAGGTCTCCAGGACGCTATCCCCAACTTCCTTCAGCCAGGCCTTTCCACTCCCCAGACTTACTGCTTGAATCCAAACACAGGACTTTGCCGCCCCCTGTGTTAATGTCACCTTTCTGGTTCCAGGCTGGCATCATTACCCAGCCTCACTCCCACAGGTCCTCCCGAGCTAGCCAAGCCCAGGTCACGGCCACCTCCACAGCCCAGCCTGGTCTCCGCAGCAGGAGCGAAGCAGGTGTCAGCCACAGTTCCCAAGGGAAGGGTAGGGGCTGGGAGCTGTCCCCAGCCCCAGAATAGCCCAGCAGTCTGCTGCTCTGACCGAATGACCGGGACCTGCAGGGTGGGTGCTGGTCCGGAGACCCCGCCTTCACCCCAGCCCGTGTGCACGTTCCTGCACGGGTGGCACTGGGGCGGCTGCTCCTTGTGCAGCCCTGAAGCGTGCTGCGCTGCCCGGGTTTCATTTTCTCATTCATTCATGCAGCAAGTGTAACCGAATGCTGCTTATGTGCCAGGCACTGTTCTGAGGAGACAGCAGAGACCAAAACAGAAAAAAAATCCTTGCCCTTGTGGAGCTTATATTCTAGCGTAAAGCCCTCAGAACACAGCCTGGCACAGAGTCAGTGCTCAGTGAATCTTGGATTTTACTGTCAGCAGCCCTCCTGCCCACTGACCAGGGGCAGGAGGCGCAGATCTGGAGACGGGCAGAGTGGAGCTCCGGGGGAAATGACTTGTTCCACTTGGGATGGAAAGCTCGGGCAGGGGATGAAGGTGTGAATTGCTCTTGCGGTCATTGAAGGTGGCTTCTTTGAGTCCCTAAACCCACAACACTGTGAACAGGGGTGAGAAGTGATGACTGTCAAGTGAAGGAGATGTTAGTGCCCCCAACAGAGGAGAGGCACTTAGAAGGACAGCTGACAGATTTAAACAGTGTGACCATAACACCAACAGCAATAGCAGCTAATATTTCTGAGTGCTTGTATTTACTGTCAGGACTGAAATTATTTTATTATTAGGGACATAAATATTATCATCCACATGTGCAGTGGAGGAAATGAGACAAGAGGGCAGGTGACTGGCTCAAGGCCACTTACTGCTAGTAAGTGGCTGGCGTGGGATTTGAACCCAGGTACTCTGTCCCCAGAGCCCTGAAAAGAGTCCCTGAAAGTGGCCATGTGGAAGCAGCGGGGGAAATCCGTTGCCCTGTGTTCCACCGACCACTGTGGGCCGGGAGGTGTACGCGTGACCAGGGGTATCGTGCGGTTTGTTGCGGCAGAGGTGGGAGCCTGGTAAATGGAAGAATGAATTCCAAACAATCATGAGACTGTTAATTACTCTGAGGAACAGTCATTCACTCTTCTCCCCAGAGAAAATGGGCACAGTTCTCAAAATGTGTGGCTCCAAGATGGGGGTGAGGAGTCAGGCAGCAGACTGAAGCCAGTTTAACTTGGAAGTGAAGTCAGCGCAGACACTCCACTGGCTGGAACAGCTGAGGACACGGGGTCTGTAACCGTGAGCCAAAGCTGTGTTTTCTCTCCTTCAGATCATGGCCGAACGGAAGAACGCCAAAGCCCTGGCCTGCAGCTCCCTGCAGGAAAGGGCCCACGTGAACCTCGACGTGCCCCTGCAAGGTAGGTCGGCGCCCCTGCTCCTTTCCCTGGCGCTCTCTGCCCAGGTCACCAAGCACAGGGTCTCGGACGGCTCCCTGGTGTATCTAGTCTCCCTCAGAACCAAGCTCGACTCAGCAGACCCGTGCCGAGCCTGCACTCGGGACCTTGGGTGTGGCTTAGGGCTGATTTTGTGTCAACAGGGTTAGGCATCAAGGGCCAGGGTGAGTTTTATTGTTGTTGGACAAGATTAAAGAAAAGTATGTTTAGTGCTTTTGTAATTCATGTACAGCCTGGGGTAAGGGTCAGCTAGTTTAAAAATATGTGGGTTGCTATTTTGGGGAGCTCAGTTTAGTCATTTTTCCTGTCTCTGATTTCACCCTCTGTGATTAAATTTCCTCAGGGCATCAACCTCTCCTAATAAATAGAGCACCCAAAGCTGCTACTTAGCACACATCCAAGAGAGAGTCACAGCTTAACACATAGATTCCAGTTCCTGCTTTCAAATGCTTTCCTACCTAGAAATGAAAGGTGAATGGGATTTTGATTGACAGCCCCAGTGTCTGGTGGAGGAAATGGCTGTTCTTATAGCATGATTGGCACACTGACCTCTAGAAACACAGGACGTTATGTGTCTGTTAGAACCATTGAGAAAAATGTGTTGCTTTATTCCCTGTAGTAGATTTTCCAACACCAAAGACTGAGCTGGTCCAGAAGTTCCACGTGCAGTACTTGGGCATGCTACCTGTGGACAAACCAGTCGGTATGTGAAACATGTATTGTCTTTCCACTTTGCAAGCGTTTGGGAGCTCATGAGAGATGTTCACCCTCCCATGGGGGTGGGGTCTGCTGTTTCACTCCTCGCCTTGTCTTGAATCGGACCCTCACACTGTCACCAGCCAGAGCGCACAGACAGTCCTGATCAAAAGGTCAGTACAGGACAGGCTGAGCTCCTCGGATGCATGGTCCCAGAATACAGGGACTTGAACAAAGCGGACCTGATTTCTCATTCACTCACAGTCCAGAGCTGCGTGAGCCAGGGCTGTGGAAGGGCCCTGCCCCCAGAGCACCTGCTTCAGTCCTTGTCACGTGCTGGGCGGGGATAGGGGGCTGAAGGAACCCTCCTGCTTTCCTGTTAAGGTGTGACCCAAAAGTACACACAGCAATCAGCAGTCAGCTCACATCTCAGGGGTAGAATTTAGTTGCTTAGCCATACCAGGCTGGGAGGAGGCTGAGAGAGGTAGCCTTTTCCTGGGTTAAAAAACGGCTGTGGAGGAATCAGAACCCTCACGTACTGCTGGGGCGAATGTAAAATGGTGCAGCTGCCCTGGAAAACAGTCTGGCAGTTCCTCAAAAGTTAAATAGAGAGTTACCATTTGATCCAGCAGTTCTGCTCCTGGGCTTTGTATCCAAGTGAAACGAAAACGTGTCCACACAAAACCTCGTACATGAATGTTCACAGCAGCATCATTCATAATAGTCAAAAAGCAGAAACAACCCAAATGTCCATCAGCTGACGAATGGATAAATAAAATACACTTCCATACAGTGGTACTTCATTTGGCAATAAAAAGGAATGAAGTATTAGACATGCTGCAACATGGCTGAACCTTGAAAACATGATGCTGAATGAAAGAAGCCAGTCACAAAGGACCGTATCCTGTACGATTCCATTTATATGAGTGGTGTAGGCAGATCTCTAGAGATAGGGCTGGGAGGAAATGGAGGGTGACTTCTGAAAGGTACGGGGTTTCTTTTTGGGGCGATGAAAATGTTCTAAACCTGATGGTGGTGATGGTCGCACACCTCTGAATATACTAAAAACCGTTGAGTTTTGCACTGTGAGTAAATTGTATGGTATGTGAATTATATCTCAGTAACGTTGTTCTCCCACCCACCCCCACCAAAAGCAGCTGTGGGAACACCCAGCCAAAGCGCCCCATCGAATAGCACGTGCTATTCGTGTCCAGGGGCCGCCCAAACTTGGCCTTGTTTAAGTGACAAAGTACAGTGAAAGGTGATCAGGGTAATCTGGCAGATGCTGGCTTCTGTTGGGTCCCCTTTTTCAAGGTTCCTTGCTTAGGAAAAGATAGCATTTGAATACTGTTTATACACTCGGAGCTGGGGAATCTTTGTAGAGAGGTGGGGGAGGGAGAGAGATGTCCTGGTTAGACAGGACATCACACACTGCTTCTCTGGAGGGTCTCATGACCCTTCTTTCTGTTGAAAAAGCTGGCATCTCTTTTCTTTTGAGCAATGAAATGCTCAAATGAAATGTCTTGTCTGGGGCTACAAAAAAAAAAAAAAGACCAGTCTGGGCATAGGTGTTACTGGATGATTTGGGCCCACGTTTGAGATTCAGAAATAGCTTTAGGACCTTTTTCAGTTATCCCTTCCATCCACAGGAATGGATACCCTGAACAATGCCATAGAAAGTCTTACGACCTCGTCCAGCAAGGAGGACTGGCCTTCGGTGAACATGAACGTGGCCGATGCTACTGTGACTGTCATCAGTGAGAAGGTGAGAAGGGTGGCAGATGGAGTTGGCCTGTGGAATCCAGTGAGGTTTCGGATACAGTAAGCTCCCATGAAACTTAGGCACGTACCAAGGCTTGGCCTCTGGGGAGTTGTGCTTGCTTGTGATTAAAATAGCCTACATTAAAAAAAGAGAGAGAGACATTTTGCCCTTTGTGCTTGGACCTCTGCACACCTCAGAGGCTTCTATTCTGGCGCTCCTCATTCTTCCTTCCTATGAAGCCTGGGAGATTGGAATCATTTGCTAGAGGTGACTGTGTGATACTAGCAGTAACTCACTAATGGGGCTTGGTTTTCTGGCCACTCTCCAGGCTCCGGTATTGACTGGGCTGTTATCTGAGCTTGGGGCGCAGGAGATGCTTCTGTAGTGGAACGTCCTGTGGTAGCAGGGACCACTGGTCATCTGGAGAGAGGCCAGCATTAGCCTCAACACAAATTATCTCAACTTTGTGGTTGAGGAAACTGAGGCACAGAGAGGTTAAGTAACTGCCCCCAGGCACACAGCGAGAAGTATAGCAGGATCAGTTTTCCATTCTGCCTCTGTGAGGCATCTGTCACGGAAAGACCATAAGTCCTTGGTCTGCTCTTGCTTCTGTCCACTAGCAGCTCACCTTCAAGCCCAATTCAATTTCTAAAGAGGAGTAAGATGCTCACTGACCCTGCCTGCCGCTCCAGCCTGCGCCGCTGGATTTTCTTCAGGTCTGCAAACGTGTGGTGCCTTTCCCTACCTCAGCACCTTTGCAAGTGCTGCTCCTTCTGTGCTCTACCCCTTTGCCTTCCCAGCCCCTACGCAGATCTCAATGTAAATGTCATTTCTCCCAACAAAACTTCCCAGCCTCTAAGACCAGCTTAGTTTGCCTGTTAATCAATCCCACAGCACCTGAGTGAATATTTAATAAGTCAAGATGTTAGCCAAAAGTCAGCGTTATTCTGGATGTATTTACTAATTTTCAAAAATTGCATATGGCTGCTGCAAAGGATGTGGTGTTCATAAGAATGAATTCCAAACACTTCTTAACTCGGTACCATATGGATACCAGTTTGTGGAAAAGGGAAAAAAAAAGTATTTGGCAACTTTTTGTTTTACACAGTTTTAGATAGAAATATGATTCAGTGTGCTGTTTAGTTGGGGAAGAAGACCTGGATGGAAAGAGAGCCCACGGCTCCTTTCCTCTTGGTGCTCTGGGGTTTCCGGTGGGTTTGCCTGGGCAAATGGGTTCTGAGCCACTGTATGGGCAATACGGAAAAAGTATACATGACACTGTTCCTGCCCACAGTGAAGCCACGGGCTTGGAGTCGAGCAGACAGAGTCCGGAACACACATACCCAGTTGCACTGTGGTTCAGAGCAGATTAAATGCCGGAACGAGGCACCCACAGCAGTGAGGCCTCTCCAGACACATTTAGAAACTTGCCTTTCTAGAAAAATACAGTCCTGTCTAAATTCAGTCTGGCTGTGTATTTTTAGACACCATTTCCTCTATGCAGCCACTCTAAGCGGATTCTATGACTTAAGGTCCAAACGTGTCTGTGACTTTGGCCAGAGCTGCTGAACAGCGTCTCTTGCAGAATGAAGAGGACATCCTGGTGGAGTGTCGGGTGCGATTCCTGTCCTTCATGGGCGTCGGGAAGGATGTGCATACGTTTGCCTTCATCATGGACACTGGGAACCAGCACTTTGAGTGCCACGTTTTCTGGTGCGAGCCTAATGCCGGTAACGTGTCCGAGGCGGTGCAGGCCGCCTGCATGGTGAGTGAGCCCGCTGCGGGGGTTCGACCCTCGGGCCCCTGCTTTTGTTTAATATGCCGTAAATTAGAGCAGAGTTACTGACTTAAAAGAAGCCAAGTCTGATCTCTAAAGTAATGCCTTGCTGTGTGACACCCTCACTCCTGCGGACAGAATCAATCGTGACAAGCACTTTGCCGTCTTAAGAGGCCAGGACACCTGAAAGAAGCAGTACTGGATGGAGCCAAGTTCTTCTGTAGAGACGCCAGGAACACTGAGAACGATGACCTTCGTTCGATTTGAGGACTCTTAATTCTTGATCCCTAAGTAATTTCAGTATGTGATCAGGAGATGCTGGTCATGCGTGAGTTGGTGCTGTTTGGAACCAACTCAGTAATTCTTTAAAAATTCAGTGTATTGAATGGTTTTTATTTTAGATAGTTGGTCTAAGTGCATTGTTCTTACATACTTTGTTTATATCTATGAACTCTATTCTTACCACAGCCCTGTTAAGTAGTTCTCTTTTATTTATAACAAAATAGAGGCTCAGAGGAAAGGACAGGCCCCAGGGCAGAGCTGGTAAGTGACAGAGCCTGCGTTCACCCCCAAGTCTCCGGGTAATAAAGCCAGTGCTCTTTGTACCACATATGTGATTTCAAACAAACAGAAACACCTTGCCATTCATTCTGCAAATATCCTTTGAGCTCCTGTCATTCCCAGCACTGGGAAAGTTCTAGTAAGAAGGAGGGAGCCATTTGAATGTAGACATCCAAGCCTGGGCTGCATGGTGTATTCTAGCAACAGTAGGTAGGGTTGCTGGAGCCAAGTGGAAGGAGGCGAGGTCCATGTCCACGAAGGGCCTGTGATCTCATGCCAAGGTGTGACCTTCAACAGAGATTGTTAAGCAGGAGAGTGAGTAGACCATGTTAGGTTTTAAAGCATACTCCAAAAAAGAGAGAAGAAAACAGAGTGGAGGAGGGTTGAAAGTACAGGGCAGAGGTGGGGAGATGACCAGGAGGCCAGTTTACTGGTCCATGGGAGAGTTGCTTCTAAACCAGGAGTGGCAGTGGGGAAAAGACAGGAGCGGGTGATGGAGAAACACCTGGCTGGCAATGAGGAATGCTGAATTTGAAGCACCTGCACTTCATTTAACTCAATCCACCATTTGTAGGCTGGACTCTGGGGAAGTTCAAGTAGGAATAAGACACGATCCTTGCATTACGGAGTTTAGGCCTATGGGGGAGACAGGTAAACCAGAATTCTGTTATGGTGTAGAAAGTGCTCTAAGTGAAAGTGTAAGACTACACTGGATGGAGGAGTGACCAGGAGGAAGAAGGTGGCCCTGAAAGCAGGTCGCTCACCAGGTCTGAGGTGAAAGAGTAGCTGGAAGCACGCTGTTGAGATACTCATTTGTTGGGGGGTTGGGGAGATCCTCACAGTTTTGAGGCTGAGGGAGATGAGCCAGTAAAGCCAGATTGAAATAGGGGTCATATTTGTAGTTGGGCCAAGGTCTTGGTGGTAGATGAAGGGCCTGGGGTTGGGTTAGAGTGCTGCTTGGGTTAGAGTAACTTTGAGACCGGCCAGAAGATGCCCGGAGTCCAGGGACAGGTGGAGCTGAGGGCAGCGGAGGGCGTCCTCTGTTTCTTTACAGACAGTACACTGCTAGTTAACAAAGAGGGGAAAGGACGAGGTGGACGGATGGCAGAGGCACAGGTGGGGGACGGGAAGAGAGCCAATTGGCTTTTATTTTAAAAGACACCTTTGAAGGAGGGGAGGAGAGGGAGGGGAAGGGAAGACCTGTGTTGTGCACTTATAATCTGTCTTCGTTCTCGCCACAGTCCTGTGTTAGAGTACAGTTTCCCCTCAGGTGCTGCGGGGCCAGGATTCTAACTCAAATCCACCTGCATATAAAGGACCGGGGCTGGGTGGAGAGGAGCAGCGCGGTGAAGCAGTCGAGATGAACCTCCTGACCAGGCATAGGGATTTGAGATGGGATGAAGGGACTGTGTGAAGAAAATAGAAAATGGGAGAGTCCAGCCAAGCAAAAATGGATGGTGACTGTTTAGGTATTTTGTGAAATTGTAAAGGATCATAACAGATGGTTTTAGTCATAAAATGAATGGCTTTCAGCCTTAATTATACATTTTAAATGCTGATGGCAATTAAATAATTAGCTTTATCACTGGTTACAGTTTGTTCTGATTCCCAGACTCATTTCCTCTCCTCTAGAAACAATTTCTACTCATTTGTTTACTATTTTAATTGTATTAGGGCCACCAGCTGAAGTGACTCAGCCAATCCAGCATAAGACATACGGGTAAAATCAAACCTTTCTTTACACTCTGTATCCAGCATTTCTAACTGGGTGGCTTTCCTCTTGATTCAAATCTGCATGATTCTCCATCTGAAATATTTATGCATCAGTTTATACAATCTGAAGTATCTCTGGGATTAACACATTCTGAATCTACTGAATTTTTAGGCATATTTTGCAGCTGAGTGGTATAGGCCCAGCTGAAACTATTTTGATGAAATTTAGAGGGAGATGGAGAGGGGTCCGCTCAATGAAATTCATCAGGCACAATTTTGATTTGCACTGGATATAACGTAACTAACATTAGAAACTCCCAGTCCAGTATACCATGTTGCGGTACCTGGCCATTATAAAACTGTGTTTGGAAGTGCATAGTTTTTTGGGGTTTTTTTCCTTTTTTTTTTTTTTAAAGAGAAGTGTATTTTTATTTATTTATTTATTTTTTGGCTGTGTTGGGTCTTCGTTTCTGTGCGAGGGCTTTCTCCAGTTATGGCGAGCGGGGGCCACTCTTCATCGCGGTGCACGGTCTCTCACTGTCGCGGCCTCTCCCTTTGCGGAGCACAGGCTCCAGACGCGCAGGCTCAGTAGTTGTGGCTCACGGGCTTAGTTGCTCCGCGGCATGTGGGATCTTCCCAGACCAGGGCTCGAACCCGTGTCCCCTGCATTGGCAGGCAGATTCTTAACCACTGTGCCACCAGGGAAGCCCTGGAAGTGCGTAGTTTTGATTGTGATGCAGACCTAGAAACATACTTTACACACAGGAGACGTGATAAATCATTTTTCATATGATTGGGTTGAAAGGGGCTAATTTTTTGGCCTGTGGGCTATGACAGCACATGGTGACAAGAGTCTTGCTGTAGAATAGTTCATGCTTTTCAGAGGGAAACATCAGACTGTTTCACAAATTGTTCTAAGGAACCTATTAATATTTAAGTAGATTTTTGAAAATCAGTTTAAAGTGCTTGGATTTTTTAAGGGCTTGGATTAGAAAAATAGCGTTTGATACATTTTAACCTTTTAATCTAATTTTGAAGAATTACTTATCTTTGCATTGATACAAAAGCAGGTGGACTGTGACTTTGTTTCTGAAGGATGGAAACTGTCCCTGGTGCCAGTGCTAATGGATTTTTAAAAATTAAATCTATTAAGATTTAGACTTGTATATAAAATATATCCTGAAATCTTAATAATTTTTTTTAAATTAAAGCAGGATGGGAACAAACATTTCTGAATGCCTTCTGTGTTGCTAGGCCTATTTTAGGCATTCTGCAGGTATTCCTTAATCATAACACTGTCTTTTAAGGCCGCCATTCTTCAGCCATTTTACAAATGAAGAAACTGAGGCTCAGAGAGATCTAATAACTTGCCTGGGGCTATACAGTTCACAGGTGGTAGAGCCAGATTCAAACCCTGCACTTTCTACCATGCTGACCCTCACTCGGTTAGCCATTAACACCTACTTCATTACCTGTCTGAGGAAAAAGTTAATAATCTCCCTCCCAATCCTTTTTCTTTTCATTAGCTCTTTGACTATGAGGTATATTCATCGCAGCCTAACAATATAGAGAACTTCAAGAGCATTTAACACACTCCACATTAAGGAAAAAAATAATAAACTCTTGGATTCATGCTTAGGAGCTAGGTCGTTAACCTCTGGGAGTTAAATATATTGATGAATTAAAATCACGTTAAACAAGAAGGGATGATACATTATTAACGACCATAAAACTTTTTTATTTCAGTTACGATACCAGAAGTGCTTGGTAGCCAGGCCGCCTTCACAGAAAGTTCGACCACCTCCTCCACCAGCAGACTCTGTGACCAGGAGAGTCACAACCAATGTAAAACGAGGGGTCTTATCCCTCATTGACACTTTGAAACAGAAACGCCCTGTCACAGAAACGCCGTAGCTGCATATGTGAAAGGATCCTGTAATATTTACTGAAGATTGAATAGCTACACTAAAGAAGAGGAGCTGATCTCTGGCCTTCCATTCAGTTGCTGATGCTTTGTCTTCAGAGATTAATAACCTAACCAAACAGTGTTAGACAAGCATGTTCTCTCGTCTTGCCACCGTTGTGTGATATGAAAAGAAGCATGACTAATTTTTTTTGCTGTAAGTTACATCATGAGCAGTGGAAGCTCCCTTTCTTATTGTAAATATCGTGAACATTATGTAACTTCACACACACAGGGAAGAATGTGGCCACACCCCTCCCAGTGAAGCAGCTGAGTCCTTGGAGTGAATGACACCTGGGTTAGTTTCATTGTCTTCTTGACTGGATCTATCACAAGCAACTTTTAAGTCCTACAGCACTTTGCCCTGTTTTCAACATTGGAGTAGACACTGCATACCGGATACCACTGAATTGCTGTAAAAACAGGATGATGAGTTTTTGTTTTAGTTTTTCATAAAATCGAACCTTTGGTTGACAAAATTGGCTGTTGGCATCAGTATAGAAACCAACTGGCAACTTTCCTTGACGAGCTCTTTGACACATGGACACCATTTCATGTCTACAGCTGTTTGGGGGATGTTGGGAAAAAAAGTGAAGCTTCAAAATTGAAAAACTAAATTTCAGAAATTAAAACAAAAAGAGCCTTTCTGTTCAGATGGTTTTCAAACTGATTATTAAGAAAAAGAAAGAGATTAACAAAATCATAATGCATTTTGGGTGGGACATATTTCAAACTTCTGCCTTATACTGTACAATGCAGCTAGAGAATTATAGTTCACTATGGCCATTCTCTACATAAACATTAAAATGAAATATTCCTCGTAAGCCTTTCATCCTTAGTTTGATAATTAGCCAATATGCAACTTGGAGTTGAGGAAATGTCATTTATATTTTAGATCTCCACCACCACGTTGTTTTCCACCTCCTACGTAAATGTTCTGCTAGGATTCTGCATCTAGCTCAATCTTACCTTAATGCTTTTTGCCCAGAAAGCTGTCTGTCCATCATGTAATGTCCATGGCAACAAACTTCATTAAATTGAACCTTTCTGAATTTATGTATTTAATATTAAAATTTGTTGGACTCTAGATATATTTTTTAATTTATATTTTTTCCATTTATTTTCAAGATTTAAAAATTTCATATCAGAGCAAAATATACATAGGAACAAAGGACTATTTAACAGGCTTCCCAAAAACAGCACTTTTCTGCTTCTCTATCTATAGATGAGAGACTTAGCTGTAAAGATAAACAGATTTAGACACCTGTTGATAATGTTTTAAAGAAGAAGTTGCTAAGAAGCTCAATCTAAACATTAGTTTTGTTTACTTTTCAGTGATAAAATTATCATTTTACAACATTGTTGTAAAAGTAATGCTTTATGTTTATCTACTGCTATGTATGTGTCAAAATGGTTTCCACATTCTTATCGTCACATTTGAGCCTTATAAGGTAGAGAAGGTACTAAACACATTTGAGAAATAAAAAATATGAATTAAAGAGGCTCAGTCACCTAGCCTAAGATCTCAAGAAAGTTAGTGAGAAAGCCAGAACTAGGACCCATGCTTCTCAACTCCCAGTTATTAAGTTATGCTGCTTCCACACCAGTCAGGAGGAGTCTTTCTTTCCAAAATTACTCTGGGCATATCCAGTTATTGTCAGGCAATCTTAGGATTCCCTGTATAAGAGGGGAAGTATGTCCAAATTACTCATGCTGTGATTTAAAACCATTGCCCGCTCTCAGTTTTCCTGCAGTGTGCCTCAAATGTGTTGTAGAGGACAGGATTCTACATGCAGCACATCCTGTTCAACCCACAAGACTATCCAGAGATGATGTTACATGTGGTAGAAATATTCCTAACTCATGATACTTAGCCACCAGAGAACATGATGGAATGAGTAGGTGGCCTCCTGCCTCTGTTCCCTCTCAGAATTCTGGAATTGTTTGCTAGCACCCTAGTGTTATGACAAAAGAGAGGCCACTCTAGAAATGGATTATACTTCTCACCAGCCTATATACTATTCCACTAAAGAAGTTACCAGTGACATCCTAAGAAATTACTGCATTAAGAAAATCCTTACTGTGCCCTTCGAAAAGCTGTTCAAAATTCAATCTTGATGATCTTTCATCTTGACCTCCACAGTGAAACAAACATTTTAGTGTGATAAACTTCAAAATTCTTTAAAAAGTGATCCACTTTTATATTGGACATCTCTACCAGAACCCATTCATTTTTTTTTTAAGGCATACATATGTTTTCAGGATCAAGAATACTGAGCTAGCGTTAAGTAGCAAACTGATTTATATATGCAATTATAGGATGCATTAAGATGAATGATAGCCTTTACATACTGAAAACTTTACTGCAGATACTTTGTTTTAAAAATAGCTTTGCATACTAAATGCAATTAATTTTATAAAATTAATTATGTTAAGCCGTATGTTCAGACACTTTCTGCCATGGCCAAAAACTATGTATGAAAGTATGTGTGTATTTTCTGTGAAAGGATGCTAGTGTTTTACCTGATATTGTAGTGACACTTCAGTTATCTATGCATTCTTTGTATCTGTGATTTGGTAAACAGGCAGCCATGTTCACTATGCCTTGTATGTCTTATCATTTTTTTAATTAACCTGTTAAATACAGCTTAAAATATTTTTATTTTATTTATTCTATTTTTACTGAAATATACTGCATTATTGTGTTAATGTATTATCTTTACTGGATATTATCTCTCAATGTATCCAGGTCTAAGTAATCTCAGTGAACTATACATTGCCTAAAAGGTGGTTTTGTAATGATTTGTAGTCACATTTTTATTGGAATATGTATAAGAAAAGGCAAAATACTTAAAAGTTCCTTTTATTTTTTAAAAGCAGCTAGATAGACGCATACTTACCAACTCACATATGTGCTCCTTGGCCGCATCAAGGGGAATAGCCAACATGCCTATGGCTAAAAACTTTACTTCGCAAACTTAAAGCACTGCTTGGTGCTTCGTTTTTATATCCTTCACCACACGTGTGAGCTCATCTAAGAGACAGACACATGTCCTCCTGCCCTTTGTTTACACCTGGATATATGATCACCCATAGCTAATTAGGACCATTGTTTTTGTTTGTGTCTGTCTTACTGCATGAAGCGACATTAGACCCATTTCCATTAAAATAAGCTCTTGGTGATAAACTGTTGGCACTGCTACTTTTTAAAAAATTCCACTTTATGATTTTATGACGAACATTTGTACGATTCTACACAAGGTCATTTACTAGAAGCCCTAAATCTTTCCTCCTCTTCTTATATGACACACACTCATTTCATAAGCATTGCAACACAAACTCAAGATGATATCATAAACAATGTGAGAAACAACATCTCCCTAACTGATACTAGCACAGCTTAACTAGTAAAAGCATTAGCTCTCTAGTTTGCCAGGCTTACTTAACCCAATACACAGCTAACGTGTGTTATACAGCCAGTAAAATGTTTATTTCAGCTTCAGGGAAAAGATACTGCTCACACTTTATCAGTGAGAGTGCTCCCTGCCATCCAAAGCAGCTTGTTTATCCCAAAAGAACATTTGGTTTTGCTTTCTGCCCCTTTTGCTGTTGACCGCTTTTACACATTTAAATGTAATATGTTGTGAGAATAAACTTAGCTGCGTAAAATGTTTGGCTCATTTATCTGACATCAGTCATACATATCCAGGAATAGAAATAAAAGTTTAGTGTCTCCACGCCAGTCATTTTATTTTCAAATTATTCTTACCTCAAATTAAAAGTCATTTTAGTAATGTAAGATTCTGCTTTGATTGATTAGTTATTGTATATTTCCACCTGGTAAGAACTAGAAAGTAACTTTAAATTTTGAATAATTCATCGCATGGTCCTTACTTGGTACTCAGGAAGGACAGCTGGCATTTTGGACATAGAGGCCTATTCAGTCACCAATTTGATGCTTGTGTAAGCACTCTTTCTAGTGTTAAGAAAGTCCATCTTTCCTTTAAGAGCCTGATATCAAAGAATGAAAGATAGAGTTGTACAGGCACTAAATCCAAAATGAAAGGTGACTAGAAAAACAGCAGTTGAATCTGGTTTAGTTTAACTGTTAGACATATGGAAGAAGATAAATAGAATTTAAAGTGTGTACCCATTTTTTGTTCATCTTGCATTTCCCCCAGTAGTTTACCTTTTTCCTCAATCAAAGGCAGTTAGTTAGTTACTCTCAAAGAGCAAAATTTCATTTGGTTTCAGGTATTATATAGTGGTAAATAATTACACATTAAAAATGTGAATTTGCTATTGGAGTATCTAAAAACCAGTAATTTCATTACTTTAGATTTTTGCAGCACTTTTCTCTAAGAAGCTGAAAAAAGAAAAATGTCAATGTAATCAATATTCTCCTTTACTAGAATTCTCCCATATTGTTTTTAATCCAAAGTATTTCCCTTTTTAGTCTACCAAAATATTTAAATAATTGATCACATCCTTCTTTCTTAGAAGATTCCAAAGAAGAAAACTGCAGGCTTAATGAATGAATGGTTTAATTGAGAATCTCCATATACTTAGAAAAATAATTTATGACAGGATTCATGTTATGAGATACTGAAGGTACATGGCTAAAGTTGTGATGTGACATGAACCACATGCTGCTATAGAGATCAGAAAAATATCCTGAACTATTTCATAACAGTGTGAGTTTTCTTCTTATAATAACTATTAGCAGAAAATAAAAATCTCAGACCTGCTACTTTGGGACAATGGAATACTCTTCAGCCTGGGGCAGAGGAGAGATGTAAGGAAAGGGATAAAAGATCCCTGGGATAAAATATCAGCTCTTTACTGAACAAAGTTCAGTTCAGCTGCACTGGCCTCCCAGAGGCACGGAAGGCTCTAAGCCAGAGAGTGGGAATAGGAGAAAACCATACTATAACTTTCAGAGCAAAGATTATATAGTTTTTGATTTTTGAAAGTAGTAAAATAAGCTGAGCATTTAAAACATTTCTGTATTTTTTAAGAGTCATAATTAACAGAATTCTTTTGGAATTTAAAAATATTAAGTCTGGTTCAAGTATAAAAAGTCATGTTTCCTTTCTTCACTGACACATTTTACTGGTAAGTGTAAATCTTCAGTTAAAAACATTTATTACTGCTAAAATGAAATTCACCCTTTTTTATCCTCACTTCAAGTGAGAAAATTATACAATATTAGAGCTGAAATAGACCTAAATGTTCATCTTGAAGAGGATAATAGTCTACTAAAATCATGCCACCTGAATTGAAATTTAGGAATTTATTTAACACTATTCAACACAACTGGATTCTGAAAACACAACTTTAAATTCAAACTCTGAATGTGTCTATGAACATGTTTTTAAACAGTAGGATTTATAGTTGTAACATATTTGATTTAATGTCACTTTCTGTTGCCATGATGAAAAAAAAATCAGTAGACCCAGAAATGATAATCATAACCAATTCTTGGAAGGCAACTGATAATACAGTCAAGATGAACTGACTTTTAATATAATTAAAACAGTGCTACAATATATTTTAATTGAGCATCAGAAATGACTTACCAAAGTTTTGATTACTGTGTGCCACTTGAAATGACCATCTCACCTGATCTTTGAATCATAAATTTGTATAGATTTCTTCAAAAATAGGGGTATCACTTGTATTCAACAGTTTGGCCTCTTCCTCAGAATTACTATTTAGATGGAAATTTGCTTACAGTCACTTTTTTTACAACAGTATTTGGCATAAATAGTTAAAAGGGAGAGCTTATGTTCAGTCTGCTCAGGATCCTAGAGGTTCTTCCAGTGAGAAACAGTTTTCACTCTGTGAATGGACAGTTGAACTACTCACACCTAGAACTTTGGACCTTCCTGTTCTTCCTACTCATACTTAACCTCAATCACATTACAAAAGCTCATAACATCTCCTATTTTGATGTTTAAGAGAAAAAAGTCAACCTCGATAGTGATTGAAAATGTTAAACTACAGCTGACTCGATACTGAAGAGCAATCTATAGTCCGTGCAAGAGCATCTTTTCCAAACCTACGCTTTCTAATAAACTGCCTCACAAGTTAACTTTGAAAAGAAGTCTGTTCTAAGGCACACAGTGTTTCCCTTCAGGAAAAATTGTTGCAGCTTTAAAACCAGTGTCCTAAGTCCAGACAGAAAGTTAACAAGAGTGAGACAAGTTCTAACAGCCAATACCGAGTCTACAACTGGACGTTCTAAAACAGATCAGCACCCAGCTACTGAACTCTCTGAATTCTGCTTTGCTTAACTCACCTATATTATTCTCACTTGTCTTAATTCACTTGAAGGTAATAATCACATTTAGAAGATACTAAGTGACCAAAAGGATGAGTAGGGATGTCTAACCTTCAGAGAAATATCAGACTTTGAAAAAAAAATCTACTACTCTTGACCCCTGTAAAAAACACAAGACAGTCAAAGCCATGGTCGAGGATGCCTGGGTAGAGAGGAAGGTAAGTTTTCTTTAGGTTTTTCCCCTCTTCTTGGTATTGATGGTGTGGGAAGATAGCCAGGCATGACAGTCTTGGGCCCAACCCGACGATAGTAAAAATGTTGAGTTGGTATCTGAGATCTGATCCCTTGGGGACTAGAAAATGGCAACATTACTGGAGGCAAAACAATCTCTATAGGTTTCAGTGCAATCATTCTGTCTTCTGGGCGAGGTCTTACAAAGTTTGTCGGCCGTTCGTATGGTCTGGAGGGAGATGTGTTCTTCATAAATGTAGGCACTAAAGGATTGGTGGTGGGCTTGTTGGATTTTCTGACCTGTGAGGAAGAACCCACTTGATTTGTATTCTTCTGTGGAGGAGATGTTTTTGTTGTTAATGTCTCTGACTGATGAGCACTTGCATTAGTTTCTTGACTCAGGAACTCAGCAATTTTCATCTGGATGCTGCTACTATCAGAAGTGGAAGATTTTGGCAATGACATTTTTGATTTTTTCTTCTTCTTCTCCCGTTTTGAAGGTTTACCCAACTCGATCCCATCCAGTAGACCCTTTGCTGCAGCACGGGCCAAAACATCTTTCACAGACACTGTCTCAGATGGGTCCCGCTATAATTAAACGTGGGAGTTAACTGTTACTGTGCATATTACAAATATTTATCAGTGTTTCAGTAAAGATAAAAGAGTATCTTTGTTATACTAAAAGAAATAGTTTTTAGACCTTAGTCTCTTAATATATCCTATAAGCCTCAGGAAATTACTTTCTTTGTACTTAAATCTCCCCATTTGTGAACCTGATAGAAAAAAAAAAAAAGAATTACAGAGCTTCTTTCTTTTTTTTTTTTTGAATTTTTGAATTTTATTTTTTTATACAGCAGGTTCTTATTAGTTATCTGTTTTATACATATTAGTGTATATATGTCCAGAGCTTATTTCTTACCTATGAGCTAAAATGAACTGGATATTGACAAAGTGCTTGGAGAAGTCGGGGTGGAGAACAGGCAAGGGAAAAACACTCAGGAGGACAATAAAGATAAAAATAGGGATTTCCGCCATACAATAGTAATTCTTTTTCCTGCCCTTTAGCTATTTATGAAATAAGCATACCATTATGAAATGTTCAGAAAGTTCCTATGTTCCTCTTATGAGACTTTGTTGTTTCTTAATTCCTAAGTATAAAATGGATTGGGATTTTTTTTATCCTTACCTCCCTTGTGAGAACAGAAAGAAAACAACCATTGGTAATTTCAGATGGTTCCATTCTGAAAAATTTGTCAGTGGACAAATGTATTTCCTTTAAGGAGCACAGTGGAAGGACAGGGGGACTAAGCCTGCAATAGATAACAGCAAACAATTAATAGTTAGAATGTCTTATTTGCCAATGGAGGGAGACAGTAAATTGCAACCAATTTTCTTTTATTATGTTTTACCCATTATTTAAACAAAAATTCCAGATAAGAATAAAATGTCAAGGGGAGGGATCAAGATGGTGGAGTAGTAGGATGTGGAGCTAACCTCGTCCCACAAATACATCAAAAATACATCTACATGTGGAACGATTCTCAGAACACCTACTGAACCCTGGCAGAAGACCTCAGACTTCTGAGAGGGCAATAAAATCTCCACATAACCAAGTAGGACAAAAGAAAAAAGAAAAAAAAGAGGGAGAAAGGAATCAGGACAGGACCCTGCGCCCCTGGGAGGGAACTGTGAAACAAGAAAGGTTCTGGCACCCTGTCAAGTCCCCTCACCAGTGGGGAGATCAGCTGGGACGGAGGGGGAGCTTCGGAGCCTCAGAAGAGAGCACAGAACTGGTGTGCAGCAGGCAGAATGGAAAGAGACCTGCACAGACGGTCGGTATCACAGCGCTGCACCCCCCAGCCTGAGACGTGCGTCCACCAGTGTGGGCGGGGGCTGGGAGCTGAAGCTTGGGCTTCAGAGGTCAGACCTGGGGAGAAGACTGGGGTTGGCTGTGCGGAGACAGCCTGAAGGGGCTGGATTTTGGTATGACTGAAACCAAGGATGTACGCAGAAGAAGCCCAGGCCCACCATAGAGGCAAGGTGCCATTGTTGAGGGCACGCGAGGGGAGGGGCAGGACCTGCCATAGCAGCCTCCTTCCCTGCACATGCACTCTAAGGCAACAGGACACTGCCTGCACGAGCTCCAGGAGCAGGCACCAACCGCTGCTGTGGGCTCAGGGGTGGGCATGAGCCACCGATGCCATCGCAGGCTCCAGGGGCACGAGTGAGCCACCACCGCACCAAGAGCTCTGGGAGCAGGTGCCAGCTGCCACCTTTGCGGGCTCTGGGAGAGAACACCAGCCACTGCTTCTGCACACCCCCTATCAATGGGATAACAGCCAGCACACACTGAGGAAAGAGACAGCAGGCATCCATACTAAAAACAACCCTTACACCAAAAATATTAAAACCACACAAGCTACACAGGGCTGCTCCTACATATAAACAGCCCTCCAAGACCACAGTAGATAAGTGTTTCTCCTAAACTCACAGAGTAAGGGAAATATAAGTAAAACAAAGAAGCAGAGGGACCACTCCCAGTTAAAAGACCAAGAGAATCTCCCTGAAAGAACAAACAATGAAATAGACCTCTTCAGTCTAACAGATGCTGAGTTCAAAAAGGAGATAATGAAAATACTGAAGGAATTAAGAAAGTTTATTGACAGAAATGCAGAATACTGTAAAAAGGAGCTAGAAACTATAAAGAGGAGCCAAGAAAAATTAAAAACTCATTTGCTGAGATGAAAGCTGAGCTAAAGGCAATGAACAGCAGAATGAATAATGCAGAAGAACAAATAAGTGATCTGGAAGATAGAATTATGAAAATCACCCAATCAGAACAGCAAATAGAAAGGCAAATTAAAAAAAAAAATGAAAGCAATATAAGACATGTATGGGATAATATAAAGCTTGCCAATCTACCCATAATAGGGATTCCAGAGGAGAAGACAGAGAAAAGGGGATCGAAAATGAATTTGAAGAAATTATGGCTGAAAACTTCTCAAACCTAAGGAAGGAAACAGAAATCTGGGTACAGGAAGCAGAGTCCCAAACAAGATGAACCCAAACAGACCTACACCAAGACATATTGTAATTAAAATGGCAAAAGTTAAAGAGAGGATTCTGAAGGCAGCAAGAGAAAAACAAAGTGTTAGTTACAAGGGAACCCCCATAAGGCTATCAGCTGATTTCTCTACAGAAACGTTACAGTACAGAAGGGAGTGGCAAGATATATTCAAATTCCTAAAAGGAAAAAATGTGCAACCTAGAATACTATACCCAGCAAGATTATCATTTAGAATAGAAGGAGAGACAAAGAATTTCTCAGATAAGCAAAAACTAAAAGAATACAGCAATACTAAACCTATCCTAAAAGAAGTATTGAGAGGTCTTCTCTAAATAGAAGAGAAGCAAGAATGTATAGAAAAGAGAAAATCACAATTGGAAAGTAAATCACTTAAATAAGTCAGTACACAGATTTTTTAAAAATCAAAACATTTTTGTGAAAATGATGACAATGAACAGCAAAAGGATAAACATGAAGATGTAAAAGAGGACATCGAAATCATAAAATGTGGGGAAGGAAAGTAAGAAAATGTAGATTCTTTTTTTTTTAGAATGTGTTTGAGCCTATATGACTATCAGTCTAAAACAAGTATATATAGGAAGGGGTTAACATACTTGAAAAACAGAATAACCACAAATCAAAAACACACAATAGATTCACAAAAACCAAAAAGAACACAAGCATAAAATAAAAGGAAATCATCAAACCACACAAAGAAAAACAAAAGGAAAAAAGAAAGGAACAAAGAAGAAACACAGAATCAACTGGAAAACAAGGTTTAAAATGGCAATAAATACGTATCTATCAATAATTACCTTAAATGTCAATGGACTAAATGCTCCAATCAAAAGACATAGAGTGGCGGATTGGATTAAAAAACAAAAGCCTACAATACGCTGCCTACAAGAGACCCACTTTAGGGCAGGAGACACACATACACTGAAAGTGAGGGGATGGAAAAAGATATTTCATGCAAACAGAAATGACAAGCGGGGGGTCACAATACTCATGTCAGACAAAACAGACTTGAAAACAAAGGCCATAAAGAAAGATAAAGATATATCACTATATAATGATAAAAGGATCAATACAAGAAGAGAATTTTACACTCATTAACATATATGCACCTAATACAGAAGCACCCAAATATATAAAACAAATACTAACAGACATAAAGGGAGAAATTGACGGGAATACAATAATAGTAGGAGACTTTAACACCCCACTCATATCAATGGAAATATCTTCTAGACAGAAAATCAATACGGCAACATAGATCCTAAATGATAAAATTGAGCAGTTAGACTTAACTGATATTTTCAGGACATGACAACTAAAAAAAACCAGAATACACATTCTTTTCAAGTGCACATGGAACATTCTCTAGGGCTGACCATATACTAGGGCACAAAACAAGCCTCAACAAATTGAAGAGTATAGAAATTATCTCAAACATCTTTTCTGACCACAATGGCATGAAACTAGAAATCAACCACAGAAAAAGAAATGAGAAAAAAACGACTACATGGAGACTAAACAACATGCTATTAAAAAAACAGTGGGTCAATGATGAAATCAAAGAGGAAATTAAAAAATACCTTGAGACAAATGACAATGAAAACACAACCAAACAAAATCTATAGGATGCAGCAAAAACAGTTCTTAGAAGTTCATAGTGATACAGGCCTTCCTCAAGAAACAAGAAAAACCTCAAATAAACAACCTAACCTACCACCTAAAAGAATTACAAAGAGAACAAACAAAACATAAAGTCAGCAGAAGGAAGGAAATAATAAAGATCAGAGAGGAAATAAATAAAATAGAGATTAAAAAACTACAGAAAAAAAATAATAGAGCTGGTTCACTGAAAGGGTAAACAAAATTGACAAACCTCTGAACAGGCTCACCAAGAAGAAAAGAGAGAGAACCCAAATAAACAAAATAAGAAATGAAAAAGGAGGGACTTTCCTGGTGGTGTAGTGGTTAAGAATCCACCTGCCAATGCAGGGGGCATGAGTTCGATCCCTGGTCTGGGAAGATCCCACTTGCCACGGAGCAACTAAGCCCATGCGCCACAACTACTGAGCCTGCGCTCTACAGCCTGCGAGCCACAACTACTGAAGCCCGCGTGCCTAGAGCCCACGCTCCACAACAAGAGAAGCCACCACAATGAGAAGCCCATGCACCGCAACAAAGAGTGGCCCCCGCTCGCCGCAACTAGAGAAGGTCCGTGCGCAGCAACGAAGACCCAACACAGCCAAAAATAAATAACAAAATAAAAATAAATAAATTTATTTTTAAAAAAAGAAATGAAAAAGGAGAAATCTCAACTGATACCACAGAAATACAAAAAAAAAAAGAAAAAAAAAAACGGTCAGAGAATACTATGAAAATTATATGCCAACAAATTCAACAACCTAGAAGAAATGGACAAGTTTTTAGAAACACAGAGCCCACTAAAATTGAATCAAGAAGAAACAGATAATTTGAACAGACTGATCACTAGAAGTGAAATAGAACCTGTAATTTTAAAACCCTCTACAAACAAAAGTCCAGGACCAGATGGCTTCACAGGCAAATTCTACCAAACATACAAAGAAGAACTTTTACCGATCCTTCTCAAACTCTTCCAAATGATTGAAGAGGAGGGAACACTCCCAAAGACATTCTATGAAGCCACCATCACCCTGATACCAAAACCAGACAAAGATACCACCAAAAAAGAAAATTAGAGGCCAAAATCTTTGATGAATATAGATGCAAAAATTCTCAACAAAATACTAGCAACCCGAGTCCAATACACATAAAAAAGATCATACACCACAACCAAGTGAGATTCATCCCAAGTTCATAAGGATGGTTCAACAAATGCAATTCAATCAATATGATACACCACACAAACAAAATAAAAAACAGAAACCACATGATCATCTCAATAGATGCAGAAAAAGCATTTGACAAAACTGAACATCCATTCATGATAAAAACTCTTACCAAAGTGGGTATAGAGGGAACGTATCTCAACATAATAGCAAAATTATGACAAACCCACAGCCAACCGAATACTCAATGGTGAAAAACTGAAAGACTTCCCACTAAAATCTGGAACAAGACAAGGATGCCCACTCTCACCACTTCTACTCAACATAGTATTGGAAGTTCTAGCCCCAGCAATCAGACAAGAAAAAGAAATGAAAGGTATCCAAATTGGAAGGGAAGAAGTAAAACTGTTATATGCAGATAACATGATACTATATATAGAAAACCCTAAAGACTCCACACAAAAACTACTAGAACTGATAAATGAATTCAGCAAGGTAGCAGGATACAAGATTAATATACAGAAATCGGTTGTATTTCTTTACACTAACAATGAAATATCAGAAAGGGAATGTAAAAAAACAATACCTTTTAAAATCACACCAAAAAAATAAAATAGGAATAAACTTGACCAAGGAGGTGACCTATATGCTGAGAACTATAAAACATTAATAAAGAAATTTAAAGATGATTCAAAGAAACAGAAAGATATCCCATGCTCTTGGATTGGAAGAATTAATATTGTTAAAATGGCCATACTACCCAAAGCAGTCTACAGAATTAATGCGATCCCTATCAAATTACCCATGACATTTTACACAGAACTAAAACAAATAATTCTAAAATTTATATGGAACCATAAAAGACCCAGAATTGCCAAAGCAATCCTGAGGAAAAAGAACAAAGCAGGAGGGGACTTCCTTGGTGGCACAGTGGTTAAGAATCTGCCTGCCAATGCAGGGGACACGAGTTCGATCCCTGGTCTGGGAAGATCCCACATGCCGTGGAGCAACTAAGCCCGTGTGCCACAACTACTGAGCCTGCGCTCTACAGCCCACAAGCCACAACTACTGAGCCCATGTGCCACAACTACTGAAGCCCACATGCCTAGAGCCTGTGCTCTACAAGAGAAGCCACCGCAATGAGAAGCCCGTGCACCACAACGAAGAGTAGCTCCCACTCGCCACAACTAGAGAAAGCCTGCGCACAGCAACAAAAACCCAACACAGCCATAGATAAATAAATAAATAAATAAATAAATAAATAAATAAAATTTTAAAAGAAGAACAAAGCAGGAGGCATAACTGTCCCAGACTTCAGACAATACTACAAAGCTACAGTAATCAAAACAGTGTGGTACTGGCACAAAAACAGATATATGGTCAATGGAACAGAATACAGAGCCCAGAAATAAACCCACACACCTACAGGTAAATAATCTTCGACAAAGGAGGCAAGAATATACAATGGGAAAAGGACAGTCTCTTCAGCATGTGGTGCTGGGAAAGTTGGACAGCCACATGTAAATCAATAAAGTTAGAACACACCCTCACACCATGCACAAAAATAAACTCAAAATGGCCTAAAGACTTAAACATAAGACATGACACCATAAAACTCCTAGAAGAGAACATAGGCAAAACATTCTCTGACATAAATCGTACCAA
The DNA here is from genome assembly GCF_028564815.1 of Eubalaena glacialis. Taxonomy (NCBI): domain Eukaryota; kingdom Metazoa; phylum Chordata; class Mammalia; order Artiodactyla; family Balaenidae; genus Eubalaena; species Eubalaena glacialis. The sequence continues at coordinate 67,153,698 of NC_083720.1, read as the reverse complement.
TGTTTTCTTAGGTCAGACTCCCAAGGCAATAGAAATAAAAACAAAAATAAACAAATGGGACCTAATCAAACTTACAAGCTTTTGCACAGCAAGGGAAACCGTTAAGAAAATGAAAAGACAACCTACTGAATGGGAGAAAATATTTGCAAACAATGCAGCCAACAAGGACTTAATTTCCAAAATATACAAACAGCTCATACAACTCAAAAACAAAAAAACAAACAACCCAATCGAAAAATTGGCAGAAGACCTTAATAGACATTTCTCCAAAGAAGATATACAGATGGCCAGTAGGCACAGGAAAAGATGCTCAACATCTCTAATTATTAGAGAAATGCAAATCAAAACTACTTGAGGTACCACCTCACACCGGTCAGAACGGCCATCATTAAAAAAATCTACAAATAACAAATGCTGGAGTGAGTGTGGAGAAAAGAGAACCCTCCTACACTGTTAGTGGGAATGTAAGTTGGTGCAGCCACTGTGGAAAACAGTATGGAGGTTCCTTAAAAAAGTAAAAATAGAAGGGAATTCCCTGGCGGTCCAGTGGTTAGGACTCCACGCTTTCACTGCTGAGGGCCCGGGTTCGATCCCTTGTCAGGGAACTAAGATCCCACAAGCCGTGTGGTGCAGTCAAAAAAAAAAACAAAAAACCTAAAAACAGAATTACCATATGATCCAGCAATCCCAATCCTGGGCATATATCCAGACAAAACTATAATTCAAAAAGATACATGCACCCTATATGCAGAGCAGCACCATTCACAATAGCCAAGACATGGAAACAACATAAATGTCCACTGACAGATGAATGGATAAAGAAGATGTGGTACATATATATGCAATGGAATACTACTCAGCCATAAAAAAGAACGAAGTAGGACTTCCCTGGTGGCACAGTGGTTAAGAATCCGCCTGCCAATGCAGGGGGTACAGGTCCAAGGCCTGATCCGGGAAGATCCCACATGCCATGGAGCAACTAAGCCCATGTGCCACAACTACTGAGCCTGCGCTCTAGAGCCCGCAAGCCACAACTACTGAGCCCGTGTGCCACAACTACTGAAGCCCACGCGCCTAGAGCCCGTGCTCCACAACAAGAGAAGCCACCGCAATGAGAAGCCCGCGCACCGCAACGAACAGTAGCCCCCACTCACCGCAACTAGAGAAAGCCTGCACGCAGCAATGAAGACCCAACGCAGCCAAAAAAAAAAAAAAAAGAACAAAATAATGCCATTTGCAGCTAGAGATTATCATGCTAAGTGAAGTCAGAAAGAGAAAGACAAATACCATATGATACCACTTATATGTGGAATCTAAAATATGACACAATTGAACCTATTTATGAAACAGAAACAAACTCATAGACATAGAGAACAGACTTGTGGTTGCCAAGAGGGAAGGGGGGTGGGGGAGGGATGGAGTGGGAAGCTGGGGTTAGCAGATGTAAGCTATTATATATAGAATGGATAAACAACAAGGTCCTACTGTATAGCACAGGGAACTATATTCAATATCCTGTGATAAACCATAATAGAAAAGAATATTTTTTAAAAAGAATGTATATATATGTATAACTGAATCAGTTTGCTGTACAGCAGAAATTAACACAACATTGTAAAGTCAACCATATGTCAATAAAAAAAAGAATAGAATGTCAAAGCAGTACAATACTATTATAAAATAAAAGCTCTAGTATTTCACGTTAGCTCATAGTTTATTATACTTCCCAAGTTTCCCATCTTTAAACAACTATGCCAAGAACAACCTTTCAACATATTAAAAACTCTTCCCCAAGTCACTAATATGTTAATAAAAAGGCTTCCATTATCAAAACAGGTAAATATGTATAGTAATCACAAACGTATAATCCAAAAAAATCCTTTACCTCCACATGTCAGAATACAAAAAGTACGACTTCCTTCTTCTGGTTACTTTTTGCACAATTACAATATAAAAATATGGCCTATCACTACATTATTCTTCTCAATCACTTTTGAGATTAATAGATGACTTATGTGGTGTTCAAGAAAGTACATACCAAAGAAAAGACTTTGTGTCAGAAATACAAAAATCTCTAATCACTAATATGTTTAAACTAAAATTTTAGTTTTTAATTTAATATTTAATTTTTCATTCAATAGTAAATGGTTCGTTCATAAACAGTAATTGTTATAGTCTCATGCTTTTATAAATAAAACATTTAATCAAAGGAATAAATAATTTTCCACAAAAGTTAAAGTATCAGGAACTCTTATTAATAATTTTGTATGTTATATTCTGAAGTTTAAAACCATTTCAAATTTATATTTATTCACTCATTTGCCTACTATGTGAAAAGCACATAAATAAAATATTAGCTCTCTTAAATAGTTTACAATTTAGTTGGAGAAACTAATTGGTATACAATAATATAAAGAAGACCACATAAGAATGCTGAGCCAAGTAGAGACAAAATTATGTAGGAGTACAGAACAAGGTACAATTAATTGTGGCCATGGGAGATAGCAAATATGAAGACTTCACAGAGGAAGGAGCATTGGTGCTATGTCTTGAAGAATAAGTAGGTATCCAATAAGGCAAAGACGGGATTCTAGACAGAAAGAAGAACATGAACAAAAGCACAAGTGTCATGAAGATGTATGTTCAGGGAACAGCAAGTATTTCCATGTGGCTGAGGCAGAGAGTGAGTAAGAGGATGTAGAGGTCACTTAGGATGTGGGCAGACACACATGACCTCAAATGACATGCCAAAGAGTCTGGCCAATAGTGGTGCGTAATAAAATGTTTGTGCTGAACTAAGCTGAAATATAATAGCTGTGTAGGTTCTACACAGCTAGTCACTCCTCTTACCAACCTTGTAACCAACAGACTGAATTTCTGAGGCCTATTCGTCTATGTTCTCCACACAAATAGAAAGCATCAAAATAAATAATTCACTTATATATTAAATAAAGAATACTCACTGAAAATAATTATTTCTTACCAATGTAAGGTTGGGATTTTTGTCAGTTAGATATATCTAGCACCTAGAAGAGTGCCTGGTATATAGTAGGTATTCAACAAATATTTATTTAATAGACCATGATATATTTTAGCTACATACATGCTATCTTTTCTAATAGTAATAATAATCCATAATCAATACTGGTAAAGTTACCATACAGAAATTGGTTCTGCATAACAAAATGATCTTCAAACCCCAACTTACAGTCCATTTCTTTGAATAATAAAATAAGTTAATACCCAGAGTCCAACCCATACCTGACTTAGATGATGACATTTGGGAATTTTTGAGTTGGTGATACTTAAATGAGATTTTGGATTTAGAATTGATCCTGGAATGGGTGAAGACTTGAGAATGTTGGAGTGAGATAAATGCATTTTGTGTATGAAACAGACATCAATTTTAGGGGGCCAGAGAGTGGACTATTGTGGGTTCAATAGTGTCCCCCCCACCAAATTCATGTCCACCCAAAACTCCAGAATGTGACCTTATTTGGAAATAGGGTCTTAGCAAAGGAGCTAATACTGGAGTAGGATAAACCCTAGGTCCAATATTGGTGTCCCTACAAGAAGAGAGGATATACAGAGACACACAGGGGAAGAAGACCACATGACGATGGAGGCAGAGATTGAAGTGATGAAGCTACAAGCCAAGGAACACCAAGGATTGTTAACAAACACCAGAAGCTGGAAGAGAGTCACAGAATAGATTCCCTCTCAGAGGCCCTAGAGGGAATCACCCCTGCCAACTACTTGATTTTGGACTTCTGGTCTCCAGAACTGTGAGAGAATAAATTTCTGTTGTTACAAGTCAACAAGTTGAGGATAATTTATTGTGGCAGCTCAGGCAAATAATACACATAGAAAAAGGAATTTTGCAGATGTAATTAAGGTCTCAAATTAGCTAACCTTAAGCTATGGGTATTATCTCAGTGGACCTGACCTAATCACAGGAGCCATCCAGGTCTACAGCTTAGAGACAGAAGAAATCAGAGATTCAAAGCACGAGCAGAGTATAATGCATTATTGTTGGCTTGAAGATGGAGGAATGGCAAGTGGCAAGGAATGAATGTGGTCTCTAGAAGCAGAGAGCAATCTTGGATTGATAGCCAGCAAAGAAACAAGGACCTCAGTCCCACAACCACAAGAGTGAGGTTGGAAGCAAATTTTCCCCCAGAGTCTCCAGCAAAGAATTCATCAGGCTGACATCCTGAGCAGAGAATCCATCCATGCCATCCAGACAACTGACCTACAGAACTCTGAGTTAATTAACAGGCACTGTCTTCAACTGCTACATCTGTGGTAATTTCTTAAGCATAAATAGAAAACTAATACACAATGGCTCACATTTAGTGAGGAGAAATGCCAGACTGTCATGGCAGACAGTGGAAGATAGGATTAGAAGCCTCAGAGGAGTGAGCTTGCTTCAGTGGATGTACTATTAGGGCTCAAGAACTCTCCAGAGGACTATGTTGAGAGGAGGACCCAGAAGATACACATTTTATCAGAGCAACAGGGAGTGTGCTGCTGGGAGGGCACTAGCAGCACTCATAAGTTCACTGGTGGCTTCCCTCCCTAGGCCAGGGCTGACAGTAGGAGAGGCCATTATAGAACTGGGCTCACTGACAGCAATGAGAATAAAGATCCTGAAACAACAGAGACTAAGTGGGCAAAGTACCCATCAGAAGCCAGGTGTATGTGATTACTGATTATCTTAATGAGCACCAAGGCTAGAAGAGCAATCCAATCCCACTCATGCACTGCTTATCTTCCCTATACTCCACCTTTACTAGTAATAGAAAATCAAAACACAGAATACAACCTATCAGTACCTAGCCCTCAAGCTCAAAGACTGTTCACTATCAGAAAATATTTAGCATTAATTCACCACCGTGTTAAAATGTCAGATGAGAAAAAACATTTGATTGTATCATTAAATGCTGCAAAGGCTTTTGATAAAACTAGGCATCCATTAGTGATTTTAAAAATCTCTTATTACGATCCTGGCATAAGTATAGACATACAGATCAACGAAACAGAATTGAGAGGCCAGAAATAAGCCCATTCATCTATGATCAACTGATTTTCAACAGGGGTGCCAAGACCATTCACTGTAGAAAGAATAGTCTCTTCAACAAACGGTGCTGGGACAACTGGATATCCACATGCAAAGGAATGAAGTTGGACCCCTACCTCATAACATATACAAAAATTAATCAAAATGGATAACAGACATAAACGTAAGAGCTAAGATTACAAAATGGTTGGAAGAAAACATAGGCATAATTCTTCATGACCTTGCATTAAACAACAGTTTCTTAGATATGATACCTAAAGCACAAGCAATAAAATAAAAAACAAATAAATCGGACTTCTTCAAAATTATAAACTTTTATGCATCAAAGGACATTATCAAGAAAGTAAAAAGACAGCCCACGAATGGGAGATAATAATTGCAAGTTATATATGTGATAAGAGTATGATAGTACAGAACATATAAGGGAGTCTTACAACTCAACAATAAAAAAGACAAATACAGTCATCCCTTGGTATGAGGGGGATTGGTTCCAGGACACCCCTTGGATACCAAGATCCACAGATGCTCAAATACCTTATATAAAATGGTGTAGTATTTGCATATAACCTAAGCACATGCTCCTGTATACTTTAAATTATCTCTAGATTACTCATAATACCTAATACAATGTAAATGCTATGTAAATAGTTGCAGCAAATTCAAATTTTGCTTTTTGGAAATTGCTGGAATTTTTTTCCAAATATTTTCAATCTGCAGTTGGTTGAATCCTCAGATGTGGACCCCTCAGACATGGAAGGCCAACTGTAACACAATTTTTTTTTTTAATAAATTTATTTATTTTATTTATTTATTTTTGGCTGCGTTGGGTCTTCGGTGCTGCGCGCAGGCTTTCTCTAGTTGCAGCAAGCAGGGGCTACTCTTCGTTGCAGTGTGCAGGCTTCTTGTTGCGGTGGCTTCTCTTGTTGTGGAGCATGGGCTCTAGGCACGCAGGCTTCAGCAGCTGTGGCATGTGGGCTCAGTAGTTGTGGCTCGCGGGCTCTAGAGCACAGGCTCAGTAGTTGTGGCACACGGGCTTAGTTGCTCCGCGGCATGTGGGATCTTCCCGGACCAGGGCTCAAACTCGTGTCCCCTGCCTTGGCAGGCGGATTCTTAACCAGTGCGCCACCAGGGAAGTCCCGTAATACAGTTTTTAAATGGGCAAAGAACCTGAAGACATTGTCCAAAGAAGATATATAAATGGTTAATAAGCACATGAAAAGAAGCTCAACATCATTAGTTCCCAGGAAAATTCAAATCAAAACCACAGTGACCAAGACTGGCCAAGATGGCAGAGTAGGAAGACTCTGAGCTCACTTCCTCTCAAGAGCACACCAAAATCACAACTATCTGCAGAACAACCATTGATGAAAAAGTCTGGTACTTACCAGAAAAGATCTTCTACAACTGAAGACATAAAGAAAGAGCCACAAGACAGGTAGGAGGGGCAGACTTGAAATACAGCTAAGTCCCATAACCCCAGGTGGGTGACCCACAAATTGGAGAATAATTATATTGCAGAGGTTCTCCCACAAGAGTGACAATTATGAGCGCCACGTCAGGCTCCCCAGCCTGGGGGTCCGGCACCAGGAAGACAAGGCCCCAGGGCATTTGGCCTTGAAGGCCAGTGGGACTTAATTTCAGGAGTCCCACAGGACTGGGAGAAATAGAGACTTCACTCTTAAATGGCACACACAAAATCTCACATGTTCTGGAACCCAGGGAAAAAGCAGTAATTTGATAGGAGCCTGGGCCAGACCTACCTGCTGGTCTTGGAGAGTCTCTCAGAGAGGTGAGGGGCGGCTGCGCTCACCCTGGGTGCACAGACACTGGTGGCAGCCATTCTTGGGAGTTCCTTCTACCACATGGATGCTGATACTGGCAAACACCATTGTGGAATCCTCCCTCTAGCTCATTAGCACCAAGACCTGGCCCCACCCAACCCAACAGCCTTTAGGTGCCAGTGCTGGGACAAATCAGGCCAAGCAACTAATTGGGTGGGATACAGCACCACCCATCAGCAGACAGACTGCCTAAAGACCTCCACATCCGCCTCTGGACAAGGTCCTGCCCAATAGAGGGCCCAGGGTCCATTTCCAACCACCAGTGAGCAAGCACCAGCCCCAGAATCCTCTGGGCCTTGCCTGCTCTAGCCTCTGGACCAGGCTGACCCAACGTGGGCAGACACCAGATGCAAGAAAACCACAATCCCACAGCCTGAAAACCTATCCTGTCCAGACCAGGCCAGACCCTGCCCTGGGACCAGCTGGGCCCTGGCCCTGCCCACTAACAGGCCAACAGAAGCTTCAGGACACCCCAGACTCTGTACCCAACTGTGTCAGGATCTGCTCCCCTTCCCTGCCTCACCCCCAGGCATGTTATATCAGCTCTGGGATGTCTGGGCCCTGCAACCAGACTCCAGGACCTGGCTCTTGATGTCAGTAGTCCAGCACTAACCCCAGGACCCAGCTTCAACCACCAGTGGGTGGGCATCCCATTGATTTTGTAAGGTTGTGTTTTCATTTTCATTTGTCTTGAGGCATTTCCTGATTTCTTCTTTGATTTCATTGTTGACCCATTGGTTTCTTAGTAGCATGTTGTTTAGTCTCCATGTGTTCATTCTTTTCCTGTTTTTCTTTCTGTGGTTGATTTCTGGTTTCATACTGTTGTGGTCAGATAAGATGTTTCAAATAATTTCTATCCTTTTAAATTTGTTGAGGTTTTTTTTTATGACCTAGTATGTGGTCTATCCTAGAGAATACTCCGTGTGCCCTTGAAAAGAATCTGTATTCTGGCTTTTTTGGAAGTAGTGTTCTGTAGATATCAATTAAGTCCTACTGATCTATTGTGTCATTTAGAACCTCTGTTGCCTTACTGATTTTTTTTCTGGATGATCTGTCCATTGATGTCAATGGGGTGTTAAGGTCTACTATTATTGTATTATTGTCAGTTTCTCCCTTTGTATCTGTTAGTATGTTCAAAGAACTTATACCTACCCTTCTCAAACTATTCCAAAAAATTGAAGAGGGAACACTCCCAAATTCATTCTGAAGCCACCATCACCCTGATACCAAAACCAGACAAAAACACTACAAAAAATGAAAACCACAGGCCAATATCTCTGATGAATATAGATGCAAAAATCTTCAAAACAAGATATTAGCAAACAAAATCCAACAATACGTAAAAAGGATAATACACCATGATCAAGCTGTAATCATTCCAGGGTAGCAAGGACAGCTCAATATACGCAATCAATCAATGTGATACACCACGTTAACAAAAGGAAAGACAAAAACCACATGATCATCTCAATAGACAGAAAAAGCATTTGACAAAATTCAACACCCATTCTTGATAAAAACTGTCACAGAAGTGGGTATAGGGGGAACATATTTCAACATAATAAAGCCATTTATGACAAACCCACAGCCAACATAATACTCAACAGTGAAAAGCTGAACGCCTTCCCACTAAATTCAGGAACAAGACAAGGATGCCCAGTTTCACCACTTCTACTCAACATAGTATTGGAAGTCCTAGCCCCAACAATCAGATAAGAAAAAGAAATGAAAGGTATCCAAATTGGAAGGGAAGAGGTAAAATTGTCACTATTTGGAGATGACATGATACTCTATATAGAGAACCCTAAAGTCTCCACACAAAAACTATGAGAATAAATGAATTCAGCAAGGTAGTAGGATACAAGATTAACATACAGAAATTTGTTGCATTTCTTTACACTAACAATGAAATTTCAGAAAGAGAAAGTAAAAAAAAAAATCCTATTTAAAACTGCGTCAAAAAAAATACCTAGGAATAAACTCAATCAAGGCAGTAAACACCTATATGCTGAAGACTATAAAACTTTGATAAAGAAACTGAAGATGATTCAAAGAAATCGAAAGATATCCCATGCACTTGGATTGGAAGAATTAATATTTTTTAAATGGCCATACTACTCAAAGCAATCTACAGATTTAATGCAATCCTTATCAAAATACCCATGACATTTTTCACAGAACTAGAACAAATAACCCTAAAATGTATATGGAACCACAAAAGGCCCGGAATTATCAAAGCAATCCTGAGGGAAAAGAACAAAGCAGGAGGCATAACCCTCCGGACTTCAGACTATACTACAGAGTTACAGTAATCAAAACAGTGTGCTGTTGGCACAAAAACAGACATATAGTTCAGTGGAACAGAACAGACAGCCCAGAAATAAACCCACAAACCTATGATCAATTAATCTTTGACAACACAGGCAAGAATATACAATGGATAAAAGACAGTCTCTCTTGAAGACTTGTTGATGTGGTATTGGGAAAGCTGGACAGCTACATGTAAATCAATGAAATTACAACACTCTCTCACACCATGCACAAAAATAAACTCAAAATGGCCTAAAGACTTAAACATAAGACATGACACCATAAAACTCCTAGAAGAGAACATAGGCAAAACATTCTCTGACATAAATTGTAGCAGTATTTTCTTAGATCAGTCTCCCAAGGCAATAGAAATAAAAACAAAAATAAACAAATGGGACCTAATCAAACTTACAAGCTTTTGCACAGCAAAGGAAACCATTAAAAAAATGAAAGGACAACCTAAGGAATGGGAGAAAATATTTGCAAACAATGCAACCAACAAGGACTTAATTTCCAAAATATACAAACAGCTCACACAACTTAACAACAAAACAACAAACAACCCAATCAAAAAACTGGCAGAAGACCTTAATAGACATTTCTCCAAAGAAGACATACAGATGGCCAGTAGGCACATGAAAAGATGATCAATGTCACTAATTATTACAGAAATGCAAATCAAAACCACAATGAAGCATCACCTCACACTGGTCAGAATGGCTGTCATCAAAAAGTCTACACATAATAAATGCTAGAGAGGGTGTGGAGATGTTCCTCTATTTTTGCCATATTACATTCTTAGAACCTTATCCCTGACAGACAAATCAAGAGTCATCCACACTAATGATTTTGGTTATATACCTGCAATAATTCTCTTTGCCAATAGATGGAGATTTAGTTAATGCTGTGTTGAGAAGCTGGCAGAAAAAAGGTTGGCTGTTAGCTACCAACAAGAATTACTAAATAAGGAAGTAAAGTAAGAAGGGAAATACGGACGTGGTTAACAAACATGTCCACCTGTGAACTGGCAAAGGAAAAATATCAAATTAAAAGGAGAGAGCAAACCATATACATATTAAGATGCTACTATAAGAATTACAGGAAAAGTTCAGAACAGGAGAAATAAGTAAAAAATAGGAGACATTTTTAAATACCTTATTAATTGTCACAGTCTTGAAGAACTAATTGGTATCATATAGTAATCTTAAATATACTCCTTATCTTGATGTCCAGAGTTTGGATGGAGTATTACTGTTTTTCTTCTCTGCCCCTAGTTTATTACAGCATTTTACCCAGAAGCTACTATGGTTATTCAAGCTATTCTTATCTTAGTCCTTGTGGGTGCCAAAGGCTAAATGGGTCTAAGAAACACATGTTTTCAGATAATAAACATTCAATTTTCTCTCTATTTTCTAAGGTTATTTTATACTCTTACTTTTCTTCTACTGAAGCACAGACGTATCTAAAACTCAGGGTATAAAGTTTATACTCAATTTATCCAGAAATCAATCAAGTCAACGCCCAAATGCCTTTAGCCTTATTTAACAATAACAACAAAAACAAGAATCTTTTAGTGTACAAGAGAATGCACATGCCAAGCCATTGTAAAGGCTTTACAGAATCTACTTTAAAGTTGTAAGAAGTTAGGCTATTTGGTCATATTAAAGTCTAATAAAAAGGAACTGAAACGTCTTCTACTTCTAACTCAGAAAATCAAAATTTTTCACTTTCAAAAACATTTGGTTGAGGTGTTTAGAAGAATCCTTCCTTTCTTACCTATAAGATTGTACTTTAGTCCCGTGGTCTTGAAATTCCAGTGCTTTCTTAACAACAGCTTCATTTTCTTCTGGATAAACTGAACATGTGCAGTAAACAACTGCTTGAGCTCTAGTAACTACATTTAAAGAAGATGGAATTAATATAATGACCCCATTAACAATCCTAAACAAATCTGTTATGTTTTCAAACGTCTGTCTGTACTAATACCACATGGTTTTGATGGGAATTATTTCTATAGATGCTTGCATGGCTCCCCTTTAAAGCATGTATTAGTAATGTAGTCTGTGGCCAATAAATAAAGTAAATCTAACTGGATTGTATGGAAATCTAATCAATGTGACCAACCTAATTACAAACACAAACAAATAAATACTGCAGATTACCATAAGCTTGACACTTCCAGCTATTCTTCCACAAGCCACATCACGTAACTAGTTAAAAGGACTCTAGAAACAGACAGACTTAGACATGAATCCCAATTCTGTAACTTACTGCTGTATGAACCTGGGAAAATTACTTAACTCTCCAATTCTTCAACTGTAAAATGAGGTAATATTACTACCTGCAACTCGCTCACTTATTCACACTTACTGAGCACCTACTACGTGCTAGGCAGTGTTCTCACCATTCAATATACACATACAAAAATCCCTACCCCAGGGAGCTTACTTTCTATGTTTCATTGACATAAGACATAAATAAATAAGAAAATTAGGGAATTCCCTGGTGGTCCAGTGGTTAGGACTCAGCGCTCTCACTGCCAGAGGCCCAGGCTCAATCCCTGGTTGGGGAACTAAGATCCTGCAAGCCACGCAGTGGCACAGCCCAAGTAAAAAAAAAATATATATATATACACACACACACACACACACACACACAGATATATATACAGCATTAGGAAGTGACAAATGCTATAGAGCAAATCAAAGCAGATACGGAGGACAGTTGGTTTCAAAAGATTATCCTGCAATTTTAAATAGAGTAATCAGAGAAAGAAGTTTAAAAATGCATTATTTACCAACTTCCTCATCTTCCAATCAACTCATTTCATAGATCATATACATACTATCATATTCAAATTAATATTTTTTAATAACATCAATTAAAGGGGCAGAACTCCTCTGTGTTTTCTATTTTGCCTTATTTCTACTTCACATATGCTATATCTTCATATATTAAATCATCTATACCCTATACTTACCTTTGAGCCTTTGGAGGTCAGGATTTATCCACACTCCTATCCCTAACAACCAGCTTAATATCTGACCCAGAGTAGGCATTTGATAAACATGCACTGAATTAATAAAAGTTTATATAATTTCTCAGAGACTTCTAGATTTCCATATCTAAGTGTGGAAGGGCATTGGTACTCAAAATCTAAATGGTACTCAAAATCTAAATGCAGTGATTGAAGCAATAATATAAATACTTAAAGAGCCTTGTTACTCAGACTTAAAGAGATCTAGGCCTTACCTGTAATTGCATCTCTCTGTTCTCTTTTTAGTACTAAGAGAAGTAAGAGTTTGATTAAAGTTGGGATTATAGAAGAGTTAGGGGCAGGCACAATGACAATGGAAAAATTACATCGAGTAAGAAGACAAAGAAATAAAGAAGATGAAACTGTACAACAATGGATGTATGTAATTATTTTACTTTAGCATTAAAGAAAACTGTAAATTATTCTTGCTAACCTATGCTTAAAATGATAGTAAAGCATATATTTTTGAGAATTAAATTGGTAAAAATAAATATTTTGTTATTTGAAGGAACTGAGTGTTCCGAAAAATTCACTTATGGTTCACACATCATTGCCTGAATATAATAGATAAATGAAGTATTAATGTTTCTAAGATTTACAACATATTTTCAGATTACACTGATAACAAACTTACATTTCATTGCATGTGTTAGCTGTTCATATTGCTGTTGAGCAAGAATATGAAGTTTATCTTCTGACGGGCCTCCTTGAGAGAAATCTTTAAGTAAACCTGTATCTAAAAGGAAATAAATGCTTTTAAATATATCACTATTAGATGTTTTTCATATATTGCTATTATCACATTATTTAATATTTTCCCTATTAATGACAGTTTTCATGGAAAATATTTATTAAAAATAAATAGGCAGGGGACTTCCCTGGTGGCACAGTGATTAAGAATCCACCTGCCAATGCAGGGGACACGGGTTCCAGCCCTGGTCCGGGAAGATCCCACATGCCGTGGAGCAACTAAGCCCATGCACCACAACTACTGAGCCTGTGCTCTGGAGCCCGCGAGCCACAACTACTGAAGCCTGCATGCCACAACTACTGAAGCCTACGTGCCTAGAGCCCATGCTCCACAACAAGAGAAGCCACTGCAATGAGAAGCCCGTGCACCGCAATGAAGAATAGCCCCCGCTCATTGCAACTAGAGAAAGCCCGCACACAGCAATGAAGACCCAACCAAAAATAAATGAATAAAAATAAATAAATTTTTTAAAATAAATAAATAAATAGGCAGTATTGTATAAAAACTGAATTGATAAAGGTAATTTTGCTTAGTTTTAATATTATTTTTCCTTTTTTCTCCAAGTTCTTATGATATAGTCATCCAACCAGCCAAAATAAGTCGTTTAGGTATAAAAAACAGAATACAGTCAGTCTGGGTACTAATAGAGGGAAAAAAGATTTATTTTCCAAGGTAGAAACTGATGGGCTATAGTCAGATCTGAGTAAGAAAGAACACAAAAGGATACAGTTAAAAACATTAACTTACTGAAAGAAATTTTGGAAGAAAAAACTAGAGGGCCCGTGTGCAGCAACGAAGACCGAATGCGGCCAAAAATAAATAAATAAAATTAATAAAAAGAAAGAAAGAAAGAAATTCTTATAGTAATTCTTTAAATTTCTGAAACTATTTTTAAAATATTTCTCGATAATATTAACTAAGATATACTGAATACTACTCTATATAGAGTATTTTATTCAACAACCCCTTGAAGCATTATTATCCATTTTAACATTGAAAAAACTGTTCAAGCATACATTAAACAACTTGTCTAAGGTCACATAGCTACTAGTTGAGAGCCAGGTTCTAGCTTGGCAATCTGACCAACCTTCTAACCCCTGTTTTATTCTGCCTCTCAGTAACTCCCTGCAGTATGAAAGCCAATTATTTATACCATATATTTGGCTATTCCCCACTCCAGTAATATCACTAAAGGTTAATTAAACTCCATTTCTTCCCAATTTAGTTTTACACTTCACATTCTTCTCTTTCATCACTTTTTAAAGGACTATTTACCCATTATTATACTCTAAAACCATATCAGCTTACCTTTTTCACCCCATTTTAAAATAATTCCAAGCTGTTAGCAGAGATTGACTTCATACATTCCTCAAATATGATAATTTTTATGATAAACATTCTAAAATTGGTTGTAATGTTTTTCAATGTTAAATTGTTTTTCAAACTAATTCATGATTTCTCACGAATCTAAGTCTTTTGGATTCATCCCCACTAAATTTATGACTAATATTTCTACCATAATCACTAGGTCAGCAGTTCCTTATTTGCTCTGGCTATTACCTCATCAAAGTACAGTTTCCTTCAAAACCCTCCTTTTTTCCAGGTTTGCCAAAGACCACTTCTTGGCTTATCCGGTCACCTCTTCAAGGATTTCAAAATATTACCAATATCTAGGAAACTTTTTTTTGTTTTTTAAATAAATTCATTTATTTATTTATTTTATTTTTGGCTGCGTTGGGTCTTCGTTGCTGCACGCGGGCTTCCTCTAGTTGTGGTGAGTGGGGGCTACTCTCTGTTGCGGTGTGCGGGCTTCTCATTGCGGTGGCTTCTCTTGTTGTGGAGCACGGGCTCTAGGCACGCGGGCTTCAGGAGTTGTGGCTCCCAGGCTCTAGAGTGCAGGCTCAGTAGTTGTGGCGCACGGACTTAGTTGCTCTGTGGCATGTGGGATCTTCCCGGACCAGGGCTCGAACCTGTGTCCCCTGCATTGGCAGGCGGATTCTTAACCACTGCGCCACCAGGGAAGCCCTAGGAAACTTTTTACTTTCCCTCTTTTCGTCATTTGTAGTTCCCTTTGTGCTTCACCCACACCCCAGCGTCTAAATGATTTTTACCTATGGTTTATTTTGTTCTGCATTCCTACTTCAAGATGACCCAGGATAAGGCCAGAGTCTCACAGTATTCTAAGCTCTAGTTCTCTTAACTGGAATGCTTATTGTAGCTGCAGCTATTTCTTCCCCTCTTCTTTCAAAATCTAATTATTCTTTGATCATTTCCCAAAGTTAGTGTGGGAATTTTCTCAGTCTACCATACTCCCATCTGAGTTGGTTAGTCTTGGAAAGAAATTTTCTGTAGCAAGACAGAATTCCACATAGTTCAGTATAAGCCCAGTTAAAAATTGTGTGGTATAGTGCAGGGGTCCCCAACCCCCAGCCACAGACTAGTAGTGGTCCGTGGCCTGTTAGGAACTGGGCCACACAGCAGGAGGTGAGCAGTGGGCAAGCAAGTGAAGCTTCATCTGTATCTACAGCCGCTCCCCATCACTCATATTACTGCCTGAGCTCCTCCTCCTGTCAGATCAGGGGCAGCATTAGAGTCTCATAGGAGTGTGAACCCTACTGTGAACTGCACATGCGAGGGATCTAGGTTGCATGGTCCTTATGAGAATCTAATGCCTGATAATCTGAGGTGGAGCTGAGGTGGTGATCCTAGCGCTGGGGAGCGGCTGCAAATACAGATTATCATTAGCAGAGAGGTTTGACTGCACAGAGACCATAATAAATCAATTGCTTGCAGACTCATATCAAATCCCTATCAGTTTTACAGATTGCCAACAAACACATGAAAGAATGCTCAACATCATTCATCATTAGAGAAATGCAAATCAAAACTACAATGAGATATCATCTCACACTGGTCAGAATGACCATCATCAAAAAATCTACAAACAATAAATGCTGGAGAGGGTGTGGAGAAAAGGGAACACTCTTGCACTGTTGGTGGGAATGTAAATTGATACAGCCGCTATGGAGAACAGTATGGAGGTTCCTTAAAAAACTAAAAATAGAACTACCATATGACCCAGCAATCCCACTACTGGGCATAAACCCTGCGAAGACCATAATTCAAAAAGAGTCATGTACCAAAATGTTCATTGCAGCACTGTTTACAATAGCCAGGTCATGGAAGCAACCTAAGTGTCCATCAACAGATGAATGGATAAAGAAGATGTGGCACATATATACAATGGAATATAACTCAGCCATAAAAAGAAACGAAATTGAGTTATTTGTAGTGAGGTGGATGGACCTAGAGTCTGTCATACAGAGTGAAGTAAGTCAGAAAGAGAAAAACAAATACCGTATGCTAACATATATATATGGAATCTAAGGAAAAAAAAAAAAAGGTCACGAAGAACCTAGAGGCAAGACGGAATAAAGACACAGACCTACTAGAGAATGGACTTGAGGATAAGGGGAGGCGGAAGGGTAAGCTGTGACAAAGTGAGAGAGTGGCATGGACATATATACACTACCAAACGTAAAACAGATAGCTAGTGGGAAGCAGCCGCATAGCACAGGGAGATCAGCTCGGTGCTTTGTGACCACCTAGAGGGGTGGGATAGGGAGGGTGAGAGGGAGGGAGACGTAAGAGGGAAGATATATGGGAACATATGTATATGTATAACTGACTCACTTTGTTATAAAGCAGAAACTAACACACCATTGTAAAGCAATTATACTCCAATAAAGATGTTAAAAAAAAAAATCCCTATCAGTGAGTGGCAAGTGACAATTAAGCTGCATCTTATGGAGTAGACTGGACATAAGCAACACACGTCGGGTGTCACTGTCTCCCATCACCCCCAGATGGGACCATCTAGTTGCCGGAAAACAAGCTCAGGGCTCCCACTGATTCTGCATTATGGTGAGTTGTATAATTATTTCATTATATATCACAATGTAACAATAATAGAAATAAAGTGTACAATAAGGACTTCCCTAGTGGCGCAGTGGTTAAGAATCCGCCTGCTGGACTTCCCTGGTGGCAGAGTGGTTAAGAATCAGCCTGGCAATGCAGGGGACACGGGTTCGAGCCCTGGTCCGGGAAGATCTAAGCAACTAAGAGCAACTAAGCAACTAAGCGGAGCAACTAAGCCCGTGCGTCACAACTACTGAACCTGCACTCTAGAGCCCACGAGTCAAAACTACTGAGTCCGTGTGCCACAACTACTGAAGCCTGCATGCCTTGAACCCATGCTCCGCAACAAGAGAAGCCACCGCAATGAGAAGTCCGCGCACCACAACGAAGAGTAGACCCCTCTCGCCACAACTAGAGAAAGCCCGTGCACAGCAACAAAGACCCAACACAGCCAAAAATAAATAAATAAATTTTTAAAATTAAAAAAAAAAAAAAAGCGCACAAAAATGTAGTGTGCTTGAATCATCCCGAAACCATCCCCCCACCCCAACCACCGGTCCGTGGAAAAACTGTCTTCCATGAAACCAGTCCCTGGTACCAAAAAGGTTGGGGACCACTGGTATAGTGGAATTCTTTCTATAGTGTAGTATAGTGGAATGCTTTCTATAGTGTAGTATAGTGGAATGTGCTAACTAATCTGAATTTGAATCCCAGCTTTGAATCTAGCTACATGACCTCAGGCAACTTGCTAACTTTGTCTGAATCTTGGGGGGTTTTTTCCCCTTTATAAAATGGAGATAATTAAATAACACTATCCTCACAAAATTATTGTGAATATTAAGTTATAATGCATGAACACTTCCTAGATATTGACTGGGGCATAGTTGCGCTCCATAAATATTAGTTTCTTTCCCTCAATTACTTTTTCTTCATTTTAGATTCTGTCCTTGCTAGAAATAGAAAACAGTTACTCAACATATTCTGAATGTTGGTGGAATGTCTTCTTTGTCTAATATTCTAGTTAACCGTATCTATGCCTTTCACTATAAACAAGGGATTAGAGTAAGAAGCAATTTCAGTTAACACACTGTGATTAAGAGCATGATTCAAAGGGCTAGAGTCAGAGCAGTAGTGTTTGAATCCAGGCTCTGACACTTACTAGTCAAAAGACTCTGAGAGGCTTCAACCTCTCTTGAGCCTCAGATTCCATATTTATAAAAGAGAAATAATGAGTAACCAATTCACTGAGTTCTTGTGAGGATTTGATGAAATAATCCAAGCAAAGCATTTAGTTCAGTGCCTTATACATAAGTGCTCAATAAATGTTAATGTTAAATAATATTTCTTAATTTATTAAAGAAGCAAATAAAATATTCTCAGAATATTTAATCTGAGATATTCGTATCATAAAACATACATACTGGGGGTTAAAGAAGTCTTGAGTTTGAAATAGTCTAATCATGATTTAATTGGGATCATCTTGGAGCACAGACTCTAGAGTCAGGCAGATCTAAATCTGAATCCTAGCTCTCTTACCAACTAGTTATGTGACTTTATAAAAATGAATGAATCTTTCTGAGTCTCAGTTTTTTTATCTATAAAATGCTGAAAAATGTTAATGCCTATATTTTGAGCTCTGGTATATGCCAGCATAGCATACTGGCATCTGTTCTGATTGCCTACATCACTCCAATTATTGAACATTTTGAATATTCCCCTTGCCCATATCTCACAGAACTGGTATAATAAAGATTAAATGAGGTAATGGATGTAAAATACTTTATCCATATTAAGTGCTTTATATATGGTAGTTACTCATTAATCAGATGTATCTGATATGTCATCTTAATGATTTTAAATAATTTCATTTAAAAAATATTAAAATTTCAATAATTTAGAAATTAAAAATTAAAGCAAGTACCTTCATGCTCATTTAAAATAAATTCTACTGGATTGCTAACACCCAGTCCTGAACAACGAGGTAGCAGCAGAATCACTTTAACTTTCTGTAACCTATGATCCTTTGATTCAAGATTAATAAATGTCTCATGAAGTATTTCAATATCTGGGAGAAAAAACACAGAAAATGTATGTTAAAATATTAATTAAAAATCTTAATGCAGTATGTAATTATATCTATTTATCATTGTTCATTTTTAAATCCTCAACCCCACAAGAAGTCATTTTAATGCAGTCAGAAAAGAGGATTATTTTCTGATAACATCCTAAAGTTAATACGTGAATTCTCTTAATAGAGTTCTTTCTCCTTTACTTGAGAGAATGATTTTGAAGTTTAAATATCTTCTACATTAAATATAATTTAAATTTTCCATTCTGAACTTCAGATTCCATTTAAAGCAGTATGGTATAGTGGAGGGAAATGGCTTTTAGAGGCAGAAATACCCAAGTTTGACTCCCAACTTCACTATTTACTATCTGTGTGACTTATTCTCTCTAAGCCTCAATTTCCTTATTTGTAAAATGGGATAATAATGCCCACACCTCATCTAATTGTAGTGAAGATTGAGATAAAGTAGTTAGGCTTAGCATGGTGCCTAGTATACAGCAAATGCTCAGTATTGGTTTCTCCCCTTCCCATTTTTTAACCCCTTTTATATTCTATTTTTCCCAGAAAAAAATTTTTTATTAGCATTTATATTTTCATTTAGCATTTTATAATTTTTATTTAGACACAGTCTAAAGGCCCTCAGGAACCTTATAATTTAAGAGTGTCTGCCTTCCCTCAGGTTATAACTATCTGTGACCCTATCTTAGGGCCACCCCTTCACTTCTGCAATGGCTCCCATTCCCCTCATCTGCTGAGGAGTCGCTCTTGAAATTGCCCTACACAACCCTTCTCTTGTCTGATCAATTCTTCCCTCTTTCTAGTCTGTCTCTTTTGAAAAAAATTTTTTAATCAAGTGGGCCTTTTTCTTTTTTCCCCTATTTTTAACTTTTTATCGTAAAAGTTTAAACATATTATGTCAAAAATAGACATAATATGTAATAAATTCTCAAGTACCCATTATGGTGCTTCAACAATGAACCATTCATGCCCCATCTTGTTTCATCTATATCCACACCCACTTCCACTCCCCCATATTATTTTGAATCTATAAAATATTTCACCATATATCTCTAAAAGATAAGAACCCCTTTAAAAATACAACCCCATACATTTAAAAAAGTAATTCCTTATTATCATCAAATAATAATGGCATACAATCGTGGCTCAAATTTTCCAATAGTCTCACACTTGTCAAATTTTTTTTTACAGTTTGTTTAAATCAGGATTTAGATAAGGTACATACATTGCAATTAGTTGATGTCTTATTTTAAATTTCTTTTTGTTTATAGGTACCCTCTCCATTTTTTCTTACCATTTATTTCTTAATGAAACATGTTTTTTTTGTACTACTAGAGTTCCCCATAGTCTGGATTTTGCTAATTACTTTCCTAAAGTGTAGTTTATTAGTAGCTGGATCTTTAGAGCTTAATTCGATTCAAGTTCTTTTTTTTTCTTGGTGGGTGGGGAGCACAAAACTACTTCACAAGTGGCATCACATTCATCCATTAAATTGCCTTTATGGTACCAGCAAAGGGGTTGCAAAATAATCATATTCTACTTCCGTCTTCCCTTTTTCATTTATCACCTGGAATGCTTCTAAAAGAAGAAACTTCCCTTCCTCTACTGCTTGGTTACCCAGTGGTTCCTATTCTCTCTGGTTAACTAGGTAAAAATTCAAAGGGGTAATAAACCTGGAAGTGCTGGATCATAGGGCATGTATTTTTTTCAATTTCAGTGATTAATGCTAGTTTTCCAAAGTTACTGTACAAATTTACAGTCCAATCAATGGTGTTTGAGCATTCCTAATGCTCCTTACCTTGCTAGCACATGGTACTGCCATCTTTTTAATTTTAATCATTCTGTGGATATGTGGTGGTAAGTTGTGATTTGAACTGCATTTCCCTGATTACTAATGGGGTTAAGGTACTTTTACGTAAGTTTTTTTGGTGTTTGTATATCCTCTTTTGTGAAATGCCTGGTCATGTCTCTTGTACATTTTCCAATTGGGCTGTCTTTTTTATTGTTAATTTGTAAGAATTCTTTGTACACTGGGCAAAAAAAACTCTTCATCAGTTTATATATTCCCTCTCTACAGTTTGCCTTTGTACTCTCTTAATGCATAGAAGTCCTTAAATTTTAAAAAATTTTACTGTAGTCCAATTTATCAATCTTTTCTTTTATGATGAGTGCTTTATGTGCCCTGTTTAAGAAATCTTTACCAACCCCAGTCAAGAAGTTTTCTCCTATAATACATTCTAGATTCTAGATTTGTGTAGATGGTGTGAAGCAGGGGTCATTTTTTCCCAGCACCTAAAAAGACCTTCTCTTCCTTAATATCCTGTAGCATCAAGAGGATTGAATTGAATCTATACAGATCAACTTGGAGAGGAAACTCATCTTTATGACATTTAGTATTTCAATTCATGAACATGGTCTGTTGTTTCCATTTATTTAGGTCTTCTTTCTTTCTTTCAATAATGTTCCATAAGTTTTATGAGGAGGTCTTACACATCTTTTACTAGATGTATTGCTAAATGTTTTATGTTTTTTTGTTCATTGTAAAAGGTATCTGCTTCATTTTCAAATTTTTGTTATTGGTGTACAGAAACTGAATTTGTATGCTGACCTTGTATCTAGCAACACTGCAAAAGTCATACGTGTAACTGATTCACTTTGCTGTACAGCAGGAACTAACACAACATTGTAAATCAACTATACCCCAATAAAAATTAATTTTAAAAAGGCATACGTGAAATCTATAGTTTAGTTATAGATTACCTTGTATTTTCCACATATATAATCATGTCACCTATAAATTAAAGACAATTTTATTTCTTCCTTTCCAATCTTTATATCTTCTATTTCTTCTTTTCCTTCCTTACTGTACTGCCTATGATTCCCAGTACAATGTTGATTAGAAGTGGTGATGGCAGGCATGCTTATCTAATCCCTGATACCAGAAAGCTTTAAACATGCCATCAAGTATGATATTTGCTGTGTATATATATAATGAATGAATGTTAAATTTTATCAAATTTCTTTTCTGCATCTATTGAGATGACCATAAAATTATTCTATTAACATGATTACATAAATTTATTTTTAAGAGTTAAACCAACTTCGTATTCCTAGAATCCAGCTTATTTATAATGTATTATTATTCTTATATATTTCTAAATACAGTTTGCTAATACTTATTTCAGTTAGCTAACACTTATTTTTACAAATGCGCTAATGAGTGGCACTAGCCTATAATTTTCCTTCTTTAATATCCATTTCAAGTTTTTGATATCAAAGTTATATATTAACTGGGAAGTAATCCTTCTTTTTCTATTCTCTGAAAGAGTATTATTTATTTCTTCCTTAAAGGACTAAAGGTTTTTAAATTTTTTGCTTTGTGAGTGGGGAGATTTTCAATTATGAATTTAATAGACATTTATATCTACTAAGTTTAAGATCTTAATAGATACAAGAGTATTCAGATTTTCTATTTCTTCTTCTGCCAGTTTTGGTAAGTTGTGTTGTTCCAGGAATATGCCAATGTCATCTAAATGTTCAAGTTTGCTCATAGTATCTTTTTATTATGTTTTAAATGTCTCTAGGATTTGTAGTAATATCTCCTTGTCCATTACTAATAACTGAATTGTTTTATAAACTTTTTTCTTGAAGAGCTGAATTAAATTAATATACTTTACCCATTTTTAAATTGTGATATATGTCTTATTATTGTTTACATATTCTAGATACAAGTCCCTTATTACATATATGATTTGCAAATATTTTCTCCCATTCTGTGGGTTGTCTTTTCACTTTCTTGATAGTGACCTTTGAAGAACAAAAGTTTTTCATTTAGATGAACTTCAATTTATCTTTTCTTTTGTTGTGCTTTTGGTGTTTAAACAACCACTGCCAAATTCAAAGTCACAAAGTTTTACCCCTGTGTTTTCTTCTAGAAGTTTTATAGTTTTACCTTTTATAATTAGGTCTTTGATCCAGTTTGAGTTAATTTTTGTATATGATTTGAAGTAAGGGTCCAACTTCATTCTTTTGCACGTGGATATCCAGTTACCCCAGCACCATTTATTGAAAAGACTATTCTTTCCTTGTTGAATGGTCTTGGAGCACTTGTCAAAAATCAATTGACCATAAATGTAACATTTTACTTCTGGATTCTCAATTCTATCCACTGATCTACATGTTTATCTTTATGCCAGTCCCACATTTCTTGATTACTAAAGCTGTGTAGTGAATTTTGAAATCAGGAAGTGTGAGTCCTATAACTTTGTTCTTTTTCAAGACTGCTTTGGCTACTCCAGGTCCCTCGGATTTCCATGTGAATTTTAGGACAGAATGTCAATTTCTGCAAAAAAGCCAGCTAGGGTTTTTATAGGGATTGCATTAAATCTGTATTTTTTTCATGATCCTTTAGAATTTTCTATATACAGAGCATTTTATCTGCTGATTCTAGATAATGTGGCTTTATATATTTTGAGACTATGTTATTATGTACATACTTCTTAGTACTGGTATGTTTTCCTGATGAATTAAACATGCTATATTTCTAGTAAGTTTTCTTGACATAACAGTACTTTGTCTGTAGCTCTTTTTGTTAGTATGTTCACTGAATATCTTTTTCTGTCCTTCTAAGTTTTTTTTTTTGAATATCCTTTTATGTAAGGGGTATCTCTTATAAATAGCATTTTAAAGTTGATCTTTAAAAATCCAGTATTGATGTTCTTTGTCTTGTAATTCAAGTTTTAGTCATGCATATTTAATATGTTTACTTATTGATTTATAAATACGTATTTTTTTAAAAGTTTAATCTACCGACTTCCTTTCTATTTGTCTTGCCTTTTATACGTTACTATGGTGATTCCAATTCCATATTCCACCCCTCCCCCTTAGCTATTAGTTTTACATTCTTTTATTATTTGTTTATTGTTTGCCCCTGATATTATAACACATACCACTGACTTAATAATTTACTACTTTTATCATTTCTTAGACAAAGCAAGGATGATAGAACACATTAATTCCATTTCCTTCTCTAAATTATGTGCCATTGTTGTAATATATTTTAATTACATATAACACAAATATTGTTAGCTCCACAAGACATAAGTTTACAGTCCCACAAGACACTAGAATACAATTATTTAGATTTACCTATGTACTAACCTTTTCCATTGCTCTTCATTTCTTCCAGCATCTACAACCTTCTGTATGAGATAATATTCCTTCTACTCAAACAATAATCTTTAGTAAACCCTTTAGTGTATCTGCTGGTAACAAACTCAGACTCTCTTTTTCTGATAGTACCATTATTTCAAAGGAAATTTTTGCTGAGTATAGAAATCTAGCCTGACATTTTCTTTATGCACTATGAAGATATTGTCTCTGGCCTCAGTTGTTTCTGTTGAAAAGTTAATTTTTAGTTTTATTGCTATCTTATCGAAAGTAATATGTATTATCTCCCTGGCTGCTTTGAACATTGTTCTTTGTCTTTGGTTTTCGGCAATTATGCTATGATGTGCCTACTATGTTTTTTACACATTTATTTTTATTGGAGTTCATAGGGCTTCTTGAATCTGTGACTTTAATCAATTTTTAAAAACTCCCAGTCCGAATTTCACATATTGTTTCTTCCACTTCCTTTTCTCCTCTCTTTCTGGGTTCCCAATCACAACATACCTGAGATCACTGGATCACTGAATCTCATGTGTATTTTATGGTCTCTTCCATATTAGTCATCCTTTTGTCTCCTGATGCTTCAGTCTGGATAGTTTCTTCTGACTGATCAGTTCACTTATTCCTTCTTTTAGTTTTAACATACTGTTAAATCTATCTGTTTATTTCTTAATTTCACATATTGTATTTTTCAATTCTAGAATTTTCTTCTGAGTTTTTTAAAAATTATAGTTTCCAGTTCTCTGCTGAAATCTGCAGCTTGTCATTTAGTCTCTTCAGCATATTAATCATAGTTAAAGTCCACATCTGACATCTCCAGTACCTGGACCTTTTGTGGGTTTGCTTCTATTGCAGTATTTTTCTCTTTATTTCACTCACATCTTTCTTCTATTTTGTCTGATTTTTTTTTTTTTGAGTGCCAGACACAGCATTTGAAAAAAATTAGGAGATAATATGAGATCCAGGATGATGTTACTTTCTTCCAGAGAGAATTTACTTTTGCCTCTGGCAATCCCAGATCACCTTAATCCAATTGGGAATTGAGATGACTGGAATTTGGGCTTCAATTCATCAGAGGACTTATCAATACCCAGGGTATACTTCTATGCTCCAATGAAATCCTGGATATTTACCAGTCTACCTCTCCATGTCAAGCCCTGAATTCTACTTATCGTCTCGCTGACCCTGTGAATCTGTCAGAAGATTCGTTTAGTTTTTCAGCTTCACTGAACCTATAATGAAATGTTGTCTTTTGTCACATCATGATCCAATGGAAAAATTCTTTAAAAATAAGAAGCCTAAGGACTTAGCATCTGGTCCTAGATATTATCTTTGTCCCTTAAGAACTCCTGTGATTGTGTTCTTATTTATTAAAAGATGACAATTCCTACCACTTACTTTAATTATTGTTTGAAACTCAAATTATGCAGTAGTTAAATGTCAAGCAATATACCAAAGTGCCAATATATTCATTAATTTAAACTGCAGTTGTTTAACCAATATTAAGCAACAAGAACAGCCTGATATAATACAGATTAGCAGGGATTTTAGGAGTATAGTTCATATATAGAGTTTTATATTATGAGAGATAAATTCAAATATTTTTAACATTTCTAAATCTTACAGAACATTACCACCAAACAAATAAATATTTGTACATACTTTTACATCCCATTTTTGTGAAAAGGTTCTTCAGGTCAGGATCCTTAGCTTGTGATTGTACTCCACACACAAATATTTTTGAGGTATTATTATTTGTTAAGATTGACATATGGGCAACTGTGTACCACGAACCTGTATTGACCATTAAGATATCATCATCCATATTTAATAAAGCCTTTACAGAATGGACAGCGAGACTTCGAGATTTGTCCTACAAGATAATGGTACAATTAGAATTTCGAAGGGTTTGACTAGAAGCATGTACTGACTTCTTTTTGCCTTAGGTAAAACAAAGTATTGGCAGAAATTCTGAAGAGATACCTAACGCATTCGAGTTTAAAACATCTTAACATATGTTAAAATATAAACTTAACAAAGATAACTGATATAAACTGATTTAAAACAATACCCTAACTTTGTTTAGCCTAAATTATGACTGTTATCATTTAACTTTTATACAGTGATAAGGCAATGCCAAAATCCCCAAAATATGATTAACAGATTACTGATGTCCTGCCTTAGCTCCCATTCTTAAGCCTTCATGAAAATGCACCCATTTGCTACTGCCATTCTTTCTTCCCCATTACACTGTCATCTAAATGGCTGCTAGCTCACAGAGATTAAAAGTAAGATGGTTGACAAGCTTATAAAAGGGGGCTGGACAGATGAGTTTCTGCAACTGATCTCAGTGCTCAACAAGATGTCACAACAAAATAAGGCCAAGAGACTCTGCCCAAGAATGCAGGTACTATGAAGGAATAAACCTTACAAAACCAAGGTGAATCTGAGGCAAGAACTGGAATCTAAGGACATAAAAATTAATTTAACCTGATTTCTTTTAATTTTTCATTCTCTTGAAACCACATTATACCTCACATTCTCTTCCTGCATTGGTAGCCATTTATACATACACATCTTACAAATCAAAGCTGTAGGAATATAGTAAAGAGATAATGGGAAAGTATTACACATTGCATTTTCAAATGCAGGATGGCACTAGCATCTTCCCCAGAAATGGAAAGAAGAAAAGGAATCATTGTGCCCTCTCTTGAATCCTCCCTTGGGAGAGAAAAATATAGCCTTTTAGCTGTAGGCAATAAGAGTTCCCCCATCTATGGTGTCTAGGAAGGAGAATATGTTCTTTACAATATGCCCACTTCACATGGGGCAAAAATGCCAAAGTATAAAATGAAAACGGATTGTAGGGGTATTAATTTTATTCAAGGTGAAAATTAGGCCTTATAAACCTCCTTGATAACCTATACAAAATATAACCAATTTGTTAGGTTTTATTTTTAAGTGGAGGAATTCTCTGGGTGAGCAGGATTATTGAGAATCACAATGAAAGTAAGTGTTAGTTTACCTGAAATACAAGTTTATAATCTTTGAAAAGATCTATATTTAGAAGATCACTTTTAAGATGAGATGGAAAAATTAAGACATCATAGCAATGTTGATCCACAGCAAAGACTTTATTATCAATATGCAACACAGATTTGACTTTATTATAGCCTTTTTTCTTCAAACTATGATAAACTTCTTCAGGGCTGTAAATATATAACATTAGGTTTTAATTACAAATATAATACATCAAAAGTGTATTTAACACTAGAATCTTTTTCCTACAATAAATAAAAATATCACTGCATATATTGCATCTAATGGAACTTATAATTTTAGCCAACAATAAGATGAAAAACAGAGACAAGAAAGTTAACACATTTATGTAATTACTTTCGGTAATCTAGTGATAAAATCCTGAACTAAACTATGATTCCCCAATCACTTCCCCAGATGAGCCCCCCATCCATTAAAAAGGTAATATTTCTTATCACATTATTTTGAAAGGCAAGTGACTTAAATAAAGAATTTGATTAGAAATCTTACCTGATTTTACAAGTATTTATCCAAGCATAAAGTGGCAAAGTTGAGGCCCTTAGTTCCTGGTTCCTAACTGTTTCTGGAAGAATGTGGTAAATTGAAAGGGCATCATGTTTGATTCGACATCTTGCCAATGCCGCAGCCAATTTTGTCTTAAAACTAGAAATAGAAAATCCATTCTTGGTAAGTACTGCATTGAAGACAAGACTATCAGTTTTCCACTAGAAACATTAACAATTAGATTTAGAATTTTAACAAATACTTCTATAATTCTATTTCAAATTTTTGAAGTCTAAAACTAAAATTTGCCATATTTAAAAATGGAAATCCAATAATCCTGCTTCTTTTTTTCAGTTTTTGATGTCTCTGTATAGTTGTGTATCTCCTCAAATATTTAAAACAATTGCTGGCTGAGAGACAAATTTTATGTAGTGAAAAAGGTGTAGGATTTAGAGTCAGACAAACTTGAAGTTAAATTCAGGCTGTCACTTACTAGCTGTGTGACCTCAGGTGTGATACTGAATCTCTCATCAGCCTCAGTTTTCTCATCTGTAAAATGTGATCAGCTCACCTTGCAATTAATGTGGTGATTAATATCATGTGTGTAAAATACTTAGCACAGTGCCTAGCACATGGCAGGCACTCATTATAGGTCAGTTATTATTATCAGAGATGGCAACAGTGTACTCTTGATAAGATTAAGGAACTTTCATGAATCTGTATCAAGTCCTTCCCAGTTCTGACTATCCCATACCTCAAAGTTCCAAATAAAAGAAAAGAAAAACAAGAACTGGTTAGCATAACCATGAAAACCCAATGATTTTTTTTTAATGTCATAGCCCAAATTTTTAATAAATGAGAATACAGGACTTACTCTTGACCTATATTCATAGCATTTTCACAATAGGAATCTAATTGAATAATTAACCACAAGGATAACCTTGAATGAGAAATGAGGAAGAGATGCCACAAAAAGTCAAGTTCCTTGAGAGTGGTGTATGTGGCTGCAGAAAGCTTATTAAGATAGAGATAGAGACAGAGAGCGAGAGCAGGGGGTGGAGGGGGAGGGAGAGAGGGAGAGAGGGAGGGAGGGAGGGAGGATGAGAACACAGGGGCACTTGTGGAGGGGGGGAGAGGGAAGGGTTATCAAACATTAAGCCTTCTGGGGCTATCATAGAATTAGATTTGTGGGAACTTCCCTGGTGGCACAGTGGATAAGACTCCGCGCTGCCAATGCAGGGGGCCCAGGTTCAATCTCTGGTCAGGGAACTAGATCCTACATGCATGCCACAACTAAGAGTTCACATGCCACAACTAAGGAGTCTGTGTGCTGCAACTAAGACCCAGTGCAACCAAATAAATAAATTTAATTTAATTTAAAAAAAGAATTAGATTTGTGTAGTGCTATGTCCTAATGTCATAGAGCTACAGCAAGGGACATTAAAAATAATTATATATTAATGCACATAGAAGAATCAATTAATAAAAAGGGGATGAGTTACTGTTCTATATTATACACTGAGATGTTTCTGAGAACAGACTATTTTTGACTAAACAGTCCTTCCAAATACCTACGTAGTTCAAATTTACCATAATAAATGCTACTGACAATTATTCAATCATTAAATATAAAGATCAGAGATATGAAGCCTAGAAAAATGTATGTGTTGTGTATATACAGGGAGTATAGGGAAAAAAGATTTTCCAAAACCCAGATAGCAAACATTTTGGACTGTGAATTTTAATATAATTTAATCATATAAAAAGTAACTTGAAGTATATGTACAGTTATAAAGATTCTTATATAAACATACAGTATCAGATTGAGGACAAAGACCAAATCCAAATGCTATTAGGATAACCAGATATATCACTTCCATAAATAAAATATCCTGTGATTACTAAAAAAACTTCCATAGCTTTAAGGTAGACTGCAGTGATGAAAATGGAAGCAAAAACAGCCTTTCCCAACATTCTTGATCCAGAACTCCATCTCCTGCTACAATTTGTGTTATGGCAGAGAGTTGCTTAATTATCTTTTTATCAGCATCCCTGTTATACATGTAGCCAGAGCTTTCTTTCTGTATGTTAAATTGTAGTTATATAATTCCTAAGCTTAAATCTTAAATGAACCCATTAGCTACAGGCCAGAATCCAAACTCTTTATCAGGACACACAAGGATATTAATAATTTAACCTGAACCAACTCTTCCTTTCTCAATTCTCACCACTCCCATCCATAAATCTACCTCTAGTCACACACTGAGCTATTTGCCACTCTTGCTTACATGCCACATCCATTCCCCTCTTTCTCTACTTTGCTGTTCCTCTGTCTCTCCAGCCAGTATGGTTTGGACTCTGCAATCAGATTACCTGGGTTCAGATTCTGGTTCCACTAATTACTAGCTATGTGACTTTAGACAAGTTACTTAGCTTCTCTAAGCTCTAGGAATTAAGAAGTAGTATCTAACTTATAGAATGGTTGCAAAGATACTTCTGAATGTATTTAAAGTTAAGTTATTCAAGAAATGATAATGATTAATATGCTTATTCTTTTTTTTTTTTGGCTGTGTCAGGTTTTAGTTGAGGCACACGGGATCTGCATTAAGGCATGCGGGATCTTTTGTTGCAGCGCATGGGCTTCTCTCTAGTTGTGGCATGTGGGTTTTCTCTTCTCTAGTTGTGGCGTGTGGGCTCCAGAGCGTGTGGGCTCTTTAGTTGTGGCGCGCGGGCTTAGTTGCCCCGCGGCATGTGGGATCTTAGTTCCCCGACCAGGGATTGAACCCGTGTCCCCTGCAGTGGAAGGCGGATTCTTTACCACTGGACCACCAGGGAAGTCCAATATGCTTATTCTTTTATTACTAGTATTAATCAAGTACTGTTATCAGACCTGAGCTATAAAGATCAAAAGATAGTTTCTACCCTTAAGTAATTTACAATTAGGTGGTAAAACAGACATATAAACAAATAATTATAGCTCAACATGGTTAATGTTATAAGATACATAGATAAAGAAGAGAGTAAATGTATTGGAAGAAGAACAAAATCAGCCTAAAGGGACTTCCAAGAGAAGAAACCTGAACTATTAAAGGAGGAGCAAGAATTTTCCAGACCACAAGAAGAGAAAAGACATACAGACAGAGGGCAGAGTACCGTAAAAAATGGAGATGTTAAACAGCAAAGCATATTTACAGCGCAATGTTTCCATTTACAGCAGAAACCTACAGGTTTCTATTATAAGCACCACTTCCCTTCTGGGAAGAGAAACTTCCCCTCTTCCGAAAAATGTTCCTCTCCTCCCTCCATTCATATAATTTTCTTGGGAGGTGTTCCTAACTGACTCTGTCTCCCTGACTACAGTTGATTGGGAGCGGGTGACCACTTGACCCAAACCAGAGTCAAGCGAATTTTTGTGTGTAGCAACTGAGAGTCAAGCCAGTCTTTCTAGTTTTTGTGCTGTGCACGATGTAAAGCTCCTGAGTAGTCAGCAGCCAAGTTTCCCATTCTATGAAAAGAAAAAAAGATCCAAGAATGAAGGTAAAGCACACAAAGAGGCAGAGACTAGAGTCGAAGAGAGTCCTGATGATACTTGAGCCACAGGATTTAGTTAGTAGAAGCATAGCCACATCAATGTCTTTCCTGCAAGTCTCATTGTTCAATTCTTCCGTGTGATACCTTATAATAAAATTTCTCTTTTGTCTAATCTAGTTTGAGTTGGAGTCCCGTGTGTTGTCAAAAAAGAATCCTACCTAATACAAAAAAGGTTTTACTCCTTTTTGGCTTCAAATTTTCAGAAATTTTATCTAACAATGAACAAAATATTTCAAGTTTTTTTTGTTGTTGTTGGTTTGTTTTGCTTTTTGTTTTTGTTTTGTTTTGTTTTGGCCACACCACATGGCTTGTGGAATCTTAGTTCCCTGACCAGGGATTGAACCCAGGCCCTCCGCAGTGAAAGTGCCGAGTCCTAACCACTGGACTGCCAGGGAATTCCCAAAATATCTCAAGTTTTGGAGTGCCATTAGTAATGCCTAACACAAAAGAAATATGGTTCTGTTTAAATATAAATTGAATATTTTCTTAATGCCAAAGGATAATCTTCAGTGAACTGCTTGAATTTCCCATACAAAGATAAAATCAGACATCATACTGACAACTGTTTCAGAATATTCACTAAGTGAAATGGGCTAAGAGTTTCCAAAGAAGGGGTGGAGAGAATATGAGAGACAAAAACCCATGAACAAGTGTTTAGGGAGCATTTCAGCAAATGAGAAACCCTGGAGCATTATGTGAATGAGAAAACTGAGGAATAGAAGAAAAGGGATATATCCAAGCAAATGTGATTTATCCCAAAAATCCATGGTTGGTTTTAACATTCATAAATCATTCAATGTGAATTACCTTACCACATTAATAGAATAAAGGAAAAAAAAATGATCATTTCAGATGCTCATCCCAAAACTCTGATCTCTGTTTCCTTAATTTAGTAAGACTACAGTTTTCCTCTTGAGATGCTCCTTCCTGCACTGCAGTTGGAAAGTACCTGTAGGCATATAGCCAGGACTATTCTAGGGCTCACCTCATTTGTTTTCATTCTCTCAAGGATCAAAATTCTGTGCTGCTTTTTGTCTAATGTCCAAAATCTTTGCCTCATATATTTTGTCCATCTAGTTGTTTACAGGAGGAATATAGTTTGATCCTAGATACTCTGTCATGACTATATAATCACTTTTTAAAAAATATCACTTTACCTGCCATGTGGAACAGACTGTGAAAAAGTAAGAGTTACAGGCAGGGAAGGAGGACTACTATTGCAGTAGTCCAAGTGACACATTATAGTGGCTTGGATTTGGACAGTAGGAGTGGAAATGGAAACAAGTAGACACATTCAGCATATGTTTTCCAATTGGAATTACAGAACTTGATGTATTAGGTGTGGTATGGGCACCGGGGAGGGGAGGAAAGAGGAATCAAGGATGATATCTAAGAAGCTGGTGGTGCCTTAATTGTAATGGGGAAGGTTTCAGGACAGTTTTGGGTGGTTTGGGAGGATGGACTACTAAGTTTTTCCTCTCTTCTGCCTCTCTACTCTTTCACTGCCCATTCTCCAATTCTGCCTCACCAAAGCCCAACAAATTATTTGGCAGAATCAGATTCTTGGGCTAGTGTAAGGCAGGGGGGAGTAAGAAAGGAGGAAGCTGTGGTCTCCTTTTATTTAACCCAGTGACATAGTATTTAAAATATAGTTGCATTTTGTACAAGGAATGAGTTCTTAAAGACCTTGCATATGTCAAAAATGATAATAGGTGTCATATTGGATTATATCTCTAAAGCTATGAACAAATGAAGAAAAAGAACAAGTTGGACTAATAAGAACCTGCTGTATAAAAAAATAAATAAAAGAAAATTAAAAAAAAAAAAGATACAAGTTGGTATATAGAGTGATAAAACACAAGGATCTCTGGAAGAGACAATAACAACAAAGATCAAACACAATTTTCATAAGGAGGAAATAATTCTCATTCAATTTCTTGCTAAATAATTACTTCTATCACCTCTTAAAATTAGTCTTCATCTTCTTGGTAGAAACATAACTAAAGTATACTTCAAGCTTACAATGATTCTATTTCCCTGGGGACAACAGTGCCCAGCCCCAAGCCACAGATGATCTACAGAGGTTGGTCGCTACCATTCTGTCTCAGTTCAGAATTCTGCTCCATTGGCTATGGGGAATTGGCCCAGGGGAATGCACCTGACCTACATGGAGCCAATCAAATTCCCAGGGGAGGGATTATAATTTAGAATTGGGGTTAGAGACAATAAGTTAGTCTAAGTGAAGAAACTAACATACAACTGTAACAAGTAAGCTCAAGACCTGGAGTGCAATAGTAGGGCTTTCTCCATGTAGACTAGAGAAGCAGAGAAGGCAGATCTGCAGAGAAAAAAAGAATGAAGCAGATATTAAGAGAGAAGCAGAGTTAAAAAGATAAAGAGACAAAGAAGCAGAGATAAAGAAGGTCCTGACATCTTTCCAGTTCTTGCTTTCATCCTATTCCTGAGTCTCTGAGTTGCATGAGACATTCCAATATCTTTATAAGAACATATTCCATTTTGCTCAGGCTAACTGAAGATGGCTTCTATTACTTGAAAGCTGAGACTCTTGATTAAAACCCTTTAGTGTTATCTTTATACATGTATTTTCTCAGCATTATCTTTATCATTATACATGTATTTTTTCAGTGTTATCTTTATATAAGTATACTGCACTACTGTTCTCTGCAATTCAATCACTAAATACACGCATTTCTCCTATAGCATATTATGAATTCAGTATAGCATGAATTGGATATGAAATAACTTATTAATGTGGGAATAAGACCTGCATTATATGAAGCTCTATTGGTTTGGGTAGGGGGAAAAACGGCACTGACAGTTTCTTGCACTGACAAGAATGGAACCAGATGTGTGTCAAGGCAGGAGGTAGCATGGTATGTATTATGGGGAAAGGGAAATATATGGAGAATCAGGAACCTTAGACAGTAATATCTTCTGGTTCCTCTGGCCTCCTGAGCCATGGCCTTTGCTTGTCCTATTTCCTGCCTGGCTTGCTAACATTCTCAGCTAAAAATCTGCTGCTCACGAAACCACAGTCTGGTCTTTCTTACTTGGTTGGAGCCCTGTGGCTTTCCTAACCTCAGCTCCCATTATGCTCACTGAGACTAAGTTGAGACTTCCATGAACATCTCCTGAGTCCTGACTAAGTCAAACAGAAACTGAGAGCAGCTCAGGAAAGCTGAAACTCAGAGCCTGTCCCACAGCATACTGCCCCACCAACCTTTCTCTGATGTATCTGCACCCATCGTGGGTGCCCGTCCTCAGAGGCAGGTTGCCCGGTACTGGTACGGGGGGTGAAGTAGTTGCCCAGAAACCTCTGCAGTAATCAGGGGCAAGATCCTTACTTATCTAACACAGAGGGTACATACATCTGATTGCTTTTGCTTTCCTCCATCTCCAAATTTCTCATGGCTACAAGTGACATGAGATATGACTATGTCATATCTTTCATCTTCTAGAGTACTTTAGCCACCACTCACTATCTTAAGTGGAAGGAGTAGTAGCATATAAATGGTTAAATCCTGGGCTCTAGAGTCAGCATTCCTGAATGTGTATTCTGGCTACTCCCATCTAGCTCTATGGCATTAGGCAGGGTCCTTTAATATGTCTGTGCCTCAGTTTTCCCATGTGTAAAAATACAGGTTGGTAACAATATCTATCTCAAAGAGTTGTTATGTAAAGAGCTTCTTATAACAGTGATTGATACATATTAAGTGTTCAATAAAGGTAAGTTATTACTATAACTCCATTACGTGAGTCCTCTGGTCTCAACCTTCAATACTGTAAGTGAAACTGCTTGAGTTTCCCATAATAATATAAAATGAGATATGACAACTGTTTCAGATTATTCACGTGGTAAAAATCTTCCTACAAGATTGCTGTTGTCGCTATACTGTGCTTTCTATTAAGGTTCAACGATATAATAACAAAAGCCCTAACAACAGTAGCATTTAACACTGATTGACCATCTACTAAGTGTCTGACTCTAAGCTCAGCATTTTATATGCATTAGTTTAATTACTTCTCCCAACGACCTTTTTAGGCAGATGCTATTATTATCCCCATACTAGGTTTCTGCTGATATTTAGGATAAAAGGAAAACAAATTTAAAACATGTTAGTTTTGTTCTTAACTACTAACATGAAGTTGTAGATTTTTTTTTTCAACTTGGAAGAGTGATAGGTTCTTATCTACTGTTGGAATTTTCTTGTTTGATACATGTTAGATTTTTTTTAAAGAGCTATAAACAAAGCCAGGTAAACAAATAATAGCTGTTTCAAATGAAGTGTAACTTAAGTATGTGCTAAAAATTGTCAGGAATTTTTCATCATTTTCCAAATACTTACAAGTTGGATCTTACAATTCAAGCTTTGAAAAACAACTTGAATTTAAGCAGAATATTTACCCTGTTCAAGATTTGTTTGTAAAGGAACTCAAGAAACTTATGAACTTTTATATTTTTTCTCTATAAAATTTTAACACTTATCTACACATCATATTGTATACAATTTCACCAGTGAAAATACCAATAATGATTTCATATAAAACATTGTTTTCACCTTTACAATTACCTGTTAAGAAGGTTCTCTACTTCTAGAACATCCGCTATAGACTCTTCATTATCAGAAAGGAGACGAGCTTGAAATTTTCTATCTTGGAAATCATACAGCATCACAATGATAAGACTGTTCAAATGATCTGGCTACCAAGGGGAAACACACATAAAGAAAAGCATACAAACAATATCTAATAGCAATATTTTCCATTCCATTGTTTTTCGTAAGAGAGCAGTCATAAAAATATGACTATTTTTACATAGTCTTGTTGAACTGGGAGATAGAAGAGGACTGCAAAGGGACTTCCCTGGTAGCACAGTGGTTAAGAATCCGCCTGCCAATGCAGGGGACACAGGTTGAGCCTCGGTCCAGGAAGATCCCACATGCCGCGGAGCAACTAAGCCCATGCACCACAACTGCTAAAGCACGCGCTCCTAGAGCCCGTGCTCCACAACAAGAGAAGCCACCGTAATGAGAAGCTCACGCACTGCAACGAAGAGTAGTCCCCACTCGCCACAACTAGAGAAAGCCCGTGCACAGCAACGAAGACCCAACGCAGCCAAAAATAAATAAATAAATGCATACATACATAAATAAAAGAAAAAAAGGACTGCAAACTAGAAAAAAAATCCAATAAAAAATAAACCTTTCAAAAAGGACAATTTCTGGCAGATTCATCAAAATGAAAGGAGTAGGATCTATATTAGAAGCCTTAGAAGTATGAGAGTTAAGGATGTGTTTTGAAGAAGTCTCAGCGTTAAACAAACTAGTTATTTAAATCTGAAGGCTTTTTAGTACTTTCTAAATAACAACCACAAGACAGGTAATTATATAAAAGTTATACACTTACTATTGTGGTGCTTGGGAAGATATAGCTGTCTATTAATATAGTTTCCAAAATATCTTGAACTACAAGACAAGGAAAATGTCTGTTACTGAAAATTCCAAAGCTGAAAATGAAAACCTTGGAATCAAAATACACTTTGGACAATGCTATAAAATACTTTTACTTTCATATCTAAAACATACCTAATTCTTGATAAAGACTCAAATTACAATGACATGATGAAATATTTGTAATCTTTATGAATCCTGGACCCCTGTGACTCAGGCTCCACATGGAATCACAGTCAAAGGAGCATTATCTGAATAGCTAAAGTAGTAATAAAGGAATTCCAACCTTTAATTTATATCCCTTGAAAAACATTAAAGAGGATCTAATTTATAATGTCTTATCCTCTTTATGTTGGATATTGTTGGATTCAATTTGCTAATATTTTATTATACAGGGTACATGAGTGCTCCTTTTGTTATAACTACTTAACTATATATATATATATCTCTCTCACATAACAAATGCTTTAATAAACATAGATTTTTGTTCTATGTTTATGTTCATGAAGGATATTGGTCTATAATTTTCTTTTCATAATATCTTTGTCAATGTTGGTATCAGGATTTAAACTCTGGAAGAGTTTGTGTTAAATTGGTGTTATTTCTTACTTAAATATTTGGTAGAACTCACTAGTGACGACATTGATAAGATGACATTTAATCTAAGTCCCAAATGACAAGGAGTTAGCCATGTAAAGATCCGGAAGAAGAGAGCATTCCAGGCAGAGGGATAATTGCAGAGGTACTAAATGAAAACACATGAACACATTTTAAAACCTCCACAGGGCACAGGAATGTTCTTTTGTTATAACTACTTAACTACATATATCATATAACAAATGCTTTAATCAGTTAACAGGAAGCTAAGACAGCTTCAATTCATTCAACATTTATGGAACACCTCCTATATACACAATACACACTGAATTTCAGTTTTTATCTGGGGGATGGGAAAACTGAAAAGAATTGACAAACTTGGGAGCACAGACTCCAATTTTCATAGGAAATCTTTCAGGTATCATTACCCATATTTTAGCCACCAATTGTGGCTGTATTGTACAAGGCAATATCCCCATTTCACTTACAAGGAAAATGAAGTTTACAGTTTCACACTCTTAGTACTCGCAAACCAATTCCTATCTACTTCACAGTTTCTCAGCATGAGTCCCAATTTTTGTCACAGAAAATATACTCGTCATAAGAATGAAGGACTTCTAAGATAGCACACCTGCATAGGCTGTAGAACTTGAGCAATGGAGTTGCTGGACTCTAAAAATAGGAGCAGTAGAATGAAGGAAAAGAAGACAGAACATGATTTTGCCAACACTGCACTTTTTTCCTAGGGCTCTTGTCAAAACTGACAATCTCTGGGCTGTCTCTAATATTGTGCAGAATGCATTGCCTTTATATAGCTATAGTTTACAGAACATTCTCACATAGCAATATCATCATTAATTATGTATACTCGAGATAGTGCTTTCTATGTGCTAGACACTGTTCTAAACGCTTTCCATATATTAATTCATTTAACCCTCACAACAACCCTATGAATTAGGTACCATCATTATCCCATTTTATAGAGTAGGAAATGAGGCACTGACTGGTTAAGTAGTATTTTCATAGTCACACAGCAAGAGTCAGATCAGGGACTCAAACCCGGGCAGTCTGGCCCCCAAGTGCACGCTCCTCACCACATTATGCTGCCTATCCTCTACTCACTCTTACAACAAACCACACTGGCTAAATAAAACACACTGCTAATGACTGATGTGGGTTATCAGGACTTATTTGAAGATGGCAAACCTTACCTATCCTAGTTCAGCACAATAGCTCCAATTATCCCTAGTGCCCCACTAATTAAAGCCTCTTCTCTTTAGTCTGTTGAAGGGAACTCTTAATCCTCATTCCTCATGTTTCCAATGCAGAAGGCCTTCCCTAGAGAAACACCCTTGGACTCTCTCCCTACCCCTTAGTCATCACTCCATGAGAAAAGAAAATTGAGTTTATTTAATTAGTGAATTTGGAAGAATGAACAGCAGCATATATCACTCCCTCCCCCTTCCAGTCTTTGTCTGCCAGTGTTTCTGCAGGAGGTGGGCATGCATTCCAGATTGCTCTTTGCCATGCGCCTTGCATGAGTTGGGTGGAGGGATCTGCAATTCTTCAACTGTGTCTGGATTAGATGGGAAGTTCTAATTCAGGAATAAAGTATTTGCAAGCCTGCTTGACTGAAGATCTAAAGCCATGTCCCTGGACATCTTTTTGTTTTTCTCTCCATGGGTTCCAAACTCAAGTGTAAAAGGAGGAGTGCTATTTATTGGACCCCTAAAACTCACACAGTCTGTCTGATCATCCCTCCCATTCTGGAAGAAAGATGGAAGATATTTCTTCTTTTGACTCTCCCCTAGGTTCTCCTTCTCTATTTTTATTGTGTTCATAGAGTTTCCTTCAAATGATCCACTTTATATAATTCACTTCTAGAACTTTCATTTCAAGGATGCCAAGGCTGAGGGGGATCAAGAAGGTGGAGGAGGAAGATGTGGAGCTCACCTCTCCCCATAAACAGTTCAAAATTACTTCTACATGTGGAACAATTTTCAGGCAAAACTAACTGGAAACTGGCAGAGGAACCAAGGCAGCAAGAAACAGCTCCACGTAACCAGGCAGGGACAGAAAAAAAAAAAAAGCATCAGGTTGGGAACTGAGCCCCCGGGAGGGACCTCTGTAAGGAAGAGAAGGTCCACACAGGTGGACCCTCGCCCTGGGGAGTAAGCAGGTCGAACCACAATCTGGGCATCCCAGTCCTGGAGTCCTGCGCAGAGGAGATAGGCCCCCTTGTCTGCTGAGAAATCCACTGGGACAGACAGAGGGCTGGAGAAGCCTAGGCTCTACTCGTGAGGCGTGACCACATGCTGGCTTGCTGACAACCAGGGCAAAGAGAGCCTTGCACTGGCAACTGCCGCCTTGCCCCACTTCCCAATCCAAAGGGGCGAACACCCTGGCCCCATTCACTCCACACCACAGCCTGGCATGAAATCTGGGCAGAGACTCAGTGTAGCTGCATAGAGACAGACCAGGGCACCTGGGTTGTGATCGGGTGGAGCCACAGAGGCCACTGTCAGCATGCATGTGAGGCAGCGCCACAGGAGCCTGCAGTGGCTAAGTGCTGAATCTTGGGCATATAGGCCCTAGGAGAGAACTCAATCTAGCTACCGCAGAGATAGCTGGGAGGTCCTGGGGCGTGGTCTGGGTGGAATGGTGACAACCACTGTCAGCAAGTTCAGGAGTAGCAGTGGTTAGTCTCCTAGCAAGAATACCCCAGTCTGCCCACACCACACTGCAGCTCAGCACTAGATCTGGGGCAGACAGGTCCTGGGAGTCTGCCACAGAGGCAGCCCAGACCTCAGGCAGCAGCGCAGCCACCTCAATTCCTGCAGCCACAACACCCCGACCCTCAGCCCCAGCCTACTCCACACCACAGCCTTTACCTAGATCTGAGACAAACACAACAGAGAAAGGGACACAACCCTGGGCTGCTTCTGAGTGGAACTATGGATGCCTACACAGGCAGCACATAGGTGCTCTGTGACCGCATGGGCGTCACTTGCTTCAGAAATCACCTCCTTTGGGGCACAGCATGTACTCAAGGGCAATGGAGTCCGAATGAACCCAACTCTCAAGCCTTCTACCCCAACAACTGGGGAGCAGACCCTGCCCCTGAGAGGGCAGTGACAGCCACGGAGCAGAGAGAAAGCCCTGCCTCACATCCAGTACGGGCTCTGGACACCAGAATACCAGCCACACTCCCATCAAGGGGATAATGGCCAGCACACCCTGAGGAAAGACGTGGCTGAAGTCCATACCAAAACCAGCCACTGCGCCAAAAACACTAGACACACCCAATCTATGCAGGGACACTCCCACATAAAAACACCCTTCAAGACCACCGTAGATAACTGTTCCTCCTAAATTCATAGAGACAGAGAAAGTTAAGTAAAACAAAAAGGCAGAGGAACTACTCCCAATTAAAAGAACAAGAGAAATCCCCTGAAAGAACAAATAATAAAACAGAGCTCACTAGTCTACTAGACCCTGAGTTCAAAAAGGAGATAATAAAAATTCTAACTGAATTAAGAAAGAGTATCAATAGAAATGCACATCACTGTAATGAGGAACTAGAAGCTATAAAGATGAACCAATCAAAAATAGACAATTCAATTGCTGAGATTAAAAACCAATCTAGAAGCAATGAAGAGCAGACTAAATGCCACAGAAGAATGAATAAGTGACCTGGAAGATAGCATAATGGAAATCACTAAATCAGAAGAGCAGACAGAAAGACAATGAAAAAAAAATGATAGCAACATACGAGATTTCTGAGATAATACAAAACGTGCCAACCGATGCATAATAGGTGTTCCAGAAGGGAAAGAGAAAGAGAATTGAAAGTGTAGTTGAAGAAATTATGGCTGAAAACTTCCAAAACCTAAACAAGGAAACAGATATCAGGTACAGGAAGCACAGAAGGTCCCAAACAAGATGAACCCAAAGAGACCCACACCAAGACATATCATAATTAAAATGACAAATTTATTTTATTTTATTTTATTTGGCCACACCACACAGCTTGCAGGATCTCAGTTCCCCGACCAGGGATCAAATCCGGGCCACAGCAGTGAAAGTGCCAAGTCCTAACCACTGGACCACCAGAGAATTCCCTAAAATGACGAATTTAAAAATAAAGAAAGGATTCTAAAGGCAGCAAGAGAAAAACAAAGAGTCAGTTACAAGGGAACCCCCATATGGCTATCAGCAGATTTCTCTGCAGAAAACTTCACAGTCCAGAAAGGAGTGGCACTATATATTCAAAGTCCTGAAAAGGAAAACCTGCAACCTGGGTTACTCTACCCAGCAAGATTATCATTTAGAACAGAAGAAGAGAAAAAATTTCTTAGACAAGCAAAAACTAAAAGAACTCAGCAATATTAAACCTACTCTAAAAGAAATATTGAAGGATATTCTCTAAATAGAAAAGAAGCAAGAAACTATAAGAAAGGGAAAATCACAATAGGAAAGGCAAATATATAAAAGGACTGAAGATCACTTAAGTCAGTACACAGATTAAAAAACAATCAAAAAATTGTAAAAGCAATTATAACTACAACTAACAGTAAAAAGATATGCATGAAGATGTAAAATAGGACAGCAAAATCACAAAATGTGGGTGAGGGGAGTATAAAAATATAGATCGTTTAGAATGTGTTTGAAGTTGAATGACTATCAGTTTAAAGCCAGTAGACACAGCTGTGAGTTAACATACTTGAACTCCATGGTAACCACAAATTTAAAATATACAGTAGTTTCACAAGAACCAAAAAGAAAGTAACTCAAGCATACTACAAAAGCAAATTATCAAACCACAAAAGGAAAAACAAAAAGAAGAAATAAAGAACTATAAAAACAACTGAAAAACAAGGATTAAATGCCAATAAGTACATACCTATCAATAATTACCTTAAATGTCAATGGACTAAATGCTCCAATCAAAAGACACAGCATGGCAGATTGGATGAAGAAACAAAAACAAAAACAAGAACCCGTAGTGTGCTGCCTACAAGAGACTTCCTTCAGGGTGAAAGACACACAGACTGAAAGTGAGGGGATGAAAATAGATAGTTCATGCGAATGGAAACACAAAGAAAGTGGGGGTAGCAATATTCATATCAGACAAAATAGACTTTAA
Source organism: Eubalaena glacialis (assembly GCF_028564815.1). Taxonomy (NCBI): domain Eukaryota; kingdom Metazoa; phylum Chordata; class Mammalia; order Artiodactyla; family Balaenidae; genus Eubalaena; species Eubalaena glacialis. The sequence goes on along the minus strand of NC_083720.1, from coordinate 67,111,158 downwards.
AACAAAGTCCATAAAGAAAGACAAAGAAGGGCATTATATAATGATAAAGAGATCAATACAAGAAGATAATATGCTCGTTAACATATAATCCTCCAATACAGCAGCACCTAAACATATAAAAGAAACACTAACAGACATAAAGGGAAAAACTGACAATACAATAGTAGCCAACCTTAACACCCCTTTGACATCAATGGACAGATCATCCAGACAAAAAATCAGTAAGGCAACAGAGGTTCTAAATGACACAATCAGTTGAACTTAATTGATATCTACAGAACACTACATCCAAAAAAACCCAGAATACAGATTCTTTTCAAGGGCACGTGGAATGTTCTCTAGGACAGACCACATACTAGGTCATAGAACAAGCCTCAACAAGTTTAAAAGGACAGAAATTATTTGAAGCATCTTATCTGACCACAACAGTATGAAACCAGAAATCAACCACAGAAAGAAAAACAGGAAAAGAATGAACACATGAAGACTAAACAACATGCTACTACGAAACGAATGGGTCAACAATGAAATCAAAGAAGAAATCAGGAAATGCCTCAAGACAAGTGAAAATGAAAACACAACCTTACAAAAATCTATGGGATGCTGCCAAAGCAGATCTAAGAGGGACATTCACAGTGAACCAGGTCTTTCTCAAGATACAAGAAAAATCTCAAATAAACAACCTAACCAACCACATAAAAGAATTAGAAAAAGAAGAACAAACAAAACCTAAAGTCATCAGAAGGAAGGAAATAATAAAGATCAGAAAAGAAATAAATAGAGATCAAGAAAACAACAGAGGGGCTTCCCTGGTGGCGCAGTGGTTGGGAATCTGCCTGCCGGTGCAGGGGACACGGGTTCGAGCCCTGGTCTGGGAGGATCCCACATGCCGCGGAGCGGCTGGGCCTGTGAGCCACAATTACTGAGCCTGCGCGTCTGGAGCCTGTGTTCCGCAACAAGAGAGGCCGCGATAGTGAGAGGCCCGCGCACCGCGATGAAGAGTGGCCCCCACTTGCCACAACTGGAGAAAGCCCTCGCACAGAAACAAAGACCCAACACAGCCATAAATAAATAAATAAAAATTAAGTGAAAACTGTTAAAAAAAAAAAGAAAACAACAGAGGGACTTCCCTGGTGGCACAGTGGTTAAGAATCTGCCTGCCAGTGCAGGGGACATGGGTTTGATCCCTGGTCCAGGAAGATCCCACATGCCGCAGAGCAACTAAGCCTGTGCACCACAACTACTGAAGCCTGAGTGCCCTACAGCCTGCATGCCACAACTACTGAGCCCACATGCTGCAACTACTGAAACCCATGTGCTCTAGGGCCCGCATGAAGCAAGTACTGAGCCCGCGTGTGCAACTACTGAAGCCCGTGCTCCTAGAGCCCTTGCTCCGCAACAAGAGATGCCACCGCAGTGAGAAGCGCATGCACCACAACAAAGAGTAGCCCCTGCTCGCTGCAACTAGAGAAAGCCCACGCGCAACAACAAAGACCCAACACAGCCAAAAATAAATTTTAAAAAATAATAAAATAAAAAAATAAAATAAAGTAAAATAGAAAACAACAGAAAAGATCAATAAAACCAAGAGCTGTTTTTTGGAGAAAGATAAACAAATTTAACAAACCTCTAGCCAAGTTCAACATGAAGAAAAGAGAGAAAACCCAAATAAACAAAATAAGAAATGAAAGAGGAGAAGTAACAGCTGATACAGAAATACAAAAAAATCGTAAGAGAATACTATGAACAGTTAAATGCCAACAAACTGGACAACCTAGAAGAAATGGACAGTTTCTAAAAACATAAGACTTGCGAGAACTGAGTCCAGAAGAAACAGATAATTTGAACAGAACAATCACCAGACGTGAAATAGAATCTGTAATTTAAAAAAAAACTCCCTGCAAACAAAAGTCCAGGACCAGACGGTTTCACTGGGGAATTCTACCAAACATACAATGAAGAAATTATACCGATCCTTCTCAAAATATTCCAAAATATTGAAGAGAAGGGAACACTGTGAAATTCATTCTATGAAGCCACCATCACTCTGATATCAAAACCAGACAAAGACACTACAAAAAAAAGGAAATTATAGGCCAATATCTTTAATGAATATAGATGCAGAAATCTTCAAAAAAATATTAGCAAACTGAATACAACAATACATAAAAAGGATCACACATCATGACCAAGTGGGATTCATTCCAGCACCATAAGGATGGTTCAACATATGCAAATCAATCAGTGTGATACACCACATTAACAAAAGGAAAGACAAAACCACAAGATCATCTCAAAAGACGCAGGAAAGCATCTCATAAAATTTGGCATTATTCCTAATAAAAACTCTCACCAAAGTGGGTATAGAGAGAACATGTCTCAACATAATAAAAGCCATTTATGACAAACCCACAGCCAACATAATACTCAAGAGTGAAAAGCTGAATGCCTTCCCACTAAATTCTGGAACAAGACAAGGATGCCCACCCTCACCACTTCTACTCAACATAGTACTGGAAGTCCTAGCCCCAACAATCAGATAAGAAAAAGAAATAAAAGGTATCCAAATTGGAAGGGAAGAGGTAAAACTTACACTATTTGGAGATGACATGATACTCTAGAGAATCCTAAAGTCTTCACACAAAAACTATTGGAACTAATAAATGAATTCAGCAAGGTAGCAGGATACAAGATTAATATACAGAAATCTGTTGCATTTCTTTACACTAACAATGAAAGAGAAAATTTTAAAAGTTATATCGTTTATTGCATCAAAAAAAAAAAAACCAAAAACCCCTAGGAATAAAATTAACCAAGGAGGTGAAAGACCTATACACTGAAAATTATAAAACACTGATAAAGGAAATTGAAGATGATTCAAAAAAATGGAAAGGTAGTCCATGCTCTTTGACTGGAAGAATTAATATTGCTAAAGTGAAGCACTATACAGATTTAATGCAATCACTATCAAAATACCCACGACATTTTTCAAGAACTAGAACAAATAGTCCTAAAATGGATATGGAACCACAAAAGGCCCAGAACTGCCAAAGCAATCCTAAGGCAAAAGAACAAAGCTGGAGGTATAACCCTTCCAGACTTTAGACTATACTACAAAGCTACAGTAATCAAAACAGTGTGTTATTGGCACAAAAACAGACATATAGATCAATGGAACAGTATAGAGAGCCCAGAAATAAATCCACATACCTGTGGTCAACTAATCTATGACAAAGGAGACAAGAATATACAATGGAGAAAAGACAGCCTCTTCAGCAAGTGGTGTTGGGAAAACTGGACAGCTACCTGTATCAATGAAATTACAACACTCCCTCACACCATCCATAAAAATAAGTTTGAAATGGCTTATATTACTAAATATAAGACATGACACCATAAAACTCCTAGAAGAGAACATAGGCAAAACATTCTTGGACATAAATCGTAGCAATATTTTCTTAGGTCAGTCTCCCAAGGCAACAGAAAAAAAAGCAAAAATAAATAAATGGGACCTAATCAAACTTAAAAGCTTTGAAACAGCAAAGGAAACCATCCGCAAAACAAAAAGACAACCTATGGAATGGGAGAAAATATTTGTAAACAATCCTACCAACAAGGGCTTCATGTTCAAAATATACAAACAGCTCATACAACTCAGTACCAAAAAAACAAACAATCCAATCAAAAAGTGGGCAGAAGACCTGAATAGACATTTCTCCAAAGAAGACATACAGATAACCAACAGGCATATGAAAAGACGCTCAACATCACTGATTATTACAGAAATGCAAATCAAAACCACAACGAGGTATCACCTCACACCGGTCAGAATGACTATCATCAAAAAGTCTACACATAATAAATGCTGGAGAGGGTGTGGAGAAAAGGGAACCCTTGTACACTATTGGTGGGAATGTATATTGTTGTAGCCGCTATGGAAAACCATATGCAGGTTCCTTAATAAAACAAAAAACAGATCTGTATCATCCAGCAATCCCACTCCTGGGTATATATCCAGAAAAGATGAAAACTCTAATTCAAAAAGATACACGCACTCCAATGTTCATAGCAGCACTATTTATAATAGCCAAGACATGGAAACAACCCAAGTGCCCATCAACAGATGATTGGCTTAAGATGCGGTATATATATACAATGGGATGTTACTCAGCCATAAAAAAAGAATGAAATATTGCCAGTTGCAGCAACATGGATGGACCTATAGAACATTATACTTAGTGAAGTAAGTCAGAGAAAGACAAATACTATCTCATATCACTTATACGTGGAATCTAAAAACAATACAAATGAATCTATATATAAAACAGAAACAGACTCACAGACATAGAAAACAAACTTATGATTACTGAAGGGAAAACAGGGAAAAGGAGGGACAAATTAGGAGTATGGGATTAACAGGTACAAACTACTATGCATAAAATAGATAAGCAACAAAGATTTACTTTATAGCACAGGAAACTATATTCAATATCTTGTAATAACCTGTAATGGTATATAATCTGAAAAAAAAAATAACTAAATCACTTAGCTGTAACCTGAAACTAACAGAATATTGTAAATCAACTATACTTCAGTTAAAAAAAAAAAGAATGCCAAGGCCCTCTTATAATGATAAATATAGGTACATGGGGTTTTTGTACCTGTGGAAGGAGGGAAACTTGACAACCTTCATAGATGTTGTCATACATTGTTGCTGGGAGAATTAAGCACTGTCTGTAAGACTCCTTTGAGAAAGGACAATAGAAAGCTGTACCTGGTCTCTTCTGGACTTTGTCCTGTGTATATTTTTCCAGTGCTGATCTTAATCTTTATCCTTTCATTGTAATAAACTGTAACCACGAGTAAAACAGCTTTACTGAGTTCTGTGAGTCCTTCTAGTGAATCATGGAACCTGAGGGTGGTCTTGGGGATCCCTGACTACACATACTTATTCCCAAAACCATAACCAGACCATATATTAAGTATTTGCTAGGTTTTTCACTGACAGGTTACATGATTTTGAAATGACCGAGTTAATGCCACAGCCAGTTCCTCGGACTGAGAGGTCATCAAATACTATTTACAACTAGAGAGGTTGGAGAAAGAATTAAGCCAGGAATAAGATCAACAATATCAGGAACATCTCTTTTCTCAATTTTTTTTCTTAATGGGTTGTTCATTCATTTACTTTTTAAGAAATCGTTTTGCCAGTTTTTCTTCTGTTTTAATATTTAATAGTCCTTGAAACATCCAGAGATACTTTTAAAAAATAAATTAGCTGCTAGTACTCTACTTCTTTGACATAAGTCAAACTTAATAGGAATAGGTTACTCTTCATTACCTTCTTTAGCAGAAAATTGACCTTGCGGTTATTTAGCAGAGTGAGACTAGTGGTGGTCATTTCAACAAACATGATTCTGAGCCCTTTAAACCTTTAAAAGACTAATCAGAAAAATACACTCTCTGCTTTGAAAGACCTTATACACAAAGGACATCAACAAAAGGGCAAATAATAAAACTGGAAAACATAAAACACAACCAAAAAAATACACTTAACATTTGTATAATTAGATTTTTTTCTTTATAGTTCCTTAAAAATATATGGTAATATGATCCAATTATCTGTTCACAAGTTCCCAAACAAAAGAGACCATTACCCAAGCTCTCTTTAGTTTGTACATTAACCTTTTCAGCTTTACTGCTCCTACAAAACCTTAGAGAAGAAATCCTCAGTTTTCTTTCCTGAACCATGATTCCCTGAACCTATACTGTATAAGCCAGATGTGAGTTTACAAAATATTACATTTGAAAGTATTGATAGAACGCTGATAATACAAAAGACAAAAGTGAAATGCATAAGAGTCTCCAATATTTTAAAGCAAAATATCAGGTTCTTAATTATCTTGGAAACCCACTGAACTTAGGAATTCTAGTTTTATTCCATTTGAACATTGAGAAATTATTCAGATGATAATTTAAAGCAAGATATTATTATCATTAAGAAGAAAATAATAGTTGTACCAAGTAAACAACCAAAGCCATCTCATCTTAGAATTTGAACTTATAAAAATGAACATTTCAAGGAAAAGTAGGTTTATAAAGGTCTATGACAATAATTTATCTAAATGGGAATTTCTGGGTTATTAAAAAATGTCAGTCACAAGACCCTTTCATAAAACAGAAATATAGATCGAGAGAAAGAAAAAGATAATCTACCATACACATCACTATAGCATGACCATCTAGTCAATGCATTAATTTTACGAAGAATAATTTCAGGCTTTTATAATTGATTTCTAAAAGTAAGATTCAATATTCTATCGGGGGAAAAAAATGTCTATAATAGAATTTTGGCATTACCATTAAATATCAAGTAATCAACATAAGTGCCTAGTCTGCATTTCATTGTTGCAAGGAGAAAATGTTCAAATGTTCACCTGACTCATGATTTAAAGTACAACACTCTGGTTGGTCTTTAAATCTGCATTTTAAAAAGGAAGAGGAGGGAAGGGATGAAATAGAATCTGAAAGATTAAACTGGAGGAGGGAAAAATGGCTAAGATAGATTTTAAAAGAAAAAAAAAACGATCACAAGCAGAAAATAAAGAAATGAAAGCCAAAGAGTAGTTGCCTCTTAACATCATATACATTTTTCTCTGTGATGGCAAATTCCTAGCTTCAGAGTTGAGCTACCTCATGTCTGCAGACAACCAAAAATATACATTCGTATCTGAGTAATTAATGGGACATTTTAATTCACTGAACAATTGTTAACTGCCTCTCTGCAAGGATGTACAAGGCCCAGTAAGTACTAACACTAAGGAAATACATGCAAATGAGTGATGCCTTTTCTGGGTGTCTCTTTAGGAAGGTCATCATTTCAGCCAGGCTGCTAATACTTCAAACATTTCTGGAAATTCTTTTGGAATACTCAGTACACAAACCAATATAAACTTTATAGTTTATATTGTATTATAGTTTATAGCTAGTACAGAAACATGTCTCCAGGCCCTTTGACTGCTCTCACAGCAAAAATATTTGATTCTGTACTGGAGTCAACTCCATACTCAGAAGTTGATCATTACCCACCATTGAGGGAATCTGCAACATTACATCTCAAATCCTGGCAGCAAGTTAGAAAGGGGACTTTTACAAAAATTTGAAAAAATAAATTTACAAGCTTCCAAAATTAAAGCGAATGGCAGTGAATCGGATCATCTTAAATTGATTTAATTTTGACCCATCTAAGGACAAGGCACGGTTCTAGGCACAAGGAAATCTGCAAAGAAAAAAACGTTTCTGGCCTGAAAGAGCTTGTTGTACAGGGAAACTCTCCTAATGCTTGGACATTTGCAACTGACCAAAGATATTCATAAGCCTAAAAACAAAACCTGGTGTATGCATGAGGGGGCAGGAAGGGGGACTGCACTCCACAAATTCTCTCATTTTCCGTTAGTGCTGACTGTCAAAACGGGTACTACTCACACTTCAGGGCACTGAAAGCCAGCTCATAGGACAAACGCTGAAAGGATTCATCCTCAGACTCGGTGGAGGACGGCAGGGGCTCATTCCCATACTTTATTAAGACTTTCTCTGGTGACTTTTCGAATCGAATGCCCTGAAAAATGTTCGCTGCCATAATGTAAACGGAGTCCGGATAGCCAGTTTTTTCGGGCAAACCAGTTGAGGTTTTTTCGCTGTACGCTGTGTCCCCTGACAGTGCCAGAGAAGAGAGTTGGGAGATCTCCTCGGTAGTTTTTTCTTCCGAAAACCCCACTTCACTGGCGGAGTTAAGCATGTTTGCCCCTTCACTGTCGTCAGTAACTCAAGCTTGAATTACAATTCAGATGTCCCAGGAAATGGTTTTCCTTGTACCTTAAGCATCGTCTCTGAAAAGAAAAGATTATCTCGGTAAATCACTATTTCTGCAGGACCACACTTGGTGGCCCACCTCGTGTGGCCCTAAAGACCAAGAGGTGGCATTTACTGGCCGACCCGAGCATCCCATACTTCGAGCCGGGCAAGTCCCAACGAAACCTCCACACACAAAGGGAGAGGGGTGGAGACGGCTCCGAATCGCCTCCGAAGCGACGAGACTTTTACCGAGGCCCGTTTGGGAGCGTCTGCGGCCCCTCGGGCGCTCCTTTCACTGGCTCCCGCGAGTCCTCCCTCACCCCAGAGGGCGGAGGTTCCCCGGGGCTTTGGGGACAGAGACGCTGCAGCCGCAGCACTTCGGGCACCTGTGGCTGGAGCCTGAAACAGCGCCCTCGGGAGCCCCGGGACTGCGGGGCTGCGGCGGCGACCCGCGCCGGCAGTTTGGTTCAAATGAGCCTCTCCCACCCGCCAGGGTCGGGGAAGGGGGGTCGCGACCCCGGCTCTCGCTTCGCTCCGGTTCCCGGAGGGAGGACTCGCCTCAGGGCTTCGCCCGCCCGTGCGCTGTCGCCCTTGACGGACGCGGCGGCGGAGCACGGTGGAGCGCGAGGCTGGTGAACCAGGCGACTCAGGCCGCGGAAAGGTAGGCCTCCCCCGCCTGTAGCAGTCCGCCGGCCCAGGACTCGGGTCTCCTTGGCAACCAAGGTGGGGGAGGGAACGCCGCCGGAGGGCAGGGCAGTTCCCGCGGGATTTGGCCAGAGCCTACTTTTTCTCAGCGAGTTGCTCTTCCTCTCTCGTGCCGGGACGCTTGCGTCAGCCCTTCGTGGGGTTGAAGGCCCCTGCACAGTTGGACCGCGACATCATGAGCGTCCTCGACTTCCCCAGATTCACAGGTGGCCCCTTTTCCCCAACACGTGCCCTGCGGTCTCCTTGAAAGCAAGAATTTTGTATCGCTGACAACACCCAGTTTAGCGGATTTAGCGGGGGCGCAGGAAATGTTAAAACAGATGAGTGTAGAACTACGGAAGAAAAGGAAAAAAAGGGACTAGTCGACTTTATTTCCACGCTTTTTAGAACAATAGATATCACATTAGACGGACCCTTCCAGAGCAAGTTGTGTAGAGACCTTTGCCAATTTAAGACCGCATCTCTCCTTTCCAGGAGTTGCCTGCAAAGAAAGATGCTGCTGAAATGGGCCTACAAAAAATCAAATTCACCCCACCCTTCAAATTATAGAATGGAACTGGGATTATATATAAACCACCCCAAAGGGTTTTAATATGGCTACTTTAATTTTTGAGAGCCCTGGAGCAAAGTCTGCATCCTAATGCATCAAAGAAAGTGAACTGTGCTCATTTTTAAAGGTAATGGAAAAATACTCTCTTAATTTCTAGAATAAAAACAAAATGAATGAGATTTAAATCTTCTATTGAGTTTATGTGCATTTTAAACACTTCATTGATAGTCTTTTAGCCTGTTTTCTCCAAAGTGCCTGTTCTAAAACTGGAAAGGAAAAGATCGCTTTTTTTTCCTTTAATGTACACCATTTGTATTGCTACTTTGAAACTTCTCCAGCAGATTTCAATAGGTCTGGTAGTCTATTGATTTTACTGCCAGTCAGAATATCTAGAGCTTTTTTGTATGCACTCGAATTTTTCTTACAGTAAAATTCAAAGAACTAATGCAATTGTGAATATATAAAGGTCATGCAATGAAATGTAACATATATGTACTTCACATTTCTTGCTTGGTTTAGGAAAGTGTTCAGTAAAATAGAAATGGGCATTGGATTGTGGAACTTCACAAATTATGTTTCAAGTTTTAAGTGAAAAAAGTCGAAATCATTTTAAAAAATCAATAAAAGAGATGCTAATATCTACTTAAAAGAAAAAAAGAAACCTGCTAGATACTTGGTCTTCATTTTCTCCATAAGGCAAAAACCAAAGCCTGCAAGTTGAGTGAAGTTCTTCATTTTGGACTGAGATCAAACAAAGTCACATGAAAATCTTGCAAGTCCAAGCCCCAAACTCAGCAAAAAACATGCTAAATATACTTGAGTTAAATAACTCTATTGGCTACTGGTTAGGAATCTCAGATTTTGTTCATCTACTTTGTAAAAGTGGTCCAATCTGGAAAAGAAACATAATTTACATAACTAAGATCAGTTATGGTCACTCAGGAATTCTAAATTGTGTTCACTAGTCCTTCCTCTGTGGGTTAAACAGGAAGGGATAGACTTTGGCATTTGATGAACTGATATCTGTGTGACCTTAGGCGAGTCCTTAACATCCCTTGGCCTCAGTTTCTGCATCTGTAAGGTGGAGTTAGTAACGCCTACCTTCGAGGATGTTTGTGAGGATTTACTGGAATGATGTGTGTCGAGAAGGCTCTCTGGAAAATATCAATAGTAGCTCAATAGTTAGTCCCTCCTTTCCCCCTCTATAAGTTTTATTTATGAAGCAGCTTTTTTAATCTTTAGATCCTAGAAGGTATGAGATTACAGAGAAAGCTAGTCTGCTGAACTAGCATCTGAAAGACTTTTACTGGAATAGGAAAATAGAGATATGTTTGAGGTAGACTGGTATAGTCATTGGTTTTCAACTTTCACGCACCTAAAACCCTTGTTAAAAGTGCAAATTCCTGGAATTTTCCCCAGAGATTCTAAGTAGATCTAGAGTGGAACCCAGGAGTTAGCAATTTTAGCAGGTAACCCAGGTGATTTTGATGTAGTTAGCCCAAAGACCACACAGTTGGAAAAACTCTGGTATAATTAAAAGACTACTGGTTCTAATTCCACCTCTGTCCCTGACTTGGAAAAATCCTTTAGATTTTGTTCCCTCTCCTACAAAACAGATTAATTATCCCACCTTATTTTGCATGTGAGTTGTGAGACTTTAATTTTTTCACTCTCCAGCACACCTCCCATACAGTATCTTCTTGTCTACCAGGACAAAACCCAGCTTTTCAGCAAGGCAGACAGGGTCTTCTGTTATCTGGCCTTTGTTTGCCTTTTTTTTTTTTTTTTTAATATTTATGTATTTATTTATTTGGCTGCACTGGGTCTTAGTTGTGGCACGTGAGATCTTTGTTGCCATGTGCAGGATCTTCGTTGCAGCAGGTGGGATCTAGTTTCCTGACCAGGCATTGAACCTGGGCCCCCTGCATTGGGAGCGCAGTCTTAACCACTGGATCACCAGGGAAGTCCCAATCTGCCTTTAAAGCATCATTGCTTGGCATCCTAAAGTCACTCCTTAAACTTCCATATCTTTACACATGCTTTTCCCTCAGTCTTGAATGCTCTTCCCTTTTTGTCCACCTGGTGAACTCCTATTCAGTGCAAGCATCACCTTTTGTAAAAGCCTTCCTGACACTTGTATTAGGATGTAAATTTAGCCTCCGCAACAGAGACTCAAAATAACCACTGGTTTCAGTAAAATAGAAGTTTATTTCTCACATAAAGTCTTGTTGGCATAGTGGGTTTCCTCCACAAAGTTGTCAGGGCCCAGACTCCTATTTTAGAATGCATCTGAAGGGTTTGCCCTTGTCAGCTTAGCCCAAGATGGCTTACCACGATGTCCATTTCCAGCCAGTGGTTAGAGGAATAAAGAGGAAAGGAAGGACATGCCTATTACTTTCAAAGACATGACCTGAAAGGTGCACACGTAACTTTTGCTTACCTTCCGTTGGCCAGTCACATGACATCCCTAGCAGCAAAGAGGGTTGGCAAATGTGTCCAGCTAGAAATGAAGGGTACTATTGCTAGAGAAGAAGGGGAGAATGGATATTGGGGAACTATTAGTAGCAATCTGCTACAAACCTCTACCCCCTGACCCCATCACCCACCAGTTCACTCACTTCCATTATTCTCAATGTCAAGCGTTCCCTACACTATGTTCCCATAACATTTTGTGCATGCATATGCACATTCATTCATTCATTCATTTAACAGGTATATATTAAATTCTTACCATATACCTCACACTTTGCTCAGCCCTGGAGGTAAACTAAATGAGTGTATAGAATGATCCGGGACCTTACCCTCAAGAAATTGATGGATATACTTGTATTTGGACACCCTTCAATTTTTATTATATATATTTATGTACAGCTCTGTAACCCCCCTTCTGCCATCCTTCTCCTCTCACAACTTGAACAATACACACACTCTAAAATAGTTTTATCATATCTTTATATATTATATCTTTTTATTCCCAGATGCTTTTTATTTTCAGAAAGAGCAAAATATCACTCTTTCATACACACATACCTGCACAGAACATTATAAATATGAAGATGTTTTAGGGGCCATGATATATTTTATTATGCACCACGCAGTACACAGTACAATCTGTGGAAAATGTGAGGTAAACGCTAGCTATAAACTTTAAACTACTACTGTCTTTCAAACTATAATTTGAGGCACTCTTGTTTTTTTCATTTCATTTTGTTTTGTTTTTAATGATAGATCAATGTAAGTGACAGCTCACTGTATTGAAAACAAGATTTAATGAGAGTCTCTATCCCCAAAGTAAAGCTTAGGCCAACAGTTGTGGGTCGGTGAATTCATGGTTACTGTTTACTCTAAGCATGTGTATAATCCTGCCTCCTTACCTTTTACTCCTGGTTTATGGACTCATTGTGCACTTAAAGTATTGTAGGGGAGGGCTAGAAGGAAGCATATCAAATCTCAGTGAGCACTATACAGAAGTAACCATAGAGATAGGTACGTGGATTCAACTGTTGTGAAAGCAGATAGGAAAAAAATATAGTCTTTGTTTAAGTCGCACTCTGTAATGTGATCAGAACATTAAATCAGAGATGGTGTAGAAAATTAAAAGTTAGTTACCTGGAGTTTTCTGCAAAAGGAACTTAAAGAAGTGATTTTCTTTCCCCAGGGGATAGAGTATTTGAAATATTTGTAAATTAACATTCCTTGCATTTGACTCAGAGTAGCTCCTGTATGTTAACCAAGTAGGTATTCAAAAAACATTTGCTCACTTGCTTCAGTTTGATCTGGGCATAAAAAACTGTGCTCAGTTCCACTGAAGCTTGTTATAGAAATGTAAAAAGCATGTGAAACAAAGAATTTTAACTTGTGTTCTTAAACATCATGACACAATTTATCATTATGGTTACTTAGAAATGGTACCATCGATTTTCTTTACAATAATTCTTTTCCTTATTCTTTTTTATTTGGCAAAGCTATCTAGTGTTCCATTGTGGACCTAAGCTTGGGCAGGCATCAGGGACCCTTTTTGTCTGAGGATCTTCAGGGTCTCATGGGTAGGGTACATTTGGGAACTGACAGATACTGAAATAGCCCACTCCAGAGGAAGGAGGAGGGAATACCCAAGAAGGCAGGAAACTCACCCTGAGGTAAAGGAACATCATCCTCTGATGCTGGGTGAGAGTTGGTGTGAAGGAATACTTTACATATCACAGAGGGTAGCATTACTCAAAGAGTTTTCTTGCCTAGTCCTTGTGGAAACTCATCCCAAACAACTTGAAAAAGATGCAAAGATCCCTTTAGGAAAATCAAAATATGATTGTGGGTTCTTTAACACAAGACCATCAAGATTAACCAAAAGAGACATAACCACTTGCAGAGGGGGAAAAAAATCTTCCTTAATTTGGAAGCAAGAGAAGACTGGGGTGGAGCAAAGAGTCTTGAAGGGTGGGCAAGTGAAAAGGAACAAAAGTCCAGAGCATGGCAGTTCAGAGAAAGCACCATGAGGAATAATTCTGAGATTTAGAAGCCAAAAATGACAAAGCAACTAAGGAAGAATTTGAGTTAAATGCAAGGGGAAAAGAGGATTCTGGAGACTTATCATCCCAGCCCTTGACTGTTCTTTGTGGCCCAAGAGAAACAAGGGTTACAACGGACAACCATTATAATAGATTGCAGCAACAGAGTAGTTTCCCACAGTTGGTCATTCAAACACCACGTTCATGAGTTATTTTTCCATATCCATATGCTGCCATTTATATTACTTACTAAGTATTTTATTTTAACTCAGAATCATGGTTTTACTTAAATAGAAAACTTGTAAATGGAAAATCATTATCATTTGCCATAAATGAAATAACAACAATAAAAGCAAAATAACACTATTGAATTCTAGCTAGAATGGTTGTACCAATGATCCAGGCTTGAGGTTGATTGTTCTTGCTTAAAAAGGGAGATGGGCAATGTTAGAGAGGCATTAAACACCAGTACAAAAATGACACTTTTCTCCTTGACAGAGGGAATAAAAGAGGATTGGATAAAGCAGCTTTCTCATTGTGTGTTGTTATTCAACACTGGTTTGGCAAACCACTTCAAATCATTTCTCATACCTTTAATGGTGCTGCTCACACTTGGGGAAGCACAGTATTAAGAGTTCTGAGTTCAAGAATTAGTTAGAGAAACAATGCTTCCTCTGAAACAAGAGGAAGAAAATATAAGAAATTCAGAACTGACCAAAAAAAAAAAAAATTAGAAGGATCTCATGTCACAGATTAATTCCATCCACTTATATGGCACAGTGGTAGTGGGAACTTTGAAACTACAGTCAGAAGACCTGGGGTTTCTTTGGTTTTTTTTTTAAATTTATTTATTTTATTTATTTTTGGCTATGTTGGGTCTTCATCACTGCATGCAGGCTTTCTCTATTTGCGGCGAGCGGAGGCTACTCTTCATTGCGGTGCATGGGCTTCTCATTGCAGTGGCTTCTGTTGTTGTGGAGTACGGGCTCTAGGCACGTGGGCTTCAGTAGTTGTGGCACGTGGGCTCAGTAGTTGTGGCTTTTGGGCTCTAGAGCGCAGGCTCAGTAGTTGTGGCGCACAGGCTTAGTTGCTCCACAGCATGTGGGATCTTCCCGGACCAGGGCTCAAACCCGTGTCCCCTGCATTGGCAGGCAGATTCTTAACCACTGCGCCACCAGGGAAGTCCAGAAGACCTGGTTTGTTTTTTTTGTTTTGTTTTGTTTTTTTAAATTTATTTATTTATGGCTGTGTTGGGTCTTTGTTTCTGTGCGAGGGCTTTCTCTAGTTGTGGCGAGCGGGGGCCACGCTTCATCACAGTGCACGGGCCTCTCACTATCGCGGCCTCTCTTGTTGCAGAGCACAGGCTTCAGACGTGCAGGCTCAGTAATTATGGCTCACGGGCCCAGTTGCTCCGCGGCATGTGGGATCCTCCCAGACCAGGGCTCGAACCCGTGTCCCCTGCATTGGCAGGCAGACTCTCAACCACTGCGCCACCAGGGAAGCCCAGAAGACCTGGTTTTTAATCCTAATGTTGCCATGAATTTGTTGCATAACCCCAGGCAACTCTCTTCACTCTTTCTATTTGTTTCTTGATATGTTCAAGTCTGTGATTTATTTACTAAGAAAAAAGCACGTGGGGAAGGATTTGATGAGACTGAGAAAGATTGGCAGTTTATAGGAGAAAGATATTTAAATATCTATTTTAATATTTGCCTAACAATATCTATTTAAAATATCCATTTAAAAGTT
Organism: Eubalaena glacialis; assembly: GCF_028564815.1. Lineage (NCBI taxonomy): Eukaryota > Metazoa > Chordata > Mammalia > Artiodactyla > Balaenidae > Eubalaena > Eubalaena glacialis. The sequence continues at coordinate 67,095,792 of NC_083720.1, read as the reverse complement.
TACTTTAGCAAAAGAAGGCAGAAATGGAGGAATAAAAGAACAAAGACATATGACATATAGAAAACAAATAGAAAAATGGTTGATATAAATCCTAATTTGTAATTACATTAAATGTAAATGGGTTAAATATGCCAATTAAAAAGCAGAGGTTAGTAGAATGGATTTAAAATCCAACTATAAGTTGGCTGCAAGAGACATGTTTAGATTCAAAGACACAAATGGACTGAAAGTGAAAGTATGGAAAACTATAGCCTTGCAAAACAGAACCAAAAGAGAGCTTGACTGGCTATACTATTATCAAACAAAATAGACTGTAAGACAACAGTTGTTTCTGTAATACTTTTTTCTTAGAAAATACACTTGAATATATCAAGACATTCTGGCATTGGCAAAAGGTTAGTAAAGTTGTGGCATGTCAAAAAATTCTGTTGAATCACTGATTTCATTGGGAGCACTGGGTGTGTGTTTTGGGTCAAAACACAGCTCGTTTAGAGGTACAAACTATTATGTATAAAATAAGCTACAAGAATATATTGTACAACATGGGGAATATAGCCAACATTTTATAATAATTATAAATAAAATATAACCTTTCAAAATTGTGAATCACTATATTGTACACCTGTAGCTTATATAATATTATATGTCAACTATACTTCAATTTTTTTTAAAAGGTATAAGTAAATAAAAACAGAGCCCATGCCTCAATGCTAGAATATCCTAGCAAATCAGACTGCATGAAAGAGGTAAAGGTATGGTTTTTATGGAGAGCTTTGCCCTAAAGCTCAGGATACATAATTTAATTGGTGTGAAATTCCTTTGTGAAATGTCAGAGCCACTTTACACTGAAATTATATATGTTTCCTTAGCATTTAAATGCTTGAGCAAATGTAAAAAAATTTTTTTAATTAACTTATTTTTCATTTTAATTCTAAAGTTAAGGATTATGAAGAATCATATGAAATGGCTGGAAGGGATGTTTTATGTTTTCGTATAACTAAATTAAAATTTCCATCCCTCACAAAAACTAACCCACCCACAACAAACCAATCAAACAAATAAACACTCAAAACAACAAAAACCCTGAAACAATAATGACTCCTCACTAAGTCTGAGTGTACTATCTTATTCTAAACTAGATTTGGGGAGCCATCTGCTGGTAAAATGATGAGTTGTCTATGATTTTTTAAATGGATGTTTAGCTAGGGTTGCCAGATAATTTACAGAATGCTCAGTTAAACTTGAATTTCAGATAAACAACAAATAATTTTTTTAGCATAAGTATGTCAGTACAGTACTTGCTCCATATGCCAATGCTACTTTGTTTTATATTTATAATTATACTCTTTCAAGTGACTCAGAAAAGATTTTCTTGAAGTCCAGATAGTATGATTATTTAGGAATATATTCATTGCTATATTCACATGCTCCAGCATGAAGTGTTTGTCTTCCTCTATTGTATTTATATCTGGCTCCTTGTCTTTTTTTTTTTAAATAAATTTATTTATTTATTTTTGGCTGTGTTGGGTCTTCGTTTCTGTGCGAGGGCTTTCTCCAGTTGCGGCAAGCGGGGGCCACTCTTCATCGCAGTGCGCAGGCCTCTCACTGTTGTGGCCTCTCTCGTTGCGGAGCACAGGCTCCAGACGCGCAGGCTCAGTAGTTGTGGCTCACGGGCTTAGTTGCTCCGCGGCATGTGGGATCTTCCCAGACCAGGGCTCGAACCCATGTCCCCTGCATTGGCAGGCAGATTCCCAGCCACTGCGCCACCAGGGAAGCCCTCCTTGTCATTTTTTACTTGAGTTCTTCCTAGTCTGTGTATTTCCTTCCTGCTGCTAGTCTCATATTTAAGGAATATGGGTCAATTACAACTGATGAATGAAAAACCAAAAGAGAATTCATCTTATTCTCTGTAGTACCTTAGTTGCAGATTCCATTTATCTTTAAAAAAGTAAAAGGGGTATAGATGTATATTTTATTTTTGACCTTAAAAAATTTTTACTTTGTGTTTTGAATTGGTAATTTATTCACATGGTTTTAAATTTTTTAAAAAAATATAAGAGAGTATTCAGTGAAAAGTCTCTCACTCCTATCTTTGACACAGAGACAACCAATATGCTTTATGTGATTTTAGTCATCTTAAGGAAGAGCATTATTTTAAAGTGAAAGGAGGCAATAGGGTTATCTTTCAAGGGGAAAAAAAGTACTGTAGATGACAATAAGACATTTCTTTCCTCATAAACTATAGTTTTTAATTGAGTGGCTCAATTTTATTTTGCCTATGGGGCAAATAACAAGAAAATATTCTCTTAAATCTTGGTGGCATATGAATGATCGCCTATAGTTGCAAGATCCAAATTATTAAAAACCTGCATTATAAAATATCACAAGATGGAGATATTGCTCCATGAAAGTGACAGTTAAAGATGGGAAAAAAATCTTTTGTCTATTTTTGGACTTTCTTTTTTCTATCTTGCTCCCTGTCTTCCGTCATTTGAGATAGTGAGAAGCATTCTAAGGGCCTATATTCAAATCCCAGATTTGTCTCTTTCTGCCTGTAATTCTGAATTAAATTAACCTCTAGCAGCCTTAAGATCATCTGTAAGTTCAGGCTTATGCTCTTGTTATGAAGATTACATTAAATAATATATTTGAAATGGTGATGCCCTCCAGCCAAAGCTAAGAACACACCTGCAGTTGAATAAGTTGGCTTTATCACTCATTGCAGTGAGGGAGAATGCACACCATGGGAAGAGGGAGGCCTCTCAGTAGGAGGGTGTTAGAAAGGGCCTATTACAGGATTTGGGCTGTGATTGGGTGATTTGTGGGAGGGTCAAAAAAGCAGGTTCACTCTGGATTGAGTGCTGTCAGAATGCGGGGACAGTTAATGATGGGATAACTCAATATTTATTTATAGGAAGAGTAGAGTGAGGCTAAATTCTAAAGGTAAGGAAGCAGTACTGAGTCGTATTAGCTGGGAAATGGAGCTATTTGGTATTTTGTGGGTTGTACGGTGACTTTGTTTTTGTCCATGCTTGGACAATATTATGAAGTGGTCTTGTTTTATCTCACTTTCTCGTGGTCCCAGAGTGACCTTGACTGATTTTGGTGTTTTGTGAGATTGTTTATGTCCAAAGGAGAATAACTTGACCTAGCAATGAGCTCTAGGCCAGCTTCTGAGCACATGCAAGCATAGCTATAAGTTTAAGGTCAATCAGTAGATGTCAGGGGTTGCTTTTTTCTTTCTTAGAAAGCATCTGGCACTTAGTTGATGCTTAATAAAACTTCGTTAGATCTGGATTGTATTAGAATTATTAGATGATATAGTGTTCTCCCCTGTCACTGGACAATGAGCTTCTACAGGCCAGAGTTCATGTTTCATTCAACCTTCTTCTCTCTCTCACATGAAACAGGTGCTAACACTACTGACACAATAAATGTCTTTGCAGCCTTGCTCTTGATGCCTCTGCTCCTCTCTCCCTCCTTTCTGTGTCCTCCCTCCCTTTTCACTCTCTTAATCAGCTGTAGTAAACAAGTTCATATAAGGTTGATAAAGCAGAGATTTCTGTAGCACAACCATAGAATGATATCGTTTTAAAGAAGTTAGCCAAAATAGAAACTTTTCTCTTTGTTCTCCCAAACATTTAAGGGGGTTCAAGTACAAGTACATAATAGCTCTTATTTTAAATTGTCACTATTTTTTAAAAAATATAGATAAATAAATAAATAATCTTCACTATTTAAAATTCTCTTGCACCCAGAGGCTTCTAGGAGCCTCTCATCTTCCTTCACCACAACTTCATATACACCCTTTGTGGTCCCCTCACTTTTCTCCTCTCTGCTCTGCACAGTGCCACACAACATACTCTGAAGGACCTGCTGCTTTTCATAGGCTCTGGTTGGTTTTCTCTGGTTCTGTTTTCTTCTCAGAGAGTTGGGGTGGGTATGGGTGAATTTTCATTTCCTGTAATGGTGGGCAAGGCTTTTCAGGTCAGTGTTCCCATAGAAAAATTAATTCTGGAAAAATATGAAAACAATAACTGGATGCTTCAAAATAGTAAGGAATTAAAAGGCTAAAGCTGAAGCTAACCCAGGAACCCAGAAAGGTGCTCAGGATACAGAATCTGCTTTTGCTCTGAGGGTATTTGTTGATCCGAGTAAATCTGAACCTTCGTTGAGGTGGCCTTGACTGGTGAGGAGGTCAGAAATGAAAGCATAGGTCTGCAGAAGATGCAAAGTCTAATAAGAGACCTTCCCCACAGTATGCTGGAAGCCCAAAGGGATGCACCCTTAGGGTCAGGCTGAACCAGAAGTAAATGAGACTTCAGACAGACTTTCTGTATGAGTTGGGAATCTCACGACTTGGACCTATTGGTCTCATGTTGGTTGTGCCCCCCAAGGACCTGGCAAAAATAAATGCAAATCTTCTTTTGAGGAAGGAACCCTTCATCTAGACCTCAAATTATTCCTACAAATAATATTTCAAGTACAGTGGGCAGCACACCAAAGAAATGAAAGACAAAGAAACAATGTACTATAACAACAATGAAAAACCTTAACCATTAAAGTTGTAAAGAAATAAATATAAAAAATAAAAAAGTAAGACCTTGTTCTTTTGACATAAAAAAAATAAAGTAAGCAGAGTTGAATGGCAGCACATATGAAAAAGCTTTAGGGCTAAACCTTGTCTGCAATGTTATTAACAGTGAAGTGTAGCTATGAAAAAGGTGCTTTAATGGAAGTAGTGTTCAGAGCAAAGTAGCTATAGACAGAGCGGGTAAAATCTCCCCTCCATTAGCAGCCAGTCAGACACAGACATCACAGTTAAAAGGATAATAATATCAATAAACTGGAACACTTCCAAAGGGTAATTGCCAACAAGGGTGAGAAGTCTGAAAACTGACAGCTGAGAAATGGCTAAAAGATCTGAGTATTATTAATCTCCTAGAGCAGTCATTTTCAAATTCTTCAAGAAAAGCATCTGACTTGTTCTGGATCATTCTGTTTGGCAAATAAAAATAAATAATGATGACAGCTAGGATTTATTGACCACTTACTATGTACAAGACAGCTTTACAGAAATATTTGTCATCAATCCTGATAATAAACCTGTGAGTTAGGTACTGTTATTCCTAGACATAAAGTTTGGTAACTAGTCTGAGGTCATATTGATAGTAAGTTGTAGAGTGGGGATTCAAGCCCAAGGAATCTAATTCTGGAGTTCACACTGGGCTCTGTTGTTAACACTGACTGTTCACTGTACCCTTTTAATCCCCACACCAACCTTATGAGATAGGTACCCCCAATTACTCCTATTTTAGACATAAAGAAAATGATGTTTAGAAAAGTACTTTCCCAGGGTCACAAAGCCATTGTTTTTATTTCTTTAAACAGCTTTGTTGACGTAGACCTGATATCAAATAAACCACACGTATTTAAAGTGTATCATTTGATAAGTTTTGACATATGTATATCTCTGAGAAATCATGTAGCATAATCAGTATAATAAACATACCCCCAGAAGTTTCCTTGTGACCCTAAGTAATCCCTCCCTTTTCCCTCTCCTTGCCTCTCCGAGCCCCAGGCAACTACTGATCTGCTTTCTGTGCTTATAGATTAGTTTGCATTTTCTAGAATTTTATATAAATGAAATCTAACAATGACTAAGCTATATTAGAGCTGAGGCAAAAGGAAAAATCAGTCATGCCAACCCTTCCTTTAGTTAAAATTTTGATATTTTTTTTCAAGAATTTTTTGCATTAATTTTATTTTTTTAAAATATTACACTAAAATATCGTTTATCTTGATTACTGAGTTTTTTGGTGCCCCCTTAAATTTTGTGCCTGAGGTAAGTGCCTCACTTGCATCACTTAATTCACCTTAGTCCTGGCCCTGGATTTATATCTTTTTTTTTTTTGCTTTCTTTTAGACTGTTAATATGGTAAATTACATTGACTTGATATTCAGATTTTAGACCAATCTTATATTCCTCAAATAAATGCTTTTTTTTTTGGATTCAATGTGCCAAAATTTTGTTGACAATTTTTGTGTCTATGTTCATGAGAGATATTGGTTTGTAATTTTCTTTTTCACAGTGTTTTTCTCTGGCTTTTGGTATCATAGTAATGCTGTTCTTATAGAATTGGTTAAGAAGTGTTCAATCCTCTTCAATTTTCTAGAAGAATTTGTGTAGTATTGGTATAATTTCTTATTTAAATGTTTAACGGTATTCAACAGTGAAAACATCTGGACACGGAGCTCTTTGTGGAAAAGTTTTTTCATGGCAGATTCAATCTTTTAATAGATATAGGGCTACTCAGGTTATCAGCATCTTCCTGAGGGAACTTCGTTGGTTTGTGTCTTTCAAGAAAGTTATCCATTTCATCTACATTATTAAATTTATTGGAACAAAGTTATTAATAATATTATTATTCTTTAACGGCTATAATACTTGTAGTGATGTCACCTCTCTCATTTCCGATGCTGGTAATTTGTATCCTCTCTTTTTTTCCTGTTTAGTCTGGCTCGATGTTTATCAATTTTATTTATCTTCTTAAAGAACTATCTTCTGGTTTCATGGATTTATTTCTATTGTTTATTTTCTTCTATTTTCTATTTCATTGACTTCCACTCTGATCTTAATTATTTCCTTTCTTCTGCTTACTTTGGAATGAGACTTTTGGAGCCCTTGAAAGAAAGTAAATATATTTTGCCTTTGGGAAGGAGGTGAATCATTTGGGCCCAGAAGGCAGACTATGGTACCCAATCTTCAAGATGGCCTCTAGAGATCCTTGCCTCTTGGTTTTTATGTCCCTGTATAGTTCTCTCTCACACCGTATCAGGATTGTTCTGTGTGAACCACAGAATATGGCAGAAGTGATGGTATTTCATTTTAAAGCTAAGTTATGAAGACATTGTGGCTTCTGCCTCACTCTTTTCCCTTTTTCACTCTCTTTGGGGAAAACCAGCTGCCATGTTGTAAGGGCACTTACCAGTGCAGAAACCCATGTGGTGAGGAACTGAGACCTTTGGCCAATAGCCGGCAAAAAACTGAAGCCTCTTACCAATAGAACTTGAATGATGTTTGAAAGGGACCCTTCAACCCCAGAGAAGGTTTCAGTGATTGTAGCCCTTTGTGATAGCTTATGACCTCAATAGAGACCCTGAGTCAAAACCACTGAACTAAGCTGCTCTGGCATTCCTGCTCCAAATAAACAGTGAGATAATAAATGCTTGTTATTTTAAACCATTAGGCTTAGGGGTAATTATTGTGGAGCAATAAATTACTAATAAACTTATCTTTGTTCCTCTGTACATAATTATTTTTTCTCTGATAGCTTTCAACATTTTATCTTTATCCTTGGTTATTTATCCCTGGTGTAGTTTTCTTCATGTTTCTTGTGCTTGGGTTCATTGAACCTCTTATATCTGTGGGTTTATAGTTTTCATCAAGTTTGGGAAATTTGGAAAATTTTCAGCCATTTTTTCTTCAGTATTTTTTCCACTCTCTGATCTCTCCTCTTCTTCAGTGACTCCAATTATACATATTTTTAGCCACTTGAAGTTGTTCCACAATTCACTGATGCTCTTTTTTCCCCCTAGTCTTTTCCTCTCTCTGTTTAATTTTGAATTTTTTTCTATTACTATGCTTTTACATTTCCTCATAATGTCTAATTTGCCATTGATTCCAAGTGTAATTTTTTTTAATCTCAGGCATTTTAATTTCATCTCTAGAAGTTCAACGTAGGTGTAAAAATATACCTTCCATCTTGTGAGAGCACTGGAATCACAACTAACTGCTGAACAATCATCGACAGGAAGACACTGGAACTCAGCAAAAAAGATACCCCACATCCAAAGACAAAGGAGAAGCCACAATGAGATGGTAGGAGGGGTGCAATCACAATAAAATCAAATCCCAAAACCACTGGGTAAGTGACTCACAAACTGGAGAACAATTACACCACAGACGTCCACCCACTGGAGTGAAGGTTCTGAGCCCCACATCAGGCTTCCCAAGCTGGGGGTCCAGCGAGGGGGAATTCCCAGAGAATCAGACTTTGAAGGCTAGCGGGATTTGATTGCAGGACTTCGACAGGACTAGGGGAAACAGAGACTCCACTCTTGGAGGGCACACACAAAGTAGTGTGCACATCAGGACCCAGGGGGAAGGAGCAGTGACCCCATAGGAGACTGAACCAGACCTACCTGCTAGTGTTGGAGGGTCTCCTGCAGAGGCAGGGGTTGGTTGTGGCTCACCATGGAGACAAGGACACTGACAGCAGAAGTTCTAGGAAGTACTCCTTGGCATGAGCCCTCCAGGAGTCTGCCATTAGCCCCACCAAAGAACCTGTAGCCTCCAGTGCTGGGTCGCCTCAGGCCAAACAACCAACAGGGAGGAAGCCCAGCCCCACCCATCAGCAGACAAGTGATTAAAGTTTTATTGAGCTCTGCCCACCAGAGCAACACCCAGCTCTACCCGCCACCAGTCCCTCCCATTGGGAAGCTTGCACAAGCCTCTTAGATAGCCTCGTCCACCAGAAGGCAGAGAGCAGAAGCAAGAGGAACTATAATTCTGCAGCCTGTGGAAGGAAAGCCACATTCACAGAAAGACAAACAAAACGAAAAGGCAGAGGACTTTGTACCAGATGAAGGAACAAGATAAAACCCCAGAAAAACAACTAAATGAAGTGGAGATAGGCAACCGTCCAGAAAAAGAATTCAGAATAATGATAGTGAAGATGATCCAGGACCTTGGAAAAAGAATGGAAACAAAGACTGAGAAGATGCAAGAAATGTTTAACAAAGACCTAGAAGAATTAAAGAACAAACAAACAGAGATGAACAATACAATAACTGAAATGAAAACTACACTAGAAGGAATCAATAGCAGAATAACTGAAGCAGAAGAACAGATAAGTGACCTGGAAGACAGAATGGTAGAATTCACTGCCCTGGAACAGAATAAAGATAAAAGAATGAAAAGAAATGAAGACAGCCTAAGAGACCTCTGGGACAGCATTAAACACACCAACATTCTCATTATAGGGGTCCCAGAAGGAGAAGAGAGAGAGAAAGGACCTGAGAAAATATTTGAAGAGATTATAGTCGAAAATTTCCCTAATATGGGAAAGGAAATAGCCACCTAAGTCCAGGAAGCACAGAGAGTCCCAGGCAGGATAAATCCAAGGAGAAACACGCCGAGACACATAGTAATCAAATTGACAAAAATTAAAGGCAAAGAAAAATTATTAAAACAAGGGGAAAATGACAAATAACATACACGGGAACTCCCATAAGGTTAACAGCAGATTTCTCAGCAGAAACTCTACAAGCCAGAAGGGAGTGGCACAATATATTTAAAGTGATGAAAGGGAAGAACCTACACCCAAGATGACTCTACCCGGCAAGGATCTCATTCATATTCGATGGAGAAATCAAAAGCTTTATAGACAAGCAAAAGCTAAGAGAATTCAGCACCACCAAACCAGCTCTACAGCAAATGTTAAAGGAACTTCTCTAAGTAGGAAACACAAGAGAAGAAAAGGACCTACAAAAACAAATGCAAAACAATTAAGAAAATGGTCATAGGAACATACATATTGATAATTACCTTAAATGCGAATGGATTAAACGCTCCAACCAAAAGACGCAGGCTCGCTGAATGGATACAAAAACAAGACCCATATATATGCTGTCTACAAGAGACCCACTTCAGACCTAGGGATACATACAGACTGAAAGTGAGGGGATGGCAAAAGATATTCCATGCAAATGGGCATCAAAAGAAAGCTGGAGTAGCAATACTCATATCAGTTAAAATAGACGTTAAAATAAAGAATGTTACAAGAGACAAGGAAGGACACTACATCATGATCAAGGGATCAATCCAAGAAGAAGATATAACAATTATAAATATATATGCACCCAACATAGGAGCACCTCAATACATTAGGCAAATACTAACAGCTATAAAAGAGGAAATTAGCAGTAACACAAGAATAGTGGGGGACTTTAACACCTCACTTACACCAATGGACAGATCATCCAGACAGAAAATTAATAAGGAAACACAAGCTTTAAATGACACAATAGACCAGATAGATTTAATTGATATTTATAGGACATTCCATCCAAAAACAGCAGATTACACTTTCTTCTCAAGTGCACACGGAACATTCTCCAGGATTGATCACATCTTGGGTCACAAATCAAGCCTTGGTAAATTTAAGAAAATTGAAAGCATATCAAGCATCTTTTCTGACCACAACGCTATGAGATTAGAAATAAATTACAGGGAAAAAAACGTAAAAAACACAAACACGTGGAGACTAAACAATACGTTACTAAATAACGAAGAGATTACTGAAGAAATCAAAGAGGAAATCATAAAATTCCTAGAGACAAATGACAACGAAAACACGACGATCCAAAACCTATGGGATGCAGCAAAAGCAGCTCTAAGAGGGAAGTTTATAGAAATACAATCCTACCTCAAGAAACAAGAAAAATCTCAAACAAACTAACCTTACACCTAAAGGAACTAGAGAAAGAAGAACAAACAAAACCCAAAGTTAGTAGAAGGAAAGAAATCATAATGATCAGAGCAGAAATAAATGAAATAGAAACAAAGAAAACGATAGCAAAGATCAATAAAACTAAAAGCTGGTTCTTTGAGAAGATAAACAAAATTGATAAAACTTTAGCCAGACTCATCAAGAAAAAGAGGGAGAGGACTCAAATCAATAAAATTCGAAATGAAAAAGGAGAAGTTACAATGGACACCACAGAAATACAAAGCATCCTAAGAGACTACTACAAGCAACTCTATGACAATAAAATGGACAACCTGGAAGAAGTGGACAAATTCTTAAAAAGGTATAACCTTCCAAGACTGAACCAGGAAGAAACAGAAAATATGAACAGACCAATCACAAGTAATGAAATTGAAACTGTGATTAAAAATCTCCCAACAAACAAAAGTCCAGGACCAGATGGCTTCACAGGTGAATTCTATCAAACATTTAGAGAAGAGCTAACACCCATCCTTCTCAAACTCTTCCCAAAAATTGCAGAGGAGAGAACACTCCCAAACTCATTCTACGAGGCCACAATCACCCTGATACCAAAACCAGACAAAGACACTACAAAAAAAGAAAATTACAGACCAATATCACTGATGAATATAGTTGCAAAAATCCTCAACAAAATACTAGCAAACAGAATCCAACAACACATTAAAAGGATCATACACCATGATCAAGTGGGATTTATCCCAGGGATGCAAGGATTCTTTAATATATGCAAATCAATCAATGTGATACACCATATTAACAAATTGAACAATAAAAACCATATGATCATGTCAATAGATGCAGAAAAAGCTTTTGACAAAATTCAACACCAATTTATGATTAAAACTCTCCAGAAAGTGGGCATAGAGGGAACCTACCTCAACATAATAAAGGCCATATATGGCAAGCCCACAGCAAACATCATTCTCAATGGTGAAAAACTGAAAGCATTTCCTCTAAGATCAGGAACAAGAAAAGGATGTCCACTCTCGTCACTATTATTCAACATAGTTTTGGAAGTCCTAGCCACGGCAATCAGAGAAGAAAAAGAAATAAAAGGAATCCAAACTGGAAAAGAAGAAGTAAAACTGTCACTGTTTGCAGATGACATGATACTATACATATAGAGTCCTGAAGATGCTACCAGAAAACTACTAGAGCTAATCAATTAATTTGGTAAAGTAGCAGGATTAAAAAAATGCACAAAAATCCCTTGCATTCCTATACACTAACAACGAAAGTTCAGAAAGAGAAATTAAGGAAACAATCCCATTCACCATTGCAACAGGAAGAATAAAATACCTAGGAATAAACCTACCTAAGGAGGTAAAACACCTGTACTCAGAAAACTATAAGACACTGTTGAAAGAAATCAAAGGTGACACAAACAGATGGAGAGATATGCCATGTTCTTGGTTTGGAAGAATCAACATTGTGAAAATGACTATACTACCCAAAGCAATCTACAGATTCAATGCAGTCGCTATCAAATTACCAATGGCATTTTTTACAGAACTAGAACAAAAAATCTTAAAATCTGTATGGTGACACAAAAGACCCCAAATAGCCAAAGCAATCTATTTTTTTAAAATTAATTTATTTATTTATTGGCTGTGTTGGGTCTTCGTTGCTGTGCGCGGGCTTTCTCTAGTTGCGGCGAGCAGCGGCTACTCTTCGTTGCGGTGCACGGGCTCTAGGCCCACGGGCTTCAGTAGTTGTGGCATGCAGGCTCAGTAGTTGTGGCTCACAGGCTCTAGAGCGCAGGCTCAGTAGTTGTGGCGCACGGGCTTAGTTGCTCCGCGGCATGTGGGATCTTCCTGGACCAGGGCTCGAACCCGTGTCCCCTGCATTGGCAGGCAGATTCTTAACCACTGCACCACCAGGGAAGTCCTAGCCAAAGCAATCTTGAGGGAAAAAACGGAGCTGGAGGAATCAGACTCCCTGACTTCAGACTATACTACAAAGCTACAGTAATCAAGCCAATGTGGTACTGGCACAAAAACAGAAACATAGATCAATGGAACAAGATAGAAAGCCCAGAGATAGGGGCTTCCCTGGTGGCGCAGTGGTTGAGAGTCTGCCTGCCGATGCAGGGGACACGGGTTCGAGCCCTGGTCCGGGAGGATCCCACGTGCCGCGGAGCAATTGGGCCCGTGAGCCACAACTGCTGAGCCTGCGCATCTGGAGCCTGTGCTCCACAACGGGAGAGGCCGTGACAGTGAGAGGCCTGCGCACAGCGATGAAGAGTGGCCCCCACTCGCCGCAGCTGGAGAGGGCCCTTGCACAGTGACTGAGACCCAACACAGCCAAAAATAAATAATTAATTAATTAATTAATTAATTAAAAAAGAAAGCCCAGAGATAAACCCCTGCACCTATGGTCAACTAATCTATGACAAAGCAGGCAAGGATATACAATGGAGAAAAGACAGTCTCTTCAATAAGTGGTGCTTGGAAAACTGGACAGCTACATGTAAAAGAATGAAATTGGAACACTCCCTAACACCATACACAAAAATAAACTCAAAATGGATTAAAGACCTAAATGTAAGACTGGACACTACAAAACTCTTAGAGGAAAACAAAGGAAGAACACACTTTGACATAATCACAGCAGGATCTTTTTTGACCCTCCTCCTAGAGTAATGGAAATAAAAACAAAAATAAACAAATGGAACCTAATGAAACTTAAAAGTTTTTGCACAGCAAAAGAAACTATAAACAAGATGAAAAGACAACCCTCAGAATGGGAGAAAATATTTGCAAATGAATCAGTGGACAAAGGATTAATCTCCAAAATACATAAACAGCTCATGCAGCTCAATATTAAAAAAACAAAAAACCCATTCAAAAAATGGGCAGAAGACCTAAATAGACATTTCTCCAAAGAAGACATATGGATGGCCAAGAGACACATGAAAAGCTGCTCAACATCACTAATTATTAGAGAAATGCAAATCAAAACTGCAATGAGGTATCAGCTCACACTGGTCAGAATGACCATTATCAGAAAATCTACAAACAACAAATGCTGGAGAGGGTGTGGAGAAAAGGGAACCCTCTTGCACTGTTGGAATGTAAATTGAGAGAGCCACTATGGAGAACAGTATGGAGGTTCCTTAAAAAACTAAAAATAGAATTACCATATGACCCAGCAATCCCACTACTGGGCATATACCCAGAGAAAACCATAATTCAAAAAGACACTTGCACCCCAATGTTCACTGCAGCACTATTTACAATAGCCAGGTCATGGAAGCAAACTAAATGCCCATCGACAGACGAACGGATAAAGAAGATGTGGTGCATATATACAATGGAATATTACTCAGCCATAAAAAGGAACGAAATTGGGTCATTTGTAGAGACGTGGATGTATCTAGAGACTGTCATACGGAGTGAAGTAAGTCAGAAAGAGAAAAACAAATATCGTATATTAATGCATATATGTGGAACCTAGAAAAATGGTACAGATGAACCGGTTTGCAGGGCAGAAATTGAGACACAGATGTAGAGAACAAACGTATGGACACCAAAGGGGGAAAGCAGTAGGGGGTGGGGTGTGTGTGTGTGTGTGTGTGTGATGAATTGGGAGATTGGGATTGACAAATGTATACTAATATGTATAAAATAGATAACTAATAAGAACCTGCTGTATAAAAAAATTATTTCAAAATAAAATAGTAGAAAAAGAAAAGAACCTGCTGTATTAAAAAAAAAAATACATATATATATATATATATATATATATATATATACCTTCCATTCCCTACTTAAATGTTCAGTCTTTTCTCTAGTTTCTTGAACATATGTTCTAATATCCTTGTCTACTAATTCTGTCACCTGTGTCATCCCTAGGTTAGTTTTAATTGATTTTTCTCCTCATTATGGATTGTATTTTTCTGCTTCTTTGCATGCTCAGCAATTTTTGATTGGATACAAGACATTGTAAAATTTACCTTGTGAAGAGCTGAATATTTTCATAATTTTATAAGTAGTATAAAGATCTTAACTGAGTTCCAGAGCTTTGTTCTAGAACTCAGTTAAGCTTATTGGAAACAGATCCTTTCAGATCTAACTCTTAAGTTTATTTATCCAGGACCAGAGCAGCATTTAGTCTAGGAATAATTTTCCCCCACCCCTGAGACAAGACTCTTCTTAGAATTATAACCAGTATCTGCAAATTATGAGATTTTCCACTCTGTCTGTTAGGAACAGGGACTATTTCTGGCCTTTCGTGAGCTCCAAGAACTGGTCACTCTTCCCTCTAATCCTTTCAGGTGGTTTTTTTCCTGACCCTGGGTTATTTCCTCACACACATTCACAGATCAGCACTCAACCAAAAACTAAAGGGGACCCGACCCTCTGCACGTCTCCAGAGGTGTCTCTCTGTGCTGCTCTCTCTGATCCTGGAATCTGCTCTGTGAATTCTGTTGACCTTGGCTCCCTTGGACCAGCAACTCCAAGGGAGAGTTGGGGAAATACTGCTGGGTTCCACTTGGGTTCCCAACTCTCTGAGGCCTGGAAATTTTCTCTGGGCAGTAAGCTGCAGGCAATTGTGGCCTTACCTCATTTGTTTCCCATCTCTCAGGGATCATTGTCCTTGGTTGCCTAGTGTCAATATCTTGAATTCTGTCATTTCCTATATTTTGTTCAGTTTTGATTGCTTCAGGTGGGAGAGTAAATCAAGTCATTGTTACTCCATCTTGAGTAGAAGTAGAAGCTGTCTAAAAAAACAAAACATCCTGTTCTAAATCATTGAATTACAGCACCTTACACAACAACAACAAAAATAAACATTAAGATAGTACCTGCCTTAGTTCAGGTGCTACAACAAAGTACCATAGCCTGGGTGGCTTATAAACAGAAATTTCTTTCTCACAGTCTGGAGGCTGCAAGTCTGAGATCAGGGTGCCAGCATGGTCAGGTTCTAGTGACAGCCCTCATCTGGGTTGCAGACTGCTGACTTCTTGTTATACCCACACATGGTAGAGGAAATCACCCAAGTGACCTAGTTCTTTGGCCTCTTCTTATACAGGCACTTAATTACATTCATGAGGGCTCCACTCTGATGACCTAGGTATCTCCTTAAAGGTCCCTTCTACAAATACTATTACTTTGGGGATTAGATTTCAACATACAAATTTTGGGAGGACACAAACTTTCAGTCCATAACAACACCAAAGTGTATTTTGACTCAATATAAAAATGCCTTTCTATAATGACAGTTATACAAAAATGGAATAGTTTTCCTTGAAAAGTAGTGTGTTCCCTGTTACTGCAGATGTTAACAGTGGTTATAAGCATTGTCTGGATTTTGTGGGAAATATGCAAGTAGGGTCTGCAAACCACAGCCCGCAGGCCAAATATGTCCCACCACCTGTTTCTGTCAGTAAAGGTTTATTGGCATACAGCCATACACATTTTTTTACATATTGTGTGTGGTGCTTTTATGCTACAGTGGCATAATGGAGCAGTTGTGCTAGAGACTCTGCCCTTCACAGCCTAAAATATTTACTATCTGGCCCTTTGCAGAAAAAGTTTGCCAACCCCTGTTTTAAAGCTTCTGATATGGCTGATGTGACAAAGCGACTTCTCTGATTTCTTCCCAATTTGAGATTCTATGAGTCTGTGGAGGTAGGGAATAAGTTTCTTACCTAATACAAGTTTTGCATCTTCCTCTATCACATATTTATGTTTATTTTAATATAATATTCTGCTCCCCACTTCAGTTTTCTGGGTAAAGTTGATCCTCCCCAAATAGTCCTATACTTGTCCTTTAATTTTGCATATCTCCTCCCCACCACCATATAATCCTAGTGATGCAGTATCAATGTATACCCTTTCCCCCTACTACTTCTTCTACTTTGCTCCTTTTTTTCTTTCCCCTTTACCTTCCCGCTTTCTCTTCTCCCTTTCTCTTTCTTCCCCCCTTCTCCCTCCCCCTTCCTCTTTCTCTTCCTTCTCTTCCTTCTTCCTCTTCTCTTTTTTTCAGTAATTATTTATAAACACCTCACCAGACTATTTTAGCCATTGGGGCTATAGAAGTTATAAGACAGTCTCTGCCATCACAAAGCTTACATTGGTACCCCAATTTGAAAAGCAGCCATTGTATGTTCCCAGGTCACAAACAAGCAAGTGTCACCAAAAAGGATTTCAGAGAATCCAAGGAAATACACACTCACCAACTTTCACAATGTAAGAAAACCCAGAGTGATCATTCCCTGGCAAGGCAGGCTTGCTTTCATAGCCATGTCAACTGGCTGTTAATCTTAAGTGGACAAACCTCCTGATGACAAAACATTTTTTAATATTCAACTAAAATGAGAGTGAGAAAGGATTGGGCACCACTGTCCCCAAAGAACAACCGCGATGCCACGTGATTTTGTATATGTGCCATGTCAAAATGCTCTCACCTCTAGTTGCTGAAAGAGATTTTCTTTTGTGGATGAAAGGTACAATCTGAAAGGGCATTTGACAACATGAAGTAAATTATATTTCAGGAACCACCAGTGCCCCACAGCCAATCTTCCTAATTTTATTGAAAACTAAAAATAGCTTCTGCTTCAATATCCATGCAAAACCTCTTCATTCCAATTTCTGTTAATTGATTTTTTAAAGCAAAGTCTTCTTTAGGAGAACACTTTTTTATTATCACTTTCAATTTTTTTCTCAGAAACTTGAATTTAATAGAGGATTAGTATAAATTATGATACTGGAAAGTAAGCAATGCTAGTTATGGAGGATTCTGTAACTGTGATCCATTTAACCCAATAATTTAAGTGTCTTCATCTCCAAATTGAGCTTTGTGCTTTGGATGTTAAACTCTACTTTACAGAAAACTTCTAAAATGGAATTGCTACAAAGTTCTCCAGTTGTTTCAAACACAGGGACCTACTATTTGGCAAACCTGCTTGATCTTTGTTTCTTTGTTCTCTTCTTGAATTCTGCTGCTGTCTGTTCTATTTCTCTGGGTAAGCAGTTTATATAGTTGTTAAAATGCTTTCAAATTGAAATATCTGCTCAAGAAAGGTATTAAGTAGGTCTGATAAGTAACTACCTTGACATTATGTTGCCTCAAATAAAATTTCCAACATCAACTACTGAATAAGGAAATAGCTCTAATCTTGCCTATTACTTCTTTCTACTTTATTTGAACAGGACAACTTAAAATTGACTATGTTTCTGAAAATAAAAGGAAGATATATAATGGGTTTATCAAAATTCCTCTTACCTGCTAAAAATATTACAGAAGGACTATCTACAGATAAAGATTAAGCAAATGCTATGAAAAAATCACTGAGTTTAATGCAACATACAAAGGAAATGTATGTTATTATATTTTTACTTACTATCCTCAAGACAGGAAAATTTCTGATTAATTTTTGTTAAGATTAACTGTATTTACTGTGAGTTCTTATTTAATATGCTTGATTACTTGGAAATTGTCACTTTCCACTACTTAAATCTATAATCTTTTGTATTGCTTCTGTATAAATGATGGTGGATAATGTATATGATTACACATGAAAAAATTTTAATTTCGTATAGGTACCATATACAAAAAAATGGATAAATTGGACTTCATCAAATGTTTAAATATATATTATCAAGAGTGAAAACTTTAATGATGTAAAGGACACTATCAAGAAAATGAAAAAACCCACAGAATGGGAGAAAATATTTTCAAATATATTTGATAAGAGACTTGTATCCAGAAATTATAAAGAACTCTTACAACTGACAATAAAAAAGACAAATATCCCTATCAAAAAACAGGCAAAGGATCTGAATAGCCATGTTTCCAAAGAAAATACACAAATAGCCAATAAGCACGTGAAAAGATACTCAACATCATTAGTCATTAGGGAAATGCAAATCAAAACCACAATGAGATACCATGTCACACCCACTAGGATGATTATAAAAATAATAATAATAAAGGAAAATAACAAGTGTTGGTGAGGACAGAGAAATTGGAATGCTTTTTATACATTACTGGTGGGAATGAAAATGGTGCGATTGCTTTGGAAAACAGATTGGTATTTCTCTCAAAAACGAAAAAGTAAAATCATCATTTTACTCGGCAATGCCATTCCTAGATATATACGCAAGAGAAATGAGAAAAAGGTGTCCAAACAAAAACTTGTATATGAATGTTCATAGCAGCACTATTCACAATAGCCAAAAGGTGGAAACAATCCAAACAGATGAACAAATAAACAAAATGTCTTTATCTAGATAATGGAATATTATTCAACCCATAGTGAAGAATCAAGGACTGATACATAATGCAACATGGATTGAGCTTTGAAAACATCATGCTAAGGGAGACAAATCAGATAGAAAAGACCACCTATTGTATGATTCCATTTATATGAAATGTCCAGAATGGGAAAATCCATAGAAACAAAAAATAGATTGCTGGTTGCCAGGAGTTGGGGGGGAAGGAAGAATGAAGAGTGACTGCTACTGGCTATGGGGTTTCTTTTTGGGGTGATCAAAATGTTCTGGAATTAGTGGCGATGGTTGCACAACTTGTATACTTTGAAAGGTTGAATTTGAAGCATTTGAATTATATCTTAATCAAAAAGTTGTATGAGAAAAAAAATGCTAGTGTATGGCTGAGATCAAACCCACATAGACCATGCAAACAAATTAATTTTATCTGACTCATAAACATAAAGGTGACATCAGAGTAATTCTTTATAATGCTATTACATTGTATATATTTACCTGGCTTAAAATTTTAAGTTGTAAATTATAATTTATTTACTACACTAGTGTTAACCTGGGGGAAAATTAAAGTTCAATTTATGAAAATTAGAAGGAAAGAGACTGTTGGTACTTCCAACGAAATTTATCAACTTGATAATAATTTTCATAACCATATTAACAAATATTTATTAAACCTATACCATTAAGAGAATATGATGAGCATTTTGATAGATTATCTACTATAAGACCAACACTGTACTAGGTTCCATGGGGTTTATATAAATGACAGTCCTTGTTTGAAATCTGGTTCAGGAAACAAGACTAAAGTAAATGAAGCATTTAGGGAGCAAGTGTGGTATATATTTTAGGACTGAATGGTATGTACAGACTCCTAGAATTGCAATCCTTAGTACTCTTTTATCTCAAACTTCTCTTTTTGCAGGTCCCGACTTTAGGAGTTAAGTGTGACAGAGTTCCGAAAAGGGGCAAACCCATTAATCTATTCAATAGATATTTAGTGAGCCTGCTATGTGCCAGAGGCTCATAGCCTTATATGTGCCATTAATCTCTCATCTAAATGCCACTAATTGAAATTATTACAAAAATGAAAATGACTCAGTTTAGCTGTGTGCATCTAGCATTATGGGAAGGAAATGAGAGGGATTTCAGTCATCTTAATAGCAGACATTTTTCACTGTTGAACTTCCCCAGTTCAGTCCTATCCTGTGATAGCATATTAACAATCAGAGTGAAGAAGCAATGAAATTTGTGGTTAGGAAACACAAGTGTTTCTCAAGGTGCCCATGTATTCACACACGTAAATATTTATATCTTTCTATTATCAAATAGATATTCAAATTGGATGCCATAAATATTTAAATCAGAATTTAATTCTATTTTTCAGGGTAGACAGCTTGAGATTAAGCTACCATTTAACTTTACCATTAATTTTTTTTTCTCCAGAAAGAACATAATGGATTCTGGATTCTGTAGTCAGAAACTGACCAAGGTTCCACCTTTAGTTACTAGCTGTGTAAACTTGGGCAAGTCATTTAATCTCTCAGCTTCAGTTTCCTCATCTGTAAAAGGTAGGTAGCAATATTTCCTACCTTGCTGGGTTGCCCTGAGTTCAAGACTAATGTAAATAACGGTTTTAGCATTTTACCTGGTACTTCATAGTCTTCAATTTACATTACCTATGATATTGGAGGAAAAGGTTAATCGCCTTTTTCTCCAATTACAATTCACAAAGCAGCCATGGAGTTCTTGGAAATGGTGGATGTATTTGGCCCTTACAATAATGTCTATTGTATTTTCACTGCTTTTTTCATTATATATTTCTGAAAACAAAAACTGAAAGTCTAAAAAACGTCTTAATTATAAGATAGGCTTTGGATGGGAACAATAAAATATTTTATGTAAGACAAGTTTTTAAATGGTAAACTTGCAGGGATCTAAGCTCCTTGAGATCAGAGTGGAAGAAATTCATGTCTAGAGAACAGAGAGGATCCTAGGCAGAAGGCAGGGAACTGAGGAGCCAGCCATAGCAAAACAGGAGGTTTTTAAAATGTAATGAGAGGTTTTGCTTCGGGCAACACTTGTGAAATCAACACTCGTGAAATTGGAAATTCTATAAACTGACCAAGAAAATAGATGAGAAACTGAGCGATGAATGCCTTATTAAAAACTACAGGTCCTCTTATGGCCTGCATCCTTGAATGAGTAGGCATCCTTTCAAAGTTAAGGAAGATAAGACACAGGAGGGTTTAATCATTTGCCGTAAGTCACTAACAATATTCTTATTCTAAAAGTTTGTAGTTAGGTCCAGGCTCAATATTTCTCACTGTGAACTTGCTGAGGGAGATGAATTTCATAGAGACAGAAAGTAGATTAATGTTTGCCAGGGGCTGGGCATGGGGAGTGGATGGGCACTGACTGCTACTGGATATGGGGTTTCATAATTAAAATCAATGGGGTGGGGAAGAGAAGAGACACGGTTCCTGCCCTCATGGAGATTAGTATCTATGAGGGAGATAGACAAGTAAAACAATCATTGTAGTACATTTTGTTAAATGCAATAGTGGGAAAAGTGAAGGAAGCCAGGTTAGTGGCATTTATGCAGGAAGTAAGTTCTAAGAATGAGTAAGAGTTAGTTAGAGGAAGAGGGATGGGAGGCAGCAGGAAGTAAATTATGGTGTTCCAAGCAGTATATTCAAAGAATCAGAGATGAAACAGCACATGGCATGGTTAGGAATCTGAAAAAAAAAATTAGATCAATGGGAACAGGGTGGGAAGCAGAGAGAGGCCCCAGATGGGGGTCAGACCACACAGGGGCTCATAGGTCACATCAGGGAGTTTGAACTCTATCCCCAAAACAATGGAGAACCATCAAAAGGTTTTAAGGAGGCAAGTGACATGACCTGATTTGAGTTTTTGAGAGATTACTGCAGAATGGAGAATGGACTAGGGTGAGCAAGCCTGGAAGCAGGGAGACTAGTTAGGAGGGATAATCTTGGTGAGAGATAGTGTGACTGAACCAGGGTGGTGGCAGGGAGGATGATGAGCGGTGGAAGGAAGAGAGATTTTGGAACTTGAATCAGCAGGACTTTGTGATTCATTGGAATGCGATATTAGAGAGAAGGAGGCAAGGATTATTCTGTTTCTGGCATAGGCAACTCAGGGCCATTCACTGAGCTGAGAGCACAGAAGGGGAGGAGATTTGGGGAGATTTCAATTTTAGAAATATTAGGCTTGAGGTGCCTCTAAAGATATCCACATGAATATGCATAGTGGGCAGTGGGTGGTACGTGTCTAAAGCTCAGAAGACTGGCCTGGAGCCATGGACCAGTGAGTCTAGAGATGGTAATTGAAGCCATGGAAAGAGATGAGTTCCAGGGAAAGTATAATAAGAAGAGAAGGGATCTCAGGATAGAATCCTGAGGAACACCAACAAGTAAGAAACAAACCAAAGGGAGGAGCCTACTAAGGAGCCAGAAGCCAAGAGGAAGGAGGAGAATCAGAGGCTCATTGTGTCACAGAAGCCAAAGAAAAGAAGAAGTAGTCAAATGTGTCAAATGCTAAAAAGAAGTCAGTAAGAGAAGGACCAAGAATTCTCTATCAAACTTAGTAACAAGGAAGTTGTTTGTAATTTTGGGATTTCAGTGGAAAACCAGATTTTAGTAGGTAAATGAGTGATCTGAAGATAAGGCAGTGGAAACAATCCTTTGAAGAAATGGGTCTGTGACATAGCTGAAGAGAAATGTGAGATCAAATGAAGTTTTCTTCAAACAAACAAACAAACCAAACAAAAAGAGTGGGAGGGAGTTAGCTGAATTTAAAAGATAAAAGGAATTAGCCAATTAAGAGGGGAAAGTTGAGGATGCAAGAGGGACTTCCCTGGCGGTCCAGTGGTTCAATCCCTCATCAGGGAACTAAGATCTCGCATGCCTCGTGGCGCAGCCAAAAAAAAAAAAAAGAGAATTTCAAGATGCAAGAGAAGGGTTTTAACTGATAGAACAAAATATTGCAGAAGGCAGGAGGCATTCACTTTAGATAGATGAGGAAAAGAGGAGAGACGTCTCTTTCATTGTAACTGAGAGGGAAGGAGAGGATGTTTTGGATGCATTTGTTTCTGCGTTTCACGCAGTGTGTGCTGGTGCCAGCTCCTACTAGCGCACCGGAGCCAATTGTTAAACTTTCAGGAATTTTGAGATCTGGTTAACTTATGTTAATAGCTTGAATTCAGCCACAGTGGGAATATTTACACCATGGAAATTGGCAGACACAGCAGATCAGAACTCCCCCACATCCCACCCCGAAGACTGTCAGTTATCAGTAATTTACCACCACACCCCTCGAGGTAGGAAAGTGAAAGAGCTCCTATCTGAATAGCACCATTTTCTCTGTTGGGTAAGAAGGCAGATTTCGTGCTGATGTCAGAGGTTTGAGGAGAGTGAAGAGAAGCTGAATCCTGTGAAGCATGGCAGACAGAGAGAGCCACCTGGGAAAATACAAAATGACTACCAGGCTGAATTGAGGGACCAACTGAGGTTGAAGACCATTAGTCTCTGGTGGAATCAATCCATGCAGTTGTATGATTTCTCCTGCAAGCTGAGCAGCCTGGGGAGCTCAGCAGAGAAGGGAAGAGGTGATTTGATCCAGAGTCAGTCTTTTGCCTGGCAGTTGCGATGGAAGAACTAAATGGAGATAGGATGACAAAGCTATTTATAAGAAAGTAGCTGCAGTAATGGGCCATGGAACCCAAACTGTAAAGGGAGAGAGGTGAAAACAGAAGGTGATAAGTAAGGAGAAGGTGGAGGAGTCATGTTTTCCTGATATCACATGCTTTGAGTCCTCTTGCTGTATCCTGGTCTCACCTTTGCTATTTGGTCCTCCCATTTGACAGTGCCACTTTTAGAATGTGACAGATCCAGGTCCCTCAATCTTATATGGTACTCCAGCTTCATCTGACCATTAAATACTATATTGTTGTCCTTGTTTTAGACATCATATCTTAAAGATTGCAATGCCCGGTGTCATTGGAAGAGCTTAACAGCATTATTAACCACACAGCATAAATGAGTTGAAGCAGGGATAGGCAGATTTTTAACATTTTAGGGGGAATGATCTGATATTTGATCATTTTGATCCATATCACCAATGAATAATCAATGATATCCTGTAGTATACACAATCACTCCACATCAGCAATAGTGAATATAATTGCCATGAGGATATCATTTTGCAAATTATTAGAAGAACATAAAAGTATTAAGTAACATGGGAGAACTTCAGAAAGTTAATGTACAATCTCTAAATGGCCTTCAAATAAGCTTATTTTCTTAGAGTAGTTTAACCGCCAGGAGGAAAACCCTTTCTGGATTATACAGAATTTGTTTATGGGGTAAGACCAGAAGCTGCCTTAGAGATGGGACTGTTGACTGGCAGAACCTCAACAAAGAACAAATCTGCTATTATAGACAAGACTCAGGGGCATAGGAACTAGTACTTTAATTTTAAGTGACAATGAGTTTTTATAGCTGATACCTGCTTATATCTTCCAAAACATTCTAAAGAGTATAACTGTCAGAAATCTGTGTACTTGGTGGACTACATTCCCCATTTCGCTTTTCCCTAAGATTAAATAAATTGAGTGTAGTGCCAGTATTTAATTTCTCAATATGTATATGTTACAGGAATTTTCTTTCTGAATTAAAAATGTCATTTCACTGAGATAACTGAATTGATGGTACTCTTGTATTTGCAATTCCTCATGATTAGTGCCAGATTCAATAAATATAATTCATTTTCACCCACTACCCTGAGATAAGCTGGATGTCATGGCTTTGAAATAGCTAGAATCCCTGGTGCTATGGATATAAATCTTGCCCATGTAACTTATGTTCTTTCTTATGAGGTAAGTGAGGGTGAATGGCATGTAGTTTTCATACCTAGGAAGACACTTCCTTCTCCATCAAAGTGATTACATCATTGCATTTCCCACTTGAATAGCTGACCCCTCAAAAACATAGCAAACAAAGCTGTTGATTTTAGTCCCCTCATACTAGATTTTTTTCTTACCATTTTTTTTTTTTTCTAACCATTTTGTCTTTTCTAACCTTGAGGTATTTGGATACATGGTAAGAGGAAGAAATATCCGGGAGAACAGGAAGTGTACAATTTTCTTGCTTGTGTCACTCTTCACATTGGCCAGCAAGGGGAGTTATAGGAACGATTTCAGGTGTTTGAGCTGAGACAGTTACTTCCCACAGTTGATTATTAGTCGCCATGTCTCTTGCACTGGACTTTCTGCATAACTCAGCTAGTATTTTTACTGTTGTGTGCCAGTGTAGTTTTCCTTTCATCTAATAGTTTGCTGAACAAAAATTAATTGTGAACTTCAAAGTGAAAAATTTACCAGAATGGTGGGATACTGGAAATGAAGTGAGCTTCTATGCCCAGGTGGCATAAAAATCTAATTGTAGCCGGGAGAAGCCCAAGCCCCCTTGATGAGGATAAGACAGCATTCAACTGGCTTCAATAAAAAGGGACTTAAATGGAAAGGAGGTGGCCTTGAGAAGAGCAGCGGGACAGCCAGGACTGAGAAGGCCATTGTTCTAAGTTCTCCTGGGGCTTATGGAGATTGACAAGGCACCTGCTGCTTTCCAGAGCTGAACATTCAGGGCAGCCCTGAAAACACCCAGGGCTGGGACACTCCCCCGGCCTCTGGCCCACAGCCATCCAGGAATCACCCAGCCCATGCTGGAGATTTAAAGACGTGGGCAGAAGGTGTGGGAAGAGCCCTCAGGAGGGATCTGGAGAGACAGTTTCCACTCTGTGAGCAACCCAGGACAGCTCTCTCACCTTTAAATCACATTTCATGCATCTTAGCTCCAACCAAGGCTTTCTGTGGTCTTCTGTGGAGTCCCTCTACTAGTAACATTTAATCTCTGACCACTGTCACAGATAATGGTTCACTTCATTCGCTTAGTTTGGGACCAGGATCAATGATTATGTACCCTACTGACTGCCTTGATTCTGCTTCCCCAAATCCCCATCCTGGCTGCCCAAAACAATACTTTGCTGTTAGTGGCAAAATAGACTAAAAATCAGTAATCACTAGTTTTCTCTATGTGAAGGTCAAATTCTAATTTAAATTATTTTAAATATATGTTTTGAATAAATTATGATCCCATGCTTTGCTTATGAACAAACTGCGTTGTATGGAGAAAAGAATCTGGTCCTGAGAGTAGATGTAGATTTTAGTTCTGACTCTGCCACTTAATAGCTGTATAATCTTGGACAAATCACATGATTTGGGGGGACTTAAGTATTCTCACTACAAAAATGGGGAGGGTGGACAAACTGAGTGGACAAGATTCTAGACCTGAGAGTCAGGCAGAGCAGGATTTTCATCCTGGCTATTTCATGTATTAGCTAGATGACTTTAAGTAAGTGACTATTAGCATTATTTTAAGGCTTTAATGAGATAATGTACATGAAACCCTTAGCATTATTCTTAGAATGTAATAAGCACTCAACAAAGAATAGTTATGATAATAACCATGATAATGATCATAAGAATTAAGGTTCTATTAGGACGTTTTTTAAAACTCTAAAAGGCAGTGACTTGACTCAAGTGTTGTGACCAATTGCTCTGAATGCACCTGTTCATTTGATCCTGTGCTTCTTCAAAGAATTTGTTAAGAAATAGACTGAAAGTTTAGAAAACTTTGCAAAGTGTTAGATTTTGTTGTATAGTACTGCAGTCACATATTCAGCAAACAATGTGATTATAGGCATTGTGATAAATACAGCCATGGGCTGATTTCCTTTTTTTTATGTCATAGTGTAACGCCTACTAGAAAATCTGTAAAGGTTAAAATTTGTTTTCAGTAGTAGCGCAGTGAGTGAAGCAAGAGAGGGATTGGCTCTTTTCAGTTTTAAAACTGACTTAGCTTTTAATTTACAAGTTTTGAAAATGTTCTCTCTATAAAGTTTAGGCTTAATTTAAAATTATTCTCAGATAGTAATAATTACTGGAAATGAGCTGTGTTCACCAGCTCTACAACGAGGATGGCAAGTAGATATAACTTATTGAATAAGTGTCTATTGAATGCCCATTACGTTCCAGGCACTGCTCTAGGTGTTAGGATACAGCAGTGAATAAAACAGACCAAAGTCCCACACTCATGAAACTGACCTTCTGCTGAAGTTTGCCTTCTGTTGAGGTGCCAACTCTAATAGAGGGCCTGACTGTCAGGCTCTGGTGACAAGAATCAGGAAACCACCCCAGGGCTCATTAAGGAAGGATGCTGTGGCTGATGGGTGGCTTCCACCAGGGGTGAGGTGTGGGAGAGTCCAGGACTGTGCTGTATTTACCATCCTCACGGCAGAGCAGTGCTGTCCAATCAGGCAGCCACGTGCCACATGTGGCTATTGAGTTCTTGAACTGTGGCTAGTCCAAATTAAGATATACTATAAGTATAAAATACACACTAGATTTCAAAGACCTAGTAAGAAAACAAGAAAGGAAAATATCTCATTAATAATTTCATGTTAATGGCATATTGAAATAACAATATTGTAGATCTATTAGGTTAAATGAAATATATTATTAAAATTAATTTCATATTTTTACTTTTAAAAAATGTGGCTACTAGAACATTTTAATATTATACACGTGGCTCTCATTATATTTCTGCATGACAGCACTGGTACAGTGTTATGTCCTGGCTTGAGTCCATGTAACACCACAAACTTTTTTTTTTTTTTTCAATTAATTAATGTATTTATTTTTATTTTTGGCTGTGTTGGGTCGTCGTTTCTGTGCAAGGGCTTTCTCTAGTTGTGGCGAGTGGGGGCCACTCTTCATCGCGGTGCGCGGGCCTCTCACTGTCGCGGCCTCTCGTTGCGGAGCGCAGGCTCCAGACGCGCAGGCTCAGCAGTTGTGGCCCATGGGCCTAGTTGCTCCGCGGCATGTGGGATCCTCCCAGACCAGGGCTCGAACCCGTGTCCCCTGCACTGGCAGGCAGATTCTCAACCACTGCGCCACCAGGGAAGCCCACACCACAAACTTCTTAACCAGCACAGGCAGGAGGCAACACTATGAAAAAGTGAAAATGTGCTGGCTTCTTTTTAAACTTTCTCTTCTTTTAGGTACTGCCTGATCCCTCAGTCTTCTGCCTGGAACTCTGAGAGGACTCAGACACATTTCATGGAGCTATTTCCAGGCAGTTTTCCGTACTTCAAAAGTATCCTATCCTATCAGAACTTTACTGTTCAGAGTCCCATTTCTGTGAGATATTTAGCTTTCTACGTTGTTAATAGATTCTGACGTTTAGGATATCATCTTTTAAAATTTGTCCATTAAATACATGTACCCTGTAATAAAATACCTTGGCTGAGAGAAATCAATCTCAAGTAGTGGTGATTTTATACTGAGTAATAGAGCTGGAACACTTTTTCTTCCTGGCACAGAAGCACAGAGACTATAATCTCACCTTGTCCACAACTGTCCACTGTGATCAAGACCAGCCAAGTCTTCCCTACACATCCTCCCTCCCTAGTATTTGGACATTATTTCACAGTTCACAATGTGCTTTCACAGAAGGTTTCTCATTTTAGCTTCCAACCACTCCATGAAATAGGTAAGGATGGACTTATTAATTGATTTAAATAGAAGATTTTTAAAAATGAGGCCAGGAAGCAATAGGTCTTCTGGCTATCGGGGTCTGTGGAGGAGGGGTGGAGGAGGAGTCCCAGATGATCCATGGGGATGTGGAGAATAGTGGAAAAGGAAAGTGAGTAGAACTGTCCTAAAGGTCTTAGCTGTGGGATGGAGGGGAATTGGGGATGGTGTGGTGGGCAGCAGGGCTGGATTAGAACATTATAGTGGGAGTTATACTGCAACTCAGGGTTAACTTATTTCCAAATAATACTAGAGACATATATTCTGATATAGAGGGCAGGGAAAGGGATAGAATGGGAAAAAATACAGGAGATATGCCAAATTGGATAATGGAAAGTATATTAACTTGTTGAAATGAGCAAATATAGAGAAAAAGGAAAAGAGCAAACAAAAATCTAAATTAAATTGATCAATATTGTGTAAGATAAGAACATTAGACGTGATAAGCTCAATGTACCCATTAAAAAGCAGAAACTGCCAGATTTGGTGAAAAAGCAAAATTCAGCCATGTGGTAGCTATAAGGAACATGCTTAACAAGGTATCAAAAAAACATATGCATGCAGACAAAACTATAATTCAAAAAGATACATGCACCCCTATGTTCATAGCAGCACTATTCACAATAGCCAAGACATGGAAACAACCTAAATGAATGGATAAAGAAGATGTATTTTATATATATATATATATATATATATATACACAATAAAATATTACTCAGCCATAAAAAAGAATGAAATAATGCCATTTGCAGCAACATGTATGCAACTAGAGAATATCATAGTAAGTGAAGTAAGTCAGAAGGAGAAAGACAAATACCATATGATATCACTTATATGTGGAATCTAAAATATGACACAGATGAACCTATCTATGAAACAGAAACAGAATCACGGACATAAAGAACAGACTAGTGGTTGCCAAGGGGGAGGGGTCTGGGGGAAGGGATGGAGTGGGAGGTTGGGTTAGCTGATGTAAGCTTGTATATACAGAATGGATAAACAACAAGATCTTACTATGTAGCACAGAGAACTATATTCAATATCCTATGATAAACCATAATGGAAAAGAATATTTTTTAAAAATGTATATATATGTATACTTGTATACTTTGCTGTACAGCAGTAATTAACACAACATTTAAAATCAACTAGACTTCAATAAAAAAAAAAGACAGCAAATGCAAAGAAAAAGAAAGCAGGCTGGTAACATTAATATTAGACAGATGAAATTAAAATTGAAAGCATCAAGCAAGATGAAGAACACTATGTAAGCACATAAAATTAGGTAAATAAATTTACAAGCTTTGGACTTCCCTGGTGGCACAGTGGTTAAGAATCCACATGCCAATGCAGGCGACATGAGTTAGATCCCTGTTGGGGAAGATCCCATATGCCACAGAGCAACTAAGCCTGTGCACCACAACTACTGAGCCTGCGCTCTAGAGCCCGTGAGCCACAACTACTGAAGCTTGTGCACCCTAGAGTCCGCGCATTGCAACTACTGAGCCCACGCGCCACAACTACTGAAGCCTGCATGCCTAGAGCCTGTGCTCTGCAACAAGAGAAGCCACCGCAATGAAAAGCCTGCACATCGCAACGAAGAGTAGCCACCGCTCACTGCAACTAGAGAAAGACTGCGCACAGCAACAAAGACCCAATGCAGCTGAAAATAAATTTTAAAAAAAATTTACAAGCTTTAAAATTTATTTATAAAAAGAAAGGTAACAAAAGTTTATCACGGGGACTTCCCTGGTGGTCCAGTGGTTAAGACTCTGCACTTCCACTGTAGGGGTTGCGGGTTCAATTCCGGGTCGGGGAACTAAGATGCCATGTGCCATGCAGTGCAGCCAAAAAAAAAAAAAGTAGGGACTTCCCTGGTGGCAAAGTGGTTGAGAATCCGCCTGCCAATGCAGGGGACACGGGTTTGAGCCCTGATCCGGGAAGATCCCACATGCTACAGAGCAACTACTGAGCCCGCGTGCCACAACTACTGAAGCCTGCGTGCCTGGAGCCGGTGCTCCGCAACAACAGAAGCCACCACAGTGAGAAGCCTGCGCGCTGCAACGAAGAGTAGCCCCGCTCACCGCAACTAGAGAAGGCCTGCACGCAGCAACGAAGACCCAATACAGCCAAAAATTTTAAAAAATAAAAATAAAAAAATTCTGTCTGGAAAAAAATAAAATAAAGAAAAATGAAAAAAAAAGTAGAAAATAGAAATCTTTGGGAAATTGTCTTTATTTATTAAAATGTTTATTTATTCATTTGGCTGTGCCAGGTCTTAGTTGCAGCACAAGGGATCTTTTAGTTGCAGCATGAGAACTCTTAGTTGCGGCATGTGGGATCTAGTTCCCTGACCAGGGGTCGAACCCAGGCCCCCTGCATTGGGAGCGTGGAGCTGTAGCCACTGGACCACCAAGGAAGTCCTGGAAAATTATCTTTAAAAAAAAAGTTTATCGTGGATTTAATCATCATTAGAAAACAAAAATAAACATTAAAGGAACTAAGAATCTATTTTAAGAAATTAGCAATGAGAAAAAGGAAAAATAACCAGAGAAATAAGGGAGAGTTATTAAGGCTAAAAGCCAAAACCAATAAAATAAAAAAAAAAATGGTAGAGAGGACAAATAAAGCTAAAATCTGGTGCTTTGAAAAGATTAACGAAATAGACACTTTCTCCTCCCCTTTTCCCTCCTCACACACTGCAAGGAGCAGAAAGAGGCAAAATGAGGAATGAGAAAGAAGTCCTATCCCCAGATACAGGAGAGATTAAAGGAATAGTTACAGAGATTACTTCATGAAATTCCATGGCAGTGGTTTGAAATTTTAGAGAAAATTAATGATTTCCTGGTGAAAAACAAGTGAGTAAAATTAACCCCAAAAGAAGTAGAAAATATGAACAAATTATTATAGAAGAGATTGAAAAGATGATTTAAAGTCTTCTATCAAAAAAGGCCACCAAAACCATATGGCTTCCCTGCCAAGTTTATTTGACTTTAAAAGAAGATATAATTACCAAGCTATTTATCATTCCAGATGAAACTCTTCTAATTCACTGCATAAAACAGCAAACTTTAATACCCAAACCTAAAAAATATAGTATAATAACATAAAGTACAGACCAATCTCACTTATGAATGTAGATGCAAAAATTCAAAATAAAATATTAGCAAACAAATCTAATTGTGTAGCAAAAGAATAATATACTATGATCAAATAGGATTTATTACAGAATATAAAAATGGTTCATTACCAAATAATCTATTACATCAATAAAGTAAAGGAGAAAAAATAAGCATGTCAATAAATGCTAAAAACATATTCAATAGAATTCAGCAGCCATTCCTGATAAAATCTCTTAGAAAAATAACAGTAGAAGGAAACCACTTAAATATGTTTAAGATTAACAAAACTCAGCGAGCAAATATGCAGTGGCAAACCACAAAACCCATTTCAATCAAAAATAGGATAGCTGGGACTTCCCTGGTGGCGCAGTGGTTAAGAATCTGCCTGTCAGTGCAGGGGACATGGGTTCGAGCCCTGGTCCAGGAAGATCCCACATGCCACAGAGCAACAAAGCCCGTGCGCTACAACTACTGAGCCTGTGCTCTAGAGCCCGTGAGCCACAACTACTGAGCCCGAGTGCCACAACTACTGAAGCCCGCGCGCCTAGAGCCCGTGCTCCACAACAAGGGAACCCACCGCAATGAGAAGCCCGCGCACCGCAACGAAGGGTAGCCCCGGCTTTCCGCAACTAGAGAAAGCCCGCGCGCAGCAACGAAGACCCAATGCAGCCAAAAATAAATAAATAAAAGACCTTTAAAAAAAAAAAAATAGGATAGCTACCATCCCCAATATTATTTACATTGCCTTATAGGTTTTGACAAGCAAAGAAATTAAAATAATTGCCATCTATCTAGGAGAAAATGAAAATGGACCCCCACTATACACTATTATAAGATACATTCTTAGAAGTTTAAAAACTTAAATGTAAAAATATAACTCAATAACGATATCACACAAAGAAATGTGGGTTATTATATATGTTCAACCTAAAGGGTGAGGGAACATTTCTTTCTGACCATGGCTGAAAAATTCCAAAGCTCTAAAAGAAAAGATAGATATACTTGACTATATAAAAATGGCTGTCTTCGTATGACAGAAGATATAAACAAAGCAATAAACAAACAGGGGCTTGGAAACATACTTTTATCCTTTGCATTTTTTTCCTAGATACATTATTCACACATTCAGATAAAAAAGAAAAGGCTATTTTCTCTGTGGAAAACAAATCTGATAAGAGCTAGAGAGTCTCTGAGGAAAGAGAAAGCACAAACACATACAGTATCAGAGTCTGCTTAAACCCCACTCATTCACACTAGGTGTGGTCCATGTATCCTAAATTAAGAATTCCTCAATAATAACAACAAAAGCAAATAACTGCATTAAAAATGGGCTAAAAACTTGAATAGATTTTTCTCGAAAGGAGATATGAAAATGGCCAACAGCATATGAAAAAAAATAATCAGCATCACTAATTATCAGGGAAATGCAAATTAAAACCATATGAAATATCACCTCACACCCATTAGGATGCTTACATAAAAACAAAAACAGAAAATAACACGTTTTGGTAAAGATGTGGAAAATCTGGAACTCTTGTGCACTGTTGGTAGGAATCTGAAATGGTATAGCTGCTGTGGAAAGCGGTATGCCGTTTTCTCAAAAATTTTAAAATAGCATTATCATATGACCCAGCAATTCCATTTCTGGGTATATACCAAAAGAATTGAAAGTAGGATCTCAAAGAGATATTAGTACATCCATTTTCACAGCAGGATCATTGGAAGTAGCCAGGAAGGTAGGGATTCAGCAATGCAAGAATTCCTCAACAAATGAATGGCTAAACAAAATGTGTTGTATATGTAAAATAGAATATTAGTCTTAAAAAGGAAGAAAATTCTGGCACATACTACACCATGGATGAGCCTTGAAGACATTATGCTAAGTTAAATAAGCCAGTCACAAAAAGACAAATATTTATATGAGGTATCTACAGTAGTCAAATTCATAGAAACAGAAAGTAGAATGGTGGTTTCCAGGAACTGGGGAGAAGGGGAAATGGGGAGTATTTGTTTAATGAGAATAAAGATGCAATGTCGCAATATGAAAAAGTTCTTGAGATTGGTTGCACAACAATGTGAATATACTGGACATTACTAACCTATATATTTTTTAATGGTTAAGATGGAAAATTTTACATTATGTGTATTTTACCACAACTACTGCAAAAATCCCTGCCTTACACATTTTCTACATACATAATTTTAACTGCTATAAGCAAATACCATTGACCTCAGATTTGTAACTCTAGTACAAAGTTCTCCCCTGATGTGATGATTTATATCTCTGATTGCATACTGGGCTTCTCTTACTTGGTTATATTCCACTGGCTTTTTAAACTCAGCGTGTCCAAAACTATTTTACCCACAAACCTGGTCCTCCTCCTATTTCCTATTCTATGCCCATGAATGAATGAATGAACAAATGAATGCACCTTGGATTTTTTTCATAGGAACCTAATAATCTGTCTGATATCAAGATAATGGGTCATTTGAGTCCTGTTATTTTTTTTTGTAATGGTTTTATTGACATATAATTCACCTACCATACAATTCTCCCATTTAATGTATACAATTCATGGCTTTTACTATATTCACAGAGTTGTGCAATGTTAACCATAATCAATTTTAGAATATTTTCATCACCTCCCTCCAAAAAACCCTGCACTTTTTAACTATCACCCCGCAGTCTCCCCATCTCCTCCAGCTGTAAGCAACCACTAATCTACTTTCTGTCTTTGTAGATTTGCCTATTTTGGACATTTTAAGTAAGTGGAATCACATAATAGGTGC
Organism: Eubalaena glacialis; assembly: GCF_028564815.1. NCBI lineage: Eukaryota > Metazoa > Chordata > Mammalia > Artiodactyla > Balaenidae > Eubalaena > Eubalaena glacialis. The sequence goes on along the minus strand of NC_083720.1, from coordinate 67,061,399 downwards.
TCTTTTGTAACTGTCGTCTTTCACTGAGCATAATGTTTTCAAGATTCACCCAAGCTGTAGCATATATCAGTACTTCGTTACTTTTTATGGACAAATAATATTGCATTGTATGGATAAATCACATTTTGTTTATCCATTCATTAGTCAATGAACATTTGGGTTGCTTCTACTTTGGCTGTTATGAATAATGCTGCTATGAACATTCATGTCTAAGTTTTTGTGTGGACATATGTTTTCATTTCTCTGGGGCATATATCTAAAAGTAAGCGAATTAATGGGTCAAATGGTAACTATGTTTAATTTTTTGAGGAACTGCCAGACTGTTTTTCACAGTGGCTGCACCATCTTACATTCCCACCAGTAATGTATGTGGGTTCTGATTTCTTTACATCCTCATCAACACTTGTTATTTTCCATTTTTCTCTTTGTTTTTTGGCCGCAGTGCACGACACGTGGGATCTTAGTTCCCGGAACAAGGATTGAACCTGCGCCCCTGCAGTGGGAGCGCAGTGTCTTAACCAGTGGATCACGAGGGAAGTCCCTGAGTTTTGTTTTGTTTTGTTTTGTTTTTATTCTAGCCATTCTAGTGGGTATGAGGTGGTATCTCATTGTGGTTTTGATTTGCATTTCCCTGGTGACTAATAGTGTTGAGCATATTTTCATGTGCTTATTGGCCATTTGTATATCTCCTTTGGAGAAATGTCCATTTGGAGAATGTCCAGATCCTTTGCTCATTTTTAAGTTGTTTTTTTATTACTGAGTTCTTTATGAATTCTAGATACAAGTCCCTTATCAGATATATAATTTGAAAATATTTTCTTCCATTCTGTGGGTTGTCTTTTCACTCTCTTGATAGTGTCCTTTGCATCAGTAAAGTTTTCACTTTTGATGATGTATATTTAAACTTTTGATAAAGTCCAATTTATCTATTTTTTTCTTTTGTTGCTTGTGCTTTTGGTGTCATATTTAAGCAATTTACCTAGTCTAATGTCACACATTTACTCCTGCATTTTCTTCTAAGAGTATTATACCTTTGGCTCTTATACTTAGGTCTTTGATCCATTTTGCATTTTATATATGGTTTAATGTAGGGTTCGATTTCTTTTTTTTTTCCATTGGATACCTAGTTGTCCCAGAGCTATTTGTTAAAAAAAAGACCGTCCTTTCCTGTTGAATGGTTTTTTTTTTAAAAAAATAAATTTATTTATTTATTTATTTATTTTTGTCTGTGTTGGGTCTTCATTGCTGTGCATGGGCTTTCTCTAGTTGCGGTGAGTGGGGGCTACTCTTCATTGCAGTGCACATGGCCTCTCGTTGCAGAGCATGGGCTCTAGGCGCGCAGGTCTCAGTAGCTGTGGCATGTGGGCTCAGTAGTTGTGGCTTGCAGGCTCTAGAGCTCAGGCTCAGTAGTTGTGGTGCACGGGCTTACTTGCTCCACAGCTTGTGGGATCTTCCCGGGCCAGGGCTCAAACCCACGTCCCTTGCATTGGCAGGCAGATTCTTAACCACTGCACCACCAGGGAAGCCCCTTGTTGAATGGTCTTGATACCTTTGTCAAAAACCAACTGACCATAGATATATGAGTTTATTTCTGGACTCTGAATCCTATTCCATTGATCTACATATATAACTTATCCCAGTACCACATTATCTTAAACACTGTTGCTTTGTAATAAGTTTTGAAATCAAGAAAGGTGAGTCCTCCAATTATGTTCATCTTTTTTCAAGATTATTTTAGCTATCCTAGGTCTCTTGAGTTTACATATGATTTTTAGGATAATCTTATCAATTTCCACAAAGAGGCAACATAGGATTTTTTTTTTAATTTATTTATTTATTTTTGGCTGTGTTGGGTCTTCGTTTCTGTGCGAGGGCTTTCTCTAGTTGCGGCAAGCGGGGGCCACTCTTCATCGCGGTGCGCGGGCCTCTCACTATCGTGGCGTCTCCTGTTGCGGAGCACAGGCTCCAGACGTGCAGGCTCAGTAGTTGTGGCTCACGGGCCTAGTTGCTCCGCGGCATGTGGGATCTTCCCAGACCAGGGCTCGAACCCGTGTCCCCTGCATTAGCAGGCAGACTCTCAACCACTGCGCCACCAGGGAAGCCCAGCATAGGATTTTTATAAGGACTGTGCTGAATCTGTAAATCAGTTTGGAGAACATTGCCATTTAACAATATTAAGCCTTCAAATCATGAACATAGGATTTTTTTCCTTCTTTAATCTTCTTTAATTTCTTTCAGCAATGTTTTGTAATTTTATGAGTGTAAGTTTTGTACTTCTTTTGTTAAGTTCCTAGGTGTTTTATTCTCTTTGATGTTGTTATAAATGGAATAATTTCTCTATTTCATTGTAGATTGTATATTGCAAGTATATAAAAATACAATTGATTTTCATATATTGATCTTGAACCCTGAAAACTTGCTGTACTTATTCATCACATTATGTTTTGTTTACTTATGTTTGAACCAGAAAATTATAAACCAGAAGAGTTTATAATTGTTGCCAAATGTTACCATATGGAATTATTGAAGTAGAGGGCATAGAGGAATCAATTTCCAATTAATACAACATTTTATTTATGAGTGTGGCTTTCACACCAAATTTTATTTCTGCTACTTTTTTTCAGGGAAATTTATTTCAATTAATTAGTTGAAAGCAAGAGAGTATAGAGATAATACTAAAAAGCAAAATGCAATTTGTAAAATTTATTTTGTCACAATTTCAAATGAAATTAACAGTATTGCACTTTAACAAATTTATTTATCTAACAAACAGTTTCTCAATGGTTTGGTTTGTCAGGAACCTTGTAGATATCTGGTAACTCGTTTGCTTATGATTCTGGACAGCTATAGATAGAATTCAGATTGCCACAGTCTAAATGTCAAGGTTTATACCACGCACAACTTTTTACAGTTTCTTTAACTTTTTAAATTAATCAAGATATTATTTTCAAAGAACAAGGCCCCAGTTTACATCAGTACCTTAAAAAAAAAAGATTTATTTCAATGGAAGATAATTATTGTGAAAGCATTTTTTGATATGAGCACACTTTCTGTATTTGCACTTTGCTTTAGAATAAAGCACAGTCTTTGTCTCCCTCAGCAATTGTTTTCTTGAAAACTAGTAACATCGTTTACACATTCTTTGCAGCATTATAACACACTCATATATAAATGTCACTGTGCTAGCAGCACTAACTGTACTGATACTGATCGTAGTTATATATTATAGTTTCATATTACTATTTCTTTTGACTGACATATTGTAGTGTCTCTTTTAAAATCAGGAATATGAATGAAATTGTTTCCTCACTTATTAAAGGAGGGTTTTGAACTTATTTTGACAAAATAATCACTGCCTACATTTAGGACTTGAAAGTCCCTCTTGCTAATATTTTCATTATTTGAGGATAGTGACTTAATTAATGTTGTTAATGCTACTATTATATCTGGCAATAATAACAGTTGTCTTCACCTGTTACCTGTTACCAATAATAACTGTCTTTAATAACAGTTGTCACTCTGTTTCCTTTCTGCTAATAAGATAGATTTCTAAAAACTAATGCTAAAGATGACTCCAAGATTGTAATCCTCAGGATTTTTACTTTGGCCCAGTCTTAATCACTCAAAGCTAGGCTTTTCTAGAACATCATCTGTTGACCTCTAATTGTGGGTTCATCAAAAAAGTATTTGGCTGGGGTACAAAGGGCTTTTTTCCGAATTAAAGGAGCTGAAAGCAAAATATCTATGGTATTAAATCAGTAAGATAAGTGTCCTATATTTCCTAAATTTTCAAGGATATTTTGCAGTAAATTATCTGAATAATCATCTTTGTGTGGCATGTCTCTTTTGGAAAGGGATATATTCTGAGGGTGCTTTCTAATGCTTAGAAATGCTAGTATATACTTGGAACCCACAGCAATAGATAACTTGGAGACAGAGTGGTAGTAAGAATAATCTTTCACTGGGTAACTAGGACTGAGATTTGCAAATAAAATGGTTGGAAAAGGAAAAGTATCCCCAAGAAGCCTAAGTGTCCATCATTGGATGAATGGATAAAGAAGATGTGGTGTATATATATACAATGGAATATTACTCAGCCTTAAAAAAAGAATGAAATCTTGCCATTTTCAACAAGTCACACAGAGAAAGACAAATACCGCATGATTTTACTTACACGTGGAATGTGAACAACGAAACAAGCAAACATAACAAAACAGAAACAGACTCATAGATACAGAAAACAAAACAAATTGGTGATTGTCAGAGGGGAGGGGAGTCAGGGGGATGAGTGAAATAGGTGAAGGGGTTTAAGATGTACAAACTTCTAGTTACAAAATAAGTCACGGGGATGTGATGTACAGCATTGGGAATATAGTCAATAATAATTGTAATAACTTTATATGATGACAAATGTTAACTAGACTTATGGTGGTGATTTTTATAGTGCATAAATATCAAATCACTATCTTGTACACCTAAAGCATATAATATTATAGGTCAATTATACTTAAATAAAAAATAAAAATAAAAGTAAAGAGAAGGAACATATCCAGCCTGGAAATTTTTTCATCAGGCAGTGACTGGGTCTTTAACTCTCTTAGTTGGGTTTTTATTCATTTTCAAACAATTGGGGATTGTTAGCCTGAGGTCCACTGATAGAATTCAGGGTGACTTTAGATGAAAAAATTAAATTTTTGTTTTCACTAACCCCTAAATAAAGGTTAACATTTCCTTCAATAATGAATATAGGGGCTTCCCTGGTGGCGCAGTGGTTAAGAATCCACCTGCCAATGAAAGGGACATGGGTTTGAGCCCTGGTCTGGGAAGATCCCACATGCCACTGAGTAATGAAGCCCGTGAGGCACAACTACTGAGCCTGCACTCTACAGCCCATGAGCCACAACTACTGAGCCTGTGCTCTAGAGCCCGTGAGCCACAACTACTGAGCCCGCGTGCCACAACTACTGAAGCCCGCGCACCTAGAGCTCATGCTCTGCAACAAGAGAAACCACCGCAGTAAGAAGCCTATGCACCACAACAAAGAGTAGCCCCTGCTCACTGCAACTAGAGAAAGCCCATGTGCAGCAACAAACACCCAATGCAGCCAAAAGTAAATAAATAAATTAATTAAAAAAAAATAATGAATGTAGGCAACATATGACAGTAGTATTAGCAGTTGCTGTGGCTTTTCACTAAAAGAAATCACAGACATTTTCATTAACACATTACAGTCATTGCAGGTATCTTGGAAATATTGTATAAACTACTTCAAATTTATGGTAATTATTAGAACTCAGGTCTTTTTTTTCTCTTCTGTTATGGTTTATTACAGGATATTGAATATAGTTCCCTGTGCTGTACAGTAGGACCTTGTTGTTTATCTGTTATATATATAATAGTTTGCTAATCCCAAAGTCCTAATTTGTCTCTACTCCCCTCCCCGCTACTATCCCCTTTGGTAACCATAAATTTGTTTTCTATGTCTGTGAGTCTGTATCTGTTTTGTAAATAAGTTCATTTGCATCATATTTTAGATTATAAGTGATATCATATGATATTTGTCTTTTTCTTTCTGCCTTACTTCACTTAGTATGGTAATCTCTAGGGCCATCTATGTTGCTGCAAGTGGCATTATTTCATTCTTTTCTGTGGCTGAGTAATAGTATTCCATTGTGTATATATACCACACCTTCTTTATCCATTCGTCTGTTGATGGACACTTAGGTTGCTTCCATGTCCTGGCTATTGTAAATAGAGCTTCAAAGAACATTGTGGTACATGACTCTTTTTGAATTATGGTTTTCTCTGGGTATATGCCCAGTAGTGGGATTGCTGGGTCATATGGTAATTGTATTTTTAGTTTTTTAAGGAACCTCCACACTGTTCTCCATAGTGGCTGTACCAATTTACATTCCCACCAACAGTGTAGGAGGGTTCCCTTTTCTCCACACCCTCTCCAGCATTTATTATTTGTAGAATTTTTAATGATGGCCATTCTGACTGGTGTGAGGTGATACCTCATTGTAGTTTTGATTTGCATTAGAACCCAGATCTTGTTTTCTACTGTGTTAATAAGGAAGCACATACATTATCATGTAAAAATTGATAACAGTATTTCAATATATTTTATTTTTTAATAATGTATATTTTATTCATTTAAAAACATTATTCTTAGAACAAGTAAAGAAATCCATGGTGCAAGAAAGATTAAGAACTCAGCAAGTGTAGGCTTACATACAGTGGGACTTACAATGTGTTCTGGGGGGGATGCCTATCAGTGTGGTCGCTGAACATGCCTCATCTGTTCACTCCCTGTGTTTGAAGGGAACTATGCCAGTTTCAGTATCCAGCAGAACCCTGGGTCCTGGATAGCTCCTGTCCACAAGCTGATACTGATAGGCGAATTCCTTGTGCTGACTGTGGCCAGCTTGAAAACTTACATGAAAATGCATCTTCTCAGGATCTGCCAAAACTAGGTTCAGACTGCCCTGGGCCAGTCCTGACTCATCTTTTTTTTTTTTTTTAATTTATTTATTTTATTTATTTATTTTTTTGGCTGCATTGTGTCTTTGTTGCTCTGCGCAGGCTTTCTCTAGTTGTGGCGAGCAGGGGCTACTCTTGGTTGCGTGCGTGGGCTTCTCTTGTTGCGGAGCATGGGCTCTAGGTGCGCGGGCTTCAGTAGTTGTGGCTCGCGGGCTTAGTTGCTCCGCAGCATGTGGGATCTTCCCAGACCAGGGCTTGAACCCATGTCCCCTGCATTGGCAGGCGGATTCTTAACCACTGCGCCACCAAGGAAGCCCCTGACTCATCTTTGATTTCAGATTTTCACCCTTAAACCAAGCCCTGGTATTGTGAGATGAGCCAGTACATGCTGAATGGAGTTTCCCCACCACCACTGCCACCACTGCATTTGTGCCTTAATTTGCCATTAGACACATTGGGGAAAGTATCAGATAGGAGCCACCCCAAACCATAAAGCAGAAGTGGAAGAAACACACTAATGAAGGCATGAGTTTTACAAGGAATGTCATTTCAGTGGTTGGACCAGGAGAACTGGAAAGACAAAATGATAATTTGTTCAAGGAAAAGGTAACTATCTAACACAGTGGTTTAGTTAAATTGTCACATTTCAATTATAGCTGTTTACTGCACATTTAAAGTGACCTTGCAGGTAGAAAGTTCAGCTGACTGTGTATTAATTACCTCCAGGTCCATTGGGTATTTCTAGTTTTTTATGTTTGTAGAATGAGAGTGAAAAGGAAGAAGAGCTTCCTTGTTTTCACTCACCTTAAACAGTAACACTGTGCATGACAAACAGAATTTGCTGTACAGCTGGAGCTGCCTTTCCAATTGTTTACTTAGATTTTTAGTATAGGAGATAATGGGTAAAGAAAGATTCTTAAAAATAGAAACCCTGGGTTCTAACCCTGATCCTTCCCCGGCTTAAACCAATTATGTTCTTGTGTAAGTCCCTGTATTTTGCTGTGCTTGAATTTCCTCAAACTATTGACATAGAGATTGTGGGGGAAATGAAGGAGATGGGAGAGAGAGAAAATCAGTGTGAAGTTCTTTGCATTTACAGGAAAGTTGAACAGACATATTATTGTAAAATATTTTTTAAATTTCTACTATAGTTTGCCTTGCAAATAGCAGGTGAATGTTTATTGATTTGAATTTGTTTGACGTTAGTATTGTTCCTTATGTTTCAAAGCACTTTGTAATAAATAACGAACTAATCAGGTAACTGTTATTAGTGGTTTTTATTCTTTTTGTTGATTGTCATATAAAGAGCAAGATGGTAGCTCAAGTTTGTCAGTGTGGAAAACTTTATATTGTACATTCCTCTGAAAGAGGATATAAGAGAATTTGTTTACTGTAATACACTCGGAGCCTAGAATATTGTCTGGAACATGGTAAACCTTCAATAAATGTTGAATGATATAAGAGCCCAATCATCCCACCTTCAAAATAATGCTATATTAATTATATAGAGATTATACATAAATTTTCATTAGTGGAGAAGATTAGAGCAAATTTTTCTTTTAAGTCCACTAATTCCAGGCTGGGACAACAAGTATTGTAATTAGGCTTCCCTGGTGGCGCAGTGGTTAAGAACCCGCCTGCCAGTGCAGGGGACACGGGTTCGAGCCCTGGACCAGGAAGATCCCACATGCCCCGGAGCAGCTAAGCCCGTGCACCACAACTACTGAGCCTGCGCTCTAGAGTCCTCAAGCCAAAACTACTGAGCCCACGTGCCACAACTACTGAAGCCCGTGAACCTAGAGCCCGTGCTCCACAAGAGAAGCCACCACAATGAGAAGCCTGTGCACCACAACGAAGAGTAGCCCCCACTCGCTGCAACTAGAGAAAGCCCGCGCACAGCTACAAAGACCCAACGTGACAAAAAGTAAATAATAATTAATCAAAAAAACAAATATTGTAATTAAAAAATTTAACCTACTGCTTTCCTCCCCCTATTACTTTAGCTTAATATTTTCAGAGCTTGCAGTTAATAATAGTGTACAATTTTGTGGCAGAGGGAAGGAAACGTTATTAATAGAAAGAGTGTGTGGTATTTTTGCCATTATATGATAGATAAGGCATGTGGAGTAAAAATGGCAGGCATTCTGACTTTGCTTTAATTAAGGATGTTTCATAGCAGCCCTGGCTCATGGCTTTAAAATGCCCCTTCCTCACATGTAATTAAATGTCTTCTTGTGGCTTTCATTATTTTCATTTCTTTATGTTAAGGTACAACCCACTAAGCTGAGCAAGCAGGGAAAAATAGAGCATAGTCCTGGTTCTTCCATATTCTTACACAAGTTTCTTCATTTCTCCAGGTTTTGACTTTATGCTCTAGAGTAGGGGTTGGCAAACTATGGATCACAAGCCAAATCCAGCCTATCACCTATTTTTATACAGCCCACGAGCTAAGAGTAGTTTCTATATTTACAAATGGTTGGGGAAAAATTTTTTTTTAAATCTTCATGGCATTTGAAATTATATAAAATTCAAATTTCAGAGTCTATAAATTAGATGTTACCGGCACATAGCCAGGCTAATTTGTTTATGTATTTTCTATAGCTGCTTGCACACCAGCAATGGCAGAATTGAGTAGCTGTGACAGAGCTCTCAAAATCTACAACATTTACTAACCGGCTCTTTACAGAAAAGGTTTGCTGACCCTACTTCAGGCTGTTTAATGAATGAAAGAACTTTATTAAACTCTATGAAATGAAAATATATGTAGGCTTTTAAATAAATTAAAAACAATTTTAGATATTGCCCATGGATTGAGGGATCATCTTTAAAATGAATTCGGTAAGAAAAAAGAATATTCTGAATGAAAAGCTAAACTGGTTTTGCATCAAGAATGTCCTGGCTGCTTCCTCCAAGTACTCTTTCATTTTATTTAAACTGATGTTCTAAAATTCTGGTTTCATTCAGAATTTTAACCACAAAAATCAAAGAAAGATGAGTCAGAGTCAATTCCACCTGAAAGGGACTCAGAATGGAATTCTTGAGTTGATGAGACCCAGGTTTCAGTTTTGGTTCCACCGCTTATTACCCAGGAAATACAGTATTTAATGTCTTTCAACCTCAGTTTTCCCATCTGTAAAGTGGCAGTAACCACATTTACCTCTAAGGCCAGACCAGACATGAGGGCACCACAGGTATTAATTTGGTGCCTTTGCTTCAAACCAATATTCTTTATTTATTTACTAATTGTTAGTGGGAATGAAGAGAAAATAAATTTTCTATTGACAAAGATAAATTGCCCCATTTTTTGATGTTCAGAATAAGGGAAGGGGTTTCTTTTTTAAAAAAATTTTTTATTTAATTTTGGCTGCGTTGGGTCTTCGTTGCTGTGCGCAGCTTTCTCTAGTTGCGGCGAGCGGGGGCTACTCTTCGTTGCAGTGCACGGGCTTCTCTTTGCAGTGGCTTCTCTTGTTGCGGAGCATGGGCTCTAGGTGCGTGGGCTTCATTAGTTGCAGCACTCAGGCTCAGTAGTTGCAGCAGGTGGGCCCTAGAGCATGCAGGCTTCAGTAGTTGCCGTGCGTGGGCTCTAGAGCGCAGGTTCAGTAGTTGTGGCACACGGGCTTACTTGCTTCGTGGCATGTGGGATCTTCCCGGACCAGGGCTCGAACCCGTGTCCCCTGCATTGGCAGGCAGATTCTTAGCCACTGCTCCACCAGGGAAGTCTGGGTTTCTTGAACTATTTGGAATCACGTTTCACTTTGCAGATTTTTCCATCACTGACAACTATGTCTGTTACTCTCAGACACCAAGGATTAGGCTAATTGATGTGGATATATTTATAAGTATCATTCAAAATACATTTTAAAGGTCTTTTTTTTTCTGTTTTCTGTACTTGCAAAATATCTCCCATCTTGTCTCTGTGTATCTGTGTGCTCACACACACGTTTTGTGTATATAATTTTCTAAAGCAGACCATTTCTTGGGGGACATATTAAAAGTTTTATAACTTAGATGATAAAGGATAAATTGATCTTCCTCAGTAAGCAAAGCTATATCCATGCATTGTTTGGTTCCAGTTTTGAATGTCCCCTGGTTGACTAAGCCTCAGGGTTCATGCCCTGTGGTACTTGAACTTGTAAGCCCTCCAGATTCTGAAAAGACACAGATGCATAGTTGCAAGAATTGTCTTTGATTTGCATTAGAGGTCCCTAAGATCTGATGAGCTCGAAACCAATTTACATTTTGCCTATTGTTTAAGGATTTGAATATGGAAACCTGAATTTGTTTTTTTTAATTAATTTTATTTTTCGCCGTGTTGGGTCTTCGTTGCGGTGCACGGGCTTCTCATTGTCGTGGCCTCTCTTGTTGCAGAGCACCGGCTCTAGATGCACAGGCCTCAGTAGTTGTGGCACATGGGTTCAGTAGTTGTGGCTTGCGGGCTCTAGAGCTCAGGCTCAGTAGTTGTGGCGCACGGGCTTAGTTGCTCCGCGGCATGTGGGATCTTCCTGGGCCAGGGCTCGAACCGGTGTCCCTTGCATTGGCAGGCAGATTCTTAACCACTGAGCCACCAGGGAAGCCCCTGGAAACCTGAGTTAATGGGCATCAAATTTCCGATTTATTGCAGTGATATTATAAAATAGCCTCCCTGAGCCGGCTCATGGTTTAATCCTATGAGGAATAAATAAGATTGTGTATATATTACATCTATATCTATATCTATATCTATATACATATACATATCTATCTATCTATCTATCTATCTATCTATCTATCTATCTATAGCACTCTATTACCACACTGTTTGGCACAAAGTAGGCACTGAAAGTAAGGCAATTGATATAATTATTGCCACCTTGTTACAGGTATCTCCTTAGAAAGAGAAGCTATATCAAAATACTATGGAGATGTGAAAGGTAGGCTCTAGAACAATGCTGTCCAACAGAACTTTCTATAATGATAAAAATGTTCATTTTATTTATCTGGGCTATCCAATGTGGTAGCCACTACCCATATGTGAACCGAGGAATGGATTTTTTTTTAATTTAATTTTAAGTAACAAACTTTAAAGTCACATTAAACAGCATGACTCTAGAATTTTTAAAGATATCAACAAAGGATTAGACAAAATAACATAGCTCTGATAACACAGGGAGAATGAATTCCTAATAAGATACCAAAATGGGAAAATCCATAAGATACAGAGTCACATTAAAATTTGTGATAAACAGCCTTTATTTGACAGGGTTTTTCATGTAATTGATCATGCTGCAATGATGAGGGAAGGAATTATAACATCTAGGAAAGGCATTCCAAAGTGTAAGCATGCAATTTATTAATATCACATGTGTTTACTCCAAAATATATTCACAAAATTTGAAATAATATTTTTAATATTCACAAAATTTTAAATAATACTGAATGGAATTTCAGGATTGGTGAGATCTGAGCTTTCTTCCAAAACAGAAATAACTCCAAACAGTGGATTCACTGGTGACTTCATTTTATGTACCACATTTGATTGATCAATTATCTAATTCAACAAATCTCTGGAACCCTTAGACTCAGGGTATGTAAGGATGAACCAAAGAGACATAGGGAAGAACATGTCAGGAAGTAGAAATAACCTGGGAGAAGGCCTTGTACTGGAAAGAACTGAATAAAAGCAATGTGGCTGGAGTAGAAAGAGACAGATGGAGGGGAGTACAAAAAGAGAGAGGTGGACAAGGGCTAAATCTTACAGAACCTTTAGGCCAGAGGGTGAAGTTTGAACTTTCTCCTAAGAGCAAGTGAAAGCCATTTGAAAATTTTTTTAAGTTAGGGGTTGAAAGGGATGATGACAAGATCAGACGATTTTTAAAAATCTCATGATTGGAAATAAAACAAATGGATGGAAGACTGTCTAGAGAGAAGCATGGGAACCAATCTGGGAAATATGAGGGCAATTGAGTAATACACAAGGTCTTTTAAGAATAAAGTAGATTTTATCGCATTTCATGACACAGCCCCAAAATGTTTTCCAACACAGCAGCCAGAAGGATACTTTAAAAAGTCAGATCCTGGGACTTCTCTGGTGGCACAGTGGTTAAGAATCCACCTACCAATGCAGGGGACACAGGTTCAATCCCTGGTCCGGGAAGATCTCACATGCCGCAGAGCAACTAAGCCCGTGCGCCGCAACTACTGAGCCTGCACTCTAAAGCCCGCAAGCCACAACTACTGAGCCCACATGCCACAACTACTGAAGCCCTTGCACCTAGAGCCCGTGCTCCACAATAAGAGAAGCCACCGCAATGAGAAGTCCACTCGTGGTAACGAAGAGTAGCCCTCGCTCACCACAACTAGAGAAAGTCCACGTGCAGCAACGAAGACCCAACACAGCCAACAATATATAAATTAATTAATTAATTAATTAAAAAATAAAAAGGTCAGATCCTATCATTTCCCTGCTTAAAACCCTCCAATGGGCCCCCTTCTCACTCAAGCCTAACACTGGCCTACAGGGCCCTATGTGATCTGGGACCCACAGTCTCTCTGACCTCATGTCCTATAACTTTCACCCTCATGTCACTCCAACCCCACTGGTCTCCTAGCTGTTCCTTAAACATGCCAAGGCCTCTCTGTAGCACAGCTTTTGTACTTGCTGTCCCTTCTGCCTGGAATTCTCTTCCCATCAGATATCCCCATGGCTTCTTCCCTCAGTTCTTCAAGTCTCTGTTTAAATGTCATTGACAGTGGGTGCCCCCTTATCAGCCCTAAACAACATATGTAAGATAGTACCTCCCACCTCCCAAGAGTCCCTTTTCCTGTTACCCTGTTCTCCACAGCACTTATCACCGACTGATGTACTATTTATTTATTTGCTTGCTGTTTCTCTCCCCACTAAACTGTAAGCTCTGTGAAGGCAGGGACTTTGATTTGTTCCTTGCCATATCCTCAGCACTGTAGGTATTCAGTAATTATTTGTTTTTTTAAAAAATATTTATTTATTTATTGGGTTGCACTGGGTCTTAGTTGCAACAGGCAGGCTCCTTAGTTGTGGCATGTGAACCCTTAGTTGCAGCATGCACGTGGGATTCAGTTCCCTGACCAGAGAGTGAACCCGGGCCCCCTGCATTGTGAGCACAGAGTCTTAACCACTGCGCCACCAGGGAAGTCCCAATAATTATTTGTTGAGTGAACAGATGAATGAATGATGCGGGATGAACTTGATGACCTCTCTAATTCTTCCCCAGCTCACTGACTATAGTTTAGAGAACCGTGACCAGCATGTCATGTTCTGCTACTTTGTGCAGAAGCACACTCCCACCCCCCAGCTTGGGGACAGTTCCAAGAATTGTGGCCAATCTCTCCCATCTTCTCCTTCGTTCCCCAGCTCAGGTATCCGCAAGGAACCGTGCCAACCCTTCACCCAGCACCAACTCTTTCCAGTGCCAACTACCTTCTCCTCGACTCTTTTGCTTTACCAGAGGATGAGGGAGCCGATCAGGATGGCTGAGAGCCATGAGGGCTGGACCGGGGGGAATACTTGGTGGCTGCAGCCCAATTGCAGAGCTTTGGAACTCCTCCAAGGACGCACACAGGGCAGCTGCTGCCAGACCATAAACTTGTTTCCCATATACCATATAGAACCCTTCCTGGCAGTACAATGCATAGACCGCCGGTCCTGTGGAGGAGTGCCTGTACATTGGTTGTAACAGAGATGGGCCACATGTGTTGAATTCACCTGGTGAGCTATTTATTGTCTTTAGATTTTAGAGGAGGAACCAAACAAATGGGATTTTTAGTCTGTCTCAAAAATACCAGTAATTTTTATTTTATTTTATTTTATTGAAGCACAAAGTAGAGAAAAGAAGATGGATTAGGACTCAGAAGATCTGGATTTGAATCCCAACTTGTGACTTGGTTTGTGCTATAGCCTTGGGCGAGTAACAAAACCTCTACTGGCTACAGTTTCCCGTCTGTCAATAGGAATAACTATTCCTGCTCTGCCCAACCTCTCAGGGATGTTGTGGGGATCATGAGACCATAATGGGTGCATATTAGGTGAAGTATACAATATTTTTCATACATAGAGGTTTTTATGAACAGAAACATAATGGTGGCATCGCTCAAATGCCTGACAAAATGAAAGTGATCTCTCTTCATCCAGTAATGAAAGGAAAGTTCAAGAGAGGTGAGGAAACGGATCTTGATGCATTTTTGGACTTTGCATTTCCATGGAAACCATCAGCACACGACCTATTGTCTTTAGGGAGATGTTATATTACAGATGTGTTTTTATGGCATAGACAAATTGACTACCTCTAGTAATTTAAATTCTCTTAACCAAAAAAAGATGGATTCACATAGTCATGGTGACGAGTTAAAATTATGGCTCTCAGAGAGTCTGCCTGCCAATGCAGGGGACACGGGTTCGGGCCCTGGTCTGGGAAGATCCCACATGCCGCGGAGCGGCTGGGCCCGTGAGCCACAGCTGCTGAGCCTGCGCTCCGCAACAGGAGAGGCCGCGATAGTGGGAGGCCCACGCACCACGATGAAGAGTGGCCCCCGCTTGCCGCAACTGGAGAAAGCCCTCGCGCAGAAACGAAGACCCAGCACAGCCATAAATAAATAAATAAATAAAAATTTAAAGAGAACATTAAAAAAAAAAAAAAATTATGGCTCTCAGAAGGAATTTACTTTTTAAAAAATGGTTGGTTTGACTCTATATATATGTGTGTATATATATGTATGTATATATATATATGCATGTGTATACATATGCTTATTTTAAATAAGTGTGCATGCAGAAATGCTTTTAAAATATACTCCACATAATTTTAACCTAAGCACAATAGTTTAATTAAGATTGACATGCAAAGTACAATGTTATGAAAGAAAATGTCATCATCTTTTTTGAGCACGAAAGAGGCTCTAACATAGTATTCATCTGTCATTTGCAAGAGTGAGGTTACTGTAAATCTAGAGAAGTGGCGAGACTGGTCTACTGTTTCTGGGAAAAAGGGTAGGTGGGCACAGGTGAAATCCCAAATGAAAATTCTACAGCAAGTAGAATTAAGTGATCTGTATGTCTCTTCCCACACATTAGAAAAGACTTGAGACTTATCAAAGAGAAAAATCTAAAATTGCCTTGGGTGGTTGATTCTGAGAATGAGGCAACCTCCTGTTCTGCGTAACCCTAACATGAGGTCTCAATGTTCAGTTTCCAAAGGGTCATCATCCAGTTTGGGACTGAGCCACGGCCTTGGCATCTTTACACATGTGTTTCATGACTCAGAAGTTCCTCTGCAGGATGAGGATGGGGAAGAGGGTGGAATCCTACCAGCAATGTAGGCCTTGGTCACAGCTATGCCTTGGTGACAGGAAGAGTAAAACTAAACTGCTGAAATAAGGGTTTGAGTTTATGTGTGAATTTCAAGTGTCTGTGATAGTCCCATCTGCATAGCATGGAACTCTAACGTGGCACACCTTGCTGAAACCGGCAGGTTTGCAAGGATTTCTTTTCTTTTCTTTTCTTTTTTGGCTGCACTGCACGGCATGCAGGGATCTTAGTTCCCCAACCAGGAATCGAACCTGTGTCCCCTGCAGTGGAAGCGTGGAGTCTTAACCACTGGACCACCAGGGACGTCCCCTGAAAGGATTTCCGAGCGATGAGACGCAGCTATGGGTTTCTCCCGTTTTGGTGGTTAATGTTTGCTCTGGTTGGGAGAAGATTGGTGTGTATCTGGTGGTTCTGACTGTGTCACTTGTGGTCATTCTGTCCTCTCCGGAGCTGAAAACCTCACTCTTCAAACCTGCCCCTTGTTTCCTGGTTGTTCATATGTTCAGCAGCCTATGGATCCCATTGTCTTCCATGCATGTTTTAATCATGCAACATATGAAGCTTGTGAAATGGAATATCCACATTATATAAATTGCAATAATCAGCTCTTGACAGATTTCTACAAAATGTATGTCAGTAACTTCCTTCAATGTCCTGAGACATTTTACAAAGAATCATTGTCAGCGTTTCAGAGAGAAAGAAAAATGAGATAGTTATCTATACTATTTCTCCATTCTAGTATCGCATGTGCCTGGAAGCCAACCAGATTTCTAACAGGGTTTAAAATGTCAGCCAGAATGTACTGAATATATAGTAGAGGCTAAGATTAAATTTCCTTTGGTTTACTTAGATAAACTGGGCTTGGGGTTAGCTTGGGGGAGGGAAGGAGTCACTGGTCTAATAATATAATTCATTGCCCTTTAATAAATCTTTTCTTACTTTCCCCTTCAATTTCTGCTCTTCTATGCTTTTTATCATATCCAGAGAGTCAGGCAATAGTCAAGTCTATTAAATGGCATCCTGTTTGAATATGTTCCAAAAAAAAATTACCATGAAAAAAAAAAGTAGTCATCAAATCGCACACATTTCTCTACACCATGAGAAAATATAAATGAAGCAATTCGAATACTTTATACTCTCCCTAAACTGAATAAAGATGTGGAGTTCCCCAATGAGAATGAATTTTCTTATATCAGTCCCAAACAGCATTACTTTGTTTGAAAATCAAATGGACAAGGATGTTTTCTATTTGATGAAAACCAGTCTCTACACTTAAGTTGCAAACAAAGCTGTTAAGTTCCCATGTCACTCCTGGACCCATTTGAGTTTTCCTGGAAATGCTCCAGATTCAGTCCAGCATGGCAAGAAGCACAGACTTCTGGGACACTTCTTGAGCCACATCTGTAACTGAAAGAGCTCTTCAGAGCTCTCTGCACCTGTCTCCCTGCTGATATTGGCAAAAGCAGAGCCATTATTGCTGAGGCTCTACAAGTCTTTAAAAAAAAAAAAAAAAAGGCTGTTGGCAATATCCAAGCTCCTTCTCTTCTGCCACACTCCTTCTCTTTCTGAAGGTCTAGGAGCTGCCAGTGGTCACTAGCCCAGCTCCCCTTCCTCTGCGTAGGCTCCAGGATTAAAATCCTGCCATCAAGGAGTTCACGTTTCCTCGGCTCAGGAGAAAGAATCACCATGATCCTGTGCTTTTAAGTCCTGATGAATTCTAACTACCTTCTTATATACATGGCTTAATTATAGCGATGAATTTTATATGTGATTGAGGTGCCATGACTTCACCATCATATTTTGAACATAGATGATTATAGTTTATTGTTTAATTCATGAGAATAAAATGATGTAAGTTTTGTAATTATAGACATATGGACCTGGGTGGGGTACTCAGGGTAAGTCCCCTGCCTCAAACCAGAAATGGACATTAGCTGTCTTTCAAAGATGGTCTTTGTTTGTCTATCCCTATCGACCTCAGAAAAAATATAAACAAACAAAAAGCTGGATACATTTTTAAACAAAAGAGACTGACTTTTCCTCTACATTCCTTATCCCAGTGACTCTCCTTGGGAAAAAGAAGAGGCAGTGACATAAATCTTATCAGCATTTCTTCTCTTGGTGGGAGACTTTCCTTAAAGATAATTTAGTTTGATCCCTCTATTCAACAGATGAGGGAAGGGAAGCCCAGAAAGTCTCAAGGAATTATAAGTGTTTGATAGAGAACTGACACTGGAACCTCAGACTCGCTATGTCTGTCTAATCCAGTACTTTCAGCATTGTTTCACCATCCTTCTGGGTCATTAAATCACCTGTGGGCACGTGGGCAGAATTGTACATGCAACATTTTCAGCCATTCCATACAGGCCTCTGGAGTGTAGTCCTTGTGCTAAAATAAAATCTGTCTTTTCTACTGTTTGCACAAGGCCAGTACATATAGATAGGCCATACTTTCCCTAAGGCTGTAGAATACTTCTGCACCTTGAGGAAGGCTGTGGCCAGGAGAGAAGTGGGGTAGGGCAATGGTTTTCAAGTGCTTTCACCACAGTAAGAAACACATTTCATATTGTGACCCAAATCCCAAATAACATGACTATGAAGATGCAAGTATATATATACAATGTAACTGAAATAAATTCCACAGAACAACACTGGCCTTTATTATTTCAATGAATTCAGCTCTATTATATATATATATACACACACACGTGTATATATATATATATATATATATATATATATATATATATATATATATATATAGTTTGTGACCCGCTGAATAGATTTCATGTCCCTTTCACCCTTTCATGAATGGAACATGAGTCTGGAGCTTTATTCAGTGGGGATGTATCTCACTTTCCTCATCATACTATTCCTGCCTCAAATACAACCAAGCATATTTATTTCTTAATGTAGATCCAGCCATACCCCATAAAACATTTAATTGGGAGCCATCTTGGTTGGTCTCAGCATGATCAAAGGCCTTTCCTGTCAGCATGTCCATGGGTGTGTCCTAGGAGAGCAGATGCTCTTTAAGAACTGGGCTTGTGTCTCCTCTTTCAAGCTGCTGAACCATCTTTTGGGTCCCCTCCCCATCTCTCTTCCCAAATAGGAGTGATCAATAAGTGGTTGCAGACCAACCTGTTCTACTCTATGCTGTGACCTTGAGCAAGTCACTTAAACTCTTTGATCTTCAGTCTCCTGATCTATAAAATTAAAAAAAATTAATTCCATCTCACAAGGCTATTGTGAAAGGCAAAAAATATATTAAATGAGAAACTGCCTTCTCAACTTGAAAGTAAATGTTAGGCGTAATTATAATTTTACCTATAACACTGTAGGCCATGACACATTAGAATTAAATGTACCATGACATAGTGAACTGAAGCTCTGGGAGGTTTCCTGATGCTTCTGCAACTCTCTGGTATTTAATAAACTAACAAACACATTAATATATTCTAAAAGCAGATTATTAAATCTATCAGTATCTATATAAAGTTATATGTCGCTACCTAACAAACTGTCTTAAAACTTATTGACTTAAATTCTTAGAGAAAGAAAGTAGAACAGGGGTTACCAGGGCTGGGAAGAAGGAGGTGGGGAGTTAGTGTTTAATGGGGACAGAGTTTCAGTTTGAGATGATGAAAAGATTCTGGAGATAGATCATGCTGGTAGTTGCACAATAATGTGAATGTACTTAATGCCACAGAACTCTGTACACTTAAAAATGGTTAAAATGGTAAATTTTGTTATGTATGTTTCACAATAGAAAAGAAACACTTAATGACTTAAAACCACAACCCTTTTAGAGTCAGGATTTGGGGCAGTGCTCAGCAGGCTTGGGTCATCTTTGCCCATTGTGGTGTCTCTTGGGACAGTTCAGATGGCTTCATTGACCACTTTGATGCTGTCTCTTAGCTGAGATGCCTCTGTTGTCCACATGGCTCTCAGCCTCTGAGACTTCTCAATACCTGTGGCCTCTCTCTACAGCTGGACAGCCTGGACTTCTTTACAAGGCAGTTGGGTTCTGAGAGAGAAAGCAGAAGCTCCAGATCTCTTAAAGGCTTGAAGTCCCAGGAAGTTGCTTCCATCCTATGCTATTGGCCAAGCCAGCCATTATGCTGGCACAGATTCAGTGTGGAAGGGGACTGCACATGGCATGAATTCAGGGAGGCATGGTTCATGTAGAACCATTTTCTAACAATCTACTGCAGCCTCCATGCCACTTTGGTAGCATCTCTCCCTGCTCTGCTTATGTTGAATTCTGTTCTAGTGCAACTTCTACAGATCAGCAGTACGGGTAGTGGGTAAGAGGATGGACTTTTGCAGGAGGCTTCAAATGTTGGCTCTGCCGTTTGTTGGTTCTGTGACCTTTGGCAAGTTATTCACTGTATCTGTGTCTCAGTTTTCTTATCTGTGAAATGGGGAGGGCAATAGTATTTATCTCATTGTGTTGTAAGTATTAAATGATGAATCTGAACTGAAAACTTAGTAACAGTGCCTGGTACGAAGTAAGAACTATATAAGCATTTGCTATTATTGTTACTGTTGTTTTCGTCTATTTTGTTAATAAAACAAATAGGGTGATATGGTGGGAAAGGGAATATTTAGGGCTAACTAAGGCAGAAAGGCTAGAAACTTGCTTAAGTACACAGGACCTCCCTGCCTCACTGTTCTCACTTACATCTAAATCCCTTGCTGACATTTAAGCCTCTTTCGTTTTGTTCTGCCCACAGAGACATGGAGAACAGCTGATCAATATCTCCTCATAATAATCCCCTGAACACCTGAAGACAGCTGTGAGAGCTTCAAGATTTGCTGAGGCTAATCTGAACACAGGTAATTGAGTTGATGATATGTTCAAATGCGCATAAACTTTTTCCCGGGGAAAACAGCTGTGGAGTATTAATAGGCACCTCACACGTCTCTTCACCCCCTTAGGAGCTGGAGTGGTGGGTCTTGTCTGTATGCAGTTAGGGAGTGAGTCTCCTCTTTCTGAGCAGAAACCTGGAGCGGGTTTCTGAGGAGGAGAACAATGCAAACAGGGCCTGAGAGGCGCCATGTGTATGGCACTCTGCTGGTTCCAAAGAAGAGCTAAACCCAGGAACCGATCATGTTGAGCAGTTAATTAGCACCTCCTATTTATTTCAGTGAGTTCTTGCCGAGCTCACCAGTGGACCCAGTGCTTAATCCAATAGGCACTTTTCAATCCTCAGCTTCCTAAACAGCACTGTCATATTTGTCATCCTCTCCTGTTTTGGAGTGAGGCAGAACATTGTGGGTTTTTTTCAAGTATTGGAGCCAGAATGCCTGGATTCTAGTTCTGGCTCTGCCACTTACCAGCTGCATGACCTTGTACAAGTTACTTGGCTGGTCAGTTTCATCTTCATCCTCATCTTCATCTGTAAAATGGGTTTGACAATAGTTCTAAATTATTGCGTTCTATTTATTTATTTATTTATTTATTTTAATTTTAATTTTTGGCTGCTTTGGCTCTTCGTTGCTGCACTCAGGCTTTCTCTAGTTGCAGCAAAGGGGAGGCTACTCTTCATTGCGGTGCGTGGGCTTCTCATTGCAGTGCCTTCTCTTGTTGCGGAGCATGGGCTCCAGGAGTGCGGGCTTCAGTAGTTGTGGCACACAGGCTCAGTAGTTGTGGCTCGCGGGCTCTAGAGCACAGGCTCAGTAGTTGTGGTGCACAGGCTTAGTTGCTCCGTGGCATGTGGGATCTTCCCGGACCAGGGCTTGAACCCATGTCCCCTGAATTGGCAGACGGATTCTTAACCACTGTACCACCAGGGAAGTCCCAGGGTTCTCGAAATATTAAAAAAGAATTTTTTTTTCTTAGCACAGTTGGGGAGCCATGGTAAGGATTAAAAATATTTTTAAAAAAACTCTTCTCCACTGACTTCTGGGATAGTGGCTCTTCTTCTGCCTGTTAGACCACTCCTTCTATGCCTCTTTTGCCAACACTTTTCTTTCACTCATCCATGAAAAATTAGCAGGTCCCCCAATGTCCTATCTTTGATGCTCTACTCTTCTCATTTTGTGTAACCTCCTATATGATTCATGCCCTTGGTCTCAATTACTATCTGTACACTGATGTTTTGCAAACCTTTTTTTCTAGGCTCCCTTTTCATTGTAGAGTATCTCTATCTGGATAGTCCAAGGCTCTTTAAATTCCAAAGGTCTAACACCAGGACATCCACCCCTGGCTATGATGGAGTAGAAACTGGTAACAGACTAGCCATCCCACCACTTTAAAAAAAAAATCACTAAGGTGAGCAAAATATTTGAGTCAGCTGTTTCAGGCAGAGCACAAGTCTGTGATCCCTAAGAGAAATTCAAGCGGTGAGGCCCAGAATCACTCTGCCTCTTTATCTGGGGGCTATTTCCCAACCAAGAAGCAATGAGCTGAGGTACCAGCTGAGCTGAGCAGACAGAGATTGGAGTCTGGGGCAGCTGAGCAACTATAATCTGCAAGGTAGGGCACTGAGAGAAGGGAGCTTTGCAGAGGGAGGGCTCCAAAAATCCTGTGAGGATCCTCTGTGGGTACTTGGCTAAAAGCTGGTTTGCGCATGTGTAAGGTGAGACTATGCAAGGATTACCAGATACCAACTTCTGTGGGGTTGAAAGCCGAGCAGGGTTATTAGAATTCAAGCAGTGATGAGGGTCATTGGAGTTGTGGCACAGCCTAAGTGGAAAGCCACGTTAACACTTCGTTAATAACACCTCAGGCATCCAGCTGGGACACCAGAAAGAACACATTTTAAAAGTAAGGATCATGTTCTAAAGCAGTATTTCTCAGATAGCTGTTCCTGGGCCAGTAGCATTAGCATCACCTGGAAATTTGTTAGACATGCAGTGGGAAATACTAATTCTAGAGTCCCACCTCAGATCTACTCCATGAGAGACTCAAGGGAAGATGCCTAGAAATGTTTTTAACAAGCTCTTCAGATGATTCTGATACATGCTAAAATTCGAGAACAACTGCCCTAGAGGAAGACCTACAATAGAACTGCCCTAACAACGCCTAACACCAAGCTTGACAAGATCACAGGAGAAACAGTGTGAAGGCTGAGCGCAGTAAGTCAGAGGGCTTGGGAAGATAGCTTGGACTTTCCAAAGATCTACCCTAAAAAATTAAAGCAAACAAACAAACAAAAATGCCTACTTACAAGTTCAAAGTGGCCAGACAATAATTGAACTGCCTACTAGAACAAAAATCAAAACTTTTCAGAGGAAAATAACATACTACAGAATCCACAATTCCTACAATGCATCATCTGTAGCCTTAAGTATGACAATAAAAAATTACTAGACACGCTTTTACATTGGGACTTGGGAGCTGCTCTGTGGCTCTAGGAGCAATGGTTTTCAGTGTAATGGAGCTCTTATGTGGAGAGCCTAAGCTTTTTTTAGATGCAAAGGAAAATTTCAAAACATACAGGAGAATATTGACTGGAAAATGACTTGGTTAAAACCTGACGATCTTACCAGCATCCTGCAGGTCGATGAATATTAAAGAAGCTAGGGATGTCACTGATTGATGAGCAGCTTCATTTTGAATGAGGGGTCGCTGTCTGCCTATTGAAAGAGGCCAGTTTGCTGTGAAGTTCCTAAGGTGTAAACATTTCTGGCTAGTGCCAGATTTGAGATTTACTTTGTTGTATGAAAAACTGGTGATCAGGAAAACCTCTTCATTTTATGGAAATGGAAAGAGAACAAAAATCAAGACGGATTATATTTTTTAATTTTGAAATTGATTTGTAAATAGATTTCTGAACCAACATCAAACCTAGATTAATGCATCCATAAGATTCAAGCCATTTCTATTTAATCATGTCACTGCCCTAGAGTCATAACCTGTTAACCAGGATATTACTTTCTAGCTCTGAAACTATTTTTAATGGAAAATTCTTTTTCAGTTATCCAGCCTTGTAATTAAATAATTTTGAATGAATGTTCAGCCTTTGGTCGCCTCTCTGAATTTAAAATGCATGATTGTAATTACAGCCAAGTGAAAGTTTATAATACTGTGGGAAAATCCTTAGTAAGGTTTCTAGGGAGAGATGACTTGGTTTGGCAATCACAAGAACGGAGGATATGGAAAACCTTGGCTTTGTGCAGGGTACTAGGTATTACCGAATTAATGGAGGTGAGAGCATAGTGGAGAGACAGGATCTATTACTGGGGTGAGGGTAGAGAAAGCCAGGCATCAAAACAATCAGTAGAATTACTAGCTGAATTATGGAATATTTAGTCCTAGTGTAATAGTAATATGAAAGGGTATTTATGCTAAAAATAGGGAGGAGTAATGCTAAAAATTAAGAGAGCACAACATAACAATCAAGAGTCATGAGGGAAGGTTACTGATAAAATCTGAGTTAAAACTGGTCAAACATTGTACAGAATGGATTAGTGTAAACAGTAATAGCATCTGATCTAACCAAGGTGGTTAGGGCCCATGCATAATCATTTCCCCTAAATAGCTACATGAATAAATTGTTTCCAAGCCCATATTTAAATGTCACAGTCAGATGCCAATATTCTTGTCATCTTATAATAAACTCTTTTTCTTTAAAAAAAAAAAATTACTAGACACACACAAAAAGGAAAACAAAAGTAGAAAATAGAAATCAACCCTGGGGCTTCCCTGGTGGCACAGTGGTTAGGTATCCGCCTGCCAATGCAGGGGACACAGGTTCGAGCCCTGGCCTGGGAAGATCCCACATGCCGCGGAGCAACTAAGCCCGTGCGCCACGACTACTGAGCCTGCGCTCTAGAGCTTGCGTGCAACTACTGAGCCTGCGTGCCACAACTACTGAAGCCCACGTGCCTAGAGCCTGTGCTCCGCAACAAGAGAAGCCACTGCAATGAGAAGCCCTCGCACTGCAACGAAGAGTAGCCCCCGCTCGCCGCAACCAGAGAAAGCCCACGTGCAGCAATGAAGACCCAACGCAGCCAAAAATAAAAATAAAAAATAAATAAATTTAAAAAAAAAAAAGAAATCAACCCTAAGATTACTCAGATATTGGATTTAGTAGACAAAGACATTAAGGCAGCTATTATAAAGATAGTCAAAGAATTAAAGGCAAATATGTTTAAGATAAACAAAAGTATGATCTGAATGAGTAAGTAAGTAGGGAATAGATAGGGAATCTTGAAGATGGGAACTATAAAAAAGCAACGTAAACCTCAGAACTTTTCAAAGTAAAATAAGATAACACAATTCACTAGTGGCTTAACAGCAGACGGAAGATGGTAGAAGAATCAGTAAACCTCAAGATTAATCAATAGAAATTATCCAATTTGAAGAACAGAAAAAAAATTGAAGGAAAATAAATAGATCCTCTGAGACCTGTGGGACAATATCAGACGTATGTGTAATTGGTGTCCCAAAAGGAGACAGTGAAAATGGGACAGAAATATAATAGAAGAAAAATATTCCCAAATTTGATGAAACTGTCAACTTAACAAACCTCCAAAGCTCAGTGAACACCAGGCAATATAAAAACAAAGAAAAACTACCTAGATACATCGTTGTCAGGTTACCAAAAAATACAAAAATAAAAATAAAGAGAAAAATTTGAAAGCAGCCAGAGAAGAACAGTGCATTACATATGGGGCAACAACCATATGGAGGTGACCAACTTCTTGTCAGAAACTGGAGAGAAGACAATGGAATGACAGCTTCAAAGTGCTGAAAGAGTCCATCACCAAATTCATTACCTTTCCACGTCTCACTGTGCTCATCATTCTCTAATCTCCATTTGAATTACTGGTCACCGTCCATTTGACTTTCCAAGTCAGAAAATTGGGAATCATTCTAGATACCTGTTTGTCCTCTATCCTTACATAATTGCCCAGCAGATCTTTTTGATTCTACTTTTAAAATGTCCCTAAATTAGTCCCACCTGTTCATCCCCGTTTCCATTGCTTTAGGTCAGGCTTCTGCTAGCTAATCTTCAGAAGTCAGATTGCCTGGGTTTGAATTTTGCCTTACTAGGTGTAACGTTGGGCACATTCTTTGACTTTTCTGAGTCTCAGTTTCCTGATCTGTAAAATGGGAATACATAATAATAATAATAATAATAAAAAACCTATCTGTGGAGAATTTTAAGATTGTACAGAAATTTTTTGTGTCTCCTCCATAACAGTCCCAGGTGAACTGGGTTATGCTACAGTTACAAACATCCTTCAAATCTCAGTGACCTACAACTGGAAGTCAATGGGGGCTCTGCTATCTGTTGTTCTCACTCTGGAACTTGGAAGAAAGGAGCAGCCACTACGTGGAATACTGCCAGATGCCATGGCAGAGAGAAAGCAAGAGCCTAACAAATTTTGTTCCAGTTCTTAGTTCTTAAAGACTCCTAGTTTTCGAAGCTTCTTCCATTTCTTTGGCCAAATTAGGTCACACGGCTGGCCATATCCAACTTCAAAAGCAGGTCAGAGCAAGAGGGAGGAGAAATGGGGATATATGTATATGTATAGCTGATTCACTTTGTTATACAGCAGAAACTAACACACTATTGTAAAGCAATTATACTCCAATAAAGATGTTAAAATAAATAAATAAATAAAATTAAGTAAACCATTAAAGGAAAAAAAAAGAAAAAAGCAGGTCAGAAATGTGCAGTTTTATTCTATGCTCAGAACAGGATGTGGTGGTAATTAGTGCTGGTGTCTGAATATTTCTGCTTCTCCTTTTGGACTCATGGTAGGGTTGCACTTCCCTTCTCCCCTGGAGTTGGCTGTGGCCATGTGACACTTGGGCAGAAGCTTCGAGAGCCTATACACAATGAACCACACTCCCTGCCTACTGCTGGGATGATGATCCCCCCTCACTGCTGTGAGGTATATATTGAGATGAAGTCTCCATTATCCTGGGTTTCTTTGTGACCATGAGGAGCATTGCTCCCTGGCCAACCTGCATGGGACATGTGGTAGAAGCAAAGAATTATTTTGGTTGTTTTATGCCACTGAGACTTTGGGGTTGTTTCCTGTCATAGCATAACCTAACCTGCCCTGACTAATATACTACCTTATAGAATCATTGTGAGGATTAAATAACTTATGTCAAGGGCTTAGCACAAGGTTAGCACTCAATATATGTTAGTAATTACCATTCTTGCTTGAACTCTCATACTAACCTCATAACCACTGGTGTCTGATCCTGCCCCATTTACTCCATCTACTCCATTGCCACCAGAGAGATCTTCCTAAAATGCTAATCTGATCATTCACTTCCTATGTGAAATCCTTCAGTTTTCTCCTGACTTTGATAAAGCCTAAGTTCCCTAGCAGGGGTCTAGAGCTTCCATGGCCTGGACCCTGCCTGCCTCTCCAGTCTCATCTCCCACTAATCTCCCAAAGGTCCCCTGGGATGTAGCCACATCAGGCAACCAGTTCTTGTTCTGCTCTTCTTACATTCATATCATTGCAAATGCTCTTCCTTCTGCCTGGAATGCCCTTCCTTCCCTTGTCCACAAGGCAAACTGCTTATCGTTCTTCAAGACAGCTCGAAGATCATCTCCTCTATGAATCTACTCTGATACACTCAGTAAGAGTTAGCTATAGTCCTCTGTTATGCACTAAGTGTTTCCTTGTCTATTTTCATTAGACTGTAGCCCTGAATGGCAAAGACTTTGCCCACTTCTTTTTTGTAGCCCAAGTGCTTAGCACTGTGCCTTCCGTGAGCCAACTATGTGTTTAATGCCTGTTTATTGAAAGAGTGAATAAATGAATATTTATTGAAATACTGTTTCTAATACAATTCATTAATTAGGACACACCAAGGTGGGCAAAGTTTCCAATTTTTCTTCTTAGACATGACAGGACCTAAAAATAGAAAAGATTTTCAAAATAAAAGCAATGCCAACTAAGGTAATTTGTAATTCCATATTTTTTATTCTGAAGATTCCAGGACTCATCTCCAAATTCAGTTCCATGGTTGTCACATAAGTGGTAGGGTAATGTAATAGGTAGAGGTGATAGCTGTTACATGAAATGCTTATTTTTTGACATTTTGAATACCTGAGATACTTTATATGACAATTTTTAAAAATTAATTAATTTATTTATTTATGGCTGTGTTGGGTCTTCGTTTCTGTGCGAGGGCTTTCTCTAGTTGTGGCAAGCGGGGACCAGTCTTCATCGCGGTGCACGGGCCTCTCACTATCGCGGTCTCTCTTGTTGCGGAGCACAGGCTCCAGACGCGCAGGCTCAGTAATTGTGGCTCACGGGCCCAGTTGCTCCGCGGCATGTGGGATCTTCCCAGACCGGGGCTCGAACCTGTGTCCCCTGCATTGGCAGGCAGATTCTCAACCACTGTGCCACCAGGGAAGCCCGACAATATTTTTGATATAATGAAAAAACAAACCATCAATAGATAAAATACCTCAGGAATATACATCTAATTAGTATTCTATGGGTGTACTTTCTTTTACAAATTGTAGTTTTAATAGCCTTGAACATCTGCAGTCACTTTTCTGGTAGGATTACTGCCCTTTCTATGGCAGATATTTACTATTCCTTTAATCTGCAGCTTCCTTGAGAGTTCTTTATTGTCTCCCTTACTAACAATGGTAACCTTTTTCTGTTGAGTTTTCAGAACTTTTTACCTCCACTTCCACCATAAAATTCATAACCATTACGAAGGGTATTGTTTGAGATTTTTCTAACAAAACTTTCTCTTCCTGAGTCCATGACTTGATTTCTATGGGCCATAAAAATTCCAGAGCCCTTATATTGCCCGTTACTATCAAACTAACATAGTTTTGCAAGGCTGAGGTAGTCCAATAGCAAAATTTCTAAATAAGAGAACTCTAAAAACCGGACTTCCCTGGTGGCGCAGTGGTTAAAAATCCACCTGCCAATGCAGGGGACACGGGTTTGAGCCCTGGTCCGGGAAGATCCCACATGCCACAGAGCAACTAAGCCTGTGTGCCACAACTACTGAGCCTGCGCTCTAGAGCCTGCGAGCCACAACTACTGAGCCCACGCACCTAGATCTCGTGCTCCGCAACAAGAGAAGCCACCACAGTGAGAAGCCCACACACTGCAACGAAGAGTAGCCCTCTCTGGTCACAACTAGAGAAAGCCCGTGCATGGCAACAAAGACCCAACGCAGCCAAAAATTAATTAATTAATTAATTTTAAAAAAGAGAGAGAACTCTAAACACCTAAGAAATATATCTCAAAGATTTATAAAGATCGGATGGAGCAGAGGTTGAGGTGAGGAGGGCATGCAATAATCAGTAAGAAAAGGAATCTTGAAACGTGGATATAAATCGACCCGTGTGTGGCAGAGTACAGGGACCCAGAGTGACTTGGAGAAGGTCTTCACATAGGAAACTGCCTCTGCAGGTTATGTCTTCGGAAAAAAAGGAAACATGGCTAATGAAGAGATAAGTGTAGCTCCCAGTCAAGGAAAGGCATGACTCAGAAATGCAACACTTCTGAGAAAAAATGTGGCACCACCCACATGGGCTAGTCTTTAGACCTGGGAGTTGGGGTAACTGCACTTAGCAGATGGGAGGAAAGAGAAGAGCAGAAACACAGTTCTGGGACAGGAAAAGGGCATCGCCAAAAATACTTATCTCCTCTCATACACCAGGGTGTTTTGACCCTCCAAAGACAAAAATGACTTCAACCATAGGGACTTCCCTGGTGGTCCAGTGGTTAAGACTCTGTGCTTCCACCACAGGGGGCGCGAGTTAGATCCCTGGTCAGGGAACTAAGATCCCACATGCTGCATGGCACGGCCAAAAAAAGAAAACAAAAACCAAAGGCTTCAGCCATAGTCGGTGATTTCAAAAAGGAAATGTAAATTCCACAAAGAGAAAGAATTGGCGCAATAGCACAACCATGTCAGCAATGGCGGAGAAACATATGTCATGTGGTGACTGAGCTGACATTTTAAATTTATTTATTTTTTATTTTTGGCTGCATTGGGTCTTCGTTGCTGCGCGTGGGCTTTCTCTAGTTGCGGCGAGCGGGGGCTACTCTTCGTTGCGGTACACAGACTTCTCATTGCGGTGGCTTCTCTTGTTGCAGAGCACGGGCTCTAGGCGCAAGGGTTTCAGTAGTTGTGGCTCACGGGCTCTGGAGCGCAGGCTCAATAGCTGTGGCGCATGGGCTTACTTGCTCCGCGGCATGTGGGATCTTCCCAGACCAGGGCTCGAACCCGTGTCCCCTGCCTTGGCAGACGGATTCTCAACCATTGCGCCACCAGGGAAGCCCTGAGCTGACATTTTAGGTTCAAATAGTCTGTGGAATTGTGAAGGGGACCCATCCAGCGTTTAGCATATTGTGTCTATGAGAAAACAAACTCTCGGTTGAAAATGAGGCTGGAGTACAGGCTTTTTCTCATTTGTGGCAGTTTATATCCAAGTAGCCACCTCTTTCAAGTGCATAACATCTTTAGCCGAATATGACTAGTCATGTAGTGCAAAGGAACTGGCAAATTAAACATTTAATGGTCACTGAACAGAAAAGTCCATTTTTATTTTTATAAAGAAACCAACTGCATAGATACAAGAAACAACAAAAGGAATGTAGTTACTGAAGTCAGTTCTTTCTTGGACTGGGTCTGAAATACTCTGAACATATGGATTGTTTATTATTACTGTTTATTATTAGTAGTGAAACGTGCTTTAGAGAAAGACCACATCAGATAACATAATAAAATTATGTGATTAGCAAGGAGTTCCCAACATTGATCAATCCAGATTGATATCGTAGTTCTTGGTCTTCCATTTCCTAAACTTGCTTCAGGTAATAGACCCGGGGATCTGATCATTCTTTGTTATTTCAGATGAAAATGAATGAACAAAAATAGAAGTAATGGTCTGTGTGGAATTATTTGCTGGCATTAAGTTAGGGTTTCAAGGAGAGGGACGTGTCTGCTCCCTGTGTTGGGTATCTGTTGTCTCTGCGGTAGCTTGAAAAGCAAGTCAAATATTGCGCTGGTCAAGACACACATCTACCCAAGTGTCTTTGTATTTTCAAGTTAAAATGAAATAACTTTTCCCAATTTTAGAAAGAGATAAAAGGCCATCTTCATTTTGAGTGATATTACCTGAAAACAGCAATTTTTCCCAGATGGCAAAGAATCCCCCAATTGTTTCAAAGAATGTCTGAAACACCAAAAGCTGAAACCACTGGATTAGATTGGGATTTAGGAGTCTTCTGTGATAGAGAACTAGGCCAAGTTGAAAATTTTTTGCAAGGAGGACCAGAGATTAAGGAAGTCCATCTTCAAAATACACTTGAAAAGCCTTAAGAGCATGCCCGTGTAAGAAGTCAGCAAATTGGTGAGACTGAGGATTAACAGCTGTACAGGATGGTTGGTTTAGTAATGCTCCTGAACTCAGAGAGTATTTGTTTCTCTGACTTACGTGGGTCAACCAGAGGGCAGTGTACAGGTAAGGTGGGGGAAGGGATGATGGCATGTAGCTGTTAATACCATATTCCAAAGTTATTACTGATTCTATATACTTTAATGATTATGTATAATTTATCTTAAAATTTCAAATACTCTTAAAGCAGGAAATGAGATTTTTATATTGATTAAATAAATGCATTGGTTAAAATGTACCAAATGGTACTTGAGGGCCCTCATTTAGACTACCTTTTGCAGAGTTCCCGGTAGCCCTTTCAAATAGATTGGTCATGATTCACAATACTTACAATCATTTAAACTATAATCTCAAGAGAAATGATAAAATCAAAATCTTCCTGTCTAACCACTAGTGACTCTCAATTTTTACTCTATAAGAATTTCTGTCCTTTCTTCAAAGTATCCACCATTGTTAAGAGTGAAAGGGACATAGCCAACATCCCAGTGGTCCTTTTCAACAGGAGGGTGAAGTCTGTCTGCTTGCAAAGTACCAGCTACTTCTACCACTACACACTGTAACTGTGTCCAAAAGGAAGAGTATAGTCAGAGCAAGCTCCCAGAATACATAGTCCCTTATAAAACATGTTCAGCTGGAGCACAGACCCTTCCAAGTACATTGCATAGCTCCATGGTGACTTATCTGAATGCTCCACTCCAAGCTTACTCTGGATGGCAGGGTCAGATTGAGACTGCAAAAGTGTACAAGTGTGCTTCCAAGCATCTCCACCAAAAACTTCCACTGAGCCATGCAGTTGGTCTGGTTAGATCACCAGTCTTTGGGCGGGTATCATGACTTCCTGCCTTAAATGCATGCCCATCAACCTTTTAGGTTTCATTGCCATTCCCACACAAAGAGGCCCTTACACTGTCAGAAAGTTCTAGATCAATGGTCCCCAACCTTCTTCTTTATTAAAATCTCCTTATTAGCATCAACACATTGTAACTTTATTTGGACTTTTATTGAGTGAGAAAACTACATAACTGCAAAAAAAATTACTAGCAACCTAAAATTGAGAATTAACTTATTAATCAACATTATCTATAGGTATTTTTAAAAATAATAGTTATATATGAAATATAGTCAGTCTTCAGGCAAGACTTGAAGACCTGTTTTACTTAAGGCTCTTTTGGTTGCAAATAACAGAAACAAACTCTGGCCAGAATAGATTAAAAGGTTCCAAGGAAAAGATAAACACCAAGCCGTGGGAAGGGTCACGGTCAGTGGCAGTTCATGGCTTCATTTGTCTAGTTGATGACAAGAGTCAGCTCATCCCAAAGAGTTACATCCTCCCAAAAGGGAGAGATCTTCAAAAACTTACTCAAATTCTGTAGTTTTTTTTCCTGAAGATCACACAGTATTAGTTGGCTAGGGCTGCCAAAACAAAATTCCATAGTCTGTGTTGCTTAACAGAATTTTTTTTTTTCACAGTTCTGGAGGGTGGAAATCCAAGGTCAAGTTGCCAGCAGGATTGGTTTCTCCTGAGGCGTCTCTCCTTGGCTTGCAAATTTTCACCTTCTCATTGTGTCCTCACATGGTATTTTCTCTCTGTGTACATCCCTGGTATCTCTTGCCCTTTTTATAAGAACACTAGTCAAATTGGATTAGGGTCGCCCTTATAATCTCATTTAACCTTAGTTACTTCTTTAAAGGTTCTATCCCCAAATACAGTCACATTGGGGTGGGGGGGGTAGGTCTTCAACATATGAATTTTGAAGGGACACAATTTAGTCTATAATAGACACCATATCTGTTTTTTTCTCAGTAGGACTTATAAACTGCCATTGGCCAAAAGCACAAGAATCCCACCAGGTTGGGCACCTTCTTTTTTTTTCTTTGGCCATGGCTTGTGGCTTGTGAGATCTTAGTTCCCCAACCAGGGATTGAACCCGGGTCCACGGCAGTGAAAGCCCACGTCCTAATTACTGGACCACCAGGGAATTCCCTGGGTACCTTCTTAAGTAGGTAGGATTAAACAATTTTGATAACTCAGAGCTGAACACCAAATAAGCACTGACCCAGGAATGTCACACTTTACAGGAACACCTCCTGGCAGATTTCAGTATTGCTACTTCACTAGCTGCTCATTTTGAAGTTCCAATGAGCAAGGAGTTCCATGATTAGCATATCTAGGCTGCTGTATGGAATTTTTAAACTATCTGTGGAATCATCCTTATAGAAGAGATTCAAGACCAAATGGAGATAGTTCATTTTTTGACTTCCAAATTAGGGAAAAGCAAGGAAACACTACATGTATGGCTGGTTTCAACCAAATTCTTTCTTCAAATGACATAATATCGTTCCTTACAGGTTTGGATGCCACTGTCATGGGAAAAAATGAGGGAGGTAGGGAAGAGTTAGTTACATGTTATTTAGTGAAAATTGGAATTTGAACAAAATCTTATCTGGAAAAGAAAGAAAAAGCATTGAGACTTAGAGTTTTACCAAACTTCCAACCAACTTGGACCAAGATTCAAAACAAATACAGTTGACCTGTGAATAACTCAGGGATTAGGGGTGCCAAACTTCTGTGCAGGTGAAAATCTGTGTATAATTTATAGCTGGCCCTCCAGATCCCCGGTTCCTGGTTCCTCCCTATACACAGTTCTTCCATATGTGCAGTCCAGCATCTGCGGATTCAACCAACCTCAGATAGTGTAGTACTATAGTATCAATATTTACTATTGAAAAAAATCTGCTATGAGTGAATGGAGCAGTTCACACCTGTGTTGTTCAAGGGTCAACTGTACATGAACTCTCAGATCAAAGACAAATTTTCCAAAAACTGAAAAGCCCTTATCAAACAAGTCTAAGGTACAAAAAGATCTAAACTACAGCATATTGGGTTATATATATAACCCAATATGTAATATCTATAATTCAAACCTTATTACTTTAAAAAAAGTGTGGATTTTTATCTGGGCTTACAGCTTCTTTCTCCTCTAATTATGTGCCCAAATAAACAGAATTGTTCATATTCTGGTACATAAAATCACTTTTATAGTATTGCCTGCTATTAATTATCACATGAATAGTATCAAAGTATAGTATTACCTGGAATGAGTAGTTTTAAGTATTAGTCCAAGGAGGAAAACCTCTTTCACCAACTAAATGCCCTGGCAAACACTGGCACCTCCCAGGCACAGGCACTGCTGCCTCTCAGCAAGGAACAGTCAGTCCCAGGGGTGCCATATTGTTGAACGCAGATAGATAATCACCAATACGGAACAGGATACCATGTCCTCACCTGTGTTAAAAACATATCTGTGGGGCTTCCCTGGTGGCGCAGTGGTTAAGAATCCGCCTGCCAATGCAGGGGACACGGGTTCCAGCCCTGGTCCGGGAAGATCCCACACGCCGTGGAGCAACTAAACCCGTGCACCACAACTACTGAGCCTGTGCTCTAGAGCCCACAAGCCACAACTACTGAGCCCGTGTGCCACAACCACTGAAGTCCGCACACCTGGAGCCCGTGCTCCACAACAAGAGAAGCCCGCACACCGCAACGAAGAGTAGCCCCCGCTCACTGCAATTAGAGAAAGCCCGCGCACAGCAACGAAGACCCAACGCAGCCAAAAATATAAATAAATAAATAAATAAATTTATAAAAAACAAAAACAAAAAACATATCTGTGAAAATGGTCTACACGATATATTATCATGTAAATATTCATACTGTAGTCTGTGTATAGACTATCTTAGGAAGATGTAGAAGAGACTATAGTATCAGTGATTGCTTCTGGAAGCCCAGTGTCTGGATGCCTTGGGTGGGAGAAAAACTTAGTTTTTATTGTTTATCTTTCCGTACCCTTTTAAGTTTTGTAGGATGTCAAGTATTGCTAATTCAAAAATAAATAAATAAATAAACCATAATTTGAAAAATCCATGCCACTGTCTGATAAGAGAGTAGGTTAGGCTGGGGGTGAAGAGAGAAGCCTTAAGTGACTCACTTTTGCTACTCAATGCCAGGCCCTACTGTGAGCATTTTGTAAATATTTAATTCAGTCCTCACCACAACCGTATGAAGTAGATGCTCTACAGGTGAGAAAACTAAGCACAGAGAGGTTAAATAATTTGCCCAAGGCCACATTGAAAGAATGCAGCAGAGACAAGATTTGAACCCTAGCAGCATGGCTCTAGAGTTTATGCTCTTATGGATGCTGTGTTGTGCATCATGATGTCATGATGTGAAAACTATGGTCTTGATCATGTTTAACACAGTCAACCCCAATATCCTGAAATTAATTCAGAACCCCATCCCACCCCCCTTTTATTTTTTCTGGGCCTTCAGTAATGTGCAGAGGCCATTCCTTCTTCATTTTAAGGTGACAGAACTTAAGTCAATTCCCAAAATTCAGTTGGTATCTGTACTATAAAAGCCTGAGCTCAAAGTCCTGTGTTGATGAACTCCACCAAAGTACATGGGAAGGAAGAGGAAGAGGCAGCTTTGCCAAAATTATTTAACAAGGGAGAGAGAAGTATTGGGTTAGCCAAAAAGTTCGTTTGGGTAATATCTTACGGAAAAACCTGAACGAACTAATAATATACTCAGAAGATAAGGAACTCAATCTTTGTCTTGTTAAATTAGATCAAATAGAATTTCCAAATCATCACATCAGTGCTCCAATTAAAATAGAGATCACTTATTATGTGCAAAATACTATTTTAACATCCATAAATATGAGAAAGATCGTAATAAGTATTTGCCATGGACAATTCAGAGTCTCATCTTATGCTTGATTCACTGAGTAGCTCAGATACTTATCTGCTCCCTGCACCAAAGGGGTCCTCATGCATTAACAGTGGCTAAATTGATTGTCTACTATTTTGCACGTACACATTATCTCTAATTTTCAGGGAAATTCTCTGAGCAAAGCATTTGTTGTAGGCAAAATTTTTTTTTTTTTTTTGGCAAAATTTTTTAAGATAGCTCCTAAAGCTGTCTCGCCCTAACCCCTAGAACCTATGAATATGATGAGATTTCACTCTGGTGATTATTTTATGTTATATGGCAGAGGTGACCTTAAGAAAGGGGGATTATCTGGGTGGGCCTGATCTAAATACACGAGCCCTGAAAAGCAGTTAGCCCTTAAATGGCTGAGAGCAGAAGTCAGAGACACTCCAAGTGTGAGAAGGACTTGATGTGCAGTCCCGGTCTGAAAGATGGAGAGGCCTCAGAGAAGGAACGTAGGCGCCTGAAAGAGCTGAGAGAGGCCTGCAGCTCTCAGACCTACAACTGCAAGGAACTGAATGCTGCCAAGAACAGGAAAGCGCTTGGAAGAGGACCCTGGGCTCTAGGTGAGAACACAGCGGATGGATACCTTGCTTTCAGCCTTGTGAGACGGCCCAGAGAACCCAGTTATGCCATCCGGGACTTCTGACCTACAAAACTGCGAGACAATAAACAGGCGTTGTTCCAGTCCTCTAGATGTGTGCAAATTTGTTATGCAGCAGTAGAAAACTAATACACCTTAATATCCCCCTTTTACAGAGGAGGAAACTGAAGCTCAAAAAAGTCAAGTAAATTGGTTAAAACTATCTTGTGGGGAATTCCCTGGCAGCCCCGTGGTTAGACTCCGGCTTCCAATGCAGGGGGCTTGGCTTTGATCCCTGTTGGGGGAACTAAGATCCCGCAAGACGTGTGGCCAAAAAATTAAAAAATAAAAATGGGACTGTGGTGAGGACAGGGTTTGACTTAGGCTTGACTTCCCAGCCAGTTCACCTTTCTCGCTCACGGCCATACCACCTACAGTGGGGGAAGCTGACGGCCCTGCCCACCCGCTGCTGAGTAACGTGTTAACCAATCAGGAGCCACGGGGGTAAAAGGAATAAAGTTCTCTCCGGCTGCAGGAAGGATGACTCAGATTCTTATTTTTAGAAACCAACATGAAAGTATTGGCTGAACAATAGCTAGGTTTTCTACAGAGATCTTGATCCGTGGGAGTGGCCTCCACTATCTGCTCTGTTGAGATGTATTAGTTGGTCTCCTTTTTTAGCTGCAAGCACTAGGTGACTGATTTTCAAAGAAGTGGAGCTGAATGGATTTAGACAGATTAACATTCTAACAACAAGAAATGGAGGAAGAAGAGCGAATCCTGCGGTGCTTGCTAACGTACTGAAACACGTTCAATAAAACCCCCCTCTCCAAGGCCTAGCTTTGTAAATATTTGCGTTATAAAGATATGTCAGCTTAAAAGGGAGTAGTTTCGAAGAGCAGTTGCCAGCAGGATCTGGCCCCAGCTCCCTATGTGACCTTTCTTCCTCCTTCCGGCTTCCTCCTCTCCAATCACAGGGCCCCTGGGCATTCCCTAGAACCTGCCAAGCCCTATGCTGCCTCAGGGCCATTGCCCTTCTGTTCTCCCTGGCCTGGAACGTTCTTCCTCTAGTGCCTGCCCTGAATTCACTCAGATCACTGTTCAAGTGGTATCTTACTTGAGTGTCTTTCCCTGACCATCTTATTTAAAGCAGCTGTGCTCCCCGCCTGTCACTCTCTCCTTACCCTGCTGTATTTTTCTTATAGCACTTTGACCACCTGAGACTCCTTACACATAAAAATATATTTATTTGGGCTTCCCTGGTGGCGCAGTGGTTGAGAATCTGCCTGCCAATGCAGGGGACACGGGTTCGAGCCCTGGTTTGGGAAGATCCCACATGCCGCGGAGCGACTAGGCCCGTGAGCCACAATTGCTGAGCCTGCGCGTCTGGAGCCTGTGCTCCGCAACAAGTAGAGGCTGCGATAGTGAGAGGCCCGCGCCCCGCAATGAAGAGTGGCCCCCACTTGCCACAACTAGAGAAAGCCCTCGCACAGAAACGAAGACCCAACACAGACAAAAATAAATAAATAAAATTTTAAAAATATATATATATATATTTATTTGTTATTTTCTGTCTCCCACACTAGAATGTAAGCTCTAGGAGGGCAGAGAGGATTTCTTTGTTATATTCTTTGCTGCATCCCCAGTGTCCAGAACAATTCACGGCATATAGTGGACAGATATTTGTTGAATGAATTAATAAATCAGGAACAACAGCATTGCATCTGTTTAAATAATTTGTCTGGGACTTCGCTGGTGGCACAGTGGTTAAGAATCCGCCTGCTGATGCAGGGGACATGTGTTCGAGCCCTGGTCCGGGAGGATCCCACATGCCACGGAGCAACTAAGCCCGTGCACCACAACTACTGAGCCCGTGTGCTGCAACTACTGAAGCCCTTGCGCCTAGAGCCCGTGCTCTGCAACGAGGGAAGCCACCACAGTGAGGAGCCCGTGCACCACAACGAAGAGTAGCCCCCGCTCTCTGCAACTAGAGAAAGCCCGCGCACAGCAATGAAGACCCAATGCAGCCAAAAATAAAAAATAAATAAATAAAAATAAATTTTAAAAAAATTAAATAATTTGTCACTCCTGAGGTATCTCTGCATCCACTTTGTTTTCTCTCTCTTTTAAAGCATTTGCTAACATGTTCAATATGGACCAGATACTTGATTGCATGGTTGTACAAAGTCCAGAATAAAAAAAGATTAAAAACCAGAAACAGACTAAGAATGAAGTTCTTCCTTGCCTTTCAATAGTTATGTGACCTTGGAAAAGTCACTTATTGCTCTTGGCTCCAGACGTCTTATCTTTTAAATAGGGATAGATAGAGTCTTTTTTTTTTTTTCATTTTTTAAAAATTGAAGTATAGTTGATGTACAATATTACATAAATTACAGGTGTACAACATAGTGATTCACAACTTTTAAGGTTTATATTCCATTTATAGTTACTACAGAATACCGGCTATATTCCCTGAGTTGTAGCACGCAAATTATAGAGTCTACTTTGAAGGACCAAAGCAAATGGGATCTAGAGGTTTCTTCCTACACTAAGATCCTTTGAAATTTGAATTCACTTGGTAGAGAAACAGGAAATATCGGTTTTAGCTTTCCCAATGTTAAATGTACACTGAGTATGTAACTTAGGACAAGTCCTTTAACCTCTCTAGGCCTCCAGAGAAACCAACATTTTTTTGAGGTCCCTTTGAGGTCAGATCTTAGTCACCAGCAGGGGTGGAGGTGGTGCGGAGCTGGGTCAACCAGATGTCCTGGTGTTTGCAAGACCTTGATCTCTGTCTCTACAGGGCATGGGTCCACCTGTTGTTTGGTTGGGGCGAGGCTCAAGACTGAAATGTTGGTTCAGTAAATATTATCTGAGCACTTGCCATATGCTATGTGCTGGAGGATACCACAGTGAACACTGCAGACAAGGTTCCTGCCCTCTTACATTCTAATTGTAGGAAACAGATCATAAATAGGTAAATTATAAATGAATCAAGACAAAATGATAAGTTCTAGGAAGGAAGCAGAATGTTATAATAGAGAATAGCAGATAGGAACTATTGGGTTAACTTGGATCAGGGAAGTCCTTTCTGGAGCATTTAAGCTGAGCTTTAAAGGATAAGAAAAATCCAGCTACAGGAAGAGCATTCCAGGCCAAGGGAAAGGCAGGCCTAACCAGCAAGGCCTTGAGAAGGGAAAGGGACATTCTAGGACCTGTCAAAGGCCAATGTGCAAAGGGTGTAATGATTGAGGGGACAGTGGCATGAAATGAGGCCATGAGGCAGGCAGGAGTCACTTCCTGTAAGGCCTTCCAGGCCATGCTTAATGTGACCAGTCACCCCTATTGCCCAGAACTGAGGAGTTTCCTGGGATGCGGGACTTTTAGTGCTTAGATCAGCAAAGTCCTGGGCAAGATACGGGATGAATTGGTCACCCATGGTAGAGGATTGTACTCTAACCTGTCTGCAACAG
Source organism: Eubalaena glacialis (assembly GCF_028564815.1). Lineage (NCBI taxonomy): Eukaryota > Metazoa > Chordata > Mammalia > Artiodactyla > Balaenidae > Eubalaena > Eubalaena glacialis. The sequence goes on along the minus strand of NC_083720.1, from coordinate 67,021,411 downwards.
GCAGTCACTGAAGGGTTTTAAGTAAGGAAATATGTCTTGCCTTCTCTTTTCAAAGGTCATTCTTGGCTTTTGTGTGGCAAAAGGATTGGACAGGAGCTAAAGATGGAAAAGGAGGAGGCCAACTAGCCGATTATTGCAATCCTCCATGCAAGAGAGGATGGTGGATTGAAATAGACTGGTGGCATTGAAGATGGAGAGATGTGGATGGATGGAAGAGACATTTTAGAGGTAGAATGAAAAGGACTTGGGAATGTATGTTAGTGTTAGTGAAGGGAAAGGAGTTAAAGATGACTCATGGGCTTCTGATTTTAATAACTAGGTAATGATTTTTTTTCAGAGGGAAATCTGAGAAGGACTAGATGTGGAATTTGGTGGAGGACAGGGATGGAGGTATCTAGAGCTCAATTGGGAGGAAAATGTGATATTTGGTATTAACAATTGTTAATGTTCAAAGTATTTTGTAAGCAGTAACTAATTAGTTCTCATAACAGTTGTTCTGAGTTGTTAATTACCCGAACCCCATTTTACAGGCTCTGGAGAAGAGCAAGTGTCAGTAATTCGCCTAAGGCTAGAGCAAATTAAAGAAGTAACAGCAGCACCAATTAATACCTGGTAGTCCTATGCTCTGCCAGTCTTTTAAAAGAGTAACTCTTTTGGGTAGGGTGAGTAAATCAAATGGTATTTTGGAAGAGAATTTGGAATTTGGAATTTTGAGGTTAACAGACCTGGAGTCATGTCTTGGCTTTGCCCCTTATTACTGATGTGATATGGACACATATGTAATAATAATATCCTTGAGCCTCGGTTTCCTATAAAATAATACTTATAGAGTCAACTACTAAACATGTTCTTATTTCTGCTGTATTTTCTGCCTAGAAACAATTTTTCCCAGAAAGCCAACTGTCATCCTATTACAGAGAGCTTCTCTGATCACCTATAATAAATTAGTAGCCCCCCACCCAAAGGCATTCTCTACCCACATTAGCCTGGTTTGATTTCTCTTTATAGCACTTATTACCACCTGACCTATTATATATCCATTTCCATATGATCAGGGATTTTGTCTGTTTTGTCCCCTGCTGTGTCTAGAATGATGCCTGGCACAAGAGAGTGCTAAATAGTTGTTGAATGAGTGAATAAATTAAACAAAATTTTACATATAATAAAACTCTTTGCATGATATCTGCCATGATAGGAACTCAATAATAGTTATCAGAATAGAAATTGAGAAACATTCTCAATTTTATGTATTCCTTGTCTAAGAAACATTTTAGCAGTATTTCTCTGTATATTATATTAAAGATAAATCTTTAGGTTATTCCTGAAAAGGTATACCAATTTTGTGCTTCATTTGATTCATGTACAGAAAGACAGTCTTTGCTGTTCTGTGGTAATTCTCATTGTCATTTTGTGGATTACAGTTATGTGGTCATGAGAACAAACCATTTAACGCACTGACTCACAAAGAGTATGCACATGAACAAACAAAACTGACTGAAGGTTCAAAAGTATGCTACCACCACTTAGACAGGGATGAAAATTGTATTTTTAAACAATTGAGATGAAAATTGAGTTATAGATACTTTGTCATCTCCCAGACCTCCCAGGGAAGAATGGAAAACTACAAGTAACTTTTCTTCTGTAAAAGTACTCAACTTCTCAGTAGTAATTTTATTATAAAATATTCATTCTTAATTTCTCTATTCTGGTGATATGGATCTTACCATTCTTATTATTTTCTTTCTTTTAACCTCATCTCCTTTAAATATTTGCTCAAATGCCACCCTATATGTGAAACCTATTCTGACCATACCCCCTCCAGTCCCTACCACTCCTGGTCTCCCTTACGCAGCTCTACTTTTTCAGACCACAGCACTTGCCACCTTAATGCTATTATATAACTTACTTATTTATTATGTTTATGATCTGTATCCCCCCAATTAAAATGTAAACTTCACGAGGGTAGAAATTTTTATCTATTTTGTTCACTTCTATCTGCCCAAGGTCCAGAACATAGTCTATCACATCATAGATGAATGACTGAAACTGAAACTCTAAGACTAAACGAAATATAAGTTTGTTAGAGTTTAGGGAGATGAGATGGAAACTGCAGTCTCTGGTCTCAAGTCACATCAGACAGGTGTAGTAGCATAATCTCTGCATGACGCCGGTGTGACTTCTAACCATGATGTCAGCCAAGTCAGTCACTGTCTTTTCTGCTTCTCCCCTATACTCCCAAGCATTAGTCTCTACTTGGTTACCAGCCCTCAGCTCATTTATTTTTCTGGCCACTTCCATTTTATTAATTGTCTCTTTCCCCTTCCTTCTGATTTTCTACCTTTCCTCCTTCATTGAGAATAAACAAACAAATGAAGCATCAATCAATGAATCAGTCAACAAACATTTACTATCTGCTATATATTTAGCACCAACAGGCATATAATATATCCTAGTGGTTGAGCCAGCAACTTTGGGGTTGGACAGGCTTTGGTTGAAATCCTGGCTTTGCCCTTTACTAGCTGGCTGACTAGGGACAGTCACTTAACTTCAGTTTTCCCATATGTGAAATGAGGGTAATAATGACATGTGCCTCAGAGGCTGTTCTGAGGAATGAGTGAGAGTGTGAGTATGAAATACTTAGAATACTGCCAGACACAAATTAGGTGATCCATAAAAAAACATAACATAAACATTAGCTCTTAAGATTAATTCTGTTCTAGTTCTCTGTGGGGAATAGGCTATATGTCTAAAACTTGATCCTTATCTCCATAGAACTTCTCAACCCATAAGCCAGTTAGAAAACAATCCAGGGCTAGATATATGACCTAGTACTCATTTGTTCAGTTTAAACTGTATAGAGATGTAGTGGTGTTGAAAGGAGTAAAAAGGGAGAAAAGTAAATTCCAGAAATATTGATTTGTAGCACACTTAAGAGGCAGAAAATATATATTTTTAGATTTGTGGTGCATTAAAAATTTTATATATAGTATATTTAAAATATGTATTAGATTCATAGTATTGGAGAAAAAAAATTGTATGAATTGCAAGTGTTATTAGCCTTTTGAGGTGCAATGCATTGTAGTGGTTGAGAACTTCAATATCCTAGAGCCATATTGCAGGTTTGAATCCCACTTAATTAGCTGTGTGATGTTGGTCAAGTCATTTGGTCTCTCTGTACCTGTTTCCTCATCTGTAAAATGGAGGTGAAAATAATGGTAAATATATTGTAGGATTGTTATGAAAATTAGATTGATTAACACACGTAAAGTACTGAGAACAGTGCCTAGCATATGGCAAGTGCCCAAGTGTTAGATACTGTCACCCCACATTTATTCTTTCTTTCTTTCCTAAGTCTTCACCAGAGAAGAATAGTTTAAAATGCCATAGTTAGATTTTTTCATTATTTACTCCTAATATAAAATATGTGTTTAACTTGAGCTACCTCATAATATGTTGGTAGCAAACAAAGCAAAACAAAACGAAGAAAACACAATCCTTCTTAAGAGTAATCTTAATGCAGTGATGCCAGGTTAGCATCCTGCTGTCTCTTGGGAGGACCAGTTCTTGAATTCTGGGTATGAGGGTGATATGGGCTTGATTATGTATTAAAGGGGAGAGCTGTTATATTGCCTCATATGCCCAAACTATCGAGCTCTGTTATTTTGCATTTACAGTATTACCCTTCCTCCATATGGATTTCCAGGCTCTTTCATTGGATTAATTTTTTTTCCACCCAAAGAATTACCATTTAATGACTATACATGGCACATACCTAATACATAGGCCTCACTGTTTTTTATTTTTTCTTGTCTCACATGTTCATTACAGTCTAAATTTTCCTTTATACATGTTATTTTAAGTTTACAATAGTGTCCCATTGGTCTATTACTCCATGATAAAGACTTTTTTAAAGAAAATATTTATTTATTTATTTATCTATTTATTTTGGTTGTGCTGGGTCTTAGTGGCAGCAGGCGGGCCCCTCAGTTGTGGCTCGGGGGCTCCTTAGTTGTGGCTCGCTGGCTCCTTAGTTGCAGCACACAGGCTCCTAAGTTGTGGCATGCGAACTCTTAGTTGTGGCCTGCATGTGGGATCTAGTTCCCTGACCAGGGATCGAACCCGTGCCCCCTGCATTAGGAGCACAGCGTCTTAACCACTGCGCCACCAGGGAGATCCCCATGATAAAGCTTTTAGACCCCATTCAAATGAGCGTTGCAGAGAAGTAACCAAAACGTTTTTTATCTGAGCTGCTACTCAAATTATATTTTAAAGTAGTTCTGTCTCTTTTACTTCAAATAATAAATTACATTGGGATGTTGGGTCATATGTATAAAATCTTTCATAGAGCAGGATGCAAATGTAAAGCATTGTTACAGATGGCTCTGACATGCCAAAAAATCTTCCTTTATTCTAAGGTTGCTAACAATGTCTTCTATTCTAGAAAATAGGTGTATAACTTTGCAGTGGAGAAACCTTAATCAAGTAATCAAGTTAATACCACCACTGATAAAGAGATATCAACCTCCTGTTCCCCCTAAAATGATGCACCAAGGACACATCATTTCTGTGGTCCTCCTGCCAAAAAGGCAAACTTGAATCTAATCACGAGTAAACATCAGACGAACCCAAACTGCAAGACATTCTATAAAATAATTAGCTGATACTCATCGATAATGTCAAGGTCAGGAAAGAAATGCAAAGACTGAGCAACCCCTGTGGATTGGAGGATACTAAGAAGACAGAACAACTAAATCTAACACAAGAACTTGTGTTGGATCCTGGACTTCAGTGGAAAACTGCTGAAATTTGAGTAAGATTTATAGTTTAGTTAACAGACTTGTTTCTATGTTAACTTTCTGGCTTTAATAATTGTACTATAGTTATGAAAGATGTTAACATCAGGGTAAGCTAGATAAAAGGTAGTCTTGAACTCTATACTATTTTTGCAACTTTTCTATAAGTCTATAATTATTTAAAAATAGAAAGTAAACAAACAAAAGAACTCTCTGTGTCTGACTTTAAAGCCCTGACTCTTAACCACCAGAATGCACTTTGAATTCTAGGTCCAAGCTTCATAGGGATTGGTTGATGGTTGGCTTGTGGAACTGCATTGCAAGACACCTGCCTGGTATCTCAGAGCTAAGTCATGTGTTTAAGCTAACTGGAAATAAATAAATAGGAAAAAGAATAAGTAACAGTTTGCCTTCAATTAACCTATTAACAAACTTGCAATCCAAAAACAATTAGAAAGCATGTCAGCATTCAAATAATGGCTAGTATTTATATGGCACTTAATATGTACTAGGCCTTTCTCTAAGCATGTTACAAATTTTAACGTATTTAATCCTCACACCAACCCTTTGAGGGTAGGTAGCATTAATTATCCCTTTTTACAGATGATGAAACTGAGACACAGATTTTAAGTGGCTTGCCCAAGGTCACAAAAATGATAAATGGGAAAGCCAAAATTCAGACCCAAGCAGTCTGTCTCTAGTCATTGGCATGTGCTTATCCAAATTTCTACACTGCCCTCCACATAGACTTTTGCGTTTTTAGAAATTTTATTTTGAGTTACCTATGGTTTGGGGAGCACCAATGTTTGTCAATGTTTAGGGTCCTGAGACCTGTACTTTTTAGGCCCTAAACTGTGTCCAGTCATGTCTTGGTACACAACTCAAACCCACCCTGCAGTTTCCCTGCAGGGTCTACAGAAAAGGCGCTGAAACCTCGGCCAGGTTGGCTCACTGATCTAGCTTTGCCCCAGAAACCTGGAAAGAAAAGATTCCTTTTCCAAACGCAGGTCTCAGTTCTCTATCTTAGGAGTGGGTTTTATTTTCTCTACACAAAAATAGAATCAAATTTATGCTATATAATCGGTGAGTTTGCCTGTGATAGTATCTGAACTGAACATGTGAACCAACAGGCTCCTAAAACTATTGGTTAGTCAATTCAACTAGAAAAACATAAAATATGCTAACTGGCATGGCTGGGCCAGAGTGGGCGGAGGAAGGCTAAATTTCTATTCACAAAGTCTGATTCATTTAGAAAAAGAAAAAGTCACATGTCATCAGATTGGGGTTTGTGTTCACTGCACTGAGGAGAAGTACAGAGCCTTCATACTCTCAGGGGTGACTAAGCCATTATTTCACTTGGAACACAAAGAACTGTTGCTTTGCGCACCCCTCACTGTAATTAGCTCTTGCAAGCAGGGGATGAAGAATCAAACACCAGAGCTCCTTGGCTGTGGGCCAAACACTCAGAATTATTTATTTTATTTTGCTTAAGGAAACAGAGGAGAAGAGGGCCATGTCTAACAGCCTGTTTCTTCATGGGTCCCTGATTTATGTGCAGTGGGATGATAATTATGCACTCTTCTGTCTGAGAGCAAGAGTGGTCCTTCCAAGAGACTCAGATTGCACATGCTGGTTTGAGGCAGTGGTGCATTGGTTTGACAACCAGTTTTGGGAGAGGTTGAAGGCTGACTTGTTGTGTTTGCCAATTTCTACAGTGTAAATACTCCTACCTTGACTGATTTTAGGCTACTAATCCGACATCACTGAACAAGGAGTTGGGAAGAGATGGATGCACAGCAGTATGGCCATTATATACTCTTTCCACCATTCAAATGCAGTTGATGTAACTAACCTTAAAAACAGAGATAATGGCAAAATGTAATGAAATAATTAGGAAATGATAAGTTTTGAGTATTTGTTACTTCATTTTAAATGGAATTTATCGAATTGTAAGTTTACATCATTTAATTTTAATAATGGCTGTATTTAACAACTGGCTCACCAGCTGTGAGAGCCAGAACAAGGCAGCTCAAGCACCGCTGATCTGAGCCCTGTGGCAGGGGCCACTGTATGGCAGGGGCCACTGTGTGGCATGGTCACAGAAGAACTCAAATACATCTGTCACTTCAAAATGGAGCCCACCCATTGTCTTCTGGGCTTCTATTTTCTCATTTTGTGAGAATAGTCATTCTAGAATGTCTTGCCTAGCTTTACTCACCGACAAAGCAGAGAGAAGACCATCCCTATTCCTGGTTATAGTCTGCAGATTCTCTAATCCAAGCCTCTGGTTTTACAAAAGAGGAAAGTAAGTCTCAGAAGAGTCAAATAATTGTAATAATAATAGCTGACATTGATTAAACTCCTACTATGGGGACTTCCCTGGTGGCGCAGTGGTTAAGAATCCATCTGCCAATGCAGGGGACACGGGTTCGATCACTGGTCTGGGAAGATCCCACATGCCACGGAGCAACTAAGCCCTTGAGCCACAACTACTGAAGCCCGAGTGCCACAACTACTGAAGCCCGCACTCCTAGAGCCCGTGCTCCGCAACAAGAGAAGCCACCACAATGAGAAGCCCGCGCACCACAACGAAGAGTAGCCCCTGCTCGCCGCAACTAAAGCCCACTTGCAGCAACAAAGACCCAAATCAGCCAAAAGATAAATAAATAAATAAATAAATAATAAACTCCTACTATGGCCAGCTGCTGTGCTAGGTATATCATGGTTCACCAAAAAGCAACTCCTCCTCTTGACTTTGTGTTTTCATCACCCAAGCTGCCTCCCATTTATACCTTGAGAGTAAAGACTATGGCTTTATTATTTTTATATAGCCTGCCATAACTTGCACAGAACCTTAAATATAATAGGTGCACAATAAATGTTTACTGGACTATATTGAGATATTTAGGCTCCAGACCCAAATATGCTGCTTGAAGTCTTGGAAAACACTGCCCCAGTATTCCCTGTCATTGCCAAAAAGGCTTTTAGAACATTTGAGGGGGAGTAAAATATACATATTATAAAATGTATCACTTTAACCATTTAAAAATGTACAATTTAGTGGCATTAAGTACATTCACAATATTGTGCAACCATTATCACCCTCCATTTTTAAACTATTTTTAAAAAGACACCCACAGTTATTTTTTTGTTTATTGAAAAAGTGACATATGCATATGACATAAATGTAAACAGTCTGTGAGGATTTATAGGAAAAAGAAAGTCTTCCCATTCCAGACCCTGTAACCTCCCATTTCTTCTCTCCAGAGGCAACCAGTATACATTTCTACACATCTTTGTATTCGAGGAGAACATGAACACTAGAGCTAGCTAGCATGGGTTTAAATCCTGACTCAACCACTGACCAGCTGTGTGACCTTGAGCAAATCACTTAACCTCTCTGTGTCTCTGTAAAGTAGGGATTATAATAGTACCTAGCTCCTAGGGTTATTGTAAGGATTCATGCATTCATATGTATAAAGTACTTAGAATTGTGCACATAGGAAGTACTATCTACTTCCTGTGAATAATACTCTGGGATTATTATCTTCCCAAAGACCTTAGTGCATATATGAGTGATATGCAAGTGTGTATGTGTCACAAGCAGTGTGGGAGCACTGAAGGGTGAGGGATGGGATGAGGCAGCAGCAATATGCTGGGAGAACAGCGTATGGAAAGTAGGAGACTGGTGATCTTCCTGTGTTGCTGACAAGCTTTGGGGCTTCAGACGTTACCTCTCTGAGCCTTTGTTTTCTCACCTGTGAAATAAGAACATTTGACCAGATGAATTTTAAGGTCCTTTTCACATTTAACATTCGGTATCTGTCTCTAACAGGTTTGAAAGGTGCCAGGACTTTTTAAGGGAACTGAAGAAATCAAATTAGTAGGTAGGGAGGAGGTTTCCTCAGACAGACATTGATACTTCAGTGGGACCGAGACTCTCAGGTCAACTGTGCCACCTGCTTGAGTCATCTGGTTTCCCACATCCTCTTTCAAAGGAGCTACGCACCGTTCCTCCGCACTAAGGTTCAATTTCAAGTTCACGTGGTCCAGTTCTAGCAGGCCAGAGGGATTCTTTGTTGGCCTTGATGACTCATAGGGACAGTTTGCCACCTATTTTACTGACTACAATCCAGGATTACTGCGCTGATAGATTCTTGAGTCTTTTGCTTGGTTTTCTTAAAAGGTAAAATTTACCAGCTGGTAATCTCTGGTTATTTTCTGGTCTGCTTGGCCAGATGGCGCTTTCAGTGATAAAGCTGCACAGCACAAAGGTTTCGCTTTGTTCTACATCTTCTCTGCACTGTTTCTCAGATATCAATATTTCTACTCATGCAGACTTTTTTTCTGAACCCAGAAACTTAGACATTTCAGTGATGAAAACTGATGAGGGAAGCTTCCAGAGTCTGATTAGCTTGGAGTCATCATCTAGTCACTGTTTGATTAGACATTCAAATAAAATTATACACATTTCTATTTGGAGACTCACTTTGATTATGAACATTTGAAAATTCACCGTTATTGTTGTTGTTACTACTGCATTATCATTATTGTATTGATAATAAATATTGTATAGAATACTTGTATATTGCCATTCACAAAGTATCTTTTAAAATATTAGCCTATTTGATCTATAGTATTATCCTTTGGGGAAGTATAGGACTGTAGATGAGAGAATAAGCCTCAGAGTTTTACCAGATTGGGTTTGAATCCCAGCTCTGCTCTTAGATTTGGTTAGTCTCAATGTCCATGTCTGTGAAATGGGGATAAGAATACTTAATTCATACAGCTGTGGGTGGATTTGGAGACCTAATGTAAAGAGCCTAGTTCAGTGCTTGGCACATAAAGCCCTCAATAAATGGTGGCTATGACTACTACTGTTATAATCATTCTCCTTTTCTACATGAGGAAATTGAGGCTCAAAGAGATGAAGAGATTTACTCAGGGTTGTTTATGCCATAAGTGATAAAGCTATGATTCAAATGTAGGTCTTTTGGATTCAAAACTTGTCTATGTTCTTTCTTTCCACGGTGTGACATTGCCGCCCAAAACAACTGTTTTAGTACACTAAAAGTGCCTAGCTTTGTGATTCAACTCGTTAAAAAGGTACTTGTTGTGTTTTTAAGTTTTATTTGCTGTTTTGCTTTGTTCCCCTTTTTTTTCTTTTTTTGGCAGAGAACAGGGATTGAACCTGGGCCCTCGACTGCCAGGGAATTCCCCCCTTTACCTCGATAGTTTTCTCTTTCTCTTTCCCTGTCTCTCTCTCTTTCTCTCTCTCTCTCTCTCCCCTCCCTCCCTCCCTCTCTCTTTCTCTCTCTCTCTCTCTCTCTCTCTCCCCTCCCTCCCTCCCTCTCTCTCTCTTTCTCTCTCTCTCTCTCTCTCTCTCTCGCTCTCATTTAACAGAACCCAAATTAGGGAATTTGAAGTGAAGAGCAATAAAAATAGTCCTTGGATTGGTTTCTGACTCATAGCTAAACAGCTCCAACTTACACTCAAGTGCCTACCTCTTTGAAAGTCTCCAAATGTTCCCTTAGATCTTTGGAGCTCGAAGTTCTCTTCCTTCTCTTCCGTGTCATCTAGCACAGCTCCTTCGTGAAAGCAGAGGAAAGTAAGTTAGCACAGGAAGTTCACACTCGTGAAGGAGCCAGAGCTGGAACGCACATGTCCAGGATCCCAATCCAGGTTTCTTTCTTCTTCTCTTTGTTTTTCGATGAGCGTTCTCTCTCCTCTACCCTTTTACTAAAACTAACGGACATTATCTTCATAATCCTATGTGCTGGATTCGACGATCATTTAAAATATCAGCTGCTTACACAATTGTAACACTCGAGACATCACAGTCATAAGACTAGCATGGCTTCTTTGGAAATCATGCTGTCAAGATGGGAGTCTCCTCCCAATGTTTTTGTTCTGGTCTTAGGGTGGTAACACGAGGCTTTCTCCTGACTTACCTAAGCCTTCCTGCTTTGGGCAGCATTGAAAGCAGGGCAGTACTCGCCAATCCCTTGGTATTTCAGTATCTCCCTATGGTCATAACCAACGTTGGGAAGTATGAAAGTTTAAATCCTATGCTTGCAGGCTTCCTCCCTCCCTCCCTTCTTCCGTTCCTTCCTCCCTTCCTTTCCAAGCCAAGTACACTGCTAAACCCAAATTTGGAGATTTTCCAAAAGTTAGGCCTCTTTAATCTTGATCCTCTAAAAGATCCCTTCCCCCTTCTCTCTCCTACAGTCACAGTGGCTACCTCACAGTGCACCCAAAGGCAGTGAATTTCCAAATGCACAGAGGAGGAAAAAGATATGTGCCCAGTTTTGAGTTCTGATCCCTGACTATTTTGAGCACATGACCTAAATCAAACAATGATGGTCATCTTGTGTTTTGAACTGGGTATGAATTATTTTCAAACTCTTCTTGTCACTTAAACCTAAATTTCATTCCTTACTAGCTGGGACCCCTTGGGCGGGCGAGCCATTTGACCTCTCTAGGCTTCTAGTTTTCCATCAGTCCATGGCTGTGATAATAGCTCAAAGGGCTAGTAGAAGAAATAAATAAGTGCTACCTGCCTGGCACATGTCAGCCCTTAAAAAATGCTAACACTCTTTCCTTCCTTGCCTCCTTAGTGCCTCTACCGCCCCTCTTCAAATCCTCCTTGGTTCTTTCCCAATTTCCACTAACAACATGGTGGAACTCAGTGTCATTTTCCTGTGCCAACTCCCATTTCTTACAGTGAAGGCTGTTTAGTTCATTTCCATTTCTGCTCAGCAGGGAAGACCAACTTTCCTTCTCATGGCTCTGGAATTTGTGTTCCTCTTTGTTTGTTTGAAGTCTAACATTGTGGGGTATCAGCCTCCACCTTCGGTCTAATCCTTGCTAGTCCAGGCGGACGGGTCTTCCTTGGCAGTGAGATTTTAAAATAACACCGCAGGTAAGCACTGCTGAAATTCAGCTGAAACCAGCCTTTCCGAAAGACCAGCTGCCTGCTTAACCAAAAGTCTTGGATTCCTCTCCAGGATTACATCTCCTTCTGGGCTATTTACTCAGCCCACAGCTTACTACAGAGCTGGTTTTCACCCTATGATAAAAACTACAAAGATAACTGCTTTCTTAAAGACTGATGGCATCTTTGAGTTGCCGCAGGCTTATCTGCAGCAATTTTCCTGTAGCCACTCCACCAACCCGCAGGCCTCTAGTCACTGGTTTTTCACACCCTTGGAATTTATTCCATGGATTGCTAATGGCTGGGCAAGTCTGTTTGGAGACTTGCCCTGCATTGAAAGGACCCTTTTTTTTTTGCAATAAGATCACAGTCAGAGTCAGTCCTGCGGGAGGGGCAAGGAAAGGTTTCCTAACCTCCTCTCAAGACACAGAATTCCCCTTGGCCCAGCAGTGCAGGGTCAGGAACATGGCTTCCAGCTTTTTCCTGTGTACGCGGGGGTTATAGCCAGGAAACCACGGCAGAAGGCTCACATATTCTTTCATCAAATATTTACTGGGCATTTACTCTGTACAAGGCACTTTGCTAGGGCCTGGGTTGACAAGATGAGTAAGTCATAGTTCCTCATAGTTCCTAGTGGGCAAAGACAAACACACCTACACGTAATTACAATGCCATGTGATGCACATCATACGAGAAGTCTGTGTAAAGGGCCAAGGATCTTGGAGGAAGGAGGTCCTCGCATTGGATGGTAGAGTATGGTGGATGAAAATGGTATCACAGAGGAGGTGACCGTCCAGCCGAACTTCCAGAACGAGGAGCTCAACTGACTGGAGACAAGTGGCATAAGGGCCGAAGTGGAGGAGAAAGGAGAGACTGGTTGGATTCCTCCAGAAGTAACTTCAGAGACAAGGACTTAAATGCAATAATTAATTTGGGAGATGATCCCAGGAAACAGGGGTAGGAGAGTGAGGACTGCAACAGGGATGGAAGGAGGGTGCGTTATCAAGACAGTTGCCATTGGACTTCCCTGGTGGTCCAGTGGTTAAGACTCCGTGCTTCCACTGCAGGGGGCGCTGGTTTGATCCCTGGTAAGGGAGCTAAGATCCTACAAGCTGTGCCGTGTGGCCAAAAAAAAAAAAACGTCTGGCATCTGAGGCTAGCATTAAAAAAAAAAAAAAAAAAAAAAAGGGCTTCCCTGGTGGCACAGTGGTTGGGAATCTGCCTGCCAATGCAGGGGACATGGGTTTGAGCCCTGGTCTGGGAGGATCCCACATGCCGCGGAGCGGCTGGGCCCGTGAGCCACAGCTGCTGAGCCTGATCTCTGGAGCCCCCGAGCCACAACTACTGAGCCCGTTCACCTAGAGCCGGTGCTCTGCAGTGGGGGAAGCCACCGCAATGAGAAGCCCGCGCAACACAACGAAGAGTAGCCCCCACTCGCCGCAACTAGAGAAAGCCCGCACGCAACAGGGACCCAATGCAGCCAAATAAAAAAAAAAAAAAAAAAAAAAAAAGACAGTTGCCATTGTGAGTAATTGGAGCTCAACCCCTTTGGGCAGCTCTGGGAGTCAGTGTAGCATAATGCATGGCTCACACTTACCCCAACAGAAGGGCAAAGACGTTGGAGTAGGAGGAGCTGCTTCCAGGGACACTTCTGGCTTACCCTGCCTAGGGTGCTCCTGCAGCCAAAGAAAAGCCACAGGAAGAGAGATGCAGATGTTTGCAGCAATTTTTAGTGTGGACAGGTAAATGTGGCCTGATGTGAGCGAGGCTCCCATAGCATGAGACATGAAAGGCAGTGAGACATGAAAAGAGCACCATGAATTATGGACCATTAGTGAAGGGGCAAGAGATAAAACTGAAAAAGAAAGTGGTAGTCAAATTGAATGCCTTGCTAAGGGGTTGGATTTTTATTCGATAGGGGATGGGAATCACTGAGGGATCTGCGCGGCAGAGTGCTATGGTCAGATGAGCCAAGTGCCACAGAAGCAGGACAGGTTGTGAGATGGGAAGGCAAAGCAACACCCAGATACTGGACCTGTCAGCATACCGGATGGACAAATCAGCAGCACTTACAGGGAGGAATTAATTGTTCCTTCTTCTGTACTCTCAGGCAATGCAGGACCTTTATGCTTTTATAATAATTGTACATGCTTACTCAACCAGACCATCCGTTTATGGGCCCTGGTGTCATGCACCATCCTGAGCCCAATACCTAGTGCAGGGTCTAGCACACGTCAGGTACTCAGGAAGTATCTGACTGATGGATGACTAGGTTGGTTTATACTCATAGCCGTACCCAGAGCTATTCACTGTGCTTATAACAGGATTATCCTTGATTCCAAAGGGCGCTAGATTATTTTGTGTATGCATTTTGGAAGTGGACTGCAGAGGCGGTGCTGACAGGATGCTCTGAAGTATTTTGAGTCTCCTCTATAAGCCCAGAGCAGGTCACAGATGATGTTTCCTTCCCCCTGTGCTGCTCTCGCAAGGCCTTGGTGGAACTTTCCCTAATTGTCACTTCCATGGAGACATTTTGCCACGGTCCCTATGTCATCACCGGAGGCTGGACTTTCCCTCTGGCCTTGGCCAACTAAGTGTCCTAGCCCCCTCCTTCTGCCTAAATCGGACAGCAGTTTCTTCTGGTTGCCAACCAGAGAAAGAGGCTATCATTGTCATTCAACAAGAGGATAGTTTTCTGAAGTGGCTCTGTGACCTTTTCAGAAAATCCCCATAGAAAGGGGAAATATCCTGATGATAAACAAGAGGAAAATAGAAACAATTCAGTAGCCAAATCATTTCCGGAAGGGGCTCCACGCCCAGTGATTCTGACCCAGATCTCAAAGTAGAGGAGAGTTAATCAGATCCCACCACCACAGAGTCCAAAAAGAACCTCTAGAGGTCATTCGACCATGGCTCTGCTGTAGGCACAACCAAACTTAGTTCATTAAACAGCTGTACTTCAAACATTTTAGGAAGGAGATTCTTTATCCTTTTCCATTAGAGATCAAAAAATTTTATGGTTAAGAAGTCCTTCAAGGAAGTAACAGAACTTATGACCTGGAAACTCATTTTATAGCTGATGAAACTGAAGCTGAGCCAGTGCTGAAACATTGTCCCTTGACCCCCAGTTTAGAAACTTCCTTCAATCACTCATCAAGCATTCCTTGAGTGCCTACCATGTGGACCTCTAGTTGGAACTGGGAAAACACAGCTCAACAAGACAGTTTCTGCACCCCCAGGAGGGGGCTCATAATCCAGTTGAGCAGAAATATTTGCATTTAATTAACTATAACCAAATGTCATCAATGCTAAAATAAAGGCATATTCAAATGCGTCTTGAAGTCTTACCAAGGTCTTTTTTGTTTAAAAAAAAAAAATAGCTGCTAATATTTACAGCAGATTGCAAATGCTTCTACTTCTACCTCCTGCTCCAATCTTCGTGTTCATTAAGAAATGTACACATTTCATTAGGGTACACACTTAATGACAATTGTGTAAATCCCTGAATTTTATTGTAAAATCAGAAAGCACATGCTCCCAACTCAAGTTGCAGTGTCAAGCTGTTATTTGTCCAAAGAGGTAAAGGAGCTGAACTGAGGTATTTACCTTCCTACTGCCTACGACCTTAGAAACATCGTCACCGTGCTGACAATAAATGGAATCAGATGCTAAAAAAAATAAGGAAGAATAAAGAAAAAGGAAATCTTACTACTTTCCAGGTTTATTGTAAAATCCACAATGAAACCCTTAATGTTTTTGAGGGGGGGAGTCATACAGGTCACTAGCCCATGGACTGATTGTCATTGCCAAAGTAATAGGCTGAAGTTAGAATGTGATTTATTTGAGCAATATTGTGTCAGTTAGGGCCTAAAAGAAAGATGCTGGTAGACTAGCCTCTTATCATTCTAAAAAGAAAAAACGCACTAGTCTTACCAAAGTTAAGAAAGGAGATACTACCAGGATGATAGCTTTCTGATTAGTAAGACATGAGGGGGAAAATGCCCCTGGGGACAGACAGGTAAGTGTGTATAAATTTCACTAACTCTGCCATTGCTATTTCATATGACCCTTCAATCAAGAATTGAACTTGAAACTGTCAATCAGTGATGCATTGAAGTAAAAATGCCACTTAGGTTCTGGAACCAAATCTCCTCCTGGTCCCCTATAGTCAGTACTGACCTAGTTTCAACTGCCGGCCCCATAGCTGGATGCTGTGGCGAACCTGTTCCTGCAACTAATGGGATGCCCCACTCTCCTACCTGCAAGTCACCAACTCTCTCTGTGAATTCCTGTTTTGATTGATGGTCATATGAAGCTAGAAACCTTGGAAGCAGGTTGCCTGCTCTTTTTTTCTCACTGCCACTCCCTCCCTTCTTCCTTACCACATTCAGGTGACATCAAATTCTCTCAGTTCTATTTATTCAACAAATCAGGAAGGGTTAAACTACAGTAAATAGAAATCATTCTAGCTGTTTTAAGCAGAAAGGGACTTAATATACGCAACTAAGTACTTATACAATTATTGGAAGTGCAGATATTCCACTGGACCCTGAGGCCTGGCTTCCGTAGTAACACTGCAGAATTGGCCTGTCAGGGGAGCTGCTGCATTGCCACAATCAGGGAGGTGGGAAGTTAGTTAGAAAACCACCACTGGAACTATTGAGTTCAGGGAAACACCTCTTTCTGGGGTCAGAAAGCTACCACTGCCGTCTTTGCAACAGACGCATGCCATGTCTGCTAGATCCACACCAGCAAAAAATGGGTGCCCTGTGCCCTGTGCTCTGTGCTCTATCCACAAAGCTAGCAGCCCCATGGGATGATGCCACAGGAACACTCCACGTGTTTATGACTGTGCTTGCTGGAAGAAATAGCAGAAGCAGCCAGAAACCTGGCCCCTTCCTCACTTTTATCTTCCAAACTTTGCATAAAATGGATCCGTTTGTCAGAACTCACATTGCATTTGGAGCTTCAACTGCAAGGGGTCTGGGAAATGTGGTTTTTAGCTTTCCAGCCTTTCAGGACAAGGAGGTACACTGGAAGAAGAGTAGAATGAGATAATTCACAGTATCTACCACATTCAACATCTCTTGAACAGCCACTGCCGTATGCACCTGGTCATCTCTTACCTGAACCATTGCAATTTCCTCATAACTAGTCTCTCTGCTCCAAAGTTCTCCCCCTCTTCAATCCATCCTCTGTGTTGCACTTGAAACACACCTGGGATCATGTCACTGTCCTGCTCAAAATCTTATCATCCATAAGAATAAGGACCATTCTCCTTTCAAGTCTCTTAACCATCTGGCCCCAACTCACCTTACCAGCTGCAAATCTTGCCACTTCACCACCCCCCAGGCTTTGGTCACACTGGGTGTTAAATGCTTTCACCACTCCTCCCCCTATCTTGTCGTTACTGTTCATGACCTTCCCCTGACTAGAATTCCCTACTACCCTTCATTTTTCTTATTTTTAATTCCCTGTTCAAACGTTACCACCTCTAAAAAGTTCCCTTCACTTTCCCCCTCTTTCCACACAAGCAGAATTAATGGGTTCTTCCTGGCATTTTGCATCTCTCTCTATTGCCTTCCTTGCTTTGTATTATGTATAGTTAAATATGTGTCTGTCGTTCCAATATGAGGGAATGGATCATGTTTCTATTCATCTGTGTATCTCCAGTGTGTGATTCTTGGTAGATACGCAATAAATATTGGTTGAACAAATGAATGAATGAATGACTTGTTCTCTGTGTCTAGGGCACCCTATCCCACTTGACTAGCTTTCCTCTTCAGCTTATAGACATTCAGAGGCCTTTCTCCTCTCAAAACGCAAGCTTTCCTTTGATCCTCTGGCTATTATCCTATCACCGTTCTTCATTTCAAGCCCAGTTATCTGAAAGGGTTGCCTATGCCTGCTATCTTCACTCCTTCACCACCCAGCTTTACCACTCCACCAAAATCACCCTTGTCTAGGTCACCAGTTATCTCCTAGTTGCTAAACAAAATGATAGTTTTCAATCCTTATCTTACTTAACACTTTGCCTCACTTGACTTTGTGAACAAGCCTTCCTTCTTGAATCTCATTCCTTCCCGGGCTAACACTTTCTCCTTAGCCTTCTCCATGGACTCTTCTCCCTTTGTCAGGACAGAGTTTCTGTCTCTAGTCCTCTTCTCTTCTTCTCCCAGCGCTCTGGGTGATCTCATGGCCCCATTATCCTCCTAACTCATTTCGTATCATTCTCTGCTTCCATCCCTCCACTCCAGCTATGCCAACCTTCTAGCTGTTCTCGAATAGGCCAACAACACTCTTGCTCTGCCTGCAGTACACTTCCTCTGGGTGTTTGAGTTGCTCTGTCCCTCACCATCTTCATCCCTCTCAATGTCACCTTTTCAGAGAGGCCTTCCCAACCACTTTTTTAATTTTTTTAACATCTTTATTGGAGTATAATTGCTTTACAATGGTGTGTTAGTTTCTGCTGTACCTGACCACCTTTGAAATATTGCAACCCACTTCAACTTTATTTTTCTTCCTTGCTTTACTCTTCTATTCCCTTCCCTGCTTTATTTTTCTTCATAGCTTCATAGTACTTACCATCATCAAACCTGCTGTATATTTGGCTTATTTATTATGTTTTTTTTTTGTCTGTCTCTCCCAACCAGAATGTAAACTCCATGAAGACAAGTTTGTGCCTGTTTTGTTCACTGCTGTTTTCCCAAGTTCTAGAACAGTGCTTGGCACATGGTCGGTGTTTAATAAATGTTTGTGGAATGAATGATTACCTCTACTCCAAACCCTTTTGTGTTTCCTAACTCACCTCCAATAACTGATCAGTCACTAAGCCCCATGACTCTTACCTCCTAAATATATCCTTAATCCTCTCTTCTCCATGTGCTTTGCCTCTAGTCTAGCCTCCAACAGGTATGCCAATTTGATCTCTGCACCCCCTTTTCAAAGCCCTCTGAACTCCTTAGCATAACAGTTAGTTCTCATGAACTGGTCTATCTCTCAATTTCATTTTATACTACTGTCATCCAACCCTCTAGCTATAGAGAGCTCCTTGTCTCAAACCCCTGAATCCACCATCTCTCTTGTTCTGGGGTGGTTTTCACTCTCCTGAAATACATTTCTCAACTTCTTTACCTGTCAACTCCTAAGCAACCTACAGGCCTCTCAGTTCTGACATCATCTCTCTTAGTCAACCCCTAAAGCCCAAGTTAAACTGCCATGAACTTCCTGAGGTTACACACTGTAAGGCCATTGGCTGGTTGCTTACCTGTTGCCATGGAGTCTAAATTCCTTGAAGATAGGGACCTTATCTCATTTATTTTTCTTTATTCAGCATGATGCACAGAACCTAACACATAATAGATGCTTGATAAATATTGGTTGGATAAAACAATAGGTAGACAGTTGGATGATGAATCATAACAGGAAATACTTACATTGGGCTTATTATGGTCTGGTGCTCTTCCCAGCACCCCACTTACAGTAACACATGGAAACTTCCCAATACTCTTAATGGTGAAGATACTGGTAAGGAGCCTAAAGACCCGGGATGGTTAAGTTATTTGCCCACAGTCACACAGTTGGTAAGTGGTAGACACAGGATTCAGACTCAGGTATCTGGCTCCACACTGTCTGTAACACTATGCTTATACCGGTGATGGATGGATGGAAGGTGTATACAAGGATAGTCTAAGTAGAGAAACAATAGAAGCAAAGGTGAGAATATTCACATTATTTTTATGTGGCTTTTATGGTCAGTAAATTTGGCCATACCTGAAATGAATTCTGTCGTGTAAAATACTCATCCCCGGACTTCCCTGGTGGCACAGTGGTTAAGAATCCGCCTGCCAATGCAGGGGACACGGGTTCGAGCCCTGGTCCGGGAAGATCCCACAAGCCACGGAGCAACTAAGCCCATGCGCCACAACTACTGAGCCTGCACTCTACAGCCCGTGAGCCACAACAACTGAAGCCCGCGTGCCACAACTACTGAAGGCCGCATGCCACAACTACTGAAGCCTGCACGCCTAGAGCCCCTGCTCCGCAACAAGAGAAGCCACCACAAGGACAAGCCTGCACACCGCAATGAAGAGTAGCCCGCACTCGCCGCAACTAGAGAAAGCCCGCGTGCAACAACGAAGACCCAACGCAGCCAAAAATAAATAAATAAATAAATTTATAAATTTATTAAAAAAAAATACTCATCCCCTACAGTGTATGTCAAATTAAAACCTTATTCATATTTTGGACAACACACTTTTTATTCACTCTCCAATGTGACCCTAAACCTCAGATCCTAGATGAGCTAAACCCTACCTTCCTTGACACACACTTCTACAAATTGATATCAAAACACTCAAATGTATATCCACATTCACTCATTCATTCAACAAACATTTTCTGAGTGCTTCCTGTGTGCCAGGCACTGTCTTTACACTGGTACTACTGCTACTAGAGTACACACGCCCATATATAATATAATCATAGACAATATAGAATCTTTTCTGAGGCTGTAGAGTGTAGTGGTTAGGGTCACAGGCTAAGGCGCCTGCCTGGGTTAAACCCCAGCTCTGCCATTTTCTAGTTGTGGGATCTCAGCATTGTCATCTGTCCTGTGCATTGGTCTCTTCATCTATAAAATGGATACAACAACAGTCTGTCTCCAGGGGTTGTTGTGAGGATTAAATAGTTAAAACATGTGAAGTGCTTAACACAGCATCTGGCAAATACTCTGTAGTAAGCACTTAATAAATGTTAGTAATTTTATGTTGACAATCTTTTTTAATAAGTTATTGCTGAATGATTGAGCTTCTTATGTGAGGCTGTCTTCCATTATAAAATAAAAAGAAATTTGGAGGTCTTCTCTGATGGGGAATAAGCCTTAAAGGGATATAAAGGAATTAACGACATTTGTTGCCATAACAAAACCATGTCTTGGTCTCGAGTGGGCCTTTAAGGGCCTGTAATTTACATTAGGGCTCCTTCTATCTCAGCAGGCGGGTGAGGTGGGCAAAGCCTGCAGCCTAAATAGGCGGGCTTTGGCAGAGCTATTTGTGCAGGAAGAACGGAGGTCAAGGGACTTCTTGTATTAAAGGCCTTTCTCAAAATGAAGGATTTGGCTTCTGAGATTAATGTTCGAAGTGAACCCCTGCTATACTTAATTCCCTTTTCTGTGAACTCAGTGCATTTTTAAAATTCAGTTAGGGGCCCTCCTATGGTGTGGCATGGAAACCACAAACCCAGACGCCCTTCCGATGTAGTTCACACTGCCCTCCCTCATCTTTCGACCCATGGGCTGATGACTGCATTCTAGGGTTAGTCACTGCGCTAAATTCTTTGGGTTAAAGTGTGCCCAGAAATAACATGTCTTAAATTTGCACACTTTAGATCCACTGGGGACTTACTATAAACATTTAAAAATAAAAGATTTCTTTAAAAAAGGCTTCTATGGGTAGTTAGTGGCCACCATGTGAGGAAATGAGAAGCTGTGGAAACTGTGGGGATGAGAGGTCTCTTTGGGTCGAGTTGCATTTTTTAGATTATAATAGGGTTTCTTTTCTGAATAATTTCTGTTGGGCAAAATATCAACAGCCTCAACAGAAAGCTTGGGTTCAGATTGGTGATTTTATCACATCTACCAATAAGTTTTCTGTTTTAGGTAAAATTAGGAGGAATGAGGGAAACTGGTGGAAAGTAAATCCATTGAGAAGATATTTGCCTTTTTCACTTTATAAGATCAGCTCCCATGAGAAATAAACAATAAAAGCTCCCCTCCCCACAAAAGTCAACTGCTTATCATATAACCACTGTTACAAGGAATTGTTATATAGGGAAATGATTATAACAGTAATAATAGCAAACAGTTATACAGCAATTACTATGTGCCGGGCATTATTCTAAGCTCTTTGCACTTATTTGTTACATGCCTCATTTAGGCCTCACGTGTACCATTTTAGTGCATAGTCTTTGGTCTTAAAAAAAAATAACTAACGTGTTGAAACTTAGAGTGTGTCGAGCACTGTGTTTTTATGTGTATCACCTCATTTAATCTTCATGATGACCCCACAGTTAGGTATTGCATCAGCCGCAAACTGAGGCTCAGAGAGTTAGGTAACGCTCCCCACAACTGCCAGGATGCAAACTTTGGTCTTATTGACATCAAGCCTGAGCTCTTTATCTTGCTGCCCTTCTGTTTGTCATAGAATTGGAAGCATACTGCATAGGGTCAGTATGCCTCACTTTCATAGGGATCTTTGATGGGGTTCTTTGTGGGTTTCCATGCCTCCAAAGTGAGAAGTGTCCGGAAACTCTGGCTAGAATTTCCTGGTCCTCTCCCCACAACTAGGAGCTAAAATAATTGTTTGGAACTCCTTGATTCTGTTCCCTAACTGGGTATAGGAATAGAGTAGTCATAGTTCTAGCAATAGGAATAGTGAAAAGCAGTTTAAAAAAACCCCCAAAAACCTGAAACAAAAAACCTTGGCTCTGCTATTTACCAGCACCTTGGAGCAACTCTTGATAACCTCAGTTTCCTAATCTGAGCAGTGGGGTGATACAAATGATTTGTGACTTACCCATACATACACTGTTGTGATGACCAAAGATGACAATACATCATCATTGGAAATTCTATGTAGATGTGTAGTTATTATTGTATTGTGGTTCTCTACAAAGGTCTGAGGCTTGCCCCTATTAATGAGGGTGTCTTGCAATAGTGTTATTTGACCTTAAATATGTGAAAGACAGTTCTTTGTGAGCTGTGGAGTAGGCTTTTTCCAGGTACAAAAGGAAATACCATTTCTGGAGTACCTACTATGTGCCAGGAATCATAATGAGACTTCACCTCTCATTTCACTCTTATAGAAATCCAGAGAGGGAGATGTTATTATTTTATAAATGAAGAAACTGAAGCTCAGCGCAGTTAAGCAATCTGCCCAGCATCACATAGCTAAGAGGTAAAATTTAGATTCAAACTCACAGCTATGGGAAAACAATCTCCATGCTATTTGCATCCACTCTAGCACTCTGCCTTTTAGGCAGAAGGGAAAGAAGAAAACAGAAAGCAAAAGCAGGGGTCTGCAGAACTCAAATGCCGCAGGATTATGGGGTTTGCCTGAGAATTAAAATGATGGTGATGATGACGATGATGATAATAATAGTAATAGTAAAGACAAAGAACAGACATCAAGGTCAGCCACAAATAATTAATAATGAAAGTTTACATTTCTTTTGCCATAGACTGCCACTGAAAAAATCCGTTCTGTTTTCTGTACATTCCTAGGGATAGCAGTGGGAAGTAGTTAGGAATAAGAATTATACCCACTTAATAGGTGGCAGTGTACAAAACTGAGAAAGAAAGAGCAGAAGTGCCAGGAAACATTTGAGAGAAAGTAGCCAACTCAGAACTGCCATAAGGACTTGCTTCCAGGGCTATTTTCCTTGACTCCAGCTTCAGTTCACCTGCAGTCACTGACCTCCACACTTTCAAACTCATTGTATTATTCCTGGTCATTTTGCCCCAGGTTTGGCCCAGTCCTTCCTGTAGAAAAATCTGTTCTGAGGTGGAAAAATCTGTGAGCCTGAGAATGTCCCCTCTCGAATTCTTTAACTCAGAGGGTCCCTGACAGTGGGAGGCTCTCAAGGCCACAATCCAGATATTTCTGGAAAAGAAAAGAAAAATTCAAGCTAATGCGGAGTTGGAGTTTTTAAGTTGTCTTGCGGTTGTGGAGCCCTTGTGCATGCCTGGCAGCTTAGATACTGTGAGAGAACCTCGGAGAGTTCTCTGATCTTCATGCTTCACTCTGGTTTACATACTGACAAGGAATGGATCTAAAACTCAGAAAATGTTTAATTGATCTGTTATGCCTTGCACCATAGAAAGATAAAAAATCAAAGGGATTTAAAAGCTTTCAGAATTCTTTGCTGGTTTTTTTTTTTTTTTAATTTATTTATTTATATTTTATTTTTGGCTGCCTTGGGTCTTCGTTGCGGTGCGCGGGCTTCTTATTGCGGTGGCTTCTCTTGTTGCGGAGCATGGGCTCTAGAGCGCAGGCTCAGTAGTTGTGGCACACGGGCTTAGTTGCTCCGCGGCAAGTGGGATCTTCCCGGACCAGGGCTCGAACCCGTGTCCCCTGCATTGGCAGGCGGATTCTTAACCACTGTGCCACCAGGGAAGTCCTCTTTGCTGGTTTTAAGGAATCATTTTTTCCAAAAGGTGGCAAATGCTGCTTTTAGATTTAACTAGAACTGAGAACAACCCCAGCCTCACCACTCAGGGAAAACTTGCACTAATTGACCTCAGTGCCTTCAATCTGCAAAATGGGGATAAAGTACTTCATAGGATAGAACTGTAGGATCAGATGAGATGAGGTGGGTGAAAGTGCACAACAAAGTACAAAGAGCCTCATTCATGTAAAGGGACTATGATTTCTTTCTTTAAGAGTGAAGTTAAGTGGAGGCAAAAGGGTGTCAGCACTGATCACATCTTAGCCTTCAATAATCACTTTCGAATATTTATGAGTTTGAAAATTATTTCCCCCAATTTCACACTGATTTTCAAATGGCAATCACCATTATTTGTCCAGCATTGGCTTTTAACTGAATAGGATAAGTAACTCTTCCAGGGTCAGACAGTAAATTAAGTGCCTAAATCCAAATTAGAATGAAGCACACATCCATGGTAGATTGCAGGGTCCTGAGTTTCCTCTCTGTTAGTGAACTTCATGGAGTGTATAGGCCGATTTATTTTCATGTATCTTGTCAATCTTGCAACTTTTAAGTGAGATGGAAATCATCTGAACACTATTTTACAGGACCTTTATTTTCCATCACATTCAAGACTGTCCACAATGAATGTAAACTGCAAAAATCTCATCGTTAGGATCTTCCAGAAACAGAGGCTGGGAGAGGTTAAAAAAACAACAAAAACAAAAACACTGGCTCAAAGCCTTACAGCTAGTGAGTGGCAATGCTGGATCAAGAGCCCACTTATCTGATCAGGACCTCTCCTCTTCACAAAAAAGCCATAGTACAAATAATAATAAATAATTTAAAAAAATATAGTGGCAGCTAACACAATGTGCCAGGCACTGTTCTAAGCTTTTTTGTATGTACTAACTAATTTAACCCGCAAAAAATAAATTTTGGAGTATTCCTTCACTAAAGCAGCCCAGTGAGAAGCAGCACTTTTTTTTTTTTTTTCTCAGTTGAATGACATTGCAACCCGAAATCACAACTCCGTTTTAGGTTCCTGGTGGTGCCTGCTTCCTCTTCTAGTTTGTTTAGTCACAGAATTCGATTCCTGTTGGCCGATTACGCGCCTACAAACAGGCTTAGCGCTCAATTGAAATGCGTGAGGCTCCTTAACTCTTGTATAAACAGGTAATGCGAAGGGGTGGGGCACAGATTGCGGATTTCTTTGCGACGGGGATGGGGTGGGAGTTAGAACTAACTACCCAGAGATCAGGCAAGGTGAAGGGAGGGCTCGGCTGCTGTTTTTAAATGCAGTGTTTTTTGTTCCGTTTCTAGAAGCCAGCTGCAACTTTAGGTCAGAGCGCATTAAAATGAGCCACTTCTGAACGAGCAGCGCCCAGGCCCCAGGCCCTGCTGTGAAGGCCCCGGCAAAGGTCAGGGCTTGGTCCGCGTGACGTTCCTCCCCGTGCTCATCCAAGCGGTGCTCTGCCTCAGGTAAGGACACTCTGGGAGGTTCTCCCGTCTTCAGGCCCTCCGCCGAGCTCGCGGTGATCCTACCTGGTCAAACGACTTCTTTACTAGGGGGCAAGAACGGGGGTGGGGTGCACTGATCGGCTCGTGATTCAACAGCTGGTTCCTTATTCCTCAAACGTGGTTCTGCTTGGGTTCCCTCAACAGCCCAAAGGGGCCAGACGTCTGATTCAGACAGATGTCCTCAGGTGGAGCAGGTGCCACTTCTGGGGCTGTTTCTGGCTGTCTGAAATGGATGTGACTTTTTGAGCGGGGAGAGAAGTCTGTGAGGTGAAGTCCCCAAATCTCTCCCAGTCAAGACAAGATTTTTTTTTTTTTTTTTTTTAACCTTCAGCAAAGGTATCTGCCCTCCTAAAACAACAGGAATGTTGCACTGGCCTTCAGCCAGCGAAGGCTCAGCGAGCAGGATAAAATTTCAATGCAGATTTACGGGAAGTTGCCGGTGCTGGGAGTAAAAATCTGGTTTGGTGAGTTTAAGGGAAGGGAGTAGACGAGAGACAACCTTGCTACTGTGAGGCGCAGAGCCTCGGCTGGGGGAGGGCAGAGGGAGGAGGGAGGAGGGAACAGGGAAGAGCTGGAGCCGAGACTCTGAGCGCTCGCCGGACGCAGCAGGGCTCCCTGAGCCGCCGGTCTCCCCCGGGTGAGGATCCGACGCCGCTCTGCCAGTGGAATCGCCGCGCTTTCAAGTTCACGCTCCCGCCAGGAATTTAGCCCCAGAGAGCTGCCTTCTGGTTATCGCTCCTGCTTCCCACTTTGGAATGTGCAGTTTGGGACAGTGAGAAGCCGGGGCTCAGGGAGTTTTCCTCGTAGAGAGTTTCTCTCTGCAGGTTTCCAAGGTTAAGAAATTCTGACAAACTGGAATTCCCAGAGCTTGGGAGTTAAGGCTCAAAAGATCTGTTGCTTTAAGCGGCGCGGTAGGGAGTAGCTGGACACTCCTTATTTTGGTTTTACATTAAAAAGAGGGAGGCCGAGAAGATGTTGTAGGTTACTTCCTAGCTCTGTAAATTGCTACCGGGCTGTGAATGGTGTTAATTTCTGAAGTGGGCGACTGCAAATACATAACAAAGGTAAGGTAGCTTTGGGCAATCCTAACTACTGTCCCTTAATCTTACATTTGGGTCCTAATTTTGAAATCTTGTTTTCTTCTCTTTTTAGCCCTTGTCTTCCCTCATTCTACCATCCCCCCTTCCGACTCTGGTATATTTAATGGGAAAGCAATGGTTTATAAAAAGATTTTAAAAGCGTCAGCTTCTGGAAAAGCAGAAAATCATATACAGTCAGCCCCCTCGTTTCCTCTGGTGATGAAACCTTTTCCATACAAGAAACAGACTTTTTTTTTCGCTCTTGAAAGCATACGATTGGGCCGTCCAGAGGCACAGGTGACTTCTTAGACTCAGATTATTAAAGTGAGATTGAGGAAACCTTTATGACAGCCGTCTCGCTTAAGTGAGTGGTAAGGCGGGGGTGGGGGAGGGTTGCTGGGGCGTGTGATGTCTTCTTGTACTCATTTACCTCCCAAGGTAACACTGAGTACAGGCTTAGTTGTTTAAAGTTAAAAATTCAGTCCGCATAGAAGCGTAGAGTTGATGAACTCAGACAGCTGACAAATCAGTCACCGGATATTTAAGAAATCAGTTAAAATAAATGAAGTGGAATTTTTCAAATAAGTGATTCATTTTTTATTTAGGTAAAAGTTCATATACTCTTGGGTATTGTCCCAAGGCATTTGGGGATGAGGCTTCTTTCTTGAAAGCTAATCAGAGATAGTGTCCTCCAGGTACTCACCCATAGGCTGTACTGATTTGAATGAAAAGTCAAGCAACTTTTTTCTAGTGGCGTTGTAATGGCTCACTCAGTTTTCTTTAGCATGAATGTAGGTTAGAAATGTGTTCTTTCAAACTTGTAATGCTGGAGTCACACGAATTTTTTAGAGCAGAGAAAGCAAAGGGTTGACAACACAAACATGAAGAGGTTACCACAGTTTGAAGGACCATTGCAATTTAGACCAAGAGCGTCTGAGAATTGCAGGTGCCAGTCCTAAAGGGTGAAAGGTTGTCAGCAGAGTAAAACACAACCTCTAGACAAAGACAAAGCCAAGTACCCAGTCAGGGCGATGAGATAGCATTTTGCGGGAGTTTGTGTTGCTGTTAATTTAAACCATAATCCTTGTCAGATTGAGGATATGAAATCTTGGAGGGAAACAAAACTAAACCAGTCTGAAATGGAAACAGGAGGAAGGAAAGAAAGAAATTTGGGTTTTTGTATCCTTTCTTGTCTACCTTACCCTTCACCTTGTTCTAATACATTGGGTTGGCCAAGAAGTTCATTCGGACCTTTCCGTAACATGGTATGGAAAAACCCGAACGAACTTTTTGGCCAGCCCAATACATACCATTGGCCTCTTTGACTTAACTACTGCACACAGAGAGAATGAGGAATCAGACATTTCACAAGAGCCCAGCTCATTACTTCAATATTTGTTAAAGGAAGAAATAAACTGACAAAAACCAGTCTCCCAGCCTAACTCTGCCATGCTTCTTTACCTGACTAGGCTACACTTAAATTCTGCTCAAGAATCTTTTGTGAACATATGCTGAAAATGAATCAAATTTTGAAGATTTATTATCTTTCTCTTAGTTTTTGAGTTTTCAGAAACTTGTAAGATTGAAAACTCGGCATCATCACTTTACTCCAATCTCTATAGTTTTAATTGTCAGTGTATTTTTGATTCCCTACCTGTGCTGCTGTAGAGTAAATTTTGCCCAAAACAGCTGGTGACGCTGAGGATGAAATCAAGATAGGAAGCAAGGAAACTATGTGCTTCTGGACACGTGTCTTCAGTACTTGCTCTGACTAGTGTTTAGGACTACTCCCATTTTTTTCCCTCACATGATAAGAGCATTCAGATTAGACTGTTCTCTTTGGTTTACTAGTAACAGAACCTGTTCTCAGTAATTTAAACAAAGATTAGAAGGTTAACGTAGATGAAGTTATTTTCTTACAAAATGAATTTGCTTTCCAAATTCTACTCCTGATCTGTTGATTAAAAATAAATCACGTCCCAGGTGATTGAGCTTTGACTGCTGTAGGAAAGTATTTGCCTGTTTCAGACAGGTTCCCATCTCCACATTTCAAGTCCCTTCTGATTCTTCAGGACTGGATACAGGGGTGCTGGTGGGGGGAGGGAGATCTCCTCAAAGTTGGACCGAGGTTCAAGTGAAACTGTGATTCAGTTTTCCCAGAGGATGCATAATCCTAGAAAAAACTTACTCTGAAGAGGGCTTAAGTTTGGGATTCATAAAACTTAGAAAAAGGATAGATTTTGCATGAATCTAGAATTTGTGTGCCACACGTTTGTGAAATTACAATGAATATGTAAATGCAGTTTAGAAAGTGTTTGTCGGAATGATTCCAAGTTAAAGGTTATATTGGAACGTTTCAGCTACTGGCCTTATTAAGAGAGACATTTTTCCTCTTGGGAGCAGTCTCTGTGTCTTATGACGATGTTGATTTTCTGGTTTAATATTGTAAGACGTGTGTGTTAGTCAAAACAACCACCTGCTCAGAGCAATTGCTTCAAAGGACAACTGGAAAAAGATTTTCAATAATGGCAATGCAGGGATGACTTGGGTTATGAGATAGAAGGCCTTTAGAAACTCCAGAGAAGAACTAGCATAGAAATGATAATAAGTAATTGTTCAACTGCCACCTCAAGTTGTTCAAAACGTCTCATACGGAGGGATTTAGGGGGAAATGGCACCCTGCCACTTTCTGTGTGTGGTCCTGAATCATCTTGTCAGTAAAACGCTCCTGGGATGGTCTGAGCTTGCTTTCTGATTGTTTCTGCTCCTTTCATATTTGCCTCCCCTTCTATTCTGTCAGCCTCTGTATGGGAGAAAGGAGGCAGAGGGAAAAGGATATCCTTCCCTTGAAGTCAGTGTACCCCCTCTTTTCAGAACCTCTTTACTTTTTGCCCAGAAAAGGGGGCAAGGAAGGAATTTTCCAGTGAAAGTAGAAGGGGAGAGAGTGTCTGGAGGAATAAAATGCCAAGAAACAGGTGAGCTCCAAACCCTGTTAAGTAATGTGTTCACCCGAAAGCTCACATGGAGATTATCGATGCCCTCCCACTATTGCAGGTAAACTGGCAACTGTAGGAATTTGAGGCTCACCCCCTTTTTGTAATTCAAATGCTCCTAGTGCACTGCAATAGATGGCTCATCTGAATGAGTTTAAGATGTCATCTCTAGGTACAACCCAAAGTAAACTGATTACAAAAGGCACAAGCCTTTCTTTCAACTACGCTCCACTCTGCCTTTCCTCTACTTTCTGCAATGGTTTAAGGACACCTGAAAAAAAAAATCGCAACTTAGTTTATGTAATTTAGGTATATAATACGAGCATTCTTTTTCATTGTGGATGTTGAGTTTTTGTCATCTTAGGAACTTAGTTTATGCAAAAGTGATTTGTGGGTGTGTTTAGGTGTAAACAGTTTATATGTCTGTAAAATACAAAACATTAGGAAACTGATACTATGATAGAAATGCTCGACTATATTTTTATAGTTTCTCTTTTTGGTAAACCCTATCAGGTTTTAAGAGGGGTCATTTTAGAACTCAAAAGAACAATCTACATTTCTGAAGGCCACTTAAGAGAGATGACATCAGAAGACAAAGGGCTGGTGTAACCCTGAAAAACCCTTTGTGATCTTGAGAAAATATCAATCCTTTGGTCTCAGCAGATTCTGGGTAGTGCAAAATATATACTTAAAATTACAGCCATTTACATTAATCAAGAAAACAATCACCGGCCTCAAATCACAATATTTGTCTTTGGGAATACTGTATGTTTGTGGTTCTTAGGAACGTGGCGGCCCAGTGCCAAGACCATAGTAGGTGGGTGTATGTTGATGAAAGGGGATTTGCTGACAGCCTTTGCCCCCTGATTATGCTTTGCTTTGTCTAATAGTCAATTTTGCTCATATTCCTTGAGTTTCCACCTACTGGGGAAAAAAACAACCTGATCTCAGAAGCAATGGATAATCCACATGTGAGTGAGCAAGAGTTAACTATACATAACAATGGGCAGTGGGTGGATGTGCAATAAATGTGGGGCATTGTGTAGCTGAAACAGGAACAGGACACTTCTACCTGACCAAGGAAATGCCAGCCTGTAAAAATTATAATAAAAAATATTTACCTTTCAGAGCACTGAGATCTGGCTCAATCATTTTAAGCATTACACATCATGACAAAAGAAAAAAAGAAGTATTTAATAGAGTGAATAAGATTTTTTTCAGATGTTAATTCTCTTAGGTCAATTTGATTGCCATTCTGAAAATGTGTATTTGGGCCTTTTGAGCTCAAGTAAAATATTCATGTTTCTGAGAGTAGGGATCCGTGTCCATGATGATGATAGCACTGTGCCTTTTGAAAAGACAGCTTAAATAATATTTCTTTTTGTTTGCTGTCATTTATTTTTAAAAATAATAACATGGTTCTTGGTACACCAAGCCCTTGCCAAGATTAAGCCCATCTTCTCA
Organism: Eubalaena glacialis; assembly: GCF_028564815.1. Classification (NCBI taxonomy): domain Eukaryota; kingdom Metazoa; phylum Chordata; class Mammalia; order Artiodactyla; family Balaenidae; genus Eubalaena; species Eubalaena glacialis. Next base: position 66,990,423 of record NC_083720.1, on the reverse strand, counting down.
GTAGCCTTCTCAAGACAAAGTTGCCTTTGTGTAACAACTGGGAGGATTTGGTGACACAGAAAACTCAGTGGGGCACTGCAACTTATTATTAACAGAAAATTCAATGACCTGATGTTTTTTCTGTTGCTGTTATTTTTATTCTACCAGCTAATATCTATGATATATTTCTCCATGCAGATGATCTTACTATTTTATTTTAGACTTTCCCAGGGAAGAATGTAGTGGTTGAGAATTTACGTTGGAATTTAGTTAGATTATAAAAGGCAAAAGCTGCAGCATACTGATGCAGAAGAGGACTTGGCTCTGTGGGCTAGTTTGTTCTGGGGGTAGTCAGCAAAATTTGGTCACGTGGAGGGAAAGAAAAGGTAGCTAGCCAGAGTGAAAATGACAACCTGGGGGAAAGGATGACCATTCACATTAAATTTAAACTCCATGGGGAAGTGGCTAAGAACACAGTCTACCTCGGTTCAAATCCTGGATTGGCCACGTATGGGCTGTAAGCAGGTTACCTAAAAATCTCTCTGTGACTCAGTTTCCCCAACCGTGAAATGCCTACCTCACAGGGTTGTTATAAGGATTAAATAAATTAATCTACTGTGTAAACAGGGCTTGGAACAGTGCCTGGTGTGTAGTCAGTATGATATGGTACATAGTCAACATGATATACATCATGTTTGGATGCCTTTCTGTGTTTGAATTTTTATCTCACTACCCTACTCCTTTCATGACCTCTTCTGCTGGTTGTAATCCAGGATTCTCTTCCTTAGATCACTCCTTTTGACCAAGCGCCATTGCCATTATAGGCAGGCACTATTTTTGCAAGTTTCTTTTGGTTTTTGTATCTTAGTTGTGTGGAGAAAATGTAACTTAGAATCACCAAGGTGCCTTTTTCTTTTCTCTCAGAGAGCTATATGATGTTGATTAGAAGCAAAAAGAATGATGCTATTATATCTGTCAAGTGAGAGACTGGCAAGTGTCTTGCTGAAAACGGAATATAGATTCTGGAAACGACTAATGCAAAGTAGAAAATATTTTGTGTAAAAGAACTTATACAATACAGCAAACTTAAGTAGGTCCTATTATGACTTTTGTTGGTTAGTGTTAACTGGTCATAATCATAATCACAGCATGAGACTTTCTCAGAACTGCCACAGTGTCTTATCTGTGCACTTCTCATGGCATTTTATATCACTTGCTACTTGTACATATACTGTTTTCCCTGCCAAACAGAAATTAAGAGGCAGGATTTGTGTCTGAATAACATTTGCATCCCTCAATGTTCCTATTTTATAGTTCAGTGCTCAATAAATAAAATAAGAATTTCTTTGCCCAAATTCATTACCACCTAAAATAACAGTATTTTTGGATTCCATAGGCATGTATTATGGATCATATTTATTTGGATGACTTCTACTTTTTTCCACAAGCATTTTAGCAAAAATTGTTGGATAGAATATGATGGAGAGGTAGTGAACTCAGAAAGCAACCAGAATGGAAGCCTTATCCACAGCTAAGCCTCTGAAAGCATGGCAGGATGGGGGAGGCCAAGGGTAGGGAGGAGGTGAATTGTTGCAGTGCTTAGGTGCCCATCACATTGTTTAAAAGTTTATACCTCTTTTTTCTGCTCTTTAACATCCTTTGAAAGGCCCAGACTTGTTACTAGGTAATTATGAGAAGGGGAAAAATGCATTTTGTCAAAATTAGAAGGAATTTATTAGATAATTATAGGAAAAAGTGCATTTTCTCAGAATTAGGGAGAGTGAACAAAGAGATCCACTGAGGAAGAACAATACCAAGTGAACATATAGCCCTGTGAGCCACAGTGGTGTGGTGTTTCCAGTGGGACTGCTAAGGCAAAGACAAGAGGAAGGAGGGCAGGTGGCTGAAGAAGTATTCAGAGAATTGCCTCCAGTGAAATCCTATTTGCAGAGCAAAGGGAATCCTGTAACAAGCTAGCTCTAACCAGCTGGTGCAAACAATAGTTTGGCCCAGGTGCCTCCTTGGCTCTTTGCCCTACATTGTGGGTTCCAGGATGCACCTCAAGTTATATGTAGAGTTGCCAATGAGTAAACAGAAACTACTAACTCCGAGGGTACTGATGAGCCCTGGAATTTGTGCCTTGTATCTACAGTGGCTCCATATTCATAGACAATCACTCCCAGCAGATGAGACCAAGCCTGGGAAGGCAGGGATCTTAGAATATTCTCCCAGCATCCTTCCCAGAGTGGAACCTAGGAGTCACTCCCGCAGCGGGATGTGTAGGAGGCCCAAAGATGCTGAATCAAATGTTAACACCCATGTTTTCACACATCCTAGTAATGTGTGAAGGGTCTTGCCCTTTCCTCATTGGCTAGAGATCAATGAAATTGTCAGGGGAACTGCAGTCTGCTTATCTGTTCTCCCTGCTTCCACCTTTGCCCTTTATCCCATATGCTTGGTTCTTGACTCAGTATCCAGAGCGACTCATAAAACAAAGTCAGATCATGTCAATCCCCTGCTGAAAACCTTCCAGAGCCTCTGTGCCTCCCTCAAAAGCCACATGAAGCACTGCCTTTCTAGTCCCATTACCTCTTTAATCACACCTCCTACCGCTGACTCTTAGCACTTTGCTTTAGCCACAGCTTCATGCCCCCCGTGGCCTTTGCAGTCTTTGCTCCCTCTCCCTCAACCATCTTCCCCCAGTACATCCACGGTTCACTTTTTCACCTCCTCCAAGTCTTTACTCTTTCTCCTTTTGTCTAAGACAGCACTTCCTCCTTCCTATTGGCACTCTCTATCTCCCTACCCTGCTCTATTTTTTCATACAGTACTTTTTTCCATGCTATATGATTGTATGTCTCATTGTCTGTCTCTTCCCCACTAGAACGTCTGCTTCATTTATTGATGTATCCCAAGCACCTTAGAGCAGAGTCTGCCACAGAGTAGGTACTCCATAAATACTTGTCGAATAAATGAATAAAACACAGGCTTTTACACAGCACGGGTATGACTGAAAGCGTAGTACTACTTGTGTGTTCTACTCAAAATATAACCACAAACACATCTTTCTGAGTAAGCATGATTTTTTTCCCCCAGACCTCTCCTGTTAAGCTGCCATATTTTCTCTGGTTTCTCTGGTTTCATTATTTTCTGTGCCACCACGAGCCCTTGATGGAGGCCGATGACTAAGTAACGAGCAAGGCACAGCTAAGTGTGGGGATGGTGCAATCATTTCAGCACTTCTCTGTTTCCAAATCAAAGCCTCCTCTTTGGCAATCTTTCTGCGATTTCCATCTGAAACTTACAGCTCTGTTTTGAACAGAGTCTTGTGAATTGCATGCCCTACAGATAATTATGCTTGACTCACTCATGTTCCTATATTGTTTATCACTTTTTCTATTGTCATTTAATTATAATTAATGATTGTTCTGAAAGTAACTGTCAAGACAACTTGTGTGTGTGTGGTTTTTTTTTTTAAACTGTCTCTTTTGACCTTTGAGATTTTGCCAAGTGCCAACTGCTGCTACAGGAGTCCATCTAGATTTTTTCTCAATCGCAGGGCTCAGTTAAGTATTTTCCCTTGACCTGGCCTGAAACGAACACTAGTGTCTTTGTCTGAGTTGTTAATGTTTCCCCAGAACCTTTTACAAAACTTCAGTCCTGCCTTTACCAACTTGCACAACCCCTCTCTGATCTGTCGTACTGGTTTGCTAGCCCCTGCCTCACTTTCTCCCTCTGCACAATTTTCCTTGGTTTGGCAAAATTGCATTTCTTTGGTCTTGGAGGTACAGCTCCCTCTGTGCGTCTACCTGCCATTTTTAGATCTATAGCTCTGTAAGGTACTTCCTCAATGGCTGGTGGAATCCTGTGACTACTAGGCTTGGGGACCCTAGAATCGGTCTTGAAGGTGAGTGTACATTCCAGGAAGGTTCTTTGTAGTAAACAAACAAAGCAAACAAAATATTATGTAAATTCTGCTGAAGGTACATCATGAAGATCCTGGCTTTATTTATTTATTTATTAATAAATTTATTATTTATTTTTTATTATTATTATTTTTGGGCCACGTTGGGTCTTCGTTGCTGTGCGCGGGCTTTCTCTAGTTGCGGCGAGTGGGGGCTACTCTTCGTTGTGGTGCGCGGGCTTCTCATTGCGGTGGCTTCTCGTTGCAGAGCGTGAGCTCTAGGCACGCGGGCTTGGGTAGTTGCGGCATGCGGGCTCAGTAGTTGTGGCTCACGGGCTCTAGAGCTCAGGCTCAGTAGTTGTGGCGCACGGGCTTAGTTGCTCCAGCGACATGTGGGATCTTCCCAGACCAGGGCTCGAACCCGTGTCCTCTTCGTTGGCAGGCGGACTCCCAACCAATGCGCCACCAGGGAAGTTCAATTCAACATATTTTTAAAAACCCTCAGTATACCTAAATAATCAGCTAATATTTCTAGTACTTTCTGCAAATCATTTTATTCCTTATCATATATACTGAATAGGACATTAAAAATGGGTAGCATATAAATGTTAAATTAGACCTGTTTTTAACAATATACTATGTAGATGGAGCTAGTGGTAATTATTTATGAGTTAGAAAAACTTATCAAAATATAGACCTAGTAAATAGGTATACTTGAAAAAAAAGATGAATATGAATTAAATTGGTTTAAACCAGACATTGAAATGATCTATTTTTTTGGTATAGACACAGACTCAACTGTTATTTATTGAGTAGCTGCTATGTGCCAGATACTGGTACTAGGTATGCAGTGGAGAACAAAAGTTCTCTGCCCTCATGGGACTTTCTTTGGGGATGGAGATGGGATTCAGTACTCTGAAGGAACTGAGAGGTACTAGACAATAGAAGGTGGGACTCTGAGCTGGAGTGGTCCGAGACGGCTCCTCTAGGGATGTGATGCTGAAGGTGTCTGATGGAAGAAAAGGTCTAGAAGGTGTAGCATTTATGATGGTCCTAAGGCTGGAAAAATCTGGGCATGTTGAAGGACGTAAAGGAGGCCGATGTTGCTGCATTGCTGGGAGCAAGGAGCAGAGAGGCACGAGGTAAGGTCATGGGGGTAACTGAGTCCTATAGTATGTAGGCCCTTCATGACCACGGAAAAGAGTTCTGTTCCTCCTGAGCCCAATGAAAAGCCAAGAAAAACAATTTACTTGTTAAACAATAACTGACTATTGGGTGAAGACTGAATTGGAGGGAGGATGTTGTGGCAGACAAAGCGAGATTAGAGTCCCTTTTTGAAGTTGGCAGTGAAGGTGGAGTCATGCTGGTCAACTGGGTGCCGTTTCTTCTGTGCACCCTCTTGCCTTTTTTACAGTCTCGGTTCAGCTGTGGTATGGGTTTCACCAATGGCTGGCAGAAATAGCAAGACTTGGTGATGGCCTGGATGTAGGGTGGAGGGAAGGAATGAGGATTCTGGCTGGAGTTACTGAGTTCAATGGGGGAGACCAAAGGAGAACAGGCTGGAGGGGGGCAGAGGGAAGCAGGAGCTCAGTTTGGGGCATGTTTACTGAGATGCCTGTTAAACATCCTGAAGAGATGTTGAAAGTTTCCCTTTTGTATCCAGCACTTCTAGCAAGAATGAGAGGCACCTATTATAGGCAACTATTTTGGATTTCATTATTTTTTTTTTCACTGTGTCTAAATTTGCACATATAGATAAGGTGTGTGACCTTTATTTATATATCACACATGACTAAACAGTATTCGAACAAGAAATGAGCATCTGTGGTATATAGGAAACTGTGATGGGGGGATGGGTTAACACTGAAAAATTTTAAATATAGTTTTAGCCATTAAGAATCTTCTAATTCAGGGCTTCCCTGGTGGCGCAGTGGTTAAGAATCCGCCTGCCAATGCAGGGAATACGGGTTCTGGTCTGGGAAGATCCCACATGCCGCGGAGCAACTAAGCCCGTGCACCACAACTACTGAGCCTGCTCTCTAGAGCCCGCGAGCCACAACTACTGAAGCCTGCACGCCTAGAGCCTCTGCTCCGCAACAAGAGAAGCCACCGCAATGAGAAGCCCGCGCACCGCAAGAAAGAGTAGCCCCCGCTCGCCGCAACTAGAGAAAGCCCGTGCACAGGAATGAAGACCCAACGCAGCCAAAAATAAATAAATTAAATAAATAAATTTAAAAAAAATCTTCTAATTCAAATTAATCCTATATATATTTAATATTTCAGTATTAATTATATGTTTGATATTTGCATTATATATTTAACATATTGATATGCTACTATATTATAAATATGTATGTGCTAAGATTATTATATATTTAATATATTTAGTATAGAATACATATTTAATATGTGTTGAATTTACATTAAATGACATGTTTAATATTGAAAACTAAGTGTAAATCATGCATGAACAAAGACTCATTCCATATTATGGGTGATAAAAAGGAAATATTACAACATGAAATACAGTGGATCTCCTTTGTGAGTTACAGCCACTTAGAGGCATGCAAATTCATGCTGAAAATATTGGCATATACAAATGGATCCATTTAGGACGTGCAAATATATTTCTTGTCTCTTCCTTACCTAACTTTACGAAGGGTCTGCTGCACTTCTGCACAGTATGTGAGTGGAAACTGGAAGCCAACACGGACACACTTTAAACTACATTGTGAAAAGCTGATTTGTATCTCTAGCAAACCCATTTTTTTTTTTTTTATAACTGTTTAAAAAAAATAAATTTGTTTATTTTATTTATTTCTTTTTGGCTGTGTTGGGTCTTCGTTGCTGTGTGCGGGCTTTCTCTAGCTGCGGCAAGCGGGGGCTACTCTTCCTTGAGTGGGCTTCTCATTGTGGTGGCTTCTCTTGTTGCGGAGCATGGGCTCTAGGCATGTGGGCTTCAGTAGTTGTGGCACATGGGCTCAGTAGTTGTGGCTTGCAGGCTCTAGAGGGCAGGCTCAGTAGTTGTGGTGCACGGGCTTAGTTGCTCCACGGCATGTGGGATCTTCCCGGACCAGGGCTCGAACCTGTGTCCCCTGCTTTGGCAGGCGGATTCTTAACCACTGCGCCACCAGGGAAGCCTGCAAACCCGTTTTTTGAGCTTCTAGAGCAAGCAGTTGGGGATATGATAACGAATAAGACATGAGGCTTTTGGAGCTTGGAGGGATGGAAACTATATCTGTACCACCACTGCAAGCACTCTTCCCCCACCAGTGGTTATTCTAAAAATAAAAAATAAAAAGATTGAGCTTATATTTCCAAATTTGTAGGAATAAAATGCTATATTGTGGTTTGAAGCAATGGAAAACTCTAGTCCAAAGAAGTAATGTTTTAGAGAGTCATAAACCATTAAGAGTGAGTGGACGTAGGAGAGGAGGTTGATAATGTTTTGCAATCACAGCTATAGAAACTGTCAACGGCTGCATCTTTTCATTCTTGTATGTCAACACCAGTGGAGCCCATGAGGCATAATCAAATTTATTGTTGCTTAATTGGGCCAAATGGTGTGGTTTTTGGTTTTGCATAAGATGGGTCACTTTTCAAAAGGATATGTAGTATTTGAAGGTTTCGCATTTATTTCAATGCTGTTTTCAATAAGGAAAATACTTTGGTGAGGAGCTACTACATGTATGTGCCTACGGTAATGAATCATATAGAGAAAAGGGGAGTTGTGTTTGAGTAATTGCTTAACAGCCACCTGTAACTGAATATGTGAAGTTGAAAGTTGAAAACAGAAAATAATAATGGCTCCCGATAATCGTTGACATTGAAGGAGAACCTACTGTAACGCCAGGCATGACTTTAATCAGAACCAACTGTAAGAATTAGGTCCTCAAGCAGCTTGCCCAGGGTAAATAGTGGTCAGGATTCAGATTCTTGTAAGGTTTCCCAAATGAGGTGGGGTTTGGGAAAATCCCTGGACCAGGACCAGTCTTCTTACTAAGATCTTCCCTTGGCTTAGCAGACAAGTGACTTTGGACATGGCAGTTTACCTCATTGGCTTTCAACTTCTTTGCCTTTAAAATTGGATAGAAAGGAGGGGAGATTTTGGACTAGACATGTTTTGCACAGCCCCAAATTTCTCTAAGTCTTTTTTTTAAAAATAAATTTATTTATTTATTTATTTGGCTGTGTTGGGTCTTTGTTGCTGCGCGCTGGCTTTTCTCTAGTTGCGGCGAGTGGGGGCTACTCTTCGTTGCGGTGCGTGGGCTTCTCATTGCGATGGCTTTTCTTGTTGCAGAGCACGGGCTGTAGGTGCACGGGCTTCAGTAGTTGTGGCACATGGGCTCAGCAGTTGTGGCTCGCGGGCTCTAGAGTGCAGGCTCAGTAGTTGTGGTGCACGGGCTTAGTTGCTCCGTGGCATGTGAGATCTTCCTGGACCAGGGCTCGAACCTGTGTCCCCTGCATTGGCAGGCGGATTCTTAACCACTGTGCCACCAGGGAAGTCCCTCTAAGTCTTTTTACTTTCATTGTTCAAATCTGTAAAAGTTTGCTATTCATAGGATTTCTAAAGGGAAGATCAAGATGGTGGGAGTAAATGAGGATGGGGCGTAGGGATGGATTAGAAGGGCAGTCACCCTGGCATTAAGTCACAGGAAGAAAATGGCTAGGTTAGATGGCCTGTACAAATCTTACAGAATTCTTACAGGCTTGATTCTTGATTCTTGAATCCCATTTGAGGTAGTGAATATTGCTGATATATAAGGTGGTTCTAGACCAGTGGTTCTTCACTGGGGGAGATTGTCCTCCAGGGGACATTTGGCAATGTCTGGAGACATTACTGGTTGTCACAGTCTGGGAGGGGCGGAACGCTACTGGCATCTCTGGGCAGAGGCCAAGGATGCTTCTAAACATCCTGAAGTGCACAGGACAACCCCTTACAATAAAGAATTATCTGACCCAAAAGTCAATAGTGCCAAGGTTTGGAAACCCTGTTCTAGGTGAGTCTTTGCTCTCCACAACCACTACAGTCTATACAACAAATAGTGTTCCTGCCTTTAGTTTTTAATAGCATCCATCTCTCTTCTGAAGATTCAGGGTCAGAGAAGGAATTTGGGGGAGAAGGTCAGTGACAAAGCCGAATTGAACTCTGTTCTTACGATGCAGGTGTTCACCAGCAGCCTGCTAGAAAAGTTCTCAATAGTTTATTTCTCTCTGGGACTTCCTGGTGGCGCAGTGGTTAAGAATCCGCCTGCCAATGCAAGGGACACGGGTTCGATCCCTGGTCCGGGAAGATCCCACATGCTGTAGAGCAACTAAGCCTGTGCGCCACAACAACTGAGCCTGCACTCTAGAGCCCACAAGCCACAACTGCTGAAGCCTGCACGCCTAGAGCCCGCATTCCGCAACAAGAGAAGCCACCGCAATGAGAAGCCCACTCACCGCAACTAGAGAAAGCCTGCACGCAGCAATGAAGACCCAACACAGCCAAAAATATAAATAAATAAATAAATTTATTTTTTTAAAAAAGTTTATTTCTCCCTTTGCCATGGATTCAGTGCTTAATGTCAGTCACTTCACTCTTGCCTTCTCAGGTTCTGAGAATTTTTCCTTAGGTACAACTGGATGTCACTACAATACTTGCAGAATTTTGCTAAACTTTTTTTTTCTTTTTGAGAGGCGTCTTGGTCTTTATACTTCCAGAATTTTGCTAGACTTTTTTTTCTTTTTGAGAGGTGTCTTGGTCTTTATAAATTCTAAGAGCTGGGCTTAGAGAAAGTTTGTTAGTAGGGTCTTTTCAGATCTAAAGATGCCTTCAGTTTAAAGCTTTAGGTTAAGAAAGAATGAAGTTGTCCTGTGCTTTATCAAGTCTGTATCTTGGATTCAACTAAAAAAAAAATCTTGTACAATGCTTTAAATTCTATGGAGAGAGAAGATCTATATTATATAAATACATGCTGGTGATTGATATATAGACACATTGTCAGCAACTTTGGAGAAACAATAAACATTCAAGGATGTCTAGAAATGAACTCCATGTATTATGCTGACATTTTCCTCTGAAGAAACATTTTGGTCAATATGTGATGTCCTGTAGATTTGGAGAAGAAAGAGAAATGGATTTAGATTTGCAGTTGTTCCTGGCTGAGGGAAACTTAGTTTACCTAGTTTCCATACGAAATTAATTACAAAGAACACCTTTTGTGTTATGCTAGGTCAGGTCATTTAAGGTCACAAAAGCTCTACAAATACCCTGTTAGATCAGGGCATTTGCAGGCTTCATAGGATATATTTTGGACAGTGTAATTCATGAATTTCTAGTTACACTCTTTGAATGTCAGTTAGATACAAACCCTAGATGCCATTATGTCTACACACCCACACATTATGGATTCATGATCAATGAATTCATTTAAATTCCGGGGAACTTATCTACATTTCCCTCCCTTTTACCTTTAAGATCAACTGGTTCTACAATTTACTACGTCTCATTAAAGAAGTGCTTATTTTTCTTCGCTCTAAAGCTAACTTTCAGGCTTTTTAGAGGTAGCTAATTTAACTGCACCCTGGCTCTCTTGACCCTTCATGCTTTTGACATTTGAGTCCTATTCCTTTTTTTTTTTTTTTTTTAACTAATTAATTTATTTTTTGGCTGCGTTGGGTCTTCGTTGCTGCGTGCGGTCTTTCTTTAGTTGAGTTGAGCGGCGGCTACTCTTCGTTGCGGTGCACGGGCTTCTCATTACGGCGGCTTCTCTTGTTGCGGAGCACGGGCTCTAGGCGTGTGGGCTTCAGTAGTTGTGACATGCAGACTCAGTAGTTGTGGCTCATGGGCTCTAGAGCTCAGGCTCAGTAGTTGTGGTGCACAGGCTTAGTTACTCCGCAGCATGTGGGATCTTCCCGGACCAGGGCTCGAACCCGTGTTCCCTGTATTGGCAGACGGATTCTTAACCACTGCACCACCAGGGAAGACCCACGTCGTATTCCTTTTCAGCCTTCCCTTTTCAGTCTTCATCTTTCTGTTCTCAAGAGGCTTGTGTCTTGTATAGAAGGCCAATACCCAATGCTTGATTATTTTAGTTGCTCCTCTCATGATATTGGAGATATAGAGATACACATCTAATCTGTGATATTTTTGATGTGATGGAAAATTTTCCCAATTAACCTAAGGTGATCTGTGGTTTTGCCCAACTATCAAATAACACTTTCAAGTTTGCTTCCAAAACTCTTCTTGAAAATTCTATGTGTTTTGTTGGCCTTTTTGGTAGTAATAACTCCAGCCATTTATTCATTGAGTGAATACAGGTTCTATATCAGGCATTGGAGATACAAAATGGATAAGAAATACTCTGGGTTCTTAAGGAGCTCACACATGAGGCAAGTCATGTAAGTGAAAAAACCATGTTTTTGTATTTTCTATGGTAGAGGTATTTGTTTACTCATCCAATCAATTCACTAAAAACCATTTATTTTGTGTCTACATTTATCTTCTAGAAATAAGAAAAGATCTATTTTAAAGGAGCTTATAGGCTAGTACAGACAGACTGACAACATTAAAAATGAGTGCCATGAAATATTCTAGATGCTGTTAGGGATCAGTAGCGTCAGTTTAACCTGAGGAGGCATATGCGGGGGGAGGGGTGGGGGGGCGTGAACTTTAGGGAACTCCTCATGAAGACAAGACCTTTAATACACTTAACATTCACATAGCATGTGTTAAGTGCCTGGTCCTATTCTAAGCACTTTACAAAGATGAACTCATTTAATTCACATAAAAACACTATGAAGGGCTTCCCTGGTGGCGCAGTGGTTGAGAATTTGCCTGCTAATGCAGGGGACACGGGTTCGAGCCCTGGTCTGGGAAGATCCCACATGCCGCGGAGCAACTAGGCCCGTGAGCCACAACTGCTGAGCCTGCGCGTCTGGAGCCTGTGCTCCGCAACAAGAGAGGCCACGATAGTGAGAGACCCGCGCACCGCTATGAAGAGTGGCCCCCGCTTGCCACAACTAGAGAAAGCCCTAGCACAGAAACGAAGACCCAACATAGCAATCAATCAATCAATCAATCAATCTTTAAAAAACAAAAAACAAACAAAAAAACGCTATGAAAAGCGGTGCTGATGAACCTAGTGGCAGGGCAGGAATAAAGACGCAGATGTAGAGAACAGACTTGAGGGCACGGGGAGGGTGAAGGGGAAGCTGGGATGAAGTGAGAGAGTGGCACGGGCATATATACACTACCAAATGTAAAATAGATAGCTAGTGGGAAGCAGCCGCATAGCACAGGGAGATCAGCTAGTGCTTTGTGACCACCTAGAGGGGTGGGATAGGGAGTGTGGGAGGGAGACACAAGAGGGAAGGGATATGGGGATATATGTATACGTATAGCTGATTCACTTTGTTGTACAGCAGAAACTAACACAACACTGTAAAGCATTTATACGCCAATAAAGATGTGAAAAAAAAGAAAACACTATGAGGTACATACAATTATTATCCCCATTTTATAGACGAAGACTGAGCTGCAGAGAGGTTCAGGAACTTGGCTAGGGTTACATAGCTTGGTAAGGGCAGAGCCAGATTTCAATGCCAGGCAATTTGGCTCTGGAATTAGATGTGATTCTTGAATGAGTCTTGAAAGAGACTCAGAGATATGAAAACCAGGTGGTTGCCAATTAGGGGGAAATCCCTAACCCCAGAGAGAGATGAGGCGAAGAGGCAGGAAGAAACTTTAGAGATAAGAATTTTATCTCATGGCCAAAGCATGTAATTTATAGAAAGTAAATAAAAATGCAAACTGAAAAAGAAGGGAAAAAATCACCTGGGTTGAATTTGTTAAATTTTTTGTACCTTTCCTTTAAGCTCTTTGGGTAATGTATTTTCATTTTTAAAAATAATTAATTAATTAATTAATTAATTTATGGCTGTGTTGGGTCTTCGTTTCTGTGCGAGGGCTTTCTCTAGTTGCGGCGAGTGGGGGCCACTCTTCATCGCCGTGTGCAGGCCTCTCACTATTGCGGCCTCTCTTGTTGCGGAGCACAGGCTCCAGACGTGCAGGCTCAGTAGTTGTGGCTCATGGGCCCAGTTGCTCCGCAGCATGTGGGATCCTCCCAGACCAGGGCTCGAACCCGTGTCCCCTGCATTGGCAGGCAGATTCTCAACCACTGCACCACCAGGGAAGCCCCATGTGTTTGCATTTTTTTCACATAGTCCTCGAACCATACCACAAGTCTGTATTACTGTCCTTCACGTTAGCTCACTTAATCCTTGCACCGTCCCTGGGATATTCGTAGTCCCCATTTTACAGAGGAGGAGACTGAGGCTCCATGAGGAAACAGCTTAGTTCACATGGAACCCACAATCTAACCCAGGTGTTCTAAACTGATGTTCTGGTTTTTTTCTATTTCACACCTGCCTCCCAAAACAAAGGTGGATATAAAAAGAGGTACGGAAATGTATCCAAGACACTGCAGATAGCTCACATGTTTCATGTCATCTTGTTTTTCCAAATCAGCGATGACAGCAGGATTAACAGACTGACTCTAAGGAATGTTCATGTAAGACACTCTACTTCGTTCAACAGTGCCATGCTTGCAGGATTTCTGCTGCTTGTGTTTACTTCATAACATGTGCTCACCACCCCACCCCCCCCACCACCGGAGGGTGGCTTCTTTGCCAGGATCTTACTAAGAATTGTACCTGCTTTACTGACAACGGCTTTGGCAGGTCAGTGATTATCAGAGCAGAGATTGTCATTGCTCCAACAATCTCTAAATTCAGGATTTGCATGTTTGCTGGGCACAAACAAGCCTAGTTGACAGGAGAGAAAAAGAAATCCAAGTCTAAGCTTGTTTCATTCTCGATGACAAAAGAAAGGACTTTTTATGCGGTTTTGTACATGGTCTTAATACTCAACAGGGGTTGGGCCCTCGTGTAGGGGCATGAGATCTTTGGCTACTGGGTTGGTACTTTAGAGCCTGTACGCTTGAGGACCTAAAGTACTCTCTGAGCCTGCTTTTCCCTCAAATGGTCATGTTCTGCTTACTCTGTCGACCCGACCGGCATTTACTGGAGCAACTACTGGTACTGGTCATTCTGATCAATTCTGGGGAGTTGTAGATGAACCACCCACTCTCCCTGCCTTCAAGCTGCTCACATTCCAGTGGGGACAGCTGACCTCTCCCACCTTACTGTAATACAACACGGCATGGGATCTGGACTGGGAGCCCTGAGGAGGGGACAGTCAGGCAAGAGAGGGGTCTTTTAGCTGGATTTTTTTGTTGTTGTTTTTTGATACATAATTCATATATAAATGTCACCATTTTTAAAGTGGAAAATTCAGTGGTTTTTAGTAAATTTACAAAGTTGTGCAGTCTAATCCACCATCTAATCCCAGAACATTTTCATTACCCTAAAAAGAAACCCTGTGCCTGTTAAATAGTCATTCCCCATTTCCCTTTCCTCCACCCACTGGCAACTACTAATCTACTTTCTGTCTCTATGGATTTGCCTATTCTGGACATTTCATATAAACAGAATCTTATAATATGTGGCCTTTGTGTCTGGCTTGTTTCACTTTGCCTGTATGTTTTCAAGTTTCATCTCTGTTGTAGCATGTATCAGCGCTTCATTCTTTTTTTTTTTTTTTAAGTATTTATTTATTTGGTTGCATTGGGTCTTAGTTGTGGCAGGCAGGCTCCTTGGTTGCGGCACGTGGGCTCCTTAGTTGTGGCATGCAAACTCTTAGTTGCATCATGCACGTGGGATCTAGTTCCCTGACCAGGGATCAAACCTGGGCCCCCTGCATTGGGAGTGCGATGTCTTAACCACTTTGCCACCAGGGAAGTCCCTTCATTCCTTTTTATGGCTGAAAATATTCCATTGTATGGATGTATCATATTTTGTTTATCCATTCATCAGTTGATGGACATTTGGTTTCAGCTGGATTTTGAATGAATGGACACGTTTTTGCAAGGCATAGAAAGGAGGGTGCATTTTATGGCAGATAAAAACCATCGTTTAAATTAACACAGATGTATGTGGCATAGTACCTGCGGAATGCCAGGCACATCTCAAGTCCTCATTACAACCTGGTGAGGTGGCAAATGAGGCAGAAAGACAATTTGCCCAGGTTACCAGCCAGTAAGTGGAGAGCTGGGGACCAAATGCAGGCAGTCTGGCTTCGGACTTCATTGCTCAACCACCCAGTTAAGCTATGAAGCCAGGGTCGTGGGACAAGGCAAGCCTAGTCTGAGGAGCTGTCTAGGGCAAGAGGGATGCAAGAGAGCGTGACAGATGAGGCCGGACACTGGGTATCCTGCACTCAGCACTTGTCTTTGTAAAAGACACATCTGACTGCATCATTCTCCTATTTAAAAACTGCCCCTAGTTCTCCATCTTTTTATATTAGTTTCCCAATGCCAATTATTTCTTGCTACCTTTATACTTTTTCCCATACCTATATTTCACATATATCATTGTTTAATATTTTCTTTAAATCAACTCACTTTAGTTTTGCTTGTGCACATTTATTTAAAGTGGAACTTTATCTCCCTTCCTTAACTGGAAAAACAGTATTTTTCTAATGCACATTTAAATAAACCAAACCATTGAGATGAAATGCCTTCACTCATTGCCACCTAAAAGCAGCTTGCACACCAGAAGGGTGTGTCATACTTATGGAGAAATTGGGGCTTGCAGGGTAAGGTTTGAACACTGTACTGGGCCCTTCAAAACCCTGCTTCAGTCTATGCTTCAGCCCCATATCTGGCTCGTACATAAAAGTGCCCCATGTAGTTGTCACATCAAACATGCTTCCCTCCTTCTTGGACTCATCATGCTTTTTCATGACAACATATTGTTCTTTTGACTGTCCTTCCTCTTCTCTCTCCATTCTTCCTTATCACCAGCTCAAATAATTCCTCCTCTTTCAAGTCTTCTCAGATCCTCTGGGTTCCTCCAGAATTTGGCTCTAAGATGTCTTACATTGCTGTTACTTTTTTAGTGTGTCACTATTAAATCTGAGGTGCCTCAAGGCTGGGAACATTATTTGTTGAATGAATAAATGATTGGTGAGGGCCAAAGAGGAAAGACCTTGAATGTGATGGTGTTATGAACAACATTCCCAAATGATAGAATGTTTTGAAACAAACAATGTGATCGGTCCTGTTTTTAACAAAACTAAGTGGAGTTTGTTGTATGGAGATCGAAAGGAAGGGTGAGATCCTAGAAGCAGGGAGACAAATATAAAATAAGCACTAATTAAAATGCCAGGTGCCAAAAAGAGGACCCACTAAATCTGAAAATATATATAACTTACGAGCCAGCAATTCCACTCCCAGGTATGTTCCCAACAGAAATCTGTTATATATGTTCACCAAAAGAAAAGTTTAACAATGCCCTTAGCAGCATCATTAAAAATATCGCCAAACTGGAAGCAGCCCAGATATCTATCAATAGTAGAAATAGTTGATTTTAAAACTGTGGTATATTCATTCAATAGGATGCTATATACAATGAGAACAAACAACTATTACTACATGTAAAAATATTTTCACAGCTCACAAACATAATTTTTAGCGGAAGAAGCCAGGCCCAATAGAATATATATTGTAAGATTTCCATTTACATAAAGTTCAAAAATAGACAAATCTATGGAGTTAGAAGTCAGGGTAGCTGTCGACCTTGGCTGGTTGATGACTAGAAGGGCACATAAGGGGGACCTCTGGGTGCTGGTGACACACATGTTGAGTTTGTGAAATTCATTGAGAAATACTCTCTTAACCTGTGCATTTTCTGTGTATATATATGTCATACTTCAATGAAAAGTTTATATTTTAAAAAATGGGAAGAAAATAAAAGCAATTACCAAAAAATAATTTTTTAAAATTAAAAAGTCTTGTTCCAGAAAGAAATAAACAGTATACTAATGAAAAATAGCAGAGAAACTAATGATGAATCTAAGATCCTGAGCTGCTTCTCTCAGTTTTCATTTGGCTTAGTTGTCTTGGGATTTATTATCGGCCATGGTTTAGCTGTAAAAGTAATAACTACTAACAATAGCATTTTGTTTTGCAACACTTGAACCATATGGAGTCATTATTCTATTTCATCTTTAGAACATCTCTCTGAGGGTTCATTATCATCCCCATTATCCAGATGAGGAAGCTGAGGCCCAGAGAGATTTCTTAATTTGCCCCAAGTCACAGGACTAGTAAGTGACTGAACTGAAACCATGTCCTCTAAGTCCTGTCCACGACTCAGGGCCACATGGGATTGGCGGTTGTACTTGAACTTTGAGTCTTCAGGAGCAGAGAGGAGCAGAAGGAAGCTGGCACTAAGGGAGGGAAGAATGGTGAGCCATCTATATGGTAAAACCACAATGGAAGCTTTGTGACTCATTATGTCAACCCAACAAACAAGTAAAGCAGAACTTTTTTGGCATGTAAGTTAAATCCATTGTTCTTTTCTGCTTAAATAATTAGGGGCTTAAGTACAAATTAAAGGACCTCAAGTTAATAGAAAGAGAATGCCATTGACTTGACTGAGTTGTAATTGAAAATGTTTTTGGCTGCTTCCAGTTAGCTTTCAGCAAACAAACTTTCCATGCGTGGTCATGGAATCATCTAAGCATGTTTTCAGTTGGACAGGACCACGGGGGGTTTCTGGTTCGACATTCCATCCAATGTAGAAATGCTTCTGCAGCATTAGCGATACTCATGATCTGATAATATGTGCACTGAGAGTTTTCAATGGACCAGGGGCTCATTACAGCTGTCTGAGTTGCTGTTGTTAATATCCCTATTTTACAGATGAGCAAATAGACTTCAAGAGGTTAAGCGATTTGCCCTAAAACACACAGGTAATTATAGCAAAACAGATTCAGACACAGGTCTTTCTGACTCCAAACTTGAAGGGTTTTGTTGTTGTGCTTACTTTACTGTTTCCATCTTGGCCTTGAATTCCTATAGTGATGGGTGCATCATCATGATACGTCATCCATGAGACACTTCAGGCTAGGAATGGAAAACCCTACTAGGAAGCTCTTATATTTAGCTGGAATCTTCTTTCTTTATGCAGGAATGAAAAACTGAAAATGATGTAATAGGATAAGAGTATAAATTAGCCGATTTATAAAAACCCTTTGAGTTATAGCCTATTTATAAAAACTTTCATCTATGGGGCCTAGTTTTGCTCTCAAGGTAATAATACCACTTAAGATTCCTTTTTTTGGGTGACAGTCACCACTATAGAATTTTTTTTTTTTTTTTGGCTGCGCAGCACGGCTTGTGGGATCTTAGTTCTCTGACCAGGGATCGAACCTGAGCCCTCAGCAGTGGAAGTGCGGAGTCCTAACTACTGGACCGCCAGGGGATTCCCTCTCCAGAAATTTTAAGTGAGGGATTACATTAGTCTGTAGTTACCAGAATGATGCAAGGGCTCCAATTATCTCTTGGTGTACAATAAACTACCCCATTTCTTAGTAGGTCCAGCAACCACCAATGAATACCTGTCATCTCTCATGATTCGGGCAGGGCTAAGCGGGGAGATTCTTCATGTTAATACATGCATCAACAGGACCTGTTGGTGATAGTCAACTTCTGGCTAGTCTGGTCCAAGGATCCAAGATGGCTTCACTCATATGCCTGGCACTCACATGCCTCAAGCCTCTATTTCATAAGGTCTCTCCTACAGGGTAGTTGAACTTCTTCCATGTCAGCCAAGCACTCCAAGGGTGAGTGTACCCAGAGAGGACATCAAAGCTGCCAGTCTCTTGAGGTCTGGGCCTGGAAGCTGGCACAGTGTCACTTTCAGGTCAGAGTAGGCACAGTGCCCACCCAAGTTCAAGTGGAGGGAAATAAACCCCACCTTTCAATGGGAGGACTGTGTCAAACACTTTGCAGCAATTTTTTAAAAAATTAATTAATTAATTTTTGGCTGTGTTGGGTCTTTGTTGCTGCGCATGGGCTTTCTCTAGTTGCAGTGAGCAGGGGCTACTCTTCTTTGAGGTGTGGGGGCTTCTCGCGGTGGCTTCTCTTGTTGTGGAGCACGGGCTCTAGGCACGCGGGCTCAGTAGTTGTGGCACCCGGGCTCTAGAGCGCAGGCTCAGTAGTTGTGGCGCACGGGCTTAGTTGCTCCGCGGCATGTGGGATCTTCCCGGACCAGGGCTGGAACCCGTGTCCCCTGCGTTGGCAGGTGGATTCTTAACCACTGTGCCACCAGGGAAGCCCAACTTTGCAGCAGTTTTTAATCTGCCGTACTAAGGATCAGCGTAACTTAATCCCCATTTTTCTGGGTTGGAGGTGGTACTACCTATTTGGGTTTGAAAGTCCTCCTGCTGAATTTATTATTTTCTCTCTTTTGGGGTATTTGAACTTTAGGAACTTCTTTTCCTAATAATTATTTTATAGAACACAATCTTTATCAGTTCTAATTATTTGCTGAAGTTAAAGATGATAAGCTCATTGGTATTATAGTCCTTTAAGGACAGATTCTCCATCTGACTGACAGACAAAAGACTTGCTGATATAATACATTTGCAGTTTAAACACATATGAGTAGAGAACAGAAGGATGCTGGAGATTGGGTAGAAAAAGCATATAAAAACCCTACATCAAAGAGTTTTTATAAATAGCTTAATTTATACTCTTATCCTATTACATCATTTTCAGTTTTTCATTCCTTTGTGATGTTTGTGATGTTTTGATTCTTTAAAACAACATTTTAAAGTTCTGTAATTTTGGTCAATGATATTTGCTTTTGACTTTGTTTTCCACTAGAAATTGAGGCAAAATTCAGTAGTTATTTTGCTACTTATATTAGTAGAAAGAATTAATTAAAATTATTTCTAATCTTTTGATCCCTGTCACACTAACTCTGCTATGCAATAATACACTAAAGAATTTTCAGAAAGCAACTGTTGGGGACCTAGCCTAGCTCCCTGCCTTAAAAATGTGCCATTTTGTGGAGTTGTGCTAGCAGCTGGTATACTAAATTGACCAAAAGGTGCTGTTTTAGAAAACATAAAATGCTTTAGGCAGAAGTAAAATCAAGATGCTTTGGTTGAGATGTGAATTCATTGTTGCCAGGTGCCTAGTTCTTTGTGCTTGAGATCCTGAGGAAAATCTTATAGTGATTCAAAAACTGAAATAGGTTTTTATGGGCAAATATTTGTTTAATTTATTTTTTACCCATATAGTCATTACTGCAAAAATAGAAATGAACTTGAGCACACTCATTTTATGTGCCTTTGCTTTCACTTCTATTGAAATATTTCACACCTCCTGAAAAGTACAAGGAATGGTATTTTTCCAAAGACCCCTGTGTCCCCGAGCCAACATAGGGAATAAAACATTAGAAAACTGAAGCCCCTTGCAAACTGCATCCCACCCCCAACCCCCTTCCTCCCTTCACAGGCGGGGTCTCTACCCAAAATGTAGGTTTTATCATTCCCTGGCATGTCTTCTTGCCTTTACTACCTATGGTATGAACCCATAATTAACATGTAGGCTTACTTAAGGGTTGGGAAAAAAATCAAAAGAAGATCTTTTGTTTTTGAAAATCGTATGAAGTTCAAATTTCGGTGTCCATAAATAAAGTTTTATTGGCATACAGTATAAGAACATACTGTCTCTGGTTGCTTTTGTGCAATGTGGCAGACTTGAGTAGCTGGAACTGAAACTGTATGGCCTGCAATGCCTGAAATATTTACTATTTGATCCTTGCAAAAAATGTTTGCCGAACCCTTGTCTAGCATTCACACACACATGAACACAGAGTAAGTAATCTGGCTAGAGAAAGGTTGGTGTATAGGTCTATGTGCCTTGGCCGGGAGCAGGCTGAAGTGGACAAAAGGCTTTTTTTGTTTAAATAACCCAGAAATTCTGCTTTTCTTTTGTCTCTTGACGAGAGCAATGATTGACCTTTCCCCTCCCAACCCCCATCCCCTGAATGATTATATTTTGTTCCTCTGCTCTAAGCTTCTTTTCCTCTTGCACTTACTTTTCCCACCCCCATGCCTACAAAACCAGCAAATTCCATTTGTCCTGTGACAGAAAGAACAGCTCCAAGGATAGTCACCTCCCCCCTCCTGAAGGTTCTCAGCCTAGCAAAGTGCTTTGCCGGCATCTCTGATTTGGCACATTGAGTTCCCTTGGACTTCCCTTGTCTTCTTTCTCTTAGAATTCCGGCTTATTGTACACCACGAGATTACGTCCACACCAGCTACAGAGACAGGCGAAGGTCAGCAAAGAGTAATTGAGCATATGACCTTTTAAACATAAACTATACAAAGAGTTGATGAGGAAATTTCAATTTCTTTTGCATAAAAAAATGATACCTCTCCCTTGTTTCTTTAATGATGGATCTTCTCCTTTCCCAAGCCAGAATTATGCAGATATTTGTTCCAAGTGATGATTTCCTCTTCCAATAATAGCTGAATAATGGATGGTGCTGTGCACTCAAGGGGAGCCTGATGGTGAGCTTCGTGGACTTTGAAGTCAGGCAGCCTGCCTGTTATTGGGGATACCTTGGAGTTCTCTTAGGATAGAAGAGGGGAATATGGTGTCTTTCACAAAAGACAGAATACAAAGAGTAGTGATACTCAGGCTTCAATCTGAAGGAGCTTTTAAGTAAGTGAAATAAAAAGTGAACAATAGAAAATGATAAATACTACAGGGTAAATAATCAAAGCAAGTGTGATAAAGGCTGTAAGAGAGGAACGTACAGAGAAGTTATTGGATTGGAAAGGAAAGAGAGATGATTTCCTTCTGGGGACAATCTGAAGGGCTTCTTGAAGGACGTGGCAGGGAAAAACAACAAGGATTTGGATCAGTGGAATTTAGAGCAAGAATTTTCTAGGCCATGGGACAGCATGAGCAAAGGCACTGAGGCGGAGAGAGTAGGTTGCAAACAGATAGCAGGTCAATCTGACCTTGTATGAAGGGAACTAGGGAGATGAGAAGGGAGATGAGGAGTAACGTCTGGTGAGGCAAGAACTTGAATGCCAGGCAGAGGAGTTTTGTAGCTATGACAGTTTATATACTCCTACCAGTAATAGGTGTACCCATGTGATGATTGCTTTTGAGGCAGAGCTCTGGCCTCAGTTCTAGAAGACTGCTGTACCACAAGGCCTTGACTTTTCCTATCTCGGTCCAGTGTCACTCCATGCAGATTTGCTATCTCAGTACAGAAGATGTGAAAGACACTGGAACATGCTGTTTCACAAAATATCTCCAAAAGAGCCAATCTGAGCAGCATTGCGCAATGGCCCCCATCCCTCCGTTATCACTTTCAAATCAGGAGAAAATCCCTGACTGTAGCGGAATTTGCTGTCCCTTGCGTTCCTCACTCTTCTACAGTTCTGGTCAGAAAAAGAGGCCAGAGTGGAAATTTTCATATTTGAAGTGGGTGGAGGAGGGGAGGAGAGAAAAAAACATTTTCTAAACTATTCCCTTGGATTGGTAGGGATATATATTTATCAGGGTTTCAAGTGCATCTAAAGTGGTCTTCCATGGGTCTCTTTCATTTAGTAGTCAGGTATTATTCAAGGTTTCCATCTATGAAGGTGGTTTATTGAATGCAAAAATTATTTAATGTTTTTATAATAATCTGTGTCCTAAATAGTTTTCATTGATATTAAATTGGAAGGGGAGGTTAGTAAACTGAACTAAGGTTCAAAGTGTCATTTCAGTGAGGACATGAAGGGGCAGAGATTCTCAAATGTGTGCAGCCTGAGTCCTGGGTCAGCATCACTCTGGGTCCAAATCCTTGGAATCTGCATTTTGACACATACTTGAAATAAAATTTTTTTTTTTTTTTATACAGCAGGTTCTTATTTGTCATCAATTTTATACACATCAGTGTATACATGTCAATCCCAATCGCCCAATTCATCACACCACCACCCCCACCCCCCCGCGGCTTTCCCCCCTTGGTGTCCATACGTTTGTTCTCTACATCTGTGTCTCAACTTCTGCCCTGCAAACCGGTTCACCTGTATCATTTTTCTAGGTTCCACATACATGCGTTAATATACGATATTTGTTTTTCTCTTTCTGACTTACTTCACTCTGTATGACAGTCTCTAGATCCATCCACGTCTCAACAAATGACCCAATTTCGTTCCTTTTTATGGCTGAGTAATATTCCATTGTATATATGTACCACATCTTCTTTATCCATTTGTCTGTATATGGGCATTTAGGTTGCTTCCATGACCTGGCTATTGTAAATAGTGCTGCAATGAACATTGGGGTGCATCTGTCTTTTTGAATTATGGTTTTCTCTGGGTATATGCCCAGTAGTGGGATTGCTGGATCATATGGTAATTCTATTTTTAGTTTTTTAAGGAACCTCCATAGTGGCTGTATCAATTTACATTCCCACCAACAGTGCAAGAGGGTTCCCTTTTCTCCACACCCTCTCCAGCATTTGTTGTTTGTAGATTTTCTGATGATGCCCATTCTGAGTGGTGTGAGGTGATACCTCATTGTAGTTTTGATTTGCATTTCTCTAATAATTAGTGATGTTGAGCAGCTTTTCATGTGCTTCTTGGCCATCTGTATGTCTTCTTTGGAGAAATGTCTATTTAGGTCTTCTGCCTATTTTTGGACTGGGTTGTTTGTTTTTTTAATATTGAGCTACATGAGCTGTTTATATATTTTGGAGATGAATCCTTTGTCCGTTGATTCGTTTGCAAATATTTTCTCCCATTCTGAGGTTTGTCTTTTTGTCTTGTTTATGGTTTCCTTTGCTGTGCAAAAGCTTTGAAGTTTCATTTGGTCCCATTTGTTTATTTTTGTTTTTATTTCCATTACTCTAGGAGGTAGATCAAAAAAGATCTTGCTGTGATTTATGTCAAAGAGTGTTCTTCCTTTGTTTTCCTCTAAGAGTTTTATAGTGTCCGGTCTTACATTGAGGTCTCAAATCCATTTTGAGTTTATTTGTGTGTATGGTGTTAGGGAGTGTTCTAATTTCATTCTTTTACATGTAGCTGTCCAGTTTTCCCAGCACCACTTGTTGAAGAGACTGTCTTTTCTCCATTGTATATCTTGGCCTCCTTTGTCATAGATTAGTTGATCATAGGTGCGTGGGTTAATCTCTGGGCTTTCTATCTTGTTCCATTGATCTATGTTTCTGTTTTTGTGCCAGTACCATATTGTCTTGATTACTGTAGCTTTGTAGTATAGTCTGAAGTCAGGGAGTCTGATTCCTCCAGCTCTGTTTCTTTCCCTCAAGACTGCTTTGGCTATTTGGGGTCTTTGTGTCGCCATACAAATTTTAAGATTTTCTTGTTCTAGTTCTGTAAAAAATGCCATTGGTAATTAGATAGTTATTGCATTGAATCTGTAGATTGCTTTGGGTAGTATAGTCATTTTCACAATATTGATTCTTCCAATCCAAGAACATGGTATATCTCTCTATCTGTTGGTATCATCTTTAATTTCTTTCATCAGTGTCTTATAGTTTTCTGCATACAGGTCTTTTGTCTCCCTAGGTAGGTTTATTCCTAGGTATTTTATTCTTTTTGTTGCAACGGTAAATGGGAGTGTTTCCTTAATTTCTCTTACAGATTTTTCATCATTAGTGTATAGGAATGCAAGAGATTTCTGTGCATTAATTTTGTATCCTGCAACTTTACCAAATTCATTGATTAGCTCTAGTAGTTTTCTGGTGGCAGCTTTAGGATTCTCTATGTATAGTATCATGTCATCTGCAAACAGTGACAGTTTTACTTCTTTTCCAATTTGTATTCCTTTTAGTTCTTTTTCTTCTCTGATTGCCGAGGCTAGGACTTCCAAAACTATGTTGAATAAGAGTGGTGAGAGTGGACATCCTTGTCTTATTCCTGATCTTAGAGGAAATGCTTTCAGTTTTTCACCATTGAGAATGATGTTTGCTGTGGGTTTGTGGTATATGGCCTTTATTATGTTGAGGTAGGTTCCCTCTATGCCCACTTTCTGGAGAGTTTTTATCATAAATCGGTGTTGAATTTTGTCAAAAGCCTCTTCTGCATCTATTGAGATGATCATATGGTTTTTATTCTTCAATTTGTTAATATGGTGTATCACATTGATTGATTTGCGTATATTGAAGAATCCTTGCATCCCTGGGATAAATCCTACTTGATCATGGTGTATGATCCTTTTAATGTGTTGTTGGATTCTGTTTGCTAGTATTTTGTTGAGGATTTTTGCATCTATATTCATCAGTGATATTGGTCTGTAATTTTCTTTTTTTGTAGTGTCTTTGTCTGGTTTTGGTATCAGGGTGATGGTGGCCTCATAGAATGAGTTTGGGAGTGTTCCTTCCTCTGCAATTTTTTGGAAGAGTTTGAGAAGAATGGGTGTTAGGAAACTTTTTTTTTTTTAATGTTTTTATTGTGGTAAAATATACATAATATAAAATTTATTATTTTAACCATGTATCTCTGGAACCTTTTCATCTCCCCTAACTGAAACTTATTAAACAATAATTTCCCATTTTCTCTCCCCCAACCCCTGGCAACCACCATTTTACTTTACTATGAATTTGACTAGTCTAGACACCTCAAAAGTAGAATCATATGGTATTTTTTGTCTTTTTGTGACTGGTTTACTTCACTTAGCATAATGTCCTCAAGGTTCATTTGTAACATGTGTCAGAATTTCATTCCTTTTTAAGACTGAATAATATTTAATCTATGTATAGTACCACATTTGGTTTATCCACTTATCAGTTGATGTCACTTGGCTTGATGAATCTTTTGGCTACTGTGAATAATGCTGCTATGAATGCTGGTGTGCAAGTATCTCTTTGAGTCCCTGCTTTTAATTCCTTTCAGCCTATACCTAGGGGTGGAATTGCTGGATCACATGATAGTTCTGTGTTTGATTTTTTGAGGAACGGCCATACTGTTTTGTTTTGTTTTTTAAAACATCTTTATTGAAGTATAATTGCTTTACAATGGTGTGTTAGTTTCTGCTTTATAACAAAGTGAATCAGTTATACATATACATATCTTCCCATATCTCTTCCCTCTTGCATCTCCCTCCCTCCCACCGTCCCTATCCCACCCCTCTAGGTGGTCACAAAGCACCGAGCTGATCTCCCTGTGCTATGCGGCTGCTTCCCACTAGCTATTTTACATTTGGTAGTGTATATATGTCCATGACACTCTCTCACCCTGTCACATCTCACCCCTCCCCTCCCCATATCCTCAAGTCCATTCTCTAGTAGGTCTGTGTCTTTATTCCCGTCTTGCCACTAGGTTCTTCATGACCTTTTTTTTTTTTCTCCTTAGATTCCATATATATGTGTAAGCATACTGTATTTGTTTTTCTCTTTCTGACTTACTTCACTCTGTATGACAGACTCTAACTCCATCCACCTCATTACAAATACCTCCATTTCATTTCTTTTTATGGCTGAGTAATATTCCATTGTATATATGTGCCACATCTTCTTTATCCATTCATCCGATGATGGACACTTAGGTTGCTTCCATGTCCTGGCTATTGTAAATAGAGCTGCAATGAACATTTTGGTACATGACTCTTTTTGAATTATGGTTTTCTCAGGGTATATGCCCAGTAGTGGGATTGCTGGGTCGTATGGTAGTTCTATTTTTAGTTTTTTAAGGAACCTCCATACTGTTCTCCATAGTGGCTGTATCAATTTACATTCCCACCAACAGTGCAAGAGTGTTCCCTTTTCTCCACACCCTCTCCAGCATTTATTGTTTCTAGATTTTTTGATGATGGCCATTCTGACCGGTGTGAGATGATACCTCATTGTAGTTTTGATTTGCATTTCTCTAATGATTAATGATGTTGAACATTCTTTCATGTGTCTGTTGGCAATCTGTATATCTTCTTTGGAGAAATGTCTATTTAGGTCTTCTGCCCATTTTTGGATTGGGTTGTTTGTTTTTTTGTTATTGAGCTGCATGAGCTACTTGTAAATCTTGGAGATTAATCCTTTGTCAGTTGCTTCATTTGCAAATATTTTCTCCCATTCTGAGGGTTGTCTTTTGGTCTTGTTTATGGTTTCCTTTGCTGTGCAAAAGCTTTTAAGTTTCATTAGGTCCCATTTGTTTATTTGTGTTTTTATTTCCATTTCTCTAGGAGCTGGGTCAGAAAGGATCTTGCTGTGACTTATGTCATACAGTGTTCTGCCTATGTTTTCCTCTAAGAGTTTGATAGTGTCTGGCCTTACACTTAGGTCTTTAATCCATTTTGAGTTTATTTTTGTGTATGGTGTCAGGGAGTGTTCTAATTTCATACTTTTACATGTACCTGTCCAATTTTCCCAGCACCACTTATTGAAGAGGCTGTCTTTTCTCCACTGTATATGCTTGCCTCCTTTATCAAAGATAAGGTGACCATGTGTGTGTGGGTTTATCTCTGGGCTTTCTATCCTGTTCCATTGATCTATATTTCTGTTTTTGTGCCAGTACCAAACTGTTTTGATTACCGTAGCTTTGTAATATAGTCTGAAGTCAGGGCGCCTGATTCCTCCAGCTCCATTTTTCGTTCTCAAGATTGCTTTGGCTATTCGGGGTCTTTTGTGTTTCCATACAAATTGTGAAATTTTTTCTAGTTTTTTTCTAGTTCTGTGGAAAATGCCAGTGGTAGTTTGATAGGGATTGCATTGACTCTGTAGATTGCTTTGGGTAGTAGAGTCATTTTCACAATGTTGATTCTTCCAATCCAAGAACATGGTATATCTCTCCATCTATTTCTATCATCTTTAATTTCTTTCATCAGTGTCCTATAATTTTCTGCATACAGGTCTTTTGTCTCCTTAGGTAGGTTTATTCCTAGATATTTTATTCTTTTTGTTGCAATGGTAAATGGGAGTGTTTTCTTAATTTCACTTTCAGATTTTTCGTCATTAGTATATAGGAATGCAAGAGATTTCTGTGCATTAATTTTGTATCCTGCTACTTTACCAAATTCATTGATTAGCTCTAGTAGTTTTCTGGTAGCATCTTTAGGATTCTCTATCTATAGTATCATGTCATCTGCAAACAGTGACAGCTTTACTTCTTCTTTTCCGATTTGGATTCCTTTTATTTCTTTTTCTTCTCTGATTGCTGTGGCTAACACTTCCAAAACTATGTTGAATAATAGTGGTGAGAGTGGGCAACCTTGTCTTGTTCCTGATCTTAGTGGAAATGGTTTCAGTTTTTCACCATTGAGGACAATGTTGGCTGTGGGTTTGTCATATATGGCCTTTATTATGTTGAGGAAAGTTCCCTCCATGCCTACTTTCTGCAGGGCTTTTATCATAAATGGGTGTTGAATTTTGTTGAAAGCTTTCTCTGCATCTATTGAGATGATCATATGGTTTTTCTCCTTCAATTTGTTAATGTGATGTATCACGTTGATTGATTTGCGTATATTGAAGAATCCTTGCATTCCTGGAATAAACCCCACTTGATCATGGTGTATAATCCTTTTAATGTGCTGTTGGATTCTGTTTGCTAGTATTTTGTTGAGGATTTTTGCATCTATGTTGATCAGTGATATTGGCCTGTAGTTTTCTTTCTTTGTGACATCTTTGTCTGGTTTTGGTATCAGGGTGATGGTGGCCTCGTAGAATGAGTTGGGGAGTGTTCCTCCCTCTGCAATATTTTGGAAGAGCTTGAGAAGGATGGGTGTTAGCTCTTCTCTAAATGTTTGATAGAATTCGCCTGTGAAGCCATCTGGTCCTGGGCTTTTGTTTGTTGGAAGATTTTTAATCACAGTTTCAATTTCAGTGCTTGTGATTGGTCTGTTCATATTTTCTATTTCTTCCTGGTTCAGTCTCGGCAGGTTGTGCATTTCTAAGAATCTGTCCATTTCTTCCAGGTTGTCCATTTTATTGGCATAGAGTTGCTTGTAGTAATCTCTCATGATCGTTTGTATTTCTGCAGTGTCAGTGGTTACTTCTCCTTTTTCATTTCTAATTCTATTGATTTGAGTCTTCTCCCTTTTTCTCTTGATGAGTCTGGCTAATGGTTTATCAATTTTGTTTATCTTCTCAAAGAACCAGCTTTTAGTTTCATTGATTTTTGCTATTGTTTCCTTCATTTCTTTTTCATTTATTTCTGATCTGATCTTTATGATTTCTTTCCTTCTGCTAGCTTTGGGGTTTTTTTGCTCTTCTTTCTCTAATTGCTTTAGGTGCAAGGTTAGGTTGTTTATTCGAGATGTTTCCTGTTTCTTGATGTAGGCTTGTATTGCTATAAACTTCCCTCTTAGAACTGCTTTTGCTGCATCCCATAGGTTTTGGATCGTCGTGTCTCCATTGTCATTTGTTTCTAGGTATTTTTTGATTTCCCCTTTGATTTCTTCAGTGATCACTTCGTTATTAAGTAGTGTATTGTGTAGCCTCCATGTGTTTGTATTTTTTACAGATCTTTTCCTGTAATTGATATCTAGTCTCATAGCATTGTGGTTGGAAAAGACACTTGATACGATTTCAATTTTCTTAAATTTACCAAGGCTTGATTTGTGACCCAAGATATGATCTATCCTGGAGAATGTTCCATGAGCACTTGAGAAAAATGTGTATTCTGTTGTTTTTGGGTGGAATGTCCTATAAATATCAATTAAGTCCATCTTGTTTAATGTATCATTTAAAGCTTGTGTTTCCTTATTTATTTCCATTTTGGATGATCTGTCCATTGGTGAAAGTGGGGTGTTAAAGTCCCCTACTATGATTGTGTTACTGTCGATTTCCCCTTTTATGGATGTTAGTATTTGCCTTATGTATTGAGGTGCTCCTATGTTGGGTGCATAAATATTTACAATTGTTATAACTTCCTCTTGGATCGATCCCTTGATCATTATATAGTGTCCTTCTTTGTCTCTTGTAATAGTCTTTATTTTAAAGTCTATTTTGTCTGATATGAGAATTGCTACTCCAGCTTTCTTTTGATTTCCATTTGCATGGAATATCTTCTTCCATCCCCTCACTTTCAGTCTGTATGTGTCTCTAGGTCTGAAGTGGGTCTCTTGTAGACAGCATATATATGGGTCTTGTTTTTGTATCCATTCAGCCAGTCTGTGTCTTTTGGTGGGAGCATTTAATCCATTTACATTTAAGGTAATTATCGATATGTATGTTCCTATTCCCATTTTCTTAAATGTTTTGGGTTTGTTATTGTAGGTGTTTTCCTTCTCTTGTGTTTCTTGCCTAGAGAAGTTCCTTTAGCATTTGTTGTAAAACTGGTTTGGTGGTGCTGAACTCTCTCAGCTTTTGCTTGTCTGTAAAGGTTTTAATTTCTCCATCAAATCTGAATGAGATCCTTGCTGGGTAGAGTAACCTTGGTTGTAGGTTTTTCTCCTTCATCACTTTAAGTATATCCTGCCACTCCCTTCTGGCTTGCAGAGTTTCTGCTGAAAGATCAGCTGTTAACCTTATGGGGATTCCCTTGTGTGTTATTTGTTGTTTTTCCCTTGCTGCTTTTAATATGTTTTCTTTATATTTAATTTTTGATAGTTTGATTAATATGTGTCTTGGCGTGTTTCTCCTTGGATTTATCCTGTATGGGACTCTCTGTGCTTCCAGGACTTGATTAACTATTTCCTTTCCCATATTAGGGAAGTTTTCAACTATAATCTCTTCAAATATTTTCTCAGTCCCTTTCTTTTTCTCTTCTTCTTCTGGGACCCCTATAATTCGAATGTTGGTGCGTTTAATGTTGTCCCAGAGGTCTCTGAGACTGTCCTCAGTTCTTTTCATTCTTTTTTCTTTATTCTGCTCTGCAGTAGTTATTTCCACCATTTTATCTTCCAGGTCACTTATCCGTTCTTCTGCCTCAGTTATTCTGCTATTGATCCCATCTAGAGTATTTTTAATTTCATTTATTGTGTTTTTCATCGTTGCTTGGTTCCTCTTTAGTTCTTCTACGTTCTTGTTAAATGTTTCTTGCATTTTGTCTATTCTATTTCCAAGATTTTGGATCATCTTTACTATCATTATTCTGAATTCTTTTTCAGGTAGACTGCCTATTTCTTCTTCATTTGTTAGGTCTGGTGTGTTTTGACCCTGCTCCTTCACCTGCTGTGTGTTTTTTTGTCTTCTCATTTTGCTTATCTTACTGTGTTTGGGGTCTCCTTTTCACAGGCTGCAGGTTCGTAGTTCCCATTGTTTTTGGTATCTGTCCCCAGTGGCTAAGGTTGGTTCAATGGGTTGTGTAGGCTTCCTGGTGGAGGGGACTAGTGCCTGTGTTCTGGTGGATGAGGTTGGATCTTGTCTTTCTGGTGGGCACGTCCACGTCTGGTGGTGTGTTTTGGGGTGTCTGTGGCCTTATTATGATTTTAGGCAGCCTCTCTGCTAATGGATGGGGCTGTGTTCCTGTCTTGCTAGTTGTTTGGCATAGGGTGTCCAGCACTGTAGGTTGCTGGTCGTTGAGTGAAGCTGGGTCTTGATGTTGAGATGGAGATCTCTGAGAGACTTACGCCGTTTGGTATTACGTGGAGCTGGGAGGTCTCTTGTGGACCAGTGTCCTGAAGTTGGCTCTCCCACCTCAGAGGCACAGCCCTGATGCCTGGCTGGAGCACCAAGAGCCTTTCATCCACACGGCCAAGTACGTGGGGATTTTCTTGCCTCTTGGGAGGTCCGACGTCCTCTGCCAGCATTCAGTGGGTGTTCTGTAAGAGCAGTTCCACGTGTAGATGCATTTCTACTGTATCTGTGGGAAGGAAGGTGATCTCCACGTCTTACTCTTCCGCCATCTTGCCCCTGCCATACTGTTTTTAACAGTGACTGCACACATTCCCACCAACAGTGCACAAGTTTCCAGTTTCTCCATAGCCTAACCAACACTTGTTATTTTCTTTTTTTTTTTTTTTATTATAATAGCCATCCTAATGGGTGTGAAGTGGTATCTCATAGTGGTTTTGATTTAGATGATTGATTCTTTGTTTATACCAAGTTTGGTAAGAGAGTGTGAATTTACAGAATTGTTAAAATTACTTCACAAATGTCAGTGGTCAGAAAAACACCTTGATGTGACATAGTCCAGCTGTGCATTTTCAAGTAGTTACTTAAAAGTAACTGTGATAGAGGGTGGTATAAATAAGAGGAAAGTAAGTTAATGCTTGTGAAATGATGCTTTCCTTGTATTCCGCGTTTTTGCTGAGCCCGTATAACTGAAATCTACTCAATCCGAGGAAGAACTAAGAAAAAGGAAAAAAAAAAAAGTTTAAATAGTTGGGGGAAAATAGTTGGACATTTTAAAGCAAAGGTCAAAGATTCTGCATTCGAAATCCAAATGGGAAATGGTGGCCCTCTGGAAATGAGGAGGTACTGTAAGAACAAGTGAAGCAACACTTTGTTTATGAATAGACACTTTTCCTGAGCTGTAAAACATATTTTTGGAAGTGATTCACTCTGGGATTACCATAGAGAATCTCTCCTAGAGATGCTTTCTAGGCATTCAGAATATATATAAACTTTTAAGGGATTCAGTTGTCACAGAGATTTACCTCACACCTCATTCTTGCCAGTCCCTTAAACATCGTGTGCTCCTTCTGCCATATGTCTTCACATATGATGTGTCCTGTGCCCTCTCTCCTACCTAGAGAACTCCTTACAATGTTTACCCTCTGGGGAGCCCTCTGGTCCCAGGTAGGACCCATCACCTGCCAAGATAATTGTGAAATGGTCCCCACACATCTGCAACTCCTTGGTTTTTCTCACCCCCCAGATGCTGTTGCTTTTTTTAAAAAATTGAGGTCAAATTCATATAACATAAAATTAACTATTTTAGAGTGTACAGTTTAGTGGCATTTAGTACATTCACAATGTAATGCAACCATCATTTCTGTCTAGTCCCGAAACATTGTCATCACCTCCAAAGGAGACCCTGTATCTGTTTAAGAAATCACTCCTCACCCCACCTCTCCTTAGCCCCTAGTGACCACTAATCTGCCCTCTGTCTCTATGGATTTATTTATTCTAGATATTTCATATAAATGGAATCATACAATATGTGGTCTTTTGTGTCTGGCATTTTTCACTTAGAATGATGTATTTGAGGGCCATCCATGTTATAGCATGAATCAATACTTCATTCCTTTTTAAGATTGGATAGTATTCCTCTGTCTGGCTAGACCACATTTTGTTTATCCGTTCATCTGTTGATAGTAGTTTCCACGCTTTGGGTGTTGCTTTTTAAGATAGCCACAGCCAAGTTTCACGCTGATCACCAAATGAGGCAATATGTCTTCAGCTTGGAAACAGGGGCCCTTGCCCCAGGAAGAGGGACCTCTACCAGGACTGAATAGTGACCCTACATAAGAGGTGGCAAATGGGCAGTTCACAGGCAAAATGAGGCTCCCAAGATGTGCTGTGGTTTGTTCTTCCATGTACTGTTGTCCTGCCCTATCTTTAAAAATTGTATCAGTTGGCCTCATTTAAACTTTAAGAGAATTTTCTCTCTCTCTCTCCATCTCCTCCTCCCCACCCAGTGCATGTGGATTTCTGTCTTGTTACAAAAACAAAACAAAGCTTCATCAGTCCCTGGCCTATATCCACCTGGCAACTAACAGCTAGAGTTGGGTGTGGGCTGCCCCCATCTGGCCCTTGTGTTTGGGGAAAGCCCTTTCCAGTTGTCATAGCCCTCACCCCTTCTTAGCGAGGCCAAAGGTCAGACCATTTGAGTTGCTGTTTTTTCTAATTAATGGAATTAGAGGAAAGTGAAGGATGGGCTCCTGTCTCTTATCAAAAGAAGAAAAAAGAAATGAAAGTGGCTGCTTCCCTCATTGCCTTCCATGCCCCTGCAGGCACTTAGGAGCCGTGTTCTCTGTCTTACCAAGTGTTCATCGCTTTACTAATTACTAGAATTAAGGGGAAAAAAAGGTTTTATTGAGATATGATTCACACTCCCTGCAGTTCAGCCATTTAAAGTGCACAATTCAGTGGATTTATTATATTCACCAATTGCAGCCATCACCATGGTCAGTTTTACAACTTTTAAACAGTCATTTAACCACAGTCAGTTTAGAACATTTTCATCACCTTAAAAAGAAACCTTAGGGCTTCCCTGGTGGCGCAGTGGTTGAGAATCTGCCTGCCAATGCAGGGGACACGGGTTCGAGCCCTGGTCTGGGAAGATCCCACATGCCGCGGAGCAACTAGGCCCGTGAGCCACAACTACTGAGCCTGCACGTCTGGAGCCTGTGCTCCGCAACAAGAGAGGCCGCGATAATGAGAGGCCCGCGCACCGAGATGAAGAGTGGCCCCCACTTGCCGCAACTAGAGAAAGCCCTAGCACAGAAACGAAGACCCAACACAGCCAAAAGTAAATAAATAAATAAATAAAAATAAAAATAAAGGAATTCCTTTAAAAAAAAAAAAGAAACCTTAAGCTAGCACCTCTCTAGTCCCCCTTACTCTCAGATGTAAGCAATCTCCGATCAAATATCAGAAGTTTTCTCTTTTTTTGGCTGGTCTTAGCTCACCGACCAGGGATTAAACCCACGCCCTCGGCAGTGACAGCACGGAGTCCTAACCCCTGGAACACCAGGGAATTCCCAGATATCAGAATTTTTGATGGCACTGCAAAAGGGATGGAAAGGGAAACAACACTAGACATGTCAGCCAAAATTCCAATGCAGACACTGTTGGAGTATGACAGTGCCTCCCACTGCCACCGAAAGAGGGGGAGAGAGAGAGTGAAAGGAAGGGGAGAGAGAGAGAGAGAGAGAGAGACTCTGACTATAGCGCTTCATCACTATATAAACAGCTCATACAACTCAACATCAAACAAACAACAAAAACCCCAACTAGAAAATGGGCAGAGAACCTGAGTAGACATTTTTCCAAAGGGAACATGCAGATGGCCAACAGGCGCATGAAAAGATGCTCAACATCGCTAATCATCAGGGAAATGCAAATCAAAACCACAGTGAGATATGACACCTGTCAGAATGGCCATCATCAAAAAGAACACAAGTAACAAATGTTGGTGAGGATGCGGAGAAAAGGGAACCCTCCTACAATATTGGTGGGAATGTAAATTGGTGCAAGCCACTGTGGAAAACAGTATGGAGGTTTCTCAAGAAACTAAAAATAGAGTTCCCATGTGATCCCACAATCCTACTCCTGTGTATATATTTTAGAAAAACAAAAACACTAATTCAGAAAGGCACACGCACCCTAATGTTCATAGCAGCACTATTTACAATTGCCAAGACATGGCAACAACCTAAGTATCCATCAACAGATGAATGGATAAAGAAGATGTGGTATATACACACAATGGAATACTATTCAACCATAAAAAAGAATGAAATTTTGCCATTTGCAACAACATGGATGGACTTGGATGGTATGCTAAATGAAATAAGTCAGAGAAAGACAAATACTGTATGATATCACTAATATGTGGAATCTAAAAAAAATACAACAAACTAGTGAATATAACAAAAAATAGACTCACTGATACAGAGAACAAACTAGTGGTTACCAGTGGGGAGAGGGAAGGGGAGAGAGGCAAAATGGGTAGGGGATTAAGTGGTACAAACTATTAGGTATAAAGTAAGCTACCAAGAGACTTACCTGGCGGTCCAGTGGTTAGGATTCCGCACTTCCACTGCAGGGGGACGGGTTTGATCCCTGGTCTTGGAACTAAGCCTGCATGCTGCGCGACCAAAAAAAAAAAAAAATCTACTGGGATATATTGTACAACACGGGGAATATATAGTCAATGTTTTCATAATAAGTGGAGTATAACCTTTAAAAATTATGAATCACTGTACTGTACGCCTGTAACATATAATATTGTACATTAACTATACTTCAATTTAGAAAAAAAAAGATACGGTTGGTCATCTGGTGAGGAAAAGTTCAATTTGAAGTAGAGTTATGTAAAGACCTTTCAGGTGGTGTCATTATTCTCATTGAGGATTCAGTTGTGACATTTTGAATCCCGAAAGAGAAACCACCCCAGAAATAATTCCCTTGCTGGAGAACCATTGAATTTTTTTTTTTTTTAACATCTTTATTGGAGTATAATTGCTTTACAATGGTGTGTTAGTTTCTGCTTTATAGCAAAGTGAATCAGTTATACATATACATATGTTCCCATATCTCTTCCCTCTTTCGTCTCCCATTGAATTTTAAATGAGGAAGCCTTGGGTATGCTGGAATGTTCCCCATCAAAGCCTGCCAGACTCATCTTGCAGGCTGTCTTCTGTTTCCTGTTGGCCTAAGGTTGCCATATTAAGCAAATGAAAATTATTGGTTGTTTATCTGAAATTTAGATGTCACTGGGTGTTCTGTGTTTTATCTGGCAGTATTCTTTGGCCACAGCCCAGTAGATCTCATGGCTTTGTGTCTGCTCTGCACCACTGGTTCTTTGAGTTTCAGGGTCTGGGAGGGCTTTGCACACCTCTTAAAGAGGTGGGAACTCAGTGGGGCAGGCACTAGGCTGGGGTCCCTTTCCAGTTGACGCAGCCAAGCCCCATGAACTGGCCAGGCAAAAGAGAGATTTTAGAAAAAACAGACTTTGATGCCACTCATGGTGCTGTCTGGCAGCGGCCCAAATTTTGGGCCTGGCTTCATCACCTTGACCCAAGGCAAGTCACTATAATGCCTTGGAACTGCATTTTCATCTTTTTACTTCCTTGAAGTGAAAATACCAGGAACCAGCATCTGTTTAGGCACTACCCTTTACTCGTCTAATGTAGCAACCCTAATTAGTGTGGCATCCCCCTTGCGCCCTGCCCTGGGCGTCTCATTTAATTTTTACAATTATCTTTGAAGACTGTCATTAGACCCATTATATAGACAAACCAAGGTTCTGAAGGGTTAAGGAAAGAACACCACCCAACCCTCTCCAATATTTTATTTAGTGGAATCAAATTAAAATAAATTCCAAAACATGCCTGGAGAGGGAGAGAATTCATAGAAGTGGAAGGAAAAAGCAGTCCACTTATTGTCTTCATACTTAGTGCCCATGTTCTCCCTGCCCCCAGCATCTAGTGCCTGGCACGTAGTCTTAATACATGTTTCTTGAATGGGTAGGTATTTGGAACCACAGGGAAGGTTGAGGAGTCAGGGCCTCTGGTCTCTTCCTTAGTGTTACTCCCTGCCGCACCCCCCAGCTACTCCTTGAGTCCTGCCTGTGGTCCCTGCATCCTGGCCCCAGTCCCTTAGTACCTCCATTCCTCAAGGATTCCCCAGTCTCAGGCTCTGAGTCTGTTTGAACTGTTCTTCTCTTTGTCCCTTTCCCTCTGCTTGTCTCCCTCAATACCTAAATCCCCCTCATCCTCAGTCCCATTGCAGGTCCTGCCTCTTCCTCCAAGCCCTTTCCAACCATCCCAGCACAGTAGAATTCTCCATTCTTCACTCTTCAAGCAGTTAGTGGATATCACACATTTTAGCCCATGGCAAAGCAGGAAGTTCCCTTTGGTTATATGCAGTCCAAACCCCTCATTTTATGGATGAGGACACTGAGGACCAACCTGTGATATGCCCAAGGTCACATTGTTATCTAAAATATGTGTTCATTGCTTGTGTACAGCTGTTCTGAATCTCCCCCCAACTCCCATTCACTCTGTCACCTGCTGTGTGTATATGTGCACCGTCTTCTGTAAGGAAACCCAGAAAACACCCTTAAAAGGGAACTCGGATCTTCCAGGTTGGCAGTGGAGAGGGTCACCCTTGGCGAGGGGTTCCTGGTCCTTCTAGCTGAGACTCTTGTTTCCCAGGACAAGAGTAATAAGAGTAACAAGACTCTTGTTAGAGCCCCCGTTGCCCACCTAAATGTTCTCAGGAGCGCTGCTCCCACTTTAAAACTTGAGTCCAAGCTGGATATAGGATGCTCGAGGGGGTGGAATAGCACAGAAAGTTGCATACAGCTAGATACTCTGGCTAACAATCTAAGGCTTTTCCTTCTCACTTGTAGTTGGACCTTCACTCTCAGTCTCCTTCCCTCACATTTCCATGAAACGGAAGTTGCCATTAACACCCTCCAAAAGTCTGACTCCTCGTCCAAGAGAAAACTCTAAATCGCAGGAGTTTCTGTTCCTGGTGGTCAAAGGCTAATCTTCCAGGTGCTCTTTCTGATTTTAGGTGCCTCTTCTTTTCAGGGTGTCTAACATTAGGAATGGTCACAATCTTTAAAGAAGACGCTCAACACCACCACTACTCAACAGAGTTTTTTTACCCCAAACCTCAATAGGATGAACCTATCAGATCACAACACAGTTATCTCCACATTCAGTATTCTCTGCAGAGGAGTGGGAGGTGGGGGGCTGGCATTTATGGCATCTCCCTAACACGTTAATTCTCTAAGACTAGTACCCTCTGTTCTCTTTCTTATGGATTCCTGTCCTGTGGCTTTAGCATGGTGCTGGGCATTTAGTAAACTCTTGTTAAACTGAGTGGATCTGACACATCAAGTTTACTTTAGGGAGGGAGCTTGGGATGGGGGAAAGAGGGTGGTGTGGGAAGAGATAAAGGATGCCATCCTGCTTACCACCTTCCAGACTGCCAAAGAATGCCTGCTCAGCCTTTGTTCCCGCAATGTATTCATTCATTCACTTATTCAACAAATATTTCTAGAGTGCCTGCTACTTGCCAGGCATTATGTTTGGGGCCGGGCGTCAACAATGAATAAAAATAGCATCTCTGCCTGCCCTAAAGAGCTATGTTCTCTGCATGGTGCTTGATGGATGACCTGTCGTGATCTCATTAGTAACAGTAGGAGCATGGTTAATAAACCATGCTTGATCATGTGCTGAAACACCTTCGTCTTCTGGAGATGGCTGGGTTTACTTTGATTTTGTTGTGAAGCATGGGTGCTAAGATGAGTTTTGCCCTGAGAAGCCCCAGCAATGTGGTTACCCCAGTTAACCAAGACGGCCAGTATGAGGCAAGAAAATAATAGGCAGTTGTGTAATGGATGTGCTTTTCTTTACACAAGACCTTTAAAGGTCAGTTTATTAGAGCCTAATGAAACAATTAGGTATATATATATGGGGTAATTTAGTTGCTTCCTTACTTCTACAATAAAAGTCGCAGTTCTTGATGATTGTAAACTAGTTCTGTGCTCTGAAATGAAAAAGATACTAAAAATGAGGCACAAAGGAGCTTGATTTATTTTTCCCTTTTCATTTTTATTTGGCACACGAATTCCATTCCATACCAATTTTTTTCCCCTGTGCACTGTAAAGTTTTAAAACAAACAGCAGCAACTCTGTTTTCCTAGTTTAACTAACATGGAAACATCTAATCCTCTTAGTTTTCTTGATTTTGCAAACAAGGATTTGTTGGGATAAAATCTTTAAGTAGTCCAGTCACATGGACTAGGTATTCATTTAATGACCCCAAGTACAACCTGTAGGAAAAGCAAAGTAATGAATTAATAATGTTCCTCGCAGTCATTTTCTCTGCCTTATTTTTCAAACACAGGTTGTGCAATGTTAATGGAAGTAGTGAATGCAAAGTTAATTCACCCTGTAAGTAGCAAACAGTCACTTCACATTATTCGCTAGCACTCCTTTCAGCTTTCTGACCTTTCCATTTTGAGCCTGTGGAAAAAAACCATGATCTACAGTTGTGCTTTCT
This sequence comes from Eubalaena glacialis, assembly GCF_028564815.1. Taxonomy (NCBI): domain Eukaryota; kingdom Metazoa; phylum Chordata; class Mammalia; order Artiodactyla; family Balaenidae; genus Eubalaena; species Eubalaena glacialis. The sequence continues at coordinate 66,950,993 of NC_083720.1, read as the reverse complement.
GATACAATGGCCATTAGCTACTTGTGGCCACTGAAATGTGGCTAGTGTGACTGAGCTGAATTTTTTAATTTTAATTAATTTAAATGTAAAAATGGAAACAGTGTATTCTTTTGTTAAACACAACTTTATTGGGAAGCTTATATGTTTGGAGTAACCTGAATGTGAGTCTACTTTTTCAACTGTAAATTTTATGCAGTAGTGATTATTTCTGATGAAAATGTAGCATCCAAATTGCGATGTGCGTAGACCTGAAATACACACCAGATTTTGAAGACTTCGTAAAAAAATGAATATAAAATATCTCATTTAGTAATTAATAATTTCTGTATTGCCTACATGTTGAAATGATAATGTTCTAGCTATATTGGGTTAAAGAAAATGTACTAAAATAACTGTCACCTGTTTTTTGTACCTTTTAAAAGTGGCTACCATAGAACTTAAATTCATATAAATGTCTCGCATGAATTAATACAGAACAGCACACCTCTGTTGGATTGGAACGAAAGGTTCCATGTCATGGTCCACAGGGTTCTCAACAGTTTACCTTGTGAGAATATCAAAATGAGCTCAGTTAAAAACATGAACAAGGAATTCTATGCCATAGAAAATCATGACATATTTAATAATTCTGTTTTGTTTTTTTTTTAAGCTTGTCAAACCCAGGTGGTCTTGGATACTTTTTGATTCCAAAACTGCATCACATATTTAATTCCACTTATCTTAGGGGAATCTCAGTCTAAGCTTTGAAACTTTAAACAACTCAGTTGGTTAAGAGAGCCATTCAACAGTATGGTTTAATGAGTCTAATTCTAGATAAAGTTATAAAGCATTTAAATAATATTTTATGCTATAATCACCATAGAAACTGTGGTTAAAAACTCAGATTTTAAAGTCAGGCAGACCAGGGCTTGAATTCCTGATCTGCCATTTTCTAGTTGTGTGTCCTTGGACTAGTATTTTAAACTTGCTAAGCCTTGATTTCCTCATGTATAAAATGGGACAATAATAGTCCCTACCTGATAGCATTGTTATGAGGATTAAAAGATGTAACCCATGTAGAGTGCCTGGCACATGAGAAGCACTCAGCTTGTTGATAATTGTTGATTATGAGGTTATTATTGTTGTATTATTATTATTGGCCTTATAAGGTATCCGACATTGTCCTCAAAGACCCTATCGGCTGTGTTGCTGTAGTATCTGCAAGGCTTGGTTAGAGCTTCCATTCATTTGCAAGTTGTGTTTAGTGTTAAAATCACTTGCTCTCCTTGCAACTTATCTTTTTTAAAAAAAAAAATTTATTTATTTATTTGGCTGCGTCAGGTCTTAGTTGAGGCACGAAGGATCTTCGTTGCCACATGCGGGATCTTTAGTTGCAGCATGCGAACTCTTAGTCGCAGCATGTGGGATCTAGTTCACTGACCAGAGATCAAACCCGGGCCCCCTGTGTTGGGAGCGCAGAGTCTCAGCCACTGGACCACCAGGGAAGTCCCTCCTTGCATCTTATTCTTGACATTGTTTTGCTCTTTTTTTCTCCCTTCTTGTTCTTTGCCCCATTCTGCAATTAGCCTTTGATCCTGAAGTTTCTCCTCTCTTACTCTGTCTTTCCTGTACTTGGCACACTCCATATCTCTCCTCAGGTTTTATTTATATGAGTATGTGTTGAGCACTTCCTGTGTGCCAGGCTCTCTGGTAGGTGCTAGGAATACAAAGGTGAATAACAAAGCCCTGCCTTCAAGGCGCTCACTAACCAGTTACTCCAGGGAGAGAGTTTATAAAAAAGGACAATTAAATGTCCCTAAGTTGGCGGAGAGTCCAGTGTGGGCAGGGGCAGTAATGAGACAATGGATTCTACCAGGGTGGCGATTAGACAAGACTTCTTAGAGAAGGTGACAGTTGAATTGTTTTGATAAATGAACAGGTATTGAGAGCAGGATTAAGGTTGGAGAAGAAATATGTAGGGGGCCTGGTGTAGACACGTGACACAGCCTAGAGCCAGAATAATGTGTTCAGGAAATGTCAATAGGTTGTAAGGAATAGTTGGTCATAGTACAGAAAGTTGGAGTTGGAACAAGACATCAGACTGGAGAGGGGGCAGGGAACCGATCCCAGAGGACTTGGTATGCTTTGCTAACGAATTGGTATTGCGTGACACAATCAGACACTAGTTTTGGAAAGATCCTTTTGGCAACAAGGACTAGAGTTAGGGTGAAACCCTGTAAGGTTAAACGAAGACGGTGGCTGCGGGGATAGAAAGAAGGGAGACGAGACATGGAGATTCAGGATAACAGTGTGGTGATGGATGTTAACTAATCTTATTTTGTGTGTGTGTGTGTGTGTGTGTGTGTGTTTAATATTTATTTATTTATTTATTCTGGCTGCGCCAGGTCTTAGTTGTGGCATGCAGGATCTTTAGTTGTGGCATGTGGACTCTTAGTTGTGGCATGTATGCGGGATCTAGTTGCCTGACCACTGATCGAACCTGGGCCCCCTGCACTGGGAGCGTGGAGTCTTACCCACTGGACCACCAGGGAACCCCCTAACTAATCTTATTGTGGTGATCACTTCCCAATATTTACATATACCAATCATTATGTTGTACACCCTAAACTTGCACAATGCTATATGTAAATTATGTCTCAATTTAAAAATTAGTCAGTTTCCTCCAATAAAAAAAAAAAGGGTAGGGACCAAGAGTGGACTCGGTGAGCCTTGGCAATTGATGGGGTGAAAGCAGTGAGGAAGCAGGAGAGCCAGGCGCCATCCAGGATTCTGGCATGGTGACTTGGGGGATGCGATCCCCTTGCTAAGATGGGCACAGAGGAGGGGAAGCAGGTTTGGGGGAAAGAGGATAGGGTCAGTGTCGGATGTGGTGAGTCTGAGGCGCTGTGAGGAGCCGGGTCCAGCTGGCAGTTGCTCCACGAGACTGGAGTTCAGGAGAGAGAGCTGGCCCACGAGCTCCGCAACTGTGTAGCTGCTGTTGTTTTCTCTTGCTTTGTCTTTTTCCTCTTGCAGGACTGTTGCCACACATACCACTACCAACCCCCTCTACATATGCACACACATACCACCACCACCAGCCCTCTCCGGCCGTACACACACTCTGAATGCTCTCAGGGTTATCTTTCTAAGCATTTCCTGTCAGTGGGTTATGAGCTCTCTTCTGAAGAGGGGCTAATTTAACCCTACTCCCCACACCACCCCCCCTTCTTATCCTTTCACAAGCAGACTGTACCAACCAGGAAGAAGTCTTCCTCCAAGAAAGCAAACAAACCATCTCTATGGGATGCTTTCTAACTCTCCATCTTCTCAAATGTCCCCCTGCAAAGCTCAGCACTCTTCAGTGGCATCTCCCTGTATCTAGAATAAAACCCAAACTCCTCACCATGGCTCTGAAGCCCTTCGTCACAGACCCCTGGCCACCTCCCCAACCTTGACTCTTTCACTTCTGCCTCCATCACCAGATTTCTGTTCCTGGAATTAAAAACAAAACGAGCAAACAAACGCACTTCTTCCTGGCGGACATTTGCACAGGGCATTTGTGCTTTGTGCCTAGATTGTCCTTTTTCAGATCTCTGCTAGTTCCCCTCCAGTTCTTCTTCCACTTCTCAGCACGAGTGTCTCAGAGCAGCCTTGGCTGATCCCTGTTGGTCTCCATCCCATTGCCCTGCTTCATTTACTTAACAGTGATTATTGTTGTCTGAATTTTTAAAATTTGTACACCTGGTCATTCCCCATTAACGGGTAAGCTCCATGGTTCCCGCACATTCCCAGCACCTAGCACAGTGCTGACACATAGCAGGCACTCATTAGACATTTGTTCTAGGAGCTTGAAATCTAGGTGAAACAGCCTTAAATTAAGGTGTTCCCTCCCCCAGCCGCTTCTGCTAAGTTGTTTTGAAACAAACTCTAGTTTCTGGAGTGACTCTGTCTTTTGGAGTGGGTGGGGAGGCAGTTACATCAGTTGGATTCCCCATAGGAAACAGATGTACACTCAACAGGGTAATTGAGGAGAGATTAATAAAGGGATTATCAGGGTTTAGGGAAACCAACAAGGGATTGTGAAGTACTGCCAAGAACCCAGAGCAAATAGAGGCCCTGCCAAGAGCCTTTGGTAAAGGTCTGCAGCCACCCTCTGTCACCCAGAAGGGAGAGAACCTCGGGAATAAATGCCCTGACCTTTCTCTACTCCCAGCCTCTCATCTTAACATCGTGAACAGGGAATGCGCTTACAACTCCTTTTAAGAACATAGAGTGTGATAGGGAATTATTCCTCAGTATGTGTGAACTTTGAACCTAATTGAATGATATGTGAAAATTCGCTCCGTGAATATGTTCTGAAACCAGAATATTTGGGGTCAATCTTAGGAATGACAAGCAACAATTTAACCCTCCATAACAGCATTTCGATAGTACCCCAGTGCTTGATACACCAGGACAATATATGGTCATTTTTGTGTTGTCGGTTTGCTTGTGTTAGTATATCATTTATGGCCACAGTCATAAAACTCCATTTGCGTCCTAGGTCAGAAAAAATTCTCTGTAGGCAAGCGGACAGTTGATGAATCTTCCAGGGCACTTTCTCTATCTGGGCTGACTCTACTCTGAGGTTGATAATATTACTAAAGGGTTAGTGATGCAGCATTGTCCTGTCAAGTAATATATTTTAGGAGCCAAAAGAAAAAAAAAAAGCGGGATTAAATTTGATGGTAAAAAAGTTAAGTTCTAACATAATCTATTATTTACTGTTTGTTGAGAGCTCATGAGGTAGACCATGAGTCCCCAGATGTAACAAAAAATAATAGCTGCCTCTTTTGAGCTTCTACTATATACCAGGCACTGGAGTCCTTGACATGACATCTAACAATCTCAGGGAGTTGGTATTATTATCACAGTTTTATATATGAGATGGACTTAAAGTCATCAGCAAGAAAGGGGGATTCAGGACTCAAACTGGCATCTGTCTGAAACTGAGGACAGGTTCTTGCCACCTGCACAGATGCGCTCAGACAGGACTGCTGGGATCCATATTGGAAGCCTGCGGTGGGGTAAGGGTGGGACTGTGGTCAAGTAGGAGGACAGGACTGAGGGCATGTGTGAATCACTCTTGCTCTGCCGTGCCGTGGGAAGTCAGCACTGCGGAGAAGAATGAGTTGTGGAAAGGGCGCCAAGGGACAGGCAGCTGACACTACCGGTGAATGCCCGTGAACCAGCCCCCAGCTGCTTGGCTCACTGGGAGATGCTGGCAACCACAATCTCAAGCCTATTCTCCCTCCAACTTGTAGATCAACTGTCACTGTGCTTCTGATCACAGGGTCTCTGCCATGTGTGTGAGGTTCCTCATTTGGTGTCCACAAGGCTATCCTGTAGTGTTCTGAGGAATTCTTGGAGCCCTGAAACCAGGAAGAGGATCTAGAGTTTAGGGTCCAAATGAGGAACCCAAACTCATTTGTTGTGCAGTTTGATTATCTTTCACAACTAAGAGAAGGTACTAGAAAGTTGGAGGAGGAAAATGAGGAAGAGGAGAGGAATCAAGCATTCAGGTAAGTCACTTGTATTCTAAGATTTTTTTTTTTAAGTAGAAGTAAACAAATTTAGAAAATATCCATGAGGTGGAATCATTTGACTTTGCTAACTAAACGGAGCTTAGTTGGAGAAAGATTTCCTAGTGGAGAGAGGCCCACGGTATTTGGCATGCTGGAATTTAGACAGACGTAGAATTTGGGAGTACCCTGAAAGCATTTTGGGACTCAAAAAATTATTAGATTTTGCTTAAGATTTTCTGTAGAGTAATGGTCAGTTTGGGAGAAAATACTTTGTATTTCTGCTGGTCAGTAACTATCCTAAAATCCATTTTCTCAACATAGTAACTCCAAAATCATTGGAGAGAAATACTGCTGCTTCAGAAAATTTCCCCGGAGCTTCTTGTTAATGTGGATTTACGCATGCATGTGGCAAAGTTGCTCTGATTTGAACGACCTCCATAAAATGGGCCCAGTGAATTGTCTAATTCTCTCTGAAGTCGGATCTTATTTTTCATAATTACTTTAAAATGTTATCAATGGAATTTTACCTACATAGACAATCTGAACTAGTAGATTCTGTTTAATTTAGGGTTTTTGTTCGTTGACGGTAACTATTATGTTTTGAGCACCTACTATGCACCAGGCATTGTGCCAAGCATTTTATGAGCATTATTATCCCTGTCAATCCTCACAGCAAGTGTTGTTCTAGCACCATCCACAGATGGAAGAACTGAGGCATAGAGGCATTGTCCTCTCGGTATCCTAAATAATATAGTCACTCTAGAAGTTAGGGTGAAGGAAAAAACTATATATATAAAGTTAGGAAAACTAAAAATGAATGAAAGTAAAAATGGTGTCAGAGGGAGACCATTTAATCAACAAATAAGTGCCGGGGGAGAAAAAAAAAAATCATACTTGTGTGTTTCTTGGTTTCTTTACCAGGGAATAACACAATGGTACTACATCTATCTAATCTCAAGATTTGTGCTGAAGTAGGAGAAAACCCCAGAGTTTGAAAGTGCCTGTGATAAGGCAGAGATTTGGGGCTTTTGGTTTCTTGTTTGGCTGCATTCCTGTCTCTCTGTAACTATAAAGGTTATTCCAGACATTTTTTTTTAAAGCATGAAACACCAAAAGAGAGAATCAGGGAAGGGAACACAAAATTTTTTAAAAATTGGGACAGAGGAGGTGAGAATAAATGGCAGAGAGGAACATCTTTCTTTTTTCATAAAATCTGACAGGTACCTATTATACTCTCTGCGTTTGTTTGGACTGTCAGTCATGTGAACTGTTCCTAGAACTGTCTTCATGTAACTATTCACTCCCTCATCTTTCTGAGGCTGCCTGCAAGGTGTTTAGTCTGCAAATAGGCTGTTAGTCTAGGACCCTCATGAGCAGGCATTTCCCTGTTTGAGGAAGTCCCTGTGGCCGCAGTGTTGGACTGGGGTCACTAGCTTGCAGAGAACGGGAGTGTGGATGCAGTGATTAGCTAGATGGAGTTTAGCCTCTTTCCAGAACTGAAACTGGTCCCCATTCATTTGTTGACTCAGCACTCGAGAAAGGCTGTTTCAGGAAGCAAACCCACAAGGAACTAAGAGCACAGTCATGTGTGTATGAGTGACGCACTCGGGCTTTCTGCTCCAGCACGTGACCGTCAGGCAACCAACTGCGTGGGGTGGGCTGAGAGTTAACGATGCATTAGGGTGTGGGGGGGTGGATTTTATCTGAGCAACTCTCTTCTTTCTCCTGAAATGGCTTGAGTGACAGGCAGCAGCATCCAGCATGAACTTTAGAGCCAGCCTGCCTGATTCTAATCTCCCAGCCCCACCAGCTCTGTGACCCTGGGAAAGTTATTTAATATCATTCTACCTCAGTCTGTTCATCTGTAAAGGTATTTACAGAGGAAAACATCTGTATTGGGCATCATCGTAGTAACACTTGATAGGATTTTTGTGAATATTATATGAGACAACAGATGTTCAGTGCTTATAACAGTGCCTGCCACATGCTAATTATAAATGTTTAGCAAGAAAGAGAAACAACTGTCCATTGCTAACCTCAAACATAAGTGATTTCTCATTGTGACATTAATATGTTACATTTATTTTGTATTTTAGTTTGTGAAATGCTTTCATATGGCGTTTCATGATGTCCTTTGATGACAGGATAGATAGTAGTTAAAATGTTTCACATTTATAAGAAATAGGCTGAGGAGAGAGTATAATCTAGGAAAGATAAGGGGAAAGGTTTCCACTCTCAAGGAATGCATTGCCTGAAGTGCTTCCCCAGGGGAAGTTTAAGAAAGGTGAACCAATGCTGATTGCATGCCCTGTCTCTCAGCAAGGTATGTGGGCCTCCAGGGCAGGAGTGTTTCCAGGGCCCCTATCCAAAGAAGATCCTGGACCACTGGCCTGGCTGGGGGTAGAATGATAAACTGTTGACAAGCCAGAGACCCAAGAGGCTCCACCCTTCCCACTGGGGCTGTTTGCCAAGAGGCAGCCTCCAGGTACAGAGAGCATCTGAGGGATCAAGCCCTTTGTTTCCCTCCTGGAGCCAGACCTTAGGAGCTTGTTAGGTAGAAGACACGGCTCAGAGAAATCCATGAAGGAACCAGATTTTTCTCTTCAAAAGGGAAAAATTCCAAATGACCAGATGGAACTGTGCCCTTGGCCAGCAGAGTGGCTTCACTTGTCCTCTCAGTGCTAAAACCAGGATGCTCCTGGGCAAACCCAGCAGTCGGTTACCCTGGCACACACTAGGCCCTGATCAAAATGGCCTAAGGGGGATTGAGGGCAAAGCTATTACTCAAATTTCAAGGCCAGATAACCTGATGACACCTCTTTTTAGATAGCTACTTCCTTATAGGTAGCTATGGTAATAATATTTTATTATTTTTTAATTATAGTATATATTTTTTTATTTTTTAAATTATTTTAAAATTATTTTTAAATTATTAATATAATTTGTGAATTATAGTGTTGGTTGAGTATTTCTGTGGGGTCAGTTCATACCCCGCCTCCCCCGCAGGTCAGGGTGTCTTAACTCTGGCACAGTTGGTATTTTGGATTGTTGTGGGATGTTGTCCTGTGCATTGTAGGATGTTTAGCAGCATCACTGGCCTCTACCCACTAGACACCAGTTGCACCCACACCAAAAATGTCTTCAGGCATTGCCAAATAACTTCTGGGTTGGGGGGCAAAATGGCCCCAGTTGAGGACCATTGCTCCAAGGTCCATAACAGCACCCACATTTTAGGAAAATGACCACCGGTTATCTTCGTAACCTATATGAGTTTCTCTTAATTTTTTTGTTCCTTCCCTCCAATTTTGCCCCCTTGATATTTTGATAGCTGCCTTGTCTTTTCTAGTCTCCTATCATCTATGATCATATGATTACTTATGAAATTCTGAAACATACCTACAGAACACAATTTTGTCTAACAGACTGGAAGGAGTCATTTCATTGAGTTTTCTAGAATCTATGGAAATTCTTTCTTGCCTCAACTTCTTTTGTCTCAGTAGGGTGTCCTCTGAGGTTCACTGGAATCAAGCATAAAAAAGTCTTTAAGGTTTTTTAGAAAAACCATAATTAATTTTGATCTTACTAGAAAGCTTGTTTCTTCTCATGGCTAGTTTTGCCCAGGCCACTTCTGAAATAATAAAATTATATTCCCTGTAAAAACTTTTGGAGGAGCTTATTACATGCTTGGAGAAGATTTTAAATAACCTGCAACACCCGTAGAGGGGCTGCAGCACTGAAGACCATTTGTACAATCTAGATTCTTCCACCTGTTCAGTCAGCCCCATTCTTTCTAATTATTTAAATGAAAAAGTATTCTGAACACCACTCTTCAGTTGCCATGACAGCTTTGTGGTAAAAGGTCATCTCATCCACCTTTCAGCCTTTAACAAATGAATAAACCAGAGATGTCTATTACTATTTCTATAAAGTTTTGCAGACATAGAAATTCCAATTATCTTTATTAGTAAACTGTTCCAATTTTTAATTACCCTCTAAGTCAAAATTTCTTCCTTTTCTTAACCACTGAAGACAATTTCCTCCTTATTTACTTTAGTAGAACAAATTTTAATCTAATTATAAAAGTAACACAGGCTGATAGAGAAGCAGAGAGGAGCACAAAGGAGAAAATAAAAATTATCTATAAACCCACAACACAGAGATAATGCAGATAATGTTTTTGGAATTATACGTCTTTTAAAAATGCATATAATATATGCTTATCAAATTAACTCTTCTATTCCATTCTTACTAGGGATAGAAAACAGTTCCACAATTTTGTGGTGAATTTTAATATGTTGTATGTTTAAATGAATAAATAAGGAATTGCACAGGAGAATTAAATTGACAGAGAATGCATAATGATGAAGACACAGCACTTTTTTCATTATTAAGTTATTGTTTTATTCAAATAAACGAGGTGTGGATATCAATTGTCTTAGTTTCTTATCTATTCTTTGAGAGTTTCTTTATGCTCGTCAAACAGATATACTTATAACATCTACTCCCCTCTCCCCTTTTCCACAAAACGTAGACTATTAGGTGAATTGTTTTGCAACTTGTTTTTCTTCACTTAGCAGTACATTTTGGAGTTTTCTCAATCTCAGTACATTGAGATCTTTCACATTGACTTTTTATAAAACAGAGATATAGTATTCCATTGTATGGATTTACCATATTTTATTTAACTAGTCTCCTGTCGATGGGCATTTGGTTGGTTTCCAGTCTTTTGCTATTAAAAACAATACTGAAATAAGTTATCTGTACACATGTCATTTTCCAAGCATAAAATATATCTGTAGAATAGATTCTCCAAAGTAGAATTGCTAGGTTAAAAAGTATATGCAATAATAATTATAATAGATATATAATATGATAGATAATGGTCCTCCACAGGGGTGCCAGTATATACTCCCATGAGAAAGGTATGAGAGTGCCAGGTTCCTCACAGCCTTG